>NC_140585.1:735837977-737046102 GCF_964204655.1 Triturus cristatus
GGATAGGAGCGGACCGAAGCTGGCCAAAAGTTTGGAAAATTGCGCGAAGATTCGTCAATCGGCGCCAAAGTTATTCCAAATAGAATGTTGCGGATAGGTAATATAAATCAAAACCAAAAAGTTGCCTGTGATGGAAGGAGCCCACAGTACAGGTAAGTATCAGCCACAATCTTTATTCGAAGCAGCAGCAGGGAAAAATGAAAAGCGGCAACAAGTTCATCCTGCCTGACGCATTTCGTGCATTGCGCTCTTTCTCAAAGGCAACGGACTTCAGAAGCAGCAGCATGACATTTTCAGGCAACACTTGTCAAATAATGAGAGTCCCGCCCCAGTTGACGTGGCCACACCATGGCCCGATGGTACTTGTGGTGCCCGTATTAATTCAGTGAGCTGCCATGCCATTACGTCCAAAAATAAAACCATAGTGGGTTTGTGCAGCCAGGCACCCTTCCTCGTTGCTGAATATCGTCTTCAATCAACCGGCACTGTTCTCCATAACGGAAGCGTCGTTTAGCGTCTCCAATGGTGGGCTGCTCGCAGCCCCAGGGCTCCCCTCCGTGGCTCTGGCAGGCCGCTTAACATCAAAACCAAAGAGTATATATATTTTTTTTTATAAAACCCCTTTTTTGTGTCGTCACTTTTTATTGAATAACAAGATGGTAACATAACGTGAAGGTGATGCTGAACATTGTACAATCATTAAGAAAAGGACAAAGTCTGGCAGTAAATACATAGCTATTCTGTGGCGGGGAAGGTTGGGGGAGAGGGGGAGGGGATCAAATTATGAAGGAATAGGGTAGATAGAGAGAAGAAGAGGGTGGGGTATAAAACTCTTTTTATTGAACAACTGCTCAATAGACAGTACTGTGACAAAGAAAACAGTGCACAATGGTGTAAATCATAATGCCTAAAATACAATATCTGCAGAAGTAAAGTAATAACATAGTATGACTAGTATCGATAGTCAGTGGCCAATTCCCCCAAACATAACTGGATCACAGGAAAGGTACACATTTAACATCTACAACTCCATAGCCAGTCGCATGCCCCGGTAACCCTACCATCCTTCCATACCTTTTCTCATTTGCGAGGGCAACTCTTGCTGAGATACACTGTGTGTTCCACCCTACAACACCAATCAAGGTCTGCTTCCCAGTCTCCTAGACGGGGTGGGGGGACAGCTATCAACATTCACACAATATTGTGCTTAGCCACTGCCGATGCTAAAGTCAGCCATATTTTGTGATAACACGGCTATGCCACCTCACAGGTGAAGTTAAGGAGGTGCCATTTGTCCTCTTAGAGGTCGTCCAGTCCTGTAACCTGGGCCAATATTTGTGTGATCTCTTCCCAATAACCTTGAATTATCAGGCAGCCCCACACCACATGAAAAAGTTCCCTCCTACAGGCATTCCCTTACGCAAAGAGAGGTGGCAGCTCGCCTCATTCGGTGGACCAATGTTCTGGAATTGTATGTCCTATGTAAGGTCTTTAGTTGGACTAAATGAAAACAAGTTCTTATTGTCACCTCCCTGGCACCCTGAATGGCCTCAAACCAGTCATAATCATCAAGGGTGCCTTGGTACATCTCCCAGGCTGCCCTCAATGTCACCAAAGGATCCAGGGAATTAAACACCAATTTCCTATAAATGGTTGAGATTACTTTTTCTGTCAGGGAATCTGTTAGTAGGCGGTCCTCCAGTGGGGCTGCCTCAGACAAATGTTCCCTTTCCCGGATATGACCAAGAAAAGTGTATCCTACCTGCAAGTGCCAGAACCATTTCAAGTACCCCAATTCATACTCTTGTTGTAGAACACCAAAGGACACAAACTCGACCCTTCCACAGATTGCCCACCTATTCCAGGCTAATCAACCCCCATTTTGTGAAGCTTTTCAGTCCTCCCACTTCACATTAAAGATTAATGTCCCAAAAGGGATTCATTTCAGTCAGCTTACCCTCCCAGCCCAAATACTTGGTGGTCTATCGCCACATGCTCACCACAGTTGTGCATGGGTAGGTAGGGTCCGCTTGAGCTTTCTTCAATACAGAATAGCGGTGTAGCCCCTTATGCCCATGGCCATTGTATCTACTCCACAAGCAGGTTCCTCACGGTTCGCAATTACCCAATCATTGACTGCCACTAGCTGAATGGCCCAATAAATTTTAAGAATGTCAGGCACCACTAGACCTCCCTTATACATGCCCTTTTGCAAGTTATTTAAGGCAATGTGTGAAGTGCCACCATCCCATAAGAGGTGACGTATTTCGATGTCTATCTTTTGAAAGAAAACATGGGAAGGATCTTAAAGGACAGTTTGTGAAGGATGTGCAGGAGTCACGGGAGAGTCATCATTTTAAATAGGGCGTCCTGAAACATTAGTGAGAGTGGGAGTGTCCGCCAATGTGGAGTGTCCCTGCGAAAGTGGTTTAACTGTGGGAGATGATTCCTGTCAAGGAAGGCCTGGGACTACCTTGTGACATAAAAGCCCAGATATTTTTTTTTTTTTTTTTTTTGAAACCGTTTATTACAAGACTCAAAGATATACAAATATGGGCCTACAACCTTCCGGCCGGCCGCTAGCAATAAAGGAGCATACGATATACATTTATAAAACACATGGTGCTGCAGCAGAGCATGCATAGGAGTTAACATCGTTACGAGCCACACCATCCAGACCCCACTATACGGTTCCATTTTAAACTTAAAGAACAACAAATACAAACAAACCCACAAGGCAATCCTCAATCAGAAATAGCAAACACGTGCTCCCCTAAAGGGGAAATCCTAGCCATCCATAGAAGTCTCAAGAGGGGGGAGAGATCAGAACTAGGGCTGGGGAAACCCAACGCCCAGGTGCCGGGGGGATGAGTTGGCTAAGGGGACGGGGCCGGCGACGGATCAGGCAATAACGGCGGAGCACAGATTCCCCCACGGTAGGCGTTCCAGGGGCCCCACACCTTCACCCATGTCCCAGGCTTACCTCTCGCCACATACACCACCTTCTCCCGAAACATGCACCAATCCATATGTTCCTTCCAGGCTGAGACAGTCGGGGGCCTCTGGGATCCCCACAATTGGGCAATATCACGCTTGGCAACCATATACCCCAGAGTCACCCACCACGTCTGCGGCACCGAATAGTCGGTAGGCTCCCACACATTCAACAGGCATCTCCTCGCTTCGGGCAACAGCGCCACATGCGTAACCACTCGCAGCACCTCATGCACACCACGCCAGAACCCCTCCACCTCCGGGCACTCCAACAGGATATGCAGAAAAGTCCCCAACGCACCACACCCACGCTTACACGAACCGTCCTCAGCATAGCCCATACGCAGGAGCTTTGGCCCCGTCATGTAGACCCTGTGGAGTATCTTGAGCTGGACGAAACGAAGGCGAGCCGGTATGGCCACCTCTTTTGGGGAGGCCACCGCGGAGGTCCAGTCCTCGTCGTCCAGCTCCAGCCCGTCGGCTACCCAAGCCCCACGAAGGGCAGTCAACAAGTCTGAGCGGTCATTGATCAGTTTTTTGTAGATCAGTGAGATCGTGCTGTCCGGGATGTGTCCATCCAGCACTCTATCCTCCAGGGGGGAACACTCCGGGATGGAGGCAACGTCCGGAAAGACGGAGCCCAGCGCATGACGGACCTGCAAGTACCGAAAGTACTCGCTGCCCTGCAACTGAAATTCCGTCTGCAGCATCTCGAACGTTTTAAATCCTCCCCTCGTCCAGAGATCCCCCACTTTGCTAATGCCTATGATGTCCCACTTCTCAAAGCCCTTCGAGGTCCACAAGGAGCCCAACCGCTCAGACGCGTATAGTGGTGACGCCCGGGTCAAACGGTCCTTCCACCCCATAGCTGCATTGGCCGCATGCCACACTCGCACCATGACACGCGTGGGGCCCGTTAGGCGAGCGTCGGGCGCGCTAGAATAGAGCGCTCGATTATGATCACCACCTGGAAGGAGCATCTTATCCATTTCAAATGCCGGGTTTAAGGCGGGCCCATATAGGCCCTGATTAATCGCAGCTAGCTGGGAGGCCCAATAGTACCGTTTGATATCCGGAAGGGCAATCCCCCCGTCATACCATGGGAGCGTCAGCTTCGCCAGGGCAATACGTGGCCTCCCGTCCCAGAACAGGCGGCGCTGCAAACTCTCCACTTCGCGGAAGTAGCGCGCTGGGACGAGGTCCATAGTGTTCTGCAACGCGTACAGGAAACGCGGCAGCGACATCATTTTAAACAATGCCGCCCGGCCGAGCGGCGAAAGCGGCAAACGCCGCCAGCGCGCGACATCCTCTTTCAGACGCTGGAGGGGGGGAAGCAAGTTCCGATCATACCGAGTCTCCGGGTCCAGAGTAATGAAGACACCCAGGTACCTAAATCCCTGCGGGGCGACCTGGATCGGACAGCCCCGCGGGAGGATAGGAGCCTCCCCGGAGAGAACATACACACACGATTTAGCCCAGTTGATGACAAGACCGGAGTTACGACCGAATGAATGCAAAACATCAACCAGTACTATGAGTGATTTACGTGGGGAAGCTAGGTACAAAAGGATGTCATCAGCGTATAGGGATACGCGGTCCTCATACTCGGGGGTCCAGCGGAGACCACGGATGGAAGGCTCCCACCGCAGCCACTCCGCCAGGGGCTCCATGGCAAGTGCAAAGAGGAGCGGCAATAAGGGGCAGCCCTGCCGCGTGCCCCGGCCCAGCTCGAACGGAGCCGATACTCTTCCGTTCACCACCACCTGCGCCAATGGGCCCGAATACAGCAATTTGACCCAACTGATGAACCCTGGGCCAAATCCAAATTTCGCAAGCATCGCCCAGATGTATGGCCACTCAAGCGTGTCAAACACCATGGTGGCGTCTAAGGACGCCAAAATGGCCGGCTCACGTATAAACGGGACCCGTGCAAGCGCCGCAGATTAAGGGCTGTGTTGCGATGAGGAATAAAGCCGGACTGGTCCTGATGAACCAAATCGGCCACCACGCCGACCAGCCGATTGGCCAGTACCTTGGCGAGAATCTTGGGCTCCGCATTCAGTAGTGAAATGGGCCGATAGGATGTAACCCGGTCCCGAGGTCTCCCCTCCTTGTGGATGACCACGATTGTAGCCAGACGCTGGTCCAGCGGGAGGGAGCCCACCGAGTGTGCCGCCAGGAACATAGCCCGGAGGTGGGGTGCCAGCGTATCCGGTCGCAACTTGTACAACTCGATAGGGAGACCATTCGGACCCATGGCCTTGCCGGAAGCGACCGAGCGTATGGCGAGGGCGATTTCGTCGGAGGTGGGAGCGGCGTCCAGCAACACCCTGTCATCCCCGGAAAGGGACGGCAGCGCGATATCCCTGAGGAGGGCACGGGAATCCTCTTCCGAGCAGGGAGACACCGGGGAATACACCTCACGGAAATAATCCACGAAACAGGAGACGATTTCTTCTGGCTCCGTTACACACACACCATCCGTTTTCTCAATCAGCGGGACCACACTATTCGCTCTCTCTTTTTTGTCCAACCACGCTATCAGTTTACCAGCCTTATCACCCACATCATACAGTCGCCCCTGTTGCTCTCTACTGAGGCCCCTGGCCGCCTCCGTGACGAGGGCCCTATAGGCCGCTTGCTTGAGTTGGAGGACATGTAATGCGGCATCCGTCACCCCACATTCTAAATTACCCTCCAACTCGGCTATTTCAGCCTCCATCCGGGTCACCTCCTCCCGCTCGCGCCTCCGGGCGTGGGAAATAAGGGATAGGGCTTCCCCTCGGAGTACTGCCTTGAAGGCCTCCCACAGCGGTACAGCCGAAGGCACGGACCCCACATTCTCATCAAAATATCGCTGAAGGGATTTAATCAATTCAGCGCGAATGGTGGGGTCGCGCAGGTACCAAGGATTGATTGGGACAACCCTACCCTCACCCCTCGGAAAGACGTCAAAGTGCAGTAGGAGCGGGGAGTGGTCCGAAATACCCCGTGGCAAATGACGCACCTCTCCCACCCTCCCAACATAGGCCGCCGGGACAAGGACATAGTCTAGTCGTGAGAGACTACCATGGGCTCCCGAGTGGAAAGTGTACTGCAGCTGCGTGGGGTGTTTTAAACGCCAGCAGTCCACTAACCCAAATGTATCCAAGAGGCCGGGTAGCCACGCCTGTGCCCGGGGGAGGTCCCTAGGGGGGTGACGATCCACAGTCCCAGATACCACCGCATTGAAATCCCCCCCACAACTAAAAGCCCCCCCGGAAGGCCAAGGAGAAGGCGCCCCAGGTCTGCAAAGGTGGTCGACTGCAGCCCCGGTGGGATGTATACTGACACAAAGACAACCACTTTGCCCTCCAGTCTTCCCACCAAGACCGTGTAACGTCCCCTGTCATCGTGGAGCACCTCATCAATCTCCAACGGGAGCGAGTTCCTCACCATGATGCCCACACCCCTTGAGCCAGACGTGAAGCCCGAGTGAGCCACTAGGCGATAGCCACGCCGATTCATGGCGCAGAAGGAGTTGCCAATGAGGTGTGTCTCCTGCAGAAAGACTACATCGGGCGAGATTCGCTTCAAAAACTGCAGGACCACACCTCGTTTGATCCTGTCCCCCAGTCCATTCACATTCCAAGACAACAAAGTTAATTTCCTACCCTCCATCATACACAGAAGCCATCATTCGTCCCCCGGAGAGCACTTTAGAACTAACACAAAAGTACGTTTGCCTTGTGATAAAAACGAACAACACCCCATCCCTACCCACCCACCCCAACAGAACTCCCCCCTCCCTGCACCCCTGCATGAGCCCGAACAGCCCCCCCAACGTGCAGTGTGCCTGTCGCCCCATATATAGTTAAACTAACTAAACCCCCTAGAGGAGGAGGGAGAACCCCCAACAGACCCAACACAACCTCCATAGGAGGGGAACTTACAAAGACTGACGCAGAATCGAAAGTGGCATCATTTTCGTCCAGAGTGAGGCCCAATGTTAAACCCTCAGTCCTGATCCAGCGTGCCGTCTCCCCCCGCCGCCCCCCCCCCACCCCCCCGATCACGATCCCCGGACAGAGTATCGAGCCAGTCCCCGGCCGCTTCGGGACGATCAAAGAAGTGCGTGCGACCATCCACCTCCACTCGCAGCTTAGCTGGGAAGAGCATGGCGTATTTGAGGTTTAGGTCCCGAAGACGGCGTTTGACGCCTAGGAAGCTCAGTCTCTGCTTCTGGACCGCTGGGGTGAAATCAGGGTAAAAATGTACCTCCATATTGTCAAACTTGACCGGTCCATGCAGTCTGGATGTTTGCAGGATAGCGTCTCTGTCCCGAAAATTGAAAATCCGGGCAATGAGAGGTCTCGGAGGGGCTCCGACCTTCGGCCTTCCCCCGGGAACCCTGTGGGCCCTCTCCACAGCGAAGAATTTACTCAGCCCCCGTGGCTGGAGATGGGTAGCAATCAGGTCCTCCACAAAGAGATCCGCCGCCGCCTCCTCGCGTCCCTCAGGCACCCCGATGATGCGGATGTTGTTCCTCCGTGCCCGACTCTCAGAGTCCTCCAGGCGGCGATCCATAAGCGCACTCGCCTGACTAAGCCGGCGCACCGCTGTTTGTAAGGCCGCCACATCTGTCGTTAGGCCCGATGCGGTGTGGGCCAAGGAATCCACTCGGTCGTTGGTTTTGGAAAGATCGGCCCTCACCAGGCCAACATCCACGAGGACCGAGTCGATCTTCTGCGCCAGTGTATCAAACCGCTGGCCCACCGAGGCCTTCATCTCGGCAATGGCGCCCATGATATCTCGCAGAGTCAGATCTGCGGGCAGGTCTGGGGCATCAGGAGGGCTCTCAGGGGACTTGCGCGGTCCATCGGGAGATCCCTTCTGGAGGGTATAGCGGTCCATACTATTAGCCTGATGGACGGCGCCACGCCGGGTCGATTTGGTCTTTGCCCGGTCTCCATCTTGTTTCGTGGCCATGGCCTCCAATCTCTCAGTCGCACCAGCCACGTCGTGTAAGGCAGGAAAGCAGGGCCACGAGCTCCGGGGGGGGCCACCTCAGAGCAGCGGGGTGGATCACAGCCTGCAGGCAGGCAGGGCCTCCCAGCAAGGCCACACCAACACCAAGGGCTCCGCAACCCAACCTCGCAGAGACGGCAAGGGGGTGCGAAAGCGAAAGTGCGGGGTACGCGAGTCGCCAGGCCCTGCCTGCCGCTGTTGTTCACTTTGTCACTGGATCACCCCACAGCGCAAATCCGGGGTCCGGCGAGGGGAAGGCCGCAAACCTCAATCGGTGCTCACTCCGGTGTCCGAGGTCCGATTCGGAAGCGGGAAACGGGTGCCACCTCAGCTCAGGTTCACCAACATAGTCCCCTCATCCAGGGCAGGATAATTTCAGGATAATCGTAGGAGGTTGCGGAGGTCCTCGGGAGCCTCGCACCTACACGGCCATCTTGGTTGCGCGCTAGGCTCCTCCTCTAAAAAAAGCCTAGATATTTAAAGCCATGTAATTCCACTGGGACCATGCATCTCGAGGGCAACAGTGGTGTCCCTCCTGCCAGTGGGAATATTAAGGACTTTTCCCAATTAATTTGATATCCAGAGTGATTCCCGAATATTTGAAAGACTTGTAGGATTCTGTCAATCGAGAATGGTGACTTTGTGACTTACAACAAAAAATGTTCGCGTAGGGGGTGATTCTCTAGTCCCATTCCTGATTAACTGGAATACACCATATAAGGGGGTCCTGGTGAACACAGGCAGCCAAGGACTCAAGTGCAAATGTAAAGAGCATAGGGGACAACAGACATCCCTGTCTCGTGCTTTTCGGGAGGGTAAAGACTTGCGACACTGTGTTATTGATGCGTACGCACACTAGAGGGCTCACATACAGGAACCTGACCCAGCTAATAAACTTGGGCCTAAAGCTCAGCGCTTCCTGTGTGATGAATAAATAATTCCATTGCACATTGTCAAATGCCATTTTAGATTCTAAGGACGGCAACAGTGCTGGTTTGGCAAAGGAGGCCCCAGTTACATGCAGTACTCCGTATAGATGTCGTAGATTTAGGCGCCCTCCTTATTTGACATAAAGCCGCATTGGTCTGGATAGACCACTTTTATTATTACCATCTGCAATCTGAATGCCAAGGCCTTTGCCTGGATCTTATTCTCAAAGCTGAGAAGGGAGATGGGACTATTAGACCCCCATTCAGTTGCTGGTTTGCCCTTCTTAGGACTGACATCCAAGAAAGCAGTTATTTGGTGCTCCGGGGACCCAATTCTTTTTGTGCAGCCTGAAAAACATTCAAGAGGTGCTCCCTGATTTTATTAGTCATGCTTTTATCTGATTCTACTGGGAGGCCATTCGGCCCATTGGTTTCGCTGACTGCAAGGTTTGTATTGCTGTATTTATTTCTTCTACTATTAAGAGTGATTTGGTCCTTATCTGTGAGCTTTGGAAGGGCCAGTTCTTTCAGAAATTCAGTACAGTCTTCACCTGACATAGTGGTCATAGCGAAATAGAAGGCTTCATAATAAATAGTCATTGTCTCAGGAAGGCCTCACCCATCGTCTGTAATGTCCTTTTAGTATCATGGATCACCAGGCCAGTTCTGTTCCCAGTTTCACCTCTCTAGCCATGTGAGAGGCTTATTGGCTTTGTTCCCGACATCATGCAGATGCCGCTGGGTAGCTAATGCATGGGCTCGCGCACTGTCTTCCATCAGCGCCCTTAGCTCGTGTTTCAGACGCAAATGATGGTGTAGTAGGAGAGAGCACTTAAGTTCTTTAGTCCCCCAATAAAGGCCTGTGCCCGGGCTCGAATCACTGCCTTAAATGCCTACCACAGAATGCAGGCTGAATCAACGACCCCCCTATTTGCCTTAAAATAGAGGTCCGCTCAGTCTCTTATACAAGATTCAAATGTTTTGTCTTTCAAATACCATGGATCAACCCAAGGGGCAGCACAAAGTTCATAACCGGGCCATCAAGCTGCGCCTCCACCGCAGAATGATCAGAGATTCCCCATGCTTTGTGGGTAGCAGCCCTAAAATCATCTACATAGAAAGTCTGGATGAGAAGATAGTCCAGGCATGCTAGACTACCATGCGCTGTACACTGTTGCCTGTAGTGTCTTGCCCCTGGCTGATTTTCACACCAGATATCACCCAGAGCAGACTTTCAAAGGAAGCCCCTCTCATCTACCAGTCACTGCCACATATCTGCCCATGGGGGGGGGGGGGGGAGGGGGGGCGGTCCAAGTCTGAGTGGGGGTAAAGGGTATGGATTTTCTTCATAGGATACCAACCCCCCTAAAGCCAGCGGAGTAACCATCGTGCACCAGCAGAGTATATCCAAACCTATCTAGGGCCGTACAGTGATTTCCTTTAAGGTGAGTCTCCTGTAAAAGAATCATGTCTGGGGCGTGTCTACGTATGCATTGGTGCACTACTGTGCTCTTAATCCTACTACAGAGTCCATTTATATTCCATGTCCAAATTTTAAGTGTTTCGCGCTGTTGTGTTCACATTGGGCTTTAGGAAGGTTACCAATGTGATCTCATGAGCCCCAAAATTGGAGCCCTGCGCACCTCCCCTCTGTTTTCTGCTGGGAGATAAACATCTACTGGATAATACTGTAGTCGAGCACACTCAATACAAAAGAATGCATATACAGTGCAACAATTTGACCCCCAACTAAGCAGCCCCCTACCACGCTACCTTGTTATGTAGGCTCTGTACTGCCCACCACTCCAACCTGCAGAGTGCCTGTCACCCTAACTGTGTCATGCAAGAAACAAACAAGGGGTTGGCTGGCTCTACAGGGCGTGACCAATGTATCTAACCTAGGGCATTATAACTGTAGCCCCTCAGCAACAGTACAGTGAATCCATATTCTGAGGCACAGCCTAATACTTTCGACAGAGATAATCGAACCCGACCCCAAACCACTGTAATATCTAATACCCACTAGGCACAGTGGGCGAATCCACCTGTAACCGTGAAAAAAAACACTTATAGCCTCTCACACTGTCCACATGTAGGTAAGTGGGTAGCAAGAAATCTGTGCACGTCATGCAAGAGTCCTCCGGTGCAGGTTCCTTGACTCGTCTCCCCGGAAGATGAGCAGCTGCTTTGTCTGATGATCCCCCACTGAACACCTCAAGTCCCCTAATCATTCCTCTGACCAGCAGTATGCCAGCCCTCCAGCCACTACCAGGTATCCTCAGATGACCCAAATTGCCATGTTTTATACTACACAATCCCCCTCAGTATAGCAGGCTAGGGCATCATGCACTTGAGGTCTCATGCTCTGAGTTCCTCCTTCACCTACTCAGAGCTGCACCTCTGTGGTTGGACTTGCAAGGTAAAGTCCATGAAAAAGTGAATAATGGCATTTTCATAGTGAAGATCTCCATGTGAACATGCCACCTGGAGAATCGTGTCTTTATCCCTGTAGTTGAAGATCCAGGCGATGATTATCCATTGGGGGGCACGCGGCTTGGGTCGAGGAATTGGCATCCTGTGGGCTCTCTCAATGGAGAAGAATTTAGACAGGCGTTTGGGACAGAGAGTGTTAACAGGATGAGCCTCTTCTAATATATCCACACAAGGGCCTGCGGCCCCCTCCGTACCCCACCTCCCTGGTGTTGTTCCTCCTTGCTCTCCATTCTTGATCCTCAAGCTTCGCTGCCATTGCAGTGTTTTTTTTCATAAGAGACTACACCTGGAACTCCAATCTCTTCATGGTGGATCGGAGCAAAGTAATGTGTCATCACTTTTTCACTAATTTCTTGAGGTCAGCTCGCAAGAGATTGACATAAACTGTCACAGCATCACGCTTCGGCTCCAGTGTGCCCTCTAAGTCTAGAATCACCACCATAATTGCCCCTTGGACTTCACCATTCCACGCTCTCTGGAAGGAGGATAGGGCCACCAGCCAGGTTAAGAACCAAGACTCCTTTACACTAATCAGTCAGCCCCAGAAGTGGCACTACTGGGCAGATACAGTGGGTCTCCAATCTGGCAACGGACTCCTAAGCTAAAACCCTCAAATGGACCGGGGGAAAAAGCAATGGAAGGCAGACCATTTCATAGTCAATCTGTAGGTCGGCATGTCTCTTGCGACTTCACATCTGGTTTCAAGGCCAGATCATTCACAGACATTCACTGATGGTCTCCCCACTTTTGTGCTTGTAGTATGGTCAAAGGGGCCCTGGTGCCTACAGCCCAGTCAGTGTCCAACAGCCCTCCAAAAGCCCTGGCTATCCAGTGCGTTGTTTCATCCTTTGCCAGCAACTTCGAGCAGTGGCCTCCAGTACCAGACTATAGGCCTTGCTGGCCACAAAAGTACAGGTAGTGGACGACAAGTGAGCGATGCACGGGAGGAGCCTGTGTGAAGAAAGCCCAGCACTCCACCGTGTAGCTGCACTCCTTCTCCTCTAGCCCAGGCTCTCAGGCTGGATCCGCACAGTGCAAACCCACTGCTGCCACTCACCCAGCCGGTGTTCCCAACAGGCCTCGGCTCAATTACAGGCTGTGAGTCTCACCCTTCTCGACATGAAATGGAGCCTTTCCACAGTGCATGCAATGCTCTCAGGAACCACCAGAAGCTCGTTTCGGAGGCCCAGGCCGAGGTTACGCGCAATCACAGCCACATCTGACCTCTGGGCTCAGTCTGCACCCAGACCTCAACCGTGCAGTACCCAGTCTGCACTGCACACTCAGCATGGGTGCACCCTGGCCAACTCAAGGGACACCAAACAGCAGTACAAGGGCCACCGGTGCCCCAATACACACAGCGGGCCTCAGATTGCCCCAGTATTGCGGAGAATTTTATGGATGGTGGGGTTTTTGTCTCCAGTTTCCGCGAAGCTTAGGTAGTGTGCGGCCATCTTGTCTAGTGCAGGCCAAGCCCCTTGATCTCTATATATATTTAATATTTAAAAAACTATTTTTCGAATAAACCTTATATGCTGCATGGAGGTATACATAGTACACCTTCACAAAACAAATGTCTTCGTTTATTTGCTTTTGTGATCTGTTCCTATCTGTTGGTTGGATTCTTTTGACCAAAATCTAATTCACTCCCCCAGCCTTTTTACAGAAGAAAGACCATGCATTCAAACAGCCACAAATATAAAACGGAACAAATCAGTATTATTACGAATCCTGTGCAAATAAACCCTCCTTTTGTGTTTTTTCTCCGGTTGGATCCCTCTCATTTCCAAAATGTTACATTTTAATGATCAAGTTATTTAGGTGCATTTTTATTAGGGCTCATTTTCAATTGAAATTATTTTCATGGTGTGCCTTCTTAATTTCTTTAGCTTTCTTCTGGGGTTGATAAATGTTCCTTTAAATGGATTAGAAGAAGGTTGATATGGTGCTGTGGTCTGCGTATTGAATACAATGGTATAAATGGAGCGATAGTTGATGCTGAGATGTCCTACTTCATCCTTGAATCAGAAAAGAGGGAAAATCTCTGCAAATAGAGAATGTTTGTGAGATTGAGCGCGTGACGGTTTTTGGAGGGTATACCCTGGGCATCAATGGGCACAGGTACAAGAGTATTCCACAGGGCACAATATAACCTAAAGTGGATACAATGAGGTATATGCGATGGTGCCCTGTATACAAAGAAAACAGGACGTTTAAACATTATACGAAATAAGTTGATGATGTGAAAGTGTTTTAGATGCCTTATAAATGTATGTGGTTATCCACAAGTAGATAGATGAGCCGTGCATGAATGATATTCCATCTTTTACATGCTTCATAAACACAAAGTTAGACATAAACTGCTTGGCATGGATACATTTCAATAGTTAGTTCAGAAAACACTTCATTCTACTGAGCATGGCGCCGTCACTGCGCTTATGTTTGTAGCTACCAATAGCGTTAAAAACATTAAACGTTATCAATCTTATGTGCTGCCGAGTCTGTAGTGGAAGCCAGCACTTCTATAATAATGGAGGAATGCGGAACGTCTACTGCCAAATGAATGTTCTGCCTCTTTCTTATCAGCAAATGTGCTCTGTTAATCTTCCGGGGATATTCCAAGGTGCTTAAACATAGGACTAGGCAAAATTCTCCAGGGAAAGCAAAACAGACGAACTGCGCCCTTTAGGCTTCTTGTCTGTGGAGCAAAATCTGTGCTGGCAGATTTCAAGATTGGAAAGACTGACCGCTGACTTTCTTGTTCCACAATTAGCTATAAGAGAAACTTAATAGCACATTATTCCCCCACTTCCCCTGGGGCTTTTTTTATATGCAGCTGTAAAAAACAATTTTAGAAGCTGCAGGGGAAATGATAAGCTCCAATGGACACAAATGTTAATCAACTGGAAGAGCATTTCACCTACAAATCTTTCTCTTTCTTTTTTCAAAGGTGATGGGGGGAGTCAATATGAGTTAAAATGCAAATGTTTGCCAGGATTCGCACCTGCTTTCTGAGAAAATGAAAGAAGCATTGGCAAAGCCAATAGGTCTCGCTTTTGGGACCTGATAAGTGTTTAGCCAGAGCTATCGGCTTTGCTAATGTGTTTAAGCTATGTTGTAGAGTAGTGTGGCTTGTGTGCAGCATGTTGCTAAGTTATAATATAAAAATGTGTTATAAGCATTTGTTAAGGTGGCTATAATAAAGGTGAGAATATGCATAATTGAACAACCTCATTAAAAAATGATTTAATATAAAAAATGTTTAGTGTATGATTGTAAAGTGCACACTCGTCCGCAGCATGAGGAGAGCCAACACTTCGCTCTCAGAGGTGGGATAGGGAAGGGACACACACACTACATCAAGCTACCAAAGACAGCACAGGGCGCCATATGCTTCAATTGAACAGATCATAATATGCCCATAATAGAGACGCCGTTGAGATCATAAATTATAGTAATATTTACACAACGAAAAGCAGTTCACAAACTCGACTCAGATCGTCATATTGCATATTCTGCACAGAGGAAACGCTTTGCACACCATGCGGTTCTCACAATGCAGTGCACGCAAGGTAGATGGCTCTCACTAAACTGTATATAGCACTGCAGCACACCCCAGCCATGTGTTTTACTCTGCACAAGACATACACTGATGTCAGTAATCTAGCTGAACTTAATGAAATTCATGCTGTACACAAGATGCATACAGCACACTCTGTGCATAGCACTCGCAGCATGCATAAACTAGAGAGGAAACCAAACTCTCACCGACCCCCGCAAAAAACACAAGGAACGATGATGCAGTCATGCCAAATTAACTAACAATCCGAGAGCTATTGGCGTTGTTAATGTCTATGTTTTTTTAGCCATGTGTTATGCAGTGTAGTGGATGTATGTGTAGTTACTTGTTTTGGAATTGTGTGGCGTGGATTGAGTGGTGTTGAGTGGAGATATGTCTAGTGGAATTATGTGGATAGTAATTATGTTGTATCGAGTGTACTGTGATTATTTGGAGTGGGATTGTGTGTCAGGCAGTATAATTATGTGGAGTGGATATTGTGTATCGAGGAGTGTCATGTAGTGGAGTAGAATTATGTGGTGTGGTGTTGAATATTGCGGCATGATGTGGAATTTTGTGCTATGGATTGGATGTATGTGGTGTGTAGGAGAATTGCGTTGTGAAGTGGAATTATGTGGTCACTTGTGGTCAATACAAGAATAACTGTATAAAAGACAGATGCAGTATGGGCAAAAGGTAGCATTTCACAGATGCCAGTGTGTATTACATGCATCTGGGTAACTGGAAAAACAAGCATTTGCAATGCAATAGGTCTCGCAATTACGAGAGTTTGAGCTATTGACATTGTAACTGACAATGTCTTTTATTTATGTGTTGTTTTTAAAACAGCTAAATAAAAGGCATTGTCATTTACAGGTCTAACTTGGGAGCAAAATAACCTGACTTGTTCCTGAACAGAAATTCCGCGGATCAAAAATGGCTCCTAATGATGTATTGTCTGACTGTAGGCAAACGCTGTTGCCCAGTATTCCGTTTTTTTCTGTTTTCTTTTCACTCAGTATATCATCATAAGATTAGATTGGGGAAATGTTTAGGACAAAGGAGTAAAAAAAGACCACAGACGTCAAGCAAAAATGATGAGCATTTCTGAACAGTTAAATCCCTTAGGAGTAAATCAGTAAAGCAAAAAGGTAAATTGCAATGTGAAAAGTGGGAAATCACAATGGAGATAGACTGAAGTAGGAAAACATGAGAAAAACACCGAACAAACAAACTGACAAGAAACATGAGAGTTAAAAAAAAAAAAAACACTAAAAGCAGATGCCCTCCGTCCCGGGCAAATCTAGACGAACAAGAACCGCTACTGGAGAGAACCAGTATGTTATAAATGCAGGCTAAACACACGTTGAGTGAAAAACACAATATAAAAAACACAAAATATGTACTTTCAAGAGAAAATCAAGGGAAGAATAATGAGCAGAAGAAACCAGAACACACTGCTGGTGAGAAATTAAGAAGTAAAAAATAGAAAAATGATAACGGTTTCAGTTGAGACCTTAAGGGGGAACCCCCTTCCCCCACCCCTCCAAAAAAAACACCAAAGACACTTTAAACGAGAAAATCCGAATTAAGGTGAAATAATTTTAAAAAATCACACATTAGGGGAAAGATAGTGGTAAAATAATGACGAGAATACCAAGAATGGGATCAAGCATAATCCTGTAGAAAATATATTTTTTTAAAAGAAAGAATAGAAATTTCAAATTAATCCTAATTCCATGAGAGAATTGAAGGGACACACTAAATCTGTATTAAACAATATCTGGCACTTTGAATAAGGAAAACATCATAAATCAAAATGTCAGGGGTGTAAAAAACAAAAACGTGCATTTTGCCAAAAGCAAATTAGGAGTCCAAGGCAAGACGGACACGAATTTAAAGAGACACGCTTGAAAATAAAACTGGAGAGAAACAAATGTGAGATGCCTTGTTGCGCTAGAATTAGGATTGTCAAATTATATGTGTTCTTTAATCTCGAGACAAGTCTCAAAGGAAAAAGATGCACTTTGCCAACTGTGTCCTCAAAAACTGTAAGCCCATTTTCCCCAGATCACCTCATTGGCAGTTTAAACACATCACCTGGCTCTGATGTGCCTCCATCCGTCTTGTCAAGCTATGGTTTAAACTTTGAAGCACTCCGGAGAACTGGTTATAAACCCCAAAGATGGCTGCACACACCAGAGGCCACTACTGGTCTAACTGCGCCCCGTGTAGTCAGCATGAAAAATGCATATACAACATGTAAAGCAATACTTGAGAACACACAATGTCCACGAAGGCGATGCCGTGAGCAAACGCGAGGTAGAGGATAGTGCTGCTGGGCACACATGGGCAGTAGCGGCTCCTAGAGGGAGTGCCGCCGGGTGGTGACGCGGGGCGGGGGAGGGCCAGGGTGGGGGCTATCAAACCTGCTTATGATAGTGTAAATAGGCCAAGCACAAGCCCACCTAGCAGGAGGGCATGATTCAACTTTAATTAAAAAACCCTCGTCTCGGGGGCGTGGCTAGCAGCCGATGCGATTGGCGGCTCCTTAGTGAGGCTCCTCAGCCCTCACCGCAAAATCCGACATATATCCTGTCAGACTCAAATGTTCAACCCGGAATCTAAGGTGGGAATGAGCCTGCACCCCTGAGGCTTCATTGGCAGAAAAATGGTTACCAGAGGAGCTCAGCACACAACCAAACATCCGGACGTGCGGCAGACGGAGAACGCACAATGGCGGCGGTGCGGTGCTTGGCTGTGTGAGCCCCGGAGCCTCGGCACGGACTGCGGTGTCTGTGGGACCCAGGGCGCTGAGGTGGTGAGATTGCCTACCCCCATTCCAAGGGGAGGACGGAGGTGGCAGAGAGCGGGTTCGACCCGGCTGAGCCTGCATCAGCTAAAGAAGAGGCGGTGAGTGCGGGGCGGGAGTGCGGCGAGCATAGACCCGGCTGGCCAGATTGAAATTGAGGCCCGACCAGAAGCGAGTTAGAGGCCACTCCCTGGGAAACCCGACAGTCCGCCGAGGACCAGCTTCCACCAGGCAGGCAGCGGTGACTACCAGGGTAGGCCACAGGCAGTGAACCAGATCTCTAGCGGTAATGGCGAGTGGAAAAGGACCCAAAGCCTCAGCCCAAACCAGACTAGCCAAATATGCCTGGAACAAGGCGGGAGGGGTACGGGACACAGCACAACCGGAATCAACAGATGTACAACGCGGCCCCTCCTTGCAGGTGGACCCCACACTCCACGACATCATGGAGGCCATCTCGGGGGTTCACACATCAATGGACTCAGTGACTGTGGAGGTGTTCTTGCTCCGCGCGGACTTTTGCAAAATGGATGACAAAGTTAAAAATTTGGGGGATGCGACGGCTGCATTGCAGGTAGACACATCTCAGCTCCAACAGCAAGTCAGTGCACTGCAAACTCAACAGGCCTTGATGGCTAAACAGCTGGATGACTATGAAGGGAGGGCACGAAGAAATACAATTTAAATTTTGGAGGTTCCAGAACGGGCTGAAGGGTTCCAAATGGACTATACCTTGAGGAGTTGATCACCAAACATCTTCAACCTAAGAGATTGTCTGGTAACTTTTCCTTTGAAAGAGCACATAGGGTGCCGAGGGGTCGTCCTAAGCCGGGTGCTCCTCCGCGCCCAACCATTGCGTCGGTCTTCAATTTCAGAGACAGAGACACAATCCTGCAAACGGCCAGAACAAATCCCCCACTGAAGATCGACAACAGCGTGGTCACCTTTTTCCCAGACTATACTGCGAAGGTCCAGGCTCAACAACGTAGTTTTCTGGCGGTAAAAAAAGAGCTGAGGCAGAGTGAAGTGAAATATGTGATGTTATTTCCAGCAAAACTGCGGGTGGAATCGGAGGGGAAGACGTGGTTCTTCTCCACACCAGAGGAAGCCTGAGATTGGATGGAAGGGTGGAGAAGAGTCGAGGACCCGCGAAGGGGTCGCAACGGAGGACCCGTACACCCAGCTGTGCACAAAGACAAGACAGGGAAGACAACAAGTCCCCGGCCGAGAAGGTACGCACTGAACCTTGACGTGAGAAGTACTGGTACTAATTGTAGACTAATGGTGGACAGAGACATTGATACTGAGCGGCACATAGACTGTGACAGTGCAGAGGTAGAAAGCAGGCACAGAACATTACATAGCACAGCACAATCACTATGGTGACGCGAGGGTGATAGGGTGGCCAGCCAACACCCAAGAGCACATTTGGGGGCTAGGAGGCACTCTGCCTAGTTTGGGTGTGGGTAGTTTTAAATGCACTGGCAGGGGGGCAGGGAGGGGGGAGGAAGGGCAGTTCAGAGGAGGGGGGCTGGGATGGTTGTGTTGTTTGAGTTTGCGTGCCGAAGGAAAATTGAGAGCATATTTCAAGATTGACCGAGCCAGTCGTATAACAGTACAGAAGGGTGTCAGTGAAACAGTACATCATGTGCGCATCAGGGTAGACACAGAAGAACGGTGGGAGATTTATTTCCGATCGATTGCAGTTCTCCATCTGGGGCCAATGGTATATGTAAGTTTGCATCCAGGGAAGACAGATGGCAGTGGCTAAGAGGGACGTATCTCTATTAGTGATGACGTGGAATGTGAATGGCATGGGGACAAAATTAAGAGGGAGATAGTGCAGCAGTACCTTAAAAGGCAAGCCCCAGACCTAGTGCTACTCCAGGAGATGGATATGGTGGGCAATAAATGCAAAGCCCTTACAAGATGGGGATACAAACTGTTGGTCCATGCAGAATTCTCCTTGGGCTCTCGGGGAACAGGTATCCTGGTCAAAAAGAATGTGGCACTCACTGTGTGACGGACATGGGCGGACCAGGGGGGCAGGTTTGCAGTAGCGGAGGTGCAGCGGGAGGGCAGGTTTTTAAATGTGGTCTCAGTGTACCTCCCTCCGGCATTGGGCAGGAAAGCACTTGCGGATCTGAGGAAGATAGTAGCAGATCTTCCATTGGGTACACTAATATTGGGGGGACTTCAACATGACGATGGATGAAAGCAGGGATAGACATCCACCCAGACAATTGACACGACCGCACACACATATGGAAATGTTCGCTGGGGCCTTTCGCCTAATTGACATTTGGCGTGCACTCCAGCCCGATGGGGTCAAATATACCTACTATTCCAATGCCCACAGAAGCTCCTCACGAATTGATTATTTCCTTACGCAATCAGGTTCTCTCGGCCAGTTTCAAAACCACAGGGCACTCCCAAGGGCATTACAGACCACTCCCCAGTGACAATGGAATTTACAGTTTTTGAGCGCCAACCTCGCACCACCCTGACCCTTATCCCCTGGTTGCTGAAGATCCCAGACATTAAAGAAGATCTAATTGAATGGACTCAGTATTTTTTTAAGAAAATGTAGACTCTGTAAACTCAGCGCAAACAGTGTGGGAGGCATTCAAGGCAGTGATCAAAGGGCAGGCCCTGGCTCTCAAGGTGGGGTACACTACACAACGGCAACACCATATTGTCCAGGTTGAAAGCGACCTCCAGAGACTGGAAGATGAACACAATAGGGCCCCCTCCAAAGACACTAGACACAGACTTTAGCTCAAGCAGGAGGAATATAAGATCCTGACCAGAGGAAAGATACAGGCTAAACTCCTTCATACTGCACATAGACTGTACGAACTAGGGGACAGAGCCGGGAAATTGCTGGCATGGCTGGAGAGGAAGGAGCAGGGGGAGAGATGGGTGCCCCAGCTGACTCTCGGGGATGGGTCGCACGTCACACACCCACAGGATATAGCCAATGCCTTCGCTAACCACCTAGCACAAGTTTACACCTCTTCCACTTCATACACCTCTGAGGACTCCCGCCAACTCCTTGAGGACAGTGACATACCGGTATTGTCGGACAAAGACAGAGAGGCATTGGAGGGGGATTTGACAGATGAGGAGATTCAACAGGCAATGAGCGAGATACAATCAGGCAAAGAGATGGGCCCCAACGGTATCCCTATAGAATTTCTGAAAGTGGCAGCCACACAGGTGACGCCTCATTTGCGGGCAATGTTTGAAGAAAGCTATGAGAGGGGTCTCTTACCGGCAGACCAACGGCTAGCATCCATTGTAGCACTTTGGAAACCGGGTAAGCCTGCGGATGCTTGTGGCTCATACCGCCCAATTTCTCTAATTAATGTGGAGGCAAAGATCTTAGCTAAAGTCTTAGCCCTACGTCTAATAGCGGTCATCTCATCACTGGTTCACCCGGATCTGTTGTGCTTCATGCCCAGGAGGAACACAGCATTGAACATCAGGCGCCTCCATAACATAATTGCCAGTCGGGAGTTTATCGAAGAAGATGCTGTGATCCTCTCCCTGGACGTTTCGGTGGCGTTCGATCCCATCGAATGGCCCTACTTATTTGAAGTCTTGAGGCGTATGGGTTTTGGTCCTAAATTCATGGGATGGGTGAGATTCCTGTATACAGATATCCGGGGACAGGTACGGGTCAATAAACATACATCCAGGCCCTTCCCCCTCGGTAGGGGCACCAGGCAGGGTTGCCCTCTCTCCCCCCTGCTATTCGCTCTGATGCTGGAACCACTCGCGGCATGTATTAGGCGAGATGCTATGGTGCGGGGCTTGAAGTGGGCAGAGGGGCCTGATGACAGAATATCACTTTATGCAGATTATATTTTGCTCTACCTGGCATCCCCCTATAAATTCCTTCATGGGGTTTTGAATATATTCATGAACTTCGGGAAATACTCGGGTTATGCCATCAACTGGAGCAAATCAGTGCTGTTCAACTTAAGGGTAAGGCTCCCCAATTGCCGTCGGGCTGCACGGTGGAGATCACCACGGTAGGCTTCCGATATTTGTGGTTCTTTTGTGACCCCGGACCCCCAACTTTTCTATGACCGTAATCTCGCGGCCCCCCTAACACGGCTTTGGGCAGACGTTAAACACTGACGCTCTCTGCCTCTATCCCTGGTGGGGCATGCAACCCTCTTTAAGATGCTGGTTCTTGTACATCGTTCAGAACTGCCCCCACAGGGTCCCAGACGCCTATTTTGCCGGGGTAGAGAGCGAATTTCGTACGTTGCTATGGGATGGCGGATCCCCTCGAATAGCCATGAACAAGCTGACCAAAGGATGGTACGATGGGGGTATTGCCCTCCTTGACCTCCGTTTTTACTATTGGGCAACACAGCTAGTGATGGTGAACCACTGGATTTACAGATCTCCGGCAGATCCAGCATACATGCTAGATAGGTATCAGATGGAAAGATTGGGATATCTGGAGGCATTATACTCTAAGGCCCTAAAAGGTTGATATGTTGGCCCCACAGCTCACACGGTAATGATATGGCACCTGGCGAACTCTCGTCTGGGATGGGCAGTGACCCTCACCAAGGCCATGCCCTTGTTGTGTACCCAAAGACTGGGACTTCTTGGCAATCACCCCGGGTTCGATAAGTGGGACATAATTGGAATCTCAACAATAGGAGACTTAGTAAAAAAGGGGGAGCTTCTCAAATTCGAAGACCTAAAGAGAATGTATGCTATGGCCAGAGGGGATGTTTTCAGATACCTGCAGGTCAGACACGCCCTCACGACAGCTATCCCTGACATGGCAGGTATCCCCAACTCGTCCCCTCTGGAGGACAGGTTGCTTGACGGTCTTCTGCTTACAAAGGCCATATCACTCACATACAAAAAACTCTGTAATAATCTACCAGACACTTTTCAGAAATTTATAGAGAGATGGCAGGTGGACTTAGGACCAATGGATGATGATGACTGGCAGGTGGCATTGATGTCCCATCAGGAGGTAGCCATAACACAGCGGCATAGACTTATCCAACTAAAAATATTACAGAGAACCTACCTCACGGGAACAACCCTAGCAAAGATAGGCTCCAGACCTGATGCGATATGCCTTTTAGGGTGTCAGCAAGACGCATCCTTTCTTCACATGATATGGGACTGCCAGCTGGTGAGACTCCTATGGGAGGGGGCCACGGAAAGTATCCTAGAAGCCTTGGGTAAGAGCATACCCTTATGCCTCAGCTGGGTCTCCTAAATATATGGGAGCCGACTGACCTTACGGACGCTGAACAACAATTCATGACACTGGGTTACACATTGGTCAAGAGGGAGATAGCGAGGAAATGGGGGGTGGCAGACAGACCCTCGCTCCGGATGTGGACCAGGGAATATGACAAATGTATGATTGCGGAGAAGGAGGTTTTCATAGTAAGTGGGTGCCCCAAAAAATGGGACAGAAAGTGGGGCAAATGGAATGCATATCAAAGAGAATTGTGTATGTCCCCAAGAGTGGAACTAGAATTGCAACGTTCACGAAGAAGATGGCAAGATATCCCCTGACCACGCTGCAGGTTTTACATGGTGGTCCATTCTGTATGATGAAATATGTCAATTGTCTCTTGATTAAGCACGTGATTTTTTTTTGTTTAACCTCAATAAAAAGATTTTTTTTTTTTTTAAACACTTGTCTCTTACCGTGAGTCTGCCGCAAGCCGTCACCTCGCCGACCAGGTAGAAATCAACTGCGTAGTCACCTCGCCGACCAGGTAGAAATCAACTGCGTAGTCACCTCGCCGACCAGGTAGAAATAAACTGCGTAGTCACTTCGCCGACCAGGTAGAAATCAACTGCATAGTTGATTTCTACCTGGTCGGCAAGGTGACGGCTTGCGGCGGACTCACGGTAAGAGACACCAAATATAGGAAAATATATATAGGAAATATAGGGCACGATCCTCATGTTGGTGACATCTATTTATCTGCCATGCCGTATCCGCCTTGGCGGGTTGGCATTATTGCCTCACTTTATTGAGTCTATCCGCGGGGGAGACTCATTACAATATACAATCCCTCTGGACGCTTTTTTCCTTCGGGGTTTGTGCCCAAACCCTTGTCTGTTCAGTTCAATTTAACCCCTTCGCTGCTGCGGACATTCCGCTGCAGCGCTGGGGGGGGCAGCGCGGTGGGCCTGTGCTCATGACGGAGCCGCGCCATCATAAGCCACAGTTGAGCTGTGCTCATGACAGAACGGTTCCGTCATGACTCCGCCCATTTGTGTTGTCCCCCCGCACAGGCGGGGAAACAGCGCCGCGTAGGCGGAGCGG
Source organism: Triturus cristatus (assembly GCF_964204655.1). NCBI lineage: Eukaryota > Metazoa > Chordata > Amphibia > Caudata > Salamandridae > Triturus > Triturus cristatus. The sequence continues at coordinate 735,862,100 of NC_140585.1, forward strand.
CCGCCAACAGGCGTGTCATGACGGAACCGTTCCGTCATGAGCACACGGCAACCATGGCTCATGACGGAACGGTTCCGTCATGAGCGGGGAAGGGGTTAAATGTATATTTATGCTCCACACTGTTATATGTTATTCACGACCTTAGGCATGTGCGCACTTTATGAAGATCAACTGGGACTGCTATCCGCATGGGTGAGGGACTGCGACTTAGCCGTTTCTTTTGCACATTGGCAGATGTGAAGTTCGGAATTAGAATGAGTATTTACTAATGGCACTGAGTGATAATCACGTGTTTAAGAAACTTTTTGGGTTTCCTCTCGACTCATTAGAACATTTTATCTGGTCCACATTTCAAGCTTATGGGCTTCGTGACCATGTTTCCTCTCGGTTTACTTGATTAGACCATTCTGCCTGTTTCTGCAATAGGATCCTTGTCAGCATAAGGGCCATGCAATGTTGAATTAGTTTGTTATATTGTGAATTGACATTAGATTGATGAACAGATCTTTTTAGCTTTTCGTAGTTTGAGCCGTGTGACATTGTTAGTGTTACCATTTCCTGTCCCATCGCAATATCTTTTCATTAAAATCTGACTATAATGCAGTTGCATTAAAAGTTGTGGTGATACTCCGACTGCCACGGACTTAGTTTATTCTTGATTTCTATTTTATTAATTTAGGCATATTTGACGGGCTATCAAAGCCGAGGCCTTTGATGGGCCATGAAAGCAGTAATGTCCCTTTGAAGTTTGCCCTTTCTGGGTGTGAAGGAGCAATCTTTTGGGAACAATTTATTTTCCTTCCATATGAAGCATATTGAAGTTACCTGGACAATCCGGTGATATACTATTCCAAAGATATGCTCTCCTACTGCTCATACTTGTCCATATATGCGGTACTAAATGTTTGTTATTGCACCTTGCACTACTATGACCTTCAAGTGAATTTGGCATTATTATTGCACTATGTGTATGTATATTAGAAACATGATTTGGAACACTCATTAAGGTTTTAATCTCTCAATGTAACCCTCCACTACAGTGGGTTTTTTATACTCTTTAGGCTCATTCCTCATGACCTTTGGTCAGTGTGGTATGGCTCAATGTATTATATCTGTCCAATGGGTTCTGAGCTGCTATTAGCGTTTTTAATGCAGAGTGGGTGCTCATTAGGCCTGGATGGTATATTACGTTCCGCTCGCGGAATTTGCGGAATTTGGATTATTTCGCATCTGCGGAGAACGCGGAATTGCCAAACATTCTGCGATCCGCGGCTTCGCAGAATTTTTTGCTTGTACGCGCTTTCAAAATACGTGTTTGCGAGATATTCCCCCCAAGCGCGCAATCAGGACAAAAGCATTGCGAAAGGGCGGAACAAGCAATTCCGCTTGTTCGCTGAATTTCTGCGTGCTCGCAGAGATTTTTTACCATTTCCCAAAACCTTGGGTAGCGCGACTACACAAATTCTGCCCACCCCTACTGCTCATTACACTACCTTGGTAAAGATTTGTGTTTTGTCAATATATGGGTTTCATTGTCAAAATTGTCTGTGCCAGTTATATGTTTATCAAGTTAGTTGTCTGAGAATTTTTTTTCCCTTATGTCATAATATGTCCATTGAGAGTTTTGCTTTTGTACAAGTTGAATGTCTATTTGGTATTATGTGTATATATTTATGTAAATATATCTGTATTGTTTACAGCCCTGATAAAGTTCAAGTTTTAACTGAACAAAACACGTTGGCTGGATGTTGTCTATGGACTATTGTAATTGAAAAAAGAAAAAGGAATACATGCCCTTACGTCTACTCTCTTCTGTTGTGGTGCACCATTCCAAAGTAAACTCAAATCAGACCTATCATGGTCTTGTCTTGTTGAATCTCTCAACAAGATTGCTTGTTTGTGGGTAATATGGGGTAGCGGACTTATAAGTCACTCCACATTCTGCCCACGTTTGTTAAGTATCCAGATATGAAGTTTGTAGCTCTGTCTGACAGCACCTCCTTTGGAAAACCCACTCTGATCAAGATACCAATGAAGGTCCTTGTCACTGAAGGAGCAGTGGTAGCCCTTAGGGGAATTGCTGCAGGGTACCTTGTAGCATGACCTAAAACTACCATACAAATCTGTTCCCTGATGCAGTTGGAGGGTCAAGGGGACAGACAATGTCAATCCTTACCTTTTCAAAGGGAATTCCAAACACTGGAAGTGGAAGTAAGGCTGCCTTTGGGTGGTCACCTGTCTTGCCAGTGGCACAGAAGTTATAAAACTCCTTCACCTTCTAGAACATAATTGGCCAGTAGATGTGGGTGACTTATCTACTACAAGTTTTTACCTGGCTAAGATGCCCAGCTAGGGGGATGTCATGAGCTAACGTGAGGAGAAACTCTCTATACTGCTGAGGCACTACCACTCGCCTAGTGGTACCAGGTTTGGGGTGTCTGTCCTCAGTGTAAAGGAGTCCCTCCTCCAAATAGGTTCAGTGAAAGCCACTGATATCTCCCTATTCCTGATCAGCAACTTGTTGTCTCAGGCTTTCAAGAGTGGTACAGATCCTCTGTCCCTGGCACAGATCTTCCCTAGAGGGCCCATTTGAGCCCAGGAGCTCTACCTTGTAAGGCCCAAGTTCCCTGGGCTCAGTTCCCTCTGGGGCTGAAAGGTATTCTCCCTGAGGAGAGGGGACCTGAGATTGTGTCTGATAAGAAGCTGGATTGCCAGTCTTCTTGCCTCTTCTCTTGGCAGGTTGAGCCATTATTCCAGGCTCCAACTCTTCTTTTTCTCCCTGGGTTTTGCACTGTGCTCTTGTGTTTTACACAGGAATAGTAGAGAATATCACTACCCTCTTTTGGCCAGTAACCCCTCTCCACTCTAAGGACACAATTGCCATGGGATGTTACTTAGGCTGATTATCAGCATTGAGGAATATGAATTTCTGACCAGTCAGGTAGTTCCCCGGTGTGAGAAGTTGGCCTGGTATATGCTGATCGCTACTTAAAGTGGCCACCTTGCACCAGTACAATTCGACTCTTATGGTAGATAGGTTTAACACAACCTTTTAAAGAAAGCTATCCTAGTGGTAGCTGTGGAGAGCAGCCTTTAGGCTAAGTCTTTAGAGGAATGTAAAGCAGCTTGTTTTACCTTATAATCTCTTGAATTACTAAATGAAAGGACACCACCCATAAAATATATATGTATTTATTACTAGACACACTCTACTAATCTCTTTATGAGATTAGAAGTCAAGGACATATGCACAAATCAATATTTCACAACACGTTAAGCACAAATATGGCTGGGGCCCTAGGGGCGTACCGGACCATATACTAAAAAAGAGACTTAAGAAGAATGACTTGAGAAGGGACGAGGCCTAGGGCATACCGAAGCGCGGGGGGCCTCACTAATCCATCACTAATCCACCTAATCCATCCACGGGAGACGCATGCAGTGTGAGAACACAGCCGTGGATCCCAATAGACTTCAATGGAGCAAGTTGCGGTTAGAATTTTAAAGTTTTAGGATACTTCGGGAGAGTCTACAAGCAAGTCACTTACAGGGTAAGTAGTTCTAGAGCCAACACACACAGGAGCACCGTAGTGCAGGAGTTACCTCACCCAGGGAAGCCGGGTGCATAGGTGTCTTTTGGTGTGTCGGGTCGCTGGATTCAGAAGAAAGAAGACCTAAAAGCAGAGGAGACAGTGTTCAAAGTCACTTGGCAGTGACCTGGGGCAAGGAAGCTGGATGCCCACAGTCGTCTGGTGATTTCAGGTGATCACAGGTGTCTTGACTCTTTAGCCACGAGGTCCAGGAGGCATCGACGACAACCAGGAGCTGGATTCGGCGTCCCCCACAAATTCTGCAGTTTACTGCGGTGTCAGTGACCAGATTGGAACCAACAAGCCTTGGTAACAGGAAGTCTCGTGGAAAGTGTAAAAAGTCAGTGGTGCAGACCAGCAAGGTCTGAGGGACTCACCCAGTGAGGGTAAGTCAGGGCAGGCCTGGAGCAACCAGGGGAGCCCTTTGAAACTGTAGAAAGGTCTTCAGGGGACCCACAAGCCAGCCAGCAAGGGATCGCGAAGACGCCTTGGGAGGATTCACTCACCAGGAGCCCACGGTCACTCGGGACGAGGTAGGCCTTTGATCTTTGGAGGAATTCCTGCTGGAGGCTTGGACCACACGTGGTCCAATGTGTAAGTTCATAGAACATTGTGAAGGGATTGCACTCGACAATAGTGCACGGTACCCGGGTATTGCTGTTCCTTGTCACTCGTGGGGTCCACTTGCCTCAGCGTCGCTGGGGACTCACGATGGCCTTGGAGGGACTTCGGACTCCAGCGGGAGCAAGAAAGTTTGCGACCGTTGATTCAAATTTTTGGTGCCTTCCAAGCAGGGGAGTCACTCCTTGACTCCAAGGGAGATTCTTCAGTCTTCCAGATGTAGCGGAACGTCGAAGGTCCTGGATTCTTCTTCAGAGCGTCGTCCAGGGATATCTAGTTTGCAATGGCAAGGGTTCCCTAACTTATACTACAAGGAAGGGAGGGACTAGCTCTATGACCCCTACTATGGGAGGGTCAGGGGAGTGGGTGGCTACACCCACTTCCCTTTGTCCAGTTTCATGCCAGAGCAGGGGCAGGTAGCCCCTGAACCGGTTTAAGCTGGCATATGCACAGAGGAGCCTACTGCTCCCCAGTGCAGGACTTCAAAGCACTCTAGGAGTGCACCCACCCAGCCCCAATACACTAAATCCTGTCTGGGAGGTGGTTACACCTGCTTGTGACAGGATGCCTATTGTTGGGCCTCCTCCACTGTGAGTTTCGGTCAGCAGCAGGAAGGCAGCCCAGTGTCTGTGCTGGTGGCATCCATTTTGTCATGCCGGGGCTCTTTTAGGATTCTACCGTGTTTCCACCGTAGGCACATGTCTATCCCTCTAGAAGGGTGGGATCATACTCCCACACCAGTTACTGGTGTGGGGGTAAGATTCTAAAGCATTTGACACCAAACACAACATGTTTTGATGCAGCCATTCCAAAGTTGGCATTTACCGCGAGGTTATAATGCACTTAAGAGTATATGGTTTAACCGCATCCACAAACAGCCACAGAGAATAGACTCTGAGACCTGCAGAGGGGCCCTGCTCAGGCAGAGGCACCCCCTCACATGGAAACCAAGCACCCTGCCCTCAGGATTGATAGGGCCTGCCTTAGGGGTGACTGATAGGATTATATGTGTGTGCAGGTAGAGATATAGTGTACCTATATCTCAGTGAGGAGTGCTAACACTACCTCACCCAGGCTGCAGTAGCAGGCCTGAGGTGTCAGATTTAGTCTGCCTCCCAGGGGTGGCATAATAATTGCTTCAGCCGTTGGTAGGCCTGTGAAGTACCTATGCCCTTGGTACCCAAGGTACCATATACTAGGGGCTCATAAGGTACCACAGTATCCAATCACTAGTGCATCTAATATGCACTCCAAGTTGTTTAGAGAGAACAGAGAGACCTGGGCCCTGATTAGCAGGGACCCAGCCAGACTATAGCCAGAAACCAGTGTTAACATCAGAAAAAAAGTGGGGGCAACATAAGTGCAGATCCCACTCTCCTACACCCGGGGATATCAGTTTTTCAGTCGCCATGGTGACACTTGCACCTGTATGCCTCAGTGCTACAACTTTCACCCCATGAATATGTGACTGTTTCCTGTATTTCTCCACGTTAATGAACCAGACAGCCATGGCAGCTAAATCTACCCCACCCTCTGAGACTTGAGTTTCCTCAGTGGACATGGTCAGAGCTCACCTGGGCTCCCACCTGGAGACTTACCACAACTTTTACTGCAGACGTATTAGAGGAATTCTTTTTATTTGTACTGCTAGGGTGTCCAGTTCGGTGCACATTGGTTTTACAATCAAAGAGCCAAGCCTTTTGGGGATCCCAGTTCTTACCTTGGTACCCACCCTTAGACTATTATTATTGTTTCCACCCTCTTGAACAGGTTTTTGGGGACCTTTAGAAGACGTTGTTTTTGTCTTTTGCATGATCACTTTCTTTCTTTTTCTTGGGGGAGGGGGGCTTATCAACCCATTTCATTTGGTCACCCCCACCAGTGGTAGTTTTGGTCACTCTTGTCTTGACCCAATGGTCTGCCTTCTTCCCCTACTCTTGAGGAGAAAGTTGAACAGCTCCCAGAGAAGAGAACTCCAATACTTCTTGTTGAGTTGCCTCATTTTACAAGCCCTCTCAAAGGTTGGAAACCATTTGGTGACATCATCACTAGGGCTCTCGGTAATATGGTGTTTATTTTTTTAACATTTCCTTTCTGTATTTATCCGTATTGTTTTTTGGCCATTTTCTCTTTATTTATCCATATTTATTTTATGTTTTGCATAAACATTACGTTGTTAAACTGTATATTTCCATACTAATACTTTTATGTCTGTCGTTTTTTAGCTATTTAAGCTGCCAAATATTACATAATAATACATCCACTGGTGTCGTGAGGGTTTAGAGGTGTCAGCGGGCGTTGCTAAGTTAGCATTAGTTTGTGCTTTGCATCACCACCATCTTGCCGCTTATGCACACGACACTACATGCCTTGTTTCCCGTAAACACCTCTGCTTGTGCTGCTTCACATGGGAACTGTCTGCCTTTTACTATTTCGGTTGTGCTCTGTGTTCTAGTCTGTACATCGTGTTCAAGGACAGAAAACATCTTCGCTGGTTAATCGGCTTTGGTCCGTCCCACACACTACTGACTTTTTTGGGTGTTTTTAATATGACACGAGATGCAACTTAACAACACTTAGAGAAAACCTTTCCAGAGGAAGAGCTGTGCTTGTCCGGAGAAGTAAATCCTAACATCTAAGACTTGAGGTAGGGGGTTCCGCTGTCCAAGCCCAGAGGTCTTCCACTGATATAATAAACATAGCTTGTAGCAGGGGGAGGGTGGTAAAGCGCTATAAGGCTTCATCCACTATCATTATAATATGCTGTCCCCGTTCATATTATATGGAATTGTAACTATGCTGATTATATTGTTTTTATGCATTTCTTTACTAGTGTTAGCACGTGTACTGCATTACAGAGCATGTTAGTTGAAATAAACATTTTAAACTATACAGTGTCTCTGGTTACTCACATTGTGAACAGGTATGAGCATCTAAGCGAAAGAGTGCCTTGTTCCCACGATTTCTGAGAGGCCCTGAGTCACATGTTCTAGGATATCCAATCATTGGTAGCTCCGCTGTAGTACGGAGAACGAATGGGATACTATAGCTAGCCAGATAGGGGTTCTGGGCACTGAGGCGTGTTTTTGGTACACCACAATACACCGAAGTCCTGGTTTCCTGTGCATAGTTCTGTGTATGTGCAGAATCCCTGCAACATGGCGCACCAAACGTTTGGTCTGGTATGTATTTACGAGGCACTTTAGTAGTTCTCAGTACTTATTCACAATACTCTCGCCTCTGTTTCCGGAAAACATTGGTGACGGTTTACCTGCCTATATTGTCGCTTTATAGGTGATTCAAGCTTGAAATTAGCAAAAAGGTATAATTCGTATTTTAGATTATGACCCATCCTTGTCTTTCCGCCTTTTTCCTTAGTATTTCTTGTTCAAGTTTCTATATGGACGTTGACATCACGGCGCACAGCCGCCTGGCGGACCGGCCATGTCTGCAAGCTTATGGAGTGCCGGATGCTGGTCTCAATCTGATCTTTGTGGTCCAAGCAGACCCAGTCTACACTTATGAAGTGTTTTACTCCTGGGTGACATTTCCAGCAGTAGAAGGGGTGGATACTTTGTGGCATAAATACAGCCATACCGCACTTCCTGCTGTTTATCAGCCATATAGAACTCTCGAAGTTCCGTTAACGGCATGGCAACATCGCATTTGGTTTGATGGCGCCCTACCCGTACCCCTGACACCTGTCATGTTAGACCCGTTGTCGATTGATAGGGCCACTTGGCCCTTGTTGGCGGGTTACACGTCGCATCCACAGCATTTAACGTGTAATGTAGCAGCCCTCCGTCTCATGAACACTACTCTAATCCATGTGTATAGAGCATTGATTCAGTATGTGAACCGCAACATCCAAGCGGGAGCGCCTGGAGTTGCACAGCAACCAGCTGGTGCAGGCGGTGTTACTATTAGCCCCGTAATGGTTAATTCGGTTATGGGCAAGCCTCCTCCAAATAAGTAAGATTTACCCTATTGGCTTGCTGAGAAATTTGACCAGCTGGAAGCAGTGTTTCCACATACCACTCCTGTGGAGAAACACCAAATTTTGATAATTAGTTTGCAGAAAGACTTAGTACCTGAAGTCACTGATTGTGAAAGTTGGGGTAAAATATTTGCGGCAGTTTATGCAAAGTGTTTTGGCACGCCGTCCATGACAGTACTGCCCTCTGTAATAAAGCGTGTTCAAAATGAACATGGACCAGAGGCGGGAGTCGAATTGGGGATGCGGTTGGTTGGAGCGTATGACGTGGTTGCTGATCTAATCCTTGCTAATGTTAAGGGTGATGCAGTCAACTTTCAGGTGTCTAATGCTTTGGCGCTTGTCCCAGATGTAGACAAGCCCCGCAAATTGCCTAAAATTATAGCCAAGGCATATAAAACAGTTGGGCATAATAGTTTAGGTGTTAAGCCTTTTGCTAAAGTGCCTGCACAAACGCAGGCTCAACAGACATCTCACAATGATCAAGGGGGCCGTCCACAATTCCCCAAAAATATTTGGAAGGATATTAAACAGGGGAAAACACAATAAAAGCAAGGGGGACAAGCATCGTCCCCTACAGCTTCGGTCCCAGAACGAACTTATGAACTGCATGACTGCGTGAGAATTGAATCTCCTGATCAATTTCAGGTTCCTGATATGCGTTCTCCTCGTTCTTCACATGAAGCATCAGGCTCATATGCCGGTGGAGGTGATCACCCGGAGCGCGGAAGAGGTCGAGGTGCCCCGCAGGGAAGTGAGCAGCCACGGAGCAGTGCAGGAAAGGGTAAACAAGAGGACTTCCCTCTTCAGCGCCCTCCGTTCCAGAAAAAGAAAGTGGCCTCTTTAACTGCGAGGTATGCCACGGACGGTGAGGACCCAGCTCCGGAATCTAACATGGGTAGTAACGCTGCTAGAGAGCGCAGTGGAGGTTACAGTAGTGCGACAAGCATTGCGTCCATTTCTGGACGCGACAGCAACTGATACTTTCTTCACAGTTGAAACTGCTGACACCCACATGGCACCCCCTGACAGACTATATGAAATTACTATTCTCATCGAAGGTGACATTAAACGCATTATCAAAGGGTTTTTTTGGGAAAATCTGACCTCTTCATATGACATCCTGTTAGCAGAGGCAGAGGCAGACTGGCCCGCCTTTGGTTCTAGCAGCTCCGAGAGGGGAGGAGTTAATCTTCCCTAATTTTTCACACAGTGTCCCGAAGGCACATGCGCATCATTTTGCAGAACAGTGGGCATCGGCACTTGCACTGGCTTTATACCGTACTCAGGTGGGATGGGATACAACATCTCCCCACCACGAGATTCCATTGTGGTCCATGCCACAGGCACAAACCCAATATCTCATCCGTAGGCAAGCAAAGGTTCCTGTAGCGGCAATACTAGACCAATTGGAGTATCAACGGGTAATTGAGATATGTGTGTCACCTATGAATAACCCTCTTTTTACAGTGACCAAGCCAGACGGGTCAAACCACATAATTTTGGATTACCGACATTTGAACTCTCATTGTCGGATGAATGCAGTACAGAATACCCACAGTTCAGCCCTAGTGGACAGTCTAGTTCGGAAAAAATATGAGACTACGCTAGATATATCCAATGGCTTTTTTAGCCAAAATCTGTCCCCCTTGTCAAGTCAGTGGACAGCTTTTACACACGGCGGCAAACAAAAACCATTTAAAAGGTTAGCGATGGGCTATAAAAACAGCCCGGGTGTCTTTGTCGCACGTGGGGTCTCATTGTTAGACATGATCGACCCTGATGCATATTCGTATGCAGATGACATTTATCTCACAGACGAGTTATATCCCCATCTTTGTCTTCTGGACCACATCATTGTAGAGTTTGCGGACTACGGTTACAAATTTAATTTTGCTAAATCACACATTGCAGAATTTGCAGTGTTGTTTTTGGGCTACGAGCTCAATAATGAGGGACGCGGATTGACACCGCACTTCCTAGAGAAGTGCGCACGTTTGCGTCCTCCCACAACCCTGAAAAAATTACAATCTTTGCTGTTTTTTTAAAACTTTGGTCACACTTACATACCAGAGTATGCAGTCCAGATGGCGATTCTGAAAGAACGTGCCCCTGTTCAAGGAAAACGCATGTTGGTGGTGACACCATATCCTGCTCTAGAGGTAGTGACAAAGGCGAGTGTTCCTAATTCCAAAGCTTTAAATCCACGGTGGGTACAATGGGCAACATTGTTGATATCCCTGGATGTCACATTTATCTATGATTCCTCGTTACAGACTCAGGAGTCACTGCCATATGAATTCGTTCATCCAGCTCCTCTGTCCATGCGCCTGCTAGAGGAATACCATTATATCATTTACACTGATGGTTCGGCGCAACCGGTGATTGGATCTAAACATTCTTATTCTGCAGCCTGTGCGATTGTGGCTGGTTCCATAGTGAACGGCGAGTTTAAGTCCAGTGTGGGCCACACACAGGCGCTCGGCGACTGTACCGCCCAATTGGCTGAGCTGCGTGCTTTGGTGCTCGCACTGGAATTTACAGATCCTAATGTGCCTACTTTGATTGTAAGCGATTCCTTTTACTGTGTACATTCTTTTAATGACAATCTATTTTTTGGGTCACAAAATAAATATCGTGATTCCAAAGGCAAGACAATTAAGCATAAAATGCTATGGGTTCGGGCGGCAGAGCTGAAAGAACGCCTGCCGCTCACACAAGTAATTCATACTCTTGCCCACCAACGTGTAGGAGTACACGCCGTTGGTAACAGCTTGGCTGATGAAGCAGTTAAGTCAGCAGTGGACACGTGCTTAGTAGCAGAAGTTACAAGATTCATGAGTAAGATTGATGATGACATCTTGGCAGCTATAGCTGCTACAGAGAAGGGAGGTAATTATCCAAAAAGATCCCCTTCCAAATACTCTTATCATTTAAACCCTGATAACATTCCCTATGTGACAATTAATAACGTTGGTGAGAGATTGGTTCCCAGCGCGAACCTCAGGCTTACACTTATTATCGCGGCACATGAGGGCATGGCCTCGTCGCATGCTGGTGTGTCTGCTACAGTCAGTATCTTGCAACAACGTTACTGGTGGCGTGGCTTATATAAACAGACACGTACTTATGTGCTCTCTTGTGACATTTGTCAGCAAATTAAGCCGTCTACTGTAACTTGTCCATCACAAACACCATTATGCATATTGAATAGACCATTTGCTTGTGTTTATTTGGATCACTGCGGTCCATTTTCTTCTGATACTGCATATAAATTCATCTTAGTTGCAGTTGATTCGTGCACACGCTTTCTATGGGTTTGGCCACAATGCAGCGCTGACGCTCAAACTGTAGCCAGGGATTTGCATGTCTTTGTGGGAATTTTTGCAGTGGGCACCTTAAATTCGGACCAGAGTCCGGCGTTCACCTCTAAGTTGTACAAAGAATCCATGCGGTCTTTGGGGGTGCAAGTCAAATTTTCATCTCCATACAGGCCTGAGGGCAATTCCGTTGTGGAGCAAATGAACCGTGACTTAAATCAATCCTTAGCAGCTAGAGTCATAGGCACTGGCAGGAACTGGCTCATACATTTGTATACCGTTCAACGTGCACTTAATAATCTCCCAAGAAGACATCTGGGTGGGCAGACCCCTTACGATTTGCTCTTTAACGACGAAAATGTTTGTGCCAGACCTTGATGGTCTAGACATGGTGGCTGCAGCCGTCCTTTTGACATAGACGAACATTGTGCTGTATTACAGAAACTACAAGACACAAGAGACAGTCTCGCAAAAGAACATTTACCTGCCGCTACTGCTGGTGCACTGCAGATTCCAGTGATCAGCTGGCTGCCTAAAGTTGGAGAACTGGTCCGAGAGATGGTGGAGAACAAAAAAGAATTTGGTCCATCATATCAAGCTCCGGTTCCAGTGCTGGGTGTGCAGAGAACTCCAGGTCGCAAGGACAACAGATACGTCTCAATTGACAATGTCAAGCTACAACATCTGGCAGATTCTTTATAGTTTACCACCAGCTTCATCGTTTGCCTCTAGTCCAGGAAATCCTGACACTACCATAGAGATGGACTCTGTTGCTAATCCTTTGCTGGTCCCACACTCCATAGCTGTCACAGAAGAGCCGCATTATACTTACCCTTTAAGTGAATCTTTGCCTGGGTTAAATGCTACAGCCAGGAACGAGTCGTGTTTTTCCTTTGACTCTCATTCAACATCGAATTTGGCCTCATCAAAATTTGCAGTTTTTGTGTCTTGGTTTAAACGCACTTATTTGGTTCCCCCATGGATATATATATTTGGCTGGTGTTCACCTTTTTTTTTTTATTCATGTCCATTGGGTTTGTGACAGTATTTTTCTTTTGATTAATGGACACTAATTTAAAGAACGCTCTGCTGTAGAACTGGTGGATGGAACTTTGGCCCCGCATTCTTCATCGCACATCATGAAGAGGGACCTGACTTTCGTAAACTTTACAGCCTGGCCAGTTATGGATGGAATAGTTTGGGATACAGTCCCATTTCAAATTCATGGTCCGACAGAGATTGTTAATGTTCCAAATGTACTTTGTGTCTCAATGGGTGATGTGGTTAAATATAACATACGTTCAGATGACTGGGATGTAAGGGCAATACAATCTCTGTTTTCAGATTTAGGATATTATGCAGCATTTGATGCTGAAAACTTGTATTTGAATAGCGCAAATTATGCTGACTTGTTTTGCTATCAACATTATGGCCACCATTATTTGCACAAAGCATCTACTTTTAGATCCATTGTTAATTACACTCAATGGGAACATTGCCCCGCACCACCAATAGGGAGTTCCAAGACCCTGTTGGATACATTTACATATTTTACAAGTTTTGATAAGTTGAAATTTATAGGACCCAAGTGAGAGCAGCGTCCATCTACGGGGCAGAATTGTGGGGTCACTCCAGAATCTGCAGCCTGACCAGGATCGAAAACTCCTTTATGAGGAGTCTGTTGGGTTTACCCCCCAGCACCCCGTTGATCCCCGTCAGGCTGGACTTTGGCCTAGTACCACTGGAACAAGTGGTAATGTTGCGCCCATTGGTATATTGGAAGCGGCTCTGGTCTAATGCAGAGTTAGCCTCTTACCGGGAGGAATTTCTGGGGGTCTGGCCTCAGTTAAGGAACAAGAACATCCCCTGGCTAAGTTTTGTCAAAGACTCATGTATTAAGATTGGCCTACCAGAATTATGGACCTCCCCGGAGGCTTCGTGCCTGGCCCTACCTAAAGCAAAACTGATCGCACAGGTCAAAAATTACAATCTCACGTGTCTACATGAACATTCTGAGTTGGGGAGGCTGACGATCGAGTTCCTCCAAATTAAAGACACCTACAGGAAGGAGGAATATCTAGACCTGGTCAGCCCACCTGCAGCCAGGAAGCTTTACTGTCAATTCAGATTGGGCTGTTTGCCACTCAGATCGTTTACCTCTAGGTGGGACTCAACTCATAATACATCTTGTCCAGCTTGCGGACACAGTATGGAGGACGAAAAACACGTTCTCTTTTTTTGTCCTACCTACTTTTCTCAAAGAAAACGCTGGGTTAAACCCATTTGTAATAACCTGGGCTTCAGAGAGTGTGAGTATGCACTGAGAGTCCTCAAACATGACACTCACCCCCCTATAGTTTTTGCAGTCTCCCGGTTTCTAAACGCAATGTGGCTAAAGCGTAGGCATTTTTTGTAGTTCTACACTAGGTTTCTTCTGATGACTGAACTTTTGTAATTTTTCTTTTTTTTTTTTTTTTCCTTTTATAATTGTAATTGTGATTTTATGTCTTCATTTTAACTGTTATTTGTGATATTATATGTTGCTTTTATGGCCTTTGCTGCCGAAATAAAGACTATTAATGGTAATGATATATATATTTGGCTGGTGTTCACCTTTTTTTTTTTATTCATGTCCATTGGGTTTGTGACAGTATTTTTCTTTTGATTAATGGACACTAATTTAAAGAACGCTCTGCTGTAGAACTGGTGGATGGAACTTTGGCCCCGCATTCTTCATCGCACATCATGAAGAGGGACCTGACTTTCGTAAACTTTACAGCCTGGCCAGTTATGGATGGAATAGTTTGGGATACAGTCCCATTTCAAATTCATGGTCCGACAGAGATTGTTAATGTTCCAAATGTACTTTGTGTCTCAATGGGTGATGTGGTTAAATATAACATACGTTCAGATGACTGGGATGTGAGGGCAATACAATCTCTGTTTTCAGATTTAGGATATTATGCAGCATTTGATGCTGAAAACTTGTATTTGAATAGCGCAAATTATGCTGACTTGTTTTGCTATCAACATTATGGCCACCATTATTTGCACAAAGCATCTACTTTTAGATCCATTGTTAATTACACTCAATGGGAACATTGCCCCGCACCACCAATAGGGAGTTCCAAGACCCTGTTGGATACATTTACATATTTTACAAGTTTTGATAAGTCGAACCTTAGTTCTTACTATTTTAACTTGATTTCTAAATCAAATACGAAAGTTATGCTTACCCACACTAAATTACTATACTCTGATTCCTTCATACCTAAATTGGTGGTGGGTGGCTATGATCAATGGAAAGATACAGTTGATTTGAAATCCGTTTGGGGTTCCAAAACCTGACAGGTGCAGGGCACAGAAGCTTTGTATTGTGCATGTCTTATACCAACGCAGATACTGTTTTTAAACAATACTATCTATCAGACTACGTGTCTGGGTTTAGCTACAGCTAAACAACTGAAGACTCCTGCTTTTCCTTCCCTTGCTGAATATCCGGCCTGGAATGATACTACCAATTATACGCTTGAGGAATTGCAGTCTTTGTTTACAAATGCAACATTTAATATCTCAAGCCTTAACTCTATGGGGTGGTTGGTTTTGCAGAACAGTGAAGATGCATGCCAAATGCGTTTCCATAACAGGAGTCCAGGTTACACAAAGGATAGACCTGACCCACGATTTACATCAAATACTGTTACAACGTATTCTGTTGGTAAACTATGTCAAACTTGGTTACAGCACTCTACCCTAGCTTCTGTTAAACAGCATTTGTCAATGTTATCGAATGATATGGATTTATCAGATTTCATAAAAGGCCCAATTGGCTCAAGGCCTAAACGATGGATATACGCAGTTTATAATGAAATTTGGAAAATGTCTCAAATGAAGCCGCTTCACGTTTAAGGGCTATAGACCAAGCTAATCTTGAAAAATTTCTTGCTGTAGTGGATAGCAGTATTAATACCCTTTCTTCCAGGATATACACATTGGACAATATTGTGTCTTCTGTTGTTGATATTGTACGGGATGATGTATCTGTGTTATATCATGGTCAGAACCACTTGCGCTCTATTATGCAGTTAGCATGGACCTTGCAGACACTTAAAATGAGTCGCGTTCCATGGGACTATATAAACACATCCTCTTTGTTTTTGCCATTTAATATGACTGAGAGACAACAGTTTATGTCCATGAAAGATGTCAATTATACCCTTTTACAAATAGAAAAATTAGACCCTTTACCATTCAGTAGCAGAAACAAACTCTGCTGTTTGGCTCGTTCATGGGGTTATAACACTGCCGTTCTCCTTATTTAAATTTACATCATGCATGAAACATTTTTCCCTAGGCCGCTATGAACCATTAGGAAACTTGTTCCTGCATGAAGTTTGGTCAATCCCCTTCACGTTTAGATGTTTGTATGATGACACAGAGGTGTATCTGACTGGTGAGTCTTGTGATTCTCCCATTGGACACTCCCTTGTGTGCAAAAATATACAATTGCACGGCGCTTGCAATTTAGAGGCGCCTAATTTAGCATGCATTTTAAAAGGAAAACCCATCCCCTTGATTAAGCCAGCATTCAAACTGTTGTCTAACGGCAGTTAATTACTTCTGAATAATGAAAAATGCTGCAGCATGCTAATAGGCATACCGTGCATTGTGCCTGTGTCACAATGTGTAGTTTGCTGCAAAAATTTGCTGTTTCCGCCACCTCGTGGGAGTCCCGATATCTCAATTTGGCATTCCATTCCAACCTTGAAGGCAGAGTTCGACAAGCTGAGCCGAATAAGAGCTTTATTGTCCCAGAAAGCAGTTTCTCTCACTTCTGCATGTGAGACCTATGTCCTGCAGGTGGCTAATACAAGAACAGAAGTTCAAGCACTTTTAAACACTGACATCCCACAACATTTTGCTGAGCTAATGCATTCTATTTTCAATGCTTCGTATACAACAGGCTTGGCTAATTTTTTTAAACCTTTGGGCTCTGGCCTTGTAACATCTTTTCAATCTATTTTTGTAAGCCTGGGCAAAGCACTACGCTACGCTCGCGTAGTTTGCGAAGTTCGCGCTACTTCGCACTACGCGAACTGCACGTAGCACAGTGCGAACACGCGTAGCGTAGTGTTGCGAAGTGCTGCGGTCATTTTTTGCTTGCTCGCGGTCCTCAACGTCAAGTTGGCGACCGCGAGCAAGAAAAAAGACATCCCGGCGAGACTTTTTCCTTGTTCGCGATCAGCAACTTCAAGTTGGCGATCGCGAGCATGGAAAATAAACCTCCCGGCGAGATTCCCAACACGAGGAGGTCAGGTTTCTCATTGCGAGTGGTCGCGTATGCTCGCGACCGCTCGCGATGAGAAACTACCAGTTCGCGTTGAGAAAGCTGAAGCTAGAGTAAAAATCTACTCGAGCAGCAGAAAACTACAGCTCGCACTGTGCAAGATGCCATTTTCAATGATTGCACAGTGCCAGTTGCTTGTCCGCACTGTGCAATCATTGAAAACGACATCTGGCACAGTGCGAACAAGGTACTACGCAGTTCGCGAAGTGCTACGCGTAGCTCGCGTAGTGCGAACTTCACTTTACGTAGCTTCGCGAAGTGCTACTTCGCGAACCGTGTGATCCCGGCTTTCATTCATTCTATTTTTTCCAGCGTCTTCGGTGGGTTCCTACTAATACTCGCCTTAGCTGCCGGGGTCTTCGTGTTGATTTGCCTGCTCAGGATTGGCTACCCCTCTTGTGGTCGTTCACAACTCGGTCCAGCTACAGCTGCTTCGTAACTGCATGCTTCAGTGCTATGGCACTTTGCCACTGGCCACTCTAAGTGTGACTTATAATCTGTCTTTCCGATTTCCATGGTACACTTGCGTGCAACCTCTTTTCTCATGCTTGGAATGTCCTTTCCAATGGGCTTTGGATATGTGCCTCACAAACACAGGGTCGCCTGACCCGGACTTTGCCTTACTGATGAGCCCTCTAGTGTCGCATGAGCAGGAGTGTTCCGATATGGGTTTTATGGCCTGTGCAGCTGCGCTCAGAGTGCTAGCTCAGTGGGATATCGGTGCAGCAGCACATGATTTCCTGCAACTGAGTTACATCGAGTACCACGCAAGTTGCCCACCAATGGTGCTGGATACTCCCATCATTAATGAGCATGTTTGCTCCTTTGAATTGCTTAACTGGATGGCGTCTACATTTTCAGACAATGACAATAATTTCCTGTTGGAAGCTGTCGCCACTTTTTGTGATTACACACTGATGGATTAGTGACACCAGGCCACCCAGACATTTTTTATTTTTTTTTATTATTATTTTTTCTCTCTCTCCTTCTTTTCCTTTTCAGTATTTTTTATTTTACTTCTGGACTACCACAGGAAAATTGGTATAATTGAGAGACATCAAACGTCTCAGCCTATTGACATTCTGCACTTCCTAGTCGCACAAGCTCTTGTTGCTCAGACTTTTTGAACTCTGTGTTCCACTTCGATAACAGTGCGTAGGACTGCCCAAGGGGAGGGTGTCGTGAGGGTTTAGAGGTGCCAGCGGATGTTAATAAGTTAGCATTAGTTTGTGCTTTGCATCACTGCCATCTTGCCGCTTATGCACACGACACTACATGCCTTGGTTCCCGTAAACACCTCTGCTTGTGCTGCTTCACATGGGAGCTGGCTGCCTTTTACTATTTCGGTTGTGCTCTGTGTTCTAGTCTGTACATCGTGTTTAAGGACAGAAAACAACTTCGCTGGTTAATCGGTTTTGGTCCGTCCCACACACATATAGACATAACATGGAACACTGCTGCACTACTAACTTTTTCGGGTGTTTTTAATATGACACGAGGTGCAAGTTAACAACACTTGGAGAAAACTTTTCCAGGGGAAGAGCTGTGCTTGTCCGGAGATGTAAATCCTGTCATCTAAGACTTGTGGTAGGGGGTTCTGCTGTCCAAGCCCAGAGGTCTTCCACTGATATAATAAACATAGCTTGGAGCAGGGGGAGGGTGGTAAAGCGCTATAAGGCTTCATCCACTATCATTATAATATGCTGTCCCCGTTCATATTATATGGAATTGTAACTATGCTGATTATATTGTTTTTATGCATTTCTTTGCTAGTGTTAGCACGTGTACTGCATTACAGAGCATGTTAGTTGAAATAAACATTTTAAACTATACAGTGTCTCTGGTTACTCACATTGTGAACAGGTATGAGCATCGAAGTGAAAGAGTGCCTTGGTCCCACGAATTCTGAGAGGCCCTGAGTCACATGTTCTAGGATATCCAGTCATTGGTAGCTCCGCTGTAGTACGGAGAACGAATGAGATACTATAGCTAGCCGGATAGGGGTTCTGGGCACTGAGGCTTGTTTTTGGTACACCTCAATACACCGAAGTCCTGGTTTCCTGTGCATAGTTCTGTGTATGTGCAGAATCCCTGCAACATGACGCACCTAACGTTTGGTCTGGTATGTATTTACGAGGCACTTTAGTAGTTCTCAGTAGTTGTTCACAATACCCTCGCCTCTGTTTCCGGAAAACATTGGTGACGGTTTACCTGCCTATATTGTCGCTTTTATAGGTGATTCAAGCTTGAAATTAGCAAAATGGTATAGTTCGTATTTTAGATTAGACTAGGGGTTCTGGGCACTGAGGCATGTTTTTGGTACACCACAATACACCGAAGTCATGGTTTCCTGTGCATAGTTCTGTGTATGTGCTGAATCCCTGCAACACTGGTAAATATTAGCATGATACCATCAGATGAATGTTGACGCATGCCGTTATTTAATGAAATTTCATCCTGTTTTTTAATTTCCCATGCTATCCATCTGCTCAGCTGTTGGGCTATAATTCATGAAAAACAGCACATAGGTTCACTTAAGAAGCACCGTTTACTGTATTTATCCACCTTTAAAAATAAATGCATACAGAAAACACATTGTTTTCTGTCTGTATTTATCAGTAAAAATCTGTAAAAACGGAAAAGAGGGAGTGTTAATTATCACCCAGTGAGTATTTTGGGAAAATCCCTTTAGGGATCTTAGGGTCGAAATGTCATCCTTCTGCCTATTTATGATTTTGCTGCCACCAGAGATGGGTCTTAGGCCCATGTCAGCCTTTTCCTTTTCCATAGCCAGGAGTTTAGCTTCTAATGCTACCCTCTTGGCTAGTTTTTTAAGATATCTATCTTCACTATCTATCTCGTCTGGGTCCTATCAGTAGTACTCCAAGTGGTATTCCTTTCTGTAGGATTGCTGCTGGAATCATCATCAACTTCATCCACCTTAGCATCCTCTGTCTCCTCCCCAAAAGGAGTTCCTTTACTTGCCAGAGCCCTATCATTTTCTTCCAGCAACTGCTGCAGATTAGCCTTTGTGAGTCTGGGCCCCATGACAATTTTCTGTACTTTGCAAAGCTCCTTAAGTTGGGACAACCTAAGGTGCTGATAGGGTACCAGGTTGAGTTTGTGGGAAGGCCTTGTCTCAGACATGATATTAAAGTAGTTGGTTACTTTTTTGGAACTTGCAAAAAATGGTACGTACTTTCTAAAAGCCTAACTGACTTTAATACTTTTTAAATTCGAAACAGTTTTACTGTGGGACTTTACTCAAGGCCCTAACAGCCAGTTAAACACAATTTAGAAAAAAACCAAAATCGACATTGTTAGTCATTTTTAGTTCATGACAATTTTGTATTCGTTAGGGGGATCACTCATTAACCAAGTAGTCAAGTCTTGTATTCCACCGCTGCACCACCAATGTGGGAGGCTGGCTCTTTATATGCTAAAAATGAGATATATTGTGCAAAGAGTCCAGGGCTTCCCTTATAAGTGAGCAGGGGCTTGCTCTTGTAGGGGGTAGTCTGGTCAAGCAGTCTTATTGCTCATCAAAGTGGCGAGCAAGACATCTACAAATGCACACAATAGACAATAAATGAGACACACGACTCAATAAGGAGATCCATGCCACTTTATAACAAGCATTGGCATAGCCAATAGGTCTCGCTTTTGGGACCTTATGAGTATTTAGTTATGCAGCACAATATCCTTGGTGCATCAACATCAACTGTTGCATGGCTAAACACTTATAAGGTCCCTAAGGTGAGACCTATTGGCTATGCCAATGCTTGTTAAATGTATTTGGTGCACTCTACCGCTCTCTTGTGGCCTCTAGCGGTGACGCTATAAAGCGGTGCCAGCCCTGATCATCAACTGTGGCATTGGTTATTGAAGGGTGACGTAGTTGAGTTGGCTGATTCCAGTGCTTACATGCAAATTCTCTGATAAGAGGTTGAAGAGTACTAGCATGAGACTGCTGTGACCTGCATACCGCATGCTGAGCCTTCTCCTGTACGGGGTACTAAGTGGTCAACTTGCCATGTGATTGGTTGCGTTTCGTATTGTTTAAGGATGCATTTCATTGGACAGTTGCAAGAAAGTAAAAGTGGTTACAGATAAAACCAACCCAAATGTGCGCCAATCAGTGACGTTATGCCCATATCAGTACGGGGTGTGTTGTTTCAATGATAGTAAAATAGGAACATGTGTGAGGGAAGCTTGCACCGTTGCTTGGCATTGAGAACCAGTTCTGCCACTTTCCACTATCGTTGCATTGAGCTGTACGGACATTTAGGCCCAAACATGGCGGCACACGACGACATCAGGCGCTAATCTCCAGGATGGCATCATTTCATTTGCACAAGAGCTCCCCTGGGGCCTGCTCACTAACTGCAGCCGCTGTAGAGTGATTCCATTAGCAAGATGCAGCCTCCCTCCCTCCTCCCGGCACCATTAGCTGCTAACATTACTTCGGCCGATTGATCGGTGGGAATTCATTGCCAGGAAGATGGAGCGTCATTCCTGGCCTGGACCCATAGCGGCGGCCTCCACTTCAGGGTCCAGCCTGCTGGGAGTAGGAGGCCCAGCTCAAGGCCTAAGTACCTATGTTTGTATGTATATATATACGTGTGAAGGTATGTAACTTATAGAGCACCACCCAGCTGCAGGCAGGGCTTTAAGTGAGATGAAAGAACTGGGCGGGGGAAGTTTCTCTCAAAGGTGCGTGGCCAGTGTGATTAAGGGCGTGGCTTTAAAAGATGTAAACTGAACATCTGTGCTTTGCATAGTGTGCCGCCCAACTTGTATTTTGCTGTTTCTGTCATTGCATCCAAATATATGATACAACAAGTAACATCATACCTCGAACAAGTCAAGACTATTGGCTTTGTCAATGTTTGGTAGTTGCGTAAGATAAATAAGCAGCAACTATGGCTTGTATGCAATACTGAAAACGCTTTAAATAAGCGGCCGCGAGACGCGATATGTGGTGGGGGAGGGGGAGAAGCGGGAGTTGTGTGCGCACGCAGCCACACGAAATTCATCGCGATCGCTGTGAAAGCGAAAGTGATCGCGATGATGCGCTAAAGGCGTTCCGGAGTGCTGCTGGCTGGCCTAGCGCATGGCGGCTGTGCGCGTGCACGCTCCGACCTAAGGCATCTGCGTCTGAGCACTATTTTATAATATAAAAAACGGTGCCAGGGGCGTTCGACCCGAGGCACCTGCGTCTGAGCACTATATTATAATGTAAACAACGGTTCCAGGAGCTTCCGACCCGAGGCACCTGCGTCTGAGCGCTAATTATCATGTAAACAACAGTGCCAGGAGCGTCCGACCCGAGGGACCTACGTCTTCAGCACTATATTAGGCATCTGCATCTGGGCGCTATATTATAATGTAAACAACAGTGCCAGGAGCGTCCGACCTGAGTCACCTGCGTCTGGGCACTATATTATAATGTAAACAACAGTGCCAGGAGCGTCCGACCTGAGGTACCTGCGTCTCACTGCTATATTATAATGTAAACAAGGGTGCTAGGAGCTTCCGACCTGCGGCACCTGTGTTTCAGCGCTATGCAAACAACGGTGCCAGGAGTGTCCGACCTGAGGCATCTGCGTCTGAGCACTATATTATAATGTAAACAACGATGTCAGGAGCGTCCGACCTGAGGCACCTGCGTCTCAGCGCTATATTATGCTGTAAACAACGGTGCCAGGAGCGTCCGACCTGAGGCACCTAAGCCTGAGCGTTATATTATAATGTAAACAACAGTGCCAGGAGCGTCCGGCCTGAGGCACCTGCGTCTGAGCGCTATATTTAAAGTTAACAACAGTGTCAGGAGCTTCCGACCGGAGGCATCTGTCTAAGTGCTATATTATAATGTGATATTATAATGTGAACGACAGCACCCGGAGCGTCCGACCTGAGGCACCTGCGTCTGAGCCTATATTACACTGTAAACAACAGTGTCAGGAGCATCCGGCATGAGGCACCTGCGTCTGAGCGCTATAATATAATGTAAGCAATGGTGCCAGGACCGTCCGGCCTGAGGCGCCTGCGTCTGAGTGCTATAATACAATATAAACAACGGTGTCAGGAGCGTCCGCCCTGAGGCACCTGAGTCTGAGCGCTATATTAAAATGTCAACAACGGTGCCAGGAGCGTCTGTCCTGAGGCACCTGTGCCTGAGCGCTGTATTATAATGTAAACAATAGTCCCAGGAACGTCCGACTAGAGGCATCTGCGTCTGAGCGCTATATTATGATTTAAATAGTGCCAGGAGCCTCTGACCTGAGGAACCTGAGTCTGGGTGCTATATTATATAATGTAATCAGTGCCAGGAGTGTCCGACCTGAGGCACCTGCGTCTCAGTGCTATATTATAATGTAAACAAAAGTGTCAAGAGCGTCCGACCGGAGGCATCTGCGTCTGAGCGCTATATTAGAATGTAAACGACAGTGCCAGGAGCGTCCAACCTGAGGCACCTGCGTCTGAGTGCTAATTATCATGTAAACAACAGTGCCAGGAGCATCCGACCTGAGGCACCTGCGTCTGAGCACTAATTATCATGTAAACAACAGTGCCAGGAGCGTCCGACCTGAGGCACCTGCGTCTGAGCGCTAATTATCATGTAAACAACAGTGCCAGGAGCGTCTGACACGAGGTACCTGCGTCTGAGCGCTAATTATCATGTAAACAACAGTGCCAGGAGCGTCCGACCCAAGGCACCTGCGTCTTCAGCGCTATATTAAAATGTAAACAACAGTGCCAGGCGCTTCCGACCTAAGGCATCTGCATCTGGGCGCTATATTATAATGTAAACAACAGTGCCAGGAGCGTCCGACCTGAGTCACCTGCGTCTGGGCGCTATATTATAATGTAAACAACAGTGCCAGGAGCCTCCGACCTGAGGTACCTGCGTCTCAGCGCTATATTATAATGTAAACAACGGTGCTAGGCGCTTCCAACCTGCGGCACCTGCGTCTCAGCGCTATGTAAACAACGGTGCCAGGAGCGTCCGACTTGAGGCATCTGCGTCTGAGCGCTATATTATAATGTAAACAACGATGTCAGGAGCGTCTGACTTGAGGCACCTGCGTCTCAGCGCTATATTATGCTGTAAACAATGGTGCCAGGAGCGTCCGACCTGAGGCACCTAAGCCTGAGCGTTATATTATAATGTAAACAACAGTGCCAGGAACATCCAGCCTGAGGCACCTGCGTCTGAGCGCTATATTAAAAGTTAACAACAGTGTCAGGAGCTTCCGACCGGAGGCATCTGTCTAAGCGCTATATTATAATGTGATATTATAATGTGAACGACAGCGCCCGGAGGGTCCGACCTGAGGCACCTGCGTCTGAGCCTATATTACACTGTAAACAACAGTGTCAGGAGCATCCGGACTGAGGCACCTGCGTCTGAGCGCTATAATATAATGTAAGCAATGATGCCAGGACCGTCAGGCCTGAGGCACCTGCGTCTGAGTGCTATATTAAAATGTCAACAACGGTGCCAGGAGAGTCCGCCCTGATACACCTGCGTCTGAGCGCTATATTAAAATGTCAACAACAGTGCCAGGAGCGTCCGTCCTGAGGCACCTGCGTCTGAGCGCTGTATTATAATGTAAACAACAGTCCCAGGAGAGTCCGACTGGAGGCCTCTGTCTAAGCGCTATATCAAAATGTGATATTATAATGTGAACGACAGCACCCGGAGCGTCCGACCTGAGGCACCTGTGTCTGAGCGCTATAATATAATGTAAGCAATGGTGCCAGGACCGTCCGGCCTGAGGCACCTGCGTCTGAGTGCTATAATATAATGTAAACAACGGTGCCAGGAGCATCCGCCCTAAGGCACCTGCGTCTGAGCGCTATATTAAAATGTCAACAACGGTGCCAGGAGCGCCCGTCCTGAGGCACCTGCGTCTGAGCGCTGAATTATAATGTAAACAACAGTCCCAGGAGCGTCCGACCTAAGGCATCTGCGTCTGAGTGCTATATTATAATATAAACAACAGTGTCATGAGCGTCCGGCCTTTGGCATCTGCGTCTGAGCGCTATATTATAATGTAAACTACTGTTTCTGCCATTGCATCCAGATATATGATACAACAAGTAACATCACACCTCGAACAAGTCAAGACTATTGGCTTTGTCAATGTTTGGTAGTTGCATAAGATAAATAAGCAGCAACTATGGCTTGTATGCAATACTGAAAACGCTTTAAACAAGCAGCCGCGAGACGCGATATGTGGTGGGGGAGGGGGAGAAGCGGGAGTTGTGTGCGCGCACGGCCACACGAAAGTCATCGCGATCGCTGTGAAAGCGAAATTGTTCGCGATGACGCGCTAAAGGCGTTCCGGAGTGCTGCTGGCTGGCCTAGCGCATGGCGGCTGCACACGTGCACGCTCACGTGCACGCAAGCGCTAGGCCAGCCAGCAGCACTTAAAAAACTCACATACAAAATATCTCTCCGAGCCAGCGCATGCGCTGGGCTCAGCGAGACCTAAAAATAACACGTATCTTTATATATGTTTAGGCACCAGAAGCAAATTATTCAGGTGTTGGACTTGGCCCTTCTGGCAGGTTCCCCCCTGAACTTTTTGCTTTTATTGGTGACCTGGTGTAGTGATTTTTGGTTTCTGCGCACTTTACCGCTGTGTCCCAGGGTAAAGTGCGTGCGTGTAGTGAGGTTGGCCTGCCCTCCCATAGGAATGCATGGGGGAATGTATGTGTCCTGGTAGTTCCTGATGCGTGGGGTGTGCAGGCCCGAGTTTGGTATGTGCGGACTCGTGTGATTGAATGCTGCGCGATGATGTGTGCCGCGTGCATGTACCTAGTGTGAAAGTGCCACTTCTAGAAGTGGGCACTTCGGTGTGCAGTATGAAATGTGTGCCTTGTCTGGCGATTGGCTGGTTGAGGTCATGTGACGGGCTAGGGATTCCCCAGAGTCAGGAGGAGTCACCCAGTGGTGAATAGGGAGCTTAGCATACTGATGGCTGGGGAGGAGTACACCTGGGTCCTGAATAGGGCAGGGCTTTCCCCACACAATGCTGGCTCCGGCCCCTGTGGTGCGTCTGATGACCCTGGCCTGTCCAGTGAATAGGGAGAGGGGCTGAGCAAAACAAAGTGCTCAGGAACCTGTTGTAACTGGTTCGCCCTTTCCCTGCACCTTCAAACAAAGGGTTTTTACTGTATAAAAATGGGGCTGTGTCCCCACAGAAACTGTTCTCTTGCTGATCCAACTTGAGGGGGGCCTGCTGCTGCTGGGCGCCAGGAGAGAGCGCCACTGGGGACTGCCTCCCTGCTGGAGGGCCCTGTGAGCTGTACCCTGGGCCCAGTCTTTGCCCCCCCCCTGCTTTTGCAGACTTTATGATTGCGGGACTTTTACCGGCAGCGCCTGGGAGCGCTTTTATGATTGCTAGCGCTAGGAGCGCTTTTCCTTTGGACCCCAGCGCTGAGAGAGCGCGTCGGTGTAGCCTCTGCTGCACCGAACTGCTGCCTGAACGAGGGAATCCCCGGCGTAGGGATCCCCCCTCGTAGTGCCGATTTGAGGCGGGTGCCCACCCCGCATTGTGGCACTCATTGGCGGGTGCCCACCCCGCTTATTGCCGTGTTTTATTGAGGGAGCCCACCCCTCATTGCCTAAAGAGAATCACCGCCGCGGCCGAGCTCCCAGGAAGTCAGGCGCCGGAGTGAGGACAGGGGCGGAGTCTGAACAGGAAGCGGACGGGAGCCTACCCCGCGCTCCTGTGCAGCGAGAACGAAGTGCCCGGGAGAAGTGAAGATCCAGGCGGGAGCCCACCCCGCGCTGGACCGTGAGGCGGAGTGCGGCCGGAGCTGGTGCGGAGGGGGCGCGAGGCACATTGTCGGTGCCTGCCCCTCCGCGTTGCAGAGAAGCTCCGGAGTCCATCACCGCCGAGAGAGAAGAGGCGACGCGGGAGTCCCCCGAGCAACAGCCCGGTGAGTGCGGAAGGGCTTGGGGGGGACTCCGTGTGCGTGCTGGGTGAGCGCGTGAGTACGCTCCGACGACGAAGAGCCCGGTGAGTGGGGACAGCCGGTGTTGTGAGAGAGCCCCCGAGTGGGACTCTAAATGTTGGGGGCATTGTTTCTTGGGCCCCGATGCTCCAACGTTGGCCCCCATTGTATATTTCAGAGCCGGTTGAGGCTCCAGCGAGGGGGCGCATTCCTGGTGTTCCCGAGCCCCGAGAGGCTCCAGCGAGGCCCGCATTGTTCTTTTTCTTAGAGCCCTGACAGGCTCCAACGACAGGGGGCACATTGATCTTGAGCCACGAAGGCTCTAGGGGGCATTTTGCGAGGAGAGCCCAGGAGAGGCGCCACGAGAGCGGCTGATTTGCTTAGAAGGGCACAGTGGTGCCCACGCTCATGCCTCCAGCTGCCCAGCACTTAGTGGGCTGCTGCAACGTTTAGGTTGGGATCTTACGCTTGTGGCTTGCGCAGCTGGCGCAGCCTTACTGGGACAGGGCGTCCTAGCCTGGACAAGGTCAGTTGGCCTAGGGACTGCCACAGGTGGTGGCTTATGTGAGATCTCGCGCAATTGTCCTTCCCTACACCTCTGAATGTGTGTTTATGCGTCATGTGCCTTGCTTTACACCTCTGAATGTCTTTTTATGCATCATGTGTTTTCCTTGTTTACACCGCTGAATGTATTTTTGCATCATGTGTAATGTGCGTTTAGCCCTACAGGTATTGTGATACTTAGGTGGTTGTTTGTTTTCTCCTAGTACAGGTGGTGCTAGTGAGGTCCGAGTTCCCTGCGTGACATTTTCCTAAGGTGGTTAGGGTTGCGTAGGTGGTACTTACCTGATACCAGTAAGTACTGGTTGTGTGCTATATATGTTATTTTGTGCTACAGTAATTTTATTCCTATGTTCTAAGTGCTATTTCTAAAAAGTGCTAATTCCTGACAGTGGTCCATGTGGCCCTGTCCCCTGTACATATAATCCCTTGTAAATTCTGCCCGTGCCTGTTGGCACATTGTAAAGTGTGTGTTTTTATCTAATGTGTTTTGTATAATACAAAGGCTATTTTTATAGAATACCTTGTGTTGAGTTTCCTTTGTGGTGGGCCTTGGGTGTTGTTGCTGGGTGCGCGTGCAAACGCTTTACACCTTGCCTCAGAGATAAGCCTGACTGCTCGTGCCAAGCTACCAAGGGGGGGAGCAGGGGTTATCTTTGGCGTGTAACTTCCTTGCTCTGACTAGAGTGGTGGTTTCTGCCTGACTTTGGCGCAAGCCTTAGCCAACCAGAAATCGCCATTTCTAACATCAGGCCAGTACATTTTTAAATAGGAATTCTTTTCAGTTCAAAAGGTCGACAGTACAATTTTTAGAAGATGCAATGTTATTATATGAGAGGTAAAGTTAATGTGGCATTCAGGTACAGTACTGTGACTTATGGGACCAATCTCCAGAAGTTAAGGTGAGTTGTCGGCAAGGTCCAAGGCAGCACCAGCAGAACACAACCAGCAGCACTAGTGCAGCTGGGTGCAGGGGGTGCAAAACAGCATTGGGTGCCCAGTGTTGCTCTATGCGGATCGGTCTTTGCCTAAAGAGGCTGCAGACTGGGACTGGGAGTTCAGTCAGGCTGAACCAACAGGAGGGCTCAGGTCTCACAATGCTCGGGGACGTAGAGACACCTTTGGTCCTCTTCTAAACGGCCCAGGAGCAACGGGTGCAGAGGTGTTTTTAGGCATTCGGTTTGTCTTACCGGCAGCAGTGACTGTAGAGGGGGCCTGCATGCAGAGGCTGCAGGCGACGTTGGAGAGTTCACTGGGGGCGAAACCACTGTGGATTCAGTCTCTAGAGGTCTGGGGGACCATAATGACACCATTGGCCCACTTCAACTTGGGCTTAGAGTGAAGGGTGCAGTGGTGTTTTCAGGCGTTGGGTTTCTGCTGTCATTAAGTCCTCACAGGAGTCTTTGGATGCCTGCAGGTTTACAGCGAAGCAGGTCTTCTATTTCTCTGAAGGTCTTGGTTCCTGGGTGAAGTACTAGTGGGTCACCTCAGATGTTGGGATTGCAACCGCCGCAGGAGAAGTCAACTTTTAGCATAATTGTTGAAGTCAGCAGGCCAGCAGGGTTGGCACGAGGTCAGCTGCTGGTTATTCAGTTCTTGCAGGATGCAACTCTTCATATCCTTCGTCTTTCAGGTCCGTAGGATCTGATTTCCTGGTGTCAGGGGCTCCTCTAAATACTGAACTTAGGGTTGTTAGGGAACTGTAGGGTAGTAGCCAATAGGCTACATACCCGTGGGGTCACTATGCCCCTCATATGAACACTTCCTGTGGGAAGTGGGCATAACCCTATCCCAGAGTTCCTAAGATGGTCACTTCTGAAAATCCATACCCATATCAGGTTAGGGATGGTATGAGCCTAAGCCTGAGGCGTGGGCGCACCTACGTGACTAGCTATATTTCCACATGTCCAGGTGCCAAAGAGCTCTGGACAAAGGGGGAGGGGTCAGTCTCCATTCTTTTCAGGGGAACCAGATTTGCATTTCAAAGGCCAGGGCTTCTTTGAAGCTTGCCAGCCTAGGAATGCTAATCAGTAGGTTATCTTAAGGGAGGGGGTGTGAACACTCTCTTCAAGGGCAGGCTTTGTTTCTGGCATCCTAGGAGGAGAGGCCCTCACCATAGGAGATCAGAAATATGTCTCATATGGCAGGCTCACAGAGACCAGTCCGCGAATCTATCAGAGGCTGGTAGGTATCAGGGGGCACCTCTGAGGTCCCCTCTGTGTGCCTGTATTTACAAATCCACCACTGGAATATAGGTGGGTTTGAAAATACGAGAAGTTTGATACCAGACATCCCTATTTTCAGTGAAGCGATCATGTAGCTGAGGAGCTTGTTTTCACCAGTGTCCAGCACATGCTCTAAAATGGCTTCCCTGTTCACTTGCACTGGCAGTAATGGAACTGACCAGCACATCGGCATATCTGTTCATGCAAGTATGCCCTCACATGTAATACCAAGCACACTGCCTTGGGGCTCTAAGGCCTGTTGTGGGGGTGACTTACAATACTACATGCAAAGTAAAGGGACCTGGAACACAGGGATGTGTGTCTGGTCATGTTTTAATGTTTGTCTGTATTAAAACACACAGCCTGTGATAGCAGCCCTGCATGAGTTTGTTGAGGGGTCCCTTAGGTTGGCACAATCCGTGCTGCAGCACTTGGGGGCCCTCTTTAGTACCTCAGGCACAAGGTACCATGGGTACCATTTACTAGGGACTTATAGAGGGTGCTAAAGATATTGCCAATAGGGGGACCATTTGTACAGTTTTAGGAAAGAGATCTGGCACTGGGGATCTTGTAAGCAGGAACACAGTCCACTTCCTGTCAAAATCACATCATGTACCAGAGGAAAAGTTGTAGTGAACATGCCAAAAATGAGTACTTTCTTTCATACTCCATCTCCCAGTGCCGTTTTTTTTTTATTAAAGGGGAGGAGGGCTGGGTTGGGGCCACCCAGCCCTCCTGGATCTCAACATAAAAATAAGGGGACAGGGGCATGTAGCCCACCTCCCCAAGCCTTGTTTGACCCCGGGGACCCCATCATCCAGGGCCATTTTTTTTCTTAAGTAAAGGGGGGCATATGACCCCCTTCCCCGAGCTTCTAAAGGCCTGTGGTAGCCCACTTCAGGGGACAACAAAATTCAAAATGGGAAGGGGGCCATGTCACCCCCCTCCCTGAGCAGAGGATAGATAGATAGATAGATAGATAGATAGATAGATAGATAGATAGATAGATAGATAGATAGATAGATAGATAGATAGATAGATAGATAGATAGATAGATAGATAGATAGATAGATAGATAGATAGATAGATAGATAGATAGATAGATAGATAGATAGATAGATAGATAGATAGAAAGACGGACGGACGGACGGACAGACAGACAGACAGACAGACAGACAGACAGACAGACAGACAGACAGACAGACAGACAGATAGATAGATAGATAGATAGATAGATAGATAGATAGATAGATAGATAGATAGATAGATAGATAGATAGATAGATAGATAGATAGATAGAGAGATAGATACAACAATTTAATATGCTATACCTGCACAGAAAGCTATTCACTATATCACCAAAAGCCTCACTCTTCATTCCTAAATTCTGCTTACCACTATTTATTTCTATTAACCTTGCCACTTGCAAAGTCATCTTTTCAAAATGTTGAAGCAATAACAAATGGATTCTTGCTTCAGCCCTTCCTATGGCAATCCAACAAGTCAAAGCTAATGGCATTCTTAGGATTGGAGTGCACCACCGTGGCATTGATAAACAATTGTGTAAACTAGGGGTTTGAAAATTTTAATCTATGTTTATGTAATTGGAAAAACTGAGACAACTTTGCAAAGATGGGCAAAGGTTTCTGACTTTGCTCGAGGTGAAGTAATTTATGTCACTCCTAACTAATCCCTGCAGTTGAAATCAACGGATATTCATCAGAAGGGAGTTATTTAGGTCGAGGCTGGACAGTGCAAGCAGTCGAGAATAGCTTTGAAGACCCACCCACATTCCTCGAATATTTGCAACTGGCTTGTGACATTGTCCTTCCTAAACGCAGGCTTCCGAGTCGTTATTAGGCTTGTTAGTCTATTCTTGGTACCGCCTTGTCTACATTTGTTACCTCCCATAACGACTGGACCTTTTACTGGTGTTGTTAAATGGTCTGGTTTATAAGTAGGTGAGCACTATTTTATTTAATGCTCTTCCCCTATTCCACCTATTACCTTTCAGCAATACGCCCACTTTATTTAAATTGTTATCAAAGGTGGTCCACTTTAACTATAGGGCTGAGCTTTTTTATTTATTTATTTTAGCAGCGCGATCCGCATTTAGCAGCCGTGCCTAATTATTTGTTTATATATTTTGTCCCTGTTAGAACTGGGGGTCTCTAGTTGGCAGAGGTAGGTACCTTGACCAAATAGGGACCCTTGCTTCTAAGTCAGGGAAAGGGGATTACACTACTGGATAACCCCTGCTCACCCCCTTGGTGGCTTGGCACGAGCAGACAGGCTTATCTCAGAGGCAGTGTGTTAAGCATTTGTGAACATATACAGTAATACAGTGAAAACACTACAGATGGACACCACACAGGTTTTATAAAAATATGTATTCTTTATATAGACTTAACACAAGACCACAAAAGACAAAAATCCACAATACTGTACTCAAAATTGACTTAAAGATGGTAGAATTAGCTTTGTTCAAGTTGTTGGTAAATGTGACAGAGTTCTCACAAAAGTACCTGGATGCGGAACGCAAAATAAACAAAATGCTTGCAGCGTTGGAGATGCGTCAGTTCCTTGCTTCCGGGGAGACGATGCGTCTCGCCTCAATGCTTGCGCAGAGTAGGGGATGCGTCTTGATCCTTACCGGAGAGGACGTGATGCGTAGGTTCTCGTGCTGCCGCCCGGTTGCGATGCAGCAAGATGGCGCCTCGATGTGACAATCCGGTGCGATGCGATAAGATGGTGCCCTTGATGCGACGACGATGAGACGATGCGACACGCCCTGGCAGCCTTGTGGCAACTCTGTACTTTGGAGTCGTGACAGGCCCTGCGACACGCTTCTCGGATGATGCGACGGCGACCCTCACGGTTACGATGCGCTTCTCCGGTGATGTGACAGCGACGAAGGCACGCTTCTGGGAGATGCGGCGGCGGCATGCTTCTCTGGCGATGAGATGACTACAGCTGCGGCGGTGACACGCTTCTTCTCGGTGCGTCGCGCTTCCAGCTCCCAGCGACACGCAGGCTTCTGCAGATAGAATTCCCTGCAAGGAAATTCAGAGGGGAGCTGGTGGTGAAGTCTGTTGTCCCTGAGACTTCAGCAGGCGGCAAGCACAAGTTCAAGCCCTTGGAGAAATATTCTGCAAGACGATGGAAGTTCTGTAAAAGTTCCTTCTCCTCTCCTTGGCAATGAAGACACTACTGCAGGCCGACCCAGCAACACAGCACACTGTCAGGGGGGCTGTCCAACTCCTACAGCTTCCTTTGGTTCTTCTCCTTGGCAGAGGTTTCTTCTTGTTGTTCCAAAAGTGATCTAAAGTCTTGGGGTCTGGGTCCCTATATTTATACTACTTTTCTCTTTGTTTTCTGAAGGCAGAGAGGCCTATGCCTAATCCAAACCAGTTCTGGTCAGTCCTGGAGCACTTTGTTTACATGACTCCCTCTTTCCTTTCAAAGTGCAGGGCAGAGACATCAGACACACCACAGGAGGTGAAGCCGGCATTGTGGAGGGAAGGCACAGCCCTATTCAGGTCCCAGGTGCAACTCCTCCCACCCATCTACATGCAGATCTTCCTAGTCAGCCCTGTGCTGACTCACCCTCTCCCCTGGAATCCTCAGCCCCTGTCACTCACAGAACCACACACACAATACACAACCTAGCAGAGGCAGCCTTGGACAGTTAAGCATGAAAATACCTACATTCTAAAAGTGGTATTTTATTTTCAAACACAGAATGTTAAAACCAACTTTACTAAAAGATGTATTTTATCATTCTGAGTTCAGGCATACTAAATTCGAATTTCTACCATGTTCCCTGAGTCAGTTAGGATTATAAGATGTAATAATGAAACTGCCCATTCTAGCCTATGGGGAACAGGTAGCCTTGCAATAGTGAAAAACGAAAATGGCTGTAATTCACTATCAGGACATGCCACACACACCAGGGCATGTCCTACCTTACACTTACAATGCACCCTGTCCTTGGGCCTACCATAGGGGTGTCTGAGATGAAGATAAGGGAAGGTTTAGGGACTGGCAAGTGGGTGCACTTGGTCAGTCAGCATGGCATTACCAGACTGCACATAGGCTCTGCAATGGCAGACCTGAGACACAGCACAACCAGTGCTGCAAGCCCACCAGCAGCATTTGATTTACAAGCCCTGGGCACACCTGGTGCACTGTACTAGGGTCTGACAAGTAAATCAAATAACCCAATCATGGAGTCACCAATCAATACATCAATTTAACATAGGGAGCACTTGCATTGTGGCACTGAATGGCAGTTGCACAGTGTCCAAAGCATCTAAACCAGCAAAACATATCAAAAACAGAGGAGGCAATCAGAAAAAATGGAAGACTCACGCCAATGGTACCAGGTCTAACAGTCCCCTAGTGTCCATGCGGCACTTTCATATTCATAGAGGCTGTGCCCCTTTCTTTACACAAACCGCATCTAAAGAACGGTACGCAGCCGACATTTAAGTGAAAGTGCGACATGGGCACTTTTACGACCCCCCCCAAAAAAATCTGTCAACTTAACAAAAAGATGGGGGCTTTTTTCAAAGCCTCCATGCCGCGGTTTCACTTTAATGTCAGACACGCCCCTTTCTTTAGAAGCAGCTTGTTTAAAGAAAGGGGTGGGGCCTTCATGAACGTGAAAGAGCTGCATGGGCGCTAGTAAAAAAATACAAATATTTGCAATGCAATAGGTCTCTCATTTGCCAGAGTTTAAGCTATTGCGTTGCCAATAGCTTACACTCTTGTTATTGCAAGACCTATTGCATTGCAAATGCTTGTTTTCTTGATGTCATCTAAGGCTGTCGTCTCTGAAAGACAATGGCTGCTACCCAATGAGGTGTGCAGTATCTTTTCCTCTGCGCTGACATTCTTACTCTCTGTCTTTCAGCAAAAGGTTATTGAAATTATGTGGTTCATCCAGGAATATGGTAAGAGGGTGGCTGGAGATTGGCGCCACTGCAGCCTTGTGTAGTACTGGAAATGTCATAACTCCAACACATGGCCTCTTTTTAGCAGTGTTTTTAAATGTTGGATTTTGCACACTTAGTAAGGGTATTGAAGTTTAAAACTCATATGCAATGTTGTGAGTTATTAGGTGTTACAACTTCACACAGCCATTGAAACAATGTATATCTGCATGCTGAGTAAAGATAATGGGTTCTAGTCAAAAGCTTCATTTTATAGTATGATTAGTAGTATTACAATAGTACTGCAAAATGCTGTTCACAAACCTACATGCAGAGGTCTCTGCCTTCATCTCTCCTATCTTTAATAGTGGAGATCTCCACTCTGACTGCAGAGATCTCTGTATACTTATCATACCTAACACAAAGAGATGATGGACAGAGCGCTGAAACTTTTGAGACACTCTCCACCAGTCACAGATCTGGGTTGAATCCATCATTGTTCTTTAGCTCACTTTGCCACCCCAGTTCAGACCCAACCATATGCAAATCAGTCTTGACCCTGTTCCTTAGGGGAATGGTCCAGCCCGAACTGCCAAGCCAGGTCTTCCCTGGATGGTAAACAAACATGCCTTATCAGCCAGGATATCTTGACTCTAGTGGCATGGAGAGCACGAGATCCAAGTCTGAGCATACCTGTCCCACTTGGGTGACAAATGCAAAAAGAACAATTGATGGACAGAATTTTGAACAATGTCACACCTTCACCCCAGTACAGAGATCGGGGCCTAAATCCATTGTTGTTTGCTCCCCATGCCATTCCAGTTTAGACTCAGTGTTAGAACCGGTGGTGTCTAGTTGGCAGAAGTAGGCACCTTTGACCAAATAGGGACCCTGGCTTCTATTCAGGGTAAGGGTGTGCACTCCTAAAATAACCCCTGCTCACCCCCTTGGTAGCTTGACACGAGCAGAAAGGCTTATCTCAGAGGAAGTGTGTAAAGCATTTGTGAACACATACAATAGTACAGTGAAAACACTACAAATGGACACCACACCAGTTTAGAAAAATAAGTAATATTTACTAGACTTACCACAAGACCAAACTACAAAAATCCACAATATTGTAATCAAAAATAGTCTCTAAAATAGTAGAAAATACCTTAGTTCAATGAAGATGATAAATGCGACACTTTACTCTCAAATTACCTTGGATGCGTCACGCATTACAAACAAAAAGGTCGCAGGGAGTGTGATGCGTCTGTTCCTTGCTTCTGGGGAGGTGATGCGTCGGTTCCTTACTACTGCGGCAGGGGAGGTGATGCGTTGGTTCTTTACTAAAGAGGAGGTGATGCGTCGGTTTCTTACTGTGGTCCGATGCGATGCGACAAGATGGCGCCTCGATGCAATGCGGCGATCCGGTGCGATGCGAGAAAATGGCGTCTTGATGCGATGCGACAACGTTTGATGAGATGCGTGCACGCTCAACGGCCGTGCGGCAAACTCTGTAACTTCTGAGCCGCGACAGGCCCTGTGACATGCTTCTCCGGTGATGCGCTGGTGACCTCTGCGGTGGCAACACACTTCTCCAGTGATGCGACACGCTTCGTCAATGATGCGATGGGGAACACCTGCAGCAGAGGCACGCTTCCTCAGTGATGTGACGGCAACTGCTGGGGTGGCGACACGCTTCTCCTCGTTGTGTCGCGCTTCCAGCTCCTAGCGACTTGCAGTCTTCTCAGAGGGCCCAAACAACAGTAGGTACCTCTCTGCAGGCATAATTCCACAGCAAGGGAATTCAGGGGAGCTGGTTGTGAAGTCTTGTATCCATGAGACTTCAGGCAGGAGGCAAGCTCAGTTCAAGCCCTTGGAGATTCTTCTTCAAGATTGCAAAAGTACACACAAAGTTCCTTTTCTCCTTTCCTTGGCAAATAAAGTAACCACGGCAGGCCAACCCCAAGAGCACAGCACAGGGGCAGTCTCCTCTTTCAGCTTCCTTGGTCCTTCTCCTTGGCAAAGGGTTGTCTTGATTCCCAGAAGTGATCTAAAGTTCTGGGGTCTGGTTCCCCCCTTTTATACACCAAAATCCTTAGTCTCTTAAGGCAGAGAGTGTCTGTACCTACTCCAAACCAGTTCTGTGCAGTCCTGGAGCACTTTGTTTGCAGGACTCCTTCTTTCCTTTGAAAGTGTGGGCCAGGGTCATCAGACGAACCACAGGAGGTGGAGCCAGCATTGTGGAAGGCAAGCACAGCCCTATTCAGGCCCAGGTGCTTCTCCTCCCACCACTCCTCATGCAGATAGGTCTATTCAGCCTTGTGCTGACTCACCCTGTCTCCTGGAGCCACCCCAGCCCCTGTCACTCACAAACCAGACATGGAATACACAACCTAGCAGACGCAGACTTGGATGGTTAGGCAAAAAAAT
The DNA here is from genome assembly GCF_964204655.1 of Triturus cristatus. NCBI lineage: Eukaryota > Metazoa > Chordata > Amphibia > Caudata > Salamandridae > Triturus > Triturus cristatus. Next base: position 735,899,079 of record NC_140585.1, read on the forward strand.
ACCTACTTTCTAAAAGTGGTATTTTCAAATACAGAATGTTAAAACCAACTTCACTAAAATATGTATTTTATCATTCTGAGTTCAGGCATACTAAACTCGAATTTCCACCTAGTTCCCTGAGTCAGTTAGGGTTATAAGATGTTATAATCAAACTGCCCATTCTGGCCTATGGGAACTGGTAGCCTTGCAATAGGGAAAAACGAAAATGGCTGTAATTCACTATCAGGACATGTCACACACCTCAGGGCATGTCCTACCTTGTACTTAAAATGCACCCTGCCCTTGGGCCAACCTTAGGGGTGTCTGATATGAAGCAAAGGGAAGGTTTAGGGACTGGTAAGTGGGTGCACTTACTAAGTCGACATGGCAGTCAAGGACTGCACACAGGCTCTGCAATTGCAGGCCTGAGACACACTTTACAAGCTGATTCAGTGGGTGGCACAACCAGTGCTGCAATCCCACCAGCAGTATTTGATTTACATGCCCTGGGCACACATGGTGCACTCTACTAGGGTCTCACAAGTAAATCAAATAAACCAATCATGGCGTCACTAATCCAATACAATACTTTACAATAGGGAGCACTTGCACTGTGGCACTGAATAGCAGTGGCACAGTGCCCAAAGCATCTAGACCATCAAAACATATAGCAAAAACACAGGAGGCAAGAGCAATAAATGGAAGAGAGACCCACGCCAACAGTGCCAGGTCTAACACCCAGCCACATGCAAATCAGTCCTGGTCCTGTTCCCCATGGGAACAGTCCATCCCGAACTGCCAAGCCAGGTCCTCCCTGGCCTGGAAACAAGCCTCCTAGGACCGGTTTGCCACTGGATTTAAGCTAGCCTGGCTGATGAGGAAAAACCTTAATCTCCTTGTGTTTGCTTTGTTTGTTCTAAGTTGGCAGGGTATGCCCAGACATGGGTCCCTTGCTCACTTTGCCACTGGATTCAAGCTACCCTGGGTGTTGAGGGAAAGAAAATCTTCTCCTTGTGTTTGCTGAGAGCTACCTAAGAGGCAATCTGCCTCTCACCAAGCCCCATACCCCCTCCCAAACAAAACAAAAAACAAAGGGTCATTGAGGCTGTCACCGATGTCCTAGGGAGTTTTCACACTTCATAATGGAAATTGACTGCTTATTGCCTCTGAAAGCGAGCTGGAAATCCACTGTTGACAGTATTTTTTAGCTTGTTTTCCCTATCACTGTGTGATTTCGACTCTCCACCAGGTGATCGCGTGAAGGGAGACGAAATTGTGTGACACACGGTGGTACCTTGTGAGTTGGCAGGTCTGACATATGCCTCAGTTTCAATTGGAATTATATGTGGGGAGGGGAGTGACTGGTAAATTAGGAATACCTAATACTAAATAGGAGGGTTAAGAACGAGGCTAGGGAGTGGTTAAAGGAGGGATATGAACTCACCCACAAAAGAATAAGCCCATTGCTATTTACAAACTGTGGTTCTAAAGTTCCTACAGTCAAAAAAGACCCAAAAACAGGAGTAAATGTACTCCACCCGTGACCTGGAAGTAAGCCATAGATTCTGCAACAGCCCTGCATAGAAAACAATGGAGGAGGGGTCTTAAAATGACACTCCGAGGAAATAATTTTGAAGTAAATTACTATATTTTGATTTTTCAAAAATATAAGTAAATGCAATAAATGTTAAATAAGTATATAAATAGAAAATATTTGTGCATTTTAAAATATTCAAATAACTTTTTTTTAATTTGAAAACAAATCTGACTTTAAAACATAAATAAGTAATATAATTAATTCTATACAAATCTTTTAATTATTTTTTTAATGTGATAAATGAATACAAGCATTTTGTTTTAGGTGTTAAATGTTCCAAAAATGAAATTTTAATTAATATATTTAAATTAATTAAACTTTAAAATAAGTTAATAGTGTTGTAGCTATTTTAACGTTGTTCTACATTTAGAATAAATATAACAAAATTAATTTACATTAATATTTAACCTAAAAATATTCCTTTTTTAGTAAACGTTTTTACTTTTCCCTGTAGTTTACCATAGGTAGTGCTCCACCACTGCCTACATGTGAAACGTTACAAGTTGTAACTTTATTCTCATAAATTAGTTTCCACTTTCTGGTTTCAGGGGACGGAGACGTGTAAGTCTGCAATCTGGAGGAAATGCACACTCATAGATGAATGTATAACCAAATGTAGTACATTTACTGCCAAGTTTAAAAGTAAATTTACACATATAGACTTACTCGTAAGTTTACCTTTGTGAATATCTCCTAGAGTCAGAAACTCTGATTGAAATGCATGGTTCCTGTAATATTTAACACGGATGTGCCTAACCTGCCTCGAATATGCGCACTGCCTGACCTCAGAACTTCTACAGAGAAAAGGTGGTCTCGAAAGGAAAGTAGACAAAAAGTGGGGAATGAGAGTGACAAAAGTCTAAGGAGGAATTAGATAAAGAGCAATCAGAGCAGGGAGATGGGATTGGGAACAGCTAAAGAGGAAATGAGACAATGATGGAGGCGCGGAGACTGGAGTCGAGAACGTACATGATGTCGTGATTTGAGGGATCGTGAACTATAACCCTAAAATAATTCATCATTTTAAGTCCAATTACAGCATGCTTGCCCAGTACATACCTCGAAGACTTTGAAGGCTCTGGAGAGGCCACCCTTCTTGCCCAGCCTTGGGGTGATGTGCAGACTCAGGTGTGTGCTTCCCTCTCCTTGTCCATCACACGCAGGTGCCCCCCAGCTCTGGAGCTCCTCCATGGCAGGGGAGCTTGTAGACGCCTTTTCTCTACGCGCATCCTCGATGAGGCTTTGCCTCCGGGTCCCAGGGTGCAGTTCATCCGGGGGTCCTCGTGTTTCCTGCTTCCCATGCGCATCATCCTTGACAGTCTGACTCTGGACCCCCGAGGACTGAGGGGCACCTGCCTCTGCCTTCATCTCCAAGGTGTGTGAGGACAAGATGGCGGACTGCTTAGTGATAGGATATTAGGTGGAGTACCTTCCCCTTCCTGGGCTGGTGTAACATTAAATGGTGCGACTTAGAGAGGTTGAGAAAGAGCAGGTCCTGGTTCCAATCGGGGTGGCAATGGCTCCAGGTACACTGAACCAAAGTCACGCCCCTCGGTGTTTTTTCTTAGAGGCGCAGAAGGGGATCAACAAAGTCTTCTGAGTGGGAAGGTGGTGGGTGGGTGGTGGTTTGGGGGGGGGGGCAATCGGACACTTCCAATAGGCTTTTCCTGGTGGAGGCTTCAGTGTGGATGGGAAGGAGATGGTTACGGGACTCTTGTCATGACAGCGGGGCGGGCGATTCACAAAACTATTCTAGTGGAGAAAAGAATGGTGACCTCTTCGGAGGTCACTGAATTCTTCTAATGAGGTCGGCCGGGTAGCAACAGCAACTTCTTGCCGGACAATGCGCCATCAAACTCTGGACGGGGCTCATCAATGTTTTCTAAATGGGTGGTGAATAACCAGACTAGATTGAGAGGGTAATAGAAGCATCCCTCTGGGGGCACCGGCTCAACTCTCCGAACGGCCAGGGAAAAGGCAAGCTCTTTTGAGAGGGACGAGATACTTCCGAAAAAGACAGCAAGCGGGCTCCTTCTCGGCGTGCAGGGGGGTATCCCCAACTACCTGACGGGGACGGCGCCACTGCGCTCTTCTGAGGGCCAGGGGGGCATCAGTGAGCTTTACTGAGGTGGAGTCAGTGATATGTGCTGGTAGTGGATGCAGACTTGTATCACTGAGTTCTTCTGAGAGATGGGAGACGGAGCTATTCTCGGAGGCAGCGGGGCAGCACCGATCAAGTCAGGTGGAAATCGCCGGACTCTGCTCAGTCGGTGATGATGTAATGCTAGAAAACCCACAAGGACCCCTGGAGCCGAAGGAAAGGCCGGGGCGAGGACCGGACGAGAGATGCAGACACGAGGGGATTTAAGGAGCCGCCCACCCACGGAAAACATGGAAATCCTTGACGTGCATGCACGCAGGGCACGAGCCCCGTGCATATTCATGTCCACGGACGTCAGTCCTTCCTTGGGGAGTGCATTGATTTTGGAAGCGTGCATCATTCGTTTGTCATATATGAAACTGCCTGAATATAATTAAGGGTAGGAGCACCTGCAGTCCCTTCCCACGCATCCTCACCCACTTCTGCCCGCCTTGAATTCTCTTCCGGTGCTGGTCGCGCTTATTCCTACCCCCGTGCGCCTGTCTGTCTGTCTGTCTGCGCCCACGCCGAATAGATAGCGCGGAGTTGGATTCAGTGGGAATTGGCTATTCCAGTGACTGGACAAGGAGTTTTTGTATGTCGAGTTAGATTTAATAAAAACAACCATCATCTCACTTATATAGCCTGTTGAAGTAGAACATAGCATTGAAAAACAGTAACAGTTGTTTGAAGAGCAAACACAAATTTTAAACGTCTGCGATTTCTGAGGCATACGTTTTTTAACACGACGCAATCGAACAATGCTGAAACACATGCAAACACCATACAGTGGTCTTTAAACATGTTCTAGGCAGCGAACCGGATATGGAGATACTGTTGAAAATGTTAACTATAGTAGTAAAATAAAAATATTATTTTCTGTTTATAGCAAATGTGCATTTGTTCGAGTGCAAACAAGTAATATTATAGTCGTAATGGGTACCATGTAAGGTTAGCGAGGCGATTTGCAATGTCTCGCCGGCATTAATTTGAGGTCGAGGCATCATTTATAATTGAATAAGGATACAACAAATTGCATTCAAGGGTATTAAAAAGGTCCCGACTCACCCGCTTCAAAAAACAAAATGAAATACTCTTCAGATATTGGCCATATTTGGCATTGTATTATTTTCTTTATTCGGATTTGCCATTCTAGAGAGTCCTTGCTCTTTGTGTCTCTGTTTTATAAGTTGCATATTTTCGTTTATGTGTTTCCCAAGTTCCCTGCGCTATCTATCCTGCTTTACATGATTAAGTGAATTTTGTTTAACGAAACGTGCAAACCCGGATGTCCAAGGGTCAGGAGAAGATGGCGGAGGAGCTATGGAGGTGGGCGCACTTTCAGACTGCATGCACATTTTGGGGATATAGCGAGATGTTCTATTTCTTGGGGTTCGGGGTGCAACGTGCCTGTCTCTCCGCGGACCTTCTTTTCTATCTGGGAATCGTGGCTCGGTTGGCAGCTTGGCGGAAGCCACAGTGGGTTGTGGTTCTACATTGTGGGTACAGGTAAGAAGGGGCGCAGTAATGAAGTGTTGGGAACACCCCACGAGGCTCATACTGACCCAAAACACTGCGACCTGCGCTTGAGAGAAAAAGGGTTCTTACTTGGTTTTCACCGACATCCTTCCACCTGTATCTCTTTAACAAGACGAATATGAAATCAGTACATCCAATATTTCACTATCTTCACGTTCGTCACACGTTATTCGGGGAGCGGGCTGTGGGAAAGGGAAATACATTTTCGCATAACATGAAAACATATTTTCAGTTTAGTGGAATTGTAATGTAAGAGAAATCTGACGCAACCCTGTACTATTATATATTTTAGATCAACAAATGCATAACGTTACAGCGAAATGTCCTACCATTTGCCTCGGCCCTTCGTGGTGTGTGGTAAAACAGGTGTGGGGGAAACAACGGTCAGAAAATATACCATTTCTAAACGAAATAATAGTGGCGCACGTATTTAATTACATCTATATCTGATGTGTTTATGAACACATACGTATAAAGTGAGTCACGATAAGAAAACTCGGATTCTCGACTAACTTGTAGATAATTATGCCGCGGTATGTTAATATTCGGTTCTGGTTAGTTGCGACAGTTGATGATCATGCGTACTAAGCTCATGCTCATCGTGTTCAAATAAACATATAAAGACTAGTTTAGCCGATCTATGTTTTGTTCTTGATAACATTTATTTTCAGAGCTAAAATGCTACTTTCAGGAACTAGAGATCAAACAACGAAAGGTGCAGGCCTGCTGAGTCCGGCCGGTGTAGCGGGGCCTCTACCCACGTAAGAACGAATGAACAAAGCGTGACACGCAGGTCCTGGGCGTATGCGTAAGAGGCAGGGCACGCGCAGAGCGTGACTACGACTAAGTAAGTGTTTGCACATTACGAGTGTATCTATAGTATTTATATGCTCCCTGCATAAGGGCGTGTGTACGTGTTTCGGGGGGTATGTGGGTATGTCTGGTGTGTGTGCGCGTGTCTTAACAAAGACCCAAGATTAAAACATTAAAAGGTAGGGTTTTCGTTTTTCCGTTATTTGACAGTGGAGCTAATTTCCAGATGAGATGGAAAGAGAAGCTTTTCTGGTTTTGGACAAACATGTCACTGCTGCCAAAATGAAAGCATTCCTTGGGCAGACTCGGTGAACTCAGGCGTGGTGAAGTGGCACACGAGTATCTGAGGCTCGACGCTGCAGCCCGGACTCCCAGATGTGATCATCGATAGAAATCTCCGTATAAACTACGCACAGCTCGTGGCCAGCACGTGCAATTCCACATCCGGAAATTGGACTCCTGCATACTCCTACAAATTAAAATCGTATTAACAGCACCCATTTTATATATAACGATACACAACAGTACGGCCAATGAACGCAGCATTCGATAATTAGCATTCACCGTGTTTACAGACTTCGAAGTGACTAGTAGAAAAGAGGCAAAACAGTTCCTCATTCTTACTCACCGCAGACGAAGATTCCACGGGAGTCAGTGGTGTGGATTTTGTACCGACAGTGCCGTGGGCTTTTTCTTTTGCTACACGAAGATTTTCCTAATTCGGTCCCCTGGTCTCTGCTGAAGCTGCTGCCCGGTCCATGTTGGGAGCTCCAGCCCCAGAGTCCCCTGCTGTATTCAGTCATTAAACAGGATCATCCGAGACTTTCCTGGAAAAACAACCCCACATGTAGAAGTCCCCGACATTCCAAGTGCGACGGCGCCGAGCACGAGACTTTCATTCCCAGTGACAAAAGAGGCAGCGACGCAGGGCACACCGCACTGTACGCCGGGCAGAAGTCTGTACAACGGCGGCTGCCGGCGAGAGGCTGGTGGCGCCTCAACATAGGTGCAATTACCGGGGGGCTGGGGGAGAGGGCTGGGCCAACCCTGTATGGACTGAGTGCCTCTGCTGCCACATATGGTTTTAATTTTTGGCAGTGAAAGAAGCCGATATATTTATGACCCTAATGCAAGGTGTGCACCTACCTATTAGACGAAGTGCTGTAAATGCGCAGGTATACAGGTGCTCAGTATCGCTCTTCCATGTTTTCGATAGGAGAGTGCCTGCACTTCTTCACAGCGCTAAAATACTTTCGATAGGAGAGTGCCCGCACTTTACAGCCACAAACGGGTACTCTGGGTTAGTTACTGTTGGACCTGGCCCTTTTTGCAGGGTTATCCCAGAACTTTTTGGCTTCCTCCTGCATTTTTGTGACCTGTTTTCGTTGATTTTATGACTCTGGGCACATTACCACTGCTGATCAGTGCTAAAGTGCATGTGCTCTCTTCTGTAAACGTGGTAAGATTGGCCTACACCAGTTTGGCATATTTAATTTACCCGTAAGTCCCTTGTACAGTGCAGTGAATGTTGCAGGCCTCGGTAGTAAGATCACCCACAAACCTTGGCTAGAGATTGTGCAGAAGTATGGCATCCTATGCCTACAAGAAACCTGGCTTATAGAGGAAGTGCACATGTTGGGCTTGTGGAAATATGGATTTTTCTGGTCAGTTATGTCCCCTATCTTGGACCCCAACGGTTCTATGTGCATGTCACAAGTACATGTATGTTCCCTCCAGTTCCAGTTATGAAGACGCAAATACATGTGCGTCCACCGTCAACATGTCCTCTGTCAGATCCGCCATGAATAGGCCGGATATTCCATTCCTAAATATGAAAGGCCACCGGCTTTATATGGTTCACTTATGCCATTTTACAGTCCAGGCAAGTAGGCCCTGATTCTGTCATCAAAACTCCTCTTGCTTTCTGCCTCTGAAAGCTCCAGTCTGAGCCTGCATCTGTGACCATGAACTTTGTCTCATTCTCTGCGCGGCTCACGAAGCCTGACATCAGCCTATTCTCTGCCAAGAATTGTATTTCACCTTCGAATTATCTGCTTCCCCCTCAGCCGATGCATTCCTGCCTAGTAGTTTAAGTAAACATTCTTCCAGTTACCAAGCAAAAGGCCCGGCTTCTCTGTCCTCATGCAAGTAATTCATAGCCCTGTTACCATGGAATATTCCTACCCCCTCGCATTCAGTGTAGACACTTAGACGCTTGTACACGCACGCACAGTCAGTATAGAATAGATTCTGTCCGAGAGTCCTTCTTTTGTGGATAACATAGTTCTTTAAACATAGGATGTTAGATATGATTTGGGATTAGGTTGACTTGACCCCCCAGACTTTTCGTCTCCACATGTAGAGCTAATGTCAAGTCCCCTTCACCCCCTAGTTACACGTCAATTACACGTCATACTGCTGCGCGCGCATCTAGGCCAAGTATTATCTTATAGATCCACCTATGTATGACATCATAACCAATTATGTTCCTTTTCACTCCTTATTACACCCATTTTCGGTTACGCAGTTAAAACGTCAATTTCCTTATCAATTGTTACGCCTACTGTATTCGCTTCATTGTAATGTATGTACTATAAAAGTTACTTCTTGTCAATAAAGTATGTACTTCACTTCCTGAACCCCCGTGGTGATGGAACTTGGAGCATCCGATTATAATCGATCACTGGAATAAAGTCCATTCCGAAACTCTAATATCACGGATTCTGCCTCTCATTTTACTGAGCTATTTTATAATGTTTCTGTATCAAATTCAGTCCTGGAAAAGGAATTTTTATTTACCACATGATGGCGCCCGAACAGGGACACTTTCTCATCTCACGCGCCGGCGGTGAGTAGCAGGCCCGGTCTCCTGCCACAGCTGGACGGACAATAACGCGTACCAGCAGGATTTCCTGTATCTCCCTCCGGTCAAGCGGGGGCGACTGAGACTGCGATCAACACCCAGACGAGGCGGTGAGAAGTGCGAAGTATCCCGACCAGAGCCTAGCTGAGAGAGCAAGATCCGAGGTATACAGAGACCCACCAGTTCGAAGTCAAGCCCAGTTTCCGACGAGTCGAGTCGAGTCCAGTCCGGTTCAAGTTCAAGTTACCGAGGCCTTCTGTTTCCGAAGCTACCCGGTGAGTACCATTACTGGGGAGGCATTTTCTGACGTGCACATAGGTTGTGCCGGTCAAGACGGGTTTGGGTACACAAATCCGGTCTGCACTGTTTTAGCAGTGTATCTGTACTGTTTAGCAGTATATCAAGTATTCCGAAGTATCTAGTTAGTGTCAAGAATTAAGCGTGGTGATTAGTTATGCAGACGATCATCATTGTTGTTTCAGTTAAAGGTTTAATGTTTTAATGTTTAATGTGTTAAACGTCCTGCATATTGTGGTATGAATGGTTGTTTATTATTGTGCTTTTGTATTAAGTGTGTTCAAGATTAAGTATCAGATCAGATTGTCAATATGCCGCTCTTTTCGAAATTAAGACAGATCACTACTAGAAAAGGGGTACTCGAAGAAGCCGTCCCTATTCCTCCTAGGGATACTCCAGGGCACTTCATGTATCACAAACATGGTTTAGACGCTATATTATTTCTTGATTTATGGGTAGACTACACCAAGGGATTACCAGAAAGTCAGAAATGGCCCGCAGCGGGGACCTGGGATGCAGAGTGCATCATGAAAGTCGAGGAAGAGTTATGGAAAAGGAAAGTCAGACAGTCACAGAAGGACGCCGTTGAGTTATGGCGTAAAGAATCTCATAGACGTACGGAAAAAGCACGTAGACAGGAAGAGAAGAGTAAAGAAAGTTCAAACAAAGTTCAAGAAAATCTATTAATTGAGGAAGGTATCCGAGTGAAATCAGAACAAGTAGACAGACAAAGAAATGCCCTTATGAATGGCATGTATCCCCTTCTGACCGAAGGATTACCTAAGGCTACTCCAGAGATACCGAAAGACTTGCCACCCCCATTATTCCCAATCAAGGTACATCCTAAGGGGCATCCTAGAACCGCAGAAGATGTTTTTCTTTCCTCATATTTAGATGACGCAGCTCCCGAGTATGCTAATTCCGCCCCACATAGACCGCATACCAGGGAGGTCCAACGCCAAGACCCTGCACCCGTATCCCTACAGCAACAAAACGAGTCACAAGTTCAGGCAAGCACATCTGTTTCTGCATCTGTTCCTACAGGTACTTCTATAGCTGTGTCCACACCTATAGTTGCTGTGTCACGTTCGACGAATCCTTTCACACCCGACGCCCCAGATGGGGCCACGGGAGGTGCTACCAATATTTTTTCTACGCCACCTAGAATAAATAAACTTACTTTTCAAGAGTCAGCGCATTCACGTACACCCAAATTCGTAAGTGCCCGTGCGCTTAAAGAACTTCTTGTAGATTGTAGATATGACCCGGTGCCCGGTATAGAGGACGAAATGATCCTGGCATCCTTGCGTATCAGACGAGCCGCAGTGTATTTAGCGAAGTTACCAGGAATGACTGCGCATCTAGATAATATATACCATTTTGTCCAAACAGGGCGAGATCCAGAATGTATTTACAGAGCTATGGAATACCAGAAAGTAGAGATACAGGGGGAACTGTTACGTTTCCTCATAAACTGTGTGATCAGAAATCAAGACCGACCGGGGGTAGATCCGGATGCAATGCAAATTCTTACAAGGTGGAGCCAGAATATATCAGAAGGGAGACACGATAAGCAAAATTGTATAATAGCCATGTGCCGAAAGATCCGTAAAGAAATAGAACGCCTACACGAAGAGAGATTAGAGGCAGACGAGTTCGAACAAAGCGAGGAAGAAGGGTCAGGACTGCCCGCAGGACAGTCGGACACCATAGCCTATGTAGGTAGAGGAAGATCTTGTAATAGGAATCAGACTAGATGTCATACTGACTCAATACGTCCGATATGTCCAGATAATGACAGGAATTTCCAAATACCTATAATTAATATAAGGTCTAACGAGCATTCGTTCCAAACCGCCGACAAACTACTCCGAGAACGAAGGGGTTATCATTTTCTCGATTCTATGGACGAACAAGATTTAGCAAGGGCAGCTGTCCATTGGGTGGACAGTCCCGGAAAATATAGTGATGATACAGTAGTACGCACATTTTTGAATCTCACCCCAGATGAACAGAGGTTAGCTGGGATTTATATGATTCAACAACTCATTATACTATATCGGAGTCAGCATTCGGACCCTGGTCCCTTACCTGACATATTGACTGAATTGCTTATGAATAAATGGAGAGGTCCAGGTACTAAATTAATTAAAGAAATTCTAGAATCAAGAAAGCAGTATATTCTTTTTGTATGCTCAGAGCATGTCTCATTGCCTGTCAAGGAAAGAACCACGTATCACATGGATAGACAGAATCCCTTACGAGAAGTGCACCCAATAAAAGGCGAGGACAACGAGTTTAGGCGCGTATTTGTATATACGCCCATATCAAAAATAGAATTGTTGCAAATGAAGAAAGTGGTACCCAGTCATGACAAAGATCCAGCGGGTTTTCACCGAGAGATTAAAGACATGTTACTCATGGGAGAGTATACCTACCCCGACATTATGACAATATTAAAGGTGTTGATGCCTGCTGGCATTTATGAGAAACTCAAGGAAAAAGAGTGGGAGGTAGGAGACCAAAAGATAGAATGGTCCGCATTAGAAGCAGAAGAAAAGGCCCGAGGTCCAGGTTCGGGGCTTGGGGATAAAACTAAAGCACTACCAGGTCTACTAGTACAGGTACTGCCACGTTTGTTAACTACGAAAAAGGAAGATTGGGGTACAATTTCAGCCTGTAAACAGAAGCAAGATGAAGACACTAGTGATTACTATGCCCGATTCGAGAAATGTTTTGGTATAAATAGTGGCATAAAAGCAAGTAGCGAATCATACCCGCATCTGTTTGTAACAAAATTAGTAGAAAATGCCCTGCCCCCAGTAAAGAATAGAGTATTAAAATTCGAGAGTACCTGGCAAGGTAACACTCCATCACAAATGTTACAAATGTTACAGTACCATCACAATAGAATTAGAGAGGAACAAGAACATGAACACAGACGCATGAAAGACACGAAAATGAAAATGCTAGTTTCCCAGACAGTTCCAGCTGAAGGACATAAAAAGGGTATGACACATTCCGATTCAGCAGGACCTGTAAAAGGGACATGCAATTATTGTAAAAAGCCAGGTCATTACGTACACGATTGTCCAGTTTTAAAACATAATATCGCCATAGGTAAAACACAAGAAAGATCACGGCCACTAAGACAAGATCAGAATGAACAAGGAGCTATGCAGCATGCCCAGGCCATGCCAGCCGCACAGCAGCCAATACAGTTTGTGCCAGCTGCACCACCGTTGCCTGTTGCTGCCACACAGACAACAACACGACAAATGTATCAGACTGCACAGTATGAATATCCTGAGTATCAGCGTTACGCATGAACTAGCCTAGAGAGGGAAGTTGACTTACCCCTTATCGAGATTCCTGTAGATCAAGAAGGACCTTATGTACATAGTGAATTATTAGGTCAAGATAGAAAATTTTTACTCGATACAGGGGCAAGTCGAACAACTATAAAACGTAGTGAAGTTCCAGGGGCACCCCTCTCAGGCTCTCAGAATATTTCCCTTGGTTTTTCAGGAAAACCTATTGTTAATGAAGTATCACAGCCTCTTCCACTCACGATAGGACCTCTGACCCGAACTACAGATTTATTGCTTACTAAATCATGCCCAGAAAATCTGTTAGGAATTAAAACCCTGAAAGCTCTAGGAGCCATAATATGTTGTTCTCCGGAAGGAGTAAGGTTGTTTTTACGTGATTTTAAAGGTCACTATGTGTCTAGAGACATGGATCCCCGACTGCAGACTTTACCTACACATCTATGGGCACAAGGCCCTACTGATGTTGGTTGCATGAATATTACACCATATCGAGTCACACTAAAGGCAGGAGTGGTGCTACCACGAATGCGACAATACAAGTTACCACCAGATGCTGTAGTGGCTTTACTACAAATCATTGACGAGCTTATTGCCCAAGGAGTAGTTGTAGAAACAGACTCCAATGTATGTAATTCACCGATAATTCCGATTCTTAAACGAACAGATCCCACAGCCCCGCCAGTATATCGATTGGTTATTGACCTGCGCGAGTTAAACAAATGCATTGTGCCACAATTTCCTGTGGTCCCAGATATCTCGTCATTATTGACAGCTATTGATTCCGAAGCAACATTCTTTACTGTAATTGATCTCAAGAATGCCTTTTTCAGCGTCCCAATAGATCCGGAAAGTCAATATTTGTTCGGATTTAGTTTAAATGGGCGTAGCTTTAAATTCTCACGCGCACCTCAAGGATTTACAGAAAGCCCCAGCATCTATAGCCAAGCACTGAAACGAGAACTTGACAGTATCCACATGCCAGTTAACACTGCTCTGCTTCAATACGTCGATGATCTGCTGATCACCGCGAGAAGCGAACCGGAATGTGAAACAGCATCACTGACAGTTTTACAATTTCTAGCCGAAAAGGGGCACAAGGTGTCCCCTTCTAAGCTGCAATTCTGTGTCCAGCGAGTTGTTTATCTTGGACACTCGCTGTCCAAGGAGGGAAGGCAGCTTACACCCGACCGCATTCAGTTAATAGCTAACATGTCAATACCCAAGACACAAAAGGAGGTACGAGCTTTCATAGGCCTCACTTCATATTGTAGGCAGTGGATCCCTCAGTACGCATTTCTAGCAAAACCACTCATTCAGTTAACCACACAGGAGGCAGCCACACCGACTGTTCTCCCTTGGACTCAGGAACACACACAAGCTTTTGAAAGCCTAAAGAAAGCTTTATGTCAAGCACCCGTTTTAGCAACGCCATGTTACAGAAAACAGTTTACACTCTTTATTACAGAACGCGAAGGTACTGCCTTGTCAGTACTCACACAGGAACAAGCAGGAGCACACAAACCATGTGCTTATTTTTCTAGTACATTAGATCCCGTAGCTCAGGCTTTGCCTGCGTGCCTGAAATCAGTAGCAGCGACAGCTTTAGCAATCAGACAAAGCGATGCCATAGTGTTAGGACATCCATTGACAGTTCAAGTACCACATGCAGTAGAGGTTCTTGTAAATAGAACGCAAACACAGCACTTGACTATAGCGCGACTTACAGGGTACGAACTTACATTGTTTCAGCCACATATAGAAATCAGACGCTGTAACACATTGAATCCTGCCACACTTTTACCTGTAATCGGAACAGACCCACTAGCTCATGACTGTATTGAAGTTATTACAATAACGACAAAACCCAGACAAGACTTAACCGATGTCCCATTGTCAGATCCAGACCTGACATTGTATGTAGATGGTTCATGTATGAGAACAAGTACAGGAGAGTTAGTGGCTGCTTACGCAGTCACCACAGATACTGAAGTCATTGAAACTAATCGTATAAATACTTTGTCAGCTCAAGCCGCAGAGCTTATCGCTCTGACACAAGCCTGTATTCAAGCCACGAATAAAAAAGTCAACATATACACTGACTCACGTTATGCATTCGGAGTTGTACATGACTTCGGCGTGCTGTGGCGAGAGAGAGGTTATTTAACTTCCCACGGTGCCCACATTCAGCACGGACCCCTCATTCATGCCTTATTAGATGCAATACATCTACCCACTGCAATATCAATTATGAAATATAAGGCTCATACGAAGGTTACTGATATCATTTCCCAAGGCAATGATCTAGCCGACAGAACAGCTAAACAGACTGCTCAAACTCAAACCCCCGACATGACAAAGACAATAGTCCCGACACCGACACATTGTATGACAGTTAAAGATCCTACTCTTGACGTAATTGACATACAGACACATGCTACACCAGACGAAATAAAGAAATGGACTGAATTAGGAGGGATCCAAACGGACCAAGGATGGATGATGAAGGAAAAGTCTGTATGGTTCCTTCCTGATTCAATGGTCCAAGTTATAATTAACACTATACATAGTCCAGCACATCTAGGAGAAAAAGCTATGCTAGACAGCATTCAACACATTTGGTTCAATAAACATTTACGAGCAGCAGCCAAACAAAAGGTCCGTACCTGTATGATCTGTTGTCAGTTCAACCCAGGAAAAAGCGTTCCCGTAGAACAGGGTGGATTTCATACTCCTAATCATCCTTTTGAAGTACTCCAGATGGACTATATCCAGATGGAACGATGTCGAGGATTCAAATATGTTCTCGTAGTTGTTTGCGCTCTGTCCCGTTGGACGGAGGCATACCCGGTTTCAGATTACACTGCCCCGACTACTGCCAAACAGTTGGTTCGAGAATTCTTCCCACGATACGGTTTACCACGTGTTGTTCACTCAGATAACGGCCAGCCGTTCTCATCCGAATTAATGAAACACGTTTCACTTCTGTTAGGATATCAGTGGAAATTCCACTGTGTCCGACACCCCGAGGCAGCAGGTCTCGTAGAAAGACATAACCAGATACTGAAAATCAGAATGTCCAAAATATGCAGAGAGAAAGGTGTCGACTGGGTAGTAGCGTTACCAGTTGCACTCTTTTACATGAGAATGGTAGCACACTCTCGAACAGGGCTATCCCCGTATGAGGTGATCTTCGGCAGACCACCGAATATGTGGGGGACGCCTATACCACGCAAAATAACTGATATTGACTGTAATATGCTGACAGATTACTTGGCTTCCTTGATGTCTGCACTACAATCTTGTCGTTCACAGGTAGCTGCAGCCTTTCCCGACAACACTGAGGTGAAACCCCATGACGTTGTTCCGGGTGATCTTGTCTTTGTGAGGAATTTCGACCGAAAGACTCAGCTGGAGCCCAGGTGGAAATCACCCAAGTTGGTCCTGCTGACCACAAGAACAGCCGTGAAGATCGAGGGCCGCAAGGGCTGGATTCATTCAAGCCATATCAAGAAATTTCATGGACTATCCTCGGATATAGACATTGTGCCCTGCACTCCCTCACAGACTGATTCAAAACTTCCTTTGGTTGAAAAAACTGAAACCGAACTCTATAAAGTAAAATTGAGGCCTAGAACGTCAGACAATTTGATTGTTTAAGTCCTCTCCAAGGTGAAGCGGTTGAATTTGTCTCTGACATGTATCATCTAGACCTGAATCATGGACAGTCGCGGAAAATGTTGAAACGACAGGCGTATTGTAAATCACTGCGTAGCCACTGCATAGTGACATTATTAATTATGTTTTTATTGAGTCTTTTAATAATTATTACAAGTATGTTGTTGCACATATATTACCCTATTTCTAGACATGTTTATAATGTTGCTGCTGAACATTCTTTTAGTGACTTACCTCCGCATGAATTGTCTTATAGACTTGCGCTGCGCAATAACACTTTCATTAGTATGCTACATCATTCCCATCAGACTAGTAATGCCACTAATTGTTGGGTGTGTGGCCGACTCCCTCCCTATCAGAATTATGAAGGAGTCCTGCCTTTCTTTCCACATCCATTTACACATAATGGCTCCTGTGGAGCATGGTTCAGTTTAATCAATTCCATAGACTCAGACACAGCAGTTTACCAAGATCATTGGGTATGGGGAAACCTGAACCTAGTTTTACTCAAGGTCTGCTACCCTGACAAGGAGGGTCGCCCCCAAAGAACAGGAACTGATCTAGAAAATGAAGTATATGGATTAGGTAATTTTACACCTAATCTCATGATTCTAAATGTCGTATCCGAAGTTGAACTAGTCTTACCCACCATGTCAGTATTCCCAGCGAAGGGCGAACTGTGTGTAAGAAAGGTTGGTTCCATACATATGGGCCATAGTAAATGCACTACTATAGTAGAATTCAGTGATCAAGGCAAATCTTCATTTAAAGCTTCTCGCCACTCCTACTTTATATGTGGTCAGACTGCATATATGCGTCTACCTCTAGATTGGGATGGTACCTGCTACATTGCATTCCTTTTGCCACCTGTTTTCCTAGCTCCTCCTGATTATTACAGAAATATTCATTTAGTACACAACAGAGAGCGGAGAGATCTCCCCATTGTCGATTACACTGAGACGGCATGGGACAAGTATGTAGATTTTAATAAAGGTATCTTTCCCTATATAGGTACTGTTACTAATAGTAAGCTGATACGTAGATTAACTAGAACCCTTGAAGCAGTAGTGAATGAAACTATTTCCGCCTTAGGCAATTTAACGGAAGAGCAGTCTGCTATGCGGATTGTTGTGCTTCAAAATCGTCTTGTCCTTGACGTCATCCTGGCTGATAGGGGTGGAGCTTGTAGGGTCATCGGATCAAGCTGCTGTGTATTCATACCAGAAAATTCGCCATCTGTATATAAAGCCATCACTCGCCTTCATAAGATTGTAAACCAGATACACCAGAACCCAGGCACTTGGACTTGGTCCAGTTGGTTTTGGAATGTGGTATCAGCCTGGGGATGGAGAGTTTTATCCTTCCTAGGTATTGGCCTTCTCATACTATTCAGTTGCTGTCTATGTCTAAAATGTGGACCAGCGATCTGTGGTCTGTGTGCCACATCGTGTATTCCACCACCAAGATTTCATTCGTCACGGAAGAAGAAAGAAGAACAAATGATGCTATATGAACAGATCAATGGATTGATGAAGATTGATATCTCTTGAAGGGCAAGTAGGGGACAAGGAGGGAATGTGGAAATATGGATTTTTCTGGTCAGTTATGTCCCCTATCTTGGACCCCAACGGTTCTATGTGCATGTCACAAGTACATGTATGTTCCCTCCAGTTCCAGTTATGAAGACGCAAATACATGTGCGTCCACCGTCAACATGTCCTCTGTCAGATCCGCCATGAATAGGCCGGATATTCCATTCCTAAATATGAAAGGCCACCGGCTTTATATGGTTCACTTATGCCATTTTACAGTCCAGGCAAGTAGGCCCTGATTCTGTCATCAAAACTCCTCTTGCTTTCTGCCTCTGAAAGCTCCAGTCTGAGCCTGCATCTGTGACCATGAACTTTGTCTCATTCTCTGCGCGGCTCACGAAGCCTGACATCAGCCTATTCTCTGCCAAGAACTGTATTTCACCTTCGAATTATCTGCTTCCCCCTCAGCCGATGCATTCCTGCCTAGTAGTTTAAGTAAACATTCTTCCAGTTACCAAGCAAAAGGCCCGGCTTCTCTGTCCTCATGCAAGTAATTCATAGCCCTGTTACCATGGAATATTCCTACCCCCTCGCATTCAGTGTAGACACTTAGACGCTTGTACACGCACGCACAGTCAGTATAGAATAGATTCTGTCCGAGAGTCCTTCTTTTGTGGATAACATAGTTCTTTAAACATAGGATGTTAGATATGATTTGGGATTAGGTTGACTTGACCCCCCAGACTTTTCGTCTCCACATGTAGAGCTAATGTCAAGTCCCCTTCACCCCCTAGTTACACGTCAATTACACGTCATACTGCTGCGCGCGCATCTAGGCCAAGTATTATCTTATAGATCCACCTATGTATGACATCATAACCAATTATGTTCCTTTTCACTCCTTATTACACCCATTTTCGGTTACGCAGTTAAAACGTCAATTTCCTTATCAATTGTTACGCCTACTGTATTCGCTTCATTGTAATGTATGTACTATAAAAGTTACTTCTTGTCAATAAAGTATGTACTTCACTTCCTGAACCCCCGTGGTGATGGAACTTGGAGCATCCGATTATAATCGATCACTGGAATAAAGTCCATTCCGAAACTCTAATATCACGGATTCTGCCTCTCATTTTACTGAGCTATTTTATAATGTTTCTGTATCAAATTCAGTCCTGGAAAAGGAATTTTTATTTACCACAGGCTACCGAACCTTCCATTCTCCAGCTGTGCAATCAGCCCAGGGTCGCAATAAGGGGGGCTTGTGCACATATATATCTAACGTAGCGGACGTAAAAGCTTGCGATTTCCAATCCAATCAGTACTTCCAAATCATACTACTTAAATGGGGCACTTCGCATAAGGTGATTCTCGTGAATTTTTATAATAATTTGCCAATTAGTGAGGTGGAATCAAATTTGAATATTATGATCCATCATATTCACAAACTGAGAGATCAAGGTTCGGGGGATCACATAGTGTTGTGGGTGGGTGACTTCAATTGTTCCGTCTGTCCGTCTTCTGAGCTAGGTTTGTGCGGCCTGTCAGATCTCGGGGAGGACGGTCCTCTGCACTTCTCCCACACCAATATGGGGTCTCTTCTTAACAATGTCATATTTACCTTTGACCTCACCTTCATTAACCAGGCATGCTCCCCCCCGGTTCCCTTTGCCCCAACGTACAATGGAAGAGGTTGTAAATCCACAATCGATTTCGCCTTGATATCACCCACCTATTCTGACTTTATAACCTTCTGGGAAACGGGGGATGACCCCATGAGCGATCATTACCCCATTACCTTTGGGGTAAATCTCATGGAGGGCAAAGTAAAGGAATCTAGTAGGGTTCTATATCCATTTGAGGTTACCCTATCTAAGACTAATGGGTATGTAATTAAATGGGAGAAAATGAACCCAACATCCTTCTTTCAAAACTTCCTATCCTCTTGCTCCACGGACATACTTGCCTGCTTAGAGGAAGATACTGACCCAAAGAGTATCATGGTTGCTTTTTCTAACATTCAGCACCACATAAAAAATGCACTGACTAGGAACTGCAAAGACAAGGGGAGGCATACTCGTGGGTGGTTTGACTCTAGATGTACATCTACACTGAAAATCTTAAAGAAAGTTTTGTCTGCCGACCCAAAAGATAGAGTTCAAATTCGTCAAGCGAGACACGATTATAAGCTGGCAATTAAACAGCGGAGGGCGAAACTGAAGCAGGAGGCCTGGGAAGCTTTGGGGGAAGCCGCCAGGAATAAGGACAGTAATGCCTTCTGGAAAGTCATAAGATCTGTTTATAACTCAAAAGACAGAGATAATTCTGTAGAAGTGGCTATAACGGCTGAGCTCTGGGTAGAACATTATGGTAATCTTTATTCCAACAACACACAGGGTAATGTCCCGAACCCATGCAAGGTGAATTCACCCCCAGATAGCATAATTCAGGATAACCACCCAACTGTCTCCCCAGCACCTCCTTCCCCCATTGAACTGGTATTCACCACACTAGAAGTGGAAGATGCCCTTAGAGAAAGTCCTTTAGGTAAAGCCCCCGGCCCTGACCACACCCCAGTGGATCTCTATAAATCAGAACCGGACTTTTGGGTTCCATTGTTAACCAATGTATTAAATATGGGAAACAAATGCGGTTTTATTTCCACCTGGTCGGACGCAATCGTAGTCCCCATATTTAAAAAAGGGAATAGGGACGACCCGGCTTGTTACCGTCCAATATCGCTACTGGACGGACTCATGAAAGTTGCTGGCAGGATTGTCCTTAAGAGGATACAACACTGGGAAGAAGAGAAGAAGGTTATCACGGAGTTCCAATATGGGTTCCGAAAGGGACTAGGGACATTGGAGCAATCCCTAAATTTGTCCCTATTAGTCTCTAAATATACGCAGGCCAAAAAAGGGGACCTATTTGTTACCTTTGTCGACCTCAGCTCCGCATTCGATTGCGTGGACCATGCGATGCTCTGGTCGACACTGGAAGACATCGGGGTGGACTCAGCGATCCTCACATTTATCAAAGAACTATATAGAGAAGCGGGGGCCAGAGTAAGATTTGGGACCCAGGGGCAATGCTCACAAAAATTCGCCATAAACAGAGGGGTGAGGCAAGGCTGCATACTTGCGCCCTTGCTTTTCACTTTTTACATAAACTCTATCGCTGAAAGCTTAATAACTCTGTCAAGCGATTATCCTATCCGGCTGTTAATGGTAGGCCTGTACCCATTCTTCTATATGCCGATGACGCAGCAATTATGTCTAGGACAAAAGTAGGTTTGCAGAGAGCTGTAAATGAATTTTCATCCTACATGGGTAAAAGAAATTTAAAGGTGAACATTTCCAAAACTTTCTCCATGCCCTGCTCCCAAAAGAACAACAGACCATCATGCTCAATATATTTAGATCAGCAAAAGATTGCCATTACAGACACTTTTTGCTACTTGGGCATTGTGTTTGACAGGAGGGGAAGGTGGAAACACGCAGTGTCAGCTAGGAAACTCGCCTTTAGCCGTGCCATAGGCGCTTTAAGAACCTTTGCAGCCAAAATTGGGGGTAAACCCATTCATGAAATGTTACAGATTTACCGGGCAAAGTGTATAGCTACGGCCACATATGGCGCAGGTCTCTGGGGTTTCGAGAATGTGTCCTCATTACAAACTTGCGAGAATATTTTCATCTGTTACTTACTAGGTGTGTCCAAAACCACGTCGACTTTTATGACTCATATTGAGACCGGCGTCAAATACCTTAGCGACATCATAAAAATATCACCTTGTTTGCTTTGGCATAAGATTTGGACCACAGAGGAGTGCAAATTGAATAGAAACCTCATGAAAGACTGCATGGCTTTGGACGGTGTAGCAAAAGTCAAGTGGCTGCGATATGTACAAACGATGTTCTCTAACATTGGACACTCCGAATTTTACCACGAACCAGAGACCCTTCAAACCTTGACTAGACCGGCCCTCAAAAAACTATTATCTATACACTTAGAGAGTGCTAGATGGGACACTGAGAAACTTAAAGGCACAACCCTGAGTTATCAGCAAATCACCCCTACTGAAGGCCTACAATCTTACCTTGGGCTTGAAAAAGCACCCTATGCTCGCATGCTTTTAACTAGGCTGCGCCTAGGGTTTTTCTTCCGCTTGGTCACTTTGCCGAAACAGAATGACTGGGCCTCACTGAAATTAATATGTCCATGCGACGACCATTCAACACAAAGTAACATTCACATCATGTTCTTTTGTAATCTGTATACCAGCCCGAGGAAATTATTTCTTCTACCCTTACTTAAACGCTGGGGAATAAGAACATGTAAACCTGCATATTTAAAACTTTTGCTTTTAGAAGATGTGGATGTCATCTTTGCTGTTTCTCGCTTTTTAATGTCAGTGATGAAATTTAGAAACTCAATGAGTTAACTAATACTCGTTAATATTGACTGATTAGTGTAAAACGAGGCCCCTCATCCAAATGACTGCTGTAGATTTTAACTTTTGGAGAAATGTTTTATCTATCTTTGTAATTTTGTTCATATGAAAACTGTTTTTAAATTATTCGCATAAATTGTATTTGTATGCTTTTATGATTTATTGATAAATCGAATAAAGCTTAAAGAAAGAAAGAAAGATTGTACAGTGGTATCCTATATAACCAGATATGAAATTTGGGTGTGCTGGCAAAGATGCTCACAGTCTTTTCAGGTTTAGTATCACTCCCAGAGCACAGGTGCATCCCAGAGCTCGTCAGCCCACTAACTCAGCAAGGAGCCAATCACAAAAGGAGGAGGGAGCACACTGCCTGACATACCAACACACATTTAGCCCAGATGCATTGTGTTAGGCCTGCCATCCTTGGAGTGGTTTCCCCCTAACTTTGTTTTGCTTTCAGACCTCCTGTTTTTGCTGACTTTGTTGTTGCTGGTCTTAAGACTCTGCACATGTTACCATTGCAAATCAGTGCTTAAGTGCCTGTGCTCGCTCCCTAAAACATGTTGGATCAACTCGTATCCAATTGGCACTTGTAAGCCCCTTGTAAAGTGCAACTGCATGGGCCCAGGGCCTGTAAATTAAATGCTACTACTGGGTCTGCGGCTCTGAATTTGCCCCCATTTTAAGTAGCACTGTAAACATGTCTCAGAGCTGCCACTCCAGCCTGTGTGTGTGCAGTTTTGTGCCACGTCGACCTGCACAGTAAACCATTTACCAAGCCCAAACCTTCCTTTTTAATACACATAAGGCACCCCTAAGGTAGGACCTGGACAGGGTGAACAACTCTTAACTTTATTTTTCACTACTGCAAGGCCTACCTCCCCGGAATGATAACATTGGAGTTAACTTATTACATTTATAGGTAACCAGTTCATGTTTGGTGTCTCTGAAATTGGAATTCAAAACCCTAGTTTATGGTGAAGTCAGATTCTAAATTACAATCTTGAAAATGCCACTTTTAGAAAGTTGGCATTTTCTTTCCTTAGCCACTTGGTGCCTGCAGCCTATCGCTAGGTCACACGACTGGGTGTGGGTGACACTTGGGCTTTGTGTATTCCTCCTAGATAGCCACATACAATGGGAATCTTAGGTGTGACTAGATGGACCATCACTGGCAGGATAGGAGGGAAGAGCTGGGCCCAGGTCCACTTACACCTGAATAAGCTGTGTCCTGTCTCTACCCAAAGGGCAGCATACCCTCTGTAATTAGTCTGGAGCCGCTCGTCACACAAGGCTGCTGGACACTGCGAAGCTGCTGATTTCCTTTGCCTGGGATTGCTGGGACTGCTGTACTCTATGGACTACGTACTTGGGGAGGCTGCCGCTTAACATCGCTACCCCGGGACTGCGAGGACCAGGGTGCTCGTTGTTCTTCTGATCGAGCACACCTGTGAACTCTTCCCGGCCCCTCCCCCATCCAGATCTTTACCGCTCGCGGCCCCCGCTTCGCGGGAGCCGCTCGTCACACAAGGCTGCTGGACACTGCGAAGCTGCTGATTTCCTTTGCCTGGGATTGCTGGGACTGCTGTACTCTATGGACTACGTACTTGGGGAGGCTGCCGCTTAACATCGCTACCCCGGGACTGCGAGGACCAGCGTGCTCGTTGTTCTTCTGATCGAGCACACCTGTGAACTCTTCCCGGCCCCTCCCCCATCCAGTTCTTTACCGCTCGCGGCCCCCGCTTTGCGGGAGCCGCTCGTCACACAAGGCTGCTGGACACTGCGAAGCTGCTGATTTCCTTTGCCTGGGATTGCTGGGACTGCTGTACTCTATGGACTACGTACTTGGGGAGGCTGCCGCTTAACATCGCTACCCCGGGACTGCGAGGACCAGGGTGCTCGTTGTTCTTCTGATCGAGCACACCTGTGAACTCTTCCCGGCCCCTCCCCCTTTCTAAATATTTGCACAGCATAAGAGCCCCACCCCTACGCGCCAGCGGAACGCGCCCGGAGCGAAGACCGGGCAAAGAGCGGGCCGTTTGAGGCCGTTCGAGGACAGGAGAGGCAGGGTCAGGGCCTACCCTCTTTCGCCCCTACTGTGACTGTATCAATGGCGACTGCGAGAGAAACTCGGAGTAAAACAACCCAGGCTGCTGCAAAGCCCACTGGTACATTGGACTTATATTTTGCAAAGGCTGGATCCCTATTGATTGACGACATAACCACTCTAGAGAAGCGTATTTCCCTAGAAATAGACTGGATTAGAAGATCGTCTCTAGGCCCTCTCAAACATGCTACCTCCCCACCACAACTGACAGAATCTGTTGACCATGTTAAGGGGGGACCGCCTGGATTGCCGGTTTCCTTGATATCATTGAATCCAAGCACTACGATTTCATCTATCACAGACTGCGATATTTCTACTCCAATTGATTTTATTACACTATCCCTCCCGCCCCCAAGGCTCTCTACTGCCCTCACAACTTGCAATCTGGATATAGCCCCTGAGACAACTATGAACACTAATGATATTCCTAGTGCAGATCCTACTCAAGGGAATTGTGAGGGAGCAATACCTAAGAGGAAGGGAAGGGCCCAAACTCTAGGAGGGCGCAGGCCAAAGAATCTGATGCCTGCCTCCAGGGGGAAAACAAACTCTCCATTAGTGGGACGAAAGGGAGCGGCTGCACCCCTAACCAAAGGACCAGTAAGTCCAAAAATTGCTGCACGGGTGGAGGGCCCCTCACTTGCAGACATAAAATCTCTCTTGAGCGAGTTACTCACCCCTCTAATAGATCGCCTTGCTAAATTGGAATCATCTATAAATAATCTTCATCATGGTATGGCTCAGTTAGGGGTTAATTCTAAACCAACTAAAACATCTATAAAGACCACAGTCATACCACTCTCTAGGGACAGTCCTGGTCTACAACAGCTCCCCCATTTACACCTGCCCAGATCGATTCCTTCTCCAAAACCTGGACCTACGATCCCTCCACAGAATACCATCCCCACTCCCCGTGACACACCGTTTCTTTCTCCACCACGGGCGCAGGAACATAATAGCAGATATAGACCAGTTAACTTACCGCCTGAGTCAGCCCCATATACATCTACCAGCGAACCAGTGGTGGCTCTGAAAAACAAAGTCATCCACTGGCTCTCTAAAAATAGGCCTTTACCAGAGGGCATTAACAGTGAGGTTCTCATGGTTAGGAGACTCCCGTGGCTGGGTAATACCAAAAAAACTACCCCGGGAGACTGTGTATTGATTAATTTTAGGGATCCCCGAACAGTTTCTCACATATGTAGTTGGCCACATCCTACTACGGGTTCTCTTATTCAATCGCTCCCACTCTCCTTCTTCTACCCTCCCACAACAACTACACAAGTTGAGGACGGGTGGGATCTAGTACCCTGGAGAAATAGGTCAAGGGCTCCACAGGCGGACAGGGAACGCTGGCTGACAGGGTGCCCTAGAAATGACCAAGTACCCACCCACAACCGTTTCTCCACTTTAGACATGGTGGATTGACCGTTTTTGTCTGTGGGTGGTGGCGCTTTGAACACAACTAAGAATAGACAACCAGTACCCCCTAAGGATGAGGAACATTTTCCGTACACTAAAGTTACTGAAGAGGGTAGCTCAGAGGTGGCCTTCCCACCTTGGAGCACCCCACCCGCGAGGGCTACGCAGGGAATCGATTACGACCCAACCTCTCCCCGGGGGTCGGAGTCGGAAGTGGTTTCACCCCCCAGTTCACCTTGCACGGCACCAATTTCCTCACCACTCAAAATTCTATCCTGGAATATTGCGGGCCTTTCTAACAAACTTGATAACCCGTCCTGGTGTTCTTTTATCGAGCAGAAAGACATCTGTCTCTTACAAGAGACGTGGGCTAGAGAAAATATTGTTCACAAGGGCTTTGCAACCTTTTCTAAGCATGCAACGTGGGGGGGCAGGGGGCGCCCGTCAGGTGGCCTCACAATATGGGTGGCCACTGACTTAGGTTGCAGGGCGGATATATTACCCACTAATTCAGCAGACATCCTTGCTGTGTTGCTGGAGTGGCCAAACGCCGCTAGTCTGTTGTTGATTAACATCTACTCACGCCCAACTAATATTTCCCAGGAGTCATCTACCATCGCGGAGCTCGCTCTGGTTTTAAATGACATACCAGAGGGTACTGCCTATCTCGTAGGAGGGGATTTCAATTGCCATTATGAGCCCCTCCCTGGCTTCATGGAGGGTCTGGCCACGGAGGAGGATCTCCTCTGGAATATTCCTCCCACTCAGGCTCCGGCTCCTAAGACATGGTACCCCCTGGCCCTGCAAATTAACTCCCTCTCGTTGAAATACGGCCTTCGCGCCTGCAATGGCAGGTCTAAGTCTGACAGTATGGCAAGATGTACTTTTAATAGAATGGGCAGTGAGTCTAGACTGGACTATGTTTTGGTTCCTGTGTTTTTATGGTCCTTTGTAACAGACTTTTGGGTTACATTCAGGAGTGATAGCGACCATAACGCCCTTGAACTAAATTATAGTCACCCCGGTTCCCCAGTTAGGGGAATTTATAGGGGCGAATCTGAAGAATGCCGGGTACTTGAGTCCAATAGACGCAGAATAAAGTGGGAGCATATATCTTCCCATCCGGATAAGATACATAACTTATATGCTCAAGCACTGCCTCTATTTGAGAAACTCCAGGTGCTAGCAGAGAAAGGTACTAGTGAGGTTATCTATTCTGATTTGGGACAGCTGCATGCCGACTTCCTAATAATAGTTTCTGAATGCCTAACAAAACCAATAACCAGGACCAACAGAAAATCTTTCGGTCCATCATGGTACAACGGCGCTTGCCGAAAGGCGAAAGCCGACCTCCTAGGTGCAATCAAGGAAGGCAGGTGTGCCGTGGACATCAGGGCCAGACGAAGTGTCTACAAGTCCATGACCTCAAACGCCAAAAGAGAATGGGAATATGATAAATGGATTAATCTCACTAATTTCCTGGCCCGTGCAGACTCGCGCAAATTTTGGCGCTGCGTCAACACGGGTTCCGAGGAATTGACACCTGCTTCAGAACCAAATATCTCAGCTAAGGTATGGCAGGACCATTTTCACTCTCTTTATAAACTGCCTGAGGATGTAGGGGAAAATTCTAACTATCCCCACTGCTCCCTTGAGACTGGTGAACCATTCACTTTTAAGGAGATGCGAGCCGTTCTGACTGGCCTTGCCACAGGAAAGGCACCTGGTTTAGATGGACTTCCGGGTGACTTGTTCAAGCAGGAGCCAGACGTTTGGACCCCCTATCTTGCGACCCTCTATAATGCCATCTTAGCAGGTATGGCTATTCAGGGTACTTGGCTGGGGGCGGAGATTGTACCAATTTTTAAAAAGGGTTCCCCTCTGCTCCCAGCCAATTACAGACCCATTAGCCTAATAGATGTACCGCAGAAGATTTTTGGCAGGCTCATTTTAAATTGCCTCCAGGACTGGATCGAAGAAATGGCGATTATGAGCCCTTACTAAGCGGGTTTCCAGCGTGGTATCTCCACCACCGACCAAATCTTCCGTTTAAACCTTTTATATTAGAAGACGGTGCTGATTGAGGGCGGCAGTCTTTATACAGTCTTCGTGGACCTTCGTGCCGCCTTCGATCTAGTACCCAGAGATAAGTTATGGTCGGTGTTAACAAAGATGGGGGTCCCCGGGGATATTCTCTCAATTTTGAGAAGGTTGCACCAGGGGAATTATGCAAGAGTAAGATGTGGAAGGGATGGTACACTGTCTGATGCTTTCCCGGTCGATAGGGGGGTTAGGCAGGGTTGTGTCCTCGCCCGACTCTCTTTTGTCTATTCGTTAACGGGGTCGTAGATCACCTTTGCACCATGAACGATATTGATGCCCCTAAGTTGGACGGCAGCAGGGTTCCCGCAATTATGTTTGCGGATGATACCCTGCTGCTCTCCAAATCCCCCATGGGACTCCAACGGGTCTTGGATGGCTTTGTAGGTTTCTGCGAGGAGCGTGGGTTGGAGATCAATGCTGCTAAAACTAAATTTATGATCTTCAACCCACCCTCGACCACACGATCGTCGCCCAGTATAGGATCCTCTAGGCTGGAGAGGGTTTTTACCTTTGAATATCTGGGTATAGTTATTAACGAACGCATGACCTGGGAGTCACACAAACTAAGAGCAAATATGAAATTGACCCAGTCTGTGGGTGGCATTGCCAGGATGACAAAGGGCCTTACATATAGACCCCTAGGCCCACGTATACAAATATATAAGGTCCAGGCCCGGGGGGCCATTATTTATGGTGCAGAAATTTGGGGACATACGCCTGTGCAGAAGCTTCAGGTAACCGAGAACACTTTTCTCAGGCAGCTGACAGCTTTACCGGCCAGTACACCTCTTCTGCCACTCAGATTAGATCTGGGCTTAAGACCGCTTTCAGAGGAGTTGGGCTTAAAACCCCTAACCCTATGGTGTAAAATATGGTCGTCCCCAGAACTTTCCAAATACAGAGAGGAGCTGCAAGAGATTTTGCGCCTTCGTAACAACATACAAATACCATGGTTAAGTTACAGAAAGCTTACCTGCGAGACACTGGGTAGACCTGACTTGTGGTATGATCCAGAGGTTACATGCACCAGGGATTCCCGCAAACTTATCACGAAGGTATTTCGTGAGCACCACTTACAAGGTGCTATAAGGACAGCGAGGGAGGGCTCCCATATTGACCATTTCTTGGTTTTTAAAGATTTTTACCACTTAGAGTCAACTTATAATGATATGGGTCCCACACTCACAAGAAAGCTTTACATGCAATGGCGCTATAACACTCTTCCTCTGAGGGCATACACTGCCCTGTGGTCACACTCAGCACACACGGCCCTTTGCCCCCTTTGCAAGCAGACACAAGAGACAGACCTGCATGTTTTATTCTTTTGTCCGGTGTACAGCAGAGCAAGGAAGTATTGGCTCTGCCCATTACTTAGAAACATGGGTTTCAAACAACACCTCCCAGCTTTTAGAATACTTAAATCTGACATCTCGCCCCCAATTGCCTTTGCGGTTGCCAAGTTTTTAACGTCTATGTGGTTTACACGCTCACGTCTTCTTAAAATAATATCAAGTAATGACGTTGGACTGAGTTAATATTTTTATCACAACTGTGTAATGTTTTAATACTGTTATGTTTTTATTGTACTATGATGCTTTCTTTTATGGTCTTAACGACCGAAATAAAGATATTTGATGATGATGACTAGTAGAAAAGAGGCAAAACAGTTCCTCATTTTTACTCACCGCAGACGAAGATTCCACGGGAGTCAGTGGTGTGGATTTTGTATCGACAGTGCCGTGGGCTTTTTCTTTTGCTACACGAAGATTTTCCTAATTCGGTCCCCTGGTCTCTGCTGAAGCTGCTGCCCGGCCCATGTTGGGAGCTCCAGCCCAAGAGTCCCTTGCTGTATTCAGTCATTAAACAGGCTCATCCGAGACTTTCCTGGAAAAATAACCCCACATGTAGAAGTCCCCGACATTCCAAGTGTGACGGCGCCGGGCACGAGACTTTCATTCCCAGTGACAAAAGCGGCAGCGACGCAGGGCACACCGCACTGTACGCCGGGCAGAAGTCTGTACAACGGCGGCTGCCGGCGAGAGGCTGGTGGCGCCTCAACATAGGTGAAATTATCGGGGGGCTGGGAGAGGGCTGGGCCAACCCTGTATGGACTGAGTGCCTCTGCTGCCACAGATGTTATTAATTTTTGGCAGTGAAAGAAGCCGATATATTTATGACCCTAACGCAAGGTGTGCACCTACCTATTAGACGAAGTGCTGTAAATGCGCAGGTATACAGGTGCTCAGTATCGCTCTTCCATGTTTTCGATAGGAGAGTGCCTGCACTTCTTCACAGCGCTAAAATACTTTCGATAGGAGAGTGCCCGCACTTTACAGCCACAAACGGGTACTCTGGGTTAGTTACTGTTGGACCTGGCCCTTTTTGCAGGGTTATCCCAGAACTTTTTGGCTTCCTCCTGCATTTTTGTGACCTGTTTTCGTTGATTTTATGACTCTGGGCACTTTACCACTGCTGATCAGTGCTAAAGTGCATGTGCTCTCTTCTGTAAACGTGGTAAGATTGGCCTACACCAGTTTGGCATATTTCATTTACCCGTAAGTCCCTTGTACAGTGGTATCCTATATAACCATATATGAAATTTGGGTGTGCTGGCAAAGATGCTCACAGTCTTTTCAGGTTTAGTATCACTCCCAGAGCACAGGTGCATCCCAGAGCTTGTCAGCCCACTAACTCAGCAAGGAGCCAATCACAAAAGGAGGAGGGAGCACACTGCCTGACATACCAGCACACATTTAGCCCAGATGCATTGTGTTAGGCCTGCCATCCTTGGAGTGGTTTCCCCCTAACTTTGTTTTGCTTTCAGACCTCCTGTTTTTGCTGACTTTGTTGTTGCTGGTCTTAAGACTCTGCACATGTTACCATTGCAAATCAGTGCTTAAGTGCCTGTGCTCGCTCCCTAAAACATGTTGGATCAACTCGTATCCAATTGGCACTTGTAAGCCCCTTGTAAAGTGCAACTGCCTGTGCCCAGGGCCTGTAAATTAAATGCTACTACTGGGTCTGCGGCTCTGAATTTGCCCCCATTTTAAGTAGCACTGTAAACATGTCTCAGAGCTGCCACTCCAGCCTGTGTGTGTGCAGTTTTGTGCCACGTCGACCTGCACAGTAAACCATTTATCAAGCCCAAACCTTCCTTTTTAATACACATAAGGCACCCCTAAGGTAGGACCTGGACAGGGTGAACAACTCTTAACTTTATTTTTCACTACTGCAAGGCCTACCTCCACGGAATGATAACATTGGAGTTAACTTATTACATTTATAGGTAACCAGTTCATGTTTGGTGTCTCTGAAATTGGAATTCAAAACCCTAGTTTATGGTGAAGTCAGATTCTAAATTACAATCTTGAAAATGCCACTTTTTTCAGAAAGTTGGCATTTTCTTTCCTTAGCCACTTGGTGCCTGCAGCCTATCTCTAGGTCACACGACTGGGTGTGGGTGACACTTGGGCTTTGTGTATTCCTCCTAGATAGCCACATACAATGGGGATCTTAGGTGTGACTAGATGGACCATCATAGGAGGATAGGAGGGAAGAGCTGGGCCCAGGTCCACTTACACCTGAATAAGCTGTGTCCTGTCTCTACACAAAGGGCAGCATACGCTCTGTAATTAGTCTGGAGCGAGTGCCAGGAAGGCAGGGTACCTGTACATTCCATAGGCATGCCTCTAGAAGATTCTACCCACTTCAACGGAACAACTGGGTATAAATACTGGAGCTCAGACACCAAATCTTCAGTACACTTCTGCGGCTCTGAAGGAACATCTGCCTGCTGTATTGCCCTGTTGCCCTCTTACCTGGGTGAGAAGGACTGGATCTACATCTCTTGAACCCAGAACCCAGAGTGACTCCAAGGGCTAATTGGCTGGTCTCCTAATCAGAAGCCTCAGAGACATAGCAGACTTCCAACAACCAGGAACCCAGCACCTGGGCTCTGCCAACTGTGAGTCCTGCACTTTCAAGTGGCGTCACCCCCACTCCTTGACCCCCTAAGAAGTGGGCCTGAAGGTGCCTCTGCCAAGCTCAACTGTGGTTCCAATTGCAATCTTCGCCATGAGATGCAACGGCCCTCATAGCATCGTTGCACAGCTGCTAGCCTTATCAGGATCTACATTGAGCAATGCAAAGCCCCGCAAAGCCTAATTGCCAAGTGGCCAGCTCCATAGGAACCAATGACAAGCAACACAAAGCCCCGCCAAGCTTGCCACACAGCCCTTTGGAGCCAATGTAAAGTGTCGTCAAGCCCTGCTAAGCCTCACAGCGCAGCTTCCTCAGAACTGATGAAAGATGATGCAGAGCCACGCAACGCAACGCTACACAGACCGTGCAACCAGATTAAAGGTACTTTTTTCCAGCGGGCCTAAACTGGTCCCTGCAGCCCGGCTTATGCTCCATTGCTGTCAAACTAACTTGTGACTTTGTCCTGGTCTGGCGTAACCAGATATCCACAGTTGGTGCTTTGCACTTGCTATTTTCACTAAAATCCTTAAAATTACATATCTCCAGTTCTACTGATTGAATTTTTGTCATTTTGGTCTTGTTTTATTTATTAAAGTTGACTCTAAATTCGTAACTTGGTGTGGAATCTTTTTTTATGTGGTGTTGTTACTGTATTACTGCTTTAAGTGTTGCACAAATACTTTGCACATTGACTCTAAGTGAAGCCTGACTGCTCTGTGCCAATCTATTATAGGGTTGAACACAGGTTACTTAATGGTTAGTTTTTGCCTCACCCTGACAAGGATTGTGGTTGCTGCTTGACCAGAGCTCACACCCCAGTCAACCAACAAACCTATTTCTCACACATTGTAGTAAATTCAGAATATGATAATGCTTATTTCAGTTGAAAGTCTTTAGTATTCACACTAGCTGGTGAAGTCAGTGCTGTGTATCTCTAGGCACATGTTTCATCATGGCTGTCCTTCTTCAGTAGAGAGTACCAAGTGAAATTTGGGGGTGCTGGCAATGCCGCTAAAGACTAAAGATTGTCACTGAAGGAAGTGTGATTATGCACTGTGTTAGATTTGGGGGTCTCTAGTTGGCAGAGGTAGGTACCTTTAACCAAATAGGGACCCTTGCGTCTAGTCAGGGTAAGGGGCTACACTCCTAAAATAACCCCTGTCCACCCCCTTGGTAGCAGGGGATGAGCAGGCAGGCTTATCTCAGAAGCAGTGTGTAAAGCATTTGTGAACTCATACAGTAATCCAGTGACAACACTACAGATGGACACCACACAAGTTGTATTATAAAAATAAGTATTACCGTAACCAGTCTGGGGCAAACTGTTGGAGGGACCTTGCATCTGCCTGTGCCTGTTTGTGGCCGTTTTGTCTCCCTCCCGCCGCCGCAGACTACTATACCGCGGCCGCTGTGCGGAGGGGGACTTCATCCCCAGGCTCCTGAGCGCCGGAAGCCAGCGTAGCATCACACGCGCCTGGAGGCGCTTTAAATTCCATCACGGCCCCGGTGGAGCGGGTGCCGTAACCAGTCTGGGGCAAACTGTTGGAGGGACCTTGCATCTGCCTGTGCCGGTTTGTGGCCGTTTTGTCTCCCTCCCGCCGCCGCAGACTACTATACCGCGGCCGCTGTGCGGAGGGGGACTTCATCCCCCAGGCTCCTGAGCGCCGGAAGCCGGCGTAGCATCACACGCGCCTGGAGGCGCTTTAAATTCCATCACGGCCCCGGTGGAGCGGGTGCCGTAACCAGTCTGGGGCAAACTGTTGGAGGGACCTTGCATCTGCCTGTGCCTGTTTGTGGCCGTTATGTCTCCCTCCCGCCGCCGCAGACTACTATACCGCGGCCGCTGTGCGGAGGGGGACTTCATCCCCCAGGCTCCTGAGCGCCGGAAGCCGGCGTAGCATCACACGCGCCTGGAGGCGCTTTAAATTCCATCACGGCCCCGGTGGAGCGGGTGCCGTAACCAGTCTGGGGCAAACTGTTGGAGGGACTTTGCATCTGCCTGTGCCTGTTTGAGGCCGTTTTGTGTCCCTCCCACCGCCGCAGACTACTATACCGCGGCCGCTCTGCGGAGGGGGACTTCATCCTCCAGGCTCCTGAGCGCCGGAAGCCGGCGTAGCATCACACGCGCCTGGAGGCACTTTAAAATCCATCACGGCCCGTGTCGCGGGACAGGGCGCGGGCAGCGCCGGGCTAAGCCCGGGCAAAGGGCGGGCCGTCTGCGGCCGTCCTAGGCAAAACGAGGCTGAGCTGGGCCACCCCCCTAGGCAGACCGTTTAAGGTTAGTGACAAGATTTGATTACCGCTGGGAGCATATTTCAACTTATGGTAGGAAGGACGCCATCTGTTGTATAAGTATATCCGGCCAAACACTTAATATGGGGAAAAGAACACCAGCTGTGCCCAAGCAAAATGGTAAGCAGAAAATGCCTGTAACAACTCCCACTACCCCATTGCCTAACTTGACAGCCATAGACAAAATGCTCTAGAAGACTATTGGTGTTGTCGCTACGGCCATCCAGAATACCGAAAGGCGTCTCTCGCTTCCACCGAGCCTGCCCCTATTCATGCATCAAGAAAACTCACTGGATTCCCTGCTTGCTACATCTTATGCGGGGCTCCCAGGCGCAGACCCTAATGAGAACTGTATAATCGTAGACACGGTACCCCCTGGACATTTTTCTACGGACAGCAGGCTCTCGTCAACCCCTACTATGCTAAGGTCAAGCATGAATAGGAGCCTTGATTCTTCTTTACCCTTAGTTAATGACCAGGCACACTTAGAGGGCACAGGACTATGCCCCGATTTTGATGTGTTAACTACAGACAGGGACAAAAGCGTTAGTATATCGATGCAAACCAGGGGGCAGAAAGCTAAGCGGCAAAAAGCTAAGCGAAAACAGAAACACATGGAGCCAGCGCCGAATAAATATAGAGATAAGGGTGGGCGCAATCAACTACGGAGGACCCCTGCCCCTGTAGAGCAAAATGAGGGTAAGGGGGAAGGTCAATGTAGTGAGATGGATTCCCAAATTATAGAAGCCAGTGCAGCGCTGGGGAACGAGGGCTTCTGGGGAAGGATGGAGACCCTGATAACCACCCTTTTAGGGCAAATTAACCAACAAGTCCTCAACATAGATAAGAGGCTGAGAGCATTAGATGATCATGTGATAAAATTGGGCACAGGGCATAATTGAACAATTATGCCAAATCCGGGGATAATCACTGCAGACAAACTCAAAAACATCGTGGTTAGCACGAACACAAATGCCCATATTAATGCCCCTTTGCCAACACCAAAACCGAGCACAAGTAAAAACTCATCAAATGCGGAACTTCCAGCCAAACGGGTACCCAATCCTAAAACAACTAAGGCAGATAGCCCAGAAGGTATGGATCAAACCACTGCTAAAAGCAAAAGGGCACCACCTAGACAAGCCAATAATGATGCCCGAAATCCCCGAAATCCCCCATCAGTTAAGTCGGATCAAACTGCAGCAACCAATATGAGACAGATCCCGGCTCATATCAGTTTACCCCCAGAGTGTGGGGCCTATGTGTTGGTCCTAGTTAATGTGTCGAAATTGAGGAAGGATCAAGAGGAAAACCCCACAACTCTTAAAAATAGAACCCTCCATTGGTTATCTGGAAACTGTAATTTTCCAATGGAAGGAGCAGGGGAGATTATTCACACCCAAAGAGTGGGGTGGGTGGGCCCGTTGAGAAAAAAGTTTGAGGGGGACTGCATAATTATAAATTTTAGGTCCCCGCAATGGGCGCAAACCACACTTGCAAAAGCTCCACTGCCCTCACCTTGGGAATTTAACACTACTCTGCTCCCTTTGGGATACTTCTACAGGCACTTAATAGATTCTAATTTTAATCCAGAGACTAACCCCTCAGCATATCAATTAGACCTAAATTACAATATCAAGAATAACCGCCAATTGTGCCACCAGGATCAAAATTCCAATTTTAGGAATGGCCCCCCATTAGGTCACCAGACCGCACCCCCAGTATACCCAATGTCACATCCATTCTTTCCCATTTTGCCCCAGCACATCCCAAGGGAGAGGCTTCATGCAGGGATCAATCAAAATTGCAACATGCCCCAGAATGAGTTGAGGTACATGTACAACATCCCAACTTATAACCGGTTTGAACACGCTTTTTCAAACCTAGAAGACCAGGATTGACTGGGGAACAGAGAAAGTAATATTGAATGTGAAGAGGTACCTAATGTTACTGGGGAACATTCACACCTAACACAAACTAACACAACCCAGACAATGGTAGCGCACGACGTCACTACCCTACCCTCAGTTATACATGAGGATATAACCACAATACTAACTCAACCTAAGGAGAGTGTTAGGGACAAGCTCCTTGGTTCCTTTAGCCATTTTGACTTGACAATCCTTAGCTAGAACGTTGCTGGTTTAGAACCAAGATTGTCAGACCCTCAATGGGTCCAGCTATTGAATGGCAAAGACATTATTATGTTTCAAGAGACATGTGCTGTAGGGAATCTCTATATAGAGGGCTACCATTGCTTTAGTGTGACTGCATCTAAGCCTGTTTTCGGTCGTGCAGTGGGAGGACTATTTATTGGTATCAGGACATTGGCGGGTGGCACCATCAAATATTTATCAGGAGGGAACCCGAATATTCAGGTCCTTGAGTTCAAGCGAAAGACTAGGATTTATTTAATTAATTTTTATAATAATGATTTTTACTCTGTACCCAATAAGAACTACACAGCACTCTCTAAGACTTTACGAAATTTGGAAGCAAATATAGAATTAGAGGAGGAGATAGGGATTTTAATCGGGGGGATTTCAACACGAAAATTACAAAGAAGTGCTGGCCTGAGGATAATAACTACTTAGATCAAGCTGAACGAAGGGGCATTGAATTAGCCAACATGCTAAGTGAGCACATTCTTAGCAATGCTATGGAAACAGGTCAAACCTCTAGCATGGACTGTGTCCCCACGTTCAGAGGGAGGGACTGCCGTTCAACTATTGATTTTATTTTTATGTCCCCTTACTTAGTAGACCGTGTAATAGAATCCAAAGTGATAGAGACATCATTTGGAGATCATAATCCCCTCACAATTACCCTGCATTTAGGCTCCAGTCCGGTATATGCCAATCTAAATGGAGCAAGAGATATCACACCTTCTGGTGATGGCCTGCGATTAAAATGGAGGGGAATTGATAGCGGGGCCATACTAGAAAGCTTGAAAAATGAACATCCCGAATTAATTAATTCCTGTTTATCTCTAGATGGGAATAGTTACAGAATAATTATGGACTTTGGCAAACTGTGTTTAGCAATAACAATTTCTTTGTCAGTCCCACTGCCAAAGAAAGGGAAAGAACCAAGGTGGTTTGATTCCGCCTGTTCAACAGCAAACAGGGAATTGCGTAGGGCACTAACCACCAAGCCAAGGAGCACAGCAGAGGTACAGACAGCTAGGAAATACTACAAACTAAAAATAGCTGAAAGGAAGGCTGCATTACTGACGGAACAGTGGGAATCGCTGGTTGGAAGTGCTAACTTGAAGAGCAGCGGCCCCTTCTGGTCAGCCGTCAGGAAAATGCGAGACATGGGCAAACATCTATCCCCAATTAGCTGTAATATAACCAGCAGCACCTGGGAGGCCCATTTCTCCAAAATATATGCTGCCCCTCCCGAGGAAGTAACTATCTCGGCCCCTGGACCGCTGCACGGCTTACAGATTGACCTCTATGAGGTAGAAGTAGCCATCAGAGAGAGCCTTGGTAACAAGGCCCCAGGTCCTGATGGACTCCCCATAGATGTTATTAAGCACAGTCCGGATCTATGGGCACCAATTCTTCTTAATGTTTTTAATAGCCTGCCAACAGTGCCCATTCCCAAAACTTGGGCTACCAGTATTATAGTCCCAATTTTTAAAAAGGGCGACAGGTCAGATCCAGTTAACTACCGTCCAATCTCGCTCTTGGATAATACCTTAAAAATTCTCGGGCGAGTTATCTATAACAGGGTGGTAGAGTGGACTGAAGACACAGATCTATTGGACCCGTGCCAGATGGGATTCAGGAGCAAGGTGGGCACGGTGGAGCAATGTTTGAACCTAAAGTTGATAATTGATAAGTATAACGTTGCTCGATCGTCCCCTATTTACCTTGCATTCATGGATCTTTCATCCGCTTTTGATTTAGTTAATAGATTCAAATTGTGGGCCATGCTTCTTAATTATGGACTGGATGAGGCCCTTGTAAACTTCCTGGCTTATCTTCACACTGACCTTAAGGCACAAGTCAGGATTGGGATGGGTGGAGAAGTATCCGGAGCCATAAAAATAGGCAGGGGGGTCAGACAGGGGTGCGTTTTAGCACCCCTGCTGTTTATTATTGACATCAACGGCCTAGCTAAAGCACTGAAACAAGTGACTAGAGACGTCCCAATTATCCAGGGGCACCCATTGCCAGTTTTATTATACGCAGACGATGCAGTCCTTATGGGCCGCACTCCAAATGCCCTCCGTTTGCTTGTTGAAACCTTTGTTCAACACATGGAGGCCCTAGATCTGCGTGTAAATTTAAAAAAATCTTTTATTATGCCATGTGGGCCTGGGAAACGAAAGCTCAATACTATACATATAGGGTCAGATAAATTAGAATCTGTAACCTCATTTCCATATCTAGGGTTGGTTTTCGCTGCGAACGGCTCATGGAGTGGGCATTCTGCCCACGCCATGGGCAAGTTCTCGAAAGCCACCAATTTTATATTGAGTCTTTCACGCCCAAAGAAAATAGGCGCCACCAGAGCTATTTTAATTTTTTTTAGATTACAGTGCATCCCCGTAGCCACATATGGGGCTGAGGTCTGGGGATTGGGGAAAAGTCCCGGAATTCAGCGTGAAGAAAGTCGTTTTTGTAGGAAAATACTGGGCGCCCCAATCTCATCCTCTGAATTTATTTGTCATAAAGAACTAAACCTCCCCTATGTTTGCGACTTTATCAGAACTAGACCAGCTCTATTCTGGATTAGGATCTGGAGGAACAATTCAGCAACTTTAACACAAGACATTATAAAAGACTGCCTCAAATGTGACCACGGCTTATCAATCCCTTGGCTTGCGGGAGTTTTAAAAACATTGGACAGAGGCGATCTTTTCTCCGACCCATCCAGAATTGAGCTAAAAGACAAGGTTGAGGTCAAACAAGCACTATATGCACTTTTTAATTCAGAAAGAATGGGAAGGGAAATATTTAAACCCACTGTTGTTACATACTTAGGGAATGATCTGTGTAGGCAACCACTTCCACCCTACCTTACCCTCCCCATGTCCAACTGGGAAAGATCTTTGCTATTTCGTCTTAGGGCAGGCTCTGTGAAATTTCTATTGGGCTTTCCCCTGGGTTATCACCACACAACACAATATAACCCATGTCCGTGCGATGGCATTAGTACACAGAATGATCTGCACTTCCTATTCTTCTGCAAATTTTACTTAAAATATATTAATTGGTTCCTAACCCCTTATTTTAGAAAACAAAGACCCCTCTCTCTGGGGGAGTCTTGTTTAATGCTATTTTCCCTGGATACAGATGAATTAATTTTTCGCACTAGCACTTTTTTGAGACTGATAATACGCGCACGTAAAATGATGGAAAACCCCTGAAAATTGATTGATGAGAGCTGTATTGGTTTTTAATAATTATGAAATTGTATTTTGATTTATTGCGAAAATGAATTGTTCTTATTGTTGTACTTTTATGGATTTTATGAAATTCGAATAAAGGTCTTTTGAACTTGAACTTGAAGTATTTTTAAATAGACTTATCACAAGACCAAACAAAAAAAAATCCACAGGACTGCACTCAAAAATAGTAGAAAATAGCTCAGCTCTCTCAAGTTGTAAATGCTACACTTTACTCTCAAAGTACCTTGGATGCGTTTCGCAATGCAAACAAACAGGTCGCAGGGAAGGTGATGCGTTGGTTCCTTACACTCAGGGGAGTGGATGCATTGGTTTCTTACTGCTGCGCAGGGGAGTTGATGCTCGCTTCCTTACTGTGTGGGGAGGTGATGCGTCGGTTTCTTACTGCTCCTCGGTATGATGCGACAAGATGGCGCCTCGATGCGATACTCTTCTCCGGTGCGATGCGACAAAATGGCGTCTTGCTCACGGTGTGACAACGTTGATGCGATGCGTGCACGCCGAATGGCCGTGCGGCGACTCGATGACCTTTGGAGCCGCAACAGGTCCTGCGACACGCTTCTCCGGTGATGCGACGGCAACCTCTGCGGCGGCGGCACGCTTCTCCGGTGATGTGGCGCGCTTCGGCGATGTGATGGAGACAGCGGCTGCGGCGGCACGCTTCCTTGGCGATGCGACGGCAACTGCTGCGGCGGCGACACGCTTCTCGTCATTTAGTCACGCTTCCAGCTCCCAGCGACACACAGTCTCTCAGAAGGCCCAGCACAACAGCAGGTACTTCAATTACCAGCAAGGGAATTCAGCGGGGAGCTGGTTGGTGCAGTCTTGTATCCCTGAGACTTCAGGAAGGAGGCAAGATCAAGTTCAAGCCCATGGAGATTCTTCTTCAAGTTGATGAAAAGCACACTCAGTCCTCTTCTCCTTTCTTTGGCAATGAAGCAACCACTGCAGGCCAACCCCCAAACACACAGCACAGGGGTAGTCTCCTCCTTCAGCTTCCTGATTCTTCTCCTCAGCAAAGGGTCGTCTTGATTCTAGGGGTGGGTGGAATTTGCATAGTCGCGCTACGCAAAGCTCCGCAAAACGATAAAAAATCTCCGCGATCATGCAGAAATTCCCCGAACATACGAAATTGCTTGTTTGTGATGATTTTTTCCTGTTCGCGAACGCTGTTTGCGTGCTTGGGGGGAAATATCTCACGAACACGCATTTTGAGAACGCGAACAAGCAAAAAAATCCGTGAAGCTGCGGAACGCAGAACTTTGGGCAATTTTGTGTTCTCCGCGGAACTTGAATTTACCCAAATTCCGCAAATTCCGTGAGTGGAACAGAATTTACCGCCCAGGCCTACTTGATTCCCAGAAGTGATCTAAAGCTCTGGGGTCTGGGTCCCCTTTTTTATGCACCAAAATCCTTTGTCTCTGAAGGCAGAGAGTGTCTGTACCTAGTCCAAACCAGTTATGTTTATTCCTGGAGCATTTTGTTTACAATACTCTTTCTCTTCTTTGTCAAGGTGGGCCAGGGTCCTCAGACACACCACAGGAGGTCAGACGTGAGTCCATGCCACTGGATTCAAGCTATCCTGGCTGAAGAGGCGTGAAACCCCGAAACTGGTCCTAGGATGTTTGTTTCCAGTCCAGGGAGGACCTGGCTTGGCAGTTCGGGCTGGACTGTTCCCATGAGGCACAGGGTCAAGACTGATTTGCATATGGCTGGGTTCAAACTGGAAAGGCATGATGAGCAAAAAAACGATGGATTTAGGCCCAGACCTCTGTACTGGGGTGAATGTATGACATTGTTCTGCATTCTGTCAATCAACTGTTGTTTTTACATTTGTCACCCCGAGTGGGACGGGTATGCTCAGACGTGAGTCCCGTGCTCTCCATGCCACTGGAATCAAGTTATCCTGGCTGAAGAGGGGTGAAACCCCGAAACCGGTCCTAGGATGCTTGTTTCCAGTCCAGGGAGAACCTGGCTGGGCAGTTCAGGCTGGACTGTTCCCATGAGGCACAGGGTCAAGACTGATTTGCATTTGGCTTGGTTCAAACTGGAATGGCATGGTGAGCAAAAAAACAATGGATTTAGGCCCAGATCTCTGTACTGGGGTGAATGTATGACATTGTTCTGCATTCTGTCCTTCAACTGTTGTTTTTGCATTGTGGAAGGCAGGCACAGCCCTATTCAGGCCCAGGTGTTACTCCTCCCACCACTCTACATGCGGATGGGTCTATTCAGCCCTGTGCTGATTCACCCTGTCTCCTGGAATCCCCCCAGCCCCTGTAACTCACAAACCAGACATGGAATACACAGCCTCGCAGAGTCAGGCTTGGATGGTTAGGCAAGAAAATACCTACTTTCGTAAAGTGGTATTTTCAAACACAGAATGTTAAAACCAACTTTACTAAAATATGTATTTTATCATTCTGTGTTCCGGCATACTAAACTCGAATTTCTACCATGTTCCCTGGGTCAGTTAGGATTATAAGGTGTTATAATCAAACTGCCCATTCTGGCCAATGGTGACTGGTAGCCTTGCAATAGTGAAAAACAAAAATGGCTGTAATTCACTATTAGGACATGCCACACACACCAGGGCATGTCCTACCTTTTACCTACAACGCACCCTGCCCTTGGGCCTACCTTAGGGGTGTCTGATATGCAGAAAAGGGAAGGTTTGGGGACTAGCAAGTTTGTGCACTTGCCAAGTCAACAGGCAATACCAGACTGCACACAGGCTCTGCAATGGCAGGCTTGAGACACACTTTATAAGCTGCTCCGGTGGGTGGCACAATCAGTGCTGCAAGCCCACCAGCAGCATTTGGTTTACAAGCCCTGGGCACACGCAGTGCACTGTACTAGGGTCTGACAAGTAAATCAAATAAGCTAATCATGGAGTCACTAATCCATACATCAATTTAACATAGGGAGCACTTGCACTGTGGCACTGAATAGCAGTGGCACAGTGCCCAAAGCATCAAAAACTAGCAAAAACATCAGAGGCAACAGCAAAAAATGGAAGGGAGACCCACGCCAATGGTGCCAGGTCTAACACACTGCATTTACCATGATGCATAGGGGTGAACTGAGTGCTGGGATGTGAGGCATTGTGCTCCCACCCTCTTTTAGTTTGAAAAGGCTCCCTTGAGTTAATGATCTGACAAGCTCTGGTTGATGCACCTGTACCCAGTGAGTGGTACGGAGACCTGAGAAGACATTTGGCAGCATTTACAGCACCCCCAAAATGTTGTGTTGCTCTCTATTGAAAAAGGACAACTATCTTGAAACACATGTCTAGAGATACACAAAACTGGGTGCACAACAAGGGAAAAAAATTAAAGACTGTCACTGAACAAAATGTTACCATGCACAACATTTACCATGATGCACTGAGGCAAACTGAGTGCTGGGGTGTGAGGCAGTGTGCTCCAATCGTCTTTTTGTTTGAAAAGGCTAACTTGAGCAAATAGCTGACAAGCTCTGACTGATAGACCTGTACCCATAATTGTCACAGATACCTGAGAAGACCTTGGTCCGTATTTCCAGCACCCCCAAAACAATGTGTCTCTCTCTACTGAAGAAGGATAACTTTCCTGAAAAACATGTCTAGAGCCACACAGCACTGGCTCCACCAACAAGGGTGAAAAACTAAAAACTGTTACTGAAGTAGTGTTATCATGCACTTCATTTACCGTGATGCTTTTGGGTGAACTGAGTGCTGGGATGTGGGGCACTGTGCTCCCACACTGTTTTCCTATTTAGATAAGCCATATCATGTAACTATATTGAGTATCTCAGGACTCTGCACCTGAGCCACAGCAATGAACCTGGTAGCTAGCTGCCTAGCACGAAACAAATAAGTGAAGGCCGTTTATGAAATAAACAATAACCAAACCTCAGGCTCAGAGGGGAGACACTCAATAGTATCTCAACTCATAAAACCTAATATGTATATCTTGCTGGAACATAACAATCTGGGGGCAGGTCCAGGACAAGAGTAGAAATCTTACCCCAATATGCCCAAGATTAGGCATCTATCAGGAACAGAAGGATTTACCTTATTTAGGAGATATGAGGTAACAGGCAGCAGCAAGTATGAGCTACGAAGACACTTTTTGGTCCGTAGACACACCCTGACCCATTGTGCATCTGTTAGTGGGAGGCCCAAGTCTGCCTCCTATTTAGCTTAAGAGGTTTTCAAAGCTGAAAGTCTAGTGTTCAAAAGGATCATATACATGGTCAAAGCTAAGTGTCTCAAATGCAAGAAAGCCGTATCATAATGGACAAAACTGTATACTTTAGGAATTGTTGGGAGGTCTGGCAATATATTTTGAAAGCATTGCATAGAAAAAGTAAAACATGGTTAAGGAGGATACAGGACCATTAGTATGCAGCTGGTTCAGTGTTACAAAGATCCAACAATACAGAGATCACCTACCATTTTCACTCCCAGGGCCTTGTACAATCTTACATATTTGGTTTCACATGTCACCTCCAGTCCATGAATTTTGGGGATAAGAAAAGCAGATATGAAGATATCCTACATGGGTAAAGGAGCCAGCACCATGAGTAAAGGTTGAATTTGATTCCTACCCTTTACTCAGCAGCACGACCTCTAGAGAAGTGGCTAACAACTGCCTTCCATTACCAACACAAAACAAGTTGGCATCAGGGTGGTGCCAGAACCTAACATATCAAGCCTGTCAGGTAATCAGGAATTCAGGTAATAGCAATCAAGATCATTCACACCTAACCCCCGTCATAGCTCAAATCTGCTGTAGAATTGCTTGTGTATACACACAGAAGAGACATTCTGACATATATAATGCATTATGAAGAGTTCTACCATTTTGAGAAGGGAGATGCAGACAATTAT
The DNA here is from genome assembly GCF_964204655.1 of Triturus cristatus. Lineage (NCBI taxonomy): Eukaryota > Metazoa > Chordata > Amphibia > Caudata > Salamandridae > Triturus > Triturus cristatus. Next base: position 735,943,496 of record NC_140585.1, read on the forward strand.
GGAGACTGGAAGCCTTATCCATGAGCTAACTATTAACACAAGGAAAAATAATGCTGCTAGATAGCTGTACTCAAATATAGAAGGAACCGATATGGAGACTGCCACCCTTAGGTATTTTATCACTCTCAGTGGACCACCCAAAGTCCAAATCACCCGCAGGTGGCTCACAGGAGTCAGTGAAATGAGCAGGGCTGGACTGGCCGTGGAGGGCACCGGGCGTTTCCCCGGTGGGACGCCAGGTTGGGGGCCCCTGGGGGTCGTTTTGTACAGGGGGCCTGCAATTTCGGCCCCCTGGAATAAAATCGGCTGAAACCGGGGGGGCGGCCGAGGTGTTTGCCAGGGACGGTTTCGGTTCCCAGTCCGGTTCTGGGAATGAGCTCTGATTTACTCCAATTAATCCACAGCTCTGCATAATTCCCACACTCGCAGTTGTCATCTAAGATTGGAGATACGTTTACCAGTGAGAAAGCTCTAATGCCCTTGTGGGCATGCTGTTCATGTGCAAGACAAGCAAGGGCTTCAATCGCTAAGACAAAAGAAATAGTGGGAAGGAGCAACCTGTCTATTTCCTCTAGCAGGATCCCTCACGTTCAAGATGATACCTGTTGCAAAGTCATCCTGTGCCCTGGGCACCCCCCAACTTTTTGCTGACTGAAACTGGTGGTAACTGACTCTGACTGACCCTGGGCTCTGCCTAAACAGGGCCAGTGCTATGCTGAAAGAGACACATTAGAATACAGTTAAAACACCTACATACACTAGGGTACACAATGGTATGGTTGGGTAACCCTGTGATTGGCATGACATACCCTATAGGCCAACTAGTATATACTAGGGCAGGGGGATTGAAACTACCTAGAAGTCCGTAGTACCCTAGGGCATGGCAGTTTAGAGGCCAGCAGTTCTTTTTGCACTTACATGTGTGTACTGCTGAAGCCTGAGGTCAGTTTAAAGGCAGCCCTGGGTGCCAGGACTGCTTTTAAAAAGTAAATTGTGCCCAAACTCGACTTTGGTGTTTGGGTCGCTTAAAAATGGATAACCTACAATGTTTGGGCATATTAGGCACCCCCAGGGTCTCCCCTAGGTGTCCCAGGGTTGGGGGGTCAGATATTTATAAGGTACACCCTTATAAAATGAGTTTTATATGCCCTGGGTTAAGTGAAATTTCACATTTCACTCCCCACATTGTGGTACAGTGTTGCTCAAATTCGACTTTGATGCTAGAAGTACTGTGGAGGGAGGATCTGCAATATTTCTACAGATTCAGAACCCCTAAAGTCTCCCCTAGTTGCACATGGGGTGGGGTTCCTGTAGATATAAGACAAATACTTATAAAATATGTTTTTATAAGTCCTGGTGCTGGAAAAATGTCCCAAGTCATTTTTCCCATTGCAAATCCCCTGTTACATAGGTTAACATGGTAGGAAGGTATTGATTAATAACTCTTGATAGGAGAGGGCTAGCAATGCAATTCAAAGACTTCCCAGAATGGTATTAATAAATCCAACAATATCATATTGTTGAATTTCTCCTAAAGTGTACATACAAGAAGTTATACGACTTTCTTGTTTGTAGGTCCAAATTTAGCCTTCCAGTGGTCTGCCCTGATTGGTCACAGTTAAGTGGATTAGCCAGGCTGCCTTGTAGAGGTGATAAAGAGCCCCTGGGGTTAACCAGCTCTGCTGGCAGGGCAGTGTGCTGTTCCATAAGAATGCCAGGCCAGGGAGAGGAGTTGTAAACTATGTTCTTCAAAGAAGAGAGCAGAGAACAGTGTCATTTACAACTCTGAACTTCCCACTTTAGGAAGATTGTAGTATTAAGGAAGGTATGAGCAGATGCAGGGGGAGAGGCCAAGTAGATTAGCCATCCTAGGGGTGTGTTTAGCCAACTCTTACCTCCTTGCTGGAAAATAAGCCTTTATGGATTTGGAAGATTTGATGCACTCTGGGACAAAATAATGCCACACTCTACAGGATGTGGTCATATCTTGGAGGAGTTACCCTGCTCCCATTGGTCAGAGGTGACCTCCTGCTTGACCCAGAGAACTTGGAATAAGTATCTGAGAGGGGCAGAGTCTCTCAGATCGGCTGCTTGAAACTTACTGAAGCAAGAAGTGCCATGTTGAGAAGTTTTGCTGTGCAGATATTTCTAAGGCCTGACCTCTGAAGACTGCACCATCTGAAACTACAGCCCTGTGGATTATCCTGCTGAAATAGAACTAAAGAGTGGACTCCCTGAAAGCTACAGGTTAAAAGAGCTCATCTGGAACATCACCAAATAAATCTACACCTTGGAGAACTACCAGTGGATTTGTAAGGGTTTTGTACCAGTGGATTGTGGGAACTGAAGTCCTAAACTTTCAAGGACCATCTTGGAGCTTCCAGACCCTTGCAGTAAGTTTGAGACACTTTGGGACCCCTTGAGGAATTTCAGGAAGAAGTTCAAGAAGTTTGGAGAACTTTGGAAAAAAGATCCATAGAGGGACTGACTCAACCTGGCCAGCCATGCCACCTGCCTTCTACCACGAGCCGGCTAAGCCATCCAGGTTCATCCCGCTAAAAGCTCCATCGGTCCAACTTCCAGAGTTTGACCGGGACTAGAAGAAAACTGAAGCCGGCGTACCCTCACTGGATCCTACATGAGGAGCATCGAGAGACCCAGTGAGAGAAAAAAAGGCTCCAGAAAAGTTTTTAGTCTGCTCGTAGAAAAGGTGACCGGGAGCAACCGCGAATGCCAAGCCGCCTGCCTTCCATCGCATGTCGGCCTGGATTCCTGGGTGGCCCCGCTGAAGCGTTAAAGGAAAAGTTTCTAAGTCCACTCCAGGGAAGTTGACCGGGAGATCGTTGAAAGGCAATCCGGTGAACCCTCACAGAATTCGGACTGGCTTGGAGCTTCGCGGGACCTCTGGAAGAAAAGCTCCAGAAAAGTTTCTAAGTGTGAAGGTAGAAAATGAGACCAGGACCTGCCATGAGCTGTATCCGCCAAAGGGCTCCATCGCGGTCAGTCTGAAACTTTGACTTTGACCTGGTCTATCGCAAACAGGTATCACAATATGGTGCTATAATCTTCTAAGTGCTATATTTTGCTAAATCTTTAAAAATACATATCTCCGGTTCCCTACATTAGATTGTTTTGGTGTCATTTTAAAGATAAACATATTTCCTATTTTCATAAATTGGTATTGGATTTTTATTATGTGTTGTGTCTTAATTATTGTCTGAATTGGTGTTTTTAAATGCTTTACATACCTGTCTTTGAAGCTAGGCCTGCCTGCTCACAGCCAAACTACCAATGGTTGAGCATAGGAATAATATTCTAAGACCTATGCTGAGTCCTACCATGTGTTAGTGGCCTTATTGCCAGTGGCAGATTTACATTTGCCCCTACCAATAACCCACTTTCCAACAATACCATACACATATTATCTAGTTATGTGGGCATAAACCATTGAAAGAATATAATGCCCCACAAGACTTGTATGCAGAACCTTAAAAAACAGGCCACACAATAGAGTATAAGACCTTTTCTGTGTTGAGTCGTAACTGCTGCAGGTAACTTCAGATCAACTTCTTGTAAAAGCAAGAAGAACTGTTTCAAGTTCTTTTTGCATAGATCTCATTTAATAAACTCGGCCTATCAGGAGGGACCAGGTAGGAGTCTTTGAGCTAGAACTTTAGCTAATATCTTGTTGTCAAGCTGATAGTTTGAGGCAGTGAATCCACTACACCTTTCTGGAAAATGTGAATAAAAGTGGAATTCAAATCACTCAATTTTCTTCAAGTCCCAAATTCTTCTTGAAGAAAGAAAGGGAGTGCGCCGCATAGAACTCAAAGAGTTGCAGCATAAACAGGGCTAGAATCTGAAGAACAACCCGTTTTTCAGAAACCTCTCAGACTTCACCTGAAGTCAACACTTTCTCCTGGAAGAGCTGAGGATCTACTTAAAGAACCTAAAAGCCTGCTTGCCTGGTGAGAATGGGAACACCTGGTACGGCTGTGCTCACGCTATACCAATAACATTAGGCTGTGTGAGCACCGCGCAACGAAGAAACATCGCTTCATGCATCCACGCTACAACATCTCTTCCTTTTTCACCAAACAGAGAACAATAAAGTCTATCAAAACGTGCACTGAAACCACAAACATTGAAATGAAAAATTATAATAATAAAAAACTGTTTTAACATTATACATAATCTTTCATCCAGTAAGGCAATATTCCTTTGCAATCGTTTGCTCTTTACGTGTTATGAGACTCACTGCTTCTGTCATGTCTAGGTGAATCCTGATGGAAAAAGCTTTTGTAATTAGAAGCAGGAATGCCCTGTTCTTTGTTGTTAAAATGCAGAGAAGATTTAGTAGCACTTTGTCTTGTCTTATCCAAAGTTCTCAGCCTTGAATCAAAACAAACAATTGAATGAATAGGTGCTTCAAATGACTTAGGGCCTGATTTAGATAGGTTCAGCAATATATGCAAAAATAGGGAAGAAATTGTGATTAAAATTCACACAATCCAAAACATGACATAACCTGGACACCCGTATTAACAGTTGCTGCCTTGGCTGGGGGGACCACAAGACCCGGCCTGCCACGCGGCTTCCTGCTGCCACCGCCGCTGTCACTGTTGCGCTCCAGGAGGCGCTTGAAAAGTGGTGAAGGGGTCCGGCAGAGTGGGACGCCCGTACTGACAGTTGCTGCCTTGGCTGGGGGGACCACAAGACATGGCCTGCCATGCAGCTTCCTGCCCCCACCGCCGCCATCAATGTTGCGTGCCAGGAGGCGATTGAAAAGTGGTGAAGGGCACGCGTAGCACGGGACGTGTGAGGGCATGCCCGGGCCATGCCCGTCATTGCCAGGAAGAGGCAGGGCAGGGTCACCCCCTTGGTTTTGAGCTAGCACACCGGGAATGAATGGACTTAAATCGTGAGTGATGGACATTGTCCCTCCACCTCCTTCTTTCGTATTCTTTTTTGAGCTAGTATTTGGTGCATCTCTTTTCTTAGCACGTGCTTACCATAAGATTCGATAACTGTTTTTAAAGTAAATTGTATTGAACTCTAACATTTATCCTACACTATTGTTAACAGGATGGGGGAAAGCAAGACCAAAACTAGTGAGGGGGCAGGAAGACAGCTGGGTCTCATTTGAAAGCTACTAAAGCTAGCAAAATTAAAGTAGTCCTTAGATCTATAGATAACAATTGCGTCTGAGATTGCATTGATGATCTACTTATAGAGTGCCAAGGTATCCTAGTGCCCGATTCTAACACACCCACTCCAGGAAATCTGTCTACCCCAGTCGAGATCGCCCCCAGACCCCACAATTGTCAAACAAGTTCCTTCCATTTTTACCAAACACACTACAAGGAGTTTAAAGGAAAAGTCTCCTAAGCATAGCACCTTTAAGCAATCTAAAGCCCCTAACGATGATGTCAATGAAGGGAATCTTAACCTCCGCAGCAGAGGTAGAGTCAAACCCAATATTAAGGGATAATGTTGACTCTGTTAGCACTGCTGACTCTAGTAATACTAACATCCCCCTGGTCAATAGATTCCTACCACTACAAGATCTACCATATAACTTTCTGGGAAAGGTATCAGAAGTAGAGATGGTATCCCCTTCGTTAAACTTAGTCAACACCCGGGAGGAACAAGATTCAACCAAGGGAAGGTTAGAGGGTGGTCTAGTAAAGTCCACTCTATCTAAGCTGGATGCGATAACAACCATTAATGAGCTTAACCCAAATCACTCATTCTTGTGGTTACAAATTAAGTTAAACTCCTTTTAGATATATATTCATCAAATATACGTACCCCATGTCAGTTAGAGGGTACTACGATAAACACTACCATACTTCGGGGAAATACAGGTGTCTCCAAGCCCACAAACAAACATAGTCCCTCTAATGTCCACCTCCACTGGCTTCCCTGCTAAACCCCCCATTTTGGAGACATAAGCATTAGTGGGTAGAAATGAATTATATGTAGTTGGAAATGAACGCAACCTATGTAACAGGCGGGATCTGGCTCATGGTCTCACTAAGAGCATCTAAATATTAAATGTGCCCAAAATCCAGCCGCATTCCAAATACCAAGATAAAAACTCCTTAAAAAACAAATCGATTCACTGGATCCGGAAGGTTAGGGGGTGTAGATCAGTCATTAGAGATGACATTTTATGGGCAAAAAGGATAACCCACCGTTTCTCAGATTCCATCGAATTGCACTTAAGGGATGAAAACTTGGTACACAATCTAAAAGCTCTTGAGGCAAGGACTTGTTCGCCCTCTTCCACCAGAATCCTGTTGAAATACAATCCCACGGATACACTGCAGCTCCAAGCCACTAATAGGCATGGCACTTTGTTGGATCCAGACTCAACTTTATTCAATATTGACTGACTGGCATCCTCAGCACCATCAAGCTATTCGACATCCCATCTTCTAGACTCAACTTCTCATTTAGCCCCCAATGACAAGTCTCAGGAAGACCTATCGCTAGTCAATCCACATAGGTCTCCTAGATCTAAGGCTTTTGTCTTTGCGCAGCCTATGAACAGCAATCTCTGGGCAAGCCATAGCAAGCATGTTGCAGTTATAAGCTCACTGACAAGATGTTCAATAGATGAACATCTCCCTGCTAGCCTTGACCCAGGAGGTTTAACCACCAAACTACGTATACTATCTTGGAACGTGGCTGGTTTAAGACCCAAAGTAGCACTCCCTCACTGGTCACAATATATTGAACTCTTCGACATCTGCATATTACAGGAAACCTGGGCCACAGCACCTGTTTTAATTCCTGGATACATCACTTTGTGTTGACCAGGACGGCCGGTTGGAGGGCTTCTGATATGGATCAGAATTGATTTACAATGTTCCATGAAAGAAATTAAGACCAATAGTCTCGATATTCTTGCGGTACACCTCAAAGGCAGGAATGGCAAGTCTGTGGCCTTATTCAACATTTGTGCTCATGGCACCAAAGCGGGTTGCAGCTCCCAAACACTTCAAGCGCTGGAGGATTGTCTCGAGAAAAGAGAGTCTCCTTCTCCCCTAATAATAGCTGGAGATTTTAATGTTACCTTCAAAGCACTTGACTCTGAAGACCTAACCAGCACTGACCGGATAGCTGTGGTCTGTTACCCCACTTGACCTACCGCCAATCAAAAAATAGGTGCGACCAGTTCTGCAGCTCCAAGCAATAACTCTCGACTATGGGTTAAAGGCAGCAAATGGATGCACCAAGTCCGATAGGTTAGGGGCAAATAAGTTCAATAGAACTGTGAACATGAGTCGCATTGACTACTCATTGATTGATGTAAGACTATGGCCTGGTGTGTTGGACATGTTAGTTGGGGCGACCACCGATAGCGACCACAATCCGTTTGAGCTTGCCATGTCATCACTTTGGACAAGACATTGTAGTCCACCCGGCAGCATACTATCAACTAAGATGATCTGCACAACAAACGATAATAGGAGAATGAAATGGGCACGTGTAGCAATAGATACTTCCAAATGTGATGCAATAAAGCAATTATTACAGAAAATTTCCATAATTTGTGTGAGCAACGGGCAGTGGCGGCTCCTCGAGGGAGTGCTTCGGGCGGTGAGGCGAGGGAGGGCAGGGTGGGGGGTAGTAAACTCCAGAATACGGCCGAACGGAGTTGAGTAAATAAATAAATAAATAAAACAAATTACATTGCGCGCTGCATTGCCAATTGTTAAAGGTAACAGACAGACATGCATCTCTCTTCGAGCAGATATCCTCCTTATTCATATTACCGAGTTGGATTCAACACAAAAGGCTGATTACCCACCCACAATCTTTTTGGTTTAGTATTTATTGCAAGAAACTACGAGCAATCCTAGCTGCTGTGGTTAGAACAAATAATGTCTCAGAAATGAGAGAGGTCAGGAAGACCTACAAGTCAGCCCAGGCAAAAGCGAGAAGAGAGTGGGCTGAAAATCATTGGGTACAAATCCGTGAGGCTTGCCAGAGAAAAGACTCTCAACAATTCTGGTTGTTGGTTATGAGGGGAGAGGCCGACAGATCAAGGCCGCCTACTAGTAACATTTCTGTAGCCGCCTGAGATGACCATTTCTTTGCTGTTTATACTGGGCCAGCAGAGCCGGCCATTGAAGGCCCTTCTTATGAAAACGCTGGCACTCGGTCAGGCGAGCTGTTTTCTATAACTGAAATCAACCAAAGCATAACATCCACAGCTAGGAACACAGCCTCCGGTCCAGATGGTGTACCTGAAGACGTCTTCCTTAGTGACATCACCAACTGGTCTGAATACATCTGGGTTCTTGTCAATGGAATTGCCGCTGGGGCACCAATACCACCGTCGTGGAAGGGAGCAGAAGTAATCCCGGTTTCCAAAAGGTGATCGTGCACTGCCTTCTAATTACAGGCCAATTAGTTTAATTGATGGTGTTCAGAAGACCTTCGCCCGTGCCCTTCTGTCTAAGATCACACATTGGATGGAGGAAAATAACATCTTATCCCCATTCCAAGCTGGGTTTAGGAGGAAAGTCAGCACCATCGACCAAGTATTTAGATTTGCCTTAGTGGCCTGGAAGACAGTGAATATCAAGCAAGGTAGTCTGTACATTGCATTTATCGATTTTCAACCTTATCCCAAGATCCAAACTCTGGCAGGTACGGCAGGAACTGGGGTTATAATCAGAGCTTCTTAGGCAGATTGTTCAATTGCATGAGGATACTTACGCTAGGGTTTGTTGGGGGAATCAAGGGCAACTAACTGAACCAATTAAAGTAATTAGGGGGGTTCGTCAAGGATGTGTCTTGGCTCCCACCCTGTTCTCCCTTTTTATAAACGGGGTGGTGAAGCATCTGGAGGAAGTTCCAGCTGATGCCCCCACACTAGGGGGTGGAAAAGTAACAACCTTATTATTTGCGGATGACACATTAGTAGTCTCTAAGACCCCTAGTGATCTTCAACTCCTTCTTGACCGCTTTGTGGCCTTCTGTAATCAGAGTGGACGGAGGTTAATGCCTCGAAAACTAAGCTCCTGACAATGAACCGCCACAAATCGTTTAAAGGTAAACTGATGTCGGGAGGGGCTCCTTTGGAGAAAGTGTCCACTTTTGATTATCTGGGGGTGACTCTCTCAGAGTCAATGGCATGGAAGCACCACATTATCAAAAGGAATCTACAGCAGAAGAAAATCTCTGGGACACTCGTTAAAGAGCATAGGGTCCCTTAATCCAGGTGAATAGCAGCCCCACTCCAGATATATGATCAGATGGTAGTAACATCCACCTTGTATGGGGCTGAAATCTGGGGTTTTGACAATCTTGAGGGCCTTTACACACAGAAAATAAGTTTCTAAGATCCCTATGCTCTCTTCCCCAGAGTACTCCGCTTATTCCTCTGAGATTGGATATGGGTAGATCCACTATAGAGGAAAGAGCAAGGCTTTGTCCCCTTTTCTTTTGGTTATGACTTAAACAAACACCTGAGCTTAGTCATTATGCCCTAGCCTTTGAAGATCTTTACAAACTTGATCGCTTTAAAATAATAGGTTGGTTTACCAAAGTCAAGGCACTGCTTTCTGCTATAGGCCTGGGTACCTTGTGGGAAGTCTCTGACCCTAGCCTCTTACCCAGCAAGAGATGTTGTAAAATCCCATTATTGGAACTGGGTGGTATAGATAACTGTTTCCCAACCCTCTGCTGGCTGTCTATCCTTAGAGTTTATGGAGTTTAAGTGGCTAGGTGTATATGAACAATACATGGAGGTAATCTCGGCCCTTCAAGATAGAAAGCTCTACATACAATTTAGATTTGATTGCCTCCCTGTGAATTCTTTCACAGTGGCTTGGCAACGAACTTCAGAGGCTGTACAGCATTGTCCTGGTTGCCCTGGGACACTCAAGATAGTTAAACACATCCTCTTCGCGTGTCTGTTCCACATTATTCCAAGATTTAAATGGCTAGCACCTGTATGTAGGCTGATGGGAACTCGTGCCATCAAGAAGCATTTCATATTTTAAAAACTGATTCCAGGCCATTAATAGTTTGCGCAGTTGCACATTTTCTGGAAAAAATGTGGATCAACAGGCGTTATGCATTAAAGAAGAGTTAAAGCATGCTCCCTAGATCTATTTGTCACCGTTTTTAACATTATTTTGACATTTTATTTTCTGTTATTGTTTTAATCTTAACTGATTTTAGTTGTCTAGCCAATTAGAGCAAACTGTTGATCAATTTAAAGCCAGTGTTATGAATGAATTATGCTGATACTTGCTGTATTGTATTTTTGCCCTTTTTTGCACTTGCACTTTCTCCGAAATCCTGTGTGGATTTTAATCTAACATTACTAGAATGTTTATTCTTGGTTTTAATTTTTTCAAATCATTGTTTTAAATATTCACATCATGATGTTGGTCTTAACATGATGCCCAAATTTTGATCATGATTGTACTATGGCTACATTGGTATCAATTGAACCTTTGTAATGTTTGCACTTGTACTTTTATGGTTGTAACAACCGAATAAAGTATTTCAATGACATAACCTGTTCTTTGTTGTTAGGCTGAGGAGCTTCTTCAATATCTTTATTTAAATAAACCTAGTTTGCAGCTAAAAACCAGTACACTAATAACATGATCCAGATATTCTAATTGGTTTAAACAAAAGCGAGATTTCTCTTGTCTGATTCAAAATTAATTGAATTTGTTTCTCAAAAACACCTTCAATCTATCAATGCATTCCTGATGGTTTTGCTAACTACCAATATGCCATCCTGAAAAATAAGTACACCCTCCATGTTGCCTAGGATTTTCTCCATCACTCTGGAAAATCAAGGCGGCAGAAGACAAATCAAAAGGCATTCTCTTGAATGGAAAAAGACCATCTGGTGTAACAAATGCTCTTAAATGACATGAAGAAGAAGGAAGTAAAACCTGATGGTAAACTGATCTTAAGTCTAATTTGTTGAAAATCTTGCACCATCCAGTCTGATCAATATATCTTCTAGTCTCAAAGAGGATCAGCATCAATCTAAATACTATGCAAATGGACAACTCTTTGCTTTTCCTTTAGGTATAACAATAGGGGAAAGCTAAGTAGAACTATCAACAAACTATCAAAACATCTTGTTTCTGCATGTCATTCAAATTCTTAGATAATCCATTTCTTACACTAAGTGGCACACCTCCTAACTTGTGCTTAAATGCTATTGTCCCTTTCATCAATTCAATTAAAAAAATTCTTTATTCAGACAATGAAGTCTGTTAAAGTGCATTAGTGCCAAGTATAATTAAAATAATTGCTATTGTCAAAGTTTCTCACAAGTGTCAATAATTTAACAAAAAATAACCCATAGTTCATCCACAAAGGTGTTCTGGGTCTCTTAAAGCAGGTAAACTTCAATTTAGGACTACTGTAGTATTATATTTCTTCAACATCAGGTCAACATCAGGCTACAATTTAAATACGGTCATTAATGTACTTTGTAAGCTTCTACGGCTGTATAGTGCCTAAATCAACAAAGCAAAACAATGCAGAGAAAGGTTTAAAACAATGTCATTTTGTTTTATCTTTAAATCCTTGCTAGCTTTTTTTAATAACAGTTCATTATATGTATTTGTTAGCTGGAGGATCATATGTTTTGCAGTTAATAAAACCTTTAGGGCCACATGTATCATTATTACAAATAGCGATTAGCTAATTGAGATTCTCTGCGAAACACCATGATTTTCATTAAGCATTTCCTAATGGGTCGTAAATCGATTGACCTCATTAATATTAATGAGGCAGGTTACAATTTGCGACCCATTAGGAATCACTAAAATCACAGGGATGATGACCTGCTGGGGTCAGTAACCCAGCATGTCTTTGATTACTTTTAAATAAAGCAATCTTCTTCTTTTTTAATTCAGCCCGTTTTCCTTAACCCTTTCAGTGCTCATGACGGAGCTGTTCCGTCATGAGCCACGGTGGGTGTGTGCTCATGACGGAACCGCTCCGTCGTGGCACCCACCCATGGGGGAAGCGCTGGCGCTCCCCCCATGTGCAGCCCAAAGGGGGATGGCCACCCCTGACCCCCCCTCGGTGATCCTGTGACATCAGTGCACACAACGCACGCCAACGTCATCAGGAAGTGCTGGATGCCTGGAAACCATTTGTTTCCAGGTGTCGAGGGAGGCAGGGTAAGTTTTCTCTGCTCCGGTGGGGCAGTGGGGCTAGGTCTGTTAGTATTGAGGCATCGGGGGAGGAAAGAGTGTTTCCTCTCCCCTGATGTCTCAATGCACGGCATTCCTGCTGCACCATCGTGCACAGCGTCGCGATCGTGCAGCCGGAATGCCCCCACTAGACACCAGGGATGTCTTTTATCATGAAAAGAAGCGACCCTTTGGGCAAGGGTCGGTTCCTTAGGGGGATAATTAATTTGAAGACTTTTCTGCCCCTCCTGGGGTCAGATCGCCCGATTTTTGGGGCATTTCTGGCCCCGGGGAGGGGCAGAAAAACCCACTAGACCCAGGGATTGTGTTTTAATTAAATTGGAAGCGACCGCTTGGGTAAGGGTCGCGTCCATGGGCCTTATTTAAAAAAAAAAAGTATATTCTGCCCCTCTGGGGGCAGATTGGTTTGTTTATTTGGCCTTTCTGCCTGGCAGAAAACCCCACTAGACACCAGGGAATTTTTTTTAAAATTAAATTGGAAGTGACCCCTTGGGCAAGGGTCGCTTCCTTAGGGGGATAATTATTTTGAAGACTTTTCTGCCCCCCCTGGGGACAGATCACCTGCATCTTTGGGCGTTTCTGGCCCCGGGGAGGCAGAAAAGCCCACTAGAGCCAGGGATGTTTTAAAAATTAAAATGGAAGCGACCCCGTGGGCAAGGGTCATTTCCAGGGGCCAGATTAAAAAAAAAAGTATACTCTAACCCCCTGGGGGCAGATCGGTCTGTTTATTTGGCCTTTCTTCCCCCGGGGAGGCAGAAAACCCCACTAGACACCAGGGAGTGTTCTAAATTTTAAATGGAAGCGACCCCTTGGGCAAGGGTCGCTTCCTTATGGGCCTTATTAATTTTTTAGACTTTTCTGCCCCCCCCCCCCCCCCGGGGACAGATCACCTGCATTTTTTTTGCGTTTCTGTCCCTAGGGGATGAGGGGGAAGAAAAGCCCACTAGAGCCAGGGATTTAAAAAATAAATAAATTGGAAGCGACTCCTTGGGAAAGGGTTGCTTACAGGGGACATATTTTATTTATGTGTATTCTGCCCCCCAGGGGATCAGATCGGCCCGTTTATTTGGCCTTTCTGTGGCAGAAAACCCCACTAGGCACCTGGGAGTTATTTAAAATTAAAATGGAAGTGACCTCTTGGGCAAGGATCACTTCCAGTGTGTGCATTCTGCCCCCCCCCCCCCCGCCGGGGTCGATCAGCCCTTTTTTTGGCCTTTCTGTCCCCAGGGGGTGAAGAAAACCCCACTAGATACACGGACTTCTTTAAAAATTAAAATGGAAGTGACCCCTTGGGCAAGGGTCGCTTTCAGGGGCAGATCTTTTTTATGTGTGTACTCTGCCCCCCCGGGGGCCGATCGGCCTTTTTTTGGCCTTTTTGCCCCAAGGGGGTGGGGGCAGATAATCCACTAGGCACCTGGGATTTTGTTTTGTCTGTAATGGAAGCAACATGGCTGCTTCCAAGAGGGTAAAATTTGGTTGATGGTTTTCTGCCCCTCCTGGGGACAGATCTGCCCCTTTTTTGCCTTTCTGCCCTAGGCGGGAGGGGAGGCAGAAAGTCCTACTAGGCACCAGGGATTTATTTCTTTAGCAAGGGGGGCACATTTCTGTCTGCTATTTTCTGCCCCACTTGGGGGACAGATCGGCCTGGCAGACAACCTCACCCGATCCCTTTGGAAAGATCACCCCCAATTTTTTCTCAGCCCTATTTGAAGGCCCATCGGGCAGATTGACCATTTGGGAAGTTACATATCATGTTATAATGTTGTTTTATTTCTTGTGATTTGCAATTGTAATGCTTTATTTTTCCCTTTTTGTTTTAGTTCAAGGCTTTTGCTACTTAGACTGTTCCAAGTTGCGGTTTTGTTAATGGTGGTTCTGCTGTTTGTGTAGTTGCATGTGTTTGGTAAGAGACCTTTTTTTGTACAATGTAAATGTTTTTCATTTCTCTGCATGAATGTGTTTTTTCAAATGGTGTACTAATAGCAGTATGTTTGGCTTCTGTTTTTTGAGTGTCAAAAACTTTTTGCATTTGTGCTCGATGTGTATTTTGTTGTCTTGTGAGTAATTGTTTTTTTTTCTTTTTTCTAGTGGAATATCGTTGGTTTTTGCTGTCTCTCTGCAGAGTAGGTGCTGGTGATTGTAGCTGTCTCTTGCAAGTGAATCGTATAGTTTTTGAGTATATAGATCTTTGTGATAAGGCACACATTTTATTTACTTACTTATTTTGCACAGTGTTGGTTGTTGTTGACTTGTTTGTGCAGTCTCCTTTCTTAGTAAGGATAATGGCTAGCCGCAGGATTACTGCTCAGCAGGTTGTTGGTATGCTTTTTGAGTCTTCCTCTGACCATGGTTCAGAGACTGACTCTGCATCTGAGGTAGAGGAGGAAGAGGAAGATTCAGGCAGTGAGTTTTCTCTCCACATGGAATCATCAGATTATGAAGCTACTCTCAGTGCGGATGAAGCTACTCTTAGTGCGGATGAAGTGCCTGTTTTAGAGGAGGACATTGATGTGCCGATGTTGCAGCATCTGGCCAGCAGTCAGGGGCTGCAAGGCTTCCAGTTGGTTGTGATGACCTCTGGGTTGACCCAGGCATGGTGCTGCCGGCATTGCCAGACTTTACTGGTGTTCCAGGGTGTAGAGTGAATGCTGAATTTTTTTGAAAATACATTTTTTTCAGTTGTTTATGGACGATGTGCTTTTGGCAGATATTGTTGAGCAGACTAATTTGTATGCCAAACAGTTTTTGAGGGACAACAGTGCCAGCCTTAGGTCCCACTCTAGAGCTACCCGGTGGACTCCAACATATCTGGAAGATATGAAGAAGTTCTTGGGTTTAACTTTTTTGATGGGTTTGCTAAGGAAGCCATCAATGTCTTCATATTGGTCTACTAGTCCCTTGATGGCAACGGCTATATTTCCGGCAGTCATGAGTCGTGATAGGTATTCGCTTCTGCTTCGGATGCTGCATTTTGTCGATAATGGTTTAGCGTTGCCACGAGATCACCCTGTTTGTGATGGTCTTTTTAAGATTAGGCCTGTCATTGATCACTTTGTTTATCGATTTTCTGAGATCTATGCTCCAGGGAAAGAAATAGCAGTGAATGAGTCTTATGGTGTTGTTCAAGGGCCTCTTGGTTTTTAGGCAATAAATTCCTAGTAAGAGGGCACGCTATGGGATTAAGCTGTATATGCTGTGTAACAGTAGGACTGGATATGTCTCTAATTTCAGGGTGTACACCAGTAAGGAATCCAGGATTAACCCCGCTGGTTGTCCGTCCACTTTTGGAGTGACTGAGAAAATTGTGTGGGTACTTGGTAGAGGACCTTTTAACAAAGTTCAACATTTATATGTAGATAACTTCTACACTGGTGTGCGGTTGTTCAGGTAATTGGCCAAAGTGGACACTGTTGCTTGTGGCACAATCCGCTCTAACTGTAAAGGTTTCCCAAAATAACTTGTTTGTCAAAAGTTTGTGCGGGGACAGTGCAGTGCGTTGCGTTGCGAGGAACTTCTGGCTGTGAAGTTTTCAGACAGGAGAGATGTCTACATGCTGACTACCATCCATGATGAAAGCACTTCACCTGTGACTGTTTGGGGTCAGGTTGCTGAAGCGCACAAACCTGTGTGCATTTTAGACTATAATAGGCACATGGGTGGTTTTGATAGAGTAGATCAGAGGTTGGAACCTTACGCTGCTCTTCGTAAGGCTTACATTTGGTATAAGAAGTTGGCTATCCATCTTTTCCACATGGCTACCTTTAATGCTTTTGTTGTATTCAAGGATTCTTGTCCTGAGTCAAAGATGACTTTTGCTAAGTTTCAGGAGTCTGTAATAGGCAGCCTCGTTCTAGTGGAACAGGCAAGTGTTCCTAGAGTTGGAGCGTGGAGGATGTGGCTAGATTGAAAGAACCTGACTTTGGGAATCTCTTTAAAGATCCACCGATTTTTTATTATAGACGATCTAATAATCTTAAAGAATTACTAAAGAAACGAGACTCTCAAGATATTCAGGCACCTAAGGGCATGACAAAATGTTACAACTGCTCTCACTGCAACAATGTTATCATTGGTACATCTATAGCTCACCCTTGGTCGGGCAAACAAATTAGGTTACACTTCACAGCTAATTGCAACACGCAAAATGTCATTTACATAATACGATGCCCTTGTGGCCTTTATTATGTTGGGAAGATCGAAAGGTCTTTATGGATTCGAATTACAGAACACAAAAGCAGGATTCGAACTAAAACACTGAGTTACCCTCTAGCAAGTCATTGGAGTGATGCACATCACACAATTGCACAATTAAGATTCAGTATGATAGAAGTTGTACAACGACCGAAACTTGTCCATGTATATCACTCAGAGGGAAACATTCTGGATCAGGCATTTGGACACCACGAGTCCCAAGGGTCTAAATGATAAAATTGAGCTATCATGCTTCTTATAGCATCTGTTTTGACAGATAACGTTTTGTTCTAATGTAGCCAGAGGGCAAAGCATTGTCGGCAATTTGTAGGTCATAAATAACTCCTTGTAGCTTCTTTCAGTCCAGGCATGTTCAAAAAATTAGGGATTCACATGTTAGAGATGCATTATTAGTCAACAACACCAAGGTTTTCATTCAGAGCACACAGTTTCCTTAAATATGATTTTTTCCCAACAACAGGTTCCTTCATGTTGAACAAGTTACATTTCTAGGAATTTATTATTCATTATATTTTTGCAACAAAAATTGTACTCAGCTTGTGATTAATTGGAGGCACACAATGTCTAGACACCGCTATTGTCTTCATTGCTTTAGATTTATTGCTGTAACTTTTTTAATATAATGATTTTAGAGGCAGTACACACAAAGATTATAGTATCACAAATAATTGTAGTAGAAGAGACAAAGTTTCATGATGTGCAATACCAGCAGCAATATATTTGTGTGCTAGGAACGGTGATTTTATCTTTATAGAATATCTTCAGTAACACGCCCTACAGTACACTGAGGTTCAACAGGCAGCATGAAATACAGATTCTACATTACAATAACATCGCTTTAGCAATTAAATTTTGATGTACTAGGTTTATGCATATGCACCATGTTATTTTGCTATTAGCAAGTCTGAGGCTGATGAATTATTGTATATCTTTGATCTGAGTGATACAGTTTGTAAATGCATCTTGTTTAATATTTCTGTTGTTAAAGTTTAAGCATAAATGTAAATTGAGATTATTCTGTATATTAACTTGAGATTAGCTATTTCTGCTCACGGAGACAGCGCTACAAGAATATTGAATAATACATTTTAATCATCAAGGTGTGGCTTAAGTAGTGCATCGTTATCACCTTTCACTCTGTTTTCTTTCTCTTCTTTCCACTTTCACTTACTCGATTTCAATACTAATGTTACCAACAATACCAGTGGATACCTTTGTGTACCCAGGATGCTACTCAGGAAATCAGACCTTTCAAACATGGCCGCCTTCCACGTTAGCATTAGCTGTAGTCCTTTGTTTGTGTTTACGGCATTATCGCAGCACGTACACGCTAGCCTCAGCTGGATTCAATTTTAAGCAGCATTTCCCACGGGGTGAGCACTATTTGCTATTTGGATCATCGAGCGGAGTTTCACTTATATGATATCAGTAAGTCGCACATTGAATATTAGGCATTCATTAGTATTGACAGGATTTACATTGAGCACTCACAAATCTACTGCATGTTTTCTTTTAGATACAACAGCACAAATACAAGTGGCGTTTTTCGACCAGCTAATGG
The DNA here is from genome assembly GCF_964204655.1 of Triturus cristatus. Lineage (NCBI taxonomy): Eukaryota > Metazoa > Chordata > Amphibia > Caudata > Salamandridae > Triturus > Triturus cristatus. The sequence continues at coordinate 735,961,484 of NC_140585.1, forward strand.
TGATAAATATTGAATTGTCCATTAGATCACGGACACTACACCCATCAAGTTATAGCGAACATCGCTAGTGATAATTCGGCAAGTTGGATACTCTTGGATAAATCAGCAAGTTGGATACTCTTGGATACTCTCGGCGTTTAAAACGCCCAGTGAGTCTATCATAACTCTTTCACTTTGATACATTATTTTAATTGCGTGCTTTCCATTGACATTGCCAGGTGGATATTTTTAACTCATCCTGGTACTCATTCCACAGGTTTCTTTGACCTGCCAAGACAGACATATATTTGCTTTTGGAACTCATTGCAGTATGAGGATTTTGATTGAGGTAGCGTAGGTTTGTTTATTACACCCAGTATGAAAGGTGGTTAGATCACTTTGCATATGTAGTGATTCAGACTTTTGAGCTTCCTACGACAGCTGGCATTCCCACTTTTCTCTCCCGCATTTCCTTCGCTCTCACTAATGTCACTCTTTGGCTACAACATCAACACATCTTATTCAGTTGTCTTACTCTGTAGTATTTTAATACTCCTGGGGTATAGAGGCCTATCATTTCAACTTCAGCCTAACTTTCATTCAGTTAAACATTAGACGTTTTGCACATATAATGTAATAAATGAGATTTATTTTGTTTGCAGAATTCCCCTGAAGAAGGGTGATGCATTCACCCGAAATGCATTGGGAATGAACATTTGAGTTTCGCCGTACTGCATTAATACATTGTTTGGACTTCTTGGAACTATTTTCGAATTTTGGACACTCAAGAGATGTGCTATTAAACAACACATCAGCAAGAAGAATTTTGGATTCTGATTTATTGTCTAAATATTCAGATTGTTTGTAAATATTGTTAACCATGTATTACATTTGATTTTAATTGTCTCACAGAGTGTTTAAAATAATCAAGAAATGATGTAGTAGATAATGCCCACACAGTTTTGAGTGGTTCAGGTAGTGCAGGTCCTGTCTAGAACATATTGCTCTAGTTATAATTTCACTTTTGAATTGGTGGCATTGCACACCAAGTTAGAATACTTGTCACACTATCAGATTAGTTGGTAATACTTGTTAAGTTAGAGTGCACGCCAGCTGTTTTTGACCTTTTATAGATTGAAAGATCGCCACTTTCCTGATCACATTTCTCCCACACCCTCACAATACTTTCCCAGTAGGAAATGTAGAGTCTGTTAGCGAAGAGGTACGTGGAAGGAGACTCGTATGTACTGCCTTGAGTGTCCTTCTAACCCTGGGCTGTGTGTGCCTGCTTGTTTTAGAATGTACCACATGCAAAATAATTTTTGGGAGTATCCATGAGTGGTGAAGTGAACTGCGTAGTCTCTATTGTTTTATTTTTTTGTTCTGTTTCATGTTTGGCATTTGTGCAATGTATTTAGTTTCAGATTTTGTGTTAGTAGATTTGTATCTATTTGCAATTTGTTTGTGTTTTCTTTTTTGTATAAAAAAATCCTAAATGTGATGGCAGTGTGTGTAGGCTGGCACTTGGCTGGAGGTGTCCGTGGACTGGCGCTTGGCTGGCAGTGTGTGTGGGCTGGCGCTTGGCTGGTGGTGTGCGTGGACTGGCGCTCGGCTGGCGGTGAGCGTTCTCCTTAGTGTCCCGAGTAAAATGATACCTCACTTGCGTGGGTGACTAATGCAGAATTGGCTGAAAACGCATTTTTTAAAAAATGTAGCGCTTAGAATTCTCTGTGCTATACCCTTAATCCCTATGTTTTGGGCTCTTCCCAGTCACAGGCCCTTGCCCCACCCACACAAGTGAGGTTTCATTTTACTCGGGAGACTGAGGGGAACGCTGTGGGGAAGGACATTTGTGCCGGCACGGTGATTCCACTCAAAAATATGTGGAACATTTGTTTTTTTCAGCTAAATTTGAGGTTTGCAGGGGATTCTGGGTAGGAAAACATTGGGGTGTCCATGCAAGCCATACCTCGCTAGACTCCCCCGGGTGTCTAGTTTTCAGAAATGTGTGGGTTTGGTAGTTTCCCAAGATGGCGGCCGAGCCTGGAGCCAAAACCCTAGGTGCCTCCGCCCAAAACCAGTTAGTTTTGTTATAGGTAATTTTGTAGTCTCCACAGTACGATTTGGGCCATTTCCTGTTGCAGCCACTATGCCTACCCACACAAGTGAGGTACCATTTTTATCAGGAGACCTGGGGGAACGCTGGGTGGTAGGAAATTTGTGGATCCACGCAGATTCCAGAACTTTCCCACACAGAAATGTGAGGAAAAAAGTTTTTTTTTCCAGCTAAATTTGAGGTTTGCAGGGGATTCTGGGTAGGAAAACGTTGGGGGACCCACCGCAAGCCATAGCTGGCTGGAATGCCCCGGGTGTCTAGTTTTCAGAAATGTGTGGGTTTGGTAGGTTTCCCTAGATGGCTGCCGAGCCCGGGACCAAACACTCATTGGACCCTCCTTGCAAAACCAGGTTGTTTTGTGATAGGTAATTTTGATGTTGCATCAATAGGTTTTGGGCCCTTGCCTGTCGCGGGTACTTGACCCACCCACACAAGTGAGGTACGTTTTTTCTCGGACGACTTTGGTGAATGCGGGGTGCATTGAATTTTGTGGATCCACGCAGATTCCAGAACTTTCCACCACAAAAATGTGAGGGAAATGTGTTTGTTTTGGACAAATGTTTAGGTTTGCAAGGGATTCCGGGTACCAGATCCTGGTGAGAGCCAGTCATGTCACCCCCATCCTGAATTCCCCTGGGTGTCTAGTTTTCAAAAATGTATAGGTTTGCTAGGTGTCCCTAGGTGCCGGCAGAGCTAGGGTTAAAAAATTACAGCTATGCACTTTGCAAAAAAAGGGTCATTTTTCACTGTGAAAATGTGTTGTGTCCACGTTGCGTTTTGAGACGTTTCCTGTCACAGGCACTAGGCCTACCCACAAAAGTGAGGTACCATTTTTCTTGGAAGACTTTGGGGAACGCGGGGTGGGTGGAATTTTGTGAAACAACGCAGATTCCAGATCTTTCCACCACAGAAATGTGAGGAAAATGTGTTTGTTTTGTCAATTTTTTATTTAGGTTTGCAAGGGATTCTGGGTAACAGAACCTGGTGAGAGTCAGTCAAGTCACTCCATCCTGGATTCCCCTGGGTGTCTAGTTTTCAAAAATGTATAGGTTTGCTAGGTTTCCCTAGGTGCCGGCAGAGCTAGGGTTAAGAAACTACAGCTAGGCACTTTACAAAAAAAGGGTAATTTTTCACTTTGAAAATGTGGTGTGTCCACGTTGCTTTTTGTGCCGTTTCCTGTCGCGGGCACTAGGCCTACCCACATAAGTGAGGTACCATTTTTCTCCGAAGACTTTGGGGAACACGGGGTGGGTGGAATTTTGTGGATCCACGCAGATTCCAGATCTTTCCACCACAGAAATGTGAGGAAAATGTGTTTGTTTTGTCAATTTTTTATTTAGGTTTGCAAGGGATTCTGGGTAACAGAACCTGGTGAGAGCCAGTCAAGTCACCCCATTCTGGATTCCCCTGGGTGTCTAGTTTTAAAAAATTTATAGGTTTGCTAGGTTTCCCTAGGTGCCGGCAGAGCTAGGGTTAAAAAACTACAGCTAGGCACTTTGCAAAAAAAGGGTAATTTTTAACTGTGAAAATGTGGTGTGTCCATGTTGCGTTTTGCGCTGTGTCCTGTCGCGGGCGCTAGGCCTACTCCCACAAGTGAGGTACCATTTTTCTCGGAAGACTTTGGGAAACGCGGGGTGGGTGGAATTTTGTGGATCCACGCAGATTCCAGATCTCTCCACCACAGAAATGTGAGGAAAATGTGTTTTTTTTGTCAATTTTTTAGGTTTGCAAGGGATTCTGGGTAACATAACCTGGTGAGAGACAGTCAAGTCACCCCATCCTGGATTCCCCTGGGTGTCTAGCTTTCAAAAATGTATAAGTTTGCTAGGTTTCCCTAGGTGCCGGCAGAGCTACGGTTCAAAAACTATAGCTAGGCACTTTGCAAAAAAAGGGTAATTTTTCACTGTGAAAATGTGGTGTGTCCATGTTGCGATTTGAGCCGTTTCCTGTCACGGTTACAAAGCCTACCCACACAAGTGAGGTAGCATTGTTCTTGGAAGACTTTGGGGAACGCGGGGTGGGTGGATTTTTGTGGATCCACGCAGATTCCAGAACTTTCCACCACAGAAATGTGAGGAAAATGTGTTTGTTTTGTCAATTTTTTATTTAGGTTTGCAAAGGATTCTGGGTAACATAACCTGGTGAGAGACAGTCAAGTCACCCCATCCTGGATTCCCCTGGGTGTCTAGCTTTCAAAAATGTATAAGTTTGCTAGGTTTCCCTAGGTGCCGGCAGAGCTACGGTTCAAAAACTACAGCTAGGCACTTTGCAAAAAAAGGGTAATTTTTCACTGTGAAAATGTGGTGTGTCCATGTTGCGATTTGAGCCGTTTCCTGTCACGGTTACAAAGCCTACCCACACAAGTGAGGTAGCATTGTTCTTGGAAGACTTTGGGGAACGCGGGGTGGGTGGATTTTTGTGGATCCACGCAGATTCCAGAACTTTCCACCACAGAAATGTGCGGAAAATGCGTATTGTTTGTCAATTCTTTAGGTTTGTAAGGGATTCTGGGTAACAGAACCTGATGAGAGCCAGTCAAGTCACCCCATCCTGGACTCCCCTTGGTGTCTAGTTTTCAAAAATGTATAGGTTTGCTAGGTTTCCCTAGGTGACGGCAGAGCTACGGTTAAAAAACTACCGCTAGGCACTTTGCAAAAAAAGGGTAATTTTTCATTGTGAAAATGTGGTGTGTCCACGTTGCGTTTTAAGCCATTTCCTGTCGTGGGCAATAGGCCTACCCACAGAAGTGAGGTACCATTTTTATTGGGAGATTTAGGGTAACAGAATTGTAGAGCAACTGTTATTACCTATTGACTTTTGATGCATTTCTGCCTTCCAAATGAAAGACAATGTGTAAAAAAGAAGTCATTTTGAAAAATGACCTATAATTCTCATACTAGTATGGGTACTCCCAATTTTGGAAATGCGCAAATATCTACTGTTTCTAAACTCTATATTTTGTTCCCATTTCAGAAATACATAGGTGTCTTTCATACCGATTTTTCCATGTATACATTTTCCCAGAATAATGCTATATACCCAGTACATAATAAAAAACCATAGCAAGTCGCTGCTCAGTTATTGGCTCTGGGTTCATCGGGTTCTTGGTGAAACTACAAGTCCTATATATCCCCACAACCAGAAAGGTCCAGCAGATGTAACGGTATATTGCTTTCAAACAGCTGTCATAATTAGAAGAAGTTACAGGTGAAAACGCAGACACAAATGGCTGTTTCTTTCAACTAATTTAAAATTTTTCCTATATTTAACTGTTAGTTTCCATAAAGAAACCTTGAAGGATCCACAGAAATGACCCCTTGCTGAATTTAGACTTTTGTCTACTTTTCAAAAATGTATAGCTTTCCAGGATCCATTATTGCTTTCATACCAATTTTTACCATTATCGGGAAGGAGGTTAAAGCACAAAAAATAGCAAAAATAGGTTATGTCCCAGAAAAATGCCAAAACTGTGTAAAAAATGTTGGTTTTCTGACAAAAGTCTGCTTATTCCATGAAAGCTGAAAAGATGGTGATTTCAGCACCACAAACCCTTTGTTCATACCATTTGCAGGGAAAAAAACAGACGCTTTGAACTGTAGCCCTATTTCCGATTTTTCCCCAAAAACAAAAATTTTGCTGTATTTCGGCTAATTTCTGTGTCCCCTCCAGGGAAATCCACAAACCCTGGGTACCTTAAGAATCCCCATGATGTTGGAAGAAAATGACACAAATTTGGCGTGGATACCTTATGTGGTCAAAAAATGGCAGGGGCCTAAGCGCGAACTACTCGAAATAGCCAAAAAAAGGCTTAGCACAGGGTGGGGGGGAAGGTCTAGCAGCGAAGGGGTTGAAGGAAAATGGGATGCGTTCTTTTCATTTTTTAAGGGCAGACAGTGGTCTGTCAATGGGTTGCCAACTACTTGAAGTTGGTGGTAAAATGCTAATGTTTTGGGGTTGGAAAACATTCCTACATATAGCAAAGATTCGGTATTAGGAACGGATGCCCTAAACACGCCCCTTCCTAATACCGAATTGATATGTAGTGGTACGTATTAGCAGTTACAAATTGCGATTCAGTAACATGTTACTAAATCACAAATTGGAACTCATACATGCCCAAAAGCATTTGACTGGTCGCAAACGGCCTCTAGCTATTCAAAGAGAATGATGTATGACTACCTGCTCCCTTGGTCCATTCCGAAGAATCACCTCTAACCAGTTAGTGATGTTTTTAGGCACAAAAAAGTACCATGTTTGCCATGGTTACCTTGTCTCTCATTTATAGGATTGACTACTTCATGTCATACTTCAAAAGCTGCACTGGAACTGCGTATACAAGGTAAGGAAGAACACTGTTCTGGAAACAGGGTGGTTTTGAGTACCCTAACCAAGGTAGATGATGCACCTACTCCTTTTTCAAAATAAAAGATTGCAACACTCTACTAACAACACATCCATTGGCTCGACAACCAAAGAACTACAAAAGTGCGGTTAGCGACTTACACTGCCCCTCAATCACCAGCCAATCCCCCCCCCCCCTGAAAAATAGGAAATACAGTAACTAGTCAGTGTAAGAATGTGTTGAAGCCATTGTGTCAAATGGCAAGCTACACTCCACAGATTACTAACAATAGGCAGAGATTCAGAAGATCCAAACCACCACTGACAATATACTCTGCTGAGAAAACCTGAACATGCAGCAACTTCACACAGGTATGCATGGCAAGCGATAATGGCCAACTACCCTACGTAGCTCTTTGGTAGGCAAAATTCTTTACTCATTTTATACCACATTTACTTAATAGGTGATGGTAGGTCCATGGGCATTCCCCACTTGTAGTCCATGCTATGTGGGCAAACCCAGAACAGCAGTCAAGCTCTGAACAAAGGGGATCATTATGATGTCGGTGGGACTGACACCAATGGCACGTCGGTGTCAGTCCCACCGACATCCGAAGCATCGGTCAGACTGCTGCATAACAATGCAGCTGGTCTGACCACATGGGTGAGGGATCGACCGCTGCGGTTCCAACGGGCTCAATGAGCTCAATGGCCCAGCAGTCAGAATGTAATCCCTACAATGAGGGCGGTGGCAGATCAGAAACCGCCATAGGGATTACAATGGCTCTTTCCGATGGCCCTTTAATGGAATGGCCTTTCAATGGCAGTCTGACCACCATTGAAAAGCTGTTGGAAACGTACTTTGGTGGCCCATAGCAGGGCCTCTGTCCTTCCAAGGCCTCCACTAAAAGGCCAGGGGGCACCACAGGTGCCCCCACAAACATCCATGCCCCATGTGGCACGCATATCGAGTTGCCTGCTACAGAGTGCAGGAATGTTTTCAGGAATGTTTAAAATCATTCCTTTTGGCATTGGGGCTTGTGCTGCAGCCCTTTTCCAGCCTACTCCGCAACCCTATCACCCTATTTACACATTCACCCTTTTAAGATGGCCGCCATATCTTTGGGCTCTCTCTCATGCCGTGAAGCAGTCTGGTAATGCGTATGTGCGTTCAAGCACACTTCCGGGTGTTTTCCACGAATAGCAGTGCAAGTTACGTTACGTTAACTGACTTGAGATGCCGCCGAATCAGTGCGCACTCTACATATGAGTCAGAATCCACTACCTCTCTCTCTTTTCGCTCAGGCAGTACATATGGAGTCCATCTCCCTGCCACGTGGTATTTATCTAGGTATCTGCCACATGTTATGTTTTTTCTTTAACAGTTAATCCCTGGGGTGGCTTCACCTAATATTACTCCCCCTGTTTATTAGTTACATTGTGATCAGGAGCCTGTCTACCTTCTTCAGATACTTCGCCCCCCTGCTATATAGCCAGCGATCATTCGCTCCTGCTGTAACTATGCCCTGGTTCATGTAACCCTTCATTTGGACCTTCCATAACTTGGTAAGGATAAATCCCCATTACCAGTGAGGACCAGGCTGTTCCCTCACTCTGTTTTTCTCCCTTCAGCTGCGCCATTCTCCTATGCCAGAACAAGCACTCCCGGGCAGTAGCATTTAAATATTGGGCTCCAATCCTGTTAAATCGTACTGTAGGCTTCTCTCCGTAAGTGAGCCCTCATTCATCACTCTACCAAGAGTTATACCTGCTTCCCTTCACTCCCGCACCAATTGCAATTGCATGTCACATTGATGCCTCACGTTTTCCTGATTAGTTCACTCCAGCTACAATTGGATGTATACACATCCATGCATGGTATGAGAGGCCATCGCACTTTTTAAAAACATTCAGCCATTAGCACTATTTAATTTTTTCTTTCCTCTCTCTTTTTTTCCACCTTTTTCCTTCCCAACTCCCCCCTTTTTTTCTTCCATTCAGGCATTTCTTGTCTCAAGCATATAATATTTAGTCCTGATGATGATCTCTGGATTTTCAAATGGGATCGAAACATCAACGACCTGTAGTACCATGACTATCACAATGTTTTGTTAATTACATGTCTGAGTTGTGTTTCCCAGTTTACATGGTGTATTGTGTGTGTCCCACTTTAATTGTTTGTGGTTTCCTTTACTCGTTCTTATATTAATTACATTTTATTATTTTTTCATTCAATTCATGCTGTCATAGAAACTATTTGGCTTCTATGTTTATTTTTACGTAATAATCTGTTGGAAGGAACTGCCTGTTCCTCTATCAATAACACAAGCCTCAATGCAAAAAGGCATGTTTTCGACCACGTTCACGGTGATCTGATCCTACATTGGCGGTCGGGACTGCCGACTACCTGTCCCTTTACCTCAACGATGCCGGTCAGACGCTCATCCGACCGTCATCCTAATCAGGGCCACAGTGATAAGAGACCAAGTAATTGCTAATTGCTGAATGTGCATCATACAAAAACATATTGCATTACATTGCAAATGTATAAAATCTTATATACTTCTAACCATTTAATAACACTGTATCAATCATTAATATGCATAATGCCTTTCTCCTAATTTAGTTGAGTCTTTATTAGGTGACATAGAAGGAAGGCCTTTGTATATCAAATGGGACGGTAACTGGAAATTTTCCTTTTGGCACACTTACAAATCAGCCTGTTCCTAATCGCTGGGGCAAAGGAGGCACTCTGAGTTATTTTCAAGTGGGATGATACCCAGAGACACTAATTTACAAGTACGTTTTATGTTAATAACAACCTTCACTTAGTGCAATGTCTAACTAAAATAAGGTAGCCAATCTGCATTAATGATTTATTTAGTTCTAGATCTTTGGAAAAACGAATTATACCATAGATAGACTATTTACAGGTTTGAACATTTCAGTAGGGAAATCAGTAGATATTTGAGTAGAAAGATATCAAGGGCAAAGTAGTGTTACTTTAAAGGCAAAACATGTAATACATCACTTTCTCCACAATATTCTCCAATGAGAGATTTTTACTTCAAGCCTGGTTTGTTGGCAGGATCCTTTTAGGGGTGGGCAGAATTTCTCATTTCACCCATGAATTTGGTGGAATGTTGGTCACTCAGCACTACTCTTTAACACAGAGTACTGACCAAATTCCGCCAATAGTCTCATGGCAAAAGTTTTTTTCCCACGAGGCTTCAGTAAATGGGAGCTAGCAAGCGCAAGCAAGATTTGGCATCCCCTAGTACGGTTTTGTAACACGAGCATTTGTGGGCAGTCGTGATTGGTTGCGGTCAGAGAGCTGCCTCTCGAGTAGATTTGCTTGAGTAGATTTTCCACTCAAATGGTAGCAAAATAAACTCGAATGGCCGACACTGTTGCGCAATTCACAGTGCTGCTCCCGCTGATTTTTCAGAGCTGCTTGTGCTACATATAAACTCTCCTCTCAACTGCAGATTCTGCAACCTCACCCTCATGTATGTTTGCTCTGCTGGCATCCTCAAAAACATGTCCCTGGACCTAAATAACCCACCACAGGGAGTTTAAACATAACGTATCCGCACGGCACTTAAGGGTCACTCCTTTTTAACAATCAACCATTTAATCCTCACACAAGGATCTTCTGAAGAGTGTCCTAAATAATTAACTTATTTTGCATTTGATCAATACAAAATAAAATATGTTAAGACTTAAAATTAAACTACATTTTATCGAGAGAACATGCACAGGATACTCAACTACATAGTTTTAAGGTGAAGTGAAATGAAAGACATATGCTGTAAAAACAGTTTTAAAATTAATACAAAAGAGTTTCGAACTATTCATACACGTCTTTATTGAAAATATATTAACAAATAAATGAAACATTTACACTCCATTCAGCCCAGTTCTGCTGTTTCCACATGTTGGTTCCATTTACATTGCTTACTTCAGTATAATACATAACACTCAATAAACCATCCAGCAAATATATAATGACTTTGTTTTATTCTCCGAAATGTGGTAATATGACTATATAATTAATAGTGCATGCAAATATATCTAATTGTCACACATATGCAGCATACAGACTCTCCATAGGTTTGTAGAGTAATTTCACTTTTTGATATTCTGAGGTGAACATTCAGATTATATTGATTATCAGGAGTAGTTTTTACAACCTTGACTATATACTCTCAAGATTTTTGTAATTGTTTGCATGTGCTGATAATATTTCCTGCTTTTATGTCTCTTTTTAAATGCCCCACATCTTCTCCTAATGTATAAACAGAAGACTTCACTCATCTTGGCAAGGGCCCTGTTCGATTAGCTTAACAACACCAGGAACTAGTAGTCTTTTTTACTATAATCTCCTCTCAGCAAGGGTCCACGCTTACTTTTCATCCCCTTATCCAGGCACTGTGAGGCTACCAACATCGCCTTGGGATGGGTTCATGATTGCAGGTTTTCTGTACAATAGTCCATTGTCTATGAAGATTAGACAACGCCCAGCCACTTCATAACCGCACTACCTCTGTGCTTTTTGAACAGACAATTGTCCCTTCTATGAACCTCCCTTCTTGAGCAATGATGCCACTCAAGGAGGCTCACCACTGCTACTTGCTGCACCTGACAGTTTCCTTCTGTGGTTGGATAGATCTTGACTTGTCCTGCTCAGCATACAACCAATCAGCAGAAGATGACCAGTCCTTGCTCCCAAACCCCAAGCTCTTGAAAAGAGTGAATTGCCTGGATTCAGTAATTTAGATAAGGCATGACCGATCATGGCAGATTAGGGTGGAGATGTCAAAAGCAAAACACATTCCACCATTAGGCATCACTTTCTGATCTCTTGATTGACAGAATAACGTATTTATTTGATCTCTTATTGGCGAAATCTCCATAAGATCTTGAATTCACAACTTACATTTAGGACACAACTGATTCCTAATTCCATACCACTTTGCTAAATAAAATGAGTTTAGGTGCATCAGATAATTATGTCTTGTTCCCTCCCTCAAATCTATCCTTCTTCCTTGCCCCTCCAGTTCCCAGTAGTGCTTCGAAGAGGTATAATTTAGTGTTAAGGGAAACACAAGTGACATGTAATTAATGCAGAAATACCAAGGTCCAGGGATCCCAATTCTGGAGAGGATTGCCCAATTTATATGTGACTTATTCCTTGTGGAGGATGACTCAAGACACTGGACCTCTAGGGTCTCAAAAAAGTACATGCATTCAGTTGTGAGTCAATTCACTCCTTCTCAATTAAGTTTAAAAGTGAAGAAAATCAATATAGATTGATAGGTCCAAATTAATATTTTATTTGTTCAAACAAAAGACTTCTGTTTCAGATAATCCAATCATTCAGGATTGTATTTTTCAAATAAGGCGAACAGGCACATTTGAAGCAGAAGTAAACAGCCGACACGTGTTTCACCCTTATGACTCAGTATCAGGCCAGGGCTTTCTCACGGCTGAAAGAAGATATTTATGAAACGATATTAGATGGATTAGGATCTTTAAAATTATCCAATGTCACCCGGTGGTGTGTGAATAAAGCAACCGTGATATACAGAAACAAAATAGAGATAAAGTGCTCAAGGAAAGTGAGGGGGAAGAAAGAAAAAGAAAAAGAGAAACATTCCCATTATTCACATAAGGGAAAGGATTAGTATTTACTCAGGTGTAACAGTAATGAAGGCACTCGGTGAGAGTATTATTTTAACATACGAGGACCTTGTTGAATTCAAAGAATAGGCAACCTTAGTGACAATATAGCATTTGTAGATATGTTTATAGAATCAGGTGCTGTTAGTACATGCTTTCAGGCTTTGAAGGAGGATTAATTATATCATTCCCATAATTGGGCTGGTTTGATCATGCTTCAGAAGGGCAGGTGTAACAAAATGTGACATATGTGTTAGGTCAGTTATATACCTTAATGTTCAAAGACGCCTTATTTGAAAAATACAATCCTGAATTATTGTATTATCTGAAACAGAAGTCTTTCATTTGAACAAATAAAATAATAATTTGGACCTATCAATCTATATTGATTTTCTTCACTTTTAAACTTAATTGAGAAGGAGTGAATTGACTCACAACTGAATACAAGTGACATGTAAGACATATTGCCACTCCTCTCTTTCTCAATCCTTTTTTTCCTCAATCCTGTCTCTTTTTCCTCCCTGCCTCCTCACTTCTCTCTTATTTTCTGCAGAGCTTTTAAGTGTAATGGATGCAACACACGTGCATTTGTTCTCTCCAGTTCGATTTTAGCTCTGTGCCAGTAGGTAGGTAAATGCATTTATCATTATTGCCTTCACGAGATGTTCAATCTTAGAAATTGTGGTGAGGGAAAGACACCTGCCTCCCCCAGACTTGCTTCAACATGGCCTTAAATGGTTCAACAATGTACCATAATCTCCATCTGAGTCAAACCTTGGCTTTTCTCATTGTCATTCATCATCTTGACATCTGTCTCCTTTTCTCTCCCCTTTCCACTTGCCCAGTCCTGTCTATCCTTCTTTATCCCTATGCACTCTCCAACTACACCTGCTGGTCAGACACCAGCAATGAGCTATACTTTGTTCAGCGAGACACTTTTTAGGTAGATCACTGTCCCCACAGCAGTCTTTGCTCATTAACTCTTTTTGGTCCCCTCCTTTTCTCTCCCGGTCCTTTGTTGCTACTCGGTGATCTTTGGTAAACCTATGTTTGGTTGCATAAAGCACTGTATCGATAATAATTAGATTGCAAACTATCTCCAACTATTTTTAATTAATTTTAAAATGAGCATGTTAGTCTTCTAACCCACTCCTTCAGTGGTATCTCCAACTAAAAACCTATGCTTATCTGGGCGGATTTGCAATTCCTTTACTATACTGCCCCACTAATCAAGTGCCCCTTAGTATTCGGTCCATCATCTGGCCCTACAAAGAGTCCAGATCTCCGTCATAATAATATAAGAACCTTGCATTGATTTCACCTCCACTATTTCGTATGTCAAATCTCACACTCAGCAAGGTTATTGCTCCACAAATACCAAAATGTCCACCCTCTCGTTAAAGATTGAGTTAATTTGTATGCTTTTTCCTCTAATATCATATTTCCTCGTGTATGCTGTCGAACGTTTTTCAATTAGCATTCCTGCTCCTTTCTTAATTATGCCCCCTCGTTCTCATTCATTTTGTTGTTTATTTCCTCTTATTAATTTCTCAGCACATAATTTCTGTCTTCTTATTAGTGTCCGATCTCTACTATATTGTAAACTGTTTGATGTCCTCTAGATTGTATCCACTACCAATTGTCTCACGTTTCCCCTCTTCTTATGTCGTGTTCGCTTGTGATGCTCCTCCTTTTTTCCTGTGTTTGGCTCTTGTGTATTTTTAATTGTAATTTCCCCCTCTGATGGAGCCCTCACGCTAAGTGCCCTTAGGAGAAGAATAAGTATGTTCTTAACTGTTTTCAAAATTAAGTGAATACTCCCACAGGAAGTTCTAATTACTGTAAAAGAAGAACCAAAATCCAGCATTTCAACAATTGCTTCAGAACATACAACCCAATTTTTGTTAACTTTTATTTTTAAGCGACCCTCAATCATCTTTGTAGCCACTATTCAAATCCTTTTGGCCAATCTTCTATTTTGCTTACAATATTTTAATCCGGTAATAGTTAATTACAGCTATCACACTCATTATTAGTAGTACAATTAAATAACTAATTGCATTTGTTTCAGTACATGTTTCCAAAATGTGGGCAATAAGACACATCATGAAACTTATTTGAACTTACATTTACATCACATCAGGGAGCAGTCTGCTTTCTCACACTTTTTGTATACTATGTAATAGTATAGTTTTGCCTTTGTGATAAGAGTAATGCACTAAATACTCACAAAATAGCCTTTGGCAGAACATGCAATGGACAACTATTGACAATGTAAAATGAAAATATCTAGTTGATGTATAGGTTGGTTTAAGATACAGAGTACACTCTATGTGATAAAACAAAAGATTGTGCGAACTCCACACTACTGAAAACGGAAATCTGCAAGTTACTCTCTATTTAGAGCTATACTAGAGGTAATACCACAATTACAGGATTCGTTAATGCAATTTTTCATTCAAGGCGCTACCGCACATTTACAAATGAAAGGCTAAATAATGGTTTTAGAATGGTTACTCAAAGGAGAAGAAATAGCTCTGTATTTCTATAACTGAGCAAGCTAGAACTGTTCATTGAAAAGATTCCTCCAAACATATATTCAGACCACTCTTTGACATGCATAAAGCTTCCATAAGAACCAAAGCATTAGACAAATAGAAAACGCTGATAAATATATCCATGTACAAATATATATGATCATATTTACAGTTCATTATTTGCACTTTGCATATACAACATATAATGTATGAAATGGCTGGATGCAGCTGGAAATGTCACATTTGCTTCAACAGGGTCTGTTGTATCTGCCTTCTTTAGTTAACTTTCATTCAAGTTTCCGAAGGGCATTACAGAGAGTTCCAATTTCACCTGAACACAAAAATGATAAAAATGATAATGTGAGTTTCCAACACTGCACTGAAACCATGTTCTACTACAGAATGCAAACATCTTTAATTGAGCGATCATTTTCCAGAGTCGGGTGACCAGATGGCTTCATGTCACTGGTACACCAATTTTCTTTTTCTGAATTTTAATTTTACATATGAGTGCTTTCTGGGAGTTGCAGTCTTGAGTCAATGTAACTGATCCATTTGGAGCACCACCCCTGAGATCAATGTTATGTAAAAGCAAAGTCCAGTAATGGAAAACTGGTGTTCGGGTGCATGGGGCGATCTGATCAGCCTACTGCCACGAGAAGTGTTGTCTGGCCATAATGCTATACAGCTGTATCCAGACATATACACATTTATAGGGGAAACTCATAAGGGACTCTTTAAGAGGTTCCCCTATATATGTGTGGCTGTACTGTAGCCTGGATTACTAATATTGTAGGATGCTGTATTTACCAGGTGTGTTATTCCCGCACCATTCTGAGTTTTCTTACTCAAAATTTGGCATAACATGCACAATTGGGGATTATAATAACTTGCTTAAAACATCTTTGTCTCTGGCACTATGTGGAATCTCAATTGAGGCACCACCTGGATGTGAAACCCTTTTGGGATGTTGTGGGGCAAATTATGGAAGGCCCTCAACAAAGTATACACCTTCACCCCAAAATAACTGTAATGAAGGCACCTTGCACCTGCTCTGACCTGGCATTCCAAAATCAAACGTCCTTTGAGTAAAGTGAGCCTCATAATTAACCTCGAGAAAGATAGAGCCTACCTCATTCCTCACTGCATCAGTCGACCATGGCTGCTCTTAAGAATGTGGTGGAGGTCAGAATTTAGTACCAATGTCAAATTTTCTGAACAGACATAACTTTTTAGTGGTGTGCTATTGTCTTGGGATGTAGAAGTGCCTCTAAACGGATCTATTTGACCACTTACTGTGTAAGTGCTGATAGTATGGTAGGGTGACATATGGACATTGTGAGAAATTGCGCTGTTGGCTGAGGGGGTGAACTGTAATCAAGCAACAGCCACAATCCTTGTCTGGGTGAAGCACAAAAAATCACTAAATTAACCTATGCTTAACCCTCAGGCAGCGTGGCACAAAATTAGTCAGGCTTAACCTATAGGCAATGTGTACAGTGTTGATGCAGCACAAAAACAGTAATAAAGTGAAAACACCATAGAAGTAAAACCCGAAACCAATTTAGTAACTTTTAATAAATGATTTGACACCAAAACAACAAAAATCCTATCAGTAAAACCAGAGCTTTGAATTTTTAAAGTTTTTAGTAAAAATTAGCACCTAAAACATCCAACTGTCAACTGCAGACATCTAGTCACGCAAGACTGGGGAAAAGTCAAAAGTTATGGCTGACCATCATGGAGCGTGGTTTGAATAACCAAAGTGGATTAGGCCCGGTCTCTGCTTTTCTTCGGATTTACAAGAAATTTCAGTACAAAATGGTTGAGAAGGCAAAGTTCAGCAGGGCAAGACAGCCTGCGGTGTCTGAGGAAGATTATCATCGTCGGGAAGCCGCTGGACGAAGTTGCTGTGAAGATTAATTTGTTGGGATGTAGTCTTTTTTGGAAGTTGAAAATCTCCAGAGGGGTGAAGCTGCTGGCTGTAGCTGATAAGAGCTACATGAGGCCAGATACCCCTTCTGCGAGGTGTCTCAGAACAGGATTTGCTGCTGCGTAAAAGAACATGGTAGGAGCTGCCGTGATGTCATGCAGACCGAAGATACACCTTGGGTTGTCCCAGTCTCCTCTAGGTTCTCAGAGTATATTTTGTCCAAAACTGCTTATGTCCCAAATGTGGGATTTGGGCTATCTGGGCATCTTTCACACCATTTCCAAGTGTCCAGGATGGGGCTGGCACCACTTTGAGAGTCAGAACTCACTCAGGTGCGGGTTCAAGATGGTTGGAGCCTTCTCTCTCCCTGAGGCTCCGATCAGGAGGCCAGCCAACTGCCTTTAGAGTCACATCTGGAAGTCTTGGGGTCAAGGATAAGAGCACGGCTCAAGAAGCAGGGTATACCTCTGAGGCTTCAGGCAGCAGTGTAGTCCTTCTTGGTTCAGCAAAGCAGTCCCTCTGAAGTACACAGCAGGCCACAGCAGCAGGCAGTCGTCTCAGAGTCTTTCACATGTCCAGGAGTGAACTGAAGAATGGGTCTGAGGGTACCATTTTTAAACCTAGTGTCTTCTTGAAATCTGAGAAACTTCTGGAGGCTCATGCTCACAGAAGTGCCTGAAATGTCCTGCCTCCTTTCCCTGACACCAGTTTGTACAGGCATATAAGGCAGGTGTGAAGTTCTTTGTGTGAACGCAGGACACAGCCTATTGAAGTTCAAGTGGGGCTGTGCACAACTCCCCCCCATCCTGCCTGAGATGGCCCATTCAGGCATACATAGTACACAGTCACTCTATCATGTGACTGTCAGGGAGGAATAAACAACGGATAACTGCCACTCATGCCTACTTATGTGACCCTTGAACAGGCTACAGGCACAATATGTTTAGGAAAGGGAAATGCCAAATTTGTAAAAGTTAAGTTTTCAGAACTGTGACCTAAATTTCAACTTTGCCATTAAAGAGGATTTTAAATTATAATTACTCAAATACCAAACTTGACCTTTCCACCTGTTCCCAAACAAAAGTTTGCACTCATTAAATGTAATAGGTAACTCGATGCTATCCTATGTGTAAGGTAGGCCTCACAGTGGTGAACAGTGGTTTGTGAGTTTTTCACTGGCAGGAAATGCAAAACTTAAAAAAGATCATGTCCAACTTTTAATTACAGTTAACCTTGTCCAATGGGCTGTCTAGGGCCTACTTTAGGGATGACGTATATGTAATAATAAGGGGAAAGGGAGTTTTTGGATTGGCAAGGAGGTTATCATGCCAAGTCGAAATGGCGGTTTAAAACTGCATTCAAGCTGCAATGTCAGACCTGGGACATGTTTAAAGGGGCTACTTAAGTGGGTGGCATAATCCATGCAGCAGGCCCACTTGTAGCATGCCATTTATCGACCCTGCGTGTATGGTATACCACTTTAATAGGGACTTACAAGTAAATGTAATATGCCAATCAGCTGTATTTTGACATGTTTTATGGAGTGGGCACAATGAAGTTACCACTTGTTAGTAGTGGCAAAGTGCACAGAGTCCTATGGTCAACAAAATGAATTCAGAAAAATAGGAGGGGTCTAACAGACATTGTGATGATTACTTGTAAAACATAGCTGGAATTAATAGCCAAGTGAAAATAAAGGGTATTCATGCTTTTATTTTACCCCCTGCATCAAGATATCACCCTTGAAATTAATCAACACTGCAAATGAGGGTCCCAGCCATTATTCTGCATGGATGATGGATTTTGCCAGAGACCTCATGACTCAGGCCTGCTCTCAATCAGTGCAGTTGTGATATTTAACTTCTCTTGTCAGGTACTCTATCCAATGTCTATATTAATTGTCAGTCCAACTCACTAAGGCTATTTTCCTTTGACAATGATGCTTTTCTGTTAAATGTTTAGTTCAGGTGGAGTTTTTCAAATTCATTTAAAAAACAAAATGGCAAATTAAAGTTAAGTCATCTCTTAGAGGAGCAAATGTCATGTGACAATGAGGTCTTCTACTCATTAAATAAATGAATATATGATTTAGACAGCATGTTGATAAAGTCCGCAACAGAATGGAAGCTAAAGAGGCTGCAACAACACTCACTTTCATACTGTGTGAGGTGAGGTGATGAGACACCCACTTATATCTAACAAGATCTCTCTTTGTACTCCAGTAGGGTAAATACACAAGGCCGTGAGTACTCACAACTGATGCTGTCTGCGAGGTTCTTCAGCTGCTGCACATTGTCGAGCATCTCAATATTTTGTGTATAAGGGTTGTAACGAGCAGAGAAAGGTCGCGGGATGGTAGCAGCATATTTCCTAGATCAGAAAAAAATCATTACATTTAAATATGCTTTTTTCTTTAATATCATCCTGTTTTCAAATAACTCAAGAATCTGCGAACTAATCCGTCTGACTTTAATTTGCTAATGCAGGCAAACATGCATTTTCCATGAAACAGGATATTACAGCCAGAAATATTGTCATTGTCAATGCATGTTTATAAGAACAGTGAATTTGTTGTACCACTGAATCACGTGCTAACCTTCAAGAAAAATATATATTTCAAATTGGCTTATTGAAATGTGTGACAATAAGGGTGAGCACACGGCACCTCATCTACGTGCTCTTCCATGTATGTCAAGCACGGACAGGATGATTACTGGCAGCCTGAGACATACGTGTGTCCATTTATTTCGACTTATAGAAATACATATTTGTCCATTATTGGGCTGCATGAAAATTCACAAAGTTCTTCAGCACTACAGGCAAAAGTAAAGGTGAAAAGCATAAACTCATATTAGGGAAGCCAATACAAAAGGGGAACCCTTGCTGGTGAATACCTAATTCATGTGGGGAATGGACCACCACGATGTCAGTGTTTTTTAAAAGGCACTGACTCTCACCCATCTTTTCCTCTGACACTAATGTGTCTAACCTCACCTTTGAGTATTTATATTGTTGCGGTTTGTGTAACGCCTCTGGTTTGACCCCATAGGTATGGGGAGGGTGAGGGATTCAAGGGTTAGAATTACCTAAAGTTGACAATAGGCAACCCCATAGTATGACTAAAAACACAGAGCTTTCTAGAGGTCGAGAGACTCGTTCTACATTATGCCTCTTGGTACTGTGGATAACATCCATCTATGCTAATAGTGAGTGTGTAATAAGACAGTGATATAAAAAAACAATATAGAAAATGGTATGGTGATTCATAATAAATGGTTGGAAACTCTTCCAAGTTGAGCTAACACTAAAAATTGAGATGCTCCTTGACTTGTAGACAGGAAGGTGGGGAGACTCAGTATCCATATTATGGGGCCCATTGGGATGGCGGGCGGACTTTAGTCCGCCCGTCAACCTAGCGGTGCTGGGACCGGCCACCAGTGGTGCGGCGGTCCCGCGCATGCAATTAGGATGCCACCGCCACCGTGGCATCCTCCATTCCCAGTATTGTGGCGGGCGGTGCTCACAGCACCGCCCGCCACAATGCTGGGAATGCACTGTGTGTATTGTCATGCACAAGGTGACAGGCACACGAGGTGCCTGCCACCATGTCCATGACAGTGCAGGAGGGTACCATAGGTACCCCCATGTGCATCCCCCACCACCCCCTACCCTGGGGACCCGCAACAGGCTCCCGACAGCAATGCCGCCACAGAAAGGCACGTCTCCGCCTGCATCCAAATATGGATGGCGGTGTCATGCAGACCATATTGAGCACCTTTTCTGCCCGGTCGACTAGTCGACCGGCGGAAAACCGGCGGACGGTCTTTCCGGGAAATGGGTGGTGGGGGGGAAATGGGTGGTGGGCGGGGAAGGATGTAAGGTGGATCGCCACCGCCATGCGGGCGTTGACTATCCGCCCTACATCCTAATGGACCCCTATATCTCTATCTGGTGATCGGCCTGCACACGTAATGTGTTTGCCTGATGTCATTCTCATTTTGTTTTTATGGTATCTGTTGTTTAAATGGTATACATACATATGTATGAATATGCAAATATCTTGGTGCACATATATGTATACCAATATATAACATACGTACTAATATATACCATATGTATTTAATTACTACATTTGAATGCATGTATACAGACACCAACATGTGTGTTTGTGCAACTTGACCATCTCTACAAAGACGGTGAATTTAGAGAGGGAGAAAAAAGAGAGATGGAGAGAGGAGTGCGGCAGAGAGGAAACATATAAGAGGATAATACATTTTAAACTTAATTATTACAGTCATTTTACAAAAAAGTTGACTAATATTAAGCTGAAGTAGCCACAATCCACCTACTAGGAAAATACACTTTGGCCATAAAAGAAGGGCACTCTAGCAACATTATATAATGTGATAAGCTTGTCTTGCTACATCAAAGAAAAAATATCTTGTTTTTAACATTTGTATATTGGTCGCCACATAGATCAACCCTATGTTCAGATAATCTTGATGCGCAACACTTCTTCTAAACATCCATTAAAATAGAACCGGATTGGTAATTCTACAATAGAAAACATATGTTCAACAATGAAAAGCATTAATCTTGTTTAATGATACATTAATGCTTATAACTGTATGATGTTTGTTTGATGTACAGTCAATCAACCACATCTCCCCCAAGTGCTGCATTCTGCTGAAAAAGTGACAATGCTTCTGGAACAGACCTAACCTACTCCATGTAACCTGCTTTTTTTTGTTGCTTATTTGTATGTTTACCATGTAAAGTGCTCTGCTGCCCCCAAGTGTAATTTGTGCTCTATAAAAGACTGAATAAATAACTAAGTAAATCTAAGAAAGTTGGCATTTGCAGGTCTCTGTATTCGTGGCATTTAAATCATTCTGTTTTATTGAGAGGTGTCTGCTGTACATTAAGCCGTTCTGCTGCCACAATAACTGCATTAAATCCTAGAACAGGGTAGCTCATTTTTAATGTATCTTAATATTACCAAAAATAATAGGTCAACAGCTCTATAAAAGCCAAAATGAACACAAAAGCAGAGCTGTATTACATCACTTTCTCTTTTGCGTCTTCAAAACTCTCAGCAACATAGTAAACAGGCTGGAACTCTGTGATCGGATATTTCTGGACTGCAGTCTTTGCTGGCTCAAAGGGGTGGATCTCTGGCTTGTCTGTCAAGCAGTACTGCAAAGAAAAAACGGAAGACATCAGCAACTAAGGATAAATCATGTATTAGCAATTTCAACAGGTCAAATTGAAAGGGCCTCTTCAGCCATTGGTGAGTTTAGGCTCTCACTCAGTGGCGGTCCATCCTAATGGGCTGAGGGGCCAAGCCCCTCACCTGTTGGCCACAAAAAGAATGTCTATCAGGCTGAGTAAAGGTCAGGCTGACAGACACTCTTTATTTTCAGGTCAGACAGCCAGGAGCTAAACATGCACAGGCTCTTGGCTGCCTGAGCTGAAATTTGCAAGGCTGAAGAAGTCGCAGTTCCTCTGGACGTGACATCTTCTGCCTGGCAAAGCACCTCGAGAATCTCCCTTCATGATGAGGGTGAGCATCACCGATTGCCTCGGACCTGGGCGCTTCAGGTCTAAGCCCTGAAGTGTCCAGTGTTGAGAGTCTGCAGTCTTATTGACCCCATCCCACTCTGTGACAAGTGAATGTCTGCTGCCTTCCCTCATTGGCTAAGGTCAGTCAATGAGGGAAGGCAGCAGTCCCAACCTTCCTGGGCCCTCAGAGGCTTGGGACTGCTGCCTTCCCTCATTGGCTGACCTAAGGGAAGGCAGCAGTCCCACCCCTCGTGGAATCTCCAAGCCAGAGCTGCGCAGGTATGATTTTGTTTTTAATGTTCGGTGTGTGCCAGCCAGCAAGAATACATGGAAGTGAGTGTTGTGAATAGATATGTGGGAATGCAAGAGTGTGAGTGAGTGCCTATGTGTGTGTTTGTGCCCCGGCCACACCCTTCCCTGCTAATAGTACCATCCGCCGCTGCACTCAATTACCTCGTATTACATGCACTCAGTCACACATCTTGGCACTTGTACATCAATTCTCCCACTCACTGACTCCTTGCATTCGCCCATACACGCTACTACAGTTAAACACACACAGAAACAGCAAGCACGTGTAATATAATTAAAAGAGTAAAAGTAGAAAAAAAAACTTGCAGCATAAATGTGGCCCACAATGCAAAATAAGTAAGTGGGTGACAATCTTGGAATGGTACCAACCAAAGATGATAGACATGTTGTTCCTAAATAGGGGTGACTTTTGACCAGTAATACAATGATACACTATGGACAATAAAATTCCTAAATGGCCACCTCATTTTGAAGCAGTGGCTGTGTGAGGTGTGATGCACTGCAGATGAAATGAGTGGGAAACGAGCATCCTAATAATACTACATGGGGAGTTTTGAACACTTTAGAAAAAGGCAAGGGAAGCAATTTTAGGTGATGTATAAAAAGAAAAAAGAAAAATCGAAATTAATGGTGCACAAGTCATGGCACTGAAGTGCACTCAATTTTTGCTGGACAGTCACATGTGATCAAGAGCATTCCTGTCACTGAAAGGGATATAGAGCCAATGGCTACATGGGCAAACCAATTGTCCTAGTCCAGTGGTCTCCATTTGCAACCACGTTTTGCTATCAATGCAATGGTACATCCTGGCCAGTATGTTTGTTTCTATCAAGCAAAGATTATGCTGAAAGATATATTCATATGTTTCATGGGAGCGGCCATGAGTGGTTGAGCATCTTCTCAGTGGACAACTATGCAGATGATGCAAATTTAAAATGTCTCTCCCTAAATATTCATGGTAAGAGAGGAAACCACAGAAATAGAATCTGCTTTAGTGTTAACATTATACATTTTCAAAAAGAAGCTATAAACATAAGCAAACATATTTACTATTTCATAAAGGGACCCCTGTGCAGTAGTGTATTTAAAAGAAAGAGAATGAAAATAAATGTAACCTGTAGTTCACCAAATGAAGACAGTAGACCTGCACCATATGCTTTGATCTTATCGTCTTGCTTGCAGAGCCCAAATTCCACAGTAAACCAATAAACCTAAATTGCAAGAAACACAATGCAAGAAGGTTATCATGTTGAGAGGCTAGACAAGGCCTTTGACAATTTGCAGCTAGTAAAACGTTTAACACAATTTGCACTTGAATATACTTTTTATATACAATTGCTCCATGTGCAGAATTGGTGCATGTATATACATATATATATATATATTCCTCCCCTAAATTCCTTGATACCCACCATTGCCCAATGTTTTGTTAATATATCTATTTCCAATTAGATCCCATTGTTAGCTGCACTGTGAAGGAAACAGATTTTTTTCTAGCTAAATGCCCTATAATAAACATGCAATATAAAAAATACACAACGGGTACCATGTTTAAATGGGTCAATAGTGATATCTTGGGGTTCTGATGACAATTACAAACCTTCAGTCACTAGGTTCATAATGTGACAATAACCCTTTGATGGCAGTGGTGCACCACATCACCCAGTAACCTGTTATCTATCTATCTATAAATCTATCTATCTATCTATCTATCTATCTATCTATCTATCTATCTATCTATCTATCTATCTATCTATCTATCTATCTATCTATCTATCTATCTATCTATCTATCTATCTATCTATCTATCTATCTATCTATCTATCTATCTATCTATCTATCTATCTATCTATCTATCTATCTATCTATCTAGCTAGCTAGCTAGCTAGCTAGCTAGCTAGCTATCTACCTCTATCTATCTATCTATCTATCTATCTATCTATCTATCTATCTATCTATCTATCTATCTATCTATCTATCTATCTATCTATCTATCTATCTATCTATCTATCTATCTATCTATCTATCTATCTATCTATCTATCTATCTATCTATCTATCTATCTATCTATCTATCTATCTAGCTAGCTATCTACCTGTATCTATCTATATCAATCCTGATAGCTTGCTCTTAACTATCTTCATCACACTTTGATTTTATTTGATTTTTATGTAACCATCTACAAATTAGAAACAAATAGATTGAGCTGAGAATGAGTCTAATCTAGTGCACAACATGCATTATCTCCTTGAGTGCAGAGGACATGATGTCGATCTGTGATCCCCAATCATGCATCCTCTACTAGCCACCACTGGTGTATTTTTTGGGGCATGGAGCTGATTCCTCTTGTGGGGCAATTTAAATAAAAATAAATTCCCTTACCAGGGGGACCGATCAGGCCCTGGTCATCCCAGATCATCCCTCTTGAGAGGGACAAATGGTGGCTGCCATTTTGTTGATGTGTTGCTTGCTTGCACCCAGGGAATATGTGGCACCCCTGACCGACTTTGAAGTTAAGAGTGGCACCTGCTTGGGGACGTTTTTTTAGGGGGTGGTGTCCTCTGGCATAGAGGCCAACCCCTTTGGGGGAAATTTTTAATTTGGACTATTTCCCATCCATGGGGAGCAATCAGGGACCAGCCCTCCTGGATTTGACTTCCCAGGGAAGGGAAAATGGTGGATGAAATGTTGTTTTCTGTATTTTGCACCTGAGGGAATTGTGTTGTCCTGCAGGCACATAGAATAAAAAGACAGACACCATTGGAAAGGCAAGAGTCTCATCTTTCCATTCTTGGTCCTCCTTAAATGATTCATATTCAGAGATTGCAGCTGCGCCACTCCCACAAAAATATCCAATCCACACAAAGACGAAAAGTGACAACCTACAATTGAGCAATCAGTGAGGCACAAATTCTTTCACTTGCTAAGGCCCTGATTATTATTGATCCACAGAAATTGGATGCAAGCTGCGCAGCAGCAAATTTACAAAAGTGCAGGCTGCTAAATTAATGAGTGCACATTTTGCAACCGATTACAGTTTGCGTAACTAAGAATATTACAAATAAAAATGCAATGATTCTCATGCAAAGTATCACATGCAATTTTCTCATTATGCTACATATCACTAGAGGCCAAATTCCCTCGTTGCACACTTTTCTCTAACATTTGCAACTGAATTTTTCTGCTGAAAAATCTGTGTCACCTCCCATGCATTGGAATTCCATTTTGAAAGCACCTGGAGTCTGTGGCCTAATTGATATTTGCACTATGATCACAATCATCAAATGTACAGTTTTGGTTTGCTGCTATTGTAATTGCATTTCAGTTTGCTTTATTAATGTGTGTGTTGCACGTTGAAGTAATATTATTTTCATGAGCTTCCCATGTAGTTTCTTCTTCCTAGTTTGCAAATGATTTCCTTCTGGAGTAGTTTGGATTTCAATATTTCAATTAAAATTGTCTGTTTACAGTGAATTTATGTCTCTGTTTCCATTTTGTGATTTTTTTTAACACTTATAGCTCACTCTCACTTGCACTGCATTGCATTCTGATTGTCTATTAACATCACACACACTTATCGGCATACTCATGCAAGCACATTTCTAACAGACCCTCTGCATCCTACCTATCATTGGTCATATAAGGGAGCGCTTTGAGGCTGTGGCTGATAATGAGCCTTCATCTGAGAGAGAGCATTATGTACCTAAATCTGGAAGGTTTTTCTCAGTTGGTGGAGTTCCTATCAGATGATGACTCCTCTTCAAGTGATTCTGAAGAACATGGCCATGCAAGGCAGTTTTGAAGTCCCTTCACAAGTGCAACCTGTGCCATTGAGAGACAGTAGCACAATCCAGAGTGCATACAGGTACCACGTGAGTAAAGCTCACCAGGCAACCCCTAATTAAATCCCAGCCTATGATTCGTGCTTAAACTGGAGATGCTAGGTGTAATCTCAGGTGTGCAAATTGCTTTCCCATTGACTACTTGCAACGTTTTGCAAATGACATGTTCCTTGAGGAAACTGTGCAGTAAGCACTTCTGAGTTCCATACAGTTTTTGGGGAGAATCAAGGCACTTTTGTGCCTCATTCAAAGACACATCTGCTGTCTCCCACTTCATTTGAGGAGTTGAGAAATATTTTGGCCTTACATTGTACATGGAAATATTTCCAAGTCTTAATGGTCTTCATGCACTATTTGAGCACAAACAGTTTCCTATCTGTCAAGAAAAGAGATCATTTTTGGATTCTGTGACATGTGATGCATTTCAGTGTTAATTCCACAGTACTGCCAAAGAAGCATCCAGATCGTAAAAGGTTGTTCATAATTCGACCTGATGTTGAACACTTTTCTACAAAGTTTCCTGAGATTTATATTTCATGGTAGAACATAAAGGTTGATGAGTCTTTGATTCTTTACAAAGAGCAACTGTGGTTCACACAGTATATTCCAAGTACAGGAGCTCAGTACAGCATCAAGATTTATATGATGTCAAGAGTTTGACTGGTTATGCATTGAGCCTGAGAGTGTGTACCAGAAAAGATTCTAGTATGAATCCTGCTGTTTGCCCTTCCTCCTTCGCACCTAGCGGAAAGATTGTGTGAGATCCTGTTCAATCACTGTTTAATAAATGGCAGAAACCTTATGCAAACAGTTTTTATACAGAAATATAGCTATTCAGTGATCTCTACAACATTGGTGATGTGGTGTGAGATACAATCCAAAGTCACCCCCAAAGGAATCCCTCGAGAGCCTGTTTGTATAAAACCTTTGAAAAGGTAGAGCCTTGCGCTGCAAAGAACTGCTAACTCTGATAATTCTCTGACTGGCGGTAAATACATGTGCTCATTGCAATTCATGATTAGAGCACTTCTCCAGTCACAGTTTTGGGTCAGCTGGCAGACGTGCATAAGCCCAACTGTATGCTTGATTATAACAAGTACATGTGTGGCGATGATAAAACTGACTAAACGTATAATGCAATTTGTAAAAGTCAAACATGGCATTAGAAGTTGGCTACCCACCTGATCCATTTGGTATCATCCACTGCATATGTTAACTATCATCACACGACCACTAGAAGACTGATGTCCTTCCTTGACTTTGAGTTGGCCATTATTATTATTATCACTGCTAGAAAAGCAGCAGCCTCCACTCCATCAATTGTGGAGCGAGTTGTAAGGCTGAAGATTGACACTTTGTAGCAGAGAAGAAGAGTCAACATTATCACAAATGTAGAGCATGTACTAAGTGACAAATCTGGCAGGAGACTCATTACTACTGTCCCCATTGTCCATCTGAGTCAGGCATGTGCAATGCAAATTGCATTAATTTTTACTACTCAAAGATATCCTTCTGAGAAGCTTATTGAAGTGGAGTAGTAAGTTCAAGAGTTAATATGTGACTTCAATTGGCTGTGCATGGATAAGTATCTTATATGGCACATATTAACTTGCCTATGCAGCATTTCAAATTGTTTCAACTGAGCTGGAATATCTTTTGATAAAGTACCCTGTCCATCAAAGTCTAACTAAGATCCTAAATCCTTCTCAAAATGCATGTTTGGACACCCTTCAACGTACTAATTAGCAGTGGACAGAGCTGGATTTTGGAAAAAAGTAGACAGGATTTCTGGCAGTCACATTGCCACTCAGGAGCCTAATTCCTCCCAGAAGTGTGCTTCTCACAAGTACAGTTTGAGGAGTGCACTAATGGCACTAGAAAGATGACCTCCTGAGCCTAACGAGGCTGCCAAGGGGAGGCGTTAGTAAAGGTTCACCTGCCCACCTGCATAATATTAGTTATTAGTTATGTCTAAGTGCGTGGCATAAATAGTCACCAAGACTGGTTAAGCAAGAGAACTCTTATGTAGGTAGAAGGCAGAAGATCAAGGTAAGAATGACACACAGATTAGTACACTCACCACTACTTATGTTGGTCATACAACAAACACAAATCTCACCATTCACACTTTCTAGTCTGCCTGTATTTACTTCACACTAGTGGCAATTATACACTGTACAATGCCACACACCACTGTAAAAAAGTTCACTTTGCTAGATGGGAACATCTGATGATGAAGCCTGGCACAATATGTCTATAGAACTTCTCCGAAATATAATCAAGATAATGAAACAACATGCACTCATGGAGTGGGAAAACTTTCTGAGTACACTACTAATGGTGTTTCTGTATCTCTGCTCTAAGCCTCATGTTGCCTGGCAATGACGAATAATACAACATTCATCCTGCTCACACTTCCGAATAAAATTATACCTATGTATGGGTGTGCTTTTTGTGTGGAAAAGGAAAGATCTGACACTGAAAACAGGTGCAGTCAATGTTTACTTCAGATAGAGTGTGGGGGAATATCTTGGCCCCATTCTAGCTTAATCCTAATGAGACCTTTTAAGCCATTCCATGGGTGCCTACCAAAATGGGCCATGAAAACAGAGAGGAAATTAGATTCATTTAGAAATATTTTTGGCGGTGGATTGGATTATATAGCTAAGACTATGTAATGGGATTCACATAAGCCACAACATCCTGGAACCTGTCAAGAGGCTCACCCACGCAAGTGGGGTACCGTTTTAATCAAGCGTTTGTCGATGTTTGCAAATTACTGAATCTTCCCTCTTATGAATATGAGTCAAATCTATATTTTCAGCCAAAGTTTGATGTTTGAAAGGCATTCTGAGTAAGAGAAGGCGGTGGGATCCATGTAGGCCACACAACCCTGTACTCTCCAGATTGTCTAGCTTTTTGCAGCAATGTCTAGGGCTGGTAGGGTTGCATGGGTTCTGACTGACCCTGGGTTCAGACAGTACAACAACCCACATTGCCAGAAAGTGTGAAATTCCAAGGAAAAAACATTGTTTTATCCATGTTGCATTTTGAGGCCTTTCTTGTGAAGAGTGGTAGGATACCCATATACGTGTTTCTTTTTATCTAGAAAAGTGTATAAATGCTGACTTGTAGGGCTTTCATCGATTTTCACAGATGCCAAACTTTCCCTCACATAAATGTGAGAAAAATCTTCAATTTTATCCAAATGTTGATTGATGCAGGGCAGTCTGAGTGAAAAAGTGGTAAGATTCACATAAGCCACACCACCTTCAAGTCCCCTGTTTGTCTAGTTTGCAGAAATGCCTGTGGTGGGTAGATTTCCCTGGGTGGCATTGGACACTGGGCCTAATGTCCACCATTACTTGTATCCAAATAATCAATCTAAATCATATCAAAAATCTAGATATTGCAGCAGTGTGTTTTTTCATTCTTTTAAGTTCTGAGACGTGGACTACACACACACATGGGCTAGGATTGTTAAAGGGAGAAGTGTGGAATATTTTAAAATCTATTGAACATCAGTCCATTTTTTGGTTTGCAACTTTAAGTCAGTGTGCAGCACAGAACACATTTAGCAAAAAGCTCTCTGACTCAGAATCACATGATATAAATCATGATCGGATAGTCTGAGTTGTACAAGTAATCACTATTCCTGAACTTATATTTATGGCATCATTTCAAAATTGTATAGCTTTCCTTGATGCCCATTTTTCTTTCATTCCATTTTACCTAATGCATTGATGCATGGTCAGGACAAAATGAAAAATCATTATGAGCTGCAGCTCAGTGGTTTGGCTCTCGGTTTGAACAACCAACAATAACTATATATCCCTGTAACCAGAAAAGTTAGACTACTTTTGTAGATAGGCAAAGTGGACAAAAATTTACAGTTGAAAACATTGTCACCTATTCCTATTTTTCCTACTTACATTCATTCGTTTTTGATTTTAATGAATAATTTATTTGGGAAAACCATGAGTGATCTACATTGATGAATGACTGCAGAATTCAAACTTTTGTCAACTATTCGGAAAAGTACAGTTTCCTGGGTTCACAGACAACCAGTAGCTAGAAACTAGGGGTGTGCCAAATTTGCGTATTTTGTTTTCACGTATTTATGCGTGTGAAATTATGCATAATTATCCAAACTGCAAATCCAGAATTTAATGCTATATGTTAGTATGAAACTCGCCCTTCTGTCCATTTTGGAACAACCATTCAGAGCATTGCTCCATACAGAAGCAATACAAATCTCTTATTAAACAAATTACAATTTTTCATCAATCCTATGAGAATTAACTGACTCCCACTAGGGGCTAGGATTAAATGTAATAGTGGCTGTTTAACATACAAGGCCATACAGAGGAGAACACATTTATGTACTTAGCTAACCCATTGATCATATCAGTGGGCTCTAAATCCTCTAGAAGCAAACCGCATGAAGTTGGGAAACATGCGTTGGCCAGATTTAATCTATATGTCCAGATTTAATAAAAGGACTGTCTGGAGATGAACAATGTAACTGGGACCTTCTTTTTCAGGCTAACTTTCTATAAGCTTATATCTTTTAAAGATTTTGTTATACAAAAAACATAAAAAGGTACACCATACTGAAAGATTTATGGTAAACATTTCAGAGTAAAATCTTATGTTCCATGAATATTTCTTTTTTTCTAGCTGGTGTATGGCAGCGTGTACTTCCATACAAAGATACTTTGGAAACTATTTGTAATGCTTACCTCTTGTGAGGTAGTCAAAACAATGTCTAGAGAAAGTGCAAATATCTACTTATGCATTGTCATCCTTTGAAGTGGACACAAAGCCACTTGGTATATGAAAAATCTGTATTTAGAATTTGCATTGGTCTTAAAAGTTATTTCATCATCATCATCTGTTATGTTTTATATGCTCTCTGATGATTCTGCCCTCCTCAGATTATACGGTAGCAGCTTCCCACTTCTATACCTCTGTTCTCAGAATGCTGATTGGTGGAGAAATATCCTTCTCTATTTAAATACTCAGAATTCCAAAACGCTATGTAAAATATTAGCAAATCAGAAACACTCCAAAGGCAAGTACATATTTTCTGCTTCCAGTCTCCAGCCACAATGTATTTTAGATTCAATTATTTGAAACTCCTGCCTTTTCACTTTCAGAGCAGGACAAATTTGATCAAATATATTTCTCCAAATCTCTTTCGTCTCTCAGGCACATATATGTGCATTTATATTTTGAATGACATCCCATAGCATCAAAGCAATCTTACAGTATATGAGTTCCATTATACTGTCTGTATTATGTAAACCACTTTACAAGGTGTCACAACTTGGAAAAAGCTTATCTCATCCTCAGTATTAATGCACAGTTTTAATTTTGAATAGATATTATACGTTACCGTGGCAAGTTTCTCAATGTACTCATCTGGGGCACCAAGGGATGCAAGTCCAATTTCCTGCAAAAATCAGTATAATAGTATTAAATGCTAATTGAGAAAAAAACAGTAAATAACCGGTTTTCAACAATGGTATAATTTCTAATAAACAGAAAGGCTTAGTGAATATCCCCAAACCAGTGGACAATAATCCCAAAAGCATCATATTTTTAAGAGGCAATGGTTAAACTTAGAGAAATTTGATGGACTCTCTTGGGTAGTGTGCTTTTCCTATTAGATTAGGAGAAACCAAAATAGGTCATCTACTTTGAAGTCAACAAAACCTTTAACGATGCTTCACATTAATCCCCGATAAGAATAAAATGTCTTGCTGAGATACCTGTTATGTGGCATTAATTCATGAGATATTTTTAGAAGGTAGCATAGCTCAGCATATTATGTTAAGGGTGGATGCGAAAGTGAAACCAAGCCCTGCTAAATTTCTTGCAAGAAAGAGAAACGGGGAGTAATCCCTCTAAAATGCATCTATGCCTGGCTTGCTGGTGAAAAAAATAAGACACATGCTAGACCATTATTATTTAGCCCTTTAGAAGAAGCAAACTTGTGAAAAAGGTAAATGTTACTTACTTATAACAGTCCATTTGAGCTTGTAGTGTTGTAGATCACATTTTGTGCACTATCCTCTGCCCTAGGGTTGGGTTTGAGATTTTACAAATTGCTTTTTCTTGGAAGAATGTTTTCTATTTGGAGAGTGCAACATATGATTTCCTAGAAACCCACAATGACCAGGACACAGACTTTATGGTGTTTTCCCCATGAGGAGGTATGTCTGTGCATAAGGGCCTATCAATCATGAAGAGATTAATGTAATGATGTAAACATTCTATACTTTACCACATCCAAGGAGGTTGGTGGGCACATGTAAAACAAAAGCACAGCAAACTTTAAACCAAATGTAACATGTAAGTATTTTTTCCATTAGCAGTTTGAATAGAGGATCATGTTGTGGCCTTGATTATATGCACGTTACTCGAATACTTCCTAAAATGCCATTGATGCCCCCTTTGTTTAGGTTGAGCCTAGGCAGCGCATGAGCACTCTATTCGAAACAAGCTATATTCACTCTGTGGGCTTACAGCCCACCCATTGCTTTTTTATTTGCCCATTTGGTTGGCATTCAAAAATGCTTACTTGCTAGTGGTTAATCCTTCCTCTTTGTCCCTCATTTTTGTGTTTGGTTGCCTACCACAGAGCACCAAACAATTACTGTTAGCATTACGCTTCTGTGCTTATGTGTTGATTTAGGGCACTATTTTTTCTTTGATTCATGCTTGTGTTGCTGTTTGCCCATCTTCAGTGGTTTAGCTTCGGCACCCGTCCCCGTACCATTCAAATACCACGATGAAATGTCAGACGCTGTTTTCAAAATCACATCTTTAATTTATGCTGTCTTCAAACTGCTAGGATTTACGCTAAACCCCTTACGCTTCGCTGATTGTTGCTTTAGCAAGCCTTGGTCACCGGACTTTCAGCAGTCCAACATAGCATCACAGTTAAGGGTAAGGCTTGGGCAACTCCAGTTGCATTTTCTCTGATGCTTGTTTATATATTGTGAACTCAAGCGACCCAGAGGTGCTGGAGTGCTTTACATGAGTGCTAGTTACGTTACTCAATGTCAGATTAATTTGGGGGGCTTTTTTATAGAGAGCGAACTCGACTGAAAAAAAGGTATTGAAGCGTTTTACAAAAATAGCAGTTACATTACACATGGTCAGGCTAATTTTTTTTGTTATTAAATGCACGGAGATTAAGTGAAGCCGATGCCGCCCCTGTTTGTTCAATATTTCCCCTCTACCTGACAAATGGGAGAAGCATTTTTCCCTCCCACATCATGTCGCTGCATGTCCGTCCTGCTGCCTCTTTCTGTTGTCTTCCTCCTCTCACAGCTCTAATTTCAAAGCACATTCACAGTAGTTCCCAGGGACTGCAAGACATATTTTATTACAAAATGTGAATTGGAGCAACCCCAAGGTGTTGGAGCGCTTTACATGAGTGCTAGTTACATTACACAAGGTCAGAATCATTTAGGGGGGCATTTTTATAATGCACAAACTTGTCTGACCTGAAGGTATTGGAGTGCTTTACAAAAACGTCAGTTACATTGCAGAAAGTCAGGTTATTTTTTTAGTTTTTAGGTGCGCGGAGAATAAGTGATGCCAATGCCATAACTGTTTATTCATATTTCCCCTCTACCTGACAAATGGGAGCATTTTGCTACTGTTGCTATGTCCAGTGCTCCAATACCCAGGGAGCTGGGACAGAGAGCAAGGCTGTGGGCTTGCTGGTCAACAGATGGTGCCAGCAGTATTTTCAATAGAAAACTCTGGAGAAGGGTGATGGTGAATAGAGGCATGGGGGAGTAGAGATGTGATTTATCTGCCATTGGAAAGAACTTTACTGCTTTTTTGTCATAGGCTGTTCAATACTCTAGTGATGCAGTCACACACAAAATGTTATGGTGCGGTTGACTCGCATTAAAAAGCCTTGTAATGTAAAGTTTATATATGTTTCCTGAGGCAAGCATGTATTCCTTAATCACAATCCTTGGTGGTACAGCACCCAGGATAATGTGCTGCATGGCTAACCACTTATAAGGGCCTAAAAGGCGAAATCTCTTGGCTATGCCAATCCATGTGCTTGAGAAATGGTTGCAAGTGTATACTTTGTTTCACAATTTCAGATTAAGAATACAATTAACCATCAGACATGCGATATATACCTTTGAAATTGAGTTGCTTAAGTTTATGGTTGGGTTCAAGCAATAAACAGTTGTTTTGATTTTCACAATGTGGTTGCAGTACTGGCCAGGACATGGCCTCAGTGGGGCAGTGGGGAATCTCAGTTCCTGTACACATACACTGAACAGACAGATTCGTTAATTGTATTCATCCATAAGCAAAATGGTGTCATCCGATTTCTGGTGTGGTCACAAACTGTTCTCTCGCATAAAGTAGCTGGACTTAATGTGAGATTCACCATCCACCTTCTGATGTATCTTTTGTTGATTACCATGCCCCTTGCTTCTGATTTTTGACCCCACTCTTTTTTTCTTTAGATTTTACTCAAGTTTTTTCTTTGGGTTGTCCAGAATTTGTAGTTGTTCTTTCCAGCCATATTCTGCTCTGCCTCAGAGCTGAGTGTGCTATTCTCCCATGCATCACTACTTAAGAAACATTGAGCCCTGCTTCCTGAAAGTTCTTTATGCCTTGAAGCTTATATTTCCTTCTGTTGTCATTTCTTTGGAGACAACTGCTGACCAACATATATTTAATCGGGTGTAGGCAGGAAGAACCATGGCTACAGGAACGGCTACAAGAACGAGACTCATTTTCTTCTGGCTGTCCAGGCCCAAGACGCAGATGCAGCTGATGCTTCAAACTCTTGACACAACAAGGAGCTTGGATAACTCTTGGTGGAATACTTCTTTTCATTCCTTCCATACAGTCTTTTTAGCATGGATTTAAAAATGTAAGAATATTCTCTGTTTTGTATATATGCTTCAGAATGCACTTTTATGGAAGCTTATTCCAGCTCTGACTTTTGTAAGTGCAAAGCGTAGTTGGACAATTTTGTGAACAGATACATTTTTTTGCAGTAAGCACAACACACTTCTATTTTGTTTATAAAAAATCAATTAGCCAATCAGCTATTTTATTGTCGACTATAATAGATAAAGATGAACTTAGGGAAAAAACCACTTATGGTCAATTGCAAATTCTTTTGGTAAATTGGCTCCCCAACCATATTTGCTGTTTCATTTAAAACCCTCAATTAAGAATACATTTATGTTACTACGGTTCGGGAGATATCCGACTAAAGATGGAATACCAAAATGGGAAAACAAGTGGCCTTCTAAATTGTGTAGGTAATGTGGTTCTTGTGAGGAAACCTTAGTGCATATAGTAACTTTATGCCCCAAATTGTTAGAAGAGCGGAAAACTATATTAAAGTCTATTTTTAATGAATTGGTGGTAAGATCTTGTAGAAATGCCATCATCTTATGTCTAAATGGTGCCACCGCCCGTCTTATTTCCCGCTTTGTTAAGTTTATTTTTATATTTGAAAAGAAAGTTTGTAATATTGACAATTGAAGTGAAGATATTTACGACATGAAAATTATTTATAATGCTGCAATGTATTTTTAGGGTTATGCATGGACTACTTTAAACCATAGTTGCTAAGGTTTGCTAGTAGAATGGTACTTTATTTCGATTACTAGCCCAAGTGTACTGTTGCTGTTTGTTATATCGCTATTAAATGTTTTTAGGGTAGTGCTGGCATCCTTTAAATTAAAACAGTTAAAGTCTGCTTAGCGGAAACGCACATCATCTTCGAGGTTTGAACAATTGTATTTTACTACAACTTCTTCTCTTTTGTTCCCACTTACATTGTTATAAAGCACTCTCTAGAACGATGTATGGTATATTGTAAACTAAAGTCGCCAGCACAAAGCATTTTATTTTTGTTGCTAAAGTCTATTAGCACAAACGCACTTTATTGCTAATGTCGTTCCAAATGCAAGTTTACTATGGTTGGTTCTTTCTTATGCATCTCTCACTGTTTTAAAGTTTTTAAAAGTAATAAATGGTATATTGACAACTTTAGTTGCTAGCACAAGGCACTTTAGTTTCCGCTGCTAAAAGTTTACTAGCACAATTGCACTTTATTGCTAATGTTGCTCTAAATGTAATTTTATTAAGGGCATTTTTATTTTTTCAGCTCCCATTGTTTTAAAGTTTTTCTTAGAGAAATGTAGTGTATACTGTAAACTATAGCTGCTAGCACAAAGCACTTTATTTTTGCTTGCTGATCATTTGCAGCCAAACAAACTATGTTGAAGCTTAGTTGTTGATCTTGCTTGGATATAATTGTACACTGTAGCCGCAAAACAATTATGAAGGGAAGATGAATTTTTTATTTGCTGTTTGAATGTTATATTCTTAATCTAATTTTATTTTGTATGTGTACTCTGCTGATTGTAATGATTTTAAGTAATCAACAAATAAATAAATACTACTACTACACTTCTATTTTACTGCATACCATGTTGTGGTAGTGGAACACCTTGCTTCTCATAGAAGTACCATATAGTCCTCCAGAAGCTAAACCTATCTGAAGTCTGTGAGGCCTATTCACAAAGTGCGTTGTGTATTATGTTTTGCAGTCCTAGTCACAAATCTAGGTGCATAGTTTACACCTCTCCATTTACTACATGTGCAGAGATCCCCACCACAACTGCAGAGTCTGCACATGTAAGTATTCGTTTTAGTGGTAAGTGTAGGAGGGGCATAGGGGACTGGCTGGAAAATGGACTACACTTACAAATAAAAGGGAGGGGTTAAGAGTAGTTTAAGGAGAGGTTTAGCAAGAGTCAGGAAGGGTCAGGGAGGAGTTTAGAGGGGACGTCAACCGACCCACTAAAGAGTAAGCACCTAGCTACTCACAAACTGCGCTTCTAGCTACTACTGTGAAACCGTGACCTAAAACACTAGTAAAGTTCACCATCTCAGAGCTGAAGTAATTCTGGCACCACACATGGCCAGCCACTGCAACTGCAACCTCTTCCCTTAGAAAATAATTACGTTCGGGACATATAAACAAAACCCTTCAGGAAATATTGTTAAATGAAATACATTATTTAAAATAGTTTAAAAAATGAATCAATGTAATTTAATGTTACAAATAATTTATAACAATAGTACATATTTTTTATTGATTTATAAAATATTGTAATAACCTTGTTTGCATTCAACATTTGAGTAACAACAAATAATTTTTATATATAAATACATTACTTGTAATAAATTATATATCACTTTAATCATTAATTCATAATAAAAACATTATTTATGTTAGTTGTGAATGTATTTTTTAATTTATACTTCAGAAAAAATAATTTTAATGTATTATACTTCAATTATATAAATATTTATTTAATGAATTTAAATTCTTATGTATCATAACAATATTTATAATCTTTTTACATTTTCTCTATACTTTATCATATGGAGACACCACAGTCGGGTCGGAGATCTCTGCATGGTAAAATATAGCGAAACTTAAAAAAAGTTCTGTGATGTAGTAACGAGCAATTTGCATACATTCACACCTAAAAGAATTCTTCAAAGAAATAGAAGTTATAATATTCAAAAACTAATACTAGATGGTAGGAGCTCTCATAGTGAGCACAGCATATGAAATACAATAATATATGCAACAAACACCCAGTGATTGGGTCTGTTCTAGTTACAAGTAATTCCAGAATAATTTATCCTTTAATCTCACAAAAATATAAAAGTGTACATTGGGTGCCAATAATTGCCGGTTGTGTAGTGTTATGTAGGTAACTTGCTGGCTGCAGATATGAATCCCAACATTATAAGTGTCTTGTTTCTAGGTGTTAGGCAATGTCTCCTCGGGCATCAAGCTGCAAAGCGTCAACGCTTGTTACAGCTATTTAGAAAATTCTCCTCAAACTCATGTCGACTGTTTGTCGTCCTTCAGAAAATGATCCTAAAAACTTTACCAATTAGTTTTTTTTAAATGAAATATACATTCCCATGTCCGTTTGTGACGTGAAATTTAGACTGCAGGATGACAAAGATTGTATTGTATATGCTCTTATATAGCGCACAATCACCCTACGGGTATCCCGGCGCTTGACAAAACAATTGATGAAATTAAGCTGAGAGGAATAGGCAGCGACATAGGCAATCAGGCTACTGGAAAGAGCCAGGTCTTAAGACTCTTTCTGAATTCCATTAAGGAGTCTAGCTGCCTGATCCTCGAAGGAAGCTCGTTCCATATCCGAGCACCAGCCACGCTGAATGCCCTCCCCCCCAGCCTGACACGTTTAAATCTGGGTTGTGACAGCAAATTAGCGTTAGAGGAACGCAGCTGTCTCGGGGGGAGATAGCGTGAGAATCTCTCCTGCAGGGGAATTGGACCCATCCCATGTGCTACTTTATGAATCAGACAGAGAGATTTAAAAAGGATCCTTTCTCTGACTGGCAGCCAGTGGAGCTCGCGCAGCGCCTGAGTGGAAGAGGCGTCGCGTCTACGATTTAGCGCCAACTTTGCTGCAGCCGACTGTACTCTCTGTAATCCCAGCAGAATATACTGGGGGGCGCCCAGATACAGAGAGTTACAGTAATCCATTCTGCTGAGTACTGTGCTCCTTACAATCAGTGCGCGCAAATTCCCTGGCAAGAATGGAAGAATCCTACGAAGTACCCGTATTAGTCCGAAGCACACACTGGCAGTCTTGTTCGCGAGTTCAATTGCAGATCGTTATCGAACAGGACGCCTAGATTACGAATGGTATTTGATGGAACCAGTGGAGCCTCATCTGGAGCAAGCCTAAACTCCGACTGCAGATGATGGATCTGGTTTCGTGGTGAGTAGAACAACACCTCGGTCTTATCACCGTTAAACTGCAGGGAGTTACTTCGCAGCCAGTCTGTTGTCAGGCTCATGCAGTTTTGAAATTGCTCCAGAGATACCTCCTGTTTTCCCTCCATCGAAAATACCAATTGTGTGTCATCTGCGTAGTTTACCAGCTCAACCCCAAACGCTTTAATAATTGCAAACAGTGGTTGCAGGTAAATATTAAAGAGAATGGGGCTGATGCTGGAACCCTGTGGCACTCCATAGGCCACGTCGGATTTCTCGGAGGTAAACGACCCCAGTGTCACCACCTGCTGCCTCCCTGTCAGATAAGAGCGGAGCCACTGCAGTGCTCGGCCCCTTACACCCAGATCCCTCAGTCTTGCCAGCAGGATAGTGTGACTCACTGTGTCGAATGCGGCTGACATATCCAGGAGCACTAAAACCGCAGTGCTCCCGGTGTCAGCCCGCATTCGTATGTTGTCCAGCATTGTGACCAGGGCCGACTCCGTCCCATGACCAGGGCGAAAACCAAACTGGTCCCTATCCAGTAGCTGATACTCTTCCAGAAATTCCGAAAGAGATCTGCTCACGACCCTTTCCAAGATCTTAATTGGGAAGGGAAGGAGGGAGATGGGCCGAAAGTTAGCCGGGTTAGTTGGATCTAACGAGGGCTTCTTAATAAGAGGGGCCACCACAGCCTGCTTCCAGCTATCCGGAACCAATCCTGTTTCCAATGATTGGTTGCAGATCAGGCGCAACCAGGGAAATGTGAGATGACCATAGGTCTTCCACACTTTCTGGGGAAGAGGGTCGAGGGGTGAACCGGAGGAGATGCCACTGACCAGGGAGTCGAAAATAGAGGCCGACATAACCGGAAAGGAAGCCAAGGAATGTTGGTGGTCCGTGGTCCCCTTAGATGTCTTGTTACCCGGGTTCTGGGTTGTCGCCTCGTTGTCCTTAAAGCGGACGACAATCTTAGCCACTTTGTCTTTAAAATAAGTGGCAATCTCGTCGCACAGATTTTGTGAGGCTTCGACTCTATTCTCCAGACAGGATGGGGCAGAGATGGTTCTAGCAATTCTGAAGAGCTCCATAATTCTATTTGGGGCTTGCAGGATGGATTGAGCATAGAAATTGGCCTTGCTTTCCAAGATGCACGACTTGTACCTCCTCAAGGTTAACTTAAAAGTTGCCCTATCCTTATCCAGATAGCTCTTTCTCCATGTTCTTTCTGCCTTCTTGCATTGAAGTCTGAGCTGCCTCAGATCTTCTGTGTACCAAGGCGCTGAAATTTTGTTTCTAATTTGGATTATTTTTATAGGGAGCACTTCGTCTAATGCAGCTGTGACGTACTGCCGGTAGATGTTATAATTGTCCTCCACTGTACCTAAGCTCTGAAAGAGGCTCACCGAGGGCGTCGGCAGGAGAGCGCCTGTCCTTGTTAAATTGGACCATTTTCTCCCTTTCCGATACTGCACAGCGGTGTTGGATTGAGCGGTGGGAGTAGCTGACCGTACTGTGAAGAATATTAGATAGTGGTCCGTCCACATTTGGGGAGAAATATTTAGGAGTTCAACCCTTGAACCATTTGCGAATAAAAGGTCGAGGATATGTCCTCCCTGGTGAGTCGGGGAGGTAACTAGTTGTTGTAGACCGAGAGATTGGCAGGTATCTGTCAAGTCTCTGAGTTGATTTTTTGAGCTCGCATTCTCCCACCAATTAAAATCTCCCAAGATGACCATATTGGAGTGAGATAGGGATAGGTTAGTGATGGTATTTAAGAGGGGCTGTAGTGCAGTGTTACTCCCCGGAGGGCGATAACACAGCAAGCCTGAGAGGAGATGACCTCTAGCTTCCTGAAGCGCGAATCCCATCAGTTCAATTCCCTCTATTTTGTCTACATGTAGCTGAGTAAAGTGGAGGTTTTCCCTAAAAATCAACCCCACCCCACCTCCTATGCCCTCCTCCCTAGGTAAGTGTATGATTTTAAAACCGTCTGGGCAGGCGAGACCTATCTCCACAACTGAATCTGCTCTGATCCAGGTCTCGGTGAGAAATAATGCATCCAGCTTCATATCTTCGATTAGGAGCGCTATTTCAAAGTGATGTTTTACTAACGACCTACTATTTATTAACCCACAATTCAGGTATCCGCACATGTTAGGGCGCGGACTCATTGCTTTACACCCCGGGGCAATAGCATAGTCCCGGATGGTGTCAGCCTCAGTCCCGCTGTATGCCTTCCCACCAATCTGTAGCAGCTGTTTCCTAGAGTAGACCTGGCGTACCTTATTGGGGGCATAGGGTACATCCGTTGTCCGGTACTCGTCCGGGGCGCGGACGGGCGCAGACGGGCTTGCCTCTGGCGCGCCATCGGCGCGCCCGCTGCGCGCGCGCGCTGCGCGCTTGCATTGGCCTGTTTTTATGCCCCCCCTCAGCGAGCATCAGCGCGCGCACCCCAAAATGGCGCCCACATCAACTGGATCCAGCCCAATCCAAGATGGCGCTGAAAGATGTGGTGAAGGATGAGGCCCCGCTCTAAGCAGCAGGTTGGTGAGCTTTGTTTTATAGTGGGGGTATGCGGAATGAAAGCAACAGTTTAAAAAAATAACCAACAATAAAAGACCGCGATCCGGTCGATAATAGTAGCAGTAGCAAAATTAGCAACACAATATAGCAGCAGTAGTTGTTGACCAGCGACAGTTGTTTGCAATAGTTTCCAGCGAGTTACAGAGCCCAGCGGACCAGCAGAAGCCTCCGAGGCCGCCCACTCCTTAGCGCGTAGTGTTGAGTCCGGGCTGTCAATTCAGAATGTAAGATTCATTCAAGAAACCGATCTATTTTGGGCCAGACTTGCTAGCCTCAGTGCTATCCAGACGTGGCCCTGTGTTTGCATTGCAAACAGCCTTATCGCCTGCCAATGAAAGAAGCCTTAATAACTAGCTGGACAACGGGACAAGGGAACTTAGTGCAGTGAGACTTGCCTCCTAGGCAGACGCAACTCACTGAGTACAGAAGCAGTGTCTGAGTGACAGGAGGCAGAGTGCGCTGCTAAATGGGCTTCACTGAGGACCCGAGAGGTGCACTCATTCATGAGGGTTGGGATATTGCATATTGGGGCCTGAGTAGAAAGGGATATGTGCAAATCCGGAGATGAGATTTGAAACAGGGCTGATCCCCACAGAGTTACTACAAAGGTTTTATTGTTTGCCATGCTTTTTGTTCAAAATTAAAGGAGATTATCTATGTTGTTTTACTTTACATTTTGGTCGACTTTGTTGAAAAATAATGAAGTAACTAACACCGACAAGGTCTTTGCTGAAGGACTGGTGGACCGAATACTCCATCACATAGATGATGTCCCGTCAGCTGTGTTGCAAGTTCATTACATTATAGCCAATGGCACTTGTAGTGCAACAGGCAGAATATCAGACACGTTCTGGAGGAATACCTTGCACCAAACTCTAGATAAAGCCAACTCCTCAGAGTATATTTTCTCAAGAAACCGATGGCAAGATTTCTCCACGCAAAATGAAGAGGAGCAAAGGTCTTGTTTCTTTAAATACTTTTCTGCTTTGTTCAGAGCTGAAGGAGCATTTGGGGGCTTGCATCTGAAGGAGGTCTCGCACTGCCATGTATATTTTGTCCTTTGTACAGTGTGGTCAGGTCCCACATCTGACGAGAGAGATCGAGATAGAATGAGTGAGTGTGGGTGTGGGAGTTCGAATGCGAGTGCGTGTGAATGTGTGTTTGTGTGTGTGTGTGTGTGTGTGTGTGTGAGTTTTAGGCAACCTGACAGCCATCCCTGTAACTGCACTGTGCACGCATAAGCGCCCTTCAGAACTTTGGCCGTTTGTTATTTTGACTTCTGTGGGTGCTTTGCATGCAAATGCCCAGAATAATGTTATAGAGTGGTCTCCTCTAGTATTTTGCCAACAAAGTTTCATGACACAGTGATTGATTATCCAAAGGTACAAGACCGAATGACCCACAATCCGCTACTATTTTTTACCTGTGAAAACTGAGCAAAGCTGCGGTCAGCAAACAAAGGGACGTGTCCAAGCAACTCATGGCAGATGTCACTGGAGAGAGCACAAACAAACGTTATATCATTGTAACAAAAAAAATCACAAAGAAGTGTTGTAGGCTAGCCATAAATTGGCAGATTTGCAGTGCATTTTTAAAAAAAAAGGCCTGACGACTTTGCTCATGTGAAATGTTTAATGGACAAGAACATAAAAAATATATACATTAAAGGATGGCAGCAATTTAAATCAATGCACATTATGAATACTGCTTGTGTAATAGTGAACATGTAAGAACCAGTAGAATTCCTGTGAAGTTTTTGTTATGTTATGTTATGTTATACAGTTTATGAAGCGCACAGCTGTCCCAGCAGAGGGGCGTCCCAGCGCTGACAGCAGAAAACTGCGATGCCTCTACCAACAGAAGGGGCCTACAACAGAGGGAAGAGGTATGTTTTAAGTGCTTTCCGAAATGCCAGATAACTCTTCAAATTACGGATGGAGATGGGAAAGTTTGGCAACTAAAGTGCAAAAAGAGCGCCCCCCCCCCCCAGCGCGAACCCTCCTCACCCGAGGGACAACAGCCAGATGTTGTCCCATCGACCGAAGTTGGCGGAGAGGAGTGTATGGTACAAGCAGGTTGGCCAGGATAGCTGGGGAGGAAGAGTTCATGTTCTTGAAGGAGATACAAAGAGACTTAAACTCTATGGGGCAGATTTACAAGCCCCGTGCGCCTAATTTACGCCACTGTTGCGTCACTTTTGTCACGCAGCGGCGGCGCAAATCCTGCGCCATGGTGCGGGGTACTTACAACGCGACGCATCTAGGAGATGCGTCACATTGTAAAACCCTGCGCCACATGTAGGCGTTCCTGTGCAGGGGGGGCGTTCCTGCGCAGGAACGCCCCCTAAAAGTGGCTGAGTGAAATCTACAAGATTTCACTCAGTCACTTTTAGGCCCATGCTGCGTCAAAACCCTGCGCCTGCCTGAAGCAGGCGTAAGGATTGACGCAGCATTAACAAGATAGGGCCCCCCAGAGGATTGCTCCATTAATGCGCCACTTTT
Source organism: Triturus cristatus (assembly GCF_964204655.1). NCBI lineage: Eukaryota > Metazoa > Chordata > Amphibia > Caudata > Salamandridae > Triturus > Triturus cristatus. Next base: position 736,005,722 of record NC_140585.1, read on the forward strand.
ACGGCACAGATGCGTCACGCATCTTTGCCGTTTTTGCCCCATGGTGCGCTGCATTGTAAATGCGGCGCATCAACGGTGGCAGAGCTGTGGCGCACAATAACTGGCGCATCCCTGCTGATATGCAGGGATGCGCCAGTTATTGTAAATATGCCCCTATACGTTTAGCCACAGGCAACCAATGAAGCCGACGAACGGCACTAGATGCAGAGCAAGTCTTGGGTAAGCAAAGAAGAGTTCTTGCCGCAACATTCTGAACCCTTCGCAGTCACGAGATTTCAGTTTTATTAGACCCAAGTGAGCTGGCATAGTCCAATCTCGACAATATAGAAGCCTGGACAATAATCTGCCTAATGGAGGGGTTCAAAAACCCCAGGAGAGGTTTTAGCCCTCGCAAGATCCCGAAACAGGTCCCTGCCACCTTCTTGGTTTGTGTTTGGAAACTGAGAGCAGCATCTACGCAGACACCCAGATTGGTGGTGGGTACACACCCCAAAGTGGCCTGCCACCAGTGCTCACTCCACAGCTCAGTGTCTTTCCTACCAGCAAAACCTCGGACTTGCTGGCATTGAGCTGGAGACAGTTGGCAGTCATCCACTCTGCAATAGCCTCAAGATCACTACTAAACTTAGATGCGTCCCGGGTTAGATCGTCCGAGAGTGTGACTACCAACTGAGTATCATCCTCATAGGACACTGCCATGAGCCCTCTGCTCTTTGCCACCATATCTAGCGGTTGGACATAGAGATTAAAGAGGGTTGGGCTCAAGGCTGAGCCCTGCGGCACCCCCTATTTGATAGTGTAGATCTTAGAGGCAAAGGGAGGCGGCTACCTGGAAGGACCTCTCCGTAAGAAAAGAGGCAAACCAGTCCAAGGCAGATCCTGTGATACCCACCTCCTCCAGCCGTGTCAGCAGGATCTGGTGAGACACAGTGTTAAACGCGGCACTCAGATCCCATAGGATCAGTGCTGAAGTACAACCCTCGTCTAAGGCTCCCCTCAGGTGTTCGGTCACAGCTAGGAAGGCAGATTCCGTGCTGTGACCAGAGCAAAAACCATTCTGAGAGGGGTCCAGTACATTACTGTCCTCCAGATAACCCGTCACAATAGAATTGATATAGGCCTCCGAGATCTTAGAGACCCAGGGCAGGAGGGAGATTGGACGGAAACTCTCTGGTTTGCTGCATCAAATTTGTTTTTTTAGCAGGGGGACCACCCTGGCTTGTTTCCATGAGCTGGGGACAACCACCGCAGGGAAAGAACAAATTGATCACCTGGCTCAAGGGAGTAAGAAGCACGGGTAAGATCTTCATAAATTGGTCCGGCTTCAGTGGATCAGTGGGATAACCAGATTTAATCTTGCTACAGAGCACAGACAACTCCTCCTGTGAGATTGGCGGGAAAGCAGCCAAAGTATGCAAAGAGGTAGGTCTAGGCACCTGATCAGAACATAACGCAATCTGTGGGAAGGACTTATAGATCTTTTCCACCTTCTCGACAAAGAAGGAGGCAAGAGCCTTACATTGCTTATCTGACGATATTACGGTCATATTTTGGGCTGTTGATGATTTGAGAGCTTTCAGCATCGAAAAGATACTTTAGGAGGGGTTATTGCTGCTCTTGATCTCATCCACATAGTAGGATGCCCGTTCAGTCTGAATAGCCCTATGGTAATTCTTAATGGCTGCCTGATAACACCCCTTCAAATGAGGGTCATAGTCCCTTCTCCAAGCTCTCTACAGCCTTTTGCACACCTTCTGCAAAGATGTAAGCTTCGCATTGTACCAAGAGTTGGATTTGGTAGTGCGACTTTTACACCACTTTATCGGATGAGAGCGTCCAGAGCACGGAGAATCCATCGGCCATGTTTGGACCATCTGCAGTGCCGGGTATGGTCGTAGAAAGGAGGCCAAGAAATTGAGTCATGTCGAGTTTATGCCAGGGGCGTCTAAGTACAGACTTCTGCGGCACGCTCCTCCCAGGCTCTACCCCCAAGAGTGTCATAGTGATTAAATAATGATCAGACAAGCACATTGGCATAGGAGTGTGAACAGTCAGGAGCGAAAGGTTGGAAAAAAACCAGATCCAAGAAATGACCCGCAGAGTGCATAGGGCCCTGCACCAGTTGAGATAACTGACATGCCGCAAGATCAGCTAGGAAGTTACCCATATCAGTATCCTGGGAATTATCCAAATGCAAATTCAGATCACCCAGAATGCTAAAGTTAGCTGCGTTCATGGCTAAGGGGCACACAGCCTCAATAAGTGCCGCCCTAAACTCATTGGAGGGCCCTGGTGGGCGATAGATCAGTAAGCCAGACATGGTATAGCTAGCGTTGAAGGTGAGCCTAAAATGCGCGGATTCGCACCCAACCAGGGGCTCCTTTACAAAGGTGCATGGGTAGCAATATTTAAAGACAACTGCTATCCCACCCCCCCTAGACTCTCTATTAAGAGTCAAAATTCTAAAACCCGTGGGAAGCGCTAGGCCTGGTTCAGCCACCATGTCGGCTGACAACCACGTTTCGGTTAGAAAGAGGACATCCGTGTCTTCGTTCTGTAGCAGATCATAAACATCTGCAAAATGTTTGGCTAAAGAGCGACAGTTCAGGCTAAAAAGTTTAATCCCAGGACTGGAGCTGGGAGGGCGGCAAAGGGATGCGACGGCTGCCAAAGAATTAAAACCACAATTTAAACAACAAAACGGACCCTTCACTGGAAAACAGGGGGGGTGGCTGCAAGGCCTCAGACTATTTTTAATAGCGAGAAGATCATCCCGAGGATAAAGAGCCCTGCCTCTAATGGAACAGGCAGCGGGTCTGGCATCTGGCGACGGACAAGCACAGGCGGGCGCAGACGGGCTTGCCTTTGGCGCACCAGTGGCGCGCCCGCTGCTCGCGTCCTTTTGGAAAGGAGAAAGAAAGGGGCAGCTGTATAAACACAAAGGTGAATCTAACTGTGCAAGGTGTTGTATTGACATTTACATTTCAACGCAAATCCTGATTTGCATTGGAAAGTAGCCATAAAGCAACGCAAATGAGCACTTTGTGCTACTTTGTATAACTTTGCGTCAACGGGGCATTTCTTCTGTGGTACGTGGGTATTCATATGCAACCACCCATGATTTTTTATGCAAAGTCCTAACTTTGCATAAAAAGGTAGGCAGGACTTTTCCAAATGTGTAAGTTTTCTGCCCTGTATAGCACACATACAAAGTGGGAACAGTGGGAAACTATGTCTAAGCATAGTATTTTGTACTTCAAGGTTACCTTTCCAGTACAAAACCCATGCTTCACATCAGGCAAATGTGCATTAGTGCAAGGCAGCCAAAAGTGCACCAGTACACGGGGAGAGAGAAACAGCCCATTCTTAGTAGATATGGTACTGTTCTGCTCTCTCCCTTGTACACAATGCACTAAAGAAATATTTGTTGCTGCGCTGCATTCCGTGACAACTTAATGAATATGCCCCAAATGTGTTGTGCTTTATGTCTTTCTAAATAATACAGTAAACCACTTTGGTCCCAGCACTGTACTGGATGTGGCTTAGTAAAATCTGTCTCAATTTTACAATCTTTATTGGAATGACTGCGGTTACATTACTTTACCCACACTTCCCTTTACTCTTGGTCTCGGCAGGTAACCTTTACCACATATCAGCACAGGCATGACATTATGTCACACGTTTGTCAGTGTCACTTCTCAAAGGGACGAATGCCCAATTGCCTACTTTTCTTCCGCTTCTAAATCCAAACTAAGATTCCTCTCCAAATGGTACCCTACATAATGTTCTGTAAAGTAGGGATTATTAGAATGATGGCAAATAACCTTGTCGAGGAATATCACACTGACATCTTAGTAGGCAAAACAGGAAGATTTTAACCACTTAGCCACTTACGGCTCTGGCGTGTACATTGGCGTAGATCCGTGTCGAATGTATTGTGTGGAATGGAACACGCGGAATGCCAAACCAGCCAAGAAATCCCGCGATGACAGCAGGCCAGCAACAGGACGCAGACGGAAGCCAGTGCATGCTATTAAAAGGAAAAAGAATATATTAGAATTCTTGTTTTTGTGAACTGATACCTGTATGTACCTTTAAAAATAAGGGTCAAATAGCTTCAACGCTATTTCCATCTTATCCTACAAATTGTTTAATTATGACCAAGAGGAGCCATTAAATGCAATTTGTAAATTTCATGATTGTCCCTTTTACTTAGAAAGCAATAATCCTCTTTTCAGGATCTCAAGGCTTTTAGTCCTCTGAATTTCACTCAAATATTCCATAAAATAATTTATATTTGTTAAGAGGCGTTAGTGTGGATGTAAATTGAGACAAGCCCTGTCACAAACAAAAAATATTTGAGAAAAAATAGAATCTTTTCACAAATATAGAAAGTGTACGTCCTCTGAATAAAGGAGTCTTTGCTTTTGCCAGAAAGTAGAAAGGAAAACAACAGACAGAACCAAAGCATGTGAGAAATGAAATGAAGGTTTTTTCAAACAAAACATGTATAATGTCATGGGACTACGTTATCCTATAACAAATGCAATCAAGGGAAAGTACACTGAAGTGTTCGTAGTTTACTTATACATCTCCCAGAGTATATGGCTTACCTAAAGGACTCAAAAGAGGAAAGCTGGAAACCTTTTTTCTACTGAGACTCGTCTCTTGGAAACGTCACACTTCCTGCCAAAAGCCTCTCTCCATCCCTGGTTTCCCTGCCAGAAACCTCTCCCCTTCCCTGGCCTCTAATAGATCAACTGCCTCCCTCCCTCCCTATTGACCACTCCCATCAGCACACTCAGTGCATAGCAAGAGTGCCACTGGCCCCAAATGAGGAATATGGGCCTCTGTCAGCAGGTTGGACAGAAAAAGAAAACAATACTAGGGGTGCAGTAGGCCCCTCACATCCCTGCACCGGCTGCACTTATGCTAGCCATCATGTCTCTTCAATGCCCCCTACCAGCCGACGCTGAGAACCATGCATTTCTATGTAGTCCTCTGAGCAGACCCTGCCCTCTTTTCACTGCACCTTACTAGCAGCTTCTGACAATCTTGCTTTGCTAATGTAGTTCTTGTGAAGAGTCATAGTTGCTTCTCCTATATCTCTAAGTTTGTTTCATGGGCCTTCTGTGTCCCTTCCTGCAAAGCCCCTGTGTGTTCTCTTCCTTCACCCTATTTCTGTTTCCCCGAATCCCCTACTGTCAAGTTTTGTGTGATCTGTTCTGTTCCGCACCATGATCTCTACCAATGTCTCCTGTCCTGTGTTCAACAGAATGGTTTGTGTGGCCTCCAACTGCGGTCCGTGCAGGTAAGAGTGGTGGGGAGGTGAGGCTGGGTAGAAGGGGGAAATTCGACAGACGACCACGAAAGGAAATTAAATAAATAGTTAATTTTCTCTCGTCGTTGTCTGTCGAAATTCACATCCACCCGAACCCTACCGACGCACCGCTCTTAACTTTATTTTTTTTATACATTTTTTTATTGAGGAGAGCATAAGGGCAATACATACATTGTGATACCAGAGGTCATCAGGAATTAAAACAAACATTTTACAATAAAAATTTCTTGTTCATTTTTCAGATGGAACCAACCTAGATTAAATACTGAAGCCAAGACGCCGAATCATTAAAAATGCCACAGAAGTCTGGCTGGGTCTTAAAAACTTGATCTTACTCCTTAAATTTATAAAGTCCTAGAGTGCTGCATACTAAAGTGACACATGGTAGATTTACTGACATTGTGCAAAGGCCTTAGCGTTTACCTATAATCATTAAAGAAACCCAAATAATTAAACTCACAATCTCTCATACCCTTGATTATAGAGCACTGTTAAAAAGAAATAGCCATATAAAACCTGATCCAAGTAATGTGGACATTGTATCTGAAAAAGGAACTGTAATATTAAAGTGCCATTGTGCCTTTCCTCGAGTATATACCAGAAATAGGTGCAATGTGCTAAAGTGCTGCCCAACACTTCAATGCATATGTCTAAAAAACTTTATATTTCCACGATTGTTTCACAATTTTCAAAAAACTTCCAAACAGTTTTAAATATTCTTGTTGCGCCAACCCTCTTGGCATAAGCTTCTTCAAACCTCATGGTTTGTTGCATTTTATTTAGCCATTTAGAATAGGAAGGTACATCTTCAGACCTTCAGTTTTGGAGAATTAGAGAGCGAGCAACTAAAGAGCTAATCGGCTTTGGTCAAGTCAGGCCTTGCTCTAGAAATGCCAAAGAGAGCTACCTCTGCCTCGGGGTCAAGACTAATCTTTATTGCCGGCTTACTGCCGAGAAGATCTTGGCCCAGAATAGTTCAAGTTTTGGTCACGTAAAAAATGTGTGGAGCCAATCTCCTTCACCTTCTGCCTGACATCGGAAACATCTGTTTTCCACTTTCGGATAACGTTTATTAAGAGTTTTTGGGGTGTAGTATGCCAGCCACCGAGATAAAAAAGCCATCCTTTTAAAGTTGGCAACTCTTAGTGCCTTACTTCCTAACTGGGCTATGGAGTGCCATTCCTGGCAAAAGAAGGAACAATTAGTTTCCCGGGTTACTTTTTCCAGGAATTCTTCTACAAGGGGGAGCTCATTACACTTTCTCAACTGAGAATACCAATTTCCAACCCCCTTTAGTTTAGCTCTATATAGAGCATTTACATGCTTTGTTGGAGCACCGCTGTACAATAGATTATACCTACTTATAAAATTTACGATCTGCAGATACTCTAAAAAACAGGCTTATTTTGGTTGCCATATCTATTCTGAACCTCTTCACAGATTACTTTCTTATTAATTACGAAGTCACCCAATTCCTTAAAACAACAGTCCTTCCATCTTTTAAGCCGACTGGAATGTACTTGAAGACCGAGAATTTTACATTCCTCTAGCTTTAAATAGTTAAATCCTGTGGAACCGGCTTGTTTAAAAAAGGACTGTAATCTGTAGGAAAAGTCTTGTACCGTCTTGTATCGGGTCTTTTTCGCTAATTTGGATGTTTTTAAAAATATCGGGATTTGCGAGCCTGACTCCTGAACCATTATATCAAGAAATAAATTATCTCATAACCCATTTGATTCCAGTAAACGTGCTGTAAGATCCAAAATCCGCATAATAAGTTTGTATTTTTGGTAGTGCTAGACCACCCTGATTAGTTTCCAGCTGCAGTATAGTTAGCTTAACCCTGGAAGCCTTCCTACTCCAGACAAATTCCCTGAATATTGACTCCATCTCTTAAAAATTGTTGGAATTGATCTTCAGGGGGATATCTATAAAGAGGAATATTAATAGAGGAAGAATAGACATTTTTATGAGCGCTACACGTTCTATTAGAGTTAGAGGTAAAAGAGACCAATTATCGAGTAGGGTTTTTATTTTGCATTGCTGAATAATTTAAACTGAATAACTGTTCATAGTGGTTAGAGACATATATACCCAGATATCATATTGGTTCTGCTTTCAAAGCCTGGGATTTTAAATTGTGGAGTAGAAAATTACAATCAACATTCAGGTGCCGATTCCGATCCTGTAAAACCCGGGTACAAATGGTCGTACGGAGCGTTTTCTTCGTATGACTCGTACCCGGGAATTCCACCGTACAAACCAGCAAGTACAATTTGTACAGAAATACCATTTCCGTACGAATCGTAAAAAACACCGTACGGCTAAAAAATACATACAATTCCGATCCTGGACAGCGCGTACGCGACGTCCGCACGGAGTCAGGCAGCGTTTTACGGACCAGCAAGTACGATTCGTACCCATAGCACTCCGCATGGCTATATTTTTCCGGGAGCCAAAAAGTGCCGGAAAAGCTAAGTACGCAGCGATGCACGAGGAAAAGGGGGCCCGCTACGCGACGTACACGCCATTGCATATGTACGGACCGTACCCTCCACCCCTGGTATGTACGGACTGTACCCCCCACCCGTGTATGTACGCACCGTACGGTCCGTACATACGCGAGGATTGGGGTACGCCTGGGGTACGGTGCATACATACGCGGGTGGGGGGTACGCCTGGGGTACGGTGTGTACATACGTGGTGGGGGGTATGCCTGGGGTACGGTGCGTACATACGCGGGTGGGGGGTACACCTGGGGTATGGTGCATACATGCGCGGGTGGGGGGTACACCTGGGGTACGGTGCGTACATACGCGGGTGGGGGTTCGGTCCGTACATAGGGAGGGCGGGGGGTACGGTGCATACATAGGGGGGTGGGGGGTACGGTCCATACATAGGGGGGGTGGGGGGTATGGTGCGGATGTACGCGGGAGGGGTGGCAGGCTGGGGGGCCGTACGACTCGTACCCCGGGCACAAGTGTACTCGGGGTAGGGCTCGTACAAAGTTCGCTCCATACGGAGCCTTTTCCATGCGCTTGTGTTTTCGGACGCGCGGTATGGATCGTACTTGCGCGCTTGGACTTCCGTTTTACGATTTGTATGTAAAACTGTCCGGGGACGTCTCGTAGACTTTTCCCGAGGCGATTTGATTGTATTTTTCACGTATGAATCGTACTTCGCCGTTTGTACGGGACTTGTACGATTCGTACATAAAAAAATACGGATACGAGTCGTACGGGGAAAAAAAATTCAGGATCGGAATCAACCCCAATATGTTAAAATCTCAGTTTTATTTTGATTTATTTTGTACACCCCTATTAATTCGAATTTGGTAAATTCTTTTAAAGCCTGATCCAGATTCAGATTATCGGGGCTCAAATATAAAATGATATCATCTGTGAAAAGTTTTAGTTTTTTTAGAAAAGGAAACTACGTCAAGCTTGTGAAGGCAATCATAGTACAAGGAATAATTGGAACAACAGCTCCATGACTCATAAACTGATCTGTACTTACTGACGTATTGTCTCCTTGTTAATAGGAATCATTTCTTCCTTTTTGTGTTCCCAATTGTTTAGCTTGTCCTGTATATTTGTTTATTACTATGTTTTTATTATTTTTATCTCAAGTCTATCAGTGAATTTATGTATTTTATATATATTGTCAATAAAATTTGTTAAAAAAAAAAAAAAAAATCTTTAAACAAACTTTTTTATTTGGTCACATTTCCTCCTTGTTCACTTTTCAGATGACTGGTGTAATAATGGTGTGTGAGGTATAGTGATTTGTGTGTTTAATATTTACCCAAAGGGGACACTCTTTATGACTTTGGTGTTTGTTGGAACCCTTCCCCTTCGTTGCTGGGTCCCTCTCTCTTTTTGGAGAAAAGTTTTAGTTTCGCCATCCCTTTTATTGGAGCTTTAATTTATAGATTTCTGCAAATTCTAATGGCCAGGGGCTCGATGAAGAAGGTGAACAAAATGGGGGACATCGGGCAACCTTGTCAGGTCACACGACTTATATTAACTGTCCCTATTTGATTGGCATTTATCACCACCCAGGCCTGGGCACCCTGATAGATGTTCCTAAAATATTTGTTACTTGGGTAGGGATACCAAATTTATCCAATCCAAAAAAAAGTGTATCCCAATTAACCAGTTCGAACGCCTTTTCGGTGTCGACCATCATAATAAGGGTTGGAATTTCATTATTCATAGAATAATCGAAAGCCTGGATTAAAAACCCAGTATTGGAAGACATGGACCTCCCGGCAACAAACCCGGACTGATCACTATGAATTAGTTCCTGGGCTATGGGGGTAAAGCGTTGGGCCCAGACTTTCATTAAAATTTTAAAGTCATCATTGAGGAGACCGATCGGTCTGTATCAATTGACACCCTTATGGTTTTTTCCCTTCTTAACAAAGCTAACAATTATGGATTCTTTGAAACTAGGGGGAGCACAACCTCCCGATTTAATAGTGTTAAACAGCTTCACCAAGAAGGAAGTCAGTTTCTTGGAAAAAGTTTTATAAAATTCGATTGGTAGCCCATCAGCTCCACAGGCTTTTGCCCCTGCAATAGATTTCACCACATTTAAAACTTCTGTTTCTGAAATGTTGAGATGGATTTGTTCCACTAGCGCCTCTGACAAAGTGGGAAGATTTACCCCCTCAAAATATTTTTGGATTTGGTCCAATCCTACCTCGTATCTAGTGGCATATAACTGTGAATAGTGCTCCATAAAGACTCGGGCTATGCCGTCTTTATCCGTTATAGTGTCTCTGGTCTTAGGATCATTAATTTCAGAAATCAGGGCTGCTTCCTGTTTAGTTTTTGTTGCCCCAGCTAGCATTTTACTAACCATTTGGCTATCCTCATATACTCGTATACTGGTACGTTGGAGATGGCCCTTTTTGCAGGGTTATCCCTAAACTTTTTGCTTCTTCCTCCTATTTTTTCCTGACCTGTTTGTGTTGGTTTTAGGACTCTGGGCACTTTACCACTGCTAATCAGTGCTAAAGTGCATATGCTCTCCGTATAACATGTGTTATGGATTGGTGTTTCCATGATTGGCCTATATGATTTATGTCAGTCCCTAGTAAAGTGCACTGCGTGTGCCAGGGCCCATAAATCAAATGCTGTTGGTTGGCTGCAGCACTGGATTGTGCCACCCATGCAAACAGCCTGTAAAGTGTAACTCTGGTCTGCCATTGCAGAGCCTGTGTGCAGCCTGGGGATGCCATGTCGACTTGGCAAGTGCACCCACTTGCCAGTCCCTAAGTCTTTCCTTTTCTACATGTTAGTTACCCCTAAGGTAGGCCCAAGGTACCCCTGTGGGCATGGTGCATTGTATGTGAAAGGTAGGACATGCCCTGGAATGTGTGGCATGTCCTGATACTGAATTACAGCCTACTTCGTTTTTCACTATTGCAAGGCTACCTGTTCCCCATAGGCCAGAATGGGCAGCTTGAATATAACATCCTATAATCCTAACTGACCCAGAGAACATGGTAAAAATTTGAGTTTAACATGCCTGAACTCAGAATGATAAAATACATATTTTAGTTAAGATGGTTTTAACATTCTGTGTTTGAAAATACCACTTTTAGAAAGTAGGTATTTTCTTACCTAACCATCCAGCCTGCCTCTGCTAGCTTGTGTATTGTCTGTCTTGGTTTGTGAGTGACAGGGGCTGGGGGAGACTCCAGGAGACAGGGTGAGTCAGCACAGGGCTGAATAGATCTATCTGCATCTTGGGTGCCAGAGCCTGGAATAAACTCCCAGCTCAGATCAAACTTAGCAACTCGGAACTCACTTTCAGGAAAGAACTTAAAACCTAGATCTATGGCATCTCGGAGGTCTGCTGTTTTGCTCTGATTTAAAACCTTTCTCAACAGTTCACCACTCTGGGTTCCCTCATCCACGTTTGACAATAGCGCCAAGATACTCCTTGCGGAGTGACAGCAGCGCTCTATAAATACAATCTCATATCATATCATGTAGATGGGTGGGAGGAGTAGCACCTGGGTCTGAATAGGGCTGTGCCTGCCTTCCACAATGCTGGCTCCACCTCCTGTGGTGCGTCTGAGGACCCTGGTCCACACTGACAAAGGAAGAAGGTGCACACTGGCAGAATGCACCCAGAACTGGTTTGAACTAGGTACAGGACCCTCAAATTATTTGCTAGTATAAATATTGGGACCCAGACCCCAAGATTTCAGTACTCTTTTGGATCAAGAAGACTGAGAAGAAGAGCTGGAGAAGCTGTGAGTAGGAACTACCACGTTGCTGCGTGCTTTGCTGTGTTGGCCTGCACTGGCTGGTTCTGTCTTGGGCAGTGAAAGGACTGGACTGAACTTTCTGCAATCTACTTTTGTGAGTTTCTCCAAGGGCTTGAGGTAGAGCTTGCCCCCTGTTCAAGAAGTCTCAGAAACAGCAAAGACTTCAAGCTCGACGCCATCTACGACGCCGCTGCCGACTCTGGCGCCGCTGCCGACTCCGTGTCCTGAAGGCACCGCAGAGGGCACCGCCACAACCCTGGTCTCACAGATGACGCCTGCTGACACCGCCACTGAGCCACTGCTCGCACCGCGATCTGTGGGCACCGCACTCCGCACCGCCTCACTTCACAACGCTGCCTTGGTATCCATGATGACGCCGCTCCATGCCGGAATCGACGCCACTGCTTGCACCGTGGTTCAAGGGCACCGCTCGTAAAGTTACATGACGCACCGCCCTCATCCCACACCGCAGCCTTGGCCTACCGATGCCGGTGTCATCAACTCCAGTTCGTCAGCTGACGACAGCGCTCCAGCAACGGCGACGCCGCTGCTTGCACCGTGACCTGTCAGCACCATGATGAGCACCGCTTTCATCTCACACCGCAACCCTGGTCTCACCGGCGCTGCCATCTGATGCCGCTTCCGAGCCGCTGCTCGCACCGTGACCTGAGGGCACCGCAGGCCGCACCGCTGCACTTTGCACCGCAGCACCCAACGCCTGCTGACGCCAGCGCTCCTGACTTCAGCAAAGAGGAGTTCGATCTGCAATGCGTGTGACTTCGAGGCCCCTGACGACTCCTGCACGGACCTCCAGAACGGACGCCGTATGTTCGGAAGCTCAATGAGAGGTCATCGACGCCCTGCATTTCTGAAAGGTACTGTTTGCGGGTTTTCCCGACGCCGTAGCTGGCTCGCGACGCCGCGGTCAGCCAGAGCTGTTTGGATTTGTTTGCTCACGACGCCATGATAGCCCTGCATGGAGGTATCGACACCAAGGAACTGTTTTACAAGGTTATTTTGATAACTGATGATTTTTAAGTACTGTATTGTGGATTTTTATCCATTTTGGTCTTGTCTTAAGTATGTACAAATATTGGATATTTTTCTAAACTGGTGTGGTGTCCTTTTGTAGTGCTTACACTGTATTGTTGTGGGTTACGTGCAAATGCTTTACACACTGCCTCTAAGATAAGCCTGACTGCTCGTGCCAAGCTACCAAGGGGGTGAGCAGGGGTTATTTTAGGAGTGTAACTCCCTTACTCTGACAAGGAAGATGGGTCTATATTTGGACAAAGGTGCAAGCCCTTGCCAACTAGAGACCCCCATTTCTAACATGGTACGTTCTAGAACTATTTATTTCTTCAATTTAAAAAAACTCCTTCAATGCCTGCTTCGCCCTTTCAAGCTGACCTCCGGCATCCCCCGCTCTCTGAGACGGGGCTTTTGTTCAGGCACATAGCACTATCCACAGCCTGCTGGAGTTTAGCAATCTTTTTTTAGACTGGGCGGCTGAAAAAGCAATCATCTGCCCACGTAAGGCTGCTTTAAACCCTCCAAACAGAGCAAACATCTGCCGTGTTTTCATTTATCTTAAAGTATTCTAATATCCAATCTTTTATATCGGCAACCCAATGAGGATCCTGCAGGAGGAGATGATCCATCTGCCACCTGGATCTTGTCCTCCTTCCCTCCTCAATCTCCAACTCGAACTTTACGAGGGAGTGTCCAAAAATAAGTTTGCCCTTAAATGTAATACCTGTATGTTTCAGAGATCGTGATATTTTTAAAAAATCGATGCGGGAGACCATATGAAATTGGCAAGAATAACATGTAAATTTAGAATCAGTTGGATTAGACTGGCGCCAGGGGTCTAGCAGGATATGTTCCTGTCATAAAACACCTAAGTCTTTTTTGGTTTAGGGCTTCAACTCTTTCTTGTTTGTATTAGAGGTGTCTTTTTTTAAATCTTGAATGAAATTAAAAATCGCCACCCAAAATTATCTTTACCAGTGCCCCCTTAATGGCTCACTAATTTTAAGTATAGCTGTGATATCGTCTACTACTGTGCCGTAATAATTTACAAAGTTTAGTATCATTCCGCTCAGTTTGTCCTCAATCCAGATCCACCTTCCAAAGGGGTCTCTCTGGACATGACCAAATTCCCAGGGAAGACCTCTACAAAAATAGATAGCTACTCCTCTTTTCGCCAACCCAGCCAAAGCAAAAAAAGCATGCAAAAATAACTCTTGGGAGAAATAGCTTTGGGGAGTTGGTTTTTAAGTGAGTTTCTTGAAGAAATATTACCTGGGGTGAAAAGGAAGCTAGCCAACAAATTAGACCTCCATACTTTTGTTTGTTTAGTATCCCATTAACTTTGTCTGAAACAATACAGCACTTATTTGTCATTTCTACAAAGTTTCAAATAGTAAACAAACAATCCCACAATGCTGATGATGTTTCCCCCACTGCTCCTGCTACTGCTCATTTTACTGCTACACCTTTTTTGAAGCCACCCCCTCCCTCCACATCACACCCCTCTAGAAATGTGGACCACCACACTGACCACATCTAACCCCCAACTTCTCTTTTGGGTGCCATGAACCTACACCCTCAATGACCCACCTCCCCCTGGCAATAGTGAACTAGGATGCAATGAAATAAACATTATCCAGCCTATCAATTCACTTAGAAGCTGAGATCTCCTTGAGTAGACCCTGGGCATCTTCTAGATTAGAGAACATATGAAATGTCCCCCTCACAAGAATAAGTAGCTTGGATTGCTGGGCTATAGATGCCTGAGCGCCTTGAGCTTTAAAGAGAAAGAGCAGTTTAGCAAACTCTTTGCGCCTACGAGCAGCAGCCGCTGACATGTCAGAAAATATTTGGTAGTTCGAAGTTTCATTAATCGGGAATTGTCTTTGTTGTATGGCCTTTGCCAAAATCCTTTCCTTAATACGATAGTCAGCGAAGTTGCATAAGATGGTACATGGACTGTTAGAGTTAGCCAGCAGATGAAATGGAATTCAGTCAGCCCTTGTGATCATAAGATCCCCGTTATACTCAGGCAATACCCTTTGCTTAATAAAGGATTCCACCCATTGCAACATCTGGGCGCCCACACTCCTCTCGGGAACCCTCACTATTCACAAATACGCCGCAAGTGATTTTCAAGCTCTTCAAGTTTGTTCTCTAAAATGTTCTTGTCCTTGGTGACTTTGTTTACTTTCGAGAGCATGGAACTCATTTGGTCCACTAGCTGGGCAATCCTTGATTCGGCTTCTTGAATTTTTACTGGGAGGCAAGCCACTGATTCTTCCATTTTGCCGAGGCGCTGATGGAGAGAGGCTATTTCATTTTCTTGAGACCTCTTCATTTCTCTTATCTCCTCAAGAATCAGATTTAGCAAGATCATGATATCCATCTGTTTTGTAAGGGCTGCATCAGATGAACCATCCATTAAGGCTTCTAAAGATTCTGAAACCATAAGTTGTCTTTTCTCTGTCCCTTTCTGACCCCCCCTGGGGCTGACCCGGTGGTCCCATGTTATTGCCATCCGACAGCTAGAGCAGGATCTGTTGCTGTTCCTGGACCCCTGATAGTGATCCTGTTACATCCACTATGGAGTAGAGGCGTAGCCCCGGAGGAGGGAGATGTTACCTGGGTCGTGCAACTTTGGTTTAGTTCTTGTGCTATAAAGATGGATGAGGGATCAACCTGTGCCGTTACAAGTGCCGATGTAGATGTAGGTGGGGATGCGGCCTGATGCGAGCTGTTGAAGGTGTATTCTATCCCGACTGCCCCCTCAGGCTGTAGTGGTGGTTGGGCATTGAGTTGGGGAGGGGCCACCTGAAATGCCTTTTTCGTAAATAATGGGAATTCTTTCATGCTTTTTCCCTCCTCCTTACTATTCCCTGCTGTTGAATCACCATCCCGGTTTTTCTCAGGTAGGTTTAAGGGGCTCTGCTTCTGGCTGGCGCTTCAATGTTCTTTGTACCCTTGTTGGAGTGTCACACTAGTCTAACTCTCTTTGAAGTTATTGTGCACTGCACTGGCCTCGTCCTAATATATAAAAACAGTAATTTAAATGTATCTTGATTTTTTTCCTATGTTTTATTTCTTTTAAATCCCAGCCTGTGTATGCTTCAAAGATTGGTGATTGTTGTTACATTGCTCTTTCCTGTCTATTTCCTGCTCTCTCAAATTAACCAGATGGCTGTTTATCAAATGGCTGTTCAACTACAAAGGCTTCCTTTCTTTTATTGAAGATAATTTTTGTGGGTGGAACATTTTCCTGTTAAGATGTTCTCACTGTTGTACAAGAATGTTTTTCATTTCACTTGAGAAACCTGACTAATTCTTCCAGAGTGGAAAAGAAAAAAGCCAAAAAGCAAGCTTTCTATAACAAAACACAATTGAATGATGAATTGCAGTTTCCTGTGAGTGGACACATGGCCTGAAACAAAAACCCCATACCAGATATAAGCACATGGCTGTGTTGGAGCGGCTGGTGGCCGCTCCAACACAGTCATTGAGTCCTAGTTAGACTTGTCTCATTGAAACACCACAAAACAGATTTATAAAATTGTAATTCTAATCTACCATTTAAGAAGAAAAATACCAAATCAACACAAAAAGTACCAAATATTAGCCAAGTGCAGGAACATATTAAGCATACATTTATGTGCCTAGAATGCCCATGATTTCTCCCCTTTAAAAAATAAATGTTTCTAGTCTTAATTATATTTTTGCCTGAAAACGATTTCTGCATATTTAGACTCAAAATTGATTACTTTTCTGACGCTGTTGGTTTGGCAGAGAACTAATCTTCAAAACGCAAATTAATTGGTCAAGGCTAGCCAGGCAGCTACAAGACAAGAATGGAAGAAGTCTTTTATCTGGGTATACTTATTATTGCAACAACTTTTTCAACATATACTTTATGGTTGAATTCTAGAAAAGCAGATACATTTTAACTTTGCTCTTGAGTGAGAAACACATATTCTTTCTTTTTATTCCCAAAGTTTTTTATTGAGATTTTCACTAAGAAATAAATAAATAAAATATTCTTTCAATTTACATCTTTTCCTTAACAGGGTAACTTACTTTGCAGAAAATTTGAAACGTCCTCGAGCTGTGGGATATTATTCTCATTATATCCACAGTATTTCTCCAAGAGAGGAAACACGTGGTTATGTTCGTAGCAGGCGTGTGTTGGATAGAGTGTCTTCAGCTCCCTGAACACAGTGCCCCATGTTTTCTTCTCGTCCTCGGTGTACTCCACGCGCGGGATCGGCAGTCCACTAAGGATCGAAATAAAACAAGAAGGAAACATTCGAGATACGAAAAGCAAGCTGTCTGTTTTAAACCATTTTTTAAGAACACAATTTTCTGTTCCAAACGTCCCTAGTTTATCGTCCAAGAAGATGCGCTCCAATAAAAATGCATGCTCAGTCTCTCTGCTCCAGCATCACTCACTGTGTAAGGAAAGTGACAATACATGTGGGAATTACAGAGGCAAGAGCGTGGAAAATATTTAGTATCTGGGAAAAAGAAGTCCTAAGCCCTGCCAGCACTGCACATGATCCCAAGGTTTGGCTCGGAAATAGATATAGACACTGCCTTTTCTGAGGAAGTATTTCTGACAGCATAATTAGCAGTAATGTAAATCGTAAGGGCAGCATATTTTATGTCCCATTCAATGTCTGTTGTCTGCAGTTACACCTTTCCAGGGTCCTGTTAGATCTGGGGGGTCTCTAGTTGGCAGAGGTAGGTATCAATGTCCAAACAGGGACCCTTGCTTCTAGTCAGGGTAAGGGGGATACACTCTTAGGATAACCGCTGCTCACCCCCTTGGGAGCTTGGCACAAGCAGACAGGCTTATCAAAGGCAATGTGTAAAGTATTTGTACCAACACTCACAGTAACACAGTAAAAACACCACAAATGGACTCCACACCATTTTAGAAAAATAAAGTATTTTTATCTAGACTAAAAAAGACCAAAACGATAAAAATCCAACATACACAGTTTAAAAACATGACTTTAAAAAGGGTTCCAGAACTTGTATCAAAATAATCCACAGAGGCGTCACGTTTTGCCCAAAGTACCTGTATCTGCAATAAGAGCTCCAAAAACAGCTGCAGCATCGAAAAACAAAGAGTAGGCCAGGGACATCAGACGCACCACAGGAGGTGGAGCCAGCATTGTGGAAGGCAGGCACAGCCCTGTTCAGGCCCCAGGTGCATCTCCTCCCACCACTCTACAGGGAGATCTCTATTCAGCCTTGTGCTGACTTGCCCTGTCTCCTGGAATTCCCCCAGCCCGTCTCTCACACTCCAGACAAGGAATACACAACCTAGCAGAGGCAGGCTTGGCTAGTTAGGCAAGAAAATACCTACTTTCTAAAAGTGGTATTTTTCAAACACAGAATGTTAAAACCAACTTCACTGAAAGATGTATTTTATCATTCTGAGTTCAGGCATACTAAACTCGAATTTCTACCATGTTCCCTGGGTCAGTTAGGATTATTAGATGTTATAATCAAACTGCCCATTCTGGCCTATGGGGAACAGGTAGCCTTGCAATAGTGAAAAACGAAAATGGCGGTAATTCACTGTCAGGACATGCCACACACATCAGGGCATGTCCTACCTTTTACCTACAATGCACCCTGCCCTTGGGCCTACCATAGGGGCGACTAATATTTAGAAAAGGGAAGGTTTAGGGACTGGCAAGTGGGTGCACTTGCCCAGTCAACATGGCAGTTAGCAACTGCACACAGGCACTGCGGTGTCAGGCCTGAGACACCAGTTTAGGGCTACTCATGTGGGTGGCACAATCAGTGCTGCAGGCCCACTAGTAACATTTGAATCACCAGCCCTGGCACACTCAGTGCACTTTATTAGGGACCTACTGGTAAAACAAATATGCCAATCATGGATAACCAATCATAATAACAATTTACAGAGAGCACCTGCCCTTTGCCACTGATCAGCAGTGGTGAAGTGCCCAGAGTCCTATAGCCAACAATCACGGGTCAGAAAAAACAAAGGAGGAAGAAGCAAAATGTTTGGGGATAACCCTGCAAAAAGGGCCATTTCCAACAGGCCCTTTCTCAGTGCTGGTGGAAGAACTTCCCGGGCACCCTTCCCGCTCTCTTTTGTTGGAGGCGGGTAGGGGTTGGAGGAGGGGGGGCAGACTGGTTGAGCCTAAACATATGTCTCTGAGACTCCTTAAGCGCTACTTAAATAAGCCCAGTAGCTGCCACAATTGAATTCTGTGACAAAGTGACCTCCCATCCTGACCCTGGATAATTCAGTGCCAGACCCCCATCCTTTTGCCTATGTCACTAGCCGTCCACCAATGGAAAACCCCTGAGGCTTGTCTGATTTGATAGTTTGGGGTTCTGTCCCAGTTTCACTTATTAGTGACACAGTTTATCTTTTTCTTTTAAAGCTTTGATGACATTAGGCCTAAATCTGCATGTCATAAATTCCTTTAATTGTCCTTGTTGTGGACGTGTGGACATATTCGGATCTGTTTGTAGTTGAGGATGGTTTCTTTACTTGGATGACAGCAGTGGTTAATACTGTACATATCTACTCTTGGAGCGCTCTCCACCTGCTGGTGCACTTGGTTCTCCTGCACTTACTCTTTTTAGTCTGCTGACTTGGATTAACAAAAACTTACCCTTGAGTGTGCTACTCCTAGAATAGCTAGACAGCTTGATAGATTGTTGCCTAGTTGTTATGGCAGATCTCTGTTTAGCTCCATCTGATTGCGTTTCCACATCAAGAGCTTCATCTGGCAGGATATAACCATCTACTTTCGGGCTGTTGGTTCTACATGCAGTCATTTGCCTTCTCAGTCTGAGTGGTCTATTACCCAACCTAGTTCACACCGTTGGGCAGAAGCCAAGCAATGTTTGTAGAAAAATAACAACTTGGACTGTTTGGTGTGATCTTATTAACTAAGGCCTTTGAAGAGGATCTGAAACATGCAGTAGACCTGAATACACTTACGCATAATTAATATTATGCTACTTGGGGATGAGTCACAGGAGCTGCATATTGACCAGTGTGATATTAGTGTCCATAGGGCAAAACAAGATGCTACAATCTTTTGTTACATTTACAGGAGCTATTTAGATTTTCTGTCTGATAGGAGGCACGAGTGAGTAATCAAAGCATTATTATGCAGGATTTAGATCAGGTGTCTTCCACTAAATGTTCACTTTACATGGAGGTCTCTGCAGCTCATATCCCAATCTTTTAAGTCTTGTCCATCTGACATTGTGCCTCAAGTCTCAAAGGCAGATGGGAGGCATAGTGAAGAGTTTTCCCGGGCGAGGTAACATGCCACTAGTATTAGTGATGGGCCTCATGGGGAGTGTAAAGGCAGTCAAAATAGGCCTTCTTCTGCAGGAAGGCTGCTAACAACCTGCTTAAAGCAGAACACAGGGAATGAAATATAATCCCGCTGGGGCGTTCAGTTTTGCCACATTTACTGTTCAAACTCATTAAAATGTGACCTATCAATATTCAAACTGCATTTCATTGACTGTCATATGCCTTCACTGTGGGGTTGTGATAGTCACAAATTTGATGTTGTGGCAAAGCCGATGCCTGCTAAATGTAACCTATCACAGACCTTTCACAAAGATATCCATGATGAGTTCACGGCCATGAACGGACCAAGGAGTAACCATCAATTGGGTCAAAAGTAATAGATGTCATTGGGATCAATGGCTACAGGCGTAGGCAAGCATTACCTTTTGGTGTAAAGGTAGGCTATCATTGACATAACATGTCAACAAGTGTGAAATGAACCCTAAAAAGCGGCTTACTTTGGGAGACCAATCACCTTTCTGAAGTGAACATGCAACACTGATATTCAGATACAAAATACTGAATATGTTCTATATTCACAAGTTGAAACTTTTTGCGCAAATAAGCTAAACTTATTTTATGATTGTTAGAGCAAACAGAAAGGATTGCCCTGGGAAAGGAAAAAAAGGACAGAATAAAACATGCACTACATGGATTGTTTGCCCTCCATTTGCTACAATGGCCAGTCCTTGAAAGGCTTACTACCTTTGGAGTCAAGATAAGCTGTTCATTGATGTAAGATCACATAAAAGGGACAATGAGAAAGCATAATAGTAGCACATTGATGATGTAAAGATTGCCCAAAATCCATAACCAAATAGGCTGTCCTTTGTGCATACAGTAGACCAACCTTTTAATCCATTGTTTTTAAAGACAAGATTAGTATATTATAGATTTAGTAAATCTGGGGTGAAATAGACATTTATCATACTGGCTTTGCCTACACTATCTGGCCACAGACCCTAGATAAACGTCTTTCCTCCACCCTGCCCTTCACTGTCCAACCCCTTATAAATTTGCCTCCATGGACTGTTTTCTCATTTAATATATATAGCTAAATTAAAATAGAGGCTTTAAAAGATCAACAGAACAGTGGTCTACAAACATGTAACACCAAGTTGAAAAATAAAGCATGGCGAGGGATCAGAAAATTGTGAACTATAAGAGAATGAGGGTATTACAGAGAAGACATTATTTTAACTGAGTTCATAGTGAATGTCAAGATGCAGATAATTAAACACCAAAAGGGAAACAACTAAGGAGAAAAAAGCAAATATTTGTTAGCTGGTGCAAAGAGAAGCGGTGGGACAAAAAGATGCTGACTTGATTGAGAGTGGAGTAATGAGAAAGGAAATAGAGATACTGAAAAGTCACAGAAGGCAACTGAACATCAATACCTGTAAAACACATAATGGGTGAAGGTTTGATTTCATCAGGCTTGAAAGCGCATAGATGCTCAAAGCTAACACAGCTATCACAGAAACGGGAGCAGAATAGGACCGACCCTCCGCATGCACAGTAATTCAACTGCCACAACTGAATGGCAACAGTCCAGGGAAACTACAGCATTCCATAACCTATGAACCTCCCAAGTATATTCTACCCATCATCCCACTATATCGATACCTCACCCTTATTATACTGATACCACAAGACTGACTCAGCATCCCAAGTCCAACAAACAAAACAGCTTCTTGAAAATGAGGTTTCACTGCTCATCAGTAAGTCTTGGCGTTGGTTTTACTTTTACCACAGTGCCTCCGCCCACCACAATTTCTCTTTTCAAGTCTCTGTCTCTTTGATCTTTCAGCAGGCTTTGACATAGTTGTCCAAGCCACAGTTTCTATAACTCATATCAAGAGTAACCATCATTGGCGAAACACACTCCTGCCGCACGTCACACAATCACCACACACTGCTGACCTTTCCCTCTCTGTGTCCTCGAACACCATCAGCACCACACCCACCCACCTGCCGTCTGCAGGCAGCAATTGCAAACATTAAGTTAGTGGGGAAATCAAGAGTTTATGAGAAGGGAAACATGTAAAGTCAAATTAAGACAATAGATACTTGAAGTGCAGTATTCAAAGCATGTGGTCAAATATGTAATTGAGTACAGCATCTTGGGGTGCAAAAGGGCAGATGTGGTACATGTTAAAGAATGATGCTACAAACGAAATATGTAAATAGCACATTAAAAATGGTCAGAGAAAGGAAGTGTGGTCAACGACTGTGATTGCATTGGGAATGGACTGTCAGGGCTAGAACAAGGTAGGAGAAACGATTAGCAATATATGTACAGTAGTAAAAGATGGATGGGGGGAAACTATGTTTAGCTTCTGAAAAACTGCAACATGCACAGTGAAAGGCCGGGCAGTAACCCACTGAGATCTTGCTGTCCTTCTTTACGGATCCATAAATGCAGAGGTTTAGGCCCGGGTGTATCCAAAGGTTGTATCCATTTTCTGGCTATGGGAAACTGTGTTAGTACATATGGGCCTTAATTCGTTTACTTTAATCACAATCGCCTGCTGAAATTGAAAATTAAATTCGGATGATGCAGCTGGAGCAGTGATGATAAAAGTGGAACATTAGGCAGTATCAGTGGCAGAATAGATTCATAATTGGAATAATGTGTGTTCTCTCCACTTTAATGTAAATTGTACCCCCTTGCTCCGGTGTTTATACTGAAGAATATCAGGGCGACGTTATTCAGTTTGCAGGCTTTGTAGTCGCATCTGATAATACTGCGCAATTAGACAACAAAGCGCCGATTCAAAGGTGGGCTCTGCGCAATTAAGCTTTGTTTGGTGGTGAATGCTCCCAACAGCAGGCCTTGCAAGCGCCGCACAGAGGCACGCACACCCACCACATACAAAACACTCGAACGCCGCTAGCACGGCGTCGGCGTGCCACGTCATGTGACGTGCACCCTCTGGAACCAAGACGCTCTGCCGCGCTCTGTTAGTGCTCATACTCACTGCTTATAGTTGAATGCGATATCAGCAAATTCCTTTCGCCGAGCTCGGTAAACAGAATCGGTAAAACCCTGTTAAATAAATAAACAAATGAATTGGTTGTCGTGTACCGTTTCCAATCCCACTTATCTGCATTTTACGGGAGTCATTCAATTGGAACATTCAATCAATTGCCATTGAATTTACGATTACAGGAGACTTTTAGGGGCATATTTACAAGCTGGCGATAAAAAATTATCGCCGGATTTGCGTCCGTTTTCGGCCGAAAAGCGGCGCTAATTGTATCGCCTAATTAGCAAGGCCACGCTAACGCGTGAGACCTTGCTTTAGCGTGGGGATTCCTAACGCCCAGCTTTGCATCGCTAATGAGATGCAAAGTGAGCGTACCTGACCTAACATGACAGGAGAAATGTCGCTAAGCGACATTTCTCCTATCATCAAGCCCCACGCTATGAAGCATAGTGGCAGGAAAAGTAGCGATAACCCCTGTTATCGCTACTTTCCTTACGCCTGCTTCAGGACTGACTTAGCCATGATATCCTATGGAAGGTGGATATCATGGCTAAGTTTGTGAGTGCCTATCAGCAAGCTAACGCCACACTACCTGAGATTATCCCTGGGTTTCCAGCGATAATCTCACGTTAGGCAGTTAGCGTGAGGATTTTTATTGCAGAGGAGATAAGCGTTGCTAATAGCACGCTATCTCAGCGATAAAAGTCCACGTTACCCGGCGATAATTATCCTCACGCTAAGAGCGCTGAGCGATAATTATCGCCGGGTGTTGCTGATATGCCCCTTAGTTTTTGCACAGGCAGGACAGGACAGGAGCCAAGATCCATGGCACACATCTTTAAGTAAGGGCACAATAGGGCTTTATGTGACAGTAGTATTAATGATAGTAATTTAGTCCTCAAGTAGAGGCGTTGTGCATTCACCTAATAAAGGGCTATCTAAGGAATGATATCTCATCATTAAATCGTACCTTGAATAGCAAACAAATAAAAATGCAATTGAGAGAAAATTTGTAACATAATTTTTTGTAAGAATTGCAACTTTTTTCTTCGTTTTCACTTTTTTTAGGTCTGGTTTTCTAGCGCAGCTGTCTGAACAGCCCATTTTATGGCCGTTCCTTAAAACATGCATGCAGTGGCCTTAGCTCCACCCAAAGGAGTATGCCAGTCTCATCTCATGCTGTTGGCTGTTCCCTGCATCATTCAATCTCCTCTGGAGTGCCTGCAACACAATGTATGAGCGACTATTTAAAATCTAAAAAGTACACCGTCTCATCAGGCATCACACACTAATTTACAGCAAAAATGCGTCCATTCTATTGAGAAAGTAGCCAGTTATTGTGTTCTTTTTTCATAACAGCAGGCTTGTTCATGTTTTAATCAGTACTCAAAATACAAGCCAGAATTGTTGGCTTTGACAGTGACTGTTTATTTTTAAAACCTTAACAGCTTCGCACTTCACGAGGCTGGTGAAATAGAAAAATTAAAAAAATACAAACTACTTGGCTCCTCAACCGACCTTAGCCCCTGAATACAGATGACAACTGGACACTGGGGGCACTCTTGAGGCCTTGGCTGCTGGCTATCACGATGTGTGATGTATTCTTATTCTGGTGAATGTGAAGAAATAGCTATTGTACCTTACAGAAGGGCACATGGTTTGTGTGTGATTGCACAATTACAGAACACACTCGTTTATCACGTCCTCTATATCACTTGTACAGAAATGGCATTCAAATGTCTGCAGGAGAAGCCCTGGTTATATTCGGGGCTATCGGGCAAAGCTGAACCATCAGGACAGGGTCTGTGACTACAACAGATCTTCCTCAAAACGTTTATAGAGCAGACTGTGGCATATAGCAAGAGAAGATAAACCAGGGTAGTAATGTAGCAATGGGAAATATCACTGAAGACGATTTCAAGCCTGTGGAATGTTTCAATATGACTCTTCATTATACACCGATGCCAAAATCCGACCTTTCTCGCTGCAGATAGAAATGCACTAATTCTGCTCTTAAAGTCATTCCTTATGCTCAAACTGTGCAATCAGATTGAGCATTTAAATAAAGTGGGTTTTAAATAAAGAAATCAAAGGATTTTTTTTAAAGACAAGATTAATATATTACAGATTTAGGACATCTTGGGTTGAATAGACATTTATCATTTTGACTCTGCCTACACTATCTGGCCCCAAACTCGAGAGAAACGTCTTTCCTCCACCCTGCCCTTCACTGTCCAACCCCTCATAAAGGCCTCCATTGCTTTATACAGAGAGGGGGAGCCTCTCAGGGCCCTGCCAGTGCAGCTAATTGCATCTCATTTTGTTCTGTTTTCCAGGGCATATTGTGTTAAATAACCGCAATCGTGTTACGTGCTATCTAAAGGTTTTCAGATTAGGCAAGTGAGAGTGAATAGACAATTATGTGCAATCTTTCCGCCTCAATTAAAATAATTGCTTCCATTTTCTTTGCTCTTCATGTGTGCCAAGGCACATGAAAAGGACGTGTGGGCTACCCATTGCCACGTGGATCGATTGAAAAATAATTCCAAAGAGTCTGGATGTTGTGCAGGCAAAGTTGGACTCAGCAACTCTCCGGCACAACTTAATCAGACATTTATAACATGAAATAAAACGGTTTCCAGAATTCAGGCAATGGCAGTGACCTAACCCAAGGGAGCAGAGATTAACTGAAGTATCCTGCCTCTGCTTACACCTAGCAGAGACACGGTGAGGTAGATGCTAAATTTGGCCTCACAAATTCCTATTGCACATGGTCAATATTATATATCAATATTGTTACAACCGCATATCCACGGCACCCAAAGTACATCCCCGGATCTATGAACCCACTAACCTGTCCTTTTGCCTAGCAAAAGACAAACGCAGTCATTTTAATAAACAGGGCCGGCACTAGGACGGTGCGACCGGTGCCACCGCACCGGGTGCTGGCTTCCGGGGGGTGCCGTGTTTGCAAGTTTATTATTATTTTAAGCACCGGCTGCCGCGTTCGTTTCCTCCAGCAATTTCCGGCAACAAAAACGTGTCAGGCTAAATCCTGTGATTAATGTTCGTCTTGAAAATAGATCAGAGTTTTGTTTAAATCGGGTTTTGAATCACTATAAAGCAGTGCAGAGGGTTAACGCGCCTGTTGCAGAAAACAAATACTGAGCAGATTACAAAGTGCATAGAATGTAAATAGGTCAGTGGGTTACTGCTTTTAAAAGAGACATCATTTTGTTACTTGCAATTTATAAATTAAAATCCTAATATAGGATGAGTTTATAAATTGCAAGTAACAAATTGATGTCCCTTTTAAGAGAAGTAACCCATTAACCAATTTACATTGTAGGCTTTGTAATTGTACTGAACTATTAACATGTATCAAAGAACTGCATGCATGCTGCAAAGTATAGATTTGAGCAAAGATTAATGTTGGAAAAAGGATTCATTTGGGCAGAAATCTGTTCTCATTATTAAAGAGAACACCCAACTATGGTGTTCCTTTTTAAATTCTGAGTTTGTTCTTCTCTAGACCAAACACTATTAAACTATACTGCCTACTAGTATTGATGGCATGTGACTCCTACACCTTGTAGTCCTCTTTCTTATGGAACATTTACTATATGCTGAGTTACACACGTATGATTGATTGTCTCTGTGTAATGTATATGTGATACAAAGTGTTTTGACACCCTACACTGGTATGAGTGGCGCTATATATGCCTCTGACAGGGATTGCTATATATGCATCTGAGAGACAGTGGTTATGGAGACTTGGGCACTGTCAAAGAGTGGTGGTGAGGGAATCCGTGGTGGAGGTGGTCATTGGGGGGCATCAACAAACATTGTTGCACCGGGCACCACCAGCCCTAAAGCCGGCCCTGGTAACAATCACAATGTCG
This sequence comes from Triturus cristatus, assembly GCF_964204655.1. NCBI lineage: Eukaryota > Metazoa > Chordata > Amphibia > Caudata > Salamandridae > Triturus > Triturus cristatus. The sequence continues at coordinate 736,032,624 of NC_140585.1, forward strand.
CTGTCTAATCACTATGCAACCGTTACCATGTTGTTTTGTATACCAACTGAATGCATGTGCACATACCAAAAAATTATGCTTTTTCAGAGTGCAAAATGTAAGCGAATAAACATTAGATAAACATTAAAAAAGACCCATATCTGCATAAAAGACTGTGGACCCGATTATAAAGTTTGTCAGCCTTCCCATCGGAATGCCAACGCAGGGGGTCCAAGGAACACTGACAAGCCCACGGTCCCTTGACCCCTTGATTACAAGTGTAATCCAGGGCTGGCAGTGCAACGGCGGTGGTATGTTTGGCCCACAGGAGAGCCTTAGAAGCATACTCCCGCAGTCACAGCGCCTAGAGTTCGTCTGTGCACAAAGTGGCATGAACCATTTTGTGCATGTCACACAGTGCATGCACGACTGTTCGCTTTTGGAGGGGCACATCTTGTGCTCCTCCATGCACCCCCATGGGGAGAATTGGTCAGCAGCCTTAATGGGGACCCCTTTACATGCCTTTCCACCAAACATTTCTTGGTGGTACGCAATGAAGTGCTTGTAGGAAAGGGAGGTTGCAATCTGCGTGGTGGTGCCCAGATCACTAATGCCGGGGCAGACCGCTACCTTCCCCACCACTGTCCCGCCGGCATCTAGGAGCCTGGTGTTGGTCTTCAGTTGGGCTGCTGGCGGTCCCACCATAACCATCGTAATATGGCAGTCGGACTGCCAAATGGTGGCAGTTGGACTGCGCCGCAAGTACGGCTGTCCCAGGACCCCAGTTCTCGTAAGAAGGTCCTATACCTTTTTTCCTTATTACAGTCTGGTTGTGACTTCACTAATCACCTGTAATAGGAAATGGTACTGATAGTCTACTGTAATAATTTATTACATCTGAGTTGTGACATCATCATGCGTAATACAGGCTAACAAAGTTACTGAGACCCTATTGTAAGGTCTTGATGAATTGATGGGAGAGAACCAATTAGTTGTTTTCTCTCAAAAGGAAATCCATTTTTCTTGGCCTTTGCCTGGTATTTTGTTGTTACATGTTGACACTGGGAGGATGTACCTCAACACATTGTAACTTTTCCATGAACCTTCTCCCCCACCCCCTTTTTTGTGTGTTAACTATGATGAAGTCTAATGCCAGAGACAGCAGGGCTAATGTCACTTATTCACTACTTTTTCAGTACTCTTTCCTCTGGAATATCATTGCCTGTGAATTTTGTAATTAGCAATACAGTTCATTGCAATAAAGTAAGAATCTATTTACGTATTGCTGCACATTTGTGAACTACCATTACTGCTGAAAGTGGCATACATTACAATTCTAGCCATATGTTTTTTCAACAAATTTCAAAATGGACATTGGGCATCCCATGACTAGTTCAAATTATTTGGTTCTAGTTAAATGCAGTTCTAACCAAATCGAAAGCAATGGTTGAAAAAGTAAAAAGTGAGAAAGGGACATAGGTGCAAAAAAAGAAACAGATTGGAAAAGAAAGGAAGGATATTTTGGATAAAACTAAGTCCACCTTGGACTCTTGGCAGAGTCTTCATCTTACTCTTGTGAGCAGATCTAACCTGCTAAAAATGGTTATTTTACCAAGAGTTCTTTACTTCTCTCGTGCTGTCCCCTTATTAGTCAAAAAGCCTCAGATTCGCCAGCTTCAGACAATATGTGAAAAATACTTGTGGGCTCCTGGAAAGATTTGTAGAGCCTCTCGTTTGATGGCGCTACCATTTGCTCGTGGTGGATGGGCTATCCCTGATTTTGCGTTATATCAAATGTCATGTTTACTTTTGAAGATGCGTATCCTTCTTACAGGGGAAGAAGTTGGTAATCCCGCTGAAGCCCCCTCTATCTATCAGATGGCTCTTGGTTGTTTCGCTAAGAATTGCCTGCAAACTGAAAAAGATGGCAGTTATTACAAACGTACTCGTTTCAAAATTATTGCCTCTGCCTTTTCTGTTTGGAAAAGCCTTAAAAAGATGTTTCATATTCCCAAAATATACATTCTATTCTCCTCTCGCTGCACCTCATTTGTTACCTCCAATTTTTTTTGATTCAATAGCACGCCAATGGCACATCAAAGGGATAATGCGGCTAGGGGCTTTCGTTTCCACAGAGGGTGTCTTTCTCTCTTTTGATGAGCTTAAAAAGAAATTTGATTTAGTTAACACTCAATTTTTTAAATTCCTTCAGATTCGGGATTTTTTGCAGAAATACACTTCTCACCTTGTTTCTATCCGTATTATAGACGCTGTAAGCTCTCAATTACGAATAGGCCCTATCTACCATATATTATTGGATTCTAGATTAGATGATCTCGATAAAACAAATGCGAAGTGGAGGACTCGGCTTTCATCTTCTTCTATTCATATTAAAGATTCTATCAGCATTGCTCATAAGGTTTTTTATTCTGCTTTGTTAAAAACCCAGCACTTTAAAACTGTATTTAATTTATACTACACTCCTGCGGTTATTATGAAATGGGGCAATTCCTCACATGCTTCAAAATCTGGGGAATGTTTCCGTTGTCAAGCTGGCAATGCTGATATAGTACACATTTTTTTTTCTTGCCCCTCTCTACGTCTTCTTTTTAATCAAATTGAAAGTTTTTTGTTTCACATTTTAGGTAAACCAATAGCTGTTTCCTCAAGTAGATTTTATTAGGGATTGATGAGGTTTCATTTGGGGTACAACCTTTCTGTAAATTCCGATATTTTATGTTCATTATTGCGGCTGTAACGCGACTTTCTATTGCTACTGCCTGGTTACAACCTGAGGCCCCGAGCTTCGATTTATGGCGCGCCAAATTATTTAATCTTTATAATCTAGAAATTAGTATGTACTTGCTGAAAAAACCGCGTAAAAAGAAATTTGGTATGGCTATTTGGCAACCATTAATTGATTACTTTTCTGATTAGTTTTTTCCTTTTCCTTTAGTCGCTGTTGGAAAAGTCAAATGTACTGTATGAATTTTTTGTTTTTGTATATCTGTACATGTGGAACTTCAAATAAAAAAAATAAAAAAATAAAAAAAGGAAAAGAAAGGAAGAAAGGGGTGCATGGTTAGAGAAGAAGAAAGAGATGTAATACTGTTAACGACGAGGGGATAGGAAGGAGTAAATGTGGTGTACAGACTATGTGGTGGCCACAGGGAAATGCACCGCCATCAACAACGAAAAGGAGAAACAAGAGTAGGGTACTTGGCAAGGAAAAGAGACAGAAGATGGAGAGTATGATGTAAAAGAAACAGAAAAGGGGAGTAATCCCCCTTTTTACTGAATAAAACATTTCAACCAAATGAACATTTGAATCAAATGATTTGAGCCACTGTCGCTTCAATGTGCATGTATCAAATATTTGCATTCAAACCAGTTGACTTAGAAAGAGCACAATTCAGACTAAAAGAGTTAAAGTAATCACATAAAACAAATTTTGGAACATTTATTTTCTGCTAAGCTAGCTAGTATCTGGGCTAGATAGGGGGTGGAGGCGAAGACTGAGTGAAGTGGCTTGTGCTTAATGAAGGCTAGCTTATAAAACTTCTTGCCTCAATCAGCAGTCAGTTGAGAGTAAGTAAAATTTGGAAGTTGTGATCACACTTTTTGTGGCAGTGCATACCATAACTACAGAGTGTGTTGCTACATGCAGTTTAGACATTCTTGCAGGTAGTGAGTTTCCATAGTTTGCCCTCAATAGCACAAGAGCTTGAGTCACTTATTTGAAATGATTTTCTGGGATGAAGGGTTTAATACCTCAAGGAGCCTGAGCTGATGTTGTACCCCTTTTAGCCAAGGAGGGTCTGTATGCTTGCAGGTTGATGCACTTGTCCAGGAAGAAGCCAAGTGATTTCACACATTCCACAATGAAGGGGTGGCACTTCAGTACTGATCATGCACTGAGCCAGGCCTGAACCAAGGAGGCAGAGCTTGGCCTGGTGATCTGAAGGGCCTCTCTTTTAGGTTGGTTGAATATGAGGCGGTGCATCATTACATCCTCGTTAGTCTTCCTCGCCACAAGAGTAACAAAGTGAGCTTCAGCTCCACACCAGAACCCTCCAAAGCAAAAAGTTGGCCTCCCATCCCTTCCCAAGAAGGCCGACCCATATCACCCTTGACCTCTATAATGGCGGGCCAGTCCAACCCATCAGCCTGTTTTTTTGGTTCTGCGCACAATGACTCTCCAGATGCGCTTTTAGGTAAGTGGTTTCTTCTGTAGTGGGAACATGGGTCCAGGGTTGGTGGTCCTGCTATAGCGGGCCTGTGGGATCTAGGACCCTCCCCCCTTCCTTCCCCCGGTATCCTGCAGTGCCGGTTAGGCTCTGCCTTAGCGAGCCAAGGGTTTACAGGGGAGCGGCCGGGGTGGTCTGGGGCTCTGCCTTGTGGCTCCTTCAGTCCCCCGCCCGTATGGGCAATGGTTTTGGTACATTATTTTTGCCCGAGCCTCCCGTGGGTTTCTCCTGTTTGTTTGTGGATATATTGTCTGACAATCTGTGCTTGCGAGCGGGGCGTTTTTTTGTCCCCGTGTCTCCAGTTTACTGCACTGGGGTGGGGGGTGACCCGGCGTGAGTGGTGCCTGTTAACGAGGGGAAACAAAGGGCTAAACGTTGTGTGCTATTTCTCACTCTCGCACATTTCTGGCTGTTTCAGGTGTACTTTCCTTACGCCTATTTATAGGGGGGCAGCAATGCTGCCTTTTTAAGGCCTAGGTTCTAGGGTGTTGGGCAGGGGGGTCCCGGTGGACCGTTCTACGGTCTCCCGCCGCGCCCGCGTTTTCCTGTGGTGTCATTGCTTCTTTCAGGTTCTCCCGCTCACTGTGGTGCTCAGTCCCGAGCAGGCTTGCAACACGGGCTGCAGCAATGACCCGCTATCTTTGGGTTGTGCGTTCGTGCTCCTCAGGGCTCAAAGGGCTTACCAGTTTTGTGCCGAGATGGGTGCACTTTCCGGGCCTGGCGCTGACTTGTTCCTCGGTCCTCTGCTACTAGTGTCTCCGGTGGCTGCATTCCTGGTCCAGCTTACGAGGTGCGGGGCTGGACTCATCCGGCTTCCCGCGCCTCCGATTCTCTCTCTGTCCCGTTGGTAACCTCAGACTCTCCCGTTCCTCAGGTCGCCGGCGTGCGACTTGTGTATGGGATTATATCCTTTCTGTGAGCGCCAGTCCTTAGTGGGGATTCTTTCTGCAACCCTTCAGTACATACTGTATTGTTGTGCGGCCACCTTACCAACGCATAGCTTTCATTGTGTGTTGTTTGTCTGATGGGTCTTGCGCAAGCGTTATGCTCATGCAGCACGACTGTTACCCTGGTTTACAGCTTGCTGTGTTTGTGTGCAGGTGCTGTTGGGAGCTATCGAGTCTGCTCGTCTCTTCTGTTGCTGTCGCGTTTCAGGCTCTACCATGTCGTTGTTTTTTGGGTGGTGGTACCCCGGTGTTGCTAGTTACGGCGGTAAGTCTATGTTTACCTAGCAGCTGTCTTTGGATGATGGTGGTGTATTTTCCGGTCTGGGTGCTGATAAGTCATTGTTTGCACTTGTATTCACGACCTGCTTCATTGCGCAGTGTGTTAGGGGTGATTTGCGGCTTTGTGCCTTCTATGAGTAGTTCCTCTGCGTGCTACTTTTGTTGCGTCCATTCTTTGTAGGTCTTCCCGGCTGGTCATTATTGCCTGTTTTTTATTGTGCACATTAGTGGGTTTTTTAAGCGGCGTCAAGGTGCTGTATGTGCACTGTGCCGTACTCTTCAAGACACAGCATTGGGCAGTTCTGGGTGTTTTCTCCATCTTCCTTTCTTCTATGGTGGCCTAGACGGGTTCCATTGGGGCTGTGTAGTTTGCCATTCATGTCCATACTGTTGGAGGCAAGTACGTCAACCATTTGCCCTATGGTTTGTGTGTTTATGTCTGGGTGTTTGACTGTAATTTTAGGGTGTATCGCAGATTCTGGACTTCGTTTTGTTCACTGTGTTTGTCCCTGCCTCTTTCTCCTCTTCCGGGCTTTTGGGCTTGTGGTCCTTCCATCCTGTATAATCCTGTTCCCGCCTGCTCTCCATTTTGGAAACAAAGCACTATGGGGTATACCCAAATCACCCTCCCAAGCCTGGGTATAGACACATCTAGTACATATGAAGAAAATGGCGTAGAGGGATAAATCTCTTATTTATTTATGCACAAGAAACAATAAATTTCCTCGGCAATATATTTTCTTTTTTGTCAAACCTTTCGAAAATTAAATTTCAGAAGCGGATAACTCTTTGTATACATCAGCGTACTTAACTCATAATATATCCAATTACAAATACAACAAAATTCCCCTAACTATTATTACACCTATGTACACTTCTTATTCACAGTTGTACATTTAGAGGTAGTCCTCTTGGCGTCCAAGGTGTTACTCCTATCCTGTTATTTGAAATGCGCCAAAAAACTAATTTCTGAGTCACCCCAATCTGTGGACTCCTCGATAATCAGTATGTCGACGCGTTCGCGTTTCAGCCTCCAATTATTTGGTTTTGTCAGGACGGGGAAACAGTCTATCTACAAAAATAATACACATCAAACATAAGTGGCTATTCTGATATATCTATCCCTTATTTGCCCATGCAGTGCCCTAAATATACAACTGTGAATAAGAAGTGTACATAGGTGTAATAATAGTTAGGGGAATTTTTTCAAAAAACTCTTTTTTGGAATTTTTTGTACATATGAGATTTTTGTATGTTGTGGTGTATATAAGATGTACATATGTTGTATGAATTTGTAAATTGTGATTGTTGTGTGATGAATTTTGTTGTATTTGTAATTGGATATATTATGAGTTAAGTACGCTGATGTATACGAAGAGTTATCCGCTTCTGAAATTTAATTTTCGAAAGGTTTGACAAAAAAGAAAATATATTGCCGAGGAAATTTCTTGTTTCTTGTGCATAAATAAATAAGAGATTTATCCCTCTACGCCTTTTTCTTCAAATATATACTAGATGCTCTCCATTTTGGTGCAGGATCTGGCCTGGTTGGTGCCTGGTGGGCCGACCACCTGGGGATTCTGGGGGCTGTGGGTTGCTGCGTGTCTGTTGGGCACGGGCGGCTGTTGGCGCCTGTCCGTCCTTCTCTGGGCTGTTTCGGTAGTCGCCGTGTGGACTTTTACTTCTGCTCCTGGGGGGCTTGCTCTTTCCGGTTCAGGGCCATGGTACCCCCTCCTCCACTGGCTCTCTGGCTCAGCGTGTGGTTCCTGCGCCCCCTTCCTGGTCCTGCTTCTCCTGGCTTCCTGGAGGTTGGGGCTCTGTTGGGGGACTTCTGTTGCCTATCCTCCCATCCTGGGTGGCCTCTGTCTCGGTTCCATGGGTCCTGCCCACTGCCAGGCCGCGCCGGGTGTCACATGTTTTCGGCTGTTGGGCTCCCCTGCTCGTGTCTGTATGGCTGTGGCTCTTTGGTTGTTCAACTGCCTTTGGGTGGTGGCAGCTTGGTAGGGCCAGGGGTTCAACACACGCCTCTGCTGAGGTGTGCGTTTTGGCCTGTTCTGGTGGGCCTGTTCCAGTTTCAGGTGGGGTATTGGTTGCCTTCCTCCTTGTGCCTGTCCCCCTTCGGCTAGTTTCGTGTGCCCCCCTGGCTGTTCATGTCGGGGTTGTCTACCTTGGTAGGGGCCTTCCACGGGGAGTGTTTTGGGTGTCTTTGTGCCTTGTTGAAGGCGATGCTTGCCCGGTCGGTCCGTTGGGGGTCCTCCCCGTCCAGTTGGTCTCAGTGCCTTTGGGCCTTCCTTGGTTTCAGTTCCTTCCCGGCTTCCCATGGGTGTCCCTTCTCCTTCCCCGGTGGCTCCATTCCCGCCCTGTCTACCGGTGCGGCCAGTGGTCTCCCTGGGTGATGGTGGCCTTTGGCGTCCTGTGGGGCGTGCTTGGGTTCCCGGTCTGTACTGGTCGGTTGGTCCACCTGTTGGTGGGTTTCCCAACTGGCTTCTGTTGGCCGTTCCTTGCCTTGTTGGGGGTTTGTCCCTGCCCTGCGGGGGCTTCTTGTTGCTGTTTCGAGCAATTGTTTCCCTGCCTCGTTCTCTGGGGGGTTGCGGGGTTTGCCCCTTTGGCCTTTTGGCACTGTTTCTGTCCTTGACTGGGTCACTTTTTGTTCCGGTTTCGGTCTGCATCCCCGGTGTTTTCTTGGTCAACCTTCTCGTCCGGGCTCCCGGACGAGCGCTTTCCTCTGGTCCCTTTCCGTAAGTGGGTTCTCGGATTGTTTGGCCAGGACATGGCTTTTGACCAGTTGGTGGTGCTCTCCTGGGTGCTCTCCCTTGGTTTCTGCTGCTGCGGGGTCTGTGTTGTGCTTCTGGGGGCACAGGCTCACATGGGACATGGGTTTGTATACTGCCACTACTTTCTCCATAGCGCATGGTGGTGTTTGTTCATGCAGGGCTTTTTATTGTCCGGGGGTGCTGGGATTTCCCGGTTCTACTTCCCCGGGCAGGGCCCTGCGCTTCCTGTGCGGATTTTGTCTCCTCTTCTTCTTTGTCCCTGGTTTTGGGGTACTGGATCCTGCTGGCTCGGGTTTGCTCCCTGGTGGTGTTGACGTTGCTCAGGTTCGTTTTGCCTTCTGTCCTTCTGTCCTTTGGTGTGTTTCTGCCTGTGGCCTTACCTCCATATACGCTTCTGTTCCTGTCGGCTCTCCGTTGTTCGGCTGAGTCGGGCCTGGTTCTTGGGTGTATGAATGGCCACCTGGGTGCTCGCTTCGGCGGCTCTTTTGCTGCATTTGGATCGTTGCGGGGATGGTTTGGTTGGCCCCTGTGCGGTGCTGTCTCACTCATTAGGGCTGCGTTCCCCTTACTACTGGGTTCTTTATGCTTTCTTTTGTGTGGTGGCCCCTGTTGAGCGTTCGCATTTTTTCAGGTGACTCGGCCTTGGGCCTGGTCCTTTCCGCTCTTCGGCCTCCGTGGGCGGCCTTGTGGCCTTTCCGCTTAAACTGTTGGCCGGTTGGGTTCCCTTGGTGGCCGGCTCGCTTCGGAGTCGTTTACTGCAGCCTCCTGTCTGTCTTGCCTTGTGCCTACCTGGGTTCTATCATTAGTGTCGTGCTGCCTTCATGGGGGTCCTTTGTGCGACTGGAGTCCGTGTCCCCCCTGTTTCTCTCCTGGCTGGTGGGGTTTTTGGAGCCCTTCTTTTTGTTGTTCGGTTGGGGTGCTGGGTTCATTTCTACACCTTTTTCCATTGTTGCAGCTCCTGCTTGTCTGGTTCTTCTGCTTCAGTCCTCGGTTGCCTTCAGGCCTGATGGGTTTTGTTCCCTCCTTCCCCTCTGGTAGTTGGTTTGGGGTGGTTCGGCTCTCTCGTTGTTGGTGGTCCGCCGACCGGTGTGGCTGTGTTTCGGGAGGACGGCGTCTCTTTCCGGCTGTGGCATCTTGTTGTGTCGCTGTTGTGGGGGTGCCCTCTGTTTCTTTGGTTCCGATGTCTGGGCTTTGGCTTCCCTCTTGCTGTTGGCTGTTCGTTGGACTGTCTTCGTATGTTTGGGCCAGCTTACTACTTTCTGTTCTGGGGCCTGTTGGTTGATGCTTTTGGCTCCGTGAAGTTTCGACCTGTGCCTTTTCTGTCTGCCTTCTGTCGTTGGTTCGGGCTTGCTTTCTGGCTGGCCTATGGGTCTCAGGGGTCCGGGTTTTTGGCCCTCCCAGTGTCTCCCTGTCCCGGGCTGGTTCTTCCTGCTCGTGGGTGCCTCTCTCTTGGGTGGTTCCTTCCACTCATCTGTGCTTTTTGGGGTTTGCTCTGCTTCGTTGGCATCCCTTCCTGGTCCGTTGGTTTCTTGTGAGTTTCCTTGTAGCCGTTTGGCTTGGGTATGTGCTCACTTCGTTATTCATGTGGCGAGGAAGACTAACAGAGGAAGTAATGCCCTTGTTACTTACCGGTAATCTTCATTACTCCGAGTATAGTCTTCCTCGCCACATGAGTTCCCATCCTTCCCTCCCGGTCTGGCTGTCAGCTTCATGGTTGAGCTTGGTAGTTTCAGGCTGATGGGTTGGGCCGGCCCGCCTCTTATAGAGGTCAAGGGTGATATGGGTCGGCCATCTTGGGAAGGGATGAGAGGCATCGGAGGCTTACTTTTTGCTTTGGAGGGTTCTGGTGTGGAGCTGAAGTTCACTTTGTTACTCATGTGGTGAGGAAGACTATACTTGGAGTAATGAAGATTACCAGTAAATAACCGGGGCATCTTCCAGGACTGGAGGTCAGGTAGAACTTGAGGTGCAATTTCAGTGATTCTGGTGGAGAAACGTTTCAAACAGGGCTGAGTGTCTATGATATACAAATGGTAGGCAATGTTTAAAGGCGGAAGCAAGTGGCTCCATATAACGATTGGCAAGTGGAAGAGATAATGTGGAACATCTTTTGGAGTGCAGAAGGCTTAGAGAGAGCGTTAGCCAGTTTTACATGTTGACACAGGTTATCTTGGTACAATGAAAGCCATGTGAGAACTACTTGCCCCAATCCCATTCTCTCCCTAAGAATTCTAAGGAGAGTGGCGCTATTTACGGTGTCGAACACTGTCAACAGATCCAAGACGATAAGGAGGAAGGAGTCTAGAGTGTCTAGGGTGTGATGTTCATCCTCAAGTACTTTTAAATTGCTGTTTTTGTGCTGCAACCCGATTAGGTCAGGGGTAAATGTTGCTTTTCCCAGTAAAATCTCGGGTAATTTCTGGCATTTCATGTTACACGTATTTAGCGACATGCTAAAGATTATACCGTTATGTCACATTGCTTAAATGAGATGTCTTTTAGATTTAAAAAAATCCTATTTCAGGGGTATGGGAACAATGCAAACGATGAGATGCAAGTGCTGTTTGCCTCAGGCTCGATTTCTGTGCATTTTTTTAGCAAAATGCATCAAAGTGTCCAAAATAGATGCGAGTGTGAATTTGCGGTGAAAAAATTGCCAGAACAGCACTTTGCCTAATTTCCGATAATTCTGTGCAATTATTTGGGCATTTTGCATTTTATTCTGCAAAGGATTGAAGGGTGCCAAAGTCATCAATGAAAGGCTTGATCTTGACAGGAACACTTTTCAGCCTGGCCTATCAGGCATCATGGTGGGACCTGAGATTCTCTGTGAACTCTGTAAATATAATTCCTCTGGAAGAGAGTCGAGCAGTGGAGTGTGTAGCAGCTGCATGTAAAGTCAATGTAATTTCAGGTGGCCTACTTAATTCTGTGTATAGATGGAAGGGTGAGTTATGCTGCAGTTCGGGGAGAGTAAAACTCCTTCAGTGCAGCAGCTACTCCTTTCTGAATGATGGCACCATAGAGATTAAGGTTCTGAGGGAAAGAAGTGAGGGGCATATCATCAACAAGGCGATAAAAAATTATCGGACGAAAAGCGGCGACAATTTTATCGCATAATCAGCAAGGTCACGCTATCGCGTGAAACCTTGCATTAGCGCCTGTATTCTGTACGCCCATCTTTGCATCTCTAATGAGATGCACAGTGGGCGTTCCTGCCCTGACATAACTGGAGAAATCTCGTTAAGCAACATTTCTCCAATTATCAATGGGCACTCTAACCTGCAGAGTCACAAGCAAAGTAGCGATAACCTCTGTTATTGCTATATCACACATGGACCTGGAAAACGTGGCAGGACTGTATTGCAGACTTTGGCTGCAGCTCCTAGACTGAACTTTGGCACTCGAACCAGTTCTGTCTGCTGAGAGGTAGCTTCAAAGCCAGATGAAAGCAAAGTACAAAATTATATATCAAAACAATGTGGCTTTGAGAAAAGTTGGGCTGCAATCTCTTTCTCTTATTCAAGATGGGGGTGATGAGATCATATTTGTTCGGGCCATGGATGAGATATGATGCTGCTTGTAGGATGAGCCTAAAGGGTGACAGTGTGGAATCTGGGAGGCCAGAGAGTAGGGCAATGCCACAATTCATACATCCTGATGCAAGAGTATGAGGTGCATATGTTACAATTGTACATATTACAAATGCTCTGAACCTATTTATGATGCATTTCATTTGATTCTGCTAAAGCAAATCAGAGTATAAATGGAGTTTGATTTTAGTATAAAGTGTCACACAACAAAGAGCATCTGGTGTGGAGAAGCCTGTCCGATTCTTCGAAAAATATTGCTTGAGAGCAAAGTATATTGAGGCACAAAGAAGTAGTTAGTCTTGTGATGTTCACATCAGTGCTTCCAAAAGATTAGGATAGACTCATATAAAAGGAAGGAAGGTATGAAGAACATCTTTACATCAATTCACGCAGTCTAGAAACTGATCAGGAGCTTGATCATTTACCTGCAGGGTCGTCATCTTTTTTGGGGGGCTTTGCTAATGTGCCCTCAAGAGCTAATTAGCAACTATATTAAAGGTATTATAATAGTAACATGAAAGAAATTGTGAGATCCCATCACTACTTTTCCTTGATATTAAAATTGCAGAGTCCATAAGTAGGTGTTGAATGAGGACTGTATCAATTGCAACTGACTAGTCAAACAGGGGAGCAACTCCACCATAGTTTGTAATTCTTTTTAGTTGGTTTACAACAGATAAAAGCTGCATTCCAGTGTTAAGCACCAACTAAAACCCTGCTTTCATGGGCTTTTGAGTGCCCTATCAGAGACAGGAAGGTGGTGCATGATCAGCCCTTTCTACACTCGGAGAGCATTTAATACAAATATTTTTTGCAACTCCTTTAACTTTGTTTGCAAGTTTCCATTATGTCAGTGGCAGTGCCTCCCCTTTAAGGGGGATACTGCTTGTAGAACCAGGATAAAGACTTTGCAGTTACTTTCTACTAACATCCAATGACAGATTAACTTAAAAAAATAGACCACGGCGTTTGTTCTAACCGTCCTGCTTCTACCTTCTTAATTAACCACTTTTATGCCTTCACGTTTTGTTGTAGAGATCTCTCCACACTCACTCCCCTAAATTAAGATGGTAGGGACATAATAGGTGATGGAATAATAAAAGAGCATAGAGAAAGGTTGTGTGTACCAGAGCTATGCCCGCGCCCTTTTTCCCACCCTATTTATAGTACATTGACCAGAACTGAAATGCTCTTTGAGTCTTCCTTACAAATTTCACCTTTTTAGACTGAGCACTTCTTGAAAAGCAGGATTGAACTGTAGTTCTTTAGGAATTTGGCAATTGGTAAAGATTTGTCTTCTGTTTGGAAATGCTACAGATATCAGCTTCTAAAATGTAATATTGCCTTAGAATAAATCGTTGGTCAATCCTTGGATTGGGAATTCTCACTATGCTAAATACATTTGTTGATTTATTTTACATTAGGCAAATAGCAAGCTGCATCACAACACCGCTTCAAAGTTATTTTATCGCCCACGGCAGGACATGTATAGTCTTGCTAACATTAGGCACAGTCGCTATTGTAATACATGGAATGCCAGGGAATCTAAAACACTGCTGCTCTTCTGGTGGAGAGCTGAACCCTAGATCACGAACACGAATTTCTCTCTGTGTACATCATTGCTTTTTCTCAACATCTTTGATTGCTCTTGTCAAGCTTTTCTGAAAAAGAAACGAACTATGGTTTTGTGTATACTTATTAGAGCAAAGAACTGTATATGATTGTGTACGTATAATGTGCATAGCCAGATTGAGTCTTGCAAAAAAATATTTCATATTGCCTAGGTATCAATGTTTTTAACCTTAATTAATGAATGTGTCCTTATTAAATTACATTACCAAAAAAATATAAAATGATTGAAAAGATATAGGAGACACATACAAAGTTCAGCATTCAGAAACAGGATACAAGAGAAAATTAAATAACACAATTGTCTCAGTTTTAAATATTATTTTGAATTTCCGAAAACAAATTTTCTTTATCCCTGTACAAACGCCAATTTTCTATTTTTGGATAGTGGTCCCTTATATCTATGCCAAATGGAAAGTTACTTGATCACTTACGTTATGAATTTATTTTGTTTATTCAACCTAGGGGACCTGCCTAGGCGGGGTCATAGTAGCATGCAAAGGATGACATTTCTCTGTCTTGGTTACCCTTCTTGTAGATTGAAAATGTCAGTACCAGATTAAAAGGATAGTGTCCTGAACTAAAACACCAAGAAAGATTGTAACATCTATGTGATAACTGAAAGTAGAGGACTGTAAAACGCAGGCATTGATGAAGCATTATAGCAAAATTAAGAGTGTCAGCCAAACAGAGTTTACTGGTACTGAGATCAGGTACCCAGATAAGGCACTAGATCGATATCATTCAATTGAAGCCCATGTTAAATGTGAAGGACATCTAACCTGAGCTTCAATTGGAATTCCATAGAGCATATTATCAAGTTCATTATCGCCGTTTTAGCGGCAGTTTTCTGCCGCTAAAGCGGCGATAATTTTATCGCCTGTCTTGATAATATGCCCCTTAAAGCCAAAAAAGCGGAGATAAAACTATCGCCCTATTAACAAGAGGGTGCTAATGCATTAGTGCATGTTAGCACCCTTTTAACCAACGCCTCCCTTTGCATCTCTACTGAGATGCAAAGTGGGCGTCACTGGGCAGGATAACCTTGTAAATATCGCTGATGTTCACATCGCGATATTTACAAGGCTGCCTCAGCATTTTAGCACACGTTAGTTTTTGGAGAAAATCGCTGTTTTCTCCAAAAACTAATGTCTGCTAAAAAGCAGACTTACCTATCCCTAACATTGGGGTGGATTATGCTGATACAACCCTGTGGGTCGTATCACCAAGGTTATCGCCGTTTTGCAGGGAACATCGCTGGAAAACCAGCGATGTTCCCTGCAAAACAGCGATTTCCCCGCTATCTCTGGAATTTTTATCGCTCTGGAGTAACGCGTTGTTAATAACGCATTACCACGGAGAGAAATTCCAGAGATAGACGGCGATAAATAACAAAGCGCTAAGCACGCTTTGCGTTTATTTATCGCCGTCATTGTAGATATGCCCCTAGGTCTTTCTGTACCTTTGAGACATGCAGTGCGTCAGCAGCATTAACTCTATTGTCTGATTGCGCAAGAAAGGGTCGGTGGACAAGTGAGCATCCATAACATTTTACTTGGTTTGCACCTTAACATTTCCACCCATCCTCGTGAGCAATCACACGACCGACAGAAGTGAACTTCTAACGCAATGAGGTATCTTACATTGAGCAGAGCAGGTATTAAAGAGGGGTGAAGGTGCGGAGGTGGGGGCCCTCAGCCAAAACCCAAGCTCAGGAGTTTTTCTCTGAGCTTCGCACTGGCATAAGTAATGGGGGGTAATGAGACATGTTATTTACATGAATACCTATCTTTTTGTGTGTTTTAGGTTATATGCATTTAAGCAAGGTTTGCACGATTCAAATAGCTGCATTATTATGTAAAAAAGAGCCCTGAATGTTTTCTTTTAGTTACATGAGTAGGGAATGAAAATAATTCTCATTTCAGATTTATGTGCATCTCCCTGTCACGGCACTCCACAGAAACTCATATGTTTGCTTCTTCAGCCTGGGTTATATAATGTTTTGTGTTTTTGGCGCTCTCTACTTTATCAATGTAAATGAAAGACTGCAATTACCAGGATGCAAAGGAAAACAGAGTGTACCAACACTGTGACGTGGGACATCTTCCAATCTCCTTTCTCTCTTCCGTGGACTAGGGAAAACTTGAGCAAAGGACCTCTGAGTGTCCGTTTTACATGTAGCATTGTAGAACCGTGGGATGTCCGAGTAGTCTTTCTTCTCTGGTCACTGTAGTCCAGCAGCGTCTATGAGTGGCAACATATAGTCCTATTTCTAGGGCCTGTCCCTGTCTTTGAAAATCTGGTGACCCTATATTTACTCACCCACAAAGTATGGTTGTGAATGTATATATTTATTTGTGACAGTAGCATCTAGTCACAACTAGTGTCAACAAAAGCCTAAGCAATCTAGTTCTGTCTAGTTATTTCTGGAATTGTGTGAGATGCTGGTGTTTCTGCCTAGATGGATATATTTTTTTAAACAACTGTAGACTTCGTTATATGGCATTGCCAAATTATTTTGTTTTAAACACCTCCATTCAAGGATATTGTATCCAGTGCTCGAGAACACATTTTATATGAATCAAACAATTTTTTTTACTGAATGGTCGAAGTTAATCAGGTCCACTTGATTAAGGACTGCGAAATTGCACAAAATATCCTAAAGGAATCAATTGTTGATGGGTGATTTTGGCTGTTAATGTGACTGCAGTTTTTAGCTGTTTTGAGCCTGCATAATGTTAACAAGGATGTGCCAATCAATAATTAAACCAAGATAAAATCAACACAAATATTTTGGAGCACAACTGTTTAACTCCTCAAATAAAAATGAATTTCTCACTCACTGTACTTGCCTCTTACACATGATCTTACTCCCAAATTATTAATAACAAGATATAGAGATAAATCCCACTATTTTCTTTCCCATAAGTCAAATTTTGAGCATAAAAAGGACCCACATTGTGCAAAATAAGTATATGCCCAAAATAGAATGGGGCATAATAACAAGGGCCAGCGCAAATTATCGCTGGCCGTGTTTAGCGCGTAGAAAATTAATGCCGCCTATCGCCGGATTCTATCGCTCGGTGAGTGCACAATCAGCAACGCGCATCACCGAGGCGATAGAAATCCAGGCAATATCGGCGATAAGGGGCAATATCGCAGGATTATCTGCGATTAAAAAAAGAGTTAGACAAAAACATTGCTGATAGGGAGATGTGGACTCAGCATAATAATCCACCTCCCATTATAAACATAGCCAAGTCAGAAAATTAGCAGGCGTAAGAAACCTGCGATATAGCCGGTTAGCGCTAGTTTAAATGTCGCTAGGCCGGTTAGCGATTTGATTGATGATAGGGAGAATGCCTGTTAGCGATTAATATTGCTGTAGTTCACACGGGAATGCCTATCTCGCATCTCATTAGCGAGGCGAGGCGATAAGATTATGGGCGCTAAGGCATGGATTCACGCGTTAGCGTGTCCACGCTGATAGGGCATTAACATTATCGCCGCTTTTTGCCCGAAAACGGACGCAAAAGCGGCAATAATGTTAACGCCGGCTGATATGCCCCTATGTTTGTTATCAGCCTTTAGGAATGTATTATCCTATTAGCATCTGTTTAAATGCTTTTTTAATAGAATATTGGTGGAAACGAGATTAACTTCCAGGACTTCTATTCTGAATGCCCTCAGTGCGTCCTGACTACTTCAGTGTGCATAAACCTACGACAAGCACAGAACAGTGAGCAAGAGGAGAGTGTAATCAGTATAAGTAAAGAGCAGTTTCATAAAGCGATCAGAAAAACATCTTATCCTTGGATGTCGACTTCTGTAGCCGCCTGTCATATTAATGAAGTCGACAAATGAAATACTAAACAGAATGGGCAAGATGCACGCCAAGCAGTGGTTACATCCTGCATGCTGACGCGTCTTTTATATGGTCCTGGCTCTTCATACTGTCAATGGATCCAGGAACTGTCAACGAAGAGGTTTGGGCAAGTCAAATGATAGCCTCTACCAAGTCCACAAAACAAGCAAAAGTCCTTCTTAAAGCAACTAACTATAAAACTAGATAGCAGTGAAAGGCAGACAACCTGATGGATATCCCCAGAGAAAGTGAGCTCATTCATCAAACAACAGGGGATGGGAGGTATGGACATTTTGACTCGTGTACTCCATCCACATCCGTGAAGAATGCTGACTTGTATCAAGCCGGGCCTTCATGCCTACATGTTCAGAAGATCAGAACCACCGCCCCCTCCTGCAGTAGTTGTCACACATATGAACATCTTTAGTGACATGTCATGAAACTCTAATTGTTTCTCTAAAGAAAGAGAGGCAATACAAATCAACAACACTGTAAGCTGCCTACATAATGAACATTAGTGATCTGGAAGGGACCAGCAAGCTATGCATTCTGATAAATGATCATTCTTACAGGATGGTCCGAGTCCAGTTCTGATCCATAGCTGAGGATCTGATTGGCGAATCTGTCGAGCTCCTGAATCTTCCTGGGGAACCATGGCACTGCAAGAAACAAGGGCAGAGTCACCATATCTATACCAGCTTTGATTGGGAACACTGTCAGTACACATCAACGAGGAAGCTTTCAAAATCATATATAATGTTTAAGCTAGCAGTAATACTTCACAGTATATAAGTCTGGATATCTGTGGGTTTGTTTGTTTTTTGTTCAACATTTACAACTTTTATCAGTGTTGCAGTGCAGGAGTCAGTCACAAACCATGCCCGAAATGGCATTTTTCCATTCTTCCTCTCCTGATCCGACGAGTCTGATAGGGACTGCTTCCAACCCAGAACACAACACATACCTCTCTTTCAGAAAAGTATTCTCCTCTTTTCTGAAGCCATCACACTCTGAGCTCTCCCTGCCTCCTGACACTATATGCACCTGCAGATGCAGGTAAGTTCAAAGAGACACTACTTCTGGGGAGGTGGGCATTTACAATTGTATTCCATCTTTTGATCCTCCCTTTCTTTCTTTTTTCTTTCCCTTCTTCCTCTATCCTTCTTACTTTCCCACATGTATCCACTCTCTACTCTGGTAACAGACATTTTGGGCGGTGACAGGAATGGGGTGGTATTCGGTAGGGCAATGTTTTGAGGGGAGCAGCAGACTCAATGCAACCAGACTGTGATTTCCCAGTTATGCCTTATTTTTACCAAGTTTACGCTGATAGAAATTGACAACGAGAAGAACTGTTGTGTAAAGTGGTTGTGACTTTCATGAAGCTTAGGGGGGTAAAGAACCTACTGTAGACGGGTATGTGTACCCTGCAAGTCTCAGGCTTTGAAACCGTTATGATAGCTCAGGTAGTAAATTCATATGTTTAAGGATGTATGTGTAATCTCTGAACCCAGGTGTGAATCACTAGACAATATCTCAAGGGGTTACTAAATCTGCTTCATAGAATTGTATGCAATCTACGTGTTTGGTTTGTATGTAGAGTAGCTCATTAGATGAATGCATTAACTATAGAATGGCGTTATAACATGTGTGTCACATATGTCAATCCTAAAAATAGCTGCTGTGACCCACCAAAATCTAGAATCTGTGTGCGCTTTACTGTAATTCTGCATCTGTCGAAGCTGGATACAATTGGTTCAAATGTGTTGGGTAGTAATTGCCTTTATTGTTTAATTCTAAAGAGCCACCCACTTGTATAGTTTGCAATTAAAATAGTGACTGCTTGATACATCTGCATATATTTCTGAATTTGAGAAAGTATACACTTCCTCTGAGTATCCCTTTGCCCTCCTCAGGAGTGACAGGGAAGGTGCAGCTTTGTTTCTCCTGATGCAAAGCTACATTTGACTACTGACACTTGTTTACAACAAGACACAACATGCACAAAAATAATTCCTGATTGTTGTCCAGGTGAAGCATTTCAACGTGGGCGCTGGTGGAAACGATAATCGAATCACTCCTGAAACCCCACGCACATATTTACATAGAAAAAGACACTTTGGGGCATATCATCAACTACCGGCGATAATTATCGCTAAGCGCACTTAGCGCTAGGATAATTATCGCCGGCTATCGCTTGTTTTTATCGCGGAGATAGCGCGCTATCAGCGACGCTTATCTCCAGAGCGATAAAAATACCCGAGTTAGCTGCCAAATGTGCAATTATCGCTGGGATTCCAGCGATAATCGCACAACGTTTGACGCTACGTTGTTGATAGAGCACGGCATGCTTAACCATGATATCCACCTTCCATTGGATATCATGGCTAAGTCAAACTAAAAGCAGGCGTAAGGAAAGTAGCGGTAACCGCGGTTAGCGCTACTTTTCTTATCGCTATGCTTGTTAGCGTGCCGATTGATAATTGGAGAAATGTCGGTTAGCAAATTTCTCCAGTTATTTTCGGAAGGAATGCCCACTTTGCATCTCATTAGCGATGCAAAGCTGAGCGTTGTTGTAACGGGCGCTAAGTCAGCAAAACACGCTGATAAGGTGATGAAATTATCACCGCTTTTTGTCCGAAAACGGACGCAAAGCGGCGATAATTTCATAGCGCCGCCTTGATGATATGCCCCTTTGTTACTTTATGTGACCAAACTGCCATGAGTGCTTGGCATAAAGTATCGACATATCACGAGCCTCGTTCTGCTTGAACCGTTTTAGACTGTCACAACAAAGGAGAAAGATTGTCGTGAACATGCAGCTTTAAAGCCGTAAAAATTACAGAAAGTGGCAAAGGAAAACTAATGACTTAATTCTGGGATTTGTGTTGTTGGTCACTTTTAGGGCTTTAAGTGTGCCGGGTCTCACCGGGTCTGAGCCCCGGCAGTTTTTTAAAGGGGCCTCGAAACGGGTCTCTATCGGGCTCTGTTTTGTGCCCGGGCACAGGTGGTCGGTTTTTTTCTGGACTGCAGTGACAGCAGGCGCATCATGTGCGCTGCTCACACTGCTCACTTCTCACCAGTGGAGAAGTTACGGCATGACGTCATGCCAGAGGAACGTTGTAGGGGAAGGGAAATCCTTTAAAGAGAATAAATTTCTCTCTGGATTTCCCTTCTCCGTTTGAAACGCAGGAGCAGAAACATTGTCGTGGTGTCACCAGGGCTGTGAGCGGAAGCTTTTTCAATTATTATAAACAAGCCATAGTTGCTGCTTATATATCCAGTAGCGGTCCGTGGAGGGAGTTTGGTGGAGCAGTGAGGCGGGGCGGGGGAGGGGCAGGGTGGGGAAATGTAAACACCGGAATATGGATGAACGGAGGTAAGTACACATTTAAATACATAAAACGAATTCCTTTGCGCGTGCTGCATTGCAAAATGCGATGCAGCGCGGGCAACTAAATTCGTTTTATTTATTTAAATGTGTACTACCTCCGTTCATCCATATTCCGGTGTTTACATTTCCCCTCCCCCGCCCCGCCTCACTGCCTCACCAAACTCACTCCACGGACCGCTACTGTACTTATCTTATGCAACCAACAACCATTGACAAAGCAAATAGTCCTGACTTGTAGGCATGATGTTACTTGTTATATATCTGCATGCAATGACAGAAACAGCAAAATTCAAGTCGGGGGGCACACCATGTGAAGCACAGATTTTTAGCTTAAGGTGTTTTAAGCCACGCCCTTGATTACATTGGCCACGCCCCTTTGAGAGCCCCCCCCCCCCCCAGTTTTTTCATCCCACTTAAAGCCCTGCATTTAATGCACAAAGTAAATATTTCCAAGATAATGGTACAACCACTGCCACACTGCAAACATGGTATGCCCCCAATCTCCTGAAACAGCATTTGGCATGAAACAATCAGAAAAATACATCGGAGCCCCTAACACCTGGTGCCCTGAAGCATGTAGCATGACCCACATGTCACGAGAGAGCTACTTTACGTTACCTACTCCGAAATGCATTCATGAATAGGCCCCAAAGATGCCATACTAAATTACAGCTCTTAAAACGCCGAGCCTAGGTACGTTTGTAAAGGTGTAACACGGAGGCGCTCGCGGAGGAGATTGTTTATGAGTGATCACACATTCAGTGCTAAATCCTCTTCTTTGGTAGCATCCATCTTTTTCAACTTTATTTATTTTTTCTGGTACAAGTCACTACACCACACACACAAAGCTTCCGCGCCCAAATAACAGTATAACAGTTTGCACTTTGTAATTCTTCTTTTTATTTGAGGTTTTTACCGTCCACAAACGGTCGATAATAACACGGCACCTCTGCGGATTCAGAAGTATGGAAATAACTTGGAGTTCAGAGGTTTATTTTGTTCTCAATAAAACATCAATATAGTAGTAACGGAGAAAGGTTTATTTTAATTGTTAATTTAAAATGTCCAGTTTCCCAAAACAATGTGTTGTAGATATAAATCTCCGACACAAGGTGGCAGCACAGCCATATTATTCAATTTTAGAAATAGCCTCTGCTAAATGTTTGAATCCCATTCATTTAGAAATCGTTAACCTCGCTTATTTTTGCTTCGAATAATTTAATTAGATAAAAACTGCAAAATGTTAGACTTCCATTTGAACAGGGACATAGCAAATAACAGCTGAATTACCAGCCATGAAATATAACGGTAATGTGGGGCCGGTTATGAACCTTCTCACCCACAGGCAGGCTGGGTTCATCTACGAGCTAAGCCCGAATAGCTGCCAAGATTTCAGTTTGCCTACGTGTGGCATTTCCCTGTTTTGGGTGGCTAATGTGTACATTTTAATGCCTTGTGCATGACATTATGAGTGACACTTCATCCTGAGTGGAGTAAAGCAGGTATGGCCACACAATAAGATATAGATCGCAAACTATCCCCTTTGGTGCAATGTAATGATCTAGAAATGGTCATATGACGGTGGTTCAGAATGCAAAGTGATCTTTGATTAAAACTAATCCAGATTTGGCTAAAGGTGTTAGTCACGTAAGACACAGAGCCACTTGGCAGTTATGTCATTGGTTTGTCAGTCCCCTATAACACAAACACACGTGCAAACAGAATATCAAATATTGCTAATTGTTCAAATTAGTATGTTTCTGAATATGTATGACCTGCACAATTAACATCAGCAAAACCATGCTTATCTCATAACTGTAACAAGCCTTGTGAAACAAGCCAAAACTACAATTCCCAGAATGCATGATGTTAACTGAATTCTCAAGGCTGAACCATCCGTTCCTCAGTGGCAGTGCTCAATGTATGACTAATAGAATGAATCCCTATATAAATGCTACAGTAAAGTAGCAATCGTTTTCCTGAGTTCAGATTGTTGAAAGGCAGGGAAGGTCCTCCCAGGATTTTATCCTGCAAGGCCCAGATTATGGACAAGTCTTGACAACAGTGGTTCAAACTACTCCGCTCCCTTCTCGTAAAAGAATGTCAGAACCTTCAGTCTCAAAGTGAATACCATCAGCTGAAATGTCACTCAAGTGCCAAGAATCACAACTGCTATATAAGAACTACAAACACATACAGGAGAAACATGTGATGCAAGTTATGCAATAATCCTGCACACGATGAAACCAGCAAAAGCAGTCTTTGTTTAGCCTGGCCTCAAAGCCTCACTTCATGTGACTCACACTCCTTCTTCTCTTTTTTTTCTTCCAACAGGGCTTTGCATTGTAGGACATGCAATTGTGTTTTTTTCTCTTCATTACACGGTCACCTCAGTCCCAACATGCAAGTGGTGTTGGAATAAAAAGGCAGATTTGACTATTAGTGTCACATCTACGAGAAAAAATCAAATTGTTCTTTTATAATAGGGTGCTATATGTAAAGGTAGTCACTAGATAATTCCACCTAATAAGTCTGGAAAACCTGGGGACCTTGAAAGCTACTGTAGGCTGCTGATATCTCCTCGTATTCATGTTCGAAATATAATGATAATCCATGTCGTTCATAGTTAAAGCACCATGATTCAAAATGCTAGCTTCTGCACCTCCTTGCAAAGTACACATTTTGCCAATTACAAGTGTGGATTGTGCAGCCGGGCAAAAAGGTTGCACAAGGACAAAACATATATGGGGCAACTTTTAATTTTGATGAAGTCTATCCAGGTTCAGTATAGAGAAAAGTGGTCCCAGCACACAGTTCATTCAAAGCAAAACATTAAAGGGACACAATTAGACGAACAACTCAAAAGAGTTCGAATGCCATTTAATCACATCGAACATGTTAAGGTGTTTCAAATGAAATCAACAAATTTAAGCAACAATTTGAAGAAGTAAAAACACGTGCCCAAGGAAAGGATGGGGGAGTGAGTGAAATAGTGCGGAATTTGGAAGGAAGTGAACACAGTTGTAAAATTACTAAATTGCACTCAAATTGGACGGCATACATAAGTCTCTGCCGTATTTAGAACACAGATTCAATCAAAATCACAATATCGACAATTCTCAGTAATGCCATATAGAAACAATCACAGTGCATCATGTACTGTTGACGATATTGGCCAAAGACGTTGAGTCGACGTTTCGACCCCTTGAGTGTTGTAGGTGTTGGATGCAACCTTACGACGTGGGGTCTTCATCAGGACTGGGATAAACACAAAGGGAGGGTGGGCACCATGTCTGTCGGAGGACAGGCCTCTAAGACGTCCGAAGGTCGTCAGAGAGAGAGGGATTCAAAACTCCTCGGCGGTAACAAACGGTCGTAGAGAGTGTTGAACACCATAGACCGCAGTCCCAGTGACTTCATATGGGTTGACCCTTTATATTTACTACTGTCTATCCAGGTTCAGCACTGTACGGTATAAAAAATAGATGTACTGGATAATCATTTATTTTCACGGGTCTGGCACACACACAATTTGCAAACCTCAGAGAAACGAGGTACACAATAGAAGTTTGAAACCTGGAAAACATAATGCCAGAAATATAAAATACTGGTGATCAGACACAGAAGCACCTAAACTTAAAGAACACTGTAATTTGCGTCTGCCCCCTGTGCAGCCCTGCCAAGTGCCACTCATCAGGCGCTAGACTAACGTATTTCAGTGTGGTGATCCGCAATTTTCGTCATGCGTCAAAATCTTATTATAAAAAACAAAGTTGACACCTTAGTGATTGCTTCAGCCAGGTAGCCAATCAGATACTGCCTGGTGCTCACAGTGGGGTCGTGTCTGCTGCAGCACAACAACACAGGAAAGACACAGCCCCTTGGATCCACATATGGGCAGTACTGGGCCTGAATTTGTACATTGTTTTTGAACATAGTTCAGTGAGAGGTCACTTGGCACACCCAAAGACTCAGAGGTCTTGATTGAATTCCAGCCATGTGGCAGTATAACAATAGTTTGGATCATGAATGATGTTTAGGGTAACACACAAATAGATATTCTGTATATTTTGTGATACAGCAGGCTCTTTTCTGGGCAGCACAGTGCACTCTACCCGTGCACTGCCTGATTAAATGCATATATGCCAAGCATGCCTTCTGGGGTTTTCCCAGGGCGGTATAATGCATGACTCATCCGTTTTAGTGTGGTGATGCGCACACCAGCAGTAAAATGTGTTAGTTTAACCCCTGATGAGTGGTACTTGGCAGGGTTGAGCCAGCGCATACTTGCTGTTTTATTGTTCCATTGACTGCTTTTTGCCACTCTGCAATCACCACAAATAGCTTTGTTAAGATCAGAAATTAAAAACAAGCTTTGGCAAAGCTAGTCGGCCAGGTTTGCATTTTAAGTTACTACTTTAGGCCATGCCCATTGGGTTTGCCAGTATTTGCTAGTACCGACTCAGCAGCAGAAAGAGAAGGAGCCTATGGGTGTTTTAAGCAACATCAGCTGAGTCGTTTCGACCTGCCGCTGGGTGTGCTGAACAATAGTAGTTCCCCGGTGGCAGTATTAAATAGAGCCACTAAATGGGCAGAAAAGCAGCAGCGGCCAGCCTGGCGATCAGATGTTTTGCCTCCATGAGGCACTCCCAACATCTTGTGAAATTGCACCTTTCTTGTTGATCGCACGAGACTTCATAAATTTTAATGTCAGGTTTCTGTCAATGAAAAGGGACATTCCAGATGGGCGCTTGGTAAGGTCAGGTTCGAA
Organism: Triturus cristatus; assembly: GCF_964204655.1. Classification (NCBI taxonomy): domain Eukaryota; kingdom Metazoa; phylum Chordata; class Amphibia; order Caudata; family Salamandridae; genus Triturus; species Triturus cristatus. The sequence goes on from NC_140585.1 coordinate 736,058,102, forward strand.
CTGGAGAGCTGACAAAATCACTCGGAAAACCATCAGGTCTTGCATTTTGAGTCTTGACTAAAAATCATCATAATAATAATAATAATAATAATAATAATAATAATAATAAAAGCCTGCTACAGTGAATAACACACAAAAAACTATGGCTTTGTGTATGCAATACATCTATGAGATAAATCATTTAATCTGTGATGAGTCAGTATGTCTTAGCACTGTTAATGTGACTCCCATGCATTGCAGTGCAATCACGCTATAGAAGGTGGAATGATACACACAGCAGCTAATAACATGAAGCAAGAGAGAACTACTGCCCTGGGTGGAGCCGGTGCCCATCTTGCAGATAGCTGCACTGTTAAGCCAGATCTAATGATTGCTTCAGTGAAAAAATTGAAAAAAAAGATTTCTTTATGTGTAAAATTCGTGTGTAGGATAAAAGCTTGAACATGCCAAAGAGTGTGATGAATACGTGTACATTTGTCATATAGAGGTTAACCATTGTAATGTAAGCGCTCGTTAAAAAGGTGGAATGATACACTAAGCAGCCAATATCATGAGATAAGAGAGAAATATTAATCTGGGAGGAGGCAAAGTTCACCCGATGTTCTATTAAGGAATTGGCATCAATAAATCAGCTGTGGTGTCAAGCCAAACCTAAAAAGGAAAATAGATAATCCATTGTTGGGTGACAGGTCTTGGCATCTTCTCTGGCGCTGATTGGAGCAATGATTGGCCAATCCTGTGGCATCTACAGTGTATGAATTTGTACAGGTTGCAGAGACTTTAATAAGGAAAGTAGGTCCGGTCCGGCCATCATCTAGTCGGGTTATGCACTGAGGGAAGCTGGCCAATGTTAGGTGAGTGACTTGTCATTGAATAGTCTGGTATGCCCTTCATGTGAGGTTTGATAGACTCACCTTTGCAGTTGGCCTCCAAAAGCCTTAAAACACCAAGCAGGAAATGGTTCTTCACCTCACCTGTAAAACCTTAATACGTCTCCTTTAGGTCTTAGTTGCAGTGGGAAGGCGTTCCAGTGGGTTTTGCCTTCAGTTGATAGCCCCTTTTTACAGGGTGGTTGCAATGCGGTAAGAAACAGTTGTTTCCACCTGCATTTGAATTAGAGGTTGTGTATTTAAAATGCATTACCACATTACTTTGCCCATGCTCATTTTGGCAGGTCAAGCCTCTTGAAATGTGTGAGGGGCAAAGTCCCCGGGAACAAGGAAAACCTGTGGGAATAGGTGTGGAAACCTCAAATCCCAAGGTTATTCCAAATTTCTTAGGGGATTACTGGCAATCATACTGTTATTCCACACCTCGGAAATCTCATTCCCTATGGTATTGGTGCCTTTGTGTAAGGTATTAGTAGTGTGTTTCCTGTGTACCTTTAATTATCTAGGCCAGGGACAACGTCCTCCAAATGTGAAAGCAGTTGGTTGTGCAGATGAAGGTTGAGGGACCAGAAAGACCGACTCTTCTGTAGTCATTCATTGATGACTGCCAGAAGAAAATTGTATATTACAATTTTTAAGAAAGTATATTAAATGCTAGGTACTCGTGCGAGTACGTAGTCCAGGCAGTTTGTCATGTACCCAACAACTATTGTCTTTGGAGCTCTGTGGTTGTGTCTGGAGCTCTGTGGGTAGTTTTCAAAACGTTTTGTGGTGTGAGTATGAGTGTGAGTGGGGCGCTGGGAGGAGCAGGCACATGGTGCAGACTGAACACTAGAGCAATACGTTGTAGCAGGAACTTTAGTGGTCGTGGGAGGGCTATTTTGTTTCAGATTTATGAGGCTAGAGCATTGTGGAGTCCAGGGGTCTGAGGGGCATATCAGCAACACCCGGCGATAATTATCGCTCAGCGCTCTTAGCGTGAGGATAATTATCGCCAGGTAACGTGGATTTTTATCGCTGAGATAGCGTGCTATTAGCAACGCTTATCTCCTCAGCGATAAAAATCATCACGCTAACTGCCTAACGTGAGATTATCGCTGGAAACGCAGCGATAATCTCACGCAATGTGGCATTAGCTTGCTGATAGGGACTCACAAACTTAGCCATGATATACACCTTCCATAGGATATCATGGCTAAGTCAGTCCTGAAGCAGGCGTAAGGAAAGTAGCGATAACAGGGGTTATCGCTACTTTTCCTGACGCTATGCTTCATAGCGTGGGGCTTGATGATAGGAGAAGTGTCGCTTAGCGACATTTCTCCTATTATTTTGCTCTGGAACGCCCACTTTGCATCTCATTAGAGATGCAAAGGGAAGCGTAGTGAAAAAGGGTGCTAACATGCGATTTTGCATGTTAGCACCCTGAAGAGCGATATTTTTATCTCCGCTTCTTTGGCTTTTAAAGCCAAAAATGCGGAGATAAAGCCCTTGTTAATATGCCCCACGGACATTGTGAGATTGCGAATGGAGGGCAGAGGTCTTGTGTCTCTCAGGGCTCCATTCCTGCTTTCACAGTCATTTGTTGAAGTTGGCAAAATGCAACTTGCCTCCTTATTATTCGTGAGGCAGGAGGTTTTGCGACTCTTGATAACCATACATTTTGGATGTGATTGATTCGTACGTCAGATCGCTTCACTAAAAGGTGCGCAGGTCACAAACAGTCTGCGCACAATTTGAATCCACTATTTCTGACCTGCCCAATGATAATTCAGGCACCATACTGGGTATTTTTAATCGTAAGGTGGAAAAGTGTGCACCCTTGCCTGTCTGCTTTTCAACAGAAATTTGTATGAACTGTATGATACTGTGCTTATTTTGATTATATTCGGTGCTGCCTTTTTATTTGTTTCTGATGTCCTCGCAGGACCTGATCCACCACTGGAATAAAATCTCGTGATAAATACAGTGGCGTAGCTAGACCTTTTGCAGCCTGTGGTGATCCCTGCATTTGCCTCCCCGGCGTGGCCGCAGGTAAGAGCGGGGGGTGCTGGTCACCCTGTGTTTGCCGCCCGTGACAGTTGCAGGTAAGGGGGGGGACTCTGCCACTCCCAAAACTCATGCCGCCCTGGGTGCACCGCTCCCGCTTGCTACGTAACTAGATAGAGTAAAAACATACATTTCTGGATGCCTTAGCGATTGGCATTGATAAAACGTGCAGTGAATTCTGCCGTGCAGGCAGGGATTGCTAAAAGACCCTCCCATGACTTACCTCTGGACAGTTGGACTATGCTGGCCCCAATGTCAAATGCAAAAAGAACAGTTGATGGACAGAATGCAGAACAATGTCATACATTCACCCCAGTACAGAGATCTGGGCCTAAATCCATCGTTTTTTTTGCTCACCATGCCATTCCAGTTTGAACACAGCCATATGCAAATCAGGCTTGACCCTGTGCCTCATGGGCACAGTCCAGCCCGAACTGCCAAGCCAGGTCCTCCCTGGACTGGAAACAAGCATCCTAGGACCGGTTTCGGGGTTTCACCCCTCTTCAGCCAGGATAGCTTGATAGCCTTCTGTTTAAAATGCAAACATTATATTTTGGAAAGTGCATCTTAGGACCCCCGTGTTCCTTGACAGGGCCGTCCAGAGTGCTGCTGTGCATGTAATCTAGATGTTAAATGTTGCCTCATATTTCATTTGCAAACTGCTCACTATGAACTCGAGTTGTCATGCACGAGGACAGTGCGCACTGCAACTCTCGCCAATACAAATCATAAAACAGAAACAAACCCGGTCAAGGGCGACCCGGTGAAGACAGGGTGGTGGGGGCGGGGGGAGGGGGGGAGGGTCAAGCCCTGTGCGCAGCAATAAATATTGATTTATTGTCTCTAAGTGAAAGGGTGGTATTTATGACTTGCACTGGACACCCACGATGGAGCCGAATTAGCAGAGGGTCAGATGCCAAGTAGAAGGCAAATAATGTATTAAAATGTGGGGCAGAGGCACAGAAGCTCTGAGGAGGAAGTGCACAGACTGAACATAGGCCACGGTGCCAGGGTCAGAGACGGGGCTATTCAATATATTGCAGTTCATGGCCCGGCCCGCCTTGTTCCCTAACAGAGAGAGTCTGCCCCGCGCCCAGGGCCCTTGTGACCCCGTGGAGCCTGGGCCCAAGCCCAGTCACAGAAATTAAACATTTTTGTGGTGTTCTTTTCTGAAATAGAATAATATTTAATTAGTCTGTCTCTTGGCTCCGTGGTGTCTACTGAGAGGAACGTGGCCCCATAAATCTGCTGCCAGCAGTTGCATAATTGAAATCTCTACCAGGCTCATCACCCCCAAAAAGCAAAAGGAAGGCGTCGCAGACACTTGGCGTTTAAATGAACCCTTTATAATGACACTAGGAGAAATGACTGCCCAGCGGAGGAGATATTCATTCTATATGTACATTTAGCCTAAGCTATTGATTCCATCTGCACTATATTTCAGAAGGTAGTTGTATTTTATGTTTGATCGTACATAACACACGTTAATAAAACGACTGCATCTAAAACTGCTTTTTTTGCAAGTTGAGTATGCTAAATAGGTCGATACTGCCTTAGTGATGTATGGTTTCACAAGAAGGTTAGTATGTAGAAGAATATATAATAAATGCATTATTTCTCAGTTTATATAACTCTAGTTGTTATTATGATGATTTCCTATTAATACTTCTGTCGTTTAAACTGAACTAAATATAGGTGTGTGTGGGAACGGCAGAACAACACAAGTGGCTTCCTTGGTATTTTACATTGCATCACTTAATTATTCAAAGGCTGTGTCAGCGCCTGGTGTTGGTTACCAGACAATGCCCCAGTGCAGCCTGCCTTTATTTCTTCTTTCCATCCCTGATAGCACCATGGAGTTCTAACCTCGGATGCTGAGGCTGCATGGCTTCTGTAGCCTTATATTTCGTTCCAACACCAGGCTCTACTTCCTATTGGTATGAAGAGATCTCACATTCGAGAAGACTGCAGCCACTCTTCTCCTGTCATTTTGCATTAGCTCTCTGGGAACCTTCCTGCCTAGAATGAGGCCTGAAAGAGTTGTGAAAACTGCTCCCAGAGAATAGACAACAGCCTAGAAGTGGGTATGTTCTTTCTTCCCCTCGCAGCAAGACCAGCTGGGGTTGGCCCAGGAACCTCATTAGCTTCAAAGGGGCCTGCCCTGTCACACGCGCTTGGGAAGCCCCAGCTTTTCTCTCAAGTCAGGCTGTGGGAGGAAAGCTACCCCATAACCAATTTCATGTGGTCACAGAAGAAGGCACTACTCGTTACAGTGTCCACACCTGTGAGTGGGCACAAAGACTCTGAACAAGGGGTGATGGGTTTCTCCATCTTGGATTTTGAGGGTGAGGAGCACAGTGGGATTGTCTACAGTAGGATATACAGAAACTGGGGAAATAGTGGGTAGCGTTGCCCACTGGAAATTTTACCCCTCTGGTTAGGAAGTGCCCAGCAGTCCTCCCTATCTATACGCTAATAAATCCTGCAAATCTGGACCCTCACCCAGACTTCCTCAGAACACTCTCTGGACCTGTGGAAGAAGAGAAGAGTACTGGACCTGCTGTCTGTGACCTTTGAGGAGCTCTGATCAACTGGACCTGCTCCCCCTTGCACCCAGGCCAAAGAAGTGCACTTCAAGGGTCAGCTGGCTAACTTCCTGTGTAAGTACAGTGACACATAAAACTGCGAGAGCGCTTTTACTTACAATTCCCAGCTGTGAGAAGTTGGCCTGGTATATGATGTTCACTAGTTAAAGTGACCACCTTGTACCATGCCAAGCAACCCTTATGGTGTGGTTGTAAGTCAACCTTTTCGGACTAGCTGCCCTAGTGGTAGCGTAGGCTAAGCAGTCTTTGAGGCTAAACTCGTTAAAGCGTGTTAAGCAGGCTGTTTTACCATATGTAACCCCCCTTTATACCAATGAAAGGACACCACACAGATATATATTCAAAATATATATGTATTTATTACTCAAAAAATCCCCTAGACTCTTTATGAGCACAGGAGCACAAATCGTTAAACAAGAAAGTATTACAATATACAGAAGTTGCACTTTTTTATGGATGGGCCCTGGTGGCCACTCAAACCATATACTAAAATAGTGGTATAAGTACCACGAACAGGAAAGGGAAAAGGCCTAGGGCCTCTAGAATCGCTGGGCCTACAAGGAGATAACTTCAGTTAGTGACCAGGAGGTCCACGGGTCGTGTGTGCAGTGATGAAAGTTACACGCGGGCTCCCATAGGTTTTCAATGGGTGCGTAAAAGTTCAAAAGTTACTGCTAGAAGGGTCTTCTGGATGGACTACGAACTTAAGACTTTAAACATAGGCACTAGAGATGTTTCTCTACACTTGGGCACCGGAGTGCCAGCTTTACCTCACCCACAGGAAGCAGGTGCATAGGTCTCGAAGTGCGTCGGGTTTCGTCTATCTGTTCAATGGAGCCTGGTGACAAAGATGCTGCAGGCGGTCGGTCCAGAAGAGATGCGGTGGATCCAAGGGTGGATCGGAGTTGTAGAAGACCTGTAAGCAGAGGGGACAGTGTTCACAGTCACTAGCCAGTGACCAGCGTGGCACCAGGTAGGTACCAGGCGATGTCGGGTGCAAACAGGTGAAGAGGTGTAGCTTGTCTCTGCAGCCCCGTGGTCCCTGAAGGTTGACGACGTCCAGGAGTCGGTTCACGAGCTGTCCCACGCAGGCTCTCGCTGTCGGCGGTGTCGGCGACTTGAAAGAAGCAAACAAGCCTTGGCAAAAGCAGGAGTCACAGGAATAAAGAAAGCTTGTAACTCTGACCAGCAAGGTCAGAGGGGCTGCTCCTTTTGAGGGAAGTAGGGGCCAGTCTGGAGCAACCAGACCAGCATCGTAGTTTTCAAAGTTCGTCGCCAAGATGGCCACTAGCCAACAGGCCAGGGTCCGGTTAGGCGCGTCAAGTTGCAAAGTGCAGAGGGGCCCCACGCAGATCGTGGAGATGCTGGAGGGCTCACCTTTGGTGCAGATGCTGCTCGGGTGTTGGGCTTCTCAGGACCCAAAGCACAACTTGGAGGGAGCCTCTGTTGTCGCGCTTGCAGCTTGTCGAGTGTCTTCCAAGATGGCTGGCTCCACGTGTCTCGGTGCCTCCACGGATTCCTTCTTTGCAGGGACTATGGGTCGGGCTGTGAGAGGTCTAGAGGTCCAGGTCTTGTCAGTCTTTGGGCTTGGGCTCCGGCAGGAGGCGGCGGCAAAGCAGACGTCGAGTTGCTGGATGGTGCTTGCGTTAGCAAGATGGTCACTCCCTGACCATAGGGGAGATTTCCTTCAGTCCTCTGTGCAGCAGAGCGTCGAAGTTCCCGTCTTCTTCTTTGTAGTAAGTTGATTCCAGGATGTCTCAAGTCTTAGGACACAGCTCCTACCTTTATACGGATTCTAGGGGCCGGACTACCTGCTAGATCCCTCCCTAAGGGTGGGACCAGGAAGGGGGGTGGTTACACCCCCAATCCTTTGTCCAGCTCGCCCCAGGTCCGGGGCTGGTGTGCCCCAGGACCGGTTTGAACTGGCATATGCACCGAGGCTCCTTGTGAGCCTCAGGCATGTCTGATTCCATTCAAGCCCTTCCTGACCAATACACAAAATCCTGTCTGGGGTGGTGCTCGCACCTCCCCTGGCAGGAAACCCTTTGTCCACGTCTCCCAAGCTGGAAGGACTCCCAGCAGCAGGAGGGCAGACTTGTGTCTGTGGTGGCAGCGTCCATTTTGTGGAGCTGAGGCTCTGTCTGATTTTACCCGGGTTTCAGGTACTGTACATGTCGTGTCCCTCTAGAAGGGTGGAAAGCTAACCCCGTCACCAGAATTGGCGAGGGGTTAGTATTCCAATTCGTATGACACCTTACTCGACATGTTTTGATAAAGCCAAACCAAAGATAGCGAGGTTCATAATGCACTTAAGAGTATATGGTATGGCGATATATGGAAACGGTAGAAGGAAGTTGTTCCGACCACTGCAGACAGGCTCAGCTCATGCCAGAGCACCATCTCACATGGAACCAAGCACTCTGCCTTCAGGATTGTTAAGGCCTGCCATAGGAGTGACTTATAGGTTAACATGTGTCCCATTTAAGGTTAGGTATAGGTATACTACACCTAAGTAAGAGGTGGTTACACCAACTTACCCCAGCTGAGTGATCAGCCAGTTGTGTCAAATTGCTAGGCCAGGCCAGGGGTGGCACAATACATGCTTCAGCCCCTGGTAGGCCTTGGATACACCAATGCCCTGGGTACCTAGTGTAAACTGGTACAGGGGCTCACAGGGTGATCCAATTCCAATTGGTTATGCACCTAGGGTACATGGAGTCCATTTTTAAGAGAGAGCAGATAGGCTGAGATCCTGAATGGCAGGATCTCAGGCCAACTAAGTCGAAAAACCAGCTAGACACTAGGCAAAAAATTGGGGGTAACCATACTCAGATATCCACCTTCCTACACAACCCCCCCCAAACGAAGGGAGATAAGGCTGACCTTGACCAGGTAAGCCTATATTGCCTAAGTGGCCATATAAGGAAGAACCAGCACTGGCATGGTTACCCCCTGTCTCATGGTCCACTAAGCAATCCCTCACCCTAAGGGTATCAGAGGGTCTCCACCATAGGGAATATCTACCTTTGGCGTGTCTTGGCAAAGTAAAAGGCTGGTGTTGAGATGGAGTACTGAAGTGAGTGTCCTCAAAGTGAGGCCTCAGCTTCCTCCAATCATCCTCCACCATGGATGCCTTTCTTTCTTTCACTGAGTTGCAGTGTGCTCTCAGGGTCAGCCTCTGGCTACCTAAAGCTGGAGGCTGGGTCCCTTTTGAGGGCTTACTGGAGGGACAGGTCAGGTTTGGGGCCCTAAGGTCCCATGTCTGCCTGTGCCCAACAGAATCCCTCTGGGGGAGGTCCCTAACTACCTGTAAAGGGGATCCCTCAGGAATGTGTTTAACCATCACCTGGCTAGGGCTACTAGCCAGGCAATCCTCATTCTTTTGATGGGGGGGTTCTTGTGGACAGGGGCCCTCTTGGGGTCCACTGGCCTCCCTGACCTCTGCAGCCCTGGGCTTACTGAGGCAGGGTAGAGAGAGGCAGGCTACCTGCACCAGACTGGGTCCCACCTTGGAAAGGTCCACTGACATCAGAGGCTCTGTCAGGCCAGGCCTGGCTACCTCTGGGGCAGTCCCTTCACAAGGGGTGTGGTCAGATCCCTGGGGAGGCTGACCTTTTCCTAATGTCTGGGGAGAGGGAGACTTTTCTTCCTCCCCACTACTCTCTGTTTGTGTGGAGTGATCCATAGTTTCAGGCTTCACTGCACCTATGTCAGTCTGAGTATGGACTGAGACCATTACAGTCCTGCCAACCTTTTCAGGGGGGCACTCAGTTTGGGTTTGAGCTGTGACTGTCACAGCTCTGCCAGTTCCTACAGGGAAGTCTGTCTTTGCCTGGGCTGTGGCTACCACTGCCCTTCCAACCTTTTCAGGGAGGAAATCTACTTGGACAGGGGTTGTGGCTGGCACAACCCCACTGCCCTTTTGTGAAAGGCCTACCATTTTAGAATGGGTGTCTTGTTCAACTCCAGCCCAAGCTGAGAGTTCTAAGTCATTCCCCAGTAAGCAGTCTACAGGCAAGGTTGGGGACACTGCCACCCTTTTAGGGCCAGTGACACCTCCCCAGCTGAGACATACCTCTGCCATGGGATGACTGTTCTGTTTGCCATCAATGTTAGTTACCTGGTAGGAGAAACCAGGCAAAAGCTGCTCAGAGGGAACTAGCCAATGGGCCACCATAGTGATGCTAGCTCCAGTGTCTCTGTAGGCCTCAGCTTTTGTACCATTGATGTAGGGCTCCTGTCTGTACCTACCCAAAGTGTTGGGACAGGCAGTGAAGTTGGCAAACCCCATGCCACTATCACAGACAAGAGTAGTTGCTGTAGGTGAATTGGCTAAGCCAGGGTCCCCCTGTGTTCCCCAAGTAAACCCACCCAAATTTCTGGGGGCACTCCCACCACCTGGGGGATTACTGCTGACAGTAATAGGTGGTGTGACAGGAGTAATTGGAGGAACAGTTTTGTTTTTAGCCTTTGGGCAACTGCTGTCAGTTTTCCAATGCCCAGGAATTTTACATTCATGGCAGTAAGGCTTTTTACCTGTGGTAGAGGAGGGAGCTTGGGACCCACCACCCTGTGTGGAGTTTTGGGGCCCTGAGGAAGATTTCTCTTTTGTTTTATCCCCACCCTTCTCTTGAGGTTTGGTGGTCTCTTTCTTTTGGTCACCACCCTGATTTTTAGGCCTGATCCTGGTCCTGACCCATTTATCTGCCCTCTTCCCCAATTCTTGGGGAGAGGTCAAATCTGAGTCTACCAGGTGTTGATGGAGGAGCTGGTTTTGACAGTTACTTAAAATCTGTTCTCTCATCATCAAATTGTACAATCCTGTATAATCTGAAACCTTACTTCCCAGCAACCAACCCTCCAAAGCCTTAGTGGCACATTCAACATATTCAGACCAGTCCTGAGTCTGTGCCTTCTGGGTATCTCTGAACATTAACCTGTACTGCTCAGTGGTTAAGCCTAACCCATCAACAAGGACACTCTTCAGGGCTCTGTAGTTCTGACATCCTCCTCTCTAACAGTGAGGAGTCTATCTCTGCCTCTACCTTCAAAGGAGAGCCATAAGATTGCTGCCCACTGGTCTTCAGGAACCTGCTGCACTTTGCAGGCTCTCTCAAGAGCAGTCATCCACTTGTGGATATCATCCCCACTTTTGTAGGGGGGCACAACCTTGGACAGGTTCCTATTATCAAAGACCCTATCTTTGTCCCTAGGGAAAATGCTGCCACCAGTGGGTATAGACCCACTCTCTCTAGGTTGCCTAGCCTTGTTCAGTTTCTCTTCCATCAGGGCTACTTCTAGCTCCTGTTTCCTGGTCCTCAGCTGAGCATCCTGCATTCTGGCCTCATGCTCCCTCCTCTGAGGGCTGGTCATCCTTCTTCTGGAGTGACCTTGAGAGCCTCTAGAGGCATGAGAGCCATTATAGTCACCTGAGTGATTCCTCTGTCTCGCAAACCCCTGGTTAAGCCCACTAGGGAAATTCAATGGGGGGAACCCATTGTCAGTCCCAAGTAGTCTTAAGTTAGCTGAGCCAGGTATAGCACCTGGCACTGGGCTATTTCTCCCATCAGAACTGCTGCTACTATCAGACTCACCCCCTTTGTCATCCCTGTCCCTATGCTGATCCTCATCATCTGTTGTCTGATTCTCAACTAAGGGGCGACTGTTGGAAAGGGGTACTTCAGTGGCATCTTCAGAAGGACGGCCTCCTGTTCCAGTCCCTGAGGGGTCTAACTGAGAGGCTTTCTTGAGAGCTCTCTGATCTTCATCAGCTTGTAAGAGTTCTCTGAGTTCAGCAGAGGTAGGGTTCCTGGGCTGTTTAAGGCCCCTGATATTTGCCAACTGCCTGAGCTCATTCTGGTTTAGGGTAGCAAAGATGGTTGGTGCCCTCTGGGGGTCACTCTCGACAGAGATGGGTACATTGGACCCCTCTGCCCCAGCCATTGCTCTTAAGTGTGGGTGGATGTGTTGCAACTACCTACACTTGGGGTTTTCCTACTAAACCTATCTAGTAGTTGTAGTCAGGGTGTGCTACTCCCTTTTCTCTACAACAACTAAGTTTAGTAGAACTTAAGTATATAACTAATCTTGTTTTATATGTACCTACAGGTACCTATGTGATCTTTCAATTGGTAACAACGAGATTACAATGGTAAAACACAGCAAGCTCAAATCCGACCGCTGCTCACCAATGTGCGAAGTTGGCCTGGTATATGATGTTCACTAGTTAAAGTGACCACCTTGTACCATGCCAAGCAACCCTTATGGTGTGGTTGTAAGTCAACCTTTTCGGACTAGCTGCCCTAGTGGTAGCGTAGGCTAAGCAGTCTTTGAGGCTAAACTCGTTAAAGCGTGTTAAGCAGGCTGTTTTACCATATGTAACCCCCCTTTATACCAATGAAAGGACACCACACAGATATATATTCAAAATATATATGTATTTATTACTCAAAGTATCCCCTAGACTCTTTATGAGCACAGGAGCACAAATCGTTAAACAAGAAAGTATTACGATATACAGAAGTTGCACTTTTATATGGATGGGCACTGGTGGCCACTCAAACCATATACTAAAATAGTGGTATAAGTACCACGAACAGGAAAGGGAAAAGGCCTAGGGCCTCTAGAATCGCTGGGCCTACAAGGAGCTAACTTCAGTTAGTGACCAGGAGGTCCACAAGTCGTGTGTGCAGTGATGAAAGTTACACGCGGGCTCCCATAGGTTTTCAACGGGTGCGTAAAAGTTCAAAAGTTACTGCTAGAAGGGTCTTCTGGATGGACTACGAACTTAAGACTTTAAACACAGACACTAGAGATGTTTCTCTACACTTGGGCACCGGAGTGCCAGCTTTACCTCACCCACAGGAAGCGGGTGCATAGGTCTCGAAGTGCGTCGGGTTTCGTCTATCTGTTCAATGGAGCCTGGTGACAAAGATGCTGCAGGCGGTCGGTCCAGAAGAGATGCGGTGGATCCAAGGGTGGATCGGAGTTGTAGAAGACCTGTAAGCAGAGGGGACAGTGTTCACAGTCACTAGCCAGTGACCAGCGTGGCACCAGGTAGGTACCAGGCGATGTTGGGTGCAAACAGGTGAAGAGGTGTAGCTTGTCTCTGCAGCCACGTGGTCTCTGAAGGTCGACGACGCCCAGGAGTCGGTTCACTAACTGTCCCACGCAGGCTCTCGCTGTCGGCGGTGTCGGCGACTTGAAAGAAGCAAACAAGCCTTGGCAAAAGCAGGAGTCACATGAATTGAAGAAAGCTTGTAACTCTGACCAGCAAGGTCAGAGGGGCTGCTCCTTTTGAGGGAAGCAGGGGCCAGTCTGGAGCAACCAGACCAGTGTTGTAGTTTTCAAAGTTCGTTGCCAAGATGGCTACTAGCCAACGGGCCAGGGTCCGGTTAGGCGCGTCGAGTTGCAAAGTGCAGAGGGGCCCCACGCAGATCGTGGAGATGCTGGAGGGCTCACCTTTGGTGCAGATGCTGCTCGGGTGTTGGGCTTCTCAGGACCCAAAGCACAACTTGGAGGGAGCCTCTGTTGTCGCGCTTGCAGCTTGTCGAGTGTCTTCCAAGATGGCTGGCTCCACGTGTCTCGGTGCCTCCACGGGTTCCTTCTTTGCAGGGACTGTGGATCGGGCTGTGAGAGGTCTGGAGGTCCCGGTCTTGTTGGTCTCTGGGCTCGGGCTTGGGCTCCGGCAGGAGGCAGCGGCAAAGCAGACGTCGAGTGCTCGCACCTCTTCTGGCAGGAAACCCTTTGTCCATGTCTCCCAACCTGGAAGGACTCCCAGCAGCAGGAGGGCAGACTTGTGTCTGTGGTGGCAGCGTCCATTTTGTGGAGCTGAGGCTCTGTCTGATTTTACCCGGGTTTCAGGTACTGTACATGTCGTGTCCCTCTAGAAGGGTGGAATGCTAACCCCGTCGCCAGAATTGGCGAGGGGTTAGTATTCCAATTCGTATGACACCTTACTCGACATGTTTTGATAAAGCCAAACCAAAGATAGCATTTAACCGCGAGGTTCATAATGCACTTAAGAGTATATTGTATGGCGATATCTGGAAACGGTAGAAGGAAGTTGTTCCGACCACTGTAGACAGGCTCAGCTCATGCCAGAGCACCATCTCACATGGAACCAAGCACTCTGCCTTCAGGATTGTTAAGGCCTGCTATAGGAGTGACTTATAGGTTAACATGTGTCGCATTTAAGGTTAGGTATAGGTATACTACACCTAAGTAAGAGGTGGTTACACCAACTTACCCCAGCTGAGTGATCAGCCAGTTGTGTCAAATTGCTAGGCCAGGCCAGGGGTGGCACAATACATGCTTCAGCCCCTGGTAGGCCTTGGATACACCGATGCCCTGGGTACCTAGTGTACACTGGTACAGGGGCTCACAGGGTGATCCAATTCCAATTGGTTATGCACCTAGGGTACATGGAGTCCATTTTTAAGAGAGAGCAGATAGGCTGAGATCCTAAATGGCAGGATCTCAGGCCAACTAAGTCGAAAAACCAGCTAGACACTAGGCAAAAAATTGGGGGTAACCATAGTCAGATATCCACCTTCCTACACCAGCTGACCTGTGGCAATTGGAACTTGGACTGCACTCTGCTGGAGGCCTCTGTCTGGCACCCTGAGATTGTCTCAGTGCCTCCCCCCCTTAACTCAATCAATCAATCAATCAATCATAGGCATTTATATAGCGCACTACTTACCTGGAGGGTCTCAAGGTGCTCGGGGGGGGGGAGTGCTGCTACTGCTCGAATAGCCAGGTCTTGAGCTTCTTCCTGAAGGAGAGGTGGTCTTGGGTCAGGCGCAAGTCGGTCGGTAGGGAGTTCCAGGTCTTGGCAGCCAGGTAGGAGAAGGATCTTCCTCCCGTTGTCGTTCTTCGGATGCGGGGGACGGCGGCGAGGGCGTGGCTGGCTGATCGGAGATGTCGTTTGGGAGCGTAGAAGTTGATGCGGTTGTTGAGGTAGCTGGGGCCTTGATCGTGTAGGGCTTTGTGTGCGTGGGTGAGGAGGCGGAAGGTGATTCTTTTGTTGACGGGAAGCCAATGTAGGTCTCTCAGATGTCCGGAGATGTGGCTATGTCGTGGGATGTCGAGGATGAGTCTGGCTGAGGCGTTCTGGATCTGCTGGAGTCTCTTCTGGAGCTTGGCGGTGGTTCCGGCGTAGAGGGCGTTGCCGTAGTCCAGTCGGCTGGTGACGAGGGCCTGGGTGACCGTCTTCCTGGTCTCGGTGGGGATCCACCAGAAGATCTTCCGTAGCATGCGCAGGATGTTGAAGCATGACGAGGAGACGGCGTTGACTTGTCTGGTCATGGTGAGGGAGGAGTCCAAGATGAAGCCCAGGTTGCGTGCGTGGTCTGTCGGTTTGGGTGCGCAGCCCAGGGCGGGGGGCCACCAGGAGTCATCCCAGGCGGAGGGTGAGGAGCCCAGGATGAGGACCTCCATCTTGTCTGAGTTCAGTTTCAGGCGGCTGGTCGTCATCCACTCGGCTACGTCTTTCATTCCTTCGTGAAGGTTGGCTCTGGCTGCGGCGGGGTCGTTGGTCAGGGAGAGGATCAGCTGGGTGTCGTCAGCGTAGGAGATGATGTTCAGGTTGTGTTGGCGTGTGATGGCCGCGAGGGGGCTCATGTAGACGTTGAAGAGGGTGGGGCTCAGCGAGGATCCTTGAGGGACGCCGCAGATGACTTCTGTGGCCTCTGACTTGTACGGTGGTAGGCGGACTCTCTGTGTTCTTCCATTGAGGAAGGAGCTGATCCAATCCAGTGCTTTCTCCTGGATTCCGACGTTGTTGAGGCGTTGCACAAGGGTGCGGTGGCAGACAGTGTCGAATGCCGCGGAGAGGTCTAGGAGGATGAGGGCCGCTGTTTCTCCGTTGTCCATCAGGGCTCGGATGTCATCGGTAGCAGCGATGAGTGCGGTCTCGGTGCTGTGGTTAGCTCGGAAGCCCGACTATGAGGGGTCGAGGGATCCATTCGTCTCGAGGAAGGCGGGCAGCTGCTTGTTGACGGTCTTCTCGATGACTTTGGCTGGGAACGGGAGGAGCGAGATGGGGCGGTAATTCTTGAGTTCGGTGGGGTCCGCTGTAGGTTTCTTGAGTAGAGCGCTGAGTTCGGCGTGCTTCCAGCTCTCCGAGAAGGTGGCGGTGTCGAAGGAGGTGTTGATGATGTTCCGCAGGTGGGGTGCGATGACAGCGTCGGCCTTGTTGAAGACGTGGTGAGGGCAGGGGTCGGTTGGAGATCCGGAGTGGATGGAGTTCATCATGCGGACGGTGTCTTCCGTGCTGATCGGAGTCCAGGCGCAGAGGGTGGTGGTGGGGGGCGGTGGTTCGGTCGTGGCGGGCGTCGGTTGTGTGCTGAAGCTGTTGTGTATGATCTTGTTGTGGAAGTAGGAGGCGAGGGAGTTGCAGAGGTCTTGCGATGGGGTGATGTCGTTGTTTCCGGCGTTGGGGTTGGAGAGCTCTTTGACGATGTTGAAGAGTTCCTTGCAGTTGTGTGCGTTGTTGTCCAGCCGGTCCTTGAATGCAGTTTTCTTAGTGGCGCGGATCAGTTGGTGGTGCTTCCGGGTGGCAAGCTTGAGGGCGGTAATGTTGTCTGGTGTTGGTTCCCCTCTCCAGGCTTTCTCGAGGGCTCGGCAGTTCTTCTTGGAGCTCTTGAGTTCGTCGGTGAACCAAGGGGCCTTCTTGCTGCCGGGTCTGCTAGGCGGTGTCCTCAGAGGGGCGAGTTCGTCCGCGCAGTTGCTGATCCACTTCGTGAGGTTGTCGGCGGCCTGGCTGGGGTTTGCTGAGCTGGCGGGAGGGTGCTGGCTCAGGGAAGCGGCGAGTTGGTCAGCTGTGATCTTGTTCCAGCTTCTTCGGGCAACCGGTTGCTGGTGGTGGTGGATCGTCGTTCTTCTGAAGTTGAAGTGGATGCAGCTGTGGTCCGTCCAGTGGAGTCTAGTGGCGTGGCTGAAGGCGATGTCTTTGCTGCACGAGAAGACGGCGTCGAGTGTGTGTCCGGTGAGGTGGGTGGGGGTGGACACCAGCTGCTTGAGTCCGAGGTTGGCGAGGTTGTCGAGCAGGGTGATGGTGTTGCGGTCGTTGTTGTTCTCCAGGTGGAAGTTGATGTCCCCCAGGAGGATGTAGTCAGCGGAGGGGAGGGCATGCGGGCTGACGAAGTCGGCGATGTCCTCGCTGAATTGTGTGCGTGGTCCCGGGGGTCGGTAGATCAGGGTGCCTCTGAGGGTGGTCTTCGGGTCAGTACGGATCTGGAAGTGTAGGTGTTCGGCGGTTGTCAGGGTGTCGTCGATGTTGGTCGTGATGTGGATGGTGTCCCTGTGGATGATGGCGATGCCTCCTCCCAACTGGTTGGCGGAGCGGTCCCTCCGGGTGATCTTGTAGCCCTCTGGGATGGCGATGGCGATGTCGGGTGCTGAAGAGGCGTTCATCCAGGTTTCCGTGAGGAAGGCGACGTCAGGAGATGTGGTGTCGAAGAGGTTCCAAAGTTCGACGGCGTGCCTGTGGACGGAGCGGGTGTTGAGCAGGATGCACTTGAGGTGGTTGCTGCTGGTGTTCGGCTTGGTGGTTGCAGGTGTGGGGCAGGTCCGGATGCAGGTGAACTTGCAGGCGTGGCAGCTGAAGGGACCGTGGGTGCGCCTCGGGGTGGCACGGTAGCATCCAGGGATCCCGCCGGTGTTGAGAGCGATGAGTTCGGTGGCGTTGTAGGACAGTCGGGACGTCTTCCGTCGGTGGGGGCCAGGGGTCCTGGCACTGGGCGCGGTCCAGTCGCGGACGGGCGCAGACGGGCTTACCTTTGGCGCGCCTTCGGCGCACAATCGGCACGCTCGCTGCGCGTGACCGCTGCGCGTTCGCACGGTCGCCATATATGGCGAAGTGCGAGGGAGGGCGGAGCAGCTGGGAGGCGGGAGCGGGGAGGTTACAGAAGAAAAAGGGGCGTGGTTAGCGGCGGTGGCGGGAAGCGGGCAGGGAGGACAACGAGAGACAGGGGGACCGGCGAACAACGAATACAGAACAAATTAACAAAGTAAATACCACAATTGCACACAGAGAAACTCAGCAGTCAGGGGGCACACAACAGGAGACCAAGGTGCAGGAGCACAGCGCTATCGCGTAGGAGACCACGCCGCTCGGTGGCAGGGGGCGTGGTCACACGGCGGTAGCAGGGGCAGCGAGGAGGCACACGCAGCAGCTGGTGGCCGTGCGGCGCGGGGGTGTCCTAGATTAGGTCACACTCACCTGCGTCGCACGGTCGCCATATATGGCCAAGTGCGAGGGAGGGCGGAGCAGCTGGGAGGCGGGAGCGGGGAGGTTACAGAAGAAAAAGGGGCGTGGTTAGCAGCGGTGGCGGGAAGCGGGCAGGGAGGACAACGAGAGACAGGGGGACCGGCGAACAACGAATACAGAACAAATTAACAAAGTAAATACCACAATTGCACACAGAGAAACTCAGCAGTCAGGGGGCACACAACAGGAGACCAAGGTGCAGGAGCACAGCGCTATCGCGTAGGAGACCACGCCGCTCGGTGGCAGGGGGCGTGGTCACACGGCGGTAGCAGGGGCAGCGAGGAGGCACACGCAGCAGCTGGTGGCCGTGCGGCGCGGGGGTGTCCTAGATTAGGTCACTCCCCCTTGACCCCGACCCCCACCCACCCACCCTGCCCTGAGGTCCCAGGCGCTCAGAGGTATACTCCTGTGGGTGCTTGGGCACCATGAAAAAGATTGAAAACTTTTGAAAAAAAATGCCCCAGAGCCAAGGGGATCTACCGTGAAAAGTACACAACAGGCAGTTCCAAGGCATAAGATTACATTTCAGATTCATCCCCTGGATAGGCTCCAGCCTCCACCATTTCTGAAAAAACTGCAAAGTTCCTTTCTAGTTTGGGACTGTGAAACTATTTCAAGCAAAACCTCAAAAACTCCAGAGCCCTAGCAGGGCCAACATGCAGCAGGTGTCCAGCCAGCAGTTCCACAGCCACAGCTACAGTTTCATGTTTGCCCCACAGGGAGACAGCTTTTTTTTTATTGAATTGAATTTTATTAACCTTTCGGTTAATTAAAATCATTACAGTAAAAACAAAAACGCAGTTAAAAGGATCATGATTGATCTAGACAGTTTCTCCCCCCTGCTACCTGCACCCTCCCCTCCCATCCATGTCCTGGCGTTGTGGTCAGCCGTATGCCCTTAGACACGTTGTGCAGTCCCCAGTGTTATTCGAAATTCATTTTTGATAAAAAGCACATTATTAGAATTTTTTTTAAATACTTGAACTTGATAATTCTGATTAAAAGGGCGGCACTCCTCAGTGCCTGTCAGGGACCAGTCTGCTTGCTTCAGAAGGATTTGGCGTGTCAGTTGTGCTTAAATTTCCCCACTCTTGCTTAAGTCATTGTCTTTGAGTTGTAAAAGCATAAGGCTGAGGCTTCTCTGCAGGTCTTTGCCCCATTGGCAATACAGATCGGATGAAGGAGGCGCCGATGTTCATTATTCAGTTTGGGGCTGCAGCACTGGAGGTGCAGCCAGGATTCCTTCGGGAAGGAGCACAGCCTACATTCTGTATTTCCCCCCTTGCGTGTCCATGCTGGATTAGAATCAGCGATATATAACATTGTAAGTCTCATTAAAAGTATTTTACTTCGGGTTTGCGGTGTCAGGGCCTTGCTTAGGGAGCATTGGGTTAGAACTTGAACGAAGGGCTTTAATGTCATAAGCAAAGGATGTTTCACAAACTTATTTATTTATTGCTTTTTTCCAGGCATTGAGTGGAATTTCAAAAAGCCGTAGGCTTGCTGCCTCTATCTTCAGTTTGTTAATAGCGCAGCCAAGGCTGGCATGCCAGACTAAGCCCGCCTCCTCAAAGGTGGATCTCAGTTGATATCTTAAGGAGTCTTCTGGAGCCCTCAAGATCCTTAGGTATAGCTTTATAAGGTCCCCCTGGCACGTTAGATCCGGCCTCCTGAGGCCAAGCTCCAACCTCAGCCTGGATTTCCTGGCTGTCCTCGGGAAAAGGAGTACTGATTTGTATGCTTTGGCTTGGGCTAAATTTAAAAAGACATCCAACGACCCAGGGAAGGCCAAGTGGCTGTAACTGATAGCTGGAAGCAGTTTTGCTTTTAGAACAGTCAGTATTGGTTCAGCCGAAGGACTTGGCCGATGTTGCCTCAGTTGTTTTAGACCAGGGGTCTCCAACCGGTCGATCGCGAGCTACCGGTAGCTCGCCAACAACCTGCCAGTAGCTCTCGGTCAATGCTCACTTTTGTATCCTATCATTGTCATTATGTTTATTTTTAGGCCTATTTTTAGGCCTATTGGCCTCTTATCTGTTCTTGCCAGTGTTACGTCTGATGTCACACCGCTGCCATTGGCCATAAAGGTATCTAGGTCGGGGAGAAGCAGGTGATGTCAGATTGCCTATCCTCGAGACTTAAAATGCGTATTACAATGTGTACATCGTTGTGGCCTTGGGACTGGCTGCGTGATTCAATCAAACGGAGACACGCTCAGCCCTGCTGTGGCCTCCTTGATACCACGTGGCCTGTCACAGCATGACCATCACCCAGCAGTGCCCACACATGGATCAGAGGGGCGGTGCTTTGCCTTTTATTTCTGGCAAGGCGCGCAGAGTGTTTTGGAGTATAGTAGACAATGGCAACTGCAGCTTAAATTTGCTGTTCCAAGTGCCAGCCGCTGCTATGCTCAAGTTCAAGTAGCAGCTTTTCACCACGTGGGACAGAGGAAGTCGTACTCTTTGGGGCTGTATGGACTAGGTGTCGGAAGATGCATGTTTTACTTTTTAATCCACCCCAAGCTCTGGCAGACAGTGATTGCCCCCCCCCCCGTGAAAAGAGGAGGAACACTGACCTGAGCCCATGAGTCATGTGGGAGGTGGAGGGTGCGTAAGGCAGACTGTCGCCCCAAGATCGTATAGATCAGGGGCCCTCTCCTGACAGGCATACATTTTGGAGAGGCTGGGGCACACACCCGTTGTATAATAACGTTGTTACCAGCAGCGCTGAGCTGTCTTTAAAAGAGTGCTGCTGCAGTTTAAATGACTCCTCTGCACTGGCAGGCAGCATGCAGTGTGCACTCTCCGGAGCCCCAGGCCCAATCAATTGAGACGTCCGTGCATCTTTGCCTAGCGTGACGCCAGCAGCAGAGCACCAGCATTGACTGAGAGACGAGTGATGCCTGCAGCCAGCAGTGTCCTTGACATGATACCACCTTCAGACAGAGAGCCGCTGCCCCTGTTGTATGTAAGGCCAGGTTATGGTAAGTCTACAAATAATTACCTGGGTGCACTTTGTTCAGAACCAAATCGGGAAGTCATATGTTTAGTTCACAACAAGTCGTCAGTAGTTTGAAAAACCTTGGCCATGAGGTGCAGCCTACATGTGTAATCGTTTTTGATTTATGCTTGGCCTGAGGTCGCTGTGTAGTATTTCACAGAGGCATCTGTATTTATAAACTAAACATTGTATACTTAAGAAAAGCTCACTCACAGATAAAACAAATGACCTGTCAATGTGGTAGTGAGTGTTTGTCCAATTTGAACCTTCATTTGAAACGTCTTGGGCTGAAAAAATGGTTACTATTTAATAAATATAAAGTAAAGTATGCATATCAACCTTCATTTATCCTATTTTTTTTTAGACAGTGTCACCTTCTACTAATGTTCACAAAACCATTCATTTTGTGCAGTGAGTTTAAGTCTAATACCAAACTACCTTATTTTGAAACTATATAAAAAATATACTTTCCTCTTTAAAGGGAGAGCATATAATTGAAGTTATTTGAACTGTAAATTAGGTAATACTTTTTTTAATATTTCGAGGCCTGCTCTGTTTTAAGGTCAGACACTGTGGTTCGTGACCTTCCATTTCAGGGGTTTCACATCAGTTTCAGAGCTTTTCCTGAACTTTTCGTGTCTCAGAAGTGGGTAATTTGTGGTATATATTTGTTTACGGATATTATTGCTTAAATTTCAAACTTAGGCAACCTGAAAACTTGACAGCTGTAAAGTTGTTCCTGGCCACAAACCGGACCCAGGAACATCATTTTACATTTCTTTTCAATAAAATTAAATGAAATGATGAGTGAAGTATATAATAATTTCCTGGCTTCTGTTTGTGCCTAGGGACAACTTGGAAGAGGTCCCTTATTTTAAAACAAAATCCCTCTTTAATTTAATGAAATAATGGGAGAAATTTAAAATGAAGTGCAAATTTTATGGCACAATGAACCATAAGGTTCAAAACTTCACTTTAAATGTGTGCCATTTGAAAAAAGTACCCAACCCCTGTAGTGGCTATATTTTTCTGCCGTCAATGAACTGGGAAAGCTGAGACACGAACCAAGTTAGGTGTATGACCCCTTCCTTTGACGAGCACAGGTATGAAAATATTGAAAATAATGACACAAAAGTCATACAAAAATAGTATCTTTTAAATTAAAAGATTACCAACTTTTATTTCTCCAACATGGTGAAGCATTTCATCGGAGCATCAAATTACACCACTGCATTAAAAAGCATTTTTAAAAGTGATATTTTTAAAGATGAAACAGTCATGGACTGCCACCGTCCTTTATGACAATGCTATATTAATGTACTAAGAGGCAGGTCATGTGTAACAGCTTTATAGTCTGTTAAGGGAGAATTTTGTACAGTGCACACCCTGAACTCAAGCATTTCAAGTTACCGTTATGTGTAATAAAGAAAAAGAAGGCACGATGTAATAAAATAGTTGTATCGCAGCATTTATATTAAGAGCTGTGGGGCACCGAGGTACTTACATACATGGCCAGCAAGCTGTGCCATGTAGGGTGTGTGGTTGGTATGGTGTTGTCATTGTTTTGTGGTTCTATGTGAAAGTGTTTCCTTGTCATGCGTGATGACCACAGAGGTGCCTTTACTGTGGTATGGGACGGAGCAGTGTAGTAGATGACCAGGTATGAGAGACAGATGTTCACTTTATGGTTTTCAGCTCTGCAGGTTCTGTATAATTTCTTATGATTGTAGTGTGCTTAGCTGGTGATTGCAGAGGCCATGATCACACAATTTGTTGAAGAGGGAGACTGGGATTGGTTTTCTGGTTTTAAGATGTGCATTGCATATACTAAATGGGTAGCTCCATCTTATAGAGGCCCTTTAGTCAATGAAGCTGGGAGTGGGGGCACTCTGGGAACAATTCGCGAGTTGCTCAGCATTTAGTAGCTCATGATGATTTTCACTGATCAGAAGTAGCTCCCACTACAGAAAAGGTTGGAGACCCCTGTTTTAGACATTGTTGGCCTTGGAGGTCAAATGTTTGAAATTAATGTTCGCCTTGGCCCGTTCTGAGAGCCAGACCCCAAGATTGTTGTAGGAAGCCACTGTGCCAATTTGCAAATCGCTCAGGAGCAATTCTGCTTTCCTTTCAAGGTGGTATCTCCCGAAGATGATTACCTCGGTCTTCCCCTGGTTGACTGTCAGGAAGTTATCCTTATTAAAGCAATCCAATGCATGTAGGGCTCTCTTTAGGCCCACTTTGGTGTGATCCCTTATTGCTGTATCATCAGCATATTGCAGTACCTCACACTTCCCAGCCTAGGCGCTACTAGATTGGCGCCTTGCAGTGCAGCCCCCAGGTCTGCGGTGTACAAATTGAAGAGGATGGGTGCCAACACACAGACCTGTTTGAGCCGGCTGTTTGTGGCAATTTTGGGGGTCACTGTATAGGCACTTGTTTTAACCCGCACCCAGGTATCCTACTATCCTCATATAAGGATCTAATTGTGTTCAGGCGTTTAGGTGGAATTCCTCAGTTGCCTAATTTCCACCATAGCCTTCTGCAATTAACTTTGTTGAAAGCTGTACTGTAATCGATGAAACAGCAAAACAATAGAGGACTTTTCTTCTTCATCGCCTGGGTTGATAAATGAGCTAACGCAAGGATGTTATCCAAGGTCCACGACTGTGACCTAAAACCTGACTGATAGAGGGGGATAGTGGGAGACAGCTTTTTCTTCACAAAAATAGCCAAGTCCCTTTTTGGATTAGGACTTTGAAACTTTTTCAACCTTTTTGACTTCCATTCTTTCACCAGTATCAAACCACTTGGTGTATCCGACCAAGGCTTCATTGCGGGCAGTCTCAAATCATGCCTATGGCCCCGGTCTACAGCTCCTGTAGACTATCATTGGCACTCTGTGCTTTTGGCACTATTTTCACTTAAATCTTTAAAAATTCATATCTCCAGTTCCCTTTATTGGAACTCTGCCATCATGGACTTTAATTACACAATGTTTCTCTTTCTTTTAAATTTACAGTGGAATTTCATTCTGTTCTGTGTGTGCACTGTTTACGTACTTTACCCATTGCTATTGCCTTTGATTTAAGCCTGACTGCTTTGTGTCAGGTTACCAGGGATTGAGCATGTGTTTATTTCATTGAGTTTGCGTGACATCTAGCTGGTGGTGGCCTTATCATTTGAAGTGGACTCTTTCCTACCCCAAATAATAACCCACTTTCCTACACTTATGATCGGGCTTGCTTTCAGAGAGTTCATTCATGGATGATGGCCAAGCGGAATGTTGTCTGAAAAGTAAAAGATGTAACAGACCCAGAACACGCCAGGCTAAGGACTATCTTCCGTCTGTACGCCATGGAATGAGGCTAGTGCAGGAGACACAGATTTGGAGTATAGCCTGAGATGTCCGCCGAAGCCGACTGCGGAGTGAGCCGAACAAGGGCTGGAGACAAGTGTGACTGCAACTGGTAAGTGATTTCTCCAAGCTCTGCCTGTCAGACGTAGACTGCACAGTCCTGCACGGTAGAGAGTTTGATTGCGTTCAACCCAATGCCCAACTGATGCAGGGTTTTCGAAAGTGTTGTCGGTGATACAGCGTGTATATTTGGGCAGCCATTGTTTCTAAGATATGGCTGACCCTAGGCAAAATAGCTGAACGAATTCCAAGAGGCCTTTATCCATCCTCGGACTCTGGAGGGCATGTATTCCCTCCCAACCTCAGTGTTCACAGAACTCGTGTTGTCCTCTGCCACTCCCTAGCTGTGGGCACTTTGAAAACTCGCCTGATTTAGCTGTTGATTATCGGGCACATAAATGCGAGTCTTTCTATGCAGACTGCAGACAGTACTATTCCGGGCAGAACTTTGGAACGTTCTGTTGGAAAAGATGGTTTCAAAAAGTCTTTAAATTAAATGTTTTTTTTAAAGCAACCATACGTGCATGTAGTCTCAATCTAAATGATATATCTGTCAACAAATTCTACTAATTCTGACCTGAGCATTTATGTCCTCCTCCTTCGTGTAGTGAGAGAAGCTTGAAAGCAGGGTCAGGCTGGTGAGGGGAACCTTACACCGATGCATATTTTGGGCATCTGTTGCCTGGGATCGATTCCGAAGCAGACTTCTTACGTTCGTCTGTTTCTTAGCGTGCCAGGAATGCGCATTTCCTGTGAGTGGCCCGCGCTTCCTGCTGTGCTAGTTCCCCATAAGTCCACGAGCGACTTAGTTTTATTTGTTACTAAGTCGAGGTGATTAGAATTTTGTCATCTGCTTTAAGGCGAAATGAGCGCCTGACCTCAGACAGGCGTCTGCTGTCAGTCACGGTGCGTTATTTGATGTGGATGTGATGGGGAATGTTTGGGAGAGGGCGTTTAAAGGTCTAAAGTTCGGCTCTCTCTCCAGCTCACGCCTCACGTCAGCAAACGGCGGCCCGAGGACACGAGAAGTGGCCTCGGTGTCTTCACTTCTATTAAGAAATGTTATGAAATGTTATCATTGTTCATTTTAGCTTCTACACAATTGTTTATTTCAAAATAGCCGTCCCTGTAATCATATACAGGCAGCGAGAACGCGATGTTATTGCTCTATGTGAGTGCATGCGTGCATGGTAGCATTACATCATGGCCGCTTTATAGAAAACCTCACTGTAACCAACGCTTGAGTTGTGTTTGCCTGTGCATCGTGTTCCAGGTGAGCAGAAAGCATACACCTTGAGGATACCGCTCCCACGTCACGCGTTGGCTAAAGGGGGTCTCCGTGGCGCCGTCTCTCCTGCGGGTGGTATGGTCGTTTCCTTGACCCGAGATGAAAGCATCCTGAGTTTACATGCCCTCCTGCTCGGTTACCTCCTCCCTCTTTTGTGACTTTAATCAGATTGATTACGGATTTGTCTTGAGATACTTTAAGATTTTCTTTTCTGTTTTCATCCATTTGCAAATTGACATGACTTTTAGAAATAACATAAAAGGGAATTACAAACTTGAGACGACGGGGTTTGATAATCCCGTTGTGCTCGCCCCACCGTGACATACATGAAGAGTCTAAACCTGGCTCCAGAGGTGACGTTAAGGAAATAATGTCGAACACGTCTGCTGGTAATACTTTCTCTGGTGTTACTCCGTACCAGTGGCTTAGCAAGGGCTTTCTGGGCCTTAAAACAAGCAAGGACAATGGCCCCCAGTCTCGTAGCCTGGAGTAAAAAAGCTGCTATGCTTTGGACTCTGTAGACACTCACACCACAGGCCCCGGCGTCACTCTACCGGCTTACTATTGATACATAAGACCCTGCACGTATATAAAAAATAAATACAAAATCCTCTTTTCCCTCACACGTGGGCCATCCAGTGGTGTAGCAAGGTAGGGGTGGTCCGCTAAAACCAAAAGTAGTCGCTGAAAATTCATTGAAAGATCTCGCCCCATCTTTGGCATAAGAATGACACATCCTCAGGCGGGCCATTTCAGGCCCTAGAGATATGGATGTTGACACTGATGATGCCTTGGACCTCCGAGGACCCCAGATTTTCTCATTATCATTTTCAATTGGGGAAAAAACTGAATAGACTCGATGATCTGAAGAGGTGATATGCGGCTACTTTATCCAGTTACTAGCGAGAAGAGATCATTTGACACAAACATTTTAATAAAGAATTGCTGCCAATCCAAGAGCAGCCCTGGTCTTGGCAGGGCCCATACACAATCATACCCATTGGCGCTATTCACCAAAAGCAGGCTCTAAAATCCAATCTAAGGTGCGTTTAGGAGTGTGAGGGGCAAGCGTAAGACCTATGGGTAATGCACGCTCTCTCCCCAGTAGCGGCTCCTGGTGGGAGTGCTGCTGTGCGGTGAGGCAGGGCGGGGGAGGGGCAGGGTGGAGGGTAGTAAACTCCGGATTAAGGCCGAACGGAGGTAAGTATACAAATAAATAAATAAAACGAATTTCGTTGAGTGCGTTGCATCGCCAAATGCGTCACCTCCGGGAGCCGCTACTGTCTCTCACACACCTTATGTATTCACCTCAAGTGCGCAAATAGATGCAAATTTTGGGGGGGGGAGAGGCTAACACTCCCAGCAGGGCTGGCCCTAGCACTGGTTGCACACAGTGCAACAGTCTTTTTTGGCACCCCTCCCCAATTTCCTCCTTCTCAGGGAATTCCCTCACTACCATTCACCCACATCTCTCTATAGCCCTTTTCGGGCAAACGTTTCATTTTATTATAGCGCTACTCCTAGTTCACTCACACTCAGTTCTTTGATCTGCATGGTACACATTCTTTGTAGCAGGCACATTAACCCTCTACGCTGTGTGGGTGGCAGGAGTGCCCCTGTGAGTGTACGGTGAGTAATGCGACAGTGTGAGAGTAGGGTAAGAGGAGTGACTGCAGGGTGAGTGAGGCGACCATATGAATTTGGGTGCGGATGTAAGTGCAGAGTGGGAGGAATGAATACATGGTTAGTGATTGATTTGTTTGAGTGAGATTGCAGATTGAGCAGTGAGGCGGACAGGTGAGTGATGTGTCACATGAGTGCAGGGTGAGTAGCGTGCTCATGTGACTGAGGGTGAGGTACAGGGTGAACAGCGCAAGTGCATTGTGAGTGCTGAGTGATCACTGTGAGTGCAGGGAGCACGGGTGAATGGTGTGAGTGCATGGTGATCAGTGTGAGTACATTGTGATCGCTGTGAGTGTAGGGTGAGCGTGAAAGTGAAGGGCAAGAATGAGGAGTGAGTTGACTCAATGCATGGTGCATTCCCAGACACTTGAAGTAACTCAGCATGTTATTGATGGCGGCATAAGGTTTCATATATAAGTTCAACAATTGTTATTATGGCAATAATCAGGGATTGAAGGTGGAGGAAATAAATAATGTGCTGATCCTGCAACAAACTTCCAGTCTTATGATTAGGGTTGTCAGCTCATTATTTTGATGTCCCAGACTGTACAAAAATAAGCAGTCACCTAAATTCGAGCAGCAAATCTAAATAGAAAACACTTTTAATTGTGTTATAGGGCTGCCTGAATGATCCATGACTGGTAATTAAAGGGAACAAAGACAGAAAAGTCACATTATAACTGAATACATACTTTTTTTATAACCCTATTTAGTGTCAAGAGGAGGTCTTTGCGGGCTCTTTAAATAACACATGGCTGGCATTTTACTTTTGGCAACCCTATTTTATATTCCTTTTCATGCAATGCATTCTCACACTACGACAGTAAATGTAAAATACAAATGTAAGGAATAGGCAGAGTGGGTGCCCAGTGGGTACTGGAACCAGAAAAAAAACTAAGCCTTAGTAACCAGTTTACAAAGGTATGTAAATATGCAAATGGTCTTTAAAGACCTGTGAAAAACACGGGCGTTCCGGAGATAAGGCTCCAGACACTGCTCAGGCTTAGCCCACAGCAGCTCGAGCTGCAGCAGCCCGGGATGAGACATATGACGTGGGGGGGCTGAAGACCTTTTAGCCCAATGGGCATTGTGCGCCTGATTCACCTTGACTAACAGGCCTGAACTTGAAGTCAACCAAATCGTGGGCAAATCCTCTACGTTGAATGGGGCTCTGCAATGACTATGCTACACTACTTGCGGCAAGAATATTGACCTAAGCAATATACACATGGTGCAGCATATAAGATGGGTAGATCCGGAACCCAAATTATATGCTGGAGACGGTGTAGTTGTTACATTTCCTGCTCCTGTGATACCTATGGAAGCCCAGTCAGATAAGGGTTGTTCCAGTTGTTTTCTTTTATAGACTCATGCCAGACAACTTTATTATTAGATTGTTGGCACATCCGTTGAAGGCAGTGGAGTAGCTCTGGGCTTATGATGGCTGGTATAAGACTTCTGCCCCAACATTCCAATGTTGGTCTTTCTGTTTCTCCCTTTATAATGTAAAATATTTTACCCTCAGTGGGTGGAATGTTCTAGTGGCTTTATAGGCCTTCTACCTCTGGCCTCTAACTCGAAGTCAGGGCCTTTAACAACTGGTATAGCCCTCGGCAGCGGGCTAGAAGGCTATATTGGTACATTGAATTGTTGGCAGCTCCATTGAAGTCAATGAAGTGGCTCAGGACTAATAATGGCTGCTCAAACATTCCAATGTTTCTCTTTGTTTCTTTCTTTTTAATGTAGAACATTCTACCCTCAGTGGGTGGAATGTTCTAATAGCCTTATAGTGCGTCTGCCTCCAGGTATATTGGTTGTTAATGGTGCTCTCCCTCGTTATAGGCCCAAGCTGCAGGTTAACAACTGCAATAGACCTTGGCAGTGGGCTATAAGTCCATATTTGAACAACCAGTGCAACTGTTGGCAGATCAAGACAGGGTCAAGATGCACAAGAGGCAGCAAATTCTTTTAGCAAAGGAGGCTATGGTTGCAACCTCTAACCTGCTGAGATTCCAAGTGGCAATCTCTTTTGCAATAAGAGCATAATGAGGGAGAGGTTAGCTAACACATAACTTGGGGTTTTCGTGTAAAAATAGGTTTAATGCCCTTTTATCACTAGGTGCTAATGACTGACTGAAAGCAGGCAAGTAAGAGATCCCTATATACAGCCTTCAAGATTTTGGGTCTATTTTCCTGCTTAGTCATTGCAAAAATAATACATGTGTTCTCTTTCCTCATCAGATACATGTTGTGGATTTCAATCGATTGCTGGGCCCCTTCCAGTGTAAAGAGTAAATGTTCTCCTGCAACCTTGACTATTCTTGGAACTTCACTGGTCTGAAAGTTACATTCAGTGACTTTGATTAGAACACTTTTATTGTAATTTATGACAAGATTTGTTTACAGGAAAGTTGGTTAATCTACCCATACCAACTAGCTGGACACTGCACTATTTTAGTACCTCTTTTGTTTCTAATAGAGGGTGCCCTTATTGTGGTATAATAGCCTTCATATCTACTAGAATATCATGCTTGTGTACTCTATTAACAATCAACTGCAAGGAAACAGAATTCAGATTGACTCAGGTTTACTTTTGTACTAGTTAACTAGTACATTCATTATTTTGAGACCATCTTGTCTCCACACTTGGTCGCATTATCTGAGTTTATAGATGAGTTGTCGCATGTTTCCAATAGCCCCACTTTTGAAATATGGATTGTAGGAGACTTTAATGCTACATTGGGCTGGCCTACCCCACATTCATCAGGTATTGGTGCAGATATTGCCTCAAATGAAACTAGGACATCTGGGTTGAAGGAGCGGATGGGATAAACTTTGCTGGATTTCCTAGACACTTATGCCACATGTTGCAACTCATATATCACTGGCCCCCGGCAGGTAACAACATGAACCTGCGGAGGAAATGCCACCAGAGCATTAGAGATTATTTGTTGGATAGAGCCCATTTCATTGAGTTCATTTAGTCATACGAAGTGATCAAGGGGCGTGGTAGTGGCCACAATCCTATAGACATCCCTGTGCACCGTGCACCCTCCAGTACACTCATTAACTGCTTCACAAATGTTAATAGGTCCTAGACAGGAAGCAAAAAATGGCAGTGAAACAACGTTGCAGCTTGCCATGTTGCAAAAATCTAGTTGTCAAAAAGAACGTACAGTCCAGTTTAAATTTCTTAAATTGTACCTCTTCAAACACCACGGATCTGAATGAGTTTCAAACAATGAATGAAGGTATTGCTAAATTAATAATGGTAATCGAAATCAAATCCAGGCATGATTTGCTGCTGACTACCGAAGAGCAAGCAGGGAGCTATGGGAAGTGAATAAAACCACCTCCAGGGCTGTTAGGGTCTTAGCCAACAGGTAAACGGTGCATAAACAGACAGGTCACCCAAGAAGCAAAGAATAAAGCTAGGACTAAAGCATGAGGTGGGATATTGGAAGCTTCCAGGGCCGGGGATTTCAGACCATTTTGGAAGCCAGTAGCAGATTATGGGGAGGAATGTACCTTAGATGACGTTTGTACATGAAGTAGAATGGTGTAACTTTTTAGTATTCTATACCTAAGCTACTGTATGGAAGTTGCTTTCAAACCTGTTTGTCCAGAGGTCGACAAATATATACAGATTCATATCTGTGATGCCTGGAATTCAATTGAGACCAGTGAAGCTTCCAGCTTCAATAAAGTGAGCTCCATCATCGCACCCCAACTCCGGAAGATCATCAACAGCTCCTTCGAAACCGCCACCTTATAGGAGAGCTGGAAACACGCCGAGATCAACACCCTACTCAAGAAACCCAAGGCTGATCCAAAGGACCTCAAGAACTTCTGGGCCATATCCCTGCTCCCATTCCAGGCAAAAGTAATTGAGAAGATTGCTAACAAGCAACTTACCCGCTTCCTCAAAGAGAACAACACCGTGGACTCGTCCCAATCCGGACTCCGCAGCAGCCACAGCACCGAAACCGCCCTCATCGCCGCCACCAACAACATCAGGACCCTGCTAGACAACGGCGAAACCGCGGCCCTCATCCTCCTAGACCTCTCGGCCGCCTTCAACACCGTCTGCTACCACACCCTACGCATACGCCTTCACAACGCAGGGATCCGAGACAAGGCCCTGGACTGGATCACCTCCTTCCTCAATGGCAGAACCCAGAGAGTCCGCCTCCCTCCATTCCGATCCGAAGCCACCAAGATCACCTGCGGCATCCCACACGGATCATCACTCAGCCGACCCTGTTTAACGTCTACATGGCACTGCTCGCCAACAACGTCCGATCACACGACCTCAACATCATCTCGTACGCCAACAACACCCAGCTGATCCTCTCCCTCACCAAAAACCCCGCCACCGCCAAAACTAACCTCCACAAAGGAATGAAGCCCGCCTCCGAATGGATGAAGAACAGCCTCCTGAAGCTGAACTCTGACAAGACGGAGGTCCTCATCCTTGGCTCCACCCCCTCTGCCTGGGATGACTCCTGCCGGCCACACTGGGAGATGCTCCCACTCCCACCAACCACGCACGCAACCTGGGGTTCATCTTGGACTCATCGCTATCAATGACCCAGCAAGTCAACGCTTTCTCCTCCTCCTCCTGCTTCAACACCCTACGCATGCTTTGCAAAATCTACAGAAGGATCCCCACCGGAACCAGAAAGATGGTCACCCATACCCTCGTCAGCAGCAGGCTGCTGACGAGGGTATGGCTACAGCAATGCCCTCCATGCGGGAATCACGGCCAAGCTCCAGAAAAGACTCCAACGCATACAGAACGCCTCCTCGCGCCTCATCCTCGACATCCCCCGCCACAGCCACATCACTGCTCACCTGAGAGACCTGCACTGGCTCCCCGTCAACAAGAGGATCACCTTCAAGCTCCTTACCCACACCCACAAAGCACTCCACAACGCCGGACCAACATACCTCAACAAACGACTAACCTTCTACGCCCCGAACCGCCAGCATCGCTCCGCTGACTTTGCCCTTGCCACCGTTCCACGCATCCACTGAACAACTTCCGGCTGATCATTCTCCCAGCTCGCAGCCAAGACATGGAACACCCTCCCCACCCACTTGTGACAGACCCAGGACCTGCTGACCTTCAGGAGACTTCTCAAGACCTGGCTGTTCGAGCAGTAGCAGCACCCCCCCCCCCCCCCAGCGCCTTGAGACCCTCACGGGTGAGTAGTGTGCTTCACAAATGTTTGATTGATTGATTGAAGCTTATGAGACCAGGTCCAAATGGGGTACTATTGCTTACAAACCCAGTTTGCAGTGATGAACTAGAGCGGAGCATTTTATTCTTACTCATAAAATGCTACATTTAATTGCTTATTGTTGCTGGCACAAAGTTGAAAGTATATGATCCTGCTTGTCTGGTGACCAATATAAAATCATAGGGTAGTTTTGGAAGTAGCAATTAGGTTTGCACTTTGAGTACTCAAGGGCCTGTAATGTATTCAATATTTGGAACAACTGCATTGTGGTTTATCTGCTTCATAATAAGACAGGCCCTATGGCTTTGTTTTATCTTTAACTATGAATCGAAAGTGTGCAACAGCGAAATATGGCTGTGGTCTGAGATGTAGCAATTCGCATAGTACTTTATATAGTCTATGCACTTTCTGGGAATCAACAGTTTTTGTGTTATCTGTGTCTTGATACACATGCTAGAATTGGATTCAGAGCAGATCTATTTTAGATCCATGAATTGCAAATGATTTGTGTAATTTTTTAATAATGTGTACTAAAAAAGTTTGTGGAAGTGGTAGTATAATATGTCACGATGATTTCATGTTTTAGCTGATAGAGGTGATAGAAATTGTACCACAGTATTTTAATTACATGAATTAAATTATTTTTTGTATTTTTTTTCTTAATCATACAAATAAAGTTAATTGATTTGAATAAACAGAACCTGACCTTTGGGCACCATTTTTTACTAAGGTATTTATTTAATGTGGCCTGCAATTCTGAGGAATTTCCCTATACTTGGCCACATTCTATAATTATTCCAACCTACAAGAGTGGTGATCAGGAGAATAATTACTTTAATTAAGCAATATTCCTTTTTAGATCCATCTTTAAACGCTTGGGAAGAATAATTTTAAATATACTGCAGAACTGGGTAAATAGTACAAGACTCTTATTAAGGTTCAGCTGAATTTCTGTCAAGAATTAAGAATAAAGGAACAATGTCTCAACTTCTACCTGCTAATTGCTTCACATGTTAAGATCAAGAAAAGGGGGGGGGGAATTTATGGACCCCATTTAATCCTGCTGATATAAACAGCGGGTGGGTAGGAAGGAACTCCGTTTAGTGAATGTGTTTAGTGAATGTGAGTCTTCTATAGGAGTAAGGGAGAATGTACTAAATGTAAACACTATATTTATGTTATCCCTCAGAGTAAGGCTAGGGAGCATGTTGTGTCCTTTTCTTTTAAGGTTGAACCTGCGACAGTGCATGTGCTGCATGTGCTCTTGCATGCAAGAGTATTGTGTACAATAAAAGGCTTGCCATTCATCTGTTTTGTTGTCTCTCTTCTTTGCTGACTCCTAATTGGCCAATGCAGGCCAAGCGTCATTTCCATTCCTTTCAGTGGAGCATGGGCCAAGCACAGATTTATTCAACTTAATAAGTGCTCATCTGCTGCTTGCACTGTGATTAAGTTACTTTCTTCTTCCCCCTCCCACTCCTGTTCCCCATACTCCCCTCTTCCTGTTTTTCATAATTGCTGCTCACTCCCCCTGGTCCCTTGTGCTGTTTTCCCCCTCCCAGCATTGCTGCTCCTACCACACCTCCCTCATGTTGTTACCCCATGCTTTTTTTTAGCATATTGCACATCTGCATGGCTACTTTGCAACATGGATATAAAAAATGTGTTATGATGCAGTCAATTCTAGCCGCGTCATAGCGTTTTTTTTTCCTTAACTGTAAGCCAGGTTGCACAGCAGCATCTAAAAAGTTAATTGACAAAACAAATAGATCTCACATAGGTGAGACCTATTGGCTTTGCCAATGCTTGTTTCACTGTACAGTCATGATTTAGAGAGGAAGCTCATTGGTGTGCGCCGATACACAACTGATTGAAATGTCTAGTATTTCCCGTCTCCTTAATGCAGTTGACACAGTATTGATGCCAATAACTTAAGTAGGGCTGCAGCGTTTGGTGACCACGTTTTTTGAATTTATATAGTGTTTAGCTTTAAAAAACGAATGTGGCTACATTTTAAATTATGTTGGTGGATCCAAAACACCTGAAAACCAAGTGCATCAGGGTAAATAGCACATCTCCCAAACACAACAGAAGAGTGTGCCTCTTTATTAAACATATGAATAGAGCACAAGTGAAGAAACCAAATAGGTTCTTAATAAAGCCCTCACTCACCAACCTGGTTGGTGACATGCTTCATCATCGGGCCCCACCAGGAAAGGCCGAATGTCACCCTGGTGTGCTTTGACGCTAGAATTACTGCTGAGCTGTTTTTTTGAGTGTTCGGTGAAAGTGGGCGAGTGCCTAGCAGCGAAGGCGTGAGTTCTACAGGTACGACAGGAGATAAGTAACCCACGCCATTTACCCGCACAGTGATTAACCCTCTTCTTCCCCCCTCGCCACCCTACCCCTTCCCCCATCTCCTTTTTCCCTTTTCCCCTTTTTTCGTTTTTCTTTTGTGATTACAGGGTGTGCCACTGTGCTACCAACCCCCTCCCGAGACCCATGGTGTAATTAATGGTTACACTCCAAGTAAGAAATCTTTTGCCGTTATATACTATTCGTGCCCAGCCACACAGTTTCTGGATTTATATAGCATTTATATTCCACCTAGCTAATTGCTATCGGCAAACACCACATTGGGCATACGGGACGTAACACCCCCTTTTGTTTTTAATCTTTGTTCCATCACGTTCTAACTGAGTGCACTCGTTTCCTCACAGCAGCACGTCTGGCTAATGTTACAGTTCAAGTGCATTACTATGAGCACAAGTGTCTGTACGTACTTTTATGACAAACTGATGAATACAACGCCTAATTGCTGGTTGTTCTTTTCTTCTTTTCATTTGTTTGCCTATGTCTGTTAACCAACAACTCTATTTAGAATAAACTCGGTTTCTCTCAAACACGAGATCCTAGTGAACGTGGCTCTTCTCATTACGAGGCCGATTAAAACAATTTTTGTTTGAATAATTTTTCACATTTATAACCTATGGTTAGGGTGGGCCTTAGCGCGCCCACACCGCCAAGGTTCACCTTTTTCAGGTCCTCAAGAATGCCTCTTTAATGATTATACATAAGCAGAAACATGTTGACCAAACACTAGTGGATAGGGCTGGACAATGCATCTAGCTACTGAATCCAACACTTTGTTTTTATACATGTCTGATTGGCTATTAATAAAATTTGTTTGTGACACAATCTAGACATTTTTAACTCACCTTCACTTTCACCGAACACACAAAAAACCAGCTCCGTAGTAATTCTGGCGTCAAAGCACCCCAGGGTGGCATTCGGCCTCTCCTGGTGGGGACCGATGATGAAGCATGTCACCAACCAGGTTGGTGAGTGAGGGCTTCTTCACTTGTGCTCTATTCATATGTTTAATAAAGAGGCACACTCTTCTGTTGTTTTTGAGTATATTGCTTGGGGGATTAAGAGTGTTCCTCAGACAAATTCCCTCCCTCTCTTGTTGTTTTAATGACATCTCTCAAACAAGCAGCATCCTTTCCTTTTTTTGGGCTATCTTTGATGCCAACTTAAATTGTGGACCATGAGTTTTGCTAGAAGGAATGGGTGAATGTATGTTCTATCTATCCTGAGACTTGATAATGCAAACATGTGGTGGTGGGTTGTGGGTCTACACTGGTATTAATTCCAGCTAAATTCAGGAAAAAAGGTTTTTGCATCGAATACTAGGTTTAGGTCCCTCTTCCCCTGTGTTTGCTGTGAATAAGCAGTGCATTACCACAATTACTTTATTAAATGTGCCCCCTGCAGCTGTGGGTCTCTATCTTGTTGAATCAATATACTGAGTTGACCAGATCTATTTAAATGGACATCCTTCATATGGAATCCCCCCCAAATTTCTGTGGTTATGTTATATTAGGGCTGTATTGGGTAATATTGGCTGTGATTAAATGTTTATGTCCAATCACAAGACATCACCATCATCTCCTACATCAACAACACCTAACTCCTCCTTTCCCTGACAAACAAAACAAACACGCCATAACAACTTCTCCAAAATACATGGCTATGGTAGCAGACTGCAGCTCAGCTCCGACAAGATGGAAGTTCTGGTCTCCAATAACAAGATCTATCTCCCCATGGGACTCCACCTGGTGGCCATTGGAGCTAGGACCAACATCCACACCCACAGACCGTGCAAGGAATCTAAGGATCCTCCTAGACGACAAGCTCAACATG
Organism: Triturus cristatus; assembly: GCF_964204655.1. Classification (NCBI taxonomy): domain Eukaryota; kingdom Metazoa; phylum Chordata; class Amphibia; order Caudata; family Salamandridae; genus Triturus; species Triturus cristatus. Next base: position 736,094,753 of record NC_140585.1, read on the forward strand.
ACAGCTCAAGTCAATGCAGTGTGCACCTCCTGATTCCACATTCTACACATGGTGCAAAAAATATTCAAATGGTTGCCTCAGAACACCTGACAGATCGTCACACAAACACACATCACCAGCAGGCTGGACTACGGCAACACTATGCTGGAATCTTCAAACAACTCCTACACAGTCTCTGGGCCATCCAGAACACTTCTGCAAGAGTCATACTCGACTTCCCAGGCCTCACCCACAAAACACCACAACTCAGGAACTTCACTGGCTCCCCATTCACAAGTGCAGTCAGCTCAAACTTTTTATACTCACATACAAAGCCCATTCACTAATAATCAAACTCACTTTCCTTAAAACCATATTCACTAACTCATACCATTCATTCAAACTTCTATTAGAAAATTAGACCTTTCTCCGCAATTGACATATATATATATTGTTACTAAACACTGATCCCTGCATTATGTAAAAAGTCTAATTTATTGCACATTTGTCCACATTCCAAGTTTTAACAGAGTATATACAGTACTAGATTACTCTGAATTAAATGAAAAAGACCTTGTGGTCCTTTCACATGTTGAAAAATCCCTAAGGGATGTCTAAATATCAAAATGCAGCCATTTCATGTCAATTGAGTCACTTTTTCAAGTGCTTCAAAACACCAGTCCATGGGATACATAAACAATTAAATACAATGAATAAAACCACAAATATTCAATATCAGGACTCATCCAAATAATAACTCAATTTGGGTTATTATTTGGATAAGTCCTGATATTGAATATTTGTGTTTTGTATTCAAGTGCTTCATGGACTGGTGCATGAAAGGTTGAGTGTGTGTGTGCCTGTGTGTGTTTGCGTGTGTGTGTTAGATTGGTGGATGGATGGGTAGGTGTGAGGGCTGATACATGAAGATATATAAATGCATTGGTGTGGGTGTATGGATGGATGAACATGTGAGTCAATGGATGGATAAATGTATATCAGTGAATGAGTGAATGCACAGTTGTTGGGGAATCTAAAGAGTTATAAATGCTTATGGGTGGTGACAAGGTGAGTGCCTCTATTTCACTCTCCTTTCCTCTCTCTTTCACATGAAGGATCTACTCACTCATCTTGACACTATTGATGGATCAGGGATAGAGTAAGACCTCTGACCCTCGGTAGTAAGACCTCCGACCCTCGGTCTAGGGCCACTCTCTCCCCAGAGCTCTGCTTTGCCGTCTCTTGCTTCCAGACCCCGACCTCCTCCTTGGGGGGTTCGAGGCTGCTGTCCGCTCCTGCACCTGCTGCCCACTCCAACTGGGACCAGACTGCCTGCAACCACTATAACCTTTCTCAGCCGTTTTTTTCTTAATTTTTCCCTGTTGTGCCACGGTTATTGTGCCCATCTGTGTCTTGCTCTAATTCCACCACTGTTTTTATTTTCTCGTACCCGCCTGTTCCTTTTGCCTTTCGCTGCTGCTGCCCCTGCGGCCCCTCCCCCGGGAATTCCCCCCCGGAATTCTCCTGCTCCACCTCTCCTCCCTCCCACCTCCCCTACTTAATGGCAGCTGCTGCGCGGTCGTGTACCGGATGAGTGCAGCAGGCACGCCACTGGCGCACCGAAGGCTCGCCAAAGGCAAGCCCGTCTGCGCACGTCCACAACCCGACCGCGGCCAGCGCCAGGAACCCTGGACCTCCCACTACCCATTGCTACGACACCACCACCCTCCTTGCACTCAACCCTGGAAAACTTAGAGAATGCCAACAGGCCTCGCCAAACACGACCCACGGCCAATTCTCCTGCCTCCACTGCCGCCAGACCCTCACCGCCGTAACCAGCCGCCAACACCGCTGATGCCAGCACCAGCGACACCCTAAAATGTATCCTCCTCAACATACGCTCCGTACACAAACACGCCATGGAAATCTGGAACCTACTCGACTCTCTCTCGCCCAACATCGCCTCCTTCACAGAGACCTGGACCAACGTATACTCCGCCCGACATCAGCACCGCCATCCCAGACGGATACAAGATCCAGAGGAAAGACCGCACCAACCACCCAGGAGGGGACCTCGCCATCGCCCACAAGAGCACCCTCTGCCTCACCACCTCCAGCGAAACCTTCCCCTCTGCCGAACACCTGCACTTCCAGATCCAGACCACCCCCAAACCCACACTCTGAGGAACCCTCATCTACAGACTTCCCGGCCCCCAAACACCCTTTGCCTCCACCATCACCGACTTCATCGCACCCCTCGCCATCGCCTCAACAAACTACATACTCATTGGAGACCTGAACTTCCACCTCGACAACACCAGCAACCCCAACTCCACTATCCTTCGTGACAACCTCGCCAGCATCGGACTTAAACAACTCGTCAACACACCCACCCACAGAGCAGGACACACCCTCGACCCCATCTTCGCGGCAGGAAACAGCATCCAATTCAGCCACACAACGCAGCCGCCATGGACTGACCACCACTGCGTACATTTCGCCATCAACAAACCCAAGGCACCCAAACCAGCCCCACGCCCACCACGAAGGAAATGGAGCAAGGTTACCGACGATCAACTTAACTCCACCCTCACCCGAGACAACCACACTTGGGCACCCGTCGCAAACAATGCAGCCAGAGAACTCCACGCCTGGATATCCGACTGTGCAGACAAGCTTGCTACGCAACCCCGACAGACAACGCCCCATGAAAGCCACCTGGTTCACCACCGCTCTCAAAGAAGCCAGACCAACCTGCAGACGCCTGGAGAAGAACTGGAGAAGCACCAAGACAACCGAAAACCACACCACCTACAAGGACACCATGACAGACTACCACAAGCCGATCAGAGCCACCAAGAGGAACTTCATCCACAACAAAATCCTGGCCAACTCCACCAACTCCAAGGAACTTTTAAGTGTCATTCAAGAATTCACCAACCCACGCAGCGAAGCCACAGACATAACCCCATCCCAAGGCCTCTGCGACAAACTTGGAACCTATTTCCCCCTCAAGATCAAAAACCTCTACGCAACTTCATCGACCATCCACCAGGTGCCACAGATGGCCCGTCCCCCAGAAACACCAGCCAGTCCACCATCTTCAACTGGACACCGATCACGGCCGAAGACACCGCCTCTGCCATGAAACGCATCCACTCAGGGGACCCCATGACCCCTGCCCCCCTCACATCTACCACAGAGCCGCGGCTGCCATCGCACCCGAACTACAATGCACCATCAACACCACCTTCAAAACAGGCACCTTCCCAGATGACTGGAAGCACGCAGAAGTCAGACCTTTGCTCAAGAAGCCCACAGCTGACCCCACCGTCCTCAAGAACTATCGGCCTAACTCGCTCCTCTCCTTCGCAGCCAGATATGCAGAGAAAACAGTCAACAAGAAACGGACACGATTCATTGAAGAGAATGCCGTCCTCAACCCGTCTCAATCCAGATTCCGAAGCAACCACAGCACAGAAACCGCCCTACTCGCTGCCACAGATGAGATCCGCACCCTCCTGGACCAAGGCCACTCCGTAGCCCTCATCCTACTCGACCTATCAGCAGCCTTCGACACCGTCTCCCATTGCACACTAGTCACCAGACTACATGACGCAGGCATACAAGAAACAGCCCTGGACTGGATCTGATCATTCCTCACCGGAAGAAGCCAAAGGATCAGACTCCCACCCTTCCTCTCCGACTCCTCGAAAATCTCCTGCGGAGTCCCACATGGTTCATCCCTGAGTCCCACCCTCTTCAACATCTACATGGCCCCCCTCGCAGCCATCGTCCGACAGCACGTCCTCAACATCGTATCCTACGCCGACGACAGCCAGCGCATCCTCTCCCTAACCAAAGACCCCACCACTGCGAAACTCAACTTCCAGAAAGGAATGCAAGACGCCGCAGTCTGGATGACCAACAGCTGCTTGAAGCTCAATGCCGAGAAGACAGAAGTCCTCGTCCTCGGTACCACCCCTTCTGCATGGGACAGCACCTGGTGGCTGACTGCCCTTGGAAGCCCACCTACCCCTTCAGAAGATGCCAAGAACCTCGGCATCGTAATCGACTCATCACTCACCATGAGCCGACAGGCCAACGCCGTCACATCCAGCTGCTTCAACACCCTCCGCATCCTCCATAAGACCTTTAAGTGGATCCACCCTGAGTCAAGGAAGACAGTCACCCACGCACTTATCACCAGCAGACTGGACTATGGAAACGCACTCTACGCCAGCATCAACAAGTCCCTACTCCGCAAACTCCAGACAATACAGAACACCGCCGCCAGACTCATCCTCGGCATCCCCCGATGCGAAAACATCAGTCAACACCTACAAAATCTCCACTGGCTCCCAGTGAAGAAAATAGTCACTTTCAAAATCCTCACTCACTCCTACAAATGCCTACACAACAACGGACCAAAATACCTCAACAACAGAATCAACTTCCACGTACCCAAAAGAAACCTCCGATCTTCCAACCCCGCACTGGCCAAAACCCCACGCATCCACAGAGCCAGAGCAGGCGGAAGATCCTTCTCTCACATTGCAGCCAAGAACTGGAATGAGCTACCGGAAGACATCAGATGCGCCCCCTCCCTGAACACCTTCAGGAAGACCCTCAAGACCTGGCTCTTTGGCTAAACAAATCTGCAGTCCTCCCCACCCCCCTCAGTGCCTTGAGACCCTCACGGGTGAGTAGTGCGCTTACAATTCCCTGATTGATTGATTGATTGATAGAGTGTGTAACTGTAACAGAGACTATAGAAGATAAAGTTGCGGGTGAAATCTGATAACAAAAACACTATAGAATCAAAAATAAAATGTTTTTGATGTAAGCTTTTTGAAAAGAGAAATAACTTTAGCAGTGGAGTAGACAACAGAATGCCTTAGCTCTCCATCGTAGGTGAAGACACTTTTACAATGGAAACAAATTCTCTGTTGTCAGGAACCGCCAGGGTTTGCACATCAAACAATCATAGAAGTGTCTGAGTTTAACATGGCTCCTGTGAAGACTGAGATTGTTTTTTTTAAAATTCAGCATTTAGGTGAACGAGTCGAAATAAATTACACATCACCGGTGCCCCTCCGTAAGCATAATCACTGAGGGTCTGATTCACAAGAGCCCCCACACTCGAGGCAGAGGCCCAGCAGTCATGGGGAAGTCTCCGCATTCAGGGCACAAATATCCGAAATGGGAATTCTCATAGCGAAAATTCCGCCCCGAATGCGGAGACTTCCTCATGACTGCATGGCCTCCACCATGAGTGTGGGGGCCCTTTGGGAATCATGCCCAAAGTGTACAACTCTACATTCTGCACTGTAAGAAATTGGATTATTGGTTGAAGGGGGTCAGATCCCATTAAACATAACAATCACAATCTTTGTTATGGTGAACCAAAAAAGTCACTAAATAAACATGTGCATAACTCTGGTAGCTTTGCACAAAAGCAGTCAGGCTTAACTTAGAGGCAATGTGTAAAGTATTCATGCAGTACTCAAACAGTAATAAAGTGAAAACACAAAAGAAATCCCAAACCAATTTAGAAAAATTGAGTTTATTTTATTAAATAAAATGAAACCAAAACGACAAAATCCAATCAGTAGAACTGGAGATCTGAACTGCCAACTGCTGGTATCTGGTCATGCAGGAACAGAACAAAGTCACAATTGTAGACCAACCACAATGGAGTGCAGGCCATACACAGGACCAAGTTCATCCCACTGAGGGTATTTTTGTCTAACATAGGAGCAGGGTCTGGGTGCAATGTTTTGTGGAGCTCTGCATTGCTTGTCGTCGGATACGATGAGGCTTTCAGCTGCGCAGTGAGGCTCTGCAGAGATTTGTGTTGTTCTATGTGATCTGATGGAGCCATTAGTAAGGGGCAGCGCAGATTTGGGGGATTTGCATTGCTTTGCATCAAATTCAGTAAAGCTTTCAGTCAGGATTGCATGGCATATCTCTCTGGGCTTTGGCTTTGATTTGAATCCAGTGAAACCTTCAATTAGGCAGGGAGAAATATACTCTAACTGCAAGATTCCAGGACCTTGAGCACAGCACTTGGGGGTCTTGACTCGCTCCCACAGAGGCCAGACTAGATGAGGGCCCAGATCAAGGCTAGTTGGTTTTGACCAGCTGGAAAGAAGGAAAGGCCTCTGGAAGCTTGTGGTGTCCCAGTAGCTGAAGCAGGAGGTCAGCCAACTGAGTCAGTTAAAGGTAAGCAGGTTCCATCTTTTTAGGTCGAGCATTCGAGACCTCTTGTGTGTATACTTTAGTATATGCTTATATGTGTATGTACTTTGTGGGGTCTGGAGTGCAGCCATAGGACTTGTCTGCTTCTGCTTAGGGATTTTTTTCTGTTCAACTGCCTCTATTTAACTGTCTTGATAGAAAATGACCAGCAGAGGTCAGTAAAATAGCAGGATTGCTTCCTATTTGTTCAACTGCCTCTATTTAACAGTTTTGATAGAGAATGACCAGTAGAGGTCAGTAAAATACCAGAATTGCTTTCTGCTAAGGGACTTTCTTTTTTAAATTTTTCTGGCAACTGCCTCTATTTAACTTTCTTGATAGAAAACGACCAGCAGAGGTCAGTAAAATACCAGAATCACTTTAGAATTCTCTAGATTCCAGTCCATAGAAATTGTCTTCCACGAGCACCCGTAGACAATATTATTTTTTTCAAATCTTGTATTTTCAATGATATGACCACCGAAGGCCCTGATTTTTTATTAAAAACAGAGCTTTGGACTATACCATTTCCCACTGAAAGGCAATATTTCTCTCCATGTGTTCCCATACCTGGCGTGTCACGCAGTTTGGTGCTTACTTTCCCTCCATGTTAAAGAACAGTAGATGTTTCAGCATCCAGGCTAATGTGCCGCATAGTTAAATACATATAAGGTCCCAAAGGCGAGACCGATTGCAATGCAAATGCTTGTTTCTTCTGAAAACAGGGCAGTCCTCCTTCTGAACCTTCTCAGGTCCAGGAGAGTTCTGCTGAGAGGTTATGTGGTTGTCACTTTTATACCCATTGCCAGACTTTGTAGTGCGGACACCCCCTTTATCTAAACCTAACTAGTTCTGGTCAATTCTTCCCTTTCCTCTGGGTCTGGAACAAACCTGACCAGTGAAACAAAGAGCATGCAGGCTCAGGTATGAGCAGCATCTGCCAGTGACAGGGCAGAAATCTTCAGAAGTCAGAAGGGGCATGGGTACAGCCCTCAGGCTAGCGTTTGAAGCTCAGGGAGGGTCTGGGTACAAACCCCTAGGCCGTCTTGCTCAGTAGAGGAACACCCTACTCCACACCCAAGGCACTTTTGTCCTCTGTCTCAAAGGAATAAACATCTCACCACAGAAATGGCATTAACTGTCATATAATCCTGAACACTGTCAGAAAGGCACATTTGGTATAAACAGAAAAATGATAACTTTCTAAAATTAACATTTTCAGTATATTAATTTTAAATCCAACTTTACCATTAACAAAGTTTTTAAATTGCAATTCATATGAGTGAAGGAAGAATTTCTCTAGCTTTTCCCAAACTGAAGTTATCACTTTTAAAATATAATCCCAGTCAATGGGAGAGCTAGCCTTGATGCAGTGAAAAACGACTTTGCAGGGGTTTCAATACCAAGACATGTAAAACGTAAGCACAAATATCATACTATTTAAATACCATGCACCCTGCCCTATGAACCTTTAGGGCCTACCTTAGGAATGAAATATAAGTATTTATAAGGAAGGTATGGGGCTGGCAAAAGGTTTATTTTGCCAGATCGATATGGTGGTTTGAAAACTGTACTTCAGCCTGAATTGGCAGGCCTGAACATGTTTTTCAGTGCTACTTTAGTGGGTAGCACGATGATTGCTGCTGCCCACTTGTAGCATTTAATTTACAGGCCCTGTGCGCATGTGGTACAATTTACTAGGGACTTATAAGTAAATTGAATGTGCAAATTTTATAAGGTTTTGGAAGGGGAGAGCACAAGCACGTAACCACTGGTTAGCAGGAGTAAAGTGTGCAGAGTCCTAAAGCCAACAAAACTGTTTCAACCCGAAAATCGGGTAGTGAAGGCAAAGATTTGGGGGAATACCATGCAAAAGATGGTTGTTTCCAACACACATACCATCATCTAAAATATTCACAAACATTTGATATAAATTCAGCAAAAGCAGAAGGCTGTTCAAGGTAGCACACACGCCACATTTACAATTCGGTTAAATTCGATTATTTTTGAGAACTGTGCCATTCATGAAAGCAAGCACTGCTGGAGAATGGTCCCCTTATTGTCTTGGGGAAGCATGAACCCCTGCTTTCCAATTCACCATGGCAAGCTGTCACCTTTTGACCTCTATATTAGTACTCACAATGATCATGCCTGTTCATTGGAGGTACTTTATGATATGGCTTGAGACCCAGAGCGGGGCACACTATGCGCACTATCTTTACGGAGCGTGACTAATGTCAGCTTGCCAGGCAGAAAAGGGCCAACAGTGGAGGCAGCAATACTGTTTATAGTGGTACTGAAGGCCTTTTTACCTGTTGGTGAGAGATGCCTACTGACCTGTTACACCTTTTTCAAATTAGTCTGCTAGCCCCATAGAATTGTCGGTTTCCCCCATCCATGTGAGACATGGATGCAGCTTGTAGCTTGTCTAGGGGATGTGTATATTGAGCATGCATGACACAGGTGGCCATAGCAACACTGGGATTGCATTCAAGTGGTACCTAAGATAGAGGATTGGAGGAAGCCCAGACAGCAGATTTGAATAGTTGAGATCCCCCGCAAGATATTTGTAGTGGGTCAGATTTTTGAGTGTTAAGGAGAGGAAATAGAGGGACCCTTTCTTTGAAGCTAGAGCATTACCCCAATCTTTCCCATATCATTGTTCTCATAAAGGGCTACATCCCAAACGTTAACGGGTAGTTAAGTGTTCAGCCCCACTTGCTACAGTGACTTTGATTCGGAGTTCTCCTGCCTGGAGACTCACATCTGCACCTAGCCTTCCTGCTTACACCTCCTAACAAAGACCTTGACTATATCAGTCTGAGTGGAAAAAGAAAAATGGTAGAGCTGCTCAGAGCCTGTGTCAGATCGGAACTCTGGTAATACACAACTCCTGTTTGGCACTTTAGTATAAAGATGGGACAGAAACTTCCAACCAGTGTGCAAAGGAAACTGTGATATCCACACCAATAGCAACTGAGAATCTTTCTGTGCTCCAGGGTTGAGGTATCCACCACCAACTCTCCTTGCCAGATTCGGGACCAGAAACCTGAGAGCTTTGCCTAAGGCTGCCTGTAGGAGCTGGCTAGACCTTGTTTTGAAACAGGTGGTTGACCAACTGCTCAGAAGGGACACTTAATTTGTGCCTGCATATTGATGATGCTATTCAAAAGAAGGGGGGGTGAAAGAGACAAGGCGTAATTACCTGGAGATGCCCACTGCCACATCAGAGGAGGACCTCCACAACATCTGCAAGCGTTAGTCCCAGAGATCATGAAGTGACGCCACAGAGGGCTGGAGGAAGCATGGCAACCATTGAGCTACAAATTCCATAAAATAACTAACGTGCCAAGCAGTGACTTATTACTATATATCAGACCGCAGCCCATGAGTCCTGCAAAGAAAAACCAAAAGTACAGAAATAGGAACTGTTAGACCTGGCACCATTGCCGTGGGTCTCCCTTCCATTTTTTGCTTTTGTCTCCTCTGTGTTTGCTGGTGTTAGATGCTCTGGGCGCTGTGCCACTGCCATTCAGTGCCACAGCGTGAATGCTCCCTATTGTAAATTAACTGCATTACCTTCTATAATCCTAATTGTCCCAAGGAACCGGATAGGAAAGCCGAATTTGGTATGCCTGAGCTCAGAATATGAAAGTGCATGTGGTAGAGAAGATTATTTCCATATTCTGTGGTTGAAAATACCACTTTTCGAAAGTGGGTATGTTCTTGCCTAAACCTTCCAGTGTGCTCTGCTGTTATGTGTCTTGGCTGTCTGGTTTTGGAGGGACAGGGCAGGCTGAGCCCGACCTGGATTGAATAGAGAGATCTACAGTTGGAGTATGGGGAGTGATGACCCTTTCATCTGAGCAGGGCTGTGCCTGGCAAGGTGAATGATGGCTCCACCTCCCACTGTGCGTCTGATAGCAGACCCCCTCCTGAAAGGCAGGATGCAGCCTTGTAAACAAAGTGCTCCAGGGCGACACCAAACTGGTTCTGGGTGGGTTCAGTGATTTGTGACTTTTTGAGAACAAAGACTTTTGGGGTATAAAGATCTGTGCTAAAACCCCTACACGGTGTGTTACTTCTGAATGTCAAGATGAACCTCTGTCCATGTAACTAGAGGGAAAGTACTTTGAAACTTTCATCCATCTTGCTGAAGCAACTACCCATGGGCCTGATTTGAGCTTGCCTCCTGCTGAAGTCTCAGGGACATTAGACTTCACCCATCAGCTGCCCGGATTCCTATTTGAGGGGAATTCTACTCGCAGGTGAGGCCTCTGTTGAGAATTCCAGAGCATTACCACAGGGTTGAGCAGGGGTTGTCAAAGGGTGTGGCCCCCTTACTCTGACTTAGGAAGAAGGATCCCTATTTGGACCTCGGCGCCAGCTGCTGCCAACTAGAGATCCCCATTTCTAACAGGAACAATTTCAACCAACAGGATGATAGACTAGCACTAAATACTCCCCAAGACAATAGGAGAGCACATAGCTTATTTGAGTGGTGGGGTCTGTGTTTAGGCCTGAGGAAGAATCCAAGCCGAAAGATCCACTGCAGCCTCCATGACTGGTGCTGTCTCTTCTTACTTTGCATTAGTACTGTAGGAATTGACTGTGCACCAGACTAGCCTAGGTACTTCCCCTTGCACATCGTGAGCCATTCAGGGCACACCACGTTGAGCCAAGTGACCCAACTAATGATCACAGGGGAGTCTGCACCAGTAAAGAGGACAATGATTAAGGACTTTGCAAATACAGAACAGCTTAGGAATGGGGTGGGAAGAGACTAATACCAGTGGGAACGGATTCTTGAGACTCATTGACCGACGTCCTCGGCAGCAGCCTTCTACAGACTCTATTGCTATGAAACCCTTCCTGAAAGTGGCCCCAGGTACAGGTCAAGACCATTTCACATGACTACTATAGGAGGCAGCCCTCTGGAAACTGCATAGGTTGCCTTCCTCATAATCATGAGATCAAGCAGTACTAGCCAGTGCAGTTTGTTACTGCCCGGATCTTAAGCACTGTATTACTGTGTGTGTTTATGATAAAATACTTACTATTTTGCAAAGAACAACCATTGTCTGTTGTTGTACCGGGCCCTTTTTGCAGGGTTACCAGTAAAATTTTTTGCCTTCTTCCTCCTACTTTTTCTGACCTGTTTTTGTTGGCTTTTGGGCTCTGGGCACTTTACCACTGCTAACCAGTGCTAAAGTGCATATGCTCTCCGTGTATATTGTATTTGTGATGTCTGTATGGTGATACATCAAGTCTTCAGATCAATGCGGGCAAATCTGATCTGGTGGAGGTGAGGGGAGACGCGGGAGGGCTATGCTGTCCGGACATTCCCACCCAGTGTAATTCCTTTAAGCCCTTGGGCATTCATATGTCCCACCTACCTGACCTGGCTTGGGCTCTTAGCTTTCGGGGCTTGCTCAGGCTCTTGAACAAGACTTGCATCATTGGGCAGCTCTCCCGCTCAATCCTTTGGGGTGCATCACCCTGCTTAAGATGGTATGTCTTCCCCTACTATTTGTACATCCTGTAAAATTATCCCTATCCCATTCCCCACAAATATATACACTCACTGACTTCTAAGTTTATAAACTTTGCATGGGCAGGTGGTAGACAGAGAGTGGCTTTCCAAACAACGTGCAGATCTTCTTTGAAGTTAGGCTTGGAATGTCAGATATATACCTTTACTATTTGGCAGCACACCTAGTACCGATTAATACGTGGTTCACTGGGGGTTGGAATGATCCGACCTTCTGCTTGGAACTCCATCTGGTGGGTCGTGATGGTCTTGTTGACCTCCTTTATGAAACTCGTCTATCCCCAACATTACCCTTACACATGCAAGTCTCTATTGCCTGCTGGAGAGCAGCCCTCCGTCTTACTCACAGGGACAGCCATCTGACTGAGATGACTCCTCTGTGGCGGGGCACATGGCTCCATCCACTTTCTATTTTGGAGGGCTTTTCTCCATGGGACCAAATTCATATTTCTTATTTGGGGTAACTATACTAGGGGGGGATCTAATGTCTTTTCAGGATATGAAGGACCGATACGCATTGGCCAACTTGCAGTTTTTATTCTTCCTTCAGCTGTGACATGCCTTGGGTTCACACTTTCTCCCCGACACCCACTTCCGGAATATAGCCCTTTTGAAGCTAAGATCTTTTTGGGTCGCATGGGGAAAGAGCCATTTCTTTGATTTGCCATTCCCTAGTTATCCATGCCCCAGACTGCCTCAACCGGCTCAGAAAGATGTGGATATCATGGGTTGGTGACCTTGATGATGATGGATGGAGGGAAGCCTGCATGGTGCCCCAGGAATTGGTGATCTCCTCCTGTATGCACATGATCCAAATAAATTATCTTCACACAACTTATCTCACCCCACGCAGCCTGCACCGAATGTCACCCAACGCCCAGGTTGTTTGTATGCGATTTGCGATCCGTACTTCTGGCAGCTGACTTTTTTCATATTGTATCGGACTGTCCAGCGTTATGGCCCTTCTTTACCGGGGTGGGCCAAGAACTCTCAGCGGTTCTTGGACGCTCTCTGGACTTGATCTCCCATAATGTGCTGCTGGGGTTGGTGGAAGAACTGGGGGTCGCACGGGCTGAACATATTTTCCTTGGGGTCGCCTGTTTGGTTTCCAAGACAGAGGTAGCTCATACAAAGAGACTGCAGGCACCCCACCCATGATTCGGTGTTGGTGCGGGGGGGGGGTAGATTGGTGTGCACAACAGGAGAAGCCTATTTATACTGCACGCGGGTGCCCGCATAAGCATGAATGGGTATAGGGGAAAAGGTGCTCCTATTATGGACTTTCAATATAAGCAATTGGTTTTCTCTGCCATGCTGTTACCAGGCCCTGGTGTTCAACCATATGCTCATTTTTACGTGTATGTGATAATGAATGGTTTTGCCACAAACCCTGCAATAAAGTTGGTTATAAAAAAAAATTGTATTTGTGATGGGTTTATCCATGATTGGCATATTTGATGTACTAATAAGCCGCTAGTAAAGTGCACCAGGTGTGCTCAGGGCATGTAAATCAAGCTACCAGTAGGCCTGTAGCACTGATTGTGCCTTCCACATGAGTAGCCTTGCAAACATGTCTCAGACCTGCCACTGCAGTGTCTGTGTGTGCAGCTTTGAATTGCCATTTCGACCTAGCAAGTACATCCACTTGTCGGGCCGAAACCTTCCCTTTTGCTACATGTAAGTCACCCCTAAGGTTGTCTCAAGGCAGCCAACTGGGCAGGGTGCAATGTATTTAAAATATAGGACATGTGCTGTTGTATTTTACAAGTCCTAATAGTGAAATACTTCTAATTCCATTTTCACTATTGCAAGGACTATCTCCTCCATAGGGTAACATTGGGATTGCCTTGAAACATCTTTTAAGTGTAATTTCCCATTGAGAGCAGATGCAGATTTGGAGTTTGGGGTCTCTGAACTCACAATTTAAAAGAACATTTTTTGGTGAAGTTGTTTTTTAAACTGCATGTTTGAAAATGCCACTTCTAGAAAGCAGGCATGTTCTTGCTTAACCATTCTGTGTCTCCACCTGTCTGTAGAATCTACGTCTGGGTTAGGATGATAGTTGGGCTCTTGTGCATTCACTTTTGACAGTCACACAAAGGGAGCTGAGGTGTGCGTTGCATATCCTGATGGGTCATCACTAGGCTGATGGATCTTCCTGAGCTAGAGTGGTGGGAGGAGTTGTCACTGACACCTAAATAGAGCTATGCCTGTCCTCACACAAATGACTGGGTAAAAGGCGCCTTCAAGGGATTTATTTGAAATACTCTATTCTATTGCTTTTAATATATATTTTTAACTGCAAGACTTATTGATAAACTCACCAGAGAGATATTATTCAAATGTATTTTAACTAAGAAATATTTTTGTTCCTTGTGAGGACATAAGAACCAATGAACCAATCACAAAACAATAAATATTCAAAACACGGGTATATATAGAAAAAGGTTTTATCTTTTGAAATTTATCAAGGGTACTACACAGTTATACAAACAATGTAACAAGAGGAAAATAAATACAATTGTATAATCCTTCAATGTCACTATTGTAAACACTTCTTCTCATTGTACATTATTTTCCAGAAGAGAGTGTGATTGTCGACGTTTCAGTCTCTATGCATTTGTCCATGAGACCATCTTCAGGGCTATCATAAATTTAACAGTTGACCCCTGAATGGTGTTTCCAAAGATTCAAGAATTATAGAATACAATTGATACGTATATGTCAAATCGATCATCGTTCTGTAGCTCTTGTTTAAGGTGAATAATCGTCAAAAGATACAGGTAAGTGAACTCTGGTGCTTTTTGGGTGGTGTAATTAAATTTCCAGTCCCCAGCAACTTCTCAATTGAAGAAGGTTATTCTGTTAAGTTTTGTAGGGCAGTGAAAATTCGGCAGTCTGCAGTTGGAATTTTTGCTGCGCTACAAAACTTTGGAAACACCATTCAGGGGTCAACTGTTAAATTTATGATAGTCCTGAAGATGGACTCATGGACAAATGCATAGAGACTGAAACGTCGACATTCACACTCGCTTCTGGAAAATAATGTACCATGAGAAGAAGTGTTTACAATAGTGACATTGAAGGATTATACAATTGTATTTATTTTCCTCTTGTTACATTGTTTGTATAACTGTGTAGTACCCTTGATAAATTTCAAAAGATAAAACCTTTTTCTATATATACCCGTGTTTTGAATATTTATTGTTTTGTGATTGGTTCATTGGTTCTTATGTCCTCACAAGGAACAAAAATATTTCTTAGTTAAAATACATTTGAATAATATCTCTCTGGCGAGTTTATCAATAATTCTTGCAGTTAAAAATATATATCAAAAGCAATAGAATAGAGTATTTCAAATAAATCCCTTGAAGGCGCCTTTTACCCGTTCATTTGATTTGCCCAAGCCCTCAAGGGTAGATTGGGTTTCCCATTATATTCAATTGTCCTCACACAAAGCTGCCTCCACCATCCGTAGTGTTTCTGGAGCCAGGTCTGGGGAAGACAGGGTCTTTTGCACTACAAACACTTTCCTTTGAAGTTTGCCTACTTCAAACGCAGAGAGAGGTATAAGAATTGGACCTCTGACATTCTCAAATCAGAACACTTCTGTACTGGTGACATTTTGCCAGAGAAGCTGTCAAGAGGGACTGCCACTTTGCTGTTTTCTTTGCTGAATTGGCCTGCTGCTAGCTACTTCTGTCCTGGAAGTGAAAAGACTGTACTTAGATTTCTGTATCCTGCTTTCCAAGGCTCTCCAAGGTGTTGTGTGTGCTTACCTCCTGTTAAAAAGTCTAAGGGCCATGAAATACTTCACCTACCAGTGCCTGGGCTCTTCTGCCGAGAATCCGGTGATCTAAGAAGAAAATCCATGCTTCGACTCCCAGTGCCTGTTTTATTGATGCACTACGGCCTAAGATTGATGCATCGCCACTGCCTGCCCCGAAGCATGGGTCCCGATAAGTGCATTGCCCATGGCTTCACCGCAGGGGGAAGCTTGCAATTGCAGTGCACCAGAAAAATCGCCACAGCTGAGTCCTGAGCCCCGTGTAACCGACGTCTGTGGCACCCGCCCCGGCTCTAACCCATCCCCTGTTTGCGGCAGTGGAAACGACACATCGCCTGCTTTGCTGAGGCTGCATTGACAGAAGCATGTCCATATTTTCAACGCATCGTCCCTGGGTGCTGATTTTTTATCAACACCCCACTGCAGTAAGGAATCGAGGCTGTGTGTCCGAACCCCGACGCCTCACGTCCCCTACCAGACAGGACTCAACGCATCACCTCCCCTGTCAGCAAAGAATCGACGCAGCACCTCCCCTGTCATCAAGAAATCAACGCATCACCTCGTCTGTCAAGCAGTAAGGAACCGACGCACCACCACCTCTGTTAGTAAGGAATTGATACATCACCTCCTCTGTGTAGTAAGGAACCAACGCATTACTGTGTTTTTTGGTGTCTCACCTCCCCTGCCGACCGAATCGTCTTTGTTTATGATAAATCCCAGGTGCTTTAAACTAAAACACCTGCATCCATTGAGTCCTCTGGAGTAAGACTTATTGAACCTTTGAAGAGTGATGTTTTTACTTGTGTATGTTGGCTCTTTGGTGTTTTGGTCTTGTTTTATTCAGATAAATATTGACTATTTTCCTAAACTGGTGTGGACTAATTTTGCAGTGTTTTCACTGTGTTACTGTGTGTGCATGTACAAATGCTTAGCACATTGCCTTTGAGATAAGCCTGACTGCTTGTGCCAAGCTACCAAGGGGGTGAGCAGGGGTTATCTTAGCTGTGTAATCAATCCCCTTACCCTGACTAGATTGAGTGTCCTTACTTGACAGGGTGCAAACACTGCCAACTAAAGACCTCATTTCTAACACCTGCACAATTATAAACTTGTGTTGTTTAACTTGTTGATGGCTGAGTCTCTAACCCCACACAACCTCCCTGAGTAAGCCTTAGGCTGCTCAACGTTGCTACCCTGAGAGACAAATGCTATTGGGTTGTACTTGGTGTGAGTTTTGTGTTTAATAGTAGTGTTAAGCCCCCCAACACCAAAGGATACTGGCTCTGATTCATTCAATCTTAACCCTGTAACCTCAGACTTCCCTGGGACTCATAAGAAGTTTCCAGAGGCTAAGGAGAGCTCTTTGAATGACAGCTTTGGGGCCTGTTGAACTTGGCCCTTTTTGCAGGGTCATCCCAGAACTTTTTGCCTTCCTCCTGTATTTTTTCTGACCTGTTTTTGTTGGTTTTATGACTCTGGGCACTTTACCACTGCTGATCAGTGCTAAAGTGCATATGCTCTACCAATTGTAAATTGATGTGTGGATTAGTGATTCCATGATTGGCTGGTTTGGTTTACCTGTTAGACCATAGTACAGTGCACCAGGAGTGCACAGGGCTGGTAATCCAAATGCTGCCGGTGGGCTTGCAGTACTGGTTGTGCCACCCACAGAAGCAGCCTGTAAAAGTGTGTCTCAGGTCTGCCAATGCAGAGCCTGTGTGCAGTCTGGTACTGCCATGCTGACTGGGCAAGTGCACCCACTTGCCAGTCCTTAAACCTTCCCTTTTCTTCATATCAGACACCCCTATGGTAGGTCCAAGGGCAGGGTGCATTGTAAGGATAAGGTAGGACAAGCCCTGGTGTGTGTGGCATGTCCTAATAGTTAATTACAGCCATTTTCGCTTTTTATTATTGCAAGGCTACCTGTTCCCCATAGGCCAGAATGGGCAGTTTGATTATTACATCTTATAATCCTAACTGACTCAGGGAACATGGTAGAAATTCGAGTTTAGTATGCCTGAAATGCATGTAAATGCAAAAATAAATGTCACCTACTTCGGCTGAAGTAAGTACAAGTTGACTAACTGCTGTGATGGTCTTCTTTAGACACAATTTAAGGTAAAGTGTACCGTGACCGACTCTAGAGGTCGTATTTGATATCAATAGTGCGATTCAGATTAAGTCTGAGCAAATCATTTTATTTTGCATATTTAGAATTGTTTAGATAAATTAGTTCTTTGTGAACATTGTTTCTTTAGCAGTAGTGCTTACCCAGCTTACAAGGACGTATGGGTCGCTCTTGTTCTTTGAAATATTCATCATAATACAGCACATTTTCCTTCATTGCGCTGGGTGCACCTGTTAAAAGGTGCACCCAGCGCAATGAAGAAAAATGCGCTGCATGTATAATGCGGCCCCTGGTGTATATCTTGAAAATGATACATGTATAAATGGTTTAAATACATCCCACAACTAACGTCATCAGACACAATCTGAAAGCAAGTTTTTTTTTTTACAGAGTATTTTCTTTTATTATACATTTGCCCGTAAAGTTCACTTTGGTCAGTCTTAAACCATCTAGAGGTCTATGATACACGATTACATTATTTATATATTTCATATATGTAGATATATTTGAAACAGTGGGTGATAATAGGCAATAAATTTGGAGTGCTGAGACATGCAGAGTGATAATCCAGGCTGTCATCTCATCTTGGGCAGGGCTAATGTATTTGATAATATTAGATTGGTTTACATTTGGCTCTCATAAACATACATCTGGAAACTGCGAGAAGGACCACATGTAGCAGTTCAATGGTAGGGTAGGTAAGGTTGACTTCTGCCAGACACTGCTCAGTGTCATAGATTAGATCGTTTTATTAGATCCAGCGCATAAAATAAACACAAAGGGAAAGCTATCAATGCGATCTAAACAGTTTACCGCCACGTAACAAATGTTTTCATATATTTCAGGTTGACAGATGTTTCTTGTGAGATATTCAGACCATCTTGGTTTTGTTGCGCACAAGATTTTGTATTCTAGTAATGTTTAGGCCTGGGCTAAAATTCCGTTCCGCTCGTGGAAATTGCGATAATTTGACATTTTCGCGTTCCGCGGAGAGCGCGAAAATGTCAAAATTTCCACAATCCGCATTTTACCGGAAATTTTTTGCTTGCTCGCGCTGTAAAATAATACATTCTCGCGTGCGCGCGATCGCCTTACCTGAATCCCCGCGTTTGCCGACAAGTTTTCCCGATCCGGTCGCGTTCTCCACGAGATGTTGGATTGTTGGTAGCCATTTGCACTGTCTCGCGACAGTTCGCGCCCGCAGTAATGTCATTCGTCGCGCGATCACGTCTTTCTTCTCGCGATCATGCACCGCGAGACAAGTGAAAACAAGATGGCCACGCCCGTGAGCAACCGCATGGGTAAGTTGGCGAGCCGCGGCCACGCAGAAAATACCGCGAACGGGAGGGAAAAATACTTCCGCATCTTCGCGATATTTCCGCGTGTTTGCGGAGATTTTTAACATTTTCGCGAAAATTTGCGAAAGTGAATTTCGCAAATTCCGCCCACCCCTAGTAATGTTGTGAAACTTTGCATGTTTAGCTTCAAGAATACATCTTCTGTCATTCAGCTACTCACTACGCACTAATAATTTTCTAATCATATATATTTTCCATATTTAACCCTTAGTTCCCCAAACAGCCAATATATCTCAATATTCTCTCCTTTTCAGACTAAACATGTAGGTCTAGAATTAATAGATGTTTGTGGAAGTTCTGGACCTTTTGTATTCTATTAGCCCCAAAAAGACCCTTTAGAACAGCAATCCATACTGTATTTCACAACTTGTCAGAAATGTTGCGACAATGTATGAGTAAATAAGTAACCGAAACACCCACCGACCCCCACTGCCCCCACTTCTCCCACTGACCCCCCCACAAAAAAACTATTAGGAAGGAAGCAAAGTTTTAATTCTGTTGACATAACTAGGTGAAGTGAACAACTTTTGCACTTCACAATATTGACTGAAAGTTAGTACACTTTGCTCAACTTCAGCTAGGGAGAGTATTTTTTCAAATCTCAAACGTTTTTGCCTGAAACCTTTTCAGCAAAATAAAACACTTTGGGGGATATTCACAAGGACTTATCTCTGATTTGTCTCCACCTTAAGGCATCAAAAGTGGAGATAGATTTAACACCCCATTCACAAGCTGGTGCAACCTGCAGACAAAATGCCAGTATTCCCGTGATAACTGCCCTGAAATGTATCTCCACGGTGGACACCACCAACTAACCCTAATGAGATCCAGAGTAGGCGTTGCCGTGCAAAAACACACGAAAAAACCACAACACCACATTCACAACGAACTGCCAGATCCGCGATGCAAGTCAAAACCACGCGATAAGCCGCGGTAGCAGCAGGTATTTAACATCTGCCTCCTTCAGGTGTAAAGCCAGACGACTACCTGCAGTAGGCAACAGAGCCCCGCACATAGCCACACCCGAAGAACAAACAACGCCATGGAGCTAATCATCATGCAGCTCGGAGCCCCAACAGGGCCCCAACACCCACCGCCACCACCCCCAGGACCCAGACCCGGACCCGCGTCCCCCCGGACCACCACAGAGGCAGCGCAGAGTAAAACAGTGGACCTACCGAAATCGCACCACTCTCACAGACATAACGCCCGAGGAAGTCATTGCCCACTACAGGTTTAAAAGGCCCACCATCATTCACATCATGACACACATCGCCGACAGGTTGACGCTCCCAACACAGCGGACAACCAACATACGTCCGCAGACAAAGCTGCTGGCTGTGCTGCACCTGTTGGCCTCTGGTACCTTCCAACCAACAACTGCCAGAGTCGGAGGGGACTCCCAGCCAGCCCTATCAAAGTTCATCCCACCTGTCCTGGATGCCATCATCAGCTCATACCCCAGTACCTTCACTTCCCCCACACTGCACAGGAACAGCAGGAGACCAAGCAAGGCTTCTACGCCATAGCTAGATTCCCGGCAGTGTTGGGGGCAATAGACTGGACACATGTCCCACCTGCGCCCCCTGCGGATACTGCACACCACTCCCGCAACAGAAAGCACATGCATTCCATCAACGTGCAGGCAATAGTGGACCACCGGGGAATGTTCACCAATGGCGTTGCAAACTACCCTGGCAGTGTGCACGAATCCTACATCTTCTGACAGTCCCTCATCAACCAGCGCTTCCAGGATGGCACATATGGAACTAGACTGCTCGTTGGTAAGTGTCATATCAACACACCACACACCTCAAAGCCACCATCACACAACGCACAAATGTGGGAATGCACACTTGACCAAACCACATACAACATGTCAATCAACATGACCACCTACCAGACATAACAATACTACTCCATGGTGATCCTGGGCTACCCCTGCACACAATACAGCTATATCATAGCACTGCACCTACACAACAGCTGAACGTGTGGCACTGCGGAATGCAGCCATGTGCGAACGATGCAAGTGAGCCGTGAATGGGAATGTACACAATGACAAGTGAGGCGTGGATGTGCAGGACAGACATGGGAATGCAAACCACAGATATGTCCATGCAGATCACAACTGCTGGTGACTGGAGAGTAGTGAACAGTGGATGCAACCATGTCACCCCAGGCCGTGGGTTAGATAGCGGAAATGTCGCTCGCTGCATCCCCCCCTGTGTGCCTGAGCATAGTGGGTTGGCCCTGAGTACGCAAGGGCTGCGCAGGGGTGTGGACAAAAACCCTGTGGCGCAGAGTGTGGTCCTCTCCCGGAAAGGCCAACGTCACTGACAGGGCGGTGCCTCGCAGTCCGCCACGAGGCTGACGCCGTGAGGAACGGGGCCTGCGACCCTGTGCGCCTGCTGCAACCCAGGATGCTGAAACTCAGACAAGGCCTGCCCGCCCCAGTGCTTCAACGCCACACTGGTCACCTGTCGACACCGTTGTGTGTCAAAGAGGACCCACTATGTGCTGGTGCAAGCTCCAAGCACCAGTCCCATGACCTCTGCAGCCTACGCAGACCATCGCTGGCCCTCTCGACGCTGGCCCACATTACTCCTTTCTCATTGACATACTCCACCGGCATCCCCTTCAGCCCAGTAGGTCTCACATGTGGAACTGTGTCCTCAGTCCTGAATGGCAGTGACCCCAAGTCCGTGGCAGCGGCCACAGCACCAGACTCCCTTTCGATCAGTGAGGCATAATTTCATATTGCAGGCCTGTGACACGTGGTGCCATTAACCCTGTTCAACGCAAGCCAGCGGCACGTGGTGCCACTAACCCTGTTCAACGCAAGCCAGCGACGCGTGGTGCCACTAACCCAGTTCAACGCAAGCCAGCGACACGTGGATGAGGGCTCAGGCCTACGCTGCGGTCCAGTAGGTCACATATGTGGGACTGTGTCTTGGGTAAGATGTAGAGGAGTCCACACCATTGGACACACCTCATCGCAGACGGCATCCCCTAACAGCACTGGTGCCACTAACCCTGTGCGCCGTGAGTGACCGTCAGCCTCCGGCGGAACATCGTTGGTGTCTGAGCCTGTGGCCTGGAAGTTGTCATCAGCAACGGGCAGGTACGGATTTGGTGTCTGGCATGAGTCTGTGGCATTCAAATCGCCCATGTTGCCACACAGCTGGCATGTGCCCTCTGCATCATGCCCTGGGGGTAGGTCTCCCATTTTCCCCCGAGACACTCCGCGGAAGCCACCTATGACACATACGAGACCCTGCTCTGCCCTCATGACCCTATCCTAGTCTCCTGCAAGTCAGCGGCCCGTGGTGGTGGGCCCGTGTCGGCCAGTGTGCATCCGGGGCCACTAACCCTGCGCGACTCAAGTCACCCCCCCCTTGTTGCTCTGACATTGCATTTCTGAGTGCCTGATGACTGTTGGAGTTGTTGCCAGCATCAGCTACTCCCTGAGGGCTGGCTTACACTCACCCCACACACAGCCAGCACAGGAATCACTGGATTAGTGGGCCTGCCATCACATCCTGCCGAAACAAGTATTGACTCTTTTCTCCCTGCACTGTGATCAAGGATATGCACTCCGCTCCCTTGGATGATGACACCCCTCCGAGACCCGAACACACCCACCCAGAGGCAGTACGATGCGGCCCACATACGCACCAGGGGCATTGCTGAACGCACATTTGGCGTGTTGAAGTCACGTTTCAGGTGCCTGGACTGCACAGATGGGAAGCTCCTGTACAGCCCGGACATCGTGTGCAAGATGATCATTGCATGTTGTGTGTTGCACAACATCTGTGTATGCACCAATGCTCCATGGATCCCAGTTCCAGATGTACCGGACGATGATGGTGACGATGTGGCAGGTGGCCCACATCCCACTGCAGCTGCGGCAATCTGGCCCGTAGGAAGACCATCAGTGACAATTTCTTCTCATGAGCACGTCACATTGTGGCTGTCCCTGGCAATCATGGGACAGTACAAAATGTCCAAAAGCACAGCATGTGTGAATAAAACATATTTGCAGGTTACAGGTTGTACTTGTACATTGTCATGTCACAGTTTCCTGCTGTGCCAGATGTGATTTGCCATGTTGTGCACATTTGCGGCACCAGTTGTGTCCTGTGTTCTGTTGTGGAGGTGTTGTTCTTTGTACTGGGATGTTGTCAATGTCGAGGTGCACTTATACTTATGTGCGTATGCTGCACAGTGGAGAAATTCTTCACATTAAGGAGCCTTAATGCGCCTCCTTTCTGAAACGGTCCTGATGAAAGCCTTTAGAATATTACACAAGGCTGAAACATGTTGACCCTTACATCTTGAAAAGTACGGTAGACCAGTAACTCGATCTTACCCCGCACTTGAACTTTTTTATCACTCTC
This sequence comes from Triturus cristatus, assembly GCF_964204655.1. Classification (NCBI taxonomy): domain Eukaryota; kingdom Metazoa; phylum Chordata; class Amphibia; order Caudata; family Salamandridae; genus Triturus; species Triturus cristatus. The sequence continues at coordinate 736,118,196 of NC_140585.1, forward strand.
TGATCAAGATTCTCAGAATAAAGTCACAAATGAAGCATTGATTAAGAGGCTTTTAACTCACCTGATACGAACCTTCTCACACCTTCCTCATCCTTCATGTCTGGACGCTACTGTCTAACCAGAAGGTCTTCCTCCGGGTGGAGGTCAGCATACATCCAAAAAAAGACCCAATGATGATGCTGCACTATTACACATGAGCGGTAACCCAGTTCATGCTGCCATCGTACCTGTGTATAGTTATGAGGGTTCTTTTATGAAGGAACCAACTAATGAAAAGACCCTGGCTACACAGGACAAGTGGTCCACTCTCTCTTGATTCTTTTGTACTTGTACATTGTCATGTCACAGTTTCCTGCTGTGCCAGATGTGATTTGCCATGTTGTGCACATTTGCGGCACCAGTTGTGTCCTGTGTTCTGTTGTGGAGGTGTTGTTCTTTGTACTGGGATGTTGTCAATGTCGAGGTGCACTTATACTTATGTGCGTATGCTGCACGGTGGGTGATTAGCTCCTGCAGCTCTGATTTGTCTCCCACTGGTCCCTTTCATGCGGTGTGCCTGTCAGTTCTGTGCTTCCACGGTGCTGAGATGTTGCAGACTTGGGTAACTTGTGCTCTTTGTCGAGTTGTGACTCTTGGGCATGGTTTGTCCGCAGATGTGTCGTTGACGTCAGGAGTTGTTTGTATAGGTGGTTGTGTCCAAGTGTGGCCTGCTCCTTTCCGGTTATGGTCCGCACTCAGCCACCTCAGTGTTGTGCCGTGTACATTGTCATGGTGATTGGACTGCAGCCAAGCTACTCGTCATGTGGTGTCTCTTGCATTGTCAGTGTGGCTGACGTATATGCATGTTTGCTGAGTTTCGCACGTGTGCATGTGTTGGTTCTGTGCTTGGTGATGTGTTGGGTGGGTGCCCCTTTGGGCACATGGTGTACGTGGAACTACTTGGTGTTTGTGTGTGTGCTAAAGTGTTCCCGTGGGGTCAGGGACATGATCCTGAGTCTTTGTGGGTGTGCAGTGTGCTTTGCTTAATTGTGCATGTGTGCCATTGTGCCCAACTCCCGCCGTCCATCTACTCCCTGGTTGGTGCACACCCTGTTGATGTGGTGTCGGGTTATGTTAGACAGTGTCAGGATCCCCGACTCCTGTCACCATTTCCCGACTGGTGACTGTGGCCACCATCTTCTCCATGTCATTCAGCTCCTGGTGTTCTGCTGTCCCCCCTCCTCCGGGGTGCATTGCTGCTTTCGTGTTGGCAGCGAGTTTCTGCTTGGTTTTGCCATTCACATCAGTCAAGAGCCTCTTGTGCTCTTCCATTGTCCTCCTCTACCAATGCGACGGCATTCACATGGTCTGAGGTGGTGTGCCATCTTTGCCTCTTTGTTGCCAATGACACGTTGGAGGTGACGTACAGTTGGTGGTGGTGTTCTGGCACATCCGTGGCGATGATCGGGTTTTCCTGGTGACTGTACCCTGTCTTCCTCTTCCTCTTCTCATTGCCCTTCCACGGGCCCTGTATTCCTGGGTGTTCCTCCGTGGGGATTGTGGGATTCATGTTGTCCTCTGTAGTCAGTCAGGGTGCATCCGTGGTACTCTACAGTTGATGTAGTTTTTTAGTGGCATTGTCCGTATGCTGTTCTTGTGCTTTTTCCCGCATTATGCGTGGGTATTGCTGGCCTCTCGCTGGTTGTCACTGTTTTCTTATTGCGCTTGGGCACATCGCGTCTTTTTTTGCGTTGAGGTTTGTGTTTTTATCTCCGTCGAGGTGGTTGTATCGCGGACATTGGCTGTGGTTTCGGCAGACTATCGCATGGTACCGCCTTTTTGTGAATTCCACGTTGACACAGGGTTATTTTCCCGCGATAGGCTGTGATGTGTAAAGTTGCATTAGCATTCTTTGGTGATGTTTAGAACACGTTCTTCTGAATATACCCCTTTGTGTACGTTTTTATCACCTTGATTTTAATATTGCAAATATTAGGGAGTTCATGAAGATGGCAAGGTTGTTCAAAAGAAAGGACAAGCTGGAGTAAATGAAGCTACACCACTTCATCAACCCCTAACAGACCGCTGGTCGATTTACTTGTTTTATAGAATTTGTTTGCTAGTTTGAAGCTCCAACTATACTGAAAAGAACATGGATCACGTGCACTTGTATACATCGCAGCAGTATGAAAGGAGTTAATGAAAATACCCCACTCATTTAGCACTGAAACATACATATCTGAAAGGCAAGGCCTGTATGGATTCCTTATCATCACTAGTAAGAGTAACTAAAGGATGGGTATAATATGACTGGAATGTACAAAATGCCGCATGCACCCAGATGAGTTTAAAAACTGTGTTTATCTATGTGAAATACATAGCTGGTTGATAAGCAATTGCTTTTGCTCTTACTGATTTTTTGTGTGCAAAGCTGGTTTCAAGTTATGTCTAAATCTAAGGTTCTAGACAAATGTCCTTGTTGGAAGTTATAAAACGCTGTTCAACATATTCTGCTGCTTTCGAGATTTTGGGCTCCTGCTAAAGTTGTGTGGCCTAGAGAGGGAGTTCTTGATGAGTGCCAAGAGGGAAAGGATGCCTGGCAGATTGTTCTTTGTTAGAGTTACATAATGTGTTCGTTTAAGGGGCTGGTTAAAGACTAGTGAGTAGTCTGTTTACATTAGCGGGGTTATGTGCTACTTATTTACACATAGGTTATATGTGACAATCAATCCTTTTGATCATTATTAGTCCTAAGTTGCAAGATATATAAAGAAGTGTGTTGTAAATATTGTTTTTCATTCTTCAGTGCCATTCTAAAATATAATAACTCTCTATAAAAAAACAGGACAAACACGAGTTGTTTTTTAAATATCTAAGAAGTTTTCCGATATTTCAAGAAGATGAAAATGAAAATGCACAGCTTATTTATTCTATATCATCATCCTCTTTAACAATACATATATGATCTAATACTGTAAAATAATGCTGAAGGATAAAACTGAAAGGATTACTTCGGTCCCCTTTAATTATCAGGACACATATCTTTATGGACGATCAAACCTGTCTCCTATTTCACTTTAAACTGTTTGAACGGCAAAATAGCCCTTAAACACGAAATAGTGTGTATGTATTTGATATGCTCTCATGTTTCCACATATTTGGTTGTGGTTTCCTTACATCAAAGCATTGCTGCTAATTATACACATTTACAAAGAAAAGATTGTGCCACAAATGTCTCCAGACAGGAGTCAATCATGGAAAATCAGCCTCTTAAACACTATGGTGGTCACATATTTTACTCAGCATTTTATGATAGGTGTTAGATAAAAATGAATGCACTATTAGAGTGCTGGAACATTGTGTCCATTCCTTACCAGCATCCTTTTTCTTGTCACGTGACAGCTCATGGACAGTTGCACCAATGTCTTGCCTCAAACACCTGACGATGTCATTCAGAGCAGAGTCGCCGTTTTGCTCAAGATTGATGAAGAACTGATATTCATCCTTGTTCAGCCGAGAAGGTCTTGATTCAATGTGTGTCAGGCTGATGCCCTTCTCCTACAGCAAGAGAGGAGCAGAGTACAATGAGATAATGTCCCTTCAATGCTGTTAGCAGTGCTGCAGCAAGAGAGGAGCAGAGTACAATGAGATAATGTCCCTTAAATGGTGTTAGCAGTGCTACAGCAAGAGAGGAGCAGAGTACAATGAGATAATGTCCCTTCAATGCTGTTAGCAGTGCTGCAGCAAGAGAGGAGCAGAGTACAATGAGATAATGTTCCTTCAATGGTGTTAGCAGTGCTGCAGCAAGAGAGGAGCAGAGTACATTGAGATAATATTCCTTCAATGCTGTTAGCAGTGCTGCAGCAAGACAGGAGCAGAGTACAATGAGATAATGTTCCTTCAATGACGTTAGCAGTGCTGCAGCAAGAGAGGAGCAGAGTACAATGAGATAATGTCCCTTCAATGGTGTTAGCAGTGCTGCAGCAAGAGAGGGGCAGAGTACAATGAGATAATGTCCCTTCAATGGTGTTAGCAGTGCTGCAGCAAGAGAGGAGCAGAGTACAATGAGATAATGTCCCTTCAATGGTGTTAGCAGTGCTGCAGCAAGAGAGGAGCAGAGTACAATGAGATAATGTTCCTTCAATGGTGTTAGCAGTGCTGCAGCAAGAGAGGAGCAGAGTACAATGAGATAATGTCCCTTCAATGCTGTTAGCAGTGCTGCAGCAAGAGAGAAGCAGAGTACAATGAGATAATGTTCCTTCAATGGTGTTAGCAGTGCTGCAGCAAGAGAGGAGCAGAGTACAATGAGATAATGTTCCTTCAATGGTGTTAGCAGTGCTGCAGCAAGAGAGGAGCAGAGTACAACGAGATAATGTCCCTTCAATGCTGTTAGCAGTGCTGCAGCAAGAGAGGAGCAGTGTACAATGAGATAATGTCCCTTTAATGGTGTTAGCAGTGCTGCAGCAAGAGAGGAGCAGAGTACAATGAGATAATGTTCCTTCAATGCTGTTAGCAGTGCTGCAACAAGAGACGAGCAGAGTACAATGAGATAATGTTCCTTCAATGCTGTTAGCAGTGCTGCAACAAGAGAGGAGCAGAGTACAATGAGATCATGTCCCTTCAATGCTGTTAGCAGTGCTGCAGCAAGAGAGGAGCAGAGTACAATGAGATAATGTCCCTTCAATGCTGTTAGCAGTGCTGCAGCAAGAGAGGAGCAGAGTACAATGAGATAATGTTCCTTCAATGCTGTTAGCAGTGCTGCAGCAAGAGAGGAGCAGAGTACAATTAGATAATGTTCCTTCAACGGTGTTAGCAGTGCTACAGCAAGAGAGGAGCAGAGTACAATTAGATAATGTTCCTTCAACGGTGTTAGCAGTGCTGCAGCAAGAGAGGAGCAGAGTACAATTTGATAATGTTCCTTCAACGGTGTTAGCAGTGCTACAGCAAGAGAGGAGCAGAGTACAATGAGATATTATCCCTTCAATGCTGTTAGCAGTGCTGCAGCAAGAGAGGAGCAGAGTACAATGATATAATGTTCCTTTGCTGGAGCAGAGTTTTCTGTTGAAAATCTATTGGGTTTTTTAAAAGCTCTGGTTTGTCTATTTGTTGATTAATAAAATATTAATTCATAATTACTAATTATTTGTTTTGTGTAAATGTTCTGACTAATCAATATAAACTAACAGGAGAAAATTATACGTGGGGATGCTTTTGCGTTGCTATTTAATAAATGTGCATGTTTTATTAATAAGTGTTGCTGAGTGCTGTTTATTTAAAGCACGAAAATGCTTTTTAAATGTTATGTACTAATGCTTTTCTTGTGTTGCAAAGGCTAGATAATTACATACACATAAGGGTATTAGTGGGGTTAACACTGTTTAATCACTATGCTGTGGTAACGTTGTTTTGTCTCTTTTAATTAAGATGGTACATTTTGGCCTGGTGGGAAAATGGCTACCGTTTAAAGCCTGTATTCGAGTGAATTTTGTGATGAGAAGGCCTTGCTGAACATGGTCGAGAGTCATCTGACCACAGTCTTCGCCTGGTAGAAAATCTTCCGTGAGGACAGCAGTTCTGGGAGAATTGCCAGTTGCCCTTGGACAAGGATAAAATACAATGAACATTGTCCAGTCTGCGGTGACTTTGCTGAGATATTGAGGAAGAACATTTTAAAAGATACTTTTTCAAATTTGAGTTTATACTTCCGTCTTTTTATTTTTGTGATTTTTCCTGAGCGGAGATTTTCCAAATGTAGCGATGCTACATCCTTTCCTGCTCGCTCTGCTCAGCGGTTCAGCGGATATCGAAAATATTTTATGTTGCCTTCTATTGTTAGAATTATTATAAATATTGTTAGCCTAGAGAGGGTTTTTGCCACTTTGCCACTTCTTCCCAAACTTGCGTTGGTGAGGATCGATGCTGTGAGGACGGCGACTCGGGAGACTTTTACTGAGAGACCTGTCCTGACCCATTCTGACATTTAGCTAGAATAGGTAATTATCAGAATAATGATTTATTTTGATTGATTGATTTTCCCTTTGACTAATTTTAGATAAAGTACCATCATTTTAAATACAGTGTTGGTGGTTATTTCTTGTCAATTATTGAGTACTCTATTTGATTATTTTTGTATAGATTGTTTAGATCATGACTCAGGACGATCACAATTAGGTCTTATCGACCATGTGTGTAGATGCAGGGTGTTTAGAAGGTTTCTTTCCACAGGTTCAGTGCTAATAGAGTAATCTGAGTGTATGTTAGTAAAATGGGCCCAAGCGTATGATGAGTGTATGTGCGTGTATCTGTGAATTTACTCTATCCGTGGAAGTAGGAAGAATTTGTACACCCCAATCTGCACCACCTTCAATGGTGTTAGCAGTGCTGCAGCAAGAGAGGAGCAGAGTACAATGAGATAATGTTCCTTCAACGGTGTTAGCAGTGCTGCAGCAAGAGAGGAGCAGAGTACAATGAGATAATGTTCCTTCAACGCTGTTAGCAGTGCTGCAGCAAGAGAGGAGCAGTGTACAATGAGATAATGTCCCTTCAATGCTGTTAGCAGTGCTGCAGCAAGAGAGGAGCAGTGTACAATGAGATAATGTCCCTTCAATGCTGTTAGCAGTGCTGCAGCAAGAGAGGAGCAGAGTACAATGAGATAATGTTCCTTCAACGGTGTTAGCAGTGCTGCAGCAAGAGAGGAGCAGAGTACAATGAGATAATGTTCCTTCAACGCTGTTAGCAGTGCTGCAGCAAGAGAGGAGCAGTGTACAATGAGATAATGTCCCTTCAATGCTGTTAGCAGTGCTGCAGCAAGAGAGGAGCAGTGTACAATGAGATAATGTCCCTTCAATGCTGTTAGCAGTGCTGCAGCAAGAGAGGAGCAAAGTACAACGAGATAATGTCCCTTCAACGCTGTTAGCAGTGCTACAGCAAGAGAGGAGCAGAGTACAATGAGATAATGTTCCTTCAACGCTGTTAGCAGTGCTACAGCAAGAGAGGAGCAGAGTACAATGAGATAATGTCCCTTCAATGGTGTTAGCAGTGCTGCAGCAAGAGAGGAGCAGAGTACAATGAGATAATGTTCCTTCAATGCTGTTAGCAGTGCTGCAGCAAGAGAGGAGCAGAGTACAATGAGATAATGTCCCTTCAATGCTGTTAGCAGTGCTGCAGCAAGAGAGGAGCAGAGTACAATGAGATCATGTCCCTTCAATGCTGTTAGCAGTGCTGCAGCAAGAGAGGAGCAGAGTACAATTAGATAATGTTCCTTCAATGGTGTTAGCAGTGCTACAGCAAGAGAGGAGCAGAGTACAATGAGATAATGTTCCTTCAATGCTGTTAGCAGTGCTGCAGCAAGAGAGGAGCAGAGTACAATGAGATAATGTTCCTTCAACGGTGTTAGCAGTGCTGCAGCAAGAGAGGAGCAGAGTACAATGAGATAATGTTCCTTCAACGCTGTTAGCAGTGCTGCAGCAAGAGAGGAGCAGTGTACAATGAGATAATGTCCCTTCAATGCTGTTAGCAGTGCTGCAGCAAGAGAGGAGCAGTGTACAATGAGATAATGTCCCTTCAATGCTGTTAGCAGTGCTGCAGCAAGAGAGGAGCAAAGTACAACGAGATAATGTCCCTTCAACGCTGTTAGCAGTGCTACAGCAAGAGAGGAGCAGAGTACAATGAGATAATGTTCCTTCAACGCTGTTAGCAGTGCTGCAGCAAGAGAGGAGCAGAGTACAATGAGATAATGTCCCTTCAATGGTGTTAGCAGTGCTGCAGCAAGAGAGGAGCAGAGTACAATGAGATAATGTTCCTTCAATGCTGTTAGCAGTGCTGCAGCAAGAGAGGAGCAGAGTACAATGAGATAATGTCCCTTCAATGCTGTTAGCAGTGCTGCAGCAAGAGAGGAGCAGAGTACAATGAGATCATGTCCCTTCAATGCTGTTAGCAGTGCTACAGCAAGAGAGGAGCAGAGTACAATTAGATAATGTTCCTTCAATGGTGTTAGCAGTGCTACAGCAAGAGAGGAGCAGAGTACAATTAGATAATGTTCCTTCAATGGTGTTAGCAGTGCTACAGCAAGAGAGGAGCAGAGTACAATGAGATAATGTCCCTTCAATGCTGTTAGCAGTGCTGCAGCAAGAGAGGAGCAGAGTACAATGAGATCATGTCCCTTCAATGCTGTTAGCAGTGCTGCAGCAAGAGAGGAGCAGAGTACAATTAGATAATGTTCCTTCAATGGTGTTAGCAGTGCTGCAGCAAGAGAGGAGCAGAGTACAATTAGATAATGTTCCTTCAATGGTGTTAGCAGTGCTGCAGCAAGAGAGGAGCAGAGTACAATGAGATAATGTTCCTTCAATTTTGTTAGCAGTGCTGCAGCAAGAGAGGAGCAGAGTACAATAAGATAATGTCCCTTCAATGCTGTTAGCAGTGCTGCAGCAAGAGAGGAGCAGAGTACAATTAGATAATGTCCCTTCAATGGTGTTAGCAGTGCTGCAGCAAGAGAGGAGCAGAGTACAATGAGATAATGTTCCTTCAATGCTGTTAGCAGTGAAAGATGATGCAATAAGGCTGGGTTCAGGAGTCAGCCTGCTTTAGATACGGTTTGCAAATTATTTCACACTGCCAAAGAGAAATCAAGGGTGATGTATTGCGTGTGACTTTCATTTCCAAATGTGAAACTCCATCTTTTAAACTGAACCTCTCTGACATTCAGAGCACGGACAAGATTTGTGTTCAGCGTGACAACTTTCATATAGAATAAGGTGTAATTCATAATTTAGCTTTTTGTCATATAGGTAATTGATTTTGCTTTTGGTTAATGGTTTCATTAGTGACTTATAATGGTTAGATCACTAACCTTTCCTTGTCATTGTTCCTAGTTTGACACATACTTTCCACAATCTTTTCTAGTAAGATGTAGCTACTCAAAAGACGTTGAACCAAAGATGGAGGTCCCAATGACACTCCATCTCCCAAGTAGGAGTGATGTAACCTATGCTTATTTAGTGGTTTTCGGGCCAAGTAAGAGGCTCAATGAAGAATAACATAGAATGTAGTTGCTGTAAGGCTGTGCTCGATATGCTCTCCTGCCCGCACAAATCTTCCTCTGACATCTTCTTTCTCGCCATTGTTTCACTCGCTTTCTTTTATCTGTTTCTCTCTTTCTCTATCACCCCCACCGGTTTTGATCTTGCTCCCTCTCTTAGTACCTAATTCTTTACCTGTATGCATATGTCTAGGATTCTCTCTTTCCTCCTAATAATGGCTCCCATCTCCTTTAATCTTTCCCTCTCTCGCTTCCAACTCTCAACCCTCCTCTTTTCCCTCTATCTTGCAATCATTCCCATTAATGCTTCATAACTCATTCTTTTTATCCCTTCGTCTCACTTTTACTCTTCATGTTCCAGGTCCTATTTGTCCACTCTTCCCTTTTATTATTGACACCATTCCCTGTTCACCTCTCACTGATAACCATCATAATTCTCTTTGATTCTCTTTCCTCCGACATCTCTACTCCCTGTCCCTCATTCAGGCCTCCAATGAACATCATTGGTGTTTGAATGTCGTGACTGATTGTGTTTGTGGGTTAAACAGCTTCATGTGACTTGATTAGAATATTTGTTTCTCTCTAACCAAAGGTGTAAAGCTATAAGCTGTGCTTGGCGGATTTAATAACATCTTTTCAATTGGGAGACAGAGGCCCTCATTTAATGGTTGGCAGGGCGGGAGCACTGCGGTATGTTGGCTGTGCTCCTGCCACACTAAACGAATGGTTCCTCCACTCTCTTTAGAGTTGGGGGACACTGGCAGGGCCTCCTCTGACTCCACAGGTGTAAACCTTTGACCTGGTGACCTATCCGCCATGGGGCTGCTGGATAGCAGTGGCAATCGCCCCATCCTGTCGAGGGTAGGACTACTGCCAATCATTCACCATCCCAGTGGCAGCCATGCAAGGAATAACTAAAACAGACAGGGAATTCCAGGATGTTCCCTATGTGCAGGGAGAAAGTTTCCAGTGTTTCAGTACCATATTATTTTTGTTCAGAGAAAGCAAACTCCTACTTTAGGGTTTTCTTTTCTCTGAACAAAAATGTTTTGTGAATGGGCACTTTAAACATGGCACCTGGGTGGCAGACCTCCAGAACTGTAAAGGGAACTGCTGCGCCACCATAGTTTAAACAAGTTTCAGTGTCTCTTCTCCCTTCTGTTACACGTGATGAAACATCATTTTTCTAATCACAGTCATCATAGTAGAATTTTAATGCTTGGTTTCCCTGACCGAGTTTTTAGCAGGGGTGCACTTGTGCAATTTCCGTGTGCACAATGACACGAAATTTCTGTGAAATTATGTGAAATTACCCAAAATTCAAATCTGGCATTTCGAGTTATAATGTTAAAGTGTGAAATGCACCGTCGTGCCATTTTGGATGCTAGGATGGAATTTCATGACGAAAAGATTTGCAAAAGTGTCATGAATAACATCTGCTACTGTTCTGTTATGTCGCATGATCCAATAAGATTTTTAACCAAATGCACTTGAAAGTACGCAATAAAGCATACTGCAGGCATTTCAGGAATTTTACGTAGCAACTGTAGCATAGAATGGCAAAAATAACATGAGATTACTCCTGCATGAGGAAAATTTAGCTGGGCATAGTTTACAGCTTGAGATTAATTCTTCAAGGATGATGGTGATGATGGTTCCTGTGGACACACCCGTGTCAATCAAAGGACGCAATGAAGCATTGGGTGATGGTTCCTGTGGACACACCCGTGTCAATCAAAGGAAGCAATGAAGCTTCGGGTGATGGTTCCTGTGGACACACCCGTGTCAATCAAAGGACGCAATGAAGCATTGGGTGATGGTTCCTGTGGACACACCCGTGTCAATCAAAGGAAGCAATGAAGCTTCGGGTGATGGTTCCTGTGGACACACCCGTGTTAATCAAAGGACGCAATGAAGCTGTGGGTGATGGTTCCTGTGGACACACCCGTGTAAATCAAAGGAAGCAATGAAGCTGTGGGTGATGGTTCCTGTGGACACACCCGTGTCAATCAAAGGAAGCAATGAAGCTTTGGGTGATGGTTCCTGTGGGCACACCCGTGTCAATCAAAGGAAGCAATGAAGCTTTGGGTGATGGTTCCTGTGGACACACCCGTGTCAATCAAAGGAAGCAATGAAGCTTTGGGTGATGGTTCCTGTGGACACACCCTTGTCAATCAAAGGAAGCAATGAAGCTTTGGGTGATGGTTCCTGTGGACACACCCGTGTCAATCAAAGGAAGCAATGAAGCTTTGGGTGATGGTTCCTGTGGACACACCCGTGTAAATCAAAGGAAGCAAGGACGCTTTGGGTGATGGTTACTGTGGACACACCCGTGTCAATCAAAGGACGCAATGAAGCTGTGGGTGATGGTTCCTGTGGACACACCCGTGTCAATCAAAGGAAGCAATGACGCTTTGGGTGATGGTCCCTGTGGACACACCCGTGTTAATCAAAGGAAGCAATGACGCTTTGGGTGATGGTTCCTGTGGACACACCCGTGTCAATCAAAGGAAGGAATGAAGCTTTGGGTGATGGTTCCTGTGGACACACCCGTGTCAATCAAAGGAAGCAATGAAGCTTTGGGTGATGGTTCCTGTGGACACACCCGTGTCAATCAAAGGAAGCAATGAAGCGTTGGGTGATGGTTCCTGTGGACACACCCGTGTCAATCAAAGGAAGCAATGAAGCGTTGGGTGATGGTTCCTGTGGACACACCCATGTCAATCAAAGGAAGCAATGAAGCTTCGGGTGATGGTTCCTGTGGACACACCCGTGTCAATCAAAGGATGCAATGAAGCGTTGGGTGATGGTTCCTGTGGACACACCCGTGTCAATAAAAGGAAGCAATGAAGCTTCGGGTGATGGTTCCTGTGGACACACCCGTGTAAATCAAAGGAAGCAATGAAGCTGTGGGTGATGGTTCCTGTGGACACACCCGTGTCAATCAAAGGAAGCAATGAAGCTTTGGGTGATGGTTCCTGTGGACACACCCGTGTCAATCAAAGGAAGCAATGAAGCTTTGGGTGATGGTTCCTGTGGACACACCCGTGTCAATCAAAGGAAGCAATGAAGCTTTGGGTGATGGTTCCTGTGGACACACCCGTGTAAATCAAAAGAAGCAATGAAGCGTTGGGTGATGGTTCCTGTGGACACACCCGTGTCAATCAAAGGAAGCAATGAAGCTGTGGGTGATGGTTCCTGTGGACACACCCGTGTAAATCAAAGGAAGCAATGAAGCTGTGGGTGATGGGTCCTGTGGACACACCCGTGTAAATCAAAGGAAGCAAGGAAGCTTTGCACCTGGTTTTACCAGTATCCAAATATCAACTGGGGAAGAACCAGAAGAAACCATCAATTGCTTTGTAAATCGTTTGGTAAAATTCATCCTTGGCTTTTGTTTCATATCCCAAGTAGTTCTTGTCCCGAGAACAATGCATCTGAAAATAACCTGTCCTTTTGTAATGGAACTGAAATTAAGGTCCCCAACAATCTGTAACAATGTCCTCTTGCAGTCCAGGGAAACTGAGCGGAAGTCTGATTCATTCATAAGCTCCATAGTTGACCTTACAGGACATGGTTCAGTTGGTTGTGGAGGCCAAGAGAGTGGGATGGTGGCTGACATTTAGCATATGGTGCCGCCGGTTGCAGCCCAGTTCACTGTAACAGTGCATAAGAGTGGAAGATGAATGACCTCTGCCCTGCCCTCGGGCCATGTTTTTTTTCTTTTTTACACATTGTTACTTTTTTTGTGAATGGCAGCCTATAATGTGTCTATTATTTCAACATGGTGTGCTGCTCGTACTTGTGAGAGAGCTTTTATCAGTAACATAGTACTTTGGGGATTCTGTTGAGTGCAACGGCGAGGATATTGCTCAATCCTGCAGCGCTTGATTGGTGCAAACCAATTTACGCCACAGCCAGTCATGTGTTCTCTTTATTAATACATTGTCTGGGAGTTCTCTCATTAAATCCTATAAACAGATTTTTAACCAAACATCACATGAATTTGCAAAACAGGAAACATGGTCATGAAGGCATCATTACAGGTGGGGAGCCTTCCAACGGGGGTTCTCGCGCCTCATTTCAATGAGTAGCTCAGAAAAGGTTTCCAATAATCCACAAAATACAGAAATGACAAGCATGCATTTCCCACCTGTCTGCTGTTTTTCATGGGTTGCTCCAGTTTGTATTTTTAAATGGTGACCTGAGTTGGTCTTTCCTCGGTAGACTCAATTAGAGACAATATTTAAAACCTATCCATATGAAACCTACTCTGCGTCGTGCACCAGTTCTCAGTGAGTCCTTCTACACCCTTCTGAATTTCACAAAAAGTGTGTGGGTTGTTATAAACGTACTTTTGGCTTCCTTCAATGGCCCATCAGATTTACAGCTTTTATTTGGGTGGGCTACTCTAGGCACGCACCCAACAGCTGAGTGATAGCAACCTTTCATAGCAGTTTAATCAACTGCGTTCTGGAACAGCATGATACATGCATGTTTCATGAGGAATAGCATGTTACCTTCAGGAGTAGAGGCCAAACTCGTTGCTCTGATTCAGAATATATGAATTATGACCACCATGAATGCGCATATTATATATCTTATCCATTCAATGTATGCATTTAAACGTCTTATCTTCTGCTCTGGCACCACAGGGTATCATGGTGTTTTAATGAACATTTGGAACACTGGGGTATTCAATGCATGAACTTGCAAATAGCTTCGCAAATAGGAAATAGGAGGTCCACCTCTCTGTTCTAGAATTACCAACATTTTTTAAGACTTCCAAAATAGAGAGGGAGAGAGTGTGTGCGTTTTAGTCTGTGTATGCAAACATTCCTTTTGGAACCTGCCAGACACTTCTCACCATTCCCGACTGAAAGCACCTGTATTCAGCTATTTACCATAAAATACGTGTACGGGCAGGTAGCACCCCAAGCACCCCACCTCCCACCACCACCCAAGTAACGCCCCTAGGCACAAGACATCCTTGGCTTAACCTGTTGACTGTGCTGGCACACACCAGCAGGTTTGATGCCAGCAGCACAAAGTTGTGTTTATTGTCCCCAAGCTCCAGTTCAACATTATTTTTTACTTTCGTAGAATGAATTGATTTATTTCACAATAGTCCTGATCAATAATCCCAGAAGAAAGAGGCCGCGTGCGTAGAGATCTGTTGACAAAAAGGGGCGTGTAGGTGACCGGAATAGGAGTTTACGCCATTTCCAAGTTCCCTCTAACATGTTATGCAAGAACCGTGTGCAGTCTGGGGGCGGGAGGCATTGCCCTCAGTCTATTGGCTGTGTACGGGGGCTGCCAGGTGTGCCCATAATCAGACGTGTTGCGTGCTTCGTGCACTCTCACATGGTTGCTCCAAAACAGAGGCAGAATGAGAAACATCTGATGTTTGTTATCCCCTAATAGGTTGCACACGCGTCGGCCCCTCTGTTGCTGAACTGCGCACACGCACTTTCAATTACAACAATTGGAACTCATGGGGGAACATTGCGCAAGTGAATCGAGCGAACGTTTTGGTACAAAAAAGATCACGCATTTCGAAAAATAATTTAATACCGAAGCACAAGCTGTGATTGTGTAAACAAGGGTGGTGTGCTTCCAGTTTTACTGCTGTTCTGTTCTGCTCCGTTCCAGTCTCCAGGCTTACACTACTTCAGAAAAGTAACCAATGTGACGCTAAACATGTTGCGCCGGTAGAGTTTTATCTAAACAGAAGAAAACAAGGAGCTATGCTGTGCACAAAAACATTTCTAATGTCGTATGATTTATAAGGTCAACGGGCCAATGATCAGTATGTGTTACTGATGATTTTATTGTAATTGATCATTCGTATTTATCTTTGGTGATTATTGATAATTAGAGTCACTGCGATTGAGTGGTGGAAGAGGACCACATTATGTGGCAAGGTTGGCTAAATTATCAGCGAGAAGGCACATTATGCGGCGTGGAGGCACGACATTTTGTGATCGCAATACTTTATTATTTTGTAATTTTTGCACATACTAGCATTGTCTGGAAAACGCATTCACCTCATTAGTACCAGTTTAATACACTATACAGCAATTAGCAACAGAAAGGTGACCAAGGAACCTTGCCAAAGGGCCTTTCACTTCTCAAAAGACACACAGATGATGGACGGAATGCAGAGCAAATCATAAATTCACCGCAGTCAATAGATCTGGGTTAAATCCATCGTTCTCTTGCGCACCATGCCACCCAAGTTTAGACCCAGCCACATGCAAACCAGTCTTGCCCCTGTGCCTCATGGAAACAGCCCAGCCTGAACTGCCAAGCCAGGCTGTCCCTGGACCGGAAACAAGCATCCTGGGACAAGTTTCGGGGCATCACCCCATATCAGCCAGGCTAGCTTGATTCCAGTGACACAATGAGCCCGGGACCCACGTCTGGTCATACCAGGCGCACATAGGGTGAGAAAGCAACAGACACACAGATGATGGACGGAATGCAGAGAAAATCAAACATTTACCGCCAGTCAAAAGATCTAGCTTTCCCCTGGCTCTTCAAGGAAGTCACTCTTTCTGCCAAGAACCTGAAACTGTGAGTGATTTTCAGGACTGACCTCTTAGTTGTTTTTGCAGATTTATATAGCGCAAACTTGACCCGAAGGTATTGGAGCACTTTACATGAGCACCAGTTATGTTACACAAGGGCACATTAAGTTTTGGTAGGCATTGGAGAGATTAATGGATTTGCCCAGAATCATAGGATGCTGAGCCCACACCAACTCCAACCTGGTTCTCCAGCTCCAAAGCCTTTTTCGATATAACTGAGGTAACAGGAGAGAGGATGGCTATTTTCCTCCTGGACGCAGAGAAGGCATTCGACCGAGTCTCATGGCATTATCTATGGGCTATTATGTCACAGAAAGGGTTTGTTCCAGGTTTTATAATGGCAATATATTTTAGACCTTATGCGACACTACAAATAATGGGCCAAGAGTCAAGTCGTATCGAGGTCGCCAGGGGGACAAGACAGGGCTGTCCATGCTCTCCTATCTTATTTGCCATATATATTGTTGTATTCATCCAACAAATTCTTCAAGATCAGATAATTAAACCAGTGTGTTGCAACGGTTTTGAAACCAACATAATGGCCTACGCCGACGATATAGCAGTAGTGACAACAGATCCAGAAACAGCAATAATTCAAATACAAAAATTGGCCAGCGAATATGGCTGGAAATCAGGCTACCTATTGAACACGGGGTAAACGCAGATCATAGGTAACTCTACAACTCCCTGTAATGACCCCCAAAGGCAGGATGTAGTAGTTTACCTTGGGATAAAGATCAGTAGCAATGTAGACTCCATTTGGAAAATAAATCTGTCATCCATGATAAACAAGATCAGAACGGATCTAAGATACATGGATAGACTTCATCTTTCAGTTATAGGAAGATATAATGTACTTAAAATGGGGATCTTTCCCAAGATCTTATATATGTTTAGATCTATCCTATTAGAAATTGAAGACTAACTTTTAAAGAACTTGGATTCCATTTTTAGTAACTTTATCTGGAGATACAAGAAAATTTGTCAATCCCTTACATTTTTAACTCTACCACAAGATCGCGGAGGCTGGTCGGCCCCTAATCTTAGATTATACTATTACGCCACTTTCTTTCAACAGATGACATTAGTAGTCTCATTAGGAAATTGAAATATGACAACCAGGAACCAAGAAGTGAACATGGCCATCCCTCCATATATGAGTTGGCCATAGAGAAGACAGTGCAGGGAGTAATCCTTTGACAAGTGGAGGCCAGTTATTACAAGAAGACGTGGTTTAAGGTGATAATAGCAATCTGGAAAATTTGGAGCAAAATGGTAGGACTTATGCAAATTCAGAAGTATGATAGATACACACCCTTGTGGCGATCTTCTCTATTTCCCGGAACAATGTATGATAATTTAGGTAGGCAATGGGAGGAAAAGGGTATCACTAAGATTGGGGATCTTTTTTCAACTGATCAGAGGCTCTCATTTATAGATCTGCAGCAAAGATATGGAAT
Organism: Triturus cristatus; assembly: GCF_964204655.1. NCBI lineage: Eukaryota > Metazoa > Chordata > Amphibia > Caudata > Salamandridae > Triturus > Triturus cristatus. Next base: position 736,135,262 of record NC_140585.1, read on the forward strand.
AATAGTTGGGACATATTTTAAGTATAAGCAGATCACCAGCTTTTTAAATCAAATAAGCAGGGAAAAGATCTCCACAATTACAATCCCCCTAATGGAGGCTATGTCTCACTCCCAGATAAGAATTAAACATAGATATAAAATATTAATAGATACACTTCCCGATGATCTGGAAACAGTAGAAACCAAATGGGCCACCAAATTAGGAAACCCTGACCTGATCTTTACCAGTCAGTTGCATTAGGTAAGGGAACATTTATTTCAGCCAATTTAAAAGCCCAACATTACTAGACCATCTTCGATCTCTATTTTACTCCTGCAAAGCTTTTTCACTGAGGTAAAAGAGGGGATGACAAATGTCCTCGATGCGATCAAGGACCGGCGGACACAATACATATGTTTTTTGGGTGTGAGAGACTAGGGCCACTAAAAGAGGGAATAGAGAATTGTCTACTAGCAGCACTAGTGGGCATAGCTCGTATAACCCCTACATTGATGCTACTAGGATACGACGAGAAGGAATATCATGATGTAAGGCAGAATACGTTTGTTTTTATCACAGTCACTGTAGCTTGGCTACTTATTGCTACACAATGTAAGGATGCTAACCCGCCTAGGTATCACGCCTGGCTGGACCGTTTGTTATCCATGTATAATCTTGAAAGATCACTGTATAATTGTAAAGGCTGGCTTGCTAGCAGGAGAGGCAGAAAAATCTGGCATCAAATGAACAAATGGCTTACAAGGTACAACGCAGGGAGGGATTGGTTGGCCTAGGTTGGAGAAGTCACTGAATAGGGTATTACTCTTCCTTCTCCCTTGTCTCTTATACTTTCTATTCTCTTTTTTATTGCTTTATTTGTCTCATATTGCTTGTAAGGACTGTTTGTAGATTTTAGGTGTTGTATATATATGGAATTGTACGACATTTTGAAACCAGATATTAGAAAGGACTCTATTTGTATCTATGAACAACTCTTCTTATCTTGTATACCCTCTCCAAATAAAAGAAAAAAAGGAGAAAAAAAAAGAGGGGCAGTATTTGTGAATAGTATTTCTGACCACAGATAAAAGTTGCCCATTATTTATCAAAGAAATTCTGCTTCATTAAAAGGAGATGTGACTAGGGTAGGACTAGAACTGAAAACAGGCCCGGGCACCAACTGACCCCATTAGTGAATTAAATAGCTAAAAAAAAAAGGGCCCATGTTTGCAAATTGGGGCAGTGTGGAACATATAAAGTCATGCTGAATACGTGTTTTGCAAGGTATGGATACTGTGCTTGCTGCAGCCAATGCTTATTTTATAATGAAGGAAATCAACAGTAAACATCGGCTCAACAGTCCACAGAACACACTGACCTTTCAGAGCGGCTGGTCTGGTACTACCCGATTGCCCTGTCGGCCAGTTCAAGCCTGGACGTGACTCCGCGCAGGCATTATAAGCCGACCTTGTGTATTATTTGAAGAACAAACACAGATTTGCAGACGAGAACGCTATGTAGCGGACTTTGCAGAGGTGAAATTGATTCTTCACTCAGGTCACGATGTCGCAATACGTGAGGATCAGAGGTTACACTTTTTTTTAGCACAATACCAATCTTTCCCTTCTCAAGTAACTTGCATAATCGAAGCAGATGACTGTGTCTGTCACCCTGGGCTGTGTGCACCACTTTGGCCTCCATTGCCCCGAAGTAGGAAGGACGGGACTGTGATTGGCTGCTTGTAGCAAAGGTTGGCAAAGCCTCTGATCTGGAGATCATGGGTTCGAATCTGACCCAGTACCCTAGCAGTCAAACCTTCTTCCCTCTGGTGGTGGTTTGCTTTGTAGTCTCTGTGAAATGAGTTTATGGGCTCTGCCGGCCTACTTTTGGCAGAGGCCCAGTACCCTTGCCACAATTTTACTCTATCCATGGTGATAGCAAGAATAGAATCTGGGCAGCCCTCTCACCACTGCAAGGAAGTGGCAGGAGCACGTTATCAGACTGATGGCTACATCTGACTGAATATTTTTGAACAAGGGATTGAGCAATGTTTCACCGGTCTTAACCAGAGTACTCCCAAAAAAGGTTTTGCTTGGCCATTTGGTGCAAATTACCTTTCCCTACTTATTACTGGAGATGTTTTTGCGCTAATCAGGCTGTGGAAAAGTTGGCCGTGCACGTCGTTTTGCTTCTGTCATTTATGTCAAAAATCTGTTTATTGATTTTTTTTTGCAAAGGTTACAAACAGTTTATATAAACCACATTGTGTTCAATTCTTCATCACAGGAGAGTTGTCCATGCATTAGATAGCTATAGGATATGTACAGTTTAATCACAAGTTCCGGACTACCCCTGCGGGCATCAACTAAGGGGGAGCCTTGTGCTGGCTAGAAATGCAGAGATGTTAACCTCCTTTCAAGAGGGGTGCATGCCCCCAGAGCCTAGTATCTATATACTTGAACACTAGCAAAGGAAAATAAAGAAATACAACCATAACACTAAGAAAAGAAAGAACCAAACATTCCCAGGGAGTCACCGAAGCCTTAGTTCTAGCGTGGGGAGTGGGGTCGAGGAGTGGGTCCCCCCATGACCTGCACGAGAGGGACCACGTGGGGGAGGGAGTAAAGCCCGTGAGCCACAGAGCCTCACGGAGAGCCGCATCCACTATATCAGGAAGATATATATATATATATGCTCCTGCCAGAGCCATCTTGGCCGCTCCCAGACAAAGCCACATGATGGAGCAGTCCCCTTGGGTCTGGTATTTGAGATTGTAATTGCGGATACCCAGGAACACTTGTTCCATAGAGTCTGCAATCGGAGATCCCAAAATTAGCTTGATTCGGGATAGGATTTCCTTCCAGAAGGGTTGGATAACAGGGCAGTCCCACCATATATGTTTAAAATCCCCCAGTAGGCCGCATCCCCAACAGCAGTGGTCAGAAGTGTGAGGGAAAATTGTATGGAGCTTTTGAGGGTGAAGATACCAGTCATACATAGTTTTATAGCAGGCCTCCCTCATGAAAATGGAGTGGTTGTGTTTTGCGATATCTTTACAGAGGGACTTCCATTGCTTCTCGGGGGGGGGGGGGCGGCAGGACACCCTTCCAAAATCTTTTGTGACGCGGTGTCTGACGCGGGCTGAGTGAGAGCAGAAGTGTGTATAGGGATGAGATGCAACCCTTGGCTGTGTTGCCAGTTTGGACGTATCTTTCTATCGGGAGCAATTCTCTAGTGGCCGCCTGTCGCATCTGTGGTTGCCGGACCCAATGTACAAGCTGCACATAATGGAATTCTTCAGTGCGTGGGAGGCGGAAGCGGGTTACGCAGTCGGCAAAAGTTTGTTACCTCCTCATTGAGGAAGAGGGTCGAAACCATGAGACACCCTACTGCCCTCCATTTATCAAAAAGCCCCTCACTAAGCGCAAGGGGGAAGGCGGTGCTAAAGTGGATGGAGGTGTAGAGGGACGGGAACGTGGTCAGTGTTAGGGTCTTGTTTACTGTGTCCCTTACTTGGAGGGTAGTTGCTGTGGGTGTGCTCAGATAAGCGTTAGCCAGCCTGTCAGTCCTCTGTCTCCAGGGTAAGTCCCAAATGGTTCTGCCCGTCACCTGTCCATCCATTTGAAGCCACAGCTTCTCCGATTCCCTCAGCGACCATTTGCCCACGACCCGCAGCTGAGTGGCTCTATAATACAGCAGAAAGTCCGGGAGAGCTAGGCACCCCCTCCGATCTCGGCCTCGTCTGGAGGCAGTGGGGAATACGTGCCCTTTGGCCCTGCCAGATACATTTGGTGATCATGGATCTCAACTCTTTGAATAACCCCTTCTCAGATGGGATATGCAATCCCTGGAAGAGATAGAGAGGGCGGGGGAGCACATTCATCTTTACAGCGTTGATTCACCCTATCCAGGAGAGGTATGCAGCACTCCATCTATTGAAGTCGGATTGAAGTTGCCTAAGTAGCGGGGGAAAGTTGGCCCTAGATATATCGCTCAGTTTGGAAGTGATTTGGATGCCCAGGTATGTGATTGCCTTACACACACACTGGAAGGGGGACTTCCTCAACAATTCTTTGTACCTCAGGGTACAGCATCAGATTCAACAGGAAGGACTTAGAGAGGTTGACCTTGAACCCCGATACCTTTTTAAACTGAGCTATTTCCTGCTGTTTCTCCATCAGGGAAGCAGCCAGATTGGTTATCAGCAGGAGGACGTCGTCTGCAAACAATGAGGTTTTGTGTTCATCGGTCCCGAACCTAATGCCACCAATCCTCGGATTTGCTGTTACTTTTGCTGCGACCGGTTTGATACTGAGGACAAAGAGCATCGGGGAAAGGGGGCAGCCCTGTCTAGTGCCCCGAGACAAGTTAAAAAAAGTAATACACCACCCCATTTACCAAAACTCTGTATCTCAGGGAACTGTAGTTGGCCCTCACCATCCCCAGGAAGGTCTCACAGACCCAAATCGACACAGCAAGAGCTGAAGGAAGGCCCAATCAATTCGGTCAAAGGCTTTCTCCATGTCTAGTGACAGGAGGGCCGTGGGAATCCATTTCTTCTGGACCTTGTTTAAAAGGTGAAACACCCTGCGGAGGTTGTCGTGGATCTGCAGCCCTTTGATAAACCCCGACTGGTTGGGGTGAATGAGATTGGGTAGGACTCTCTCCAGTCTAGTAGCCAAGATCTTGGAATACATTTTCACGTCCAGGTTTAACTAAGCGATAGGTGTCTATAAGAGGTGCACTCCTGAGGATCCTTTCCTGCTTTCGGTATTATCGAGAACAGGGCTTACCCCATGGAGGGGGACACCTCCTGGGTTGACGCAATGGTATCAAACAGCGTAGTAAACTGGGCGGCCAGCTCGACGGCAAAGCTTCGGTAGCACTGCGCCGTAAACCCATCTGGGCTCGGGGCATTATGTTGTTTGAGGCAGTCAATTGCTGCCTGGACTTTGTCTTGGGATATGGGGCGGGCTAGATCCTCATTGGCTGCTGCCGATACCTGAGGGAGCTCAAGGGAGTCTATGTATTGCATCTGGCCTCTCTCCAGGGGTGGTTCAGCCGTGTACAGAGTGCTATAAAAATCGTGGAACACTCCTGCCTTCTCCTTCTCGCTTGTATGAGTGACCCCTTTCCCAACGATGATTTGCCTCACATATTCCTTTTCTTGTTTAGCCCTCAATTGTCATGCCAGCAATGAGCCTACCTTATACTTCCCTTCATACCCGTAGGCCTGGAGTCTCAAGATTGTTTTTTCTGCTCTATTAGTGTAGATGGCGTTCAGTTACCCCCTCAGGGCCGTGACTTTCCTAAGCGTTGGGACCGAAGGCGAGTCTTTGTGTGTTTTTTCTGCCTTAAGCAGCTCTTGTTCCAATGCAAATCTTTCTGTCATCTGGAGTTTTTTCAGGGAGGTGGCGAGTGCAATGCAGTGTCCCCTTATGAATTCCTTGAAGGCATCCCAGTTGTTTGCTGGAGATGTATCCACGGGGTCGTTGAACGAAAAGAAATCTCCAATTGACTTACAAATATCGTCTCTGTGTAGTCTGTCCCTGCACAGTACGTTGGGGAAATACCATCTACTCAATTTGGAACGCGGGGCTGGCCAATTTAATAATAAAATCAGCGGAGCATGGTCTGAGAGAGTAATGGGGAGGAAGAGGGAGTCCGTGCATGCATGTAGGAGTGATCGACTAATGCAGGTGTGGTCTATACTCGAGCATGTTCTGTGGGCGTGTGAGAAAAAGGAATAGTCCTGCGTGGTAGGGTTAAGTAGCCTCCAGACATCCAGCAGTCCCATTTGTTGCAGGGACACTTTTAATGCTTTGCTAAACACTCCCCCTATAGCCCTCTGTAGGTGTGTGGTGTCTAGCTGTGCATCCCACACGACATTGCAATGATTTCCCCTAATGCAAATCCCGCCACGGTTTTGGGAAAGGTAGAGATAAACTCAGCCTGTCCTGTTTCAGGTGCATACACTGCATACACTGTGGCGAACGTGCAGGGGCGACAGATCCTCATCCCCTTGACCATGAGGAATCTCCCCTCTGTGTTACTTTTGGAGGTCTCTGGGTGAAACTGTAAGGAGGAGTGAAACAACAGTGCAACCCCATTCTGTTTTCTGGTGCTAGCTGCTCAAGATTTCATGGGATAGTGCTTCTGCTTCAACCTCAATTACTCCCCCTTCTTGAGGTGCGTCTCCTGCACGGCCACCACCTGTGCCCAATGATCTGCCAAAAATTTCCATAAGCTTGGCCTTTTGTTAGGGGAGTTGAGGCCCCTAACTTTCCACGATATTAGTTTAACCCCCATCTACCCAGATCCCCTGTTCTGCGCTCCATCAGGAACCTCCCACAGCATCCCACCCCACCTCCAGCTTGCCTTCGAGTTGAACACCTCAGGTGGAACATGAACCAAAAAGTTAAACAAACAAAAAACTTGAACAGTTCAGGAGTACACAGAGTCCCGTTGGACATCATCTTCCGGTCGCTACTGGGGCAAGACTATTCCCGATCCCAGAGCCCCGTGAGAGTTCTATGTTGGACATTGACTCTGGAGTGTTCTGGTGTACACAGAACTGCCCGGAGGGACCAGCCTGGGTGTCTCGCCTGCTTTCCTTCCCCCGAGCCACAGGCTCAGCCCCTCATTTGCACCTCTGCAGTCCGATCGCGCTGTGGGGGGGGGCTATTCCTACCGTCCAGCTCTCTCGTGGGGCTCTACCGTGGAGCCGAGCAAAGTCACGTCTTCGCGGCCATGATAGTTGGCCACGCCCCACTGCATCGGTCATTTAGTACACAGTTGCATCTGTTCAATCCAGACCTACAGTGGGTTCATCTTGCACTGCACACTACATACTCCTACGAAGCAATCCCTCCGATTCTTCATCCATGTTTGTGATGCTTTTAATCCAGTTTAAGTACATCAAAATCACTACACGTGTGTGCAACAATGCCGCTGACCGTGGCCCCCGCAGGGGGCCAATTGGCGGTCGGCACCGTAGTGCCCCCGGGGCACCGGTCACCCCTCCCCACCCCCTCCCACAAGGGGGGGGGCAGGGACGCAGACCGGAGCCCCCACCTCGGGCTGGCCGGAAGTGACGCGCAATGCGTGTCACTTCCTGGCCCTGGTGTGAGGGGGAGGCTATTTAGCCTTCCCCCACCCTCCTGGCGACCTCTTTGTCGCCCACCTCGCCATTTGGATCGGTCATCGTCTCCAGCAGCATCGGTCGTTGTCCTGCCTCGTCGAGTGACGGTGAGTCTTGCTGCCCCCAATCCGCCCCGGCCCTGTCCCTGTACAGTACCAGGTTGACAGGGCCCTGTGGCTCGGATAGCCACGGGCGGAGGGGGCGCAAGATTTAGGCTTGGTGGCGATTTGTCTATAGGGTGGTTGCCGGGCTCGTGGCCGGCGCTGCCGAGGTGGGGCGGCATGAGCTGTGCGCAATTCTAATATCACACCCCCTGCGCCTTACCTGGGTTTGCGGGCGCAGACCCCCCCTCGATGGGGCCGGCCTGGTAGCCGGGGCCCCTGCGTTCCGTGGGGAGGTAGCTCAGTGGTAGAGCACATATTTCGTGTGGACGAGGTCCCGGGTTCAATTCCTGGCATTTTCAGGAGTCTCTGTTCCTTAACTCCCCCCGCACAAGTAGCGGTTTCAATGCCCGCACCCCTGGTTTCGATAGGAAATCACGGGTGTGTGCTCCCTGATGGGGCCAACCGTCCGTTTTTTCCGTCCATTCGCCCCCCCCGCCCTTCGAGCGAGGCTGGGGGGGGGGAATCGAGGCAGCGGGGCCTGCACTTCCAGAGTCTCGGCGGATGAATGGTTAAGGTCTGCGATTCTACTCGCAGGCCCACGGGTGTCAATTCCCATTGCCGGGGTGCGGGTAGATCTGGGGGAAAGGTCCCTATGAGCGCTGAGTAAGGGGGGGGGCCCTCAGGCTGGCTGAGGGCGGGGGATGCTGCTCCGTGAGCATGGCCGTCTCAGGGGATGCCACCCTCGTGGTCGCCCCCGCATGCCCGAGCGATGTAGATGGCAATTGCCCCCCCTGTCGGCTACGCTGCCACTGAGGGGAGGGGGGGGCAGGCTGCGGTGTGGGCCGCTTGCTCCTCTGCTGCCGCCAATGTGCGGGGATGCGCGCGCGGGCCCTGGGGGCCGGGTCACCATAAGGGAAGCTTTCACCCCCCCCCCTCCCGGGGAATCGATGCACGAGATCGAATGCGGGAACATGGAGGTGGCTGTGTGCTACACACGCGAAGGCAGGCACACTTAGGGCAACTGCAATTATGAAGCCGTTCCGTTAGACAGCCCGAGGTGCTTCTCTGGAGCTGACCAGACTGGCACCTATTCGTAATGAGGCGAGAGGTGGTGTTCCGTCGGCTGCGCTGCCGCCTCGGGTGCCGGTAACCAGTGCTCGAGTCTTGAGGTCGTTTACACATTACGTGATGCTGGGCAAATTACTTAATCGCCCCGCGCCGGAACGGGATGCAAATACGGTGATAGGTAGAGCGCTCCAATACCTTCGGGTCGATTTTGCGCTATATAAACACGCGCATTAAGACCCTTTCTGTTATCTTGTCAAAGAAAATGGCAGGATTTGAACTATGTGTCTTCACGGGTTTGGTGCTAGGCGTGAACAGTAGGCGCGCTCTCCCTAACCTTCCTGTGATATACATGTGTTCTCAATGAGGGGAGAGGATGTGATCTGTCAGCCGCGCTGCCGCTTCTGATGCAGAAGACCAGGGTTCGAGCCTCGAGGCCGGGCCGCAGGATGTGATTCTGGGCAAATTACCTATACCTTCGGGTTGCGTTCGAGCTATATAAACATGCACAATAAGAACCCTTCTGTTAGCTTGTCACAGGGAAGGGCAGGATTTGAACTATGTATCTTCACGGGTTGGAGCTAGGCGGGAACCCTAGGCGTGCTCTCCCCAATTTGCCTGTGATATGTGTGTTTTATTCCCGGTTTTGAATGTGGGAATGGAACTCTTGCCAGCCGGGGCCATCCCTTCGTCCCACCCCTGCCACATTGAACTGGGCCTCGGGGGGGGGGGGTTTCGCGGGCTCAATTAAACTATCCCCTGCCCAAGCGTCGCCGCAGCGTGATGCTGACAGTCACTGTGGCCTAATGTTGAGCGGTGTGGTGCGGCGGCCTTGGCACCCGACTTTGGAGCCCAAAGCTCACGGTTCGAGCCCCGGTGACACCCTCAGCCCCATGTGGCTTTGGACAAGGCCTCCATTTCCACAGTGGCCCCCGGCGCCTTGAGACCCGTAAGGGGGGAATAGTTCGTATTCGGTTAAGGTCGGAGACTTTTGCTCTCAAGGTTACCGGTTTAAGTCCCATTGATTCTTGAAAGCTCCATTAAGGTCCTGGGGGGCATTGCTTGATGGCGGTGGACCTGGCGCACGTTAGTTGGTATGGGAGCGGCTGGCCAATAAGCCGCGCAGCTGGCGCACGGTGGGAGCTGTCATGAGCGTGCGTGGGTCCTCGGCCCTGGGACGCTTGCTCGCATGGTCGCAGGTTCAATTTACATTGATTCGGTTTTCCGTTGGCGTACCTTTTACCCCCCCGTGCATCCTAGGTTTCGGGGGTCTCGTGGGCACGGTTTAAGTCACCCCCTGCTCACGCGTCGCACGCGGTGAGCTATAGTGCGGTGTAAGGTGATCAATTACCGTCCGGCAGAGCACACATTTAGTGATCGTGTGTCCGTCGGCCTTTCGCCCGCAGGGCATACTTCGCAATGGCGGTCGGCCTCGCGAGCAAAGTAAAGGAAGGGGGGTGCGGCCGGCTAAGAAGCTGCATACCCTGTGCCGTGGGAGCCGGTAGGAGATTAGCGTGGGTTCACGGCCCCAATACACCAGCACTGCAAGGCTGGGAGCTGCCTGGGTCCCCGCTGATCGCAGGCAGTGCAACACCTGTGGCGCTTCCTGGTTAAGGTTATCGCCCCCCCCCTCCCGTCGGCTACGCTGCCGTTGAGGGCGGGGGGGGCATGCAGTGGGCTGCGTGCGGCAGGCGCAATGGACCTGGCTCGGGGATCGTGTAGTATGGTACGAATCTTGTAAGCTCCCCGTGCTTGAATGTGTAATGTAAATAAGGTGCTCATGTAAAGCGCTCCAACACCTTCAGGTCGCGTTCGCGCTATATAATTATGCAACATGTATTGCTGGCTTCCTATAAGGCAGATAAATGATACAACTGCATGCATTGTTCACATACGCGATTACGGGCATTAATAAACCCCCCGCACCGCAATGGATAATCTGATGCGGTACTCGCGTGATCCGGTTCGGGGAGCGGGTAATATGGTACGAATTTCTTAAGCCCCCCACCTGCGTGAAAATGTAATGTAATTACGGTGCTCATGTAAAATGCTCCAATGCCTTCCGGTCGAGTTCGCGCTATATAAATATGCATCATGTAATTGCAGGCTTCCTATAAGGCAGATACATGATACCAGTACATGCACTGTTCACATCACGCAATTACGGGTATTACTAATCCCCCCCCGCACCTCAAGGGTTAATCTGGTGCGGTGCTCGCGTGACCTGGCACGGGGTTCGTGTTCTATGGTACGAATCCCTCACGCTCCCCTTGCCTGTATGTGTAACGTAAATACGGTGCTCATTTAAAGCGGTGCAATACCTTTGGCGTCGAGTTCGCGCTATACAAATATGCAACATGTATGTGCTGGCTTCCTATAAGGCAGATACTTGATACAAGTGCAGGCATTGTTCACAAGATTTTGCTCCAGTACCTTCCGGTCGTGTTCACGCTAGATAAATATGCAACATGTAGTGGCTGGCTTCCTATAATGCAGACACATGATACAAGTGCATGTATTACTCACAAGAATTTGCTCGTGCCCACATTCGCGTGCATTAGGTGATTCCGGGCAGTATGACTCCCCCTGCACCTGAATGGGTTATTTGGTCGGTGCTTGTGTCCGGCGCTCTAATAATTTCGCGCGCAGGACGTTTTGAGCTAATCACTAATCAACCATGCCCGAATAGGTATGTAAATACGGGGCTCATATACTGCACTCCAACACCTTCGGGCGGGTCTCGCTGTGACTCGGGGCAGATAATTATTATCCACGTGCCCAATGTCCTCCGGGCAAATCACCGATCACCCCATGCCCAGATATGCAGGCGTGCTGCTGGGCCTGGTCCACCTGGACCCCTGAGGGTCGCGAATATGCACGCGTGCTGCGGGGCCTGGTCTGTTTGGGCCACCGAGGGTCGCGAATCTCGGCGGCTCATGATCCCACTTCTGTGCCGGAATATGTATGTAGATACGGGGCGCATGGACTGCGCTCCATATACCGTCGCGCTGTGTCTGCGGGCAGATCACTTAATCTCCCCGTGCCCGATTATGTATTTAAATACGGTGCTCATGTACTGCGTGCCTATACCTTCGGATCGGGTTTGCGCTGGTTTTGTGACGCTGGGTAAATCAATGAATATCGCCATGCCCGAAGATGTATGCGAGCTGCTGGACTTGGTATGCCTGGGTTCCCGAGGGTCGCGGACCTGGCGGCTCAGGATCTCACTCCCGTGACCGAATATGTGTGTAAATATGTTGCTCATGCACTGAGATGCCATACCTTCGGGTCGAGTTCGCGCGACATAAAAGTGCTAATTACAGCAAGGGTCGCGCAGCCCGATCCTGACCACACGTGACCACGTGTCGCTCGCCTCCAACCTTGTGCTGAAAGGGGGCTTGGGTCGTTTGTCACTGTTGTTGTTGCCTTGACACCCACCCCCATTGCTTACGGCCTTGCGCTCCCAAGTGCATCAGTCCTTGGGCAGGGCGGACCAGAGTGGGGATAGTCCTAACGTAGAACGGTCATTGCCATGTTAAGTAACAGTTAAACACGGGTCGCTGCCGACAGTCTAAAAGAGGTATGCTTAAGCCCACAACTCTGCCCCGCCAACATGCTTATGTGGGCCGCCTTCAACGGTCACTGATATGGGGGAAATCACACATATCTAACTGTAACCTAGACACCCAGGTGGGTGCCTAGTCGGGCAGGGCAACGCAACCGAGATAGAATGGTAGTTATTATCTAATGCTAAGGGAAGTCTGGATTGAGCCACTAGATGGGTGTAGATATGCGTGTAGCTCAGTGCCCCAATCGCATTGAATACGGGGACGCACTGACATAGCGGCAAAAGAATAAGTGGTCACCACATAGCGCATCACTAGGGCCATAATCACGGCACAAGGTTACCGGTGTGATTGACCAAGTGGTTGCTCGCGAGCGGATTGCAACCCGCGGTTTACCTCTGTCTCAAATCGACCGATAGTTCATGGTTAAGCCGATTAGCCTGCAACATACTGAGCTGGGCACCATAACCAAGAGTTAGGCCTGCAGGAGGAGTAGCTGAAGGAACCATATAGGAATAGGTACAGATGTACTTTGGGGGGCATTCCCCTGCAATCGAAGACAGATTTCGGGTTGCTTCAATAAAGACCTTCCACCCGCGCTTTAGCCAGGGCAGCTTGTGGGTGGTTGTTATGTAGCAAGTGTGCGGTCGTTCAAAAGTTTGGTAAAGACCACGTAGAGCCCCAAGGCGTCAGGGCATTATTGACCATGCAGCATTTGCAACATTCAGAATAGGGCCGGTATTTGTACCAAAGTGTCCGGTTGGTTCCCACAGACTTGTCTGCCCCCAAGGTTATCCTCTAGGGGTAGAACATGAGACTAAGGGGGCATTTCCTGCTTTGGTGGCACAAATAAGCGATACCTACGCTGGGATGGAGTTACCATGCAGGTCCTGCCACCACTGGGTTCCCCCCAGGTGATGGGATCAATTTAGGTGGGACCATGAAGTCTCAGGTTCCTGGGAAGCTTCCAGCGGTAGGGCATTTAGCAACAGATAAAGTATCAGCGTGTGGATATCAGATATCTGCTTTCCAGCAGCACCGTGCCCTGGGAGCACGCGCGTTGCCCTAACTCTGAGGCCCACCCATAGGGGGGCAGAATAGCAAAACAAGTAAATAGGTTCCATAGCTGGGTGAAACCACCATCATTTGGAGATAGGCCCAGGTAAAATAGGGTTTCTTCATGTCTAGAGGACCATTGCGGTTGGGGATATCCCCCAACGGAATCACTGGTCGCGTACTGCAGCTGCAGGAGACTGGGATCCTGGTTTACGGACAATTTTACCGTGCTCAGGGAGTGCTGCCAGCCTACATATGGTGCTGCTGTCCCAATAACTGGGGTGTCAGCGGGGCAAACACAAGGGGACATTATGTCAATAGAACACTTGTCACGCCCAGGGTGCATTAAATCTCTACTTCAACGGAGCAGGAATTTGGCTCCGCTGGGGATGCTCTGGGTTTGTGGGGGTGGCACCCCCCCCTGCCACCCTAGTACTAGGGAGCATGATGGGAGGGGCGAAGTAGGACTTAGTTAACCCTCAATGCTTGAACTTTACAGACAGCGCGCAATGCTTAAGTCAGACAGATTCCCGCAGCTGTTATGCCTAGCGCAATGCTTATGCCAGACAGATTTCCAAAGCTGGTATGCCTAGGGGGTTTCATCACTGAGGGATCTGTAGGGGCATAACTCCCATAAGGAATAAGGGATGGTGGGCAGGGGCAAGAGTCGCCCCTTGCCCATGGTCACGCGTGGGCAGCTAGGAGCACTCCTGTGCTCCAGGTTTAGCAATCAGAGGGGACTGGCCAAAGGTTAAGTAAAACCCTTCTCGCCTTAATAGCCAAAAAGGGCCGGCCCAGAATTGTGAAGAGGTGTAAACTAACCCTGGGCGAGACACTACGCTTCGCCCACGTAGTGTACGTAGCGCTGCCTGCTTCGCAGTTTTCGAAGTAGGCGAAGCAGGCTAGCGCTACGCACACCCAGGGCAAGAAATGCGCATGCGCGGGCTTCCGTGCATGCGCATTTGTCAGAAGAAGTTTGAAATGGAAGAGGGAGCCCCGGAGACGCCGCGTTTCAGGTAAGTTTCTTTAATTTAGTATTTATTGTAAATGCGGGGGTTTGATTTAAAAGGAGGGCGGGCGGGAGGCGGGTGGTGCGTAGTGGGGCTACGCAAAGCACGTAGTGTGCGTAGATTTGGGCACACTACGTGCTGCTTCACGTAGCCCCACTACGCCCACTACGCCCACCCTTAGTGTAAACTTCCCGCAGGGGGGCGAATAGTTCTTGGCACATCTTCCCAGGCCCAACGGGTCCTTTATTTCAGCAGACCCTATCCTATTGGGATGGCGTCTCGGGCTTTGGGGACATAGATGGGGCCATCTATAACACCAGGAGCTATAGCTCACTGGTAAGTCTTGGGCCTGTGGATATAAGGGATCTCACAGGGTTTGAGTCCCGCTAGCGCTGTCACACTGTCAGGAGGTGGCAGAATTTCAAACTCTTCTTTCTGCTAGGATGGTTCCCTTCCAGCTAGTTGCAGGAAGCCCTAGTTAGGATTGCAGGTAAGACTATAGCGGTTTGGTGGGGGGCCCTGGCTTGGACGGTGAGCCGCCTCCAGGGCTGTGGCGGAGTTACAGGGCGATCTGGAAGCTGGCCGGTACAAAGGGTACCTCTGCGCGGCACCATAAGGGGTGCCTGAGCCAAAACCGAGGAGCCTCAGGGGAGGTCCCGGAAGCCTTGTCGGCGCCCCGCTAGTCCTGCGGGCGGTTGTGGGCCTGAACAACCGGGGGCTTGCTAAGCGACGCTCCGCCCCGATAGGGGGGCGTGAGTTGAAGTTACCAACGGCACGTGATCGTAGAAAGAATCACATGGATGGCAGCATCAGCGGGCATCGCTCCCGCGCTGCCCGGCTCATCAGGCGGGCAGGCGACCCAGTTGGTTGCCTGCCCTTGGATCGCCCGTAAGATAACCCACCCATTACATATTCTGGAATTATGTAATAAACCTGCAGCATTGTTACCCAACACCAACTGTCTTGTGTGTGTAATTTGGGTAACCTACTATGGGGGAGGGGGGACAGCGGGGTGCCCCTGGGGATACTATGTACCAGACACTTCGTGATAGTTAAAAGTTCGTCTTTCAGATGCTGATTGCATTGTAATATCGTAATCATCACTTAAATTCATGAACGTAACTCAATCTTAGTGGGAAGTCAGGTTTAATCTTTATCATAAAAATGTTTTGTTTTACTGTTCACACATGGCACTTTTTTCAAGGTATCCACTGTTTCAAGATGGCGCTCAGACCACAGAAGAACCCCAAACATATTGCATCTATTTTAAACACGGCATCGAGTGTATGATGTCACAATCGATCTCAAAACCCCAGCCGACGTCATCAAGCATTCTAGAATGTCTGTCTAATTAATAAGGATGCATCCAGAAGCTCTATAATGTAAACACTAGTTAAACATAAACTGAAGTTAGGTTTCAAAACATACCTAGTATGTGCCAAATAAATAAAGCATACCTTTTATTACAAGAAGTGGGAATATGTAAGTTTGTTTTCTGGTGAGTGCAAAGATGTATACATTTTGCACAGTCGACACCAGGTGGTAGAAAGGACATTGCTAATAAAATGGTGTTCATTTGTTTCCTTGCAAGACAAAGGGCCTCATTATGATGTCGGGCGGGCAGCCACTGACAGCTCGTTGGTGGCGGTCTATCTGACATCCAAGGCCATCGGTCTGACAGCCGTAGTTTAATACATGCGGTCTGACCGCAGAGGTCGAGGGGAAAGACTGCTGCCTCCGACAGCATCCAAGATCCCGTCGGGATAGAATCCTATTTCTACAATGTAGGTGCTGCCTGTGCAGGCGCCACCTTAGGTATTAGGATGTCCCTTTCCTACTGCCTTTTCATGGCGGTCCTACTGCCATGAAAAGGCAAATGGAAAAGGACTTTGGGGACCTCAAATCGGGCCCATCCCCTGTAGGCAACTGTTAAGTGACACTGGGGACACATGTAGTGGCCCCCCACACATCCACCCACCATGTGCCAAGCACTACATGGTGCCTGGCACTCGGTGCATGGATGTGCACAAAGTGCTATTTTCTACTGCGGCTTGTGCTGCGGCCCTTTTCCGGGGCTGCAGCACAAGCCGTAGTAGAAAATAGCACTTATTTTACCACAGTGCTGGCGATCTCATTGCAATAGGGACAACTCTTTGTCGGATGGTATACTGCTCGATATAATGGCGGCCGGCGGTCTGACTCACCGCCATCCTAATTATGACAAATGTTGCTAATTGAACAAAACTGATTGTTGATTCCAAACTTCGAAAATATCTTTTTTTTAAACTTCATAAATGTAAAAACTTGACAAATTCAAAAGAAAAAAGAGTGGCAGCTTCAGTGACTATTGACAACAGTGGCAAGCCGATCCTGCTGCAAGATGGACCATAACAGGCAGCTGGTGGGCTGGTGTTGTTTGAAATTATCCCTGCCAGAGCCCCCACTCAGGCACATTATCTGCCCCAGTCTGACCATTTATAGCAATCTCTGCCCTGAGGGCCCAACTCTTCTCTGAGATGATCATGTTTTTAAGATCTGGAACTCACCACACACACTGTCCTGAGAGTCTCAGACTCCCTCAAATTTTAATCCCAGCCCTTTTTGCCTTCATCATCCCCGCCATACCTTGTATACCTTTGCAGCAGTTTCCCAGATACGGCATGCCTTGCCCTTAAATGTTGGGCACCTTGAAGCTGAAAAACAGCCAATTATCCACTCCATTCAGAGAAAGTAAGCCTTGGCAAAGTCAGGCAACTTAAAAAATGTCAGCCACCTTTTCTGAGGCACAGTTCCTTAAATCAGTAGACTTAGGGGCCAATTCCGATTCGGGTCAGAAGGGCACCAAACACGGTCCGGCCGGAAAAACTATGAGCCGTACGCGTGTTTTCCGCCCGACTCGTACAGTTGTACGAGCGAGCAAGTACGATGCGAGCTACGTGAAATTCACCGACCGAGTCGTTTCCAGGTCCGAGCTGCTCCGTGTGTCTCGGTCGTAAGCCAACCGTGGCGTGCAATGGATGCGATTTACGACCGAGCCAGTACGATGCACGCATCGGACAACCTGTGCGAGCCAGAGTGTCCGGCTCGCCAAACATCCGGGTGGTTGCCTTTGGGGGTCCGCGTCGGACCCCTGTCACCCACAGCCCTACGACTTGGACACAGGGGGAGACCCAAGGGTCCCTCCAACACAGGCAATCCTTGCGCGAGACGTACCCATTCAGTCAATGGGAGCCCATGTACACGTCGTACGACCGGCTCCCATTGACTTCTATGGGAGTCCGACCAAACCGAGTCTGGCAGCATACGGCCGCATCGTACTCGCTCGGTCAGACTGCAGGACTCCGGCTCGGTCGGAAAACACTCCGGATCCGGCTCGGTCAGAGTGCTTTCCGACCCGGATCGGAATCGGCACCTAAGTGGATAAGGTGGTAACATTGCCACCCATAATTAGAAAGAGGCTGCACCTTTGCTACTCGTAATTAGAAAGAAGAAACAGCGCCTAGCTAAAAGTAGCCTTACAAAAGTACTCTTGATAAAATTGTGCATAAGTGTCCTCCTATGGAAGTAATGTGATTACATAGGCGTCTGTGTAAATATTGCTGTTCCGGAGATATCCCATCTTCCGACCCTCAATCCATGACATTAGAATTCTAAACCCACATATTTCTTAGTTTTAAGATTTTCCTCTTATCCAGATTATTTATGTTTACTCATTGAATGAGAAATGGGATTGCGCATTTTCGTGTTCTTTAATCTCCACCTCACTTCAACCCTATCTTATAACCTCTGAGTTCACAGCTGGTCACTGCATTTTCAGATGTGCCTTAAAAGTAGAGGTTGAAAATTTGCAAGGACTAACCCTGCAACATTACACGTTTTCTTTAATCTTCACAATATTAATGAACTTCCTGATGCATGCAAAGCATAAAAAACAACAACCAGAAGGAGAAACCTCCCTCTAAATCTAGGTTTTGTTACAAAAACGTATAAAAAATGTGTAGTGGGAAAAATCTCTCTCAAAAACGATTTTGCCAGAGACTTTTCTTCCAAGAAATGTTATCATACACAAAAGTTTTCATACAGCTTGGTTAATTTGGACACCTTGGAAAATTACGAGTTAGCAAACTGAGTCAAACAAGAATATTCCTAAATTTAAGAGTGGAACTTGAACATTTTGCACAGCTAACTAAATGAGTTCGGCCTCATCCTTTCTTGGAGATGTACAAAGACAATATTTATGGACTCCTGCTTAGTCTGCAACAGAGATAATTGTCTGAGGTATTGACAGAGTAATGAGCAGCAACAAGTTACCAAAACGTCCGACCACAATATAATGACTTTCTGTCAGCCTTTAATATTTTTGCGATCAAGGCTTGGTATCTATTGTGTCAATCATATTTTCATATGCCACCCCAAAAATATTTTGATTTATGTATTCATCTAGCCGTTTTGGGTTCTAATGCATCATTAATCAACAAAATATTTTATAGAGAAGTTCTCAGTACTGAATAAATATAAAAACAAATATTTACACAAGGTAGAAAGGGATACCTTCTCATTCTCTTCATGCTATTCCTAAAGGCAATTACAGTCTGCCAAATGAAGAAAGCTGTTAAAACAGCATTTATATCTTCTTAAATAACACATTATTTTATTCCTAAGCGAGGCAGTAGGAACCTTTAAGTGCAAATGTCATAGTTTATTCTCAGAACCTTGCTGATATACTCAGACAAGCGAGGCAATGGTTCAAATGATATGACATGACTATGGAAAGTGTAATTCAGCTTGAATCAGCATCTACACATGGGGTCAGTTACCTCAAATATACGCAGCACTTTGGCTAAAGCGCCAACTTCCTCCTTCAAAGAGAAGATCAAGGATAAGGCGCTATTGGTGCCGTTCTTCTTGGTGATTTCTTCGATGTACCTGGTTTCCTGAAAACAAGAGAGGCAGGTTAGACATCCCTGCATGAACTGTGGGCACCTCGTGAAGACCTTTGTGTTGGGTCCATGCTTCGTCATTTCGGAAGAAAAGTGCTGCAAAGTCTGTAGCAAAAGCGATAGGTGACTATGAGTAAAGTGTTCTGCATATCAGTGATAAAGTGCATGCAGATTAGTTACAGTCAGTGATATTCAGGCCTGAGCAATGCAGCCGTCAGAGAGTATGAGCGAGCGTATAGTAGGAAAGAAGGCATGACTGTACCGTGAAATGATATACGTACTGCTGTGATTTACCTCTGTTATCCTACGCATCCAAAGGAACACAAAAGTCAGGTACACTAATATTGCTGTTACTTTGCTAACATTTATATGTGAGCAGAAATTCAATGGCACTCTTGCACCTCTGGCTTTGATGCTCCCAACAACCTCCTTCTGGTGCTAGCCTTATACATTGCAACATTTACACACGCGCGCATTGGCGAAGCGATATCATGTGGCTGAGTGCATCCTTCTGTGTTCTTTTGGAACTTTACATATCCGCCCTTGTACAGTGCCGACAGTGATTTACTCTGAAGTTAGGCCAGTGTGGGGAAGCAGATGAGGGCTCAAGAGGTGAGCTAAAATGGTTCTTTAGGTAATTGAATCAAACTCAAAGCATCACGAATAAGGAAATCCAACCACGTCAAGTCCTACATGACTTAGTCTCGGCAATTAGGAGAAAACAAAGGAAAAATGGAATATCTGGAAAAATATATGCATGTAACCGTAGGGCATCCCCCCTAGGCCACAGGAATGGGGAAAGCATACTGCAGAAACATGGTGTCTGCCCAGAAGACTGGGCAACTGTGGCAACTATTTCAGAATCAAAAGCGGAAACACCTATGAAACTTGAGTAGAAAAGGTACACCACGGATGTGAAAAGAATGAAGAACAACATGGAATTAACTAAGTGTAAATCTATAAATATATAGATGAGTGCTCACAAGTAAGAGTAACATGAATCCAGAGGATATCGCACTCACATAACAATAAAAATCAATAACGGTGTGTTTTAATACGTCACAGTGTTCAGTACTTAACTGTGTCAACCAAGTTACTTTACTGAAATGAGAAATGCATTTCTGGAAATTTATTTTGGGTTGAAACCCTCAGGTGGGTTTTGTATACATGCTATGCCTTAATTCTATGTCACTTCCTTATTGTTGGTGTTTTGCAAAGGAACTTCAACAGTACTTTAACATTTAGAACATTCAGATTTCTAATGTAAATTGACATGATGAGGCAATCACAAAACATATCCAATCACCACAATGACAGAATGAAAAGTTAAATATAAACAAACATACAACAGGATATTGAACTACAACTGTGACTGATAGACATTGTAAAGTAGGACAGTCAGAAAAATGGAGGTTTAGTAGAAAGAAAAGAAGTATCTAGAGTTTTCAAGAACAAATAATTTGTAAATATTAATTAATAATAGAGGAATTAATGGCATGCAAGAGGAACACCATAATTGCCAGTATCATTCTCACAGCATTGACGGCATCTTCCAAATCGCCTATCTTGTCTTCATTGTCTGATTTCTCCCCTTCCCAGATAGAATGACCCTTCTGGCCCATTCCCCAGTTTGAAATGAAGCGGTTTCCCTTTGCATAAAGCGGATATCCGTCGTCGGCCTCCTTCTCATGCGATCTTTCCAGATTCATGTCAAGTTTGATCTAAATAGAAAGCCAAATGTTTATGCTAATGTTATGTTTTATAACCTTATACAACTGCATGCAACATGCCCTTTTTTAGAGCGAATTGCGTTTGATAAGGTATTCAAGCAAGCACCCACATTACAAAAATAGAAATCCAAGATCCTCTTTGAGACAATGGTCTACATCAGTGGTCCTTAACCTGTGATCTGGGGACTCCTGGAGGTGCACGAAGCCTATTCATGGGGTCCGCGACTATTTGAAATGAAATTATATTATCAGAATAATGAATTGTATATAAATAAAGAAGCAAAATGTAAAATTGAAATTTTAAAAAAGTTAGTAAAGGAATTTGAAATCGGAAGCTAAAAATTAAGTTAGTATTGTCAGATCAATTTGAAAGTGCATCAAACAGAATATTGTATGGACAAGGAGAGGCCTCAATTGAATTTATAAAAGCTCCATACTTTCATAAATATTTTATATTTGTTTGTGAATTAAATACAGTATTTTAGCATTTGTGCATTTATTTGATGAATGCTTGTTTTGTAAATCAAATCATCGAAAATACCTAGGTCGTGTCCCCAGCTTCCAGTAATGACTCACTGGTGCCCCTCAGATTCCAGTAATGACTGTGTGGGGGGTCCATTGCAGTCAAAATGTTAAGAACCACTGGTCTACATTGTAATCAGCTCATCTCTTCATCTCTAAGTATTGATCATTTAAACTCAGAAGCCGGTGCACTACCACTAGGACATCTGCTGCATGAACCAGCTCTGAAAGCTGGTAATGTAGTCCGATGAGTTAATACATTGCCATGTGCATGAATGCAGGACAACTGTTAGACTCAACATAACCTGCTATTCGTTTAACTTGCTATTATAAAATGAGTATCTTTATGAAAGAACGTTTTAATATATTTAGTTTTAGCAGCTAAGCAAACAAGCCTTTAAGTTGTGAAAAAGCCATAAGTTGTTTCTTTGGGGTTCAAGTCTAAGGCTGACAGGCACATAGGAAAATGATACGATTCCCAACACCGTAGAACACTTTATAGCCTGGTTGTGTTTTTAATTTGGGCAGCGACATGTCAAATGTCAGGACCACCTAAGATGCCTCTGACACTGACTCAGGATCATGGGTCTTTTGAAAGACCCAGCATAGAGCATAGCATCAGTATTGTACAGTCTAGACCATGTCTGAGTGGATTCAATCTGCTACACTGCAGCACTGTGGACTCCTTTCTTAAAAGCAAGTTGGATTGCTCCTGAAAAATGTATTCAGTACTGTCTCACATACAGATAGATCACTCCTTAAAAATCTTTTGGACGGTGAAGACTTTTAGTCAGAATCAAAAGAAGAAGAGAAATAAATTATCTTTCCAAAACTGAATCTGATCAAAGGTGCTATAACTTTAGACTATTTTAAAGCTGCTTCATTTATAGGCACAGATTTAGTGGCGTCTCTAGATGTGAATTTTAGGAGCGGGGCAAAAATTGGGCCTCAGATAAAACAGTGTGTATATATATATTTACTTAAAAAACCATAGGTTTCACACATGTTATAGTTAGCTGGACATTTCACTCGTGAAAAACCATTGAAATTCCCCCGTTATAGTTAGTGCAGGCAACTATAACTCACGCGACCGCAATCCTCTGCTGATGATGTCAGATATTACATCACTGTATTTAGACACTTATTTACCCATGTCATCTTCCATTAATTTTTAGCTATACATATATTACAAATATTTTTTTTTCAGAAAGACACATATGTCATCAGTGATGTAATATCTGACATCATCAGCAGAGGATGCGGTCACGTGAGTTATAGTTGCCTGCACTAACTATAACGGGGGAATTTCAATGGTTTTTCACGAGTGAAATGTCCAGCTAACTATAACATGTGTGAAACCTATGGTTTTTTAAGTGAATTTGCAAGGTTTTTTAAATTCTAATTCCTAACTATAACGTGTGTGAAACCTATGGTTTTTTCAGTGAATTTGTACGTTTTTTTAAATGCTAAGTTATGTATTTTTATTTTATTTTTTAAATTTTTTCACCGTGCGCGTACCGTACGCGCACGGTGCGCTTCGCGCACCAAGCGCCCACGATGCGTTGTTCGTGCTGTGCGCATACGGTGCGCGCACCCCGCAATTTTCCGCAAAAAAAAATATTTGTTTTTTACCCTTGGGGGTCCTTCAGTGACCCCCTGACAAAGGCTAGGGGGTCAGGACCTGTCCATCCTGCCCCCTTCTCACGTTTTCCCCCTTTGTTTTTCATTGCCTCAGACTGCGAGAGACAAAATGGCGGCCGACACTTCCTGATTTCGACCAATTCGAATGTTTACTGACATCTAACAACCAATCAGAATTGCGCTCGCGCACGTCACCGTGCGCGTACGGTATGCTTACCGTACACGCACGGTGCGCGCTTAAAGATATATATATATGCTTTTAACTGCAATTTTCTCAGGAACTAATGAACAGATTTACACCAGACCTGCAAAAGGCACATCCCTGAACTGAGGACTACCTCTCTGCCAAATTTCAAGTAATTCTGTTCAGCCGTTCGGGCTGTAGCTTGGACTAAAGGTCCTTAGGAAAAATGCATGGGGAAAACGTGTTTTGGGACCCCCCCTTTTTCTCAGCCCCCGCTTGACGAATCCCCCCGAGACTTTCGGGGAAGGAGCGGAGCAGAGCGCCCCACCTATTTTGAAAATTTCGCGAGGATTCGTCAATCGGCACCAAAGTTATTCCAAATAGAATGTTGCGGATTTCCTATGGAAACACGGTCCTAACTATAACTATCTACTGGCGACCGCCAGTAGATAATATATATATATATATATATATATATATATATATATATATATATATATATATTTCTTTCCCAGGTGCTCCGGCATGCCCACCACCTCCAGAACAGAGGGCGCGTCGACGAGCGGACCGCCAAAGCCCGGCCCGAAAATCTCAACAAAAGGTTCCTTTTGGAAAAAAGGAAAGTCGACGCCTTGTCTGTTGCGCACAGTAGATTTATTGTCAGCACAAACGTTAGACGCGTTTCGCCTGTAAAACAGGCTTGTTCACTAACGATTCGCATAAAGTTATCGGCCATTTTTAAACAAAACAGTGATTACGTGATACGTGACGAACTACAAAATCATAAACAGTGAAAACAGACTGGTAGTTCTTTACGAAATTATCTTGTGTGTCGGCTCTCATGGTTACATTTATAGACAGTTAATGTATTATCCTGACAGTTTCATGCCACAAAAACACCTATAAATTATATAAGGTCATTAATGTACCAATTTCGAAATTTAAGGCATACAAATCACAATTTTAAATAAAATTGATGAAATGACAGGATTCGAACCATGGACAGTATATTGATATCATTGTAAGAACAGCCCCAGTGGGCTAAACCATTTCCACAATAGACTGATTGATATAAATGATTTCAAATAAACCACGGTTGCGAAAAGATCAAGCCCAAGTGGGCAGACTTGGCACTGTTCTGAAAACATGAGCAAATTCATTAAAACCACCTCTGATTTACATTAGTCTGTATAAAGTGCTTGTGCTAAAATTTAAATAGGTTTTAAAGTTCAACAGATTGAATCTTTACAATAAATTAAAAATCAGGCTAGGGAAAGAGGCGGGGATGAGTTTATAGGTGTGTGTGGAAGTCTTCTTCAATATTGAGACCTTCAGGAATTTTTGTATTGAGACGAATGATGTAACTTGACTCTAATTGTCTCAATCTTTTCACTCGATCACCTCCCCTTACGCTCATAGGAACTGCATCAATTACAGAGTACTCAAAACCCACAGTGTTTCTATTGTGGTATTGATCAAAGTTCCTTGCCACGGGGTAAGTTTTATCTCCATTCTTGATGGCCCTTAGGTGCTGAAGGATACGCTTGTGAACAGGTAGGATTGTGCTGCCCACGTACTGCAGGCCACATGGGCACCGCAGCACATAGACAGCAAAATCGGTCCTACAGGAGTATTGGCCCCTAATCTTATTTTCATGGGGTGATAGGCCTCCTGAAAAAGTAGATGTGTTCTTACCGTGGATACAGGCCTTACATTTTGCACATTTTACAAAACCATCCTTTCTTTTTAGCCAAGTTTTGGGTGCCTGCGCCTGTGTTGTTGGTAACATATTGGAGACCAGTGATTGTTTCAGGGATTTGGCTTTTCTGAAAGTTATTAGAGGTTTACGCCCCACTAGTTTCTTTAGTATAGGGTCATTTGCAATGATGTGCCAATGCTTTTGTAGAATCTTACGCAAGCTGCCCTCCTGGATGTTATAATTAGTGATTAATCTACACTGGTCTTCATTCACAGTGGCTCGCATGTCTGGCTGCTGCTCCCGGCTAAAGAGTATTTCTTCCCTTGATTTCTTTTGTGCTTTCACAATTGCTGTATCAACCCATGCCCGGGGATATCCTCTTGCTGAAAAGCGTTCCCTCAAACATCCCAATTCTACATTTAAATCTTGAGTGTTGCTGCAGTTCCTCATTGCCCTAAGGCATTCGCCATAGGGAATGCTTCTCACCAAGTTCTTCGGGTGGAAGCTAGAGGCATGCAGCAAGGTGTTGCCATCTGTGGCTTTACGATAAAGTTTTGTCTCCAACTTGTCATTCGCAATAAAGACAGTCACGTCCAGGAAATTAACGCTGATCTTACTGATGTCATATGTTAATTTTAGGTTCAAATCATTAACCTGTAGACCATTAACAAAATTTCTGGCACTCTCTTGACATCCCTTCCAAACAACAAATAAATCGTCGATGTAACGACACCAAAAAATCACATTGTCTTGCCATTCTTTGGAAAATTGCGTTTGGACCACCTGCTCCTCCCACCAGCCCATATGCAAATTCGCATAGCTGGGGGCGAAGCAGGTGCCCATCGCAGTCCCACATATCTGGTGAAACAATTCACCATTAAAAAGAAAATAGTTGTTACTTAGGCAAGTAGAGATCATTGTTAGCAGCATCTGGGTGTGGTGCCATAGCTGTAATGGCCTTTCTCCGAAATAGTGTTTCACGGCATTGAGGCCGTCTACAAGCCTAATGCTCGTGTAGAGAGTTGTAGCATCAATTGTCATCAATAGGTAGTCCGGTTCCCACGGTATGTCATAGATTTTGCGCAGGAAGTCCCCGTGTCCTGGATAAAGGACGGGAGCTTCTTCACCATGGGGGCTAAGAAAAAATCAACATACTTGGAGGTATTTTCAAGGGCACTGGCAATTGCCGAAATAATCGGCCTGCCAGGGGGGTTTTCCATGTTCTTATGCACTTTGGGTATTAGGTACAATACCGGTGTTGTTGGGTTATTGATTTCTAAAAATAACATTTCATCATTGCTGATCAAGCCATGCTTAAACCAATCCAACAATAGATCATTGTATTTTTCATGGCTGGCATTCATCGTACTTTTGCTAACTCTTACATAATTTGATTTATTGTTTAGTTGCTTGTACGCTTCTTTAAGGTATTGATCTTTTCCCCATAGGACCACATTGCCCCCTTTGTCCGCATCACGGACAATACATGCGTCATTATTAGTTAGTCTTTTCACTAAAGCATGGTACTCTTTGTCACGTTGGGTAAATGCATGTTTTTTTGCTTTTAATGTGCAACATAGGTTTTTGACATCATTGACCACTAGATCATTGTACACATCTACAGAGTTTGGATTTTAGCTTAAAACTAGTAGGTGCCCTTTGCTCAATGTCCAGATTTTCATTATGTGCTAGGTTAAGTGCCTGCTGCAGTGTACTGGGCACTTCTTGCGCTATAGGTGCATCCTGACCAGTATTATTGCCCAAGTCTGCCATTACCATCATCAGATTCATATCATCCACTGCTAATTTGGCGGATACCTCCGCTAGTGATCCATCCTTTTGCCCAGCCGGGCGTTTAGGTGCCACTGCAAAGAATTTTTTAAGCTTTAGTGTTCTTGTAAAACATGCATTTACCCAACGTGACAAAGACTACCATGCTTTAGTGAAAAGACTAACTAATAACGACGCATGTATTGTCCGTGATGCGGACAAAGGGGGCAATGTGTTCCTATGGGGAAAAGATCAATACCTTAAAGAAGCGTACAAGCAACTAAACAATAAATCAAATTATGTAAGAGTTAGCAAAAGTACGATGAATGCCAGCCATGAAAAATACAATGATCTATTGTTGGATTGGTTTAAGCATGGCTTGATCAGCAATGATGAAATGTTATTTTTAAAAATCAATAACCCAACAACACCGGTATTGTACCTAATACCCAAAGTGCATAAGAACATGGAAAACCCCCCTGGCAGGCCGATTATTTCGGCAATTGCCAGTGCCCTTGAAAATACCTCCAAGTATGTTGATTTCTTCTTAGCCCCCATGGTGAAGAAGCTTCCGTCCTTTATCCAGGACACGGGCGGCTTCCTGCGCAAAATCTATGACATACTGTGGGAACCAGACTACCTATTGATGACAATTGATGCTACAACTCTCTACACGAGCATTAGGCTTGTAGACGGCCTCAATGCCGTGAAACACTATTTCGGAGAAAGGCCATTACAGCTACGGCACCACACCCAGATGCTGCTAACAATGATCTCTACTTGCCTAAGTAACAACTATTTTCTTTTTAATGGTGAATTGTTTCACCAGATATGCGGGACTGCGATGGGCACCTGCTTCGCCCCCAGCTATGCAAATTTGCATATGGGCTGGTGGGAGGAGCAGGTGGTCCAAACGCAGTTTTCCAAAGAATGGCAAGACAATGTGATTTTTTGGTGTCGTTACATCGACGATTTATTTGTTGTTTGGAAGGGATGTCAAGAGAGTGCCAGAAATTTTGTTAATGGTCTACAGGTTAATGATTTGAACCTAAAATTAACATATGACATCAGTAAGATCAGCGTTAATTTCCTGGACGTGACTGTCTTTATTGCGAATGGCAAGTTGGAGACAAAACTTTATCGTAAAGCCACAGATGGCAACACCTTGCTGCATGCCTCTAGCTTCCACCCGAAGAACTTGGTGAGAAGCATTCCCTATGGCGAATGCCTTAGGGCTATGAGGAACTGCAGCAACACTCAAGATTTAAATGTAGAATTGGGATGTTTGAGGGAACGCTTTTCAGCAAGAGGATATCCCCGGGCATGGGTTGATACAGCAATTGTGAAAGCACAAAAGAAATCAAGGGAAGAAATACTCTTTAGCCGGGAGCAGCAGCCAGACATGCGAGCCACTGTGAATGAAGACCAGTGTAGATTAATCACTAATTATAACATCCAAGAGGGCAGCTTGCGTAAGATTCTACAAAAGCACTGGCACATCATTGCAAATGACCCTATACTAAAGAAACTAGTGGGGCGTAAACCTCTAATAACTTTCAGAAAACCAAATCTCTGAAACAATCATTGGTCTCCAATATGTTACCAACAACACAGGCGCAGGCACCCAAAACTTGGCTAAAAAGAAAGGATGGTTTTGTAAAATGTGCAAAATGTAAGGCCTGTATCCACGGTAAGAACACATCTACTTTTTCAGGAGGCCTATCGCCCCATGAAAATAAGATTAGGGGCCAATACTCCTGTAGGACCGATTTTGCTGTCTATGTGCCGCGGTGCCCATGTGGCCTGCAGTACGTGGGCAGCACAATCCTGCCTGTTCACAAGCGTATCCTTCAGCACCTAAGGGCCATCAAGAATGGAGATAAAACTTACCCCGTGGCAAGGCACTTTGATCAATACCACAATAGAAACACTGTGGGTTTTGAGTACTCTGTAATTGATGCAGTTCCTATGAGCGTAAGGGGAGGTGATCGAGTGAAAAGATTGAGACAATTAGAGTCAAGTTACATCATTCGTCTCAATACAAAAATTCCTGAAGGTCTCAATATTGAAGAAGACTTCCACACACACCTATAAACTCATCCCCGCCTCTTTCCCTAGCCTGATTTTTAATTTATTGTAAAGATTCAATCTGTTGAACTTTAAAACCTATTTAAATTTTAGCACAAGCACTTTATACAGACTAATGTAAATCAGAGGTGGTTTTAATGAATTTGCTCATGTTTTCAGAACAGTGCCAAGTCTGCCCACTTGGGCTTGATCTTTTCGCAACCGTGGTTTATTTGAAATCATTTATATCAATCAGTCTATTGTGGCAATGGTTTAGCCCACTGGGGCTGTCCTTACAATGATATCAATATACTGTCCATGGTTCGAATCCTGTAATTTCATCAATTTTATTTAAAATTGTGATTTGTATGCCTTAAATTTCGAAATTGGTACATTAATGACCTTATATAATTTATAGGTGTTTTTGTGGCATGAAACTGTCAGGATAATACATTAACTGTCCATAAATGTAACCATGAGAGCCGACACACGAGATAATTTCGTAAAGAACTACCAGTCTGTTTTCACTGTTTATGATTTTGTAGTTCGTCACGTATCACGTAATCACTGTTTTGTTTAAAAATGGCCGATAACTTTATGCGAATCGTTAGTGAACAAGCCTGTTTTACAGGCGAAACGCGTCTAACGTTTGTGCTGACAATAAATCTACTGTGCGCAACAGACAAGGCGTCGACTTTCCTTTTTTCCAAAAGGAACCTTTTGTTGATATATATATATATATATATATATATATATATATATATATATATATATATATATATAGATAGATAGATAGATAGATAGAAACAGTCCTTCTCTGCTCTTCACTTTAGCAGAAACATAAAGGTACGGGCCTCTTTCCTCCGAAAAAAATCAGCAAAAAATGGATGAAGCAGGTATTTATTTCTCCCAAAGAATTTAAATGTCAATTAATCATAGGACCAGTGTCCTCCATGACGCTTTTCACTCCACGCAGGGAGCTTGATCACAATATATATATATTCAGCATAGGGTTGCGAACAGCTCAACAGCAACCACACTGCACTCCAAGGTTTTTTTTTATACGGCTTTCTTTATTGATGAGTTCACATCAACGCGTTTCGATGGCCTCTTGCCACCTTAGTCACGATAGTGAACAACCATTTGTTTCTCTTTTTTAAAGAAAACGTTTGACACACATAACATAGACGAGGGACTACCAAATTTCATCAACATGGTAAAAGGTAGGGAAATGCTGCCACCATTTTGTAATGTTTTTCACTTCATTACATTCTGCATGTTTCCTCCATTGTCACTCTAAAAAACTGTTTTAACACAGTATTTTCAACATCATGGACACATATTATTTTATCATGAGTGTTTTTACATGTAATTACTTAATAATCACATATAACTTTATGTAAAAATCAAATATTAGTACATTTGATCTTTCATCATATTTACAAGATAAACAGCAAGTGCTTTTTATTATATTTCTTGTTTTTCTTCTCCCATCTTTCTACTGTTAGTTGGGAACCATGCTATTTCATTAAAGTGCATATATATACCATTTCCTATTTTAATTATTCATCTGTTTACAAAGTGCTAGTGCTTATTTAATGTAAACATATACTCTTGGTTCAGATCTCTCTCAATAAAGTGCTAGTGCTTCAAGTAAATCAACGTAAACAATTACCACATTAATATTGATTTTTACATACAGTACTGCATAACATTAAAAAATGCTTATGTAAAATACATACCTACGTTACTTAAAAAATAGAAAAATTCTATTTTTTCAAATAAGAAATCACTTCAAAACATTCTTTTATGGGAAAGTTATATTCTCTAAACCTATAAATGTAAAAGATTTTTTCATTATATATATGCTCCTAACCCAACTACCGCAAAATATCTGAGTCCCTCTTTACATTTAAAAACAATTTAATTTCCTCTTTAAACAAATAGTCCATTTAATGTACGGCAACTTTTTACTTCAATATTTTTCGGGAGGGGTTTTCTCATTGTTATCTTTTATTTCCCTCTTCCCTACTTCTTTCAGTTACTTTGACTGTTTTCATTTCTAAATTCTATTTCTTTGGCAACCTAAACATTCCTTAATACAGACAAGTATGTAGGTCTTCATCTACATTCAAGCCTTGTGGTTCCTACAGTCGAACTCCAAGATATAATAGGTTTCTAGTTTACGGAGTTCCCTCTCTCTATCCCCTCCCCGTCTTTTCTTCGGGATCTCTGCAATACAACTGTATTGTAGGCCTATTGGATCACTTTGATGGAATGTTTCAAAGTGTCTTGCGATTGTATACATTCTATCTTTATTCACAATTGCTCTTCTATGTTGCAAAACTCGTTGGAACACTGGTAAGGTGGTACTCCCTATGTACATTTTTTGGCAGGGGCATTGTAGGGCGTAGACCACAAAACTAGATCTACACGTTAAAAAGCCTCTAATGTTGATGGTTTTATTAAAAGATGTTTTAAAATGCGTCCGGTTCACTCCATGCTGGCACGCCTTACATTTAAAACACTTCTTAAAACCCATTTTCCGTGTCAACCATGTGGGTGGTCCTGATTTCTTACTTTCAATAAATTCACTGCTCACAATACGATCCTTTAATGATTTAGACTTACGAAAACTGATCTCAGGATGTTTTTTCATTTTTGGGCCAAGTATTGCATCATTTTTCACCAAATGCCAGTGTTTATTTAAAATAGTTCTGACTTCTTTGTGATTTGTATTGAATGTTGTAATGAACCTGCAATCACCTTATCCTTGTTTGAAGTTTCTCTTTTTCCTTTGTTCTGACTTTGAGGGTTCAAATAAAACTTTTTTCCTATCAAGTTTTCTTGCCTTTAGGGCTGCCCCCTTTATCACATCCTGTGAGTAACCTCTTTGTAAGAATCTTTGACTCATTTCCTCTTCAACCTTTAGATATTCTTCAAAGCTACTACATGTCCTCCTAGCTCTAAAAAACTCACCAAAGGGGATACTTCTAATTAAAGGGGCAGGATGAGCGCTCCCAGCATGTAAAATCGTATTCCCTGAGGTGGGTTTCCTAAAAACAGTTGTTTCTAGTTTCCCATTGGCTGCTTTTACTCTTACATCCAAAAAGTCTATACAGGATTTGCTATATTGTCCAGTGAATCTCAAATTTAGTGTATTTCAATTTATCTCATTAATAAACAATTCAATTGATGCTTCCGTGGCCTGCCACAGCACGAAAACATCATCAATAAATCGTACCCATAAGAGTATATTGTCATTCCAATGTTCCAATGACGGGCCCCTGAGCACCTGCTCCTACCACCAGCCAAGATGTAAACTGGCATAACTGGGGGCGAAGCAGGTGCCCATCGCCCTCCCCTGTTCTTGTTGGAACATTTCTTCTCCAAACAAAAATATATTTCTGGTTAAACACCATCGCATCATCTCTAAAATCATTTCATTCTGTTTAAAAAACCTCAAAGATCTTCTATTTAGATAAAATTCAGTCGCCTTTAGACCATCAGTGTGTCGTATGCTCGTATAAAGAGTGGTAATATCAAGCGTTAATAACAACATACAACATACTACTCTCATCATATATATATATCATGCACTCCAGTCTACTAAAGCCGCCTGTTCTTAAGGACGGGTGCCACTCCCATAGTGGAGTCACGTATTTATTATCCACACTCCTCAAGAAAACGGGCAGCACACATAACATATACGTTTGACACTTTATCACTTTATTCATGGATTCCTCAACATCCGCGTTTTGACTTGCCGCCTTTGTCAATTTTAACGTGTTAATTTTTTCAACAAACTATTATCGCATTATACTTTCATTTCATTGGGTAGGCACTCACACTAAAAAATCAAAGAAGGAATATTGCAACATTAACCTCACTTTGTACGTTTCTGGCAACAGCCATTTTGAAACATTTCAAAATTATAATCTATCGATCACAAAACATAATCTTCTTCAGTACCATTAATTAATCATGGCTTCTACCGATGCATAATTATTATTAAGTAATTCTTTTCTTCAAAGCTTCAAAACTGCTTGATTATAAAGTGGGTCTGGTCAGTTCTTCAAATTTAAATATATGGCTCAAATCTGCAATCTAATAATCTTGCTGGTCAAGGTTTCTCTGAGTTCCCATGCACATGTCCCCATTGTGTCATAAATATGCCCTCACATCACAGCCCAAGAATTCATTATATATGGCGACCATCTTGGTATTCTTGTGTTCTATTCTTCATGTACATAAATTCACACTTATACAAAAATCGGCATGTTTGTTGGACACTTCTCAATGACAGACATATTTTATGGGGTAAATACTCTAATTATTAAGCAGTTTCATGACATCTCATTAATTCAGTGTCCCTGTATCGATATTTAATATTTAACATAATTGTGCCCTGTATGGGCAAATGAATATAGGTGGCCTTATACATGATAATTAGGCTGTGCAGATGGATACTCATTATACTTGCTGTGGCATGTTTGTCTTCAAGGGAGATATTCTGTGATGAATTGTGTTTTTCTCTAAAGGGGACACAAGTCTCCAGGTCTCATTCAATTTCCTATTCACCTAAATTTAAGGCTAATTCCTCTTCTCCATTTAATGCATTGTTTGTCTCACCAGATAATATTGTGGGGTGTCTAAGCAAAAATAAATATATGGTTCCCAGAAGTAAGCAGTGGGAGGACACATGTAAAGAAGCTTTGCTCCAGGGGAAGGACAGACACAAGATTGACAAGTCAAGCCATCAAACTAGAAGCAAGCAAATCAGAGTGATGATAATGGCAAGGAGCAGGTGTGCTTTAAGACCACTGTATGATCTTGTAAGCTGACAATAAGTATTCAGCAACAAGCTGTTTGGTAAGCTTAACCTAAAAAGAAAGTGCAAGAGTAAGGCAAATAGACAGAAAGTGCAGGGTGGTGGAAGAAAGATACCTGAGGTGGAATCCAGCCTAGGCAGTCTTGGAGTTTGGGAACTTTGGTATTTGGCAGCACAATAGCAAACTCTAAGGGAGGGTTTTTCTTCGCAAATTAAACGGCATGAATAACTATAACGAAGAAAATCAAATTCTTGTTTACTTTTTACGTGTATTTTTGTTAATCCTTAAGGAAACAGGGACAGAGTTGGAAGGGCTGGTTAAGTCCAATCTTGCACAATGTCCAGTCGTATGATGCAGCATAGTAAAATCAAACCATTCTAGTGCCTATAAAACTAATCAATGTGTAATATCCTAATTCCATTAAAAACATAGATATCTAATAATATTTTCTTCCTGCCTTCACTAAAAGTGCTCTAATTGCTGAATTTAGAGGACTAAAATTAGATCATTAGGCCCCTCAACCACCCTTTTCTCTTACACCATTCCCTCTCAACAAACGTTAAAGAAACTCAGTAGTGGTATCCTGGTTATAGCACTAGCTCACATGAAAACAATACAGTTTATTTCTAAAGTTTTGCATCCTTAAATTGCATGCTATCTCAAAAAGTATCCTCTATGTTCCTAAAATCCTGCATGAAACACTACTTTTTTTTTAAACAACTGATTGTTGCCTCTCCTTTTTTCCCTCAAATGATCCTGTATATTTCTTTTATTTTCTGAATGCTAGCTCTCTCTGAGCACAGCCTTCACACGCATGTTTGCCCTAATCTCTTTCATTGTATTTCTTCAGTTTGCCTAAAACTAATTTCAAAGATCGCAACCTCTCCTTCTTTAGAAGTCATACTGCTTCAATCTAACAATACCTAATCATCTCCTTTCCATCTATGAACCTCATCAACCATTCACATGAACTTCCCTACACTTCACCCACTGATGATCATACTTAACGCCTATTAATTTAATCTACCCCCTAAGAAACTGCAGTAAATGCACTGGGAATGGTCTGCTTGAGCACAGAATGATAATACCAATAACCAATAAATCTGGACTAACCATTAACCGTTGGTTCTGGAGAAGCGTGCTGCCCGGCAAACTTTGCTTCGAGGCCTCATCAGTAAGTGGTATATCAATACAATTACGCAATACAATGATCACCAATCACTCATTTTACGCTATTCATGCTACAGCATTCATCTCATTCTCAACACGACACCAAAACACAATCTTAGAGGATCACCAATTTCACAACGACTCTTTGAATCATACTTACCCTCCCTGAAAGACCCATCAGCTCTCTAATAAACCTAGTTCAGCACGACAATGATTACAAGGGAAGCCAAAATCCTAACACTATCAATCTATCCGTGCCACCTCCTGTCTCACATTCTCATATGCATGATAAACAAATCTCATCCAACAACATTGATAGATCAATGAAGAGCTCAGTGGATGACTCCAACAGCAACCCAGTCACAAACCCTTCCTTCTGCAAACAAAAGCTACTTCTTCTAAAAGGTTTGCTGACGAATGCCTGATCAATGATCAAAAACAGCATCTTTGATCTACTGACGAATATAGAACCAAACATATTATTCTTCACCAAAATGATTATGAAAAGATATTGCTCCAATATTTCTTGAAGCTATTCAATCCGGATTTAGAGCCATGTCACACAATGGACAATGAAAGAAAAGAGGTACGCTAGATACTGTCCTTAAGGATACTATGACAGTCACCAAGACGGAAATCTGAGAATACAAGGTTGTGTAGCCCTTTCTACTAGATGACAAACCAGCACTACATTTACTTGCAACTTCTTATTGATTTATAGACCCACACCAGACTAAAAACTTTTCATTGATGCTTTTTAGGTGCAATATCAGATCTGTCAACCAACATTTTTGTTTACTCTGTGACCTAAACCTCTAGTTTGATAACGTAAATATTGCTCAACCATATGTTTAACATGCACAACTTACTACAGATTCTCTCTGGACCAACCCATATTGCAGGTCAGGAGTTTTATGCCATCTTCTTCAGAGCAGACTTCACAAAATTCAACAAGATTTACTAGTCACATGGTCTGACAATCACATCAGATCCCAAATATAATAACAACTGAATCCCTCTATTCCTCAACAAACTACAAAAGATGTAACAAATTAAATATACAAAAATTGAAATCTCACAAAACCATAAACACACAATTGGAGGAAATAAACTGATAAGAGAAACTCAATGAATAGATGACCACAGCCTTTGATAAAGTAATCCTAATTAGAAGTTCATGGGGTGAGTGAAGAGTTAAAAAAAAAAAAAGAAGGACAGATTTCAGCACTTCAATGGAGAAACTGTAAAATCCAAGAAATCTCAAGACAAAATGCTTCCACATAGGCACTACAACATGTATAAATCATATGAAAAAAGGCACAAAAAAACCCTCAAGTCGGTTTGACAATCCCAAAAGCTGAACCAAAAAACGTAACAAGATTCTTTCAGAATTTCACTGTCCAGAAAGCAGTCAAACCTCCACACTACCTTCACAGCACTTCCGCAATAAGTTAGTAACTCATTATTTAACCAAAGTGGAAACACTGGATTCATATAGAGCAATCAAGAGCAATCAAGAACAACAACGGAACCCCAGTGTACAATGAAAGACCATCACAACAGAAAAACATTCTCTATCTATTTGACCCTTTAAAAAAATTGGACGACCTGGCAAAAGATAGCAGTGGAGCTGCCTACTGTCACATCATTGTCCACATCAGCAGCTATCCCAGTCAGAAATATTATCAATAACTCAGTAAACACAGGATTTTTCCAAAAGGGATTGAAGAATCATACATATACCCATTAATTAAGAAAAAGAACTTGGACTGACAAGACTATTACAATTACAGACCAATCTCCGATGGTCCTTTCATTTAATCTGGGGAGAGTAGTATTTTCCCAGATATTGGAATTCATTGAAGAAAATAAACTACTCTCAGATTGGTAAACAGGAGGCTACCTAGGAAGAGGGAACAAATCAGCCCTAAATACATTTTGAGATGACCTAGAAAAAACAAGTCAACAAGAATAGTATTGCTATTTTACTTATTCTGGCAATTTCATTACCTTTTGACATAGTATGCCATGCTATCTTAAGTCTAAGACTCACAGATGTCATTATAGATGGCATTGTTCTTACTTGGATTTCTTCTTACCTAAACAACTTGACCTATTTGATTCATATAACCCCTTTTCATAAAATCCTTACAGCATAAAACAGCATCTATCATTAAGGACCTTTCATCTTACCTCTTCTTTTCAATATATACATAAAACCACTACTAAACCTTATCAACAATTGTGAACTCATCTGCTACAGCTATGCAAATGACACACAGAAAACTTTCTCTAGGGAAAATCCCTCATGGCAAAGGAACATCAAAAATCGACAGGTGCCTCATAACCACAGATGATGATGAGGAATTGCCTTAATTAAGTAAAAAAATCGACATACTGACTTGCGGTCAATGGAAAACTTATGACCGTTTGTCGGATTAACTTGCACCTCAGATAAAAAAATATTGGAAGAGGTACAAAATCTTGGATTGTTTTTGGTTCTGCACTCTCCATAAATTCTCAAGTGGACAAGCAATCTAGATCAACTTTCTGCTCAATGAAAATACTTTGATGCATCTTTCTCCATCCTCAATTTCCTCAAAAGATGCAAGCATCTTCATCAGTCCTCCTCCCTAAAAAGGAATTTGCTAACGGGCTGTCCATGTCATTCCACTTTTTACCATGAGAAGGCTGCAGAGAATTTCAAATTCCGCAGCAAGTCCACTTCCAAATAGAAACATATGGACACGCATCTCAGACCATCAAATTATTGAATTCCCTCACTGCAAAGATTAGGAACACTAAGAATCACTTGGAGTTCATAAGAATGATTAAGAGTTGATTGTTCTTGATGAGATTCATCAGAGTAGCTTGTAATCTGGTTCACAAAGACAAAGCCCAACGCAACTTCTATCCTTTCTGACTACAGACAGATGCCATGCAGTACATACAGTCTAATATCAAGCAAGAACCAAATCAGCACATTTCCCTTACATTATTTCCTTATTAACATCATGTGAGAATCCGTCCATGAAGGAACAATAGATACAAATGCCTCCAAGTCTTACTTGCCAAACCCAGAGGACCAGCTATCCATACTTACCACATAATACAGCAAATCATATTAGCAAGAATACATAGTAAAAGTTAATTGGAATAACCTTTGCTATTGATGAAAATAAGCAAAGGACAACATTTCAATACCACAGACAGCTAAAGGAAACACTATAGATGATACAACAGATGGCACACATCTACATGTGAAAACCATGTATCCTTCTTCTACAGTTTTTGGATCTGGAGATTGCATGCTGTCCAAAAAGACGTCCATTATATTCATAATATCTGAATGAAAAAATGCTCCTTGACTTAAAACTAAATGTTCCCTATCCTCCTTTCTATTAAATGACCCTTTCTCTTCACATACTCCATCTCATAAATGCCTAAGCTTCTCTAAGTGTAGCCTAGCCTTTTGCAAGCCTTTCTTTCTTACTCTCTATTATTGTATTTCTGCAAACTACCCGGGCCTCACCCATAGATCAGTCTCTCCTTGTTTGAAAAAATATGCTTGCAATCTAACAATAACTAAGCCCTCTAGCCTATCTACTCATCCCACCAACCAAGTACTTGAACACACACTTAATCTACCACAACGAAATTGGAGTAATTGGTGGAATAGTTCCCTTGAAAGCAACAAGACTAATCCCAATACACAGCAATTACCACTGGATGAGCCATTAACTTCTGAATTTCGAAGTAGAGTGCACTTCAGCACCTCCTCAGGTGTAGTAAGTGCTATTTAAATGCAATTTCAATACAGTACAATACAATAAGTAGGACACATAACAATAAAATCTTTAAAATGAATCTGACAACAGATATGCTGTTTTCAGAATGCAATAGTCCCTAGCAAATTCAGTCCAATATTGATAAACTAGGGGAAAACACAATAACTGCATGATTATTAAAAACCACTAGTAATTTTAGTCTGATCACAGATATGGAATGTGTAACTCCAGTCTGTTGTGCAATGTGTACAACAGTTCTATAGACACATTTTTGTCTTGCTTTAAAAATATGGCTTGTCTATCTGGGCTCCTGCAGAATGGGCAAAGCAAACATGCTCTTCCCTCATTTGTACACATTTGTCTCCTGCGAGAGTTGTTTGAATAGGAAAATAGACTTGAAGAAAAGTCTGCAAGGGTAAAATAAGGAAACATTGCCTAAATAGTCCAAAAAGGCAAAACTTGCTTAGGAACTTGCTCTCTGTTTGCAATTGTTTGTAGTCGGAAATAATAAATTCTTCTTTTCTCATATTCCATCTCAAATTAAGTGTTTCTGGATTCCTGGACTTTCGCCAAAAATAAACAAGGAGGCAAAATTTGGTTGCTATACAAAGGAGCAAGCTTTGTATGAAAACTACGGCAGGGATTTGTACTCAACTCCATTGTCAGAACACAATTCAATTATATGTCTCAAGGACACATTGAAGGTACATACACAATCAGACTTGAATGTTAAGATATGTACTTAAGGCTTTCTAACAAGTCAGGTAGATTGTTGGACTTGTCCTTTTTTGCAGGGTTATCCCCACATGTTTTGCTTCTTCCTGCAATTTTTTCCTGACCTGTTGTTGTTGGCTATAGGACTCTGGTCACTTTACCACTGCTAATCAGTGCTAAAGTGCATTTGCTCTCTGTGTAAATTGTTGTTACAATTGGTTCTCCCTGATTGGCATTTTTGATTTACCGGTAAGTCCCTAGTAAAGTGCACTGAAGTGTGCCAGGGCATGTAAATCAAATGCTACTAGTGGGCCTGCAGCACTGATTGCACCACCCACATGAGTAGCTCTGAAAAGGTAACTCAGACCTGCCACTGCATTGTCTGTGCGCAGTTGTTAACTGCCATGTCGACTTGCAAGTGCACCCACTTGCCAGGCCCTAACCTTCCCTTTTCTTACATGTAAGGCACTCCTATGGTAGGCCCAAGGTACCTCCCTCTGCAGGATGCAGTGTGTGTGAAAGATAGGACATGTACTGATGTGTGTAACACGTCCTGATAGTGAAATACTGCCAATTTCGTTTTTCACTGTTGAAAGGCTAACTTGCCACACAGGATTGCATGGGAATTTATTTATAACATCTTATAAATATAAATTCCAATTGGGACAAGATGGAGAAATAAAGTTTAGGCTCTCTAAACAAAGAATTTAATAACACATCTTGTAGTAAACATGGTTTTTAAATTGTGTGTTTGAAAATACCACTTTTAGAAAATAGGCATTTTCTTGTTTAACCATTCTGTGTGCCTTTACCTGTTTGTGTATTGACTGTGTGGTTTTGGAGTGACGGGGGCTGGGGATGCTTATTGTCTCAGCCAGCGCCCAAGGGGGTGGGGAGGTTGATGTGTGTCCTGCCTTTCCTGAATGAGTCTGGGCTGGGCTGAATAGACCAGGGCTGCATTCTGAGTGATGGGAGGAGTTTTCACAAGCACCTGAATAGGCCTGGTCTGCATTTAGAGTGGTAGGCAGAGCTTTTCCTTGCACCTGAATAGGGCCTGTCTCCCTTGCACAATGCTGTCTCCACCCCCTGTGGTCAACCTACACCAGTAAGGACAGAGTTGGTTTGGACTGGGCTCAGAGACCCTTGCACAAAGAGAACAAAGACATTTTGGGGTATAAGTATTAGACCTAAAACCCCTGAACTTTAGATTACTTCTGGACTCAAAAGGAACCTTTGCCAAGGAGAAAAGCTAAAGAGCTGTGAGGCGGAGTACTGCCCCTTTGCTGTGTGCTGTGTGGAGTTGGCCTGCAGTTGCTGTTTCTGTCAAGGAGAGGACAAAGACTGGAACTTTGATTTGAACCTGCTTGAAGAAGATCTCCAAGGGCCTGAAGTGTGCTGGTTTCCTATTCTAAAGTCTCGGGGACACAACGAATTCATCCCCAGCTTCCCTGAAACCCTCATGCTGAGAGTTCTGACCTGCCAGGAGGTGCCTATTCCAGTTTTGGGAAGGTCGTTCCTGCTGTTGGGAGCTGAAAAAAACCTAAAAGAAGCAAGAAAACCTGTTTCCAATGCCATCAGTGACGCCGCTGTGATGCCGCGACCTGCACCAGGGCCCAGGGCCCCACTCGTAAAGTGAACGACGCAGCGCCTGTCCTGCACCGCAGCTCTGATGCCCACCGACCCCTGCAGTTATCGGCCGTGCCCGTTGACAGCGCTCGCACTGTCTCCTGTTATTACTGCACCAATAATCGCTGAGGGTGACTCCACGAACTTGCCGACTTCGCATCGTCACTGGAACCAACACCTCACAGCCAACGCAACCGTCTTCCCCTGTCCTGGACTAGACACATCGCCTCCTCAC
The DNA here is from genome assembly GCF_964204655.1 of Triturus cristatus. Classification (NCBI taxonomy): domain Eukaryota; kingdom Metazoa; phylum Chordata; class Amphibia; order Caudata; family Salamandridae; genus Triturus; species Triturus cristatus. Next base: position 736,176,102 of record NC_140585.1, read on the forward strand.
GGACACAACGCCTTGCCTCCTCTGTGGCAGCCAAGAAGCCGGCCTCTACCTCGGCACCAATGCCTCACTTCACCGATGCCGTGCATCATCATAGACTTTGCTTCCAAGGTACTGTTTGTTTGGGGGTCCATGTGACTCCGTGCCCAATGCTGCGTTCCTTGCGTTTGGAGCAGTACTTTGGAATTAATTCTGTCACGACGTCGCAATAGCCCCAGGTGGAGCTATTTGTTTTCTACCTGCTTTTTTTTGCAATACCTGATTTAAAGTCGTATTTCATTACCTGTATGCTGGATTTGTGTCGTTTTGGTCTTGTTGAGTTTAGATAAAGATACTTTATTTTTCTAAACTGGTGTGGTGTCCATTTGTGGTGTTATAACTGTATTACTGTGTGTTTTGAGTACAAATACTTTACACATTGCCTTTGGGATAAGTCTGTCTGCTTGTGGCAAGCTACCCAGGGGGTGAGCAGGGTCATCTAAAGTGTGTATCCCCCTTACCCTGACTAGAAGCAAGGGTCCCTATTTGGACAAATGTACCTACCTCTGCCAACTAGTGACCCCCATTTCTAATACAGATAAAATCAATCTTCCAGAATATACTGGCAATCTGTCAAGCCAAGAACATAGAATGTAAGTGTGTGGTAGTACACACATGGCTACAAGTCAGTTGGGCACAGTACAAGAAAAGGGTTTATAATTGAGGTGCATGAAGAGCGAGCACTATTGGGCATGGCACCTAAGGTTTAGAAATAGAAAAGGAAGGGATACATTGGTGGGGAGTTTAATTTCTATGGAAGGGGTCTGCATATAAGCAGGGGGAAATGGTTGTACATTGAATCACGATGTTGACGTTCTTTAAGATGTTGCAGAAGATGGTCAGGAGAGGCATGGGAAATTCAATAAGAAGAGGGACTAGGGAGAAAGGTAAAGGAATATAATCCACAGGTGAGATGGGGAAAGGAATACCTTTGAGGTGGGCTTAACAGTGAGGCCTCAACTTACCTGCCCATTATAGGCCTATTTCCTGACTTCCAGCATGGTCAAAGCTGTTAGAGAAATTTGTGAATAGGAAACTCTCCTGTTACCTGGAGACGAATGATCCATAATACCCCAGTCAGTCACGTTTTAGGCAGAATCTGAGTACCGAAATGGCCCTGCTTGAGGTATCCAAGCAAATCAAATTCACTTGGACACAGGAGGCAAGGTGATGCTGAATCTGTAGGATCTATCAGCTACCTTTGATACTGTACCTCCCTCTATCCTCGTGTGTCGCCTTCAGAAGATCAGAGTAAAGGGGCTGGCATTAAAGTGGAAGGACTCTTTTCTAGGGAATAGAAAGCAAGAGATTTCCCCCTTCTGCATCAGGCAATAAGACCATAACAGTTGGGGTCCCTCAAGGTTTCACTATTAGTCCCACTTTGTCTAATATCTATTTTACCCTACCCCTCTTGCCTTCATGTTTGAATCATTTGGAGCCAAGATTAAATCTTATGTGGATGACACTCAGATACTCTTTTCCTTTAATAATGGTGAAGATAGTGCCCCTGACATAATTAGGCCTTGCTTGGCTGCAGTGTTCTCCTAGATGCTTCAAATCAGCTCAAACTTAAGGGAGACCTGCTCAAATTCCACAAAAATCTCACAGCTAACCTCTTTGATTATATGTATAAATGACTAGAAGATGATCCCACTTTTCTTACACACATTTCCACATCACAACTTGATTTCCCTTTGTTGTATTGCTCTCTTGTTTAACCCTTGTTCTGCTGGTCAAATGCCTTAGAGTAGTCTCAGGTTCTGCATAGGGATCATAGTACCTCCTGCCCCCTCCCATTATCCTCTCCACCTATACAACGTAATTTTCCCTTATCCAAAAAGCATGAAGCGTCACTCGTAGTCATCTTGTTTAACTTGTCAAGGGGCAAGTTCACGTCAACTGTGAATGAGTGTGGGTCAGATCCAGTGACCAGGTTAGTCCCACTGAAACTTACCTTCAGAGTCTGTCATGAAGAGTTTCGTTCATGCTGGAGGAGGACGCGATGAGCAGGCTTAACGTTGTGGATGGTTGTTGCTGTTGTGCAAAGAGCCGGTCGGGCGTCACACAGATGGGTTTTGTGTTGCCGGTCATTGCAGATGGTGTCTGTCAACACAAAGACCTAGTCTCACCGGAGCTTCACGGTGGTTGTTGCAGGTGGAAGACATTTGCCGAGAACCGGCCATTCCCAGTCATGAGGAACTCAAATGTTTTTTCAAGAGGAGTTAACTCTTATGCCAGCCAAAAGTTCGTAACCTGGGGAGGCCTAGCTAGGGGACAAGGGGCTCACTCCAGCAGAGACCAGCAGGGTTTAGGCAGGTCCAATCAGGTTCAGTTGCAGCAGATCAACTGGGCAGATGGAGGGAGGCCTCTGGAGCTTATTGTGTTCCTGTTGCACACAAAGCAGATCAGCTAACTGACACTTGGAGTCACTCTGGTTAACCTCGGAAGAAGGCAACAAGGTCCAGTCTTCCTCCTTAGACAGCAAGGACAGTCCTCTGGCAGCAGGGCAGTCCTTCTGCTGCAACTTTCACAGGTCCAGGAGTGTTCTGATGAGTGCCTCTGGGATTCCGATATTTATACCTCGTGGCAGCCTGTGTGTGGGGGGACTTCCCACAGATGGTTCTGCAAAGTTCTTCTCTCTTACCTTGACAAAGGCTCCAAATTGCCTGAACAGGGCTGGTGTTACATTCCTTTGTGTGTGTTGCGTGCATGAAGTAAAACCCTGTGAAGTGTGAGTGGGGCTGGTGCAGCCCTTCCCCAGTCATCCTGCCATGATGTTCCATCCTGTTCTCACCTAAGCCCCCTTTATGTCACTGTCTCAGAGAAATACAAAAACCCCAACAGCAGAGCTTTTTCACAGGCATGTGCCTTAGGATACTGGCAGAGGGCATAAACGGCTGGAACAAGAAATAAAATGGCAACTTTCTAAAGTGGCATTTTCAGAATTGTGACCTAAAATCTGACTTTCTCATTAAAAATGATTTTAAATTACTATTAATATGAGTGTAAAAAGAATATTTATCATGCCATCAAGTGTTCAGAGCCTGGGGATGCACCTATCAGGGATCAAGGACTCACTCCAGCAGAGGCCTGCAGGATTAACTCAGGTTCAAGAAAATCTGGTTACAGCACGTCAGATGGGCAGTTGCAAAGAGTCTTCTGAAGCTTGTTGTGCCCCTGTAGCACACACAAGAGGTCTGTCAGCTGACACTAGGAGTCACTCTGGTTAGCCTGGGTTGAAGGCAGGGAGAGACAGTCTTCCTCCTCAGACAGCAATGCAGTTCTTCAAGCAGTGGAGCAGTCCTCTGGCAGCAGGGTAGTCCTTCTTCTGCAACTTCCACAGGTCCAGGAATGTTCTGATGAGAGATCTGGGGATCCAATATTTATACTTGGTGCTAGCCTATGTGTGGGGGAGTGGAGGACTCCCCAAATGTGATTCTGCAAAGTTCTTCCCCTTCCCTTGTCAAGGCTCCAAACTGCCTTCAGTTAACAAAAGGCAGGGCAGGACTAGTGTTACATTTATTTGTTTGTACTGTATGCATGTGGTAAAACCCTTTGAAAGTGGGGTTGGGTAAAGAACTTCCCCATTCATCCTGCCAGGATTATCCAACCTTTTCTCACCTTAGCCCCTTAGTGTCAATGTCTGAGAGAAATGCACAAGCCCCAACAGCAGAACTGTTCACAGTAATGTGCCCTAGGACACTGGCAGAACACATAAATGACTGCGACAAGAAAATGAAAACTTTCCAAAGTAGTATTTTCAGAATTGTGACCTAAAATCCATTTTCACCATTAAAGGGGATTTTAAATTACAAATCATTTGAGTGTAAACGGTTTTATTCTACCTGCTCCTAGTCTAAAGTCATCACTTATGAAGAGTAATCAGTTAAGCCAGTATTAGTCAATGGACAAGGTAGGCACTACAATAGTGAAACAAACAATTTCAGAAGTTTTTCATTGCAAGGACATGTAAAATGTAAGTACAACTGTCCTACTTTCTAAATACAATGCACCCTGCCCTCTGGGTGTTTAGGGCCTTCCTTAGGGGTGACCTATCAGTATTAACAAGTATTTGGAATGAAATCTGTCTCGCCTTTGGGACCTTATATGTATTTAGCTATGCAGCACATTAGCCTGGTGCTGAAACATCTACTGTTCTTTAACATGGAGGGAAAGTAAGCACCAAACTGCGTGACACGCCAGGTATGGGAACACATGGAGAGAAATATTGCCTCTCAGCGGGAAATGGTATAGTCCAAAGCTCTGTTTTAATATAAAATCAGGACCTTCGGTGGTCATATCACTGAAAATACAAAATTTGAAAAAAAAATGAATGTCTACGGGTGCTCATGGAAGACAATTTCTATGGACTGGAATCTAGAGAATGCTAAAGTGATTCTGGTATTTTACTGACCTCTGCTGGTCATTTTCTATCGAGAAAGTTAAATAGAGGCAGTTGGAGGGAAAAAAAGAAAGTCCCTAACCAGAAACGATTCTGGTATTTTACTGACCTCTACTGGTCGTTTTCTATCAAAACAGCTAAATAGAGGCAGTTGAACAAGCAGAAAGCAATTCTGGTATTTTGCTGACCTCTACTGGTTGTGTTCTATCAAGATAGTTAACTAGAGGGAGTTGAACAGAAAGAAAAGTCCCTAAGCGGAAGCAGACAAGTCCTAGGTCTGATCTCCAGAGCCCACAAAGTACATACACATATAAGTATATACTAAAGTATATTCAAGAGGTCTCTGATGCTCGACCTAAAAAGGAAGGTTAAGGCCTGGCCAAAGGTTTAATATTTCATGTTGAAATAGCAATTGAAAACTGCACCACAGGCTGCAATGGCAGGGCTGAGATGTTGTAAAAGGCTGCTTTAGTGAGTGACACAATGAGTTCTGTAGGCCCACTATTAGAATTTTATTTACAAACTCTGGTAGATGTAGTGTTATCTAGTATGGACTTACAAGTAAATTAAATGTGCCAAATAAGAGTAAGACAATTGTACCATGTTTGGAGGAGAGAGCACATGCACTTCAGCACTGGTTAGCAGTGGTAACGTGAACAGAGTATTAAAGCCAACAAAAACAAATTCAGCAAAACAGGAGTGATGAAGGCAAAACGTTTGGGGGAAGAGCACACCAAAGATTTCAGGTCTAACAAGCAACCCTTATATGAGGACAATACTAGGTACTTGTTTGAGATTTGAGGGCATTATGCACTACTTAGTATGTTGCTTTATGTCACGTGTAAAGTACTATATATTTCAACTTTATGGGCATGCACTTAAGAGAAATAGGCATTCGTTTTTTTACTGTTTAATCACAGTTGTATCCGCTGTCTTAGTGCTTCAATTGCATCCATATTTTTTTCTCATTTTGTGTTTCAATCTGTCACCTAATTTTACGACCTGTCATGGTTGACTTTAAAATGTAATTTAATGTTTCACCCATTTTAGGTCTGGCTGTCACACACCATGGCTTTGACAGCAGAGTCTGTTTGAGAAGGTGGTTAGAAGGGTACAATCAGGCAAAGCAGGAAATGTAGGGACCCGACTAGAACAAGAGTGACGGGTAAAGGCAGACTACTGCTGGGAAACACAGTTGTTTACCTTTATATTAAATTCGTAAAGTTGGATGCATCACAGATTGTCTTTCCATTTTCTAGTGCCTGTTTTGGAGGGTGGGCAACTAATAATTTTAGTTGAATTTTCACGCCTGTGCAGTCAATTATTAGTGATATGATTTGCTTTTTTCCTGCAAACATAACAGTAGGATAGGTGATACAGGTATTCTATTCATGAATAAAGCAAGTGTTAGCTGTAATTTCGGGAATGGTTCAGAGGTAAGCAGGCTTTAGTGCCACACCTGTTTCTGAGTTAGCGAGCTTAGTGCAACAGTATGCGTTCAAAGGTAACTGATGATGAATCAGATCCATGTGATAAAAATAATAGGGAGCGTGATATTCAAAATTATCCAATATCCATTTCGTTTCCAGATATGTTTCTGATCCTTCATTTGTTGCAGTTACACTTCTCTGATCCTTTAACAACATGGCAATTTAAATCATTCAATTGCTATCAGTATGGGTTATCAATGTCCAATTGAAGACACCAATAAAATCTATAAAGAATGTTGAACAGACACTCAGGGGCTGATTACGATGTCGGTTGAAAAGCCTCCGACCGACAGTCAGATTCCCCTAGACTGTGTCGGTACCCATCCGCCCGACTCGGTCGGAAACAATTCCGACAGACTGATTACGAGGCTCGCTGTTGGAAGGGAAACCGTTCGGTCATTCTGAATCGGTTCTGACCAGTATTTAGCGAATCCGAGTCAGTCGGAGCCGATTCGTACAGCTCAACAGACAATGTTTCCAACCAACCGATTACAATGTTGGATTCCGAAAGTCCTTCCGACTCGGTCTGTCCGACACGAAAAGGCTGTCAGAAACTGACTTTGGGGGCCCCAGGCTTGCCCCCCTTCATCCTGAGTCCTCCGGTTTGGGATTGAGGGTGTACCCAAGGGACTCCCCTGTAAAACCAGGCACAGTGTCGCAGGCACCATGGGATGCCCATGACAGGATGCAAGGTTTTACACAGAGACAGATTTTCACCATAGGAGCCTGTGTTGTCGGTCAGAACACAGGCTCCCATTGAAGTCAATAGGAGTCCTTCAGATTGGTGTTCGGAAGCATCATAATCGGTCAGGCAGAGCTGCCGACCCCGAGTCGGTTGGAACCGAATCCGACAAGGTTTCCGTTTAGTTTCCGACCGACACCGTAATGAGGCCCTAAGTGTATTAATCTGTAGAATTGTTTACTGAAATCCTCACTAAGAACAGTTAGACAGTGAAAAAGGTCCAGAATGTTCTCAAGAACTTTAATAGGTTCTCTATGTCCACACTAAATTGACATTTTCTACAGCCCCTGAATTAAGCACTGTGGTTGGGTGTGAAACAAGCAAGGAAAAGTGTCAACCCCAAGGAAAAGGGGGCATTGGACATGTCTCTGTCCAAATTGCCCATTCCTTTTCTATCCATTCCAGGGGTCAGTGTCCTGATGCAATTCCCATCCAACACTAGAAAGACTTCCTGTGTATGTTGCATCAGAACAATTGCTTTTCTGGCACTTTTTTAAGAAATGGAAGTTGAACCTATACGGAAGGTTGAAACTTTAAAATTATTGTTCAATTAGTATTGTGAAGACCTACTCTTCTGTAACACAGAGACTAAGGGTTTAATTGCCTCCTGGTGAGTTGTGAAATAAGTTTGGAGTTTAATAAGTCCATTATGAAAAGGCCATAGCAATTAAAGCTTGAACATAGAAATCTTTCTATGATGCCCACGTCACTAACCAGTCCAGTGTCGTTCAATAAAGAATGTCTCATACGAGTAATCCACTTACATCTAACACCACCAATAATGCTATAGAAAATCATATCCATTCTCAACTGTTGCTTTATTCATTGTGTACCCAATATCAGACAGAATAAGATTGGACGTCTCATTTTCTTGTGTCCCCAGTTGGAAGATCTACTATTCTGTTAACAGTTTGACAAATTGTCTTCACTTTCTTTTAATTTGTTTTTGGTGTATGCCTGAATCCCAAATGGGCATTTTAGACATGTTATAGCCATGCTACAAAGAGGTAATGAGAGGCACCACAGGTCATCTGGTATTCTCTGGTAGTAAGACTAAATTCAGGGGAAAACAGTAAGTTGAAAAAAGCAAGTTGAGGTCGGTGGCAGAATGGGCAATAGAAATTAAGTTACTGCATTCAGAATTTAGAAGAAACTCAATTTTAAAAGATTTTATATATTACGATTATTACCTCAATAAATTGTTGGCATATTTATCATGATGAAATAGTGCCAACACTTATTATTTTCATTTGTAGTTGTATGTTTTTTTTTTCTAATGTTTATTATAAATGTTTTACTATTTATTATTATATGTTTTTTCTTTGTAGAATATGTATGGGCTTTGAACAGAATAAATGACACAATCAAAACAAATCAAATACGATGTAGCTTGCCATGGAGTTATTTTGTGAACCTGAAGGCTAGTGAGAGGCTTTAAATGTTTGAGATAGTGAGTCAATATGCTTCGGATTGCTAGAAGTTGCTATTAATAATAACCATCTACTATTGCAGGCCAGCGTTGTTTGGGACATATTGGCATTAATATACATTGTTTCTGGTTGCTGTTTTGTTATTGATTTGAGCAAGCTTCTTTGTTTCTATAAAACCCTTTCAGGATATGGATATATTTGAATTATAAGACTGAGGGTGTGGCAATGAAGATGGTTAAGAGGAAGTGTGATTTGGAATCATCACTTCAACCTAGCTTCTAATCTCTCAGCAACATGGTGGACTCCCTGTAGCAAAGAAACAAGATGCAGAGTAGACACTAATGATGATTTGGGAAAAAGAGAAGTGTAGGGTGGTGAAGAACATAAAAAGAGACAAGGGTCTAGAAATAGGAACATAAATACTATTTTGTTTACTATCTTAAAGGCATAACTACAAAATACAGCCTGGAGATGGAAGCGAAGTGGGTTGTTGAATTCACACCAGTAATCATGGTAGAGTAAAGTGTTAATTGTCTTTTTTTTGTGAAAAGGAGATTGTCCACATTAGGATAGAGGTTAAAGAATCCATGGTTAGTGTTACAGTCTAATGAGAGCTGTAGGCCCCTTTTACTCTATTTGAGAAGAAGAGATGCTATGAACTGGACCATCATCTGACAACCTTTTTGTTGGTTGCTAGGTGTTTCTTAGTCAGTTCTGTTGACTTTGTTGACTTTTTCTTTAAATGTCTTGGTTTTTGTTGACTACCATAAAAACAATCTTTGGTGCTTCTCCCTGGTTTACATCAGTAGTTTAAGTGGGGCAATTATTTGGTATACGTTACGGGTATATTGCTCAACCTGTTCCTCTGGGGAGATCTTTAATGAGAAGGGCAGCTTATCGAAGTATGATGGTTATGAAGAAAGGGGAAAGGGGTCAGCAACTTTATTTTTAATTTTGGTCTGGGGTCCTACTATAGAATGCACATGGGGATAGGCAGGTAGATGTTCATCTACTTGAAGGAATATATTTATGCTACATTGAGGGGGGTGACGTATTAAATTCTGGTTCAGTGCATGACTTTCAATAGGCAGGGTAGGGTGAATTGTGTTTGGGGATAAGTGCTGCTAGGACATTGGTAGAGCTCATATCTGCAGTATCTTTGTTCGATTAAAAGTACTGCTCAAATTCTCAAAGTCAAATTTGGTGTGAGAGCTGGAGATGAGTAGAAAGGGAACTGGAGATGAGTAGCAAGACTGAGCAAAAAACTTGGGAAGAAGTATGTAAAGGTTAAATCTGGGCCAGGGATTTGTATAAACGTAACAATTGAACTGGCGGTGCCTGGTGTTGACAGTCTGGGAGTCAGTAGCATTTTAGTGGTTTAGGAAGGTTAAGTTCAATGACTTCTAATGACTATTCTTATCTGTGGAATTAACCTAGATTCATAAACATCCTCTCTGAATAAGCTGCAAGCACATATGTATATGCCGAGTGCTACTGCTAATTTAGCACAATATTTAATGTTTTTAGTCGCCTTCTTGCTTGGACTCACTCCCTGTTATGTCATTTTAAGATATCACCCCTAGATTAGCTGTTGACGCACTGAAAAGAGCAGCCCAGTGGCATGCAAAGAAATAGGTGACCAAGTCACTGAATCAGGGATGTATGGCACTCTTGCTTAGGAAGGCGTAGGCTAAATATGAGGAACTAGTTAACTTTTGTCTACAATCTAGTCTACCATTCTTGTTCATCACATTCGAATAGAGGTTGGCTAAACAGGTTCAACCCAGAATAGAAATGAAATGTGTTTGTTGGATGATACAAAAAGCTTTTATTTTACCCAATCTCACAACAGATCTTTATATCGCAACAGATCTTTATACTGTCTCCTCAAAGACTTGTTTTGCTGAAGAACCAATGACGTCCATGGGCACTGCTTGAGGCGGTAGAGGTAAAGAGACAGCTTGCCACCTCATTATACTCATGTTACTTTAATTCCAAAATGGGTTTGTAATGCTTCATTTTTCATCTACATGTACACACTTCCCTGTAGATATCACAATAAATGCTATACTCCCCCTTACTGTAGGCCAGGTGGATAAGTAGACAATCTGCAGCTCTATGGTCAGGGTTTGGATCAGGGGAAATGAGGTGCTATTGTATCACTAGTTAGAGAGTCTCAAATTGAGAAGAAAAAAAATGCACATTGGCCAATGTTCAATTATCATAATGTTGCTAAGATCACTATATGAATATTTGATGAGGTAGAAAAATAATGTAGAAGGAACATATGACTAGAATTCCAAATGAAAGCTTTTCCAGCACTTTTAGGAAACCAAGACAATACGTTTCCAAAATGCTCCTGAAAGGTGTGAGGGTGGATAGGGGGACAGTGCAACTTTAGAAAACCATCTACACCTTTGTTCCTGGTTGATCATCATAGGTTGAAGCTCTAAACATTACCATCAAGCATGTCTCTCACCATAGAGAAACCCAAACACTGACATGCATAACAGAATCATCAAAGCTTGGGCTATAGTAGTATCCAAGGCAGGGAGGGTGGAGGAGCAACGGTGGTACAGACGAGTGGAAATGAGCAGGGGCGGCATTGGAAGAGCCTGGGTGTATAAAAATAAATCAAGCGCGACAGGTAGAGGGAAGCAATGGACTAGCTGTGGGGGAGGGGATATGACGGGAAGCAGCACAAAGACCAGGGCACAAAACACACATGCTCTGCCATATTGAAGGCCCAAAAAGAAAGTAATTTGCTGAATGAAAGCAGTGGACGGATGCAAGTTAACGGTGAAGGAACTGTTCTTCGGGAAAGGACAAACACAAGAGGAAGGAAAGTCATCAAATAAGAAGATAGCAAATGAGATTGACAATCAAGTCAACCAATGATAAGCAATGGGATTACCCAACACCCACTGTAAGGATTAGTATTGTTTATATAAAGCTGGTTTGTATAAGACATAAAATGGCATAAATGGCAAGGTGACTATCGGCGGTAACTTTTATGGTAGAGAGAATGGTGGAACAATAGATACCCACGTAGGTTTAGATTTGCATGGCATGTGATAATACTCTAGTTTTAGAGCTGCAATTCTGATATTTTATTACCTGGATGATGATGCACTAATTACTGAAGAAGGGCAATAATAGAAATTATATCTCCTGACATACACTGTAGACAAATTAAATGCTACAGGATTTATATTTTCTCTGGAGGGGTGGAGAGGGCCCACTGTATAATGAACAGCTCCAGTGGATTAAATATCAGCATGCTGGTTATACAATCAAGTTTCTGTCAGTTTCATTTTCTGATGGGTACGTTCATGTTTTGTTGTCCTACTGAAATGATGCTCCTCATTAGTGAGGAAAGCCAGGGAGTATTAGTAATTAATAAGTTCACCCTCATAAGAAGATGTAAAACCTATGAATGTTCATCTAATGTTTTTAGAAAATACATGGTTTACTAGCTTTTTAGCTGAAATCATAGGTGAGACGGCCCCCTCCTACCCCGTAACCAAGAAGGGCCTTTCTCACTCACTCTACCTGTTACTGGCTGCATGACGATTTTAAAAAAACATAATAAAGGTTTAAGTTGATATAAGATAAAAATTGCGCAATTAGATGCATGAAAAATGGATGCAGTTGAGAGATATCATAATATGTTTCCTTCTTTAAATATAATAGACAGCTTTGAGACAGATGGAACTCTTCTCCCGTAGAATGGATAAAACAACCTCCAAATCCCAAAAAGAATGGGAGGGGGGATTAGACTGGGCATGGATGGGTCCCTGTGTACGCAGAAGTGCAACACTGGGTGTGTATGATTTAAACATCCAGCTCACTCTGCTCTCGTGTGTAAGTGTTTTTTTCCCCCTGCAGAACATCTGATTGGAGTTGGGGGGGCCTGATGGTGCGCCATTATGAGTGAGTCAATTGTAGTCATGTGGGTGCCCGAGGGCCTTTAAAGTCCTTGGCTGGGCGCTTGAGGCAGTGAACTGCTTTGCTTGCCCCTAGGACGTCTCTGACATCTTGCCTCCTTCCCTATTTGCCCTTGTCCAGTTGCTGGTTCGTAGGCTCCCTGCGCGCATTATTCATATTCCTGCCTTGTTCCCAGTTGGCGGGACTACTTCGGAAATGGCCAAGTGTCAAAGATGGAAATCTTTCTCGTTAGGGTTACTACAGTCTGAGAAAATGTCCAACAATTTAGATTCCAATGAATGACTGACAAATATTTCCTGAAATATACTCAACTGTTCCAAAAATTAATACTTGCAGAAATTTCACAAAAAGTATGTTAAAATATGTGTTTGATCCACTTTTTTTTATTTTTGCCTGATGGTCCACATTATAATTGAGGACTGTTATGCCCCTCAGAGCAAAGGACACTCCATCTGTATTTGTTTTTCAATAGCCATAAACAGGTTCGAGGTACAAAATAGAAGTTAAAGGTGGGTGTGGCAGGTCCTGGATCTAGGTCAGTGTTGGTCACAGCTAAACTGAATGTTGGCTCCTAGAAATGTGCTAGTGGTTTGATTGTGGCATCTTCCTATCTTCAACCGCCTACTTCCTGCTATTTGCAGCTAAAGAATAGGGAGTTGTTTGGAGCTACCCTCTGCCTTCTTGAAGTAGGATCTGGCGCTCAATTATGTGCAAGAAACTTGGGGGCATATGTATCAAATGATTTTGTATTTGCAAACGCTGCGATTCACAAAAAAACAGCGTTTGTGAATACAAAATCGCAAAACGCGATGTATGAGCCATTTTCGCATCGCATTATTAAGGAATTGCTAATTTTGCGATTCCTTAATTTTGCGTAAGCATTTATGGAATCGCAAATTGCGATTCCTTAAATGCTATGTAACAAGCACCCAAGTTGTGCGATTTCTCCTTAAGAAATCGCAAATTACTACCAACTTGAAGTTGGTGGTAATTTGCGATTTCTTTGAAAAATGCACTTTTTGGCATTTTTCAAAGTGCCATGTGGCGCTCATACATGCCCTTAGAGCATGTATGTGCACCATATGCGCGCACATGCTCATTTGAGGGGTGCATCAGGGTGTTCTTATGACACCCTTGCACCCTTGAAATTATTCATAATTTGCGATTCTCTATTTGCGAATCGCAAATTGAGAATGACTTTCTATTCATTCCTATGGGCCTCCTGGCCCATAGGAATGAATGGGAAGGTATTCCTTAATTGCGATTTCGCAATTTGCTAATCGTAATTAAGGAATAACAAGAAATCGCAAAATATTTGCGAATTTTTAAATACATCCCGTTTTGCGATTCTCAAATAGCGATTCTCAAAAAATCGCTATTTGAGAATCGCAATAACGGATTTTGATAGTTATGCCCCTTGGATGCTTGCTAGCCACCAGCCCACCCAGATGACTTACACACCCAAGCTTCACAAAGCTAACCTTTACACTTTGTGCAATGGGAAGTCAACTATTGGGATCAGAAGACCTTGCATGGGATTTCTGTAGGACACGCTAGGAAGATTTATTAGCTTCAGCCAATACAGCGGCCTGTATTAGTGCACTTTAGTGGCTATAATACAAGAAGGTAACACTCAGCATGAAAAATAAGTGAATACGTGCTATTGTGTCTCATTGGAATGGGAAGATATCCTGACTCAAAAAGTGGGACACAATATAAATAGATGCCCCTGGCTGAAAATGTGATGTCTTCATTGTTAGTGAGCAAAGTTGGAAATTTAGGATAAAAACGTAAGTTTGTCCGGGCAAATTAATAAAAAGTAGGAGCCTACAGAGTTTAGGGGAGTGTGGTCTCCAGGGAGAGCTGGGGTACCACGGGACCTGCACTTGAAGCTGCTTGAACTCTCTTAAACTGCTTTATCTATACCATCCAGTGGCATAGCTGTCTTCTCTGGGGTTTGGTGCCACCAATCAGAGCCCAGCATTATAATTGAGAAGTGCTGTTTCGATCAAAACCTCTACAATGGCTGTTTGGACGCCCTTCGAAGACAAAGAAGTATAAATCATCTTGAGATGAGATGAAAATCCATACAGAAGAGATATTTTCGGAAAATGAATAGCACATTTCCACAAAAGGCCATACATTATTTGGGAATGGATTACATTTTTTCTCTGCCAAATCCAAGCACATATTTTCAAACACTGATCAGTTTCAGCTGCAGTTTTTTTGCTCATGTGCTTAAGAATGATATATCATATATTCCAAAGTTCTACAAGTTTGCAACGGCGGCCGAGTGGTGAAATGTTGCCATTGCGAAAGAACTACGGGAATGGAAGTCCAATCCACGTCTACGGAAACAGGAACATTTAAATGACCTCTTTTCTGGAAAGCATAGTCTTAAAATCTAAAGGTTTTTACTTTTTACCCCAAACCTTTTCCAAAAAAGATAACGTTGTTGCTTCTTTGTGCCCAGCAAACACCTTTCTTTGAATTTTAGTGGCATTATAAAAGAAATAAAGTGAAGTGGAGAAGTACTTATTCTCTTTAACTGAAAATGAAATATTTAGTACATTTACTTGAGAATAAATGTGGTCTCACTGCAGTTCACTAAAGATACACAAACATAGACTTCATAAAGTGTTTCCATGTCAAGTGACTTATTATACAGAGATCAAGGAATGAGTTGAAACAAGTGTCATTCCTTGAAACAATTCCATGCAGCTCCGACAGACTGGGTTCTATTTGTAGTAGCCAATCTCATATACTGGGCACCTTACCTGGGATGTTTTGGCAGTGTCAGCGTCCATTCTGTTGCCAGTGAGAGAGCCTGGCTGTGGTGGCGGCTGATGAGAGGTCCTGTCAGTGGTGATAGTTGTGGCGCGAGCTGTCGAAAGCTCCCGGCTCTGGTGGTCGTTGCAGAGGGTCTGGAGTTGTGAGAGGGCCGCCTGAAACTGACCTGCTCTAGTGTGTGTTTGCCTGGGGCTGCACTTCACGCAGGGGTATTTAAAGTTCATTCAGTGAGCCACAACACCCTCCCCTGCCTCCTGTTACTGGCACCACCACTGGGCTGGAGAGGGGCGTTGTCATCACATGGGCTACCACCCCTGCCTCTCCCCCCTGCCGCCCCTTTCCACCTTCACCCACTGTCACGAGAAGCACACATGCTTCCCATCAACACTGCACACAGGCGGCGGGCGGTCCTTTCATCCTTTACAAACGACAGAACAAACATGTGGCAACCATTTGTGTTTGTTGGCTAGTAAAGTGAATGCCATTCTTTAGCTACAACTCGTTTGTTTACAGTACTCCTCTAATACCAGTGTTTCTTTTTTAATGAATTAGTCCAATAGTTAAGGTAAAACAACAGAAAGGTACATTTTGTTTAATTGTTTTTCCAAATTTAATATTTATCATTTTAACATCCTCTGAAAACTGATCGACAATCTTGGTCATGCTGTTGTTGTGTACAGTAGCTGAAACCAGTCGCACGTATGTGTTTGTCTTCGCACTATAGTATCAATGTGTATTAAGTTATGGTAGTCACATTTTTTTGTTAAGTATATTTTGTCCTCTTTCCTACCTAGGGTGATAAAATAACGTGACTTGCTGAGGTTATTACAAGTGGTCTTTTACGATAAAAAAAGTCGAGATACACATACAATTAAAGGATTGATCTGGAAAACAGGCTGGTATTATGGAATGTCTGAATCACGTTTCATAGGAAGAAGGAAAGACATCCCTGTCCCACCATATAGGAAGCAAAGGTATTGTTGCTGGGCAGTGCACGTGAAGCCCTTCAACATTCCTCCCGCCTCTTCCTATGAGGGCAGCCCCGTGTCACGCAAGAAAATAGTGGCTGAAAATACAATTGAATAGAACCTATTTATTTATTCAAATAAATACAGTTGCCCGAGGGAACAAACTTGGAAATGATAGTACTTAAAAAGTGTCTTTTTCCCAGTACACCGAATACAGCATTAAAACTGTCGTCCACATGCAAACCATCCTTTTTAGGTCGTGCCTACTAGACAGCGCATGCACTGCCTGTTATAAAACATATTATGGCCTTGCTAAAAACATACAGGGGCTTAGAGGCCTCTAGTTGCTTACCATTGCTTGCTTTTCCCGTCATTCTCACTTAGCTGCTTCTTATTCGCATCCCAGCTTGTCAATCTTGTGTTTGTTCCTCCCATGGATCATAGCTTCCTTCCAATCTCTTTTGATTGGCTGGCTTTTATTCTTTCACTGCTTGTTTTTCAAGTACTAATTTTTCTTTTGGGTTAAGCATTTCATAAGCGGGCATGTGTTTCTCAGATGTCTGCCTCATGGTGTACTTCTCTCCCCTTGCACTCCGTGTTGGTTTAGGTCGCCCATGTGCTTCTCTCCTACCCTTTCCATGTTACAACCACTATTGTGTCCTCCCCAATTGCTTGTTCAACTGTGGCTTCTCCCGTGCCCAGTCCAAATTGCTGACTCACCTGTTACTTCTCCTCCCTGCCCTGTGTATTGGCTCCCTATTCGCGCCCTCCTTCTTTGCCCCCCATTGCTTCTCCTTCCCACCTCTTGTTTCACCCACTCATGCCCTCTGTGTTGCCCCACCTGCGCCCTCTGTGTTGCTCCACCCCCACCCAGACTTCAAAAAATCCTTTGGATCATTGTGTTTTTTAAATTTGCAGATCCAACCTAGATCTGCAAATAAAAAGAAAAAAAAGCAACTGCTTCTAATACTCTATTTGCTTATTTAGCCTGCTGCACAGCATCAGGGCTGCAGTACAGCATTCATTTTTTTCATTTCTAGAGTGCGCGGCTAATGATCGGGTTTCCTGGTGCTAAGCATAGGCATAGGCTACTGATGACACCGGACTTAGAATAGCCATGTTTTTGAACATTTTCGGAACAGCATTAGAGAGGTGCAGTGCCTTAGGGAGTGTGGTAAGGCGTTCCAAAGCTTAGGACCTGGATATGTAAATGAGCAGCCGCAGCCCATCCAGGTAAGAGTGGTGAGGTCGAAGGTGGGGGGGATTTCCATGGACAATGATGTGGGAAAATTACTTATTTATTTAATTTCCCTCGTCATCGTCCGTCCGAATCCCCCCCCACCTGGCCCCACTGCCCCACCTCTCTTACCTGCACGGACTGCACTGCAAATGAGCATCCACTGGACCGAGTCCTGCGGATTCTAGCACACAATATAAATTCTGACTAACAAATCTCACTTTCCGGGGGCGTAGGTAAGGGGAGACCAGGCCCTGTGATCCAGTGGATTACCAGCTTGGGGTTACACACACACTATTATACTCACGTGAGCCCATAACCATTCATACAATCAGCTAGTAATACTGCCGGAGTCAATTTTGTTTTACCTGCAAGAATTTGTTATCTTTACCCAAATCTTATCATTACAATCTCCTTGACAATACATTTCCTCTGGTCAATGAATCTAGTAGCTAGTAGTATAGGCAGAAAAATAACATTTAAGTTTTCTCCAATAATCACAGACTCAATGAGTTTTAAAAGTTTTATCTAATCAATAATCTTGTCAGTCAAAGATCAAATACATGTATACATCGGGTTCTTTCGAGAAAGAAATTCAAGTTTTAGTTCAAGCATTACGCAAATCTCCGCGAAACGGTAAAAATCTCCGCGAACATGCAGAAATTCCGCGAACACGCGGAATTGCTTGTTCGCGATGCTTTTTTCCTGTTCACAGTTGCTGTTTGCGTGCTCGGGGAGAAATATCTCGCGAACACGCATTTTGAGAACGCGAACAAGAAAAAATTTCGCGAAGTTGCGGAAAGCAGAATTTTGGGCAATTTCGCGTTCTCCGCGGAACGCGAAATTACCGAAATTCCGCAAATTCCGCGAGCGGAACGGAATTTACCGACCAGGCCTAATTAAAATATGGTGATGACAGTACCTGAAAAGGGAGAACATAGAGTGCAGGTACAAGGACAGATTTCACAGAATTATATTTACCTAAGGTGATAGATGAACCCAACTCCTTGAAGATGGGCCAGATGGAATCCACCAGGTCAGGTGGAAGACAGGGGATCAAGACAGGTTCAGAACCGGGAAGGTGACCTCTTCTAAGTGCAACGCCAGCATCGCACCCCATTCTGGCACTACTCGCCTCGATGTTTCTTCCGCGATTCCCCTTCTAGATGATTGGATTATCGATCAGTATTTCGGTCTCTCGAGCAGGGTCTCTGGCATCTGCAAGGTCTGAGACAGCGTCTCGGACAGCGTCTGTGGCAGCATACGTGTCGGGTCTGATTCCAGACATCTAACTAACTAACCTACCTCAATCATACTATTCTGTGTTCGTGTACCACCTAGGCCTGGGCGGTAAATTTCGTTCCGCTCACAGAATTTGCGGAATTTGGGTAATTTTGCATTCCGCTGAGAATACGGAATTGCCAAAAATTCTGTGATCTGTGGCTTCGCGGAATGTTTTGCTTGTTCGCGCTTTCAAAATGCGTGTTCACAAGATATTTCCCCCCGAGCATGCAAACAGTGTTGGCGGACAGGAAAAAAGCATTGCGAGTGGGTGGAACAAGCAATTCCGCGTGTTCGCGGAACTCTGCGTGCTCGAGAAGATTTTGTACCGTTTTGCGGAGCTATGCGTAGCGCGACTACGCAAATTCCGCCCACCCCTATTACCACCCCCAAATGTTTCAATATCATGTTTTCCCCTATTTCTGATTGGACAGGGCAAGGAGGTGAGTTCATCACACCATATTAAATGTAATATTTTACTTTAGGCTCTTTGTTCTATGTTTCCGCCCCTTAATTGTTTTTCCCAAAGCTTTATTCCCACCCGCATTTCACATTATTCTTAATACAATTTATACAATTTGTAATATATATTGCTCCTGTCCGGGTCAATGGGTTAAGTTCTCATGTGCTTCTTGCCAGCTTGACCTTGGCTGGGTTTCAATGGTGTCATCATAGTTCCGGGCAGGGTTTAGTGTGTGTACGCACACTTCAGGTGGGGTAGGGATTTCAGTCACCCTCCAAGGCGCAAATACAAACTAATAATAAAGTCAGAGAAAGACATGTTAGAATACAAAAATAAATGAATTCACTGTATGCTACCTATGTCTACTCTAATCCCATTTACTTTTAATAATCTTTCGCATTAGCAATTAGTAGAACTTGTAAGTTTAGTTTAAGCAGCAACATGCGCATTAACATGTGCGTTTCAAGCGGCCATTTTAAAAGCTATTGCGCAGCTGCAAAATATTCCCTCCAAGCATAGAAAACGTCATACTACGTAGATGCAGTAGACGCATGCTTAGTGAAATTCCCACGTTTTGTCGGCCATTTTAATGACGCTCGGGTTACTGGTTAGTAATACACACAGGCAAGCGTCCCCTAGATACTGTATAACATTTGTAATGGAATTATTAGTATTCACAAACAGGTTGATTGCAGTGTTGAACGTTATTTGAGAGGATTGCATCCAAGCAAGTTTCTTCTTTACGAAACTTTGCTCTATCAATCCCCTCTCAGATGGCATTTTATGCCATCACCAATTTTCTATTACTAATTCAGATGCCAACTTTAGCACTTTTCCATTTGTATTTCTTCTTCAACTCTATCAATTCTTCCTTTTTTCCTTTTTATGCTGTAAACCCTTTATTCTTTTGTAAAAATCTCCCTTCATTTCTTCCAGTTGTATTTCTCCGTATTTTCTCTTCTTTCCCGTTTCACTCAATCCATACTCCTGTCTTTTCTTGCAACATTTGTGCCAAAACATAATTGCTAAAACTAATAAAGTTATTCCCATTAGTGGCATTATTATTTGACCTAAGATTCCTTTACCTACATTTGAAAACCAACTACCTATAGTAGAAATGCTATTTGTCAATTTCTTCCATACACTGTCAACTTCCAGTGGTTTCAAATCTTCTTCCAATTTCGTAATATTCTTAATATATCCTCCAATTTCAACACTTTTATCAGGAATATAAGTGCAACAATGTTGCGCTTTAAACATTTTACAGACTCCGCCCTCATTTGCCAATAATATATCAAGAGTAAGTCGATTTTGCAAAACCATAGATCTGATCGCAACCAATTCTGTGTTGATCATCAAGAATCCTCCAGCAGTGTCAGTGGATAACCGATCAACTACTGTAGACAATTGACACATTTTTCGTCAATTTAGAAGAACTCCCACTGAAGGTATCAATGCACCAAATATGTTACCTAATATTTCAGAAAAACTAGCACTTTTTATACGTGTTAGTCCGTTATTGTCTTCATTGCTTCCAGTGATTCTTTTTACAAGGTATACTTTTGGGAATTCTATTCCAAAATAGCAACTCCCGTACCAATGATCAGGCAATCTGAAATAAGCTTTATTGCCACATACATAATAAATTCCAGGAAATACTGAATCTGTTCCACCTTTTAGTCCCTATTCCCCAATTACTGAGAAATTATGTTCGCATTCACTGGAAACACTAAACACGTTGTTATATTCAGTCTTTAATCTATGAAGGCAGATCTTCCCTTTCTTTTCAAAGTCCAAGGACATAGCAGCATGAGTCTCGCCAGTTTTATAAATTTCATCTTTCTCAGCCCACTGAGGTATCTGTGGCTTCGGTTCAGAAGCCTTTCTCTGGAAGTCCTGTCTCCTTTGTTCAACTAAGTTCAAAAATACCCTTTCTTCTTCATGTAATCTACATGTTAAATTGTGTTTGTGTGCTTCAGCTATATCTATTGTCTTCATTGTCAGAAAATATTCTCCCATAAACTGTGAGTCTCTAGTACTAAGAACTGGGTTTATGCTCTTTCGCATAGGAACCTCGGAAAAAATCACATCTACATTAGAATAATAATATTGCAGTTTTCCTGTTCTATAAAATAAACTTGCTAACACACTAGAAGAAATGCCATATGTTAATGGAATATGATGATATGTTACACCTTCTGCTACTGATGCCGGTAACTTCATACACACATAACAATCACTAACTTCCATAGTGTCCACGTATTGCACTAGTAATTTTGTAAATACATTTAAAGCAGTGTCATTATTTGTCACAGTGTGTGATATGTCTAACTCATCTGGTGCTTCTAAATCTACTTTGTCTCATCTTGTCTTATTCTCATCTGTTCCTTCTAAGGCTACCCTATTTCTTTTAGTGTTAGCTACTCTCTCATGTGTGTGCGTGTTATTCTTTTCTACTGTATCTATTATATAAAGAATGGCAACTGTTAGTGCTAACCAAATTACAAGTACTAAAAATTTGCTATATATCCATATTCTACAACATTGCTTTACACAATTTCGTTTCGGTTTTCAAGCAGTTATATTGTCAGCCATTTTCTTTTGAATAAGAAGATTTCTCTTCTTTACTTTAAAATATTAATCTGTGATGGTATCTTTGGGTACACAATCTCTTTTCAGGTTGGTCTCACTTCTTCGTCAATTTGCTCTGCATTTAGTTCTTCATCATCTTCTTCATTTATTTCCAAATTCTTGAAGTCTTCAATAATAACATATGTCCATTCAGGACCTTTGAATTTATTGTTCAATAATTTCAATCTTGTGATTCTTCGTTTGGAATTTTCATTTTATTTTTCAGTCTGACTGGATACCTCGTTTACTTGATCCGGTTCCTCATTTATTGTTTTGAGGCGGTATCTCACTCTCTTGATAACACTAGGCCGATTATCGCCTTTTCGGACTCTTTTGGCTTGCACTGCACTTTCACTTTCTTCAAGTGTTCTTTTGTTTTCATTAGTTTGTGGCACAACTTGGTTAATTTTGTTTTCGGAATCTCTCTCTATCTGACCTTGTCCAGGGCTTATTTCTTTAGTGTCACCTGCCTGGATGCGTTCTTCTTCCTTAATCTGACCCTGTTCAGGTTTTATTTCAATTTGCCTTTCTTCTTCTTCAACCTGAACTTGGTTCTCTTTTCCTGTCTGGTCCTGATCAGGTCTTACTGCACTTTGGATTTCTGCCACCTGAACGCGTTCTTCTAATCCTATCTGTCCCTCCTCAGACTCAGGAGCTGTGGTTTCAGTTTCTTCTGTCTGAGTATATTTTTCTCTCTTTGTCTGGTCCTGCTCAGGTTCCCTAACTGTTGGATTTTCACTCTCCTGAGCACGTTCTTCTGCTCCTATCTGGTCCTCACTCTTTTTCTGATTTCTTGTTCTCACAATTACTTCAGGTATCTCTACTATTGGAATCCAATCATCCTGACTGGTGCTCGGTTGTACTTGATCAACTACTTCAGGATCTGTTACTTTGGATCCTTCAGCTGTACAACCTTCAACGTTCCCAACTGTTTGGGTCAGTTAAGGTCTGTCTTCGTCAGGTGCTGGTACTCTTTTAGTATGGCTTGCATGAATCCAATTAGGCAAGCCCACACATTTTACTGCTGTTGTGTAACCAATATAACCTGATGTGGGTTTTCCCACCTTGGTGCTAGGCACGATTCTCGAGTGCGATTCTTCACAACTACCCAGTCGCCGGGGTTCAGATCATGTGCTTGGTTCAGCTGCCTGGCGACTGCGTCTTCTCCATCCTGGTGAGAGATAGAACACACTTGGTCAGCCAACTCTTTGCAATACTCTAGCACCAAATCATCAGATATATTCAACAGCTTGTGTCCTGGTATGCATGCTTGTCTCATTGCTCTTCCCATGAGTATTTCATGGGGAATCAATCCGGAATTCCTGTCTGGAATACTTCTGAGTCCCATCTGAACAAGAGGTAAAGCATCAGGCCAGTCCAGTGGTGTGTATGCACACACTTTTCCCAATCTTGACTTAATTGTGCCATTTACTTGTTCTACCACTCCAGAAGCCTCTGGGCGGTATGCGCGGTGCAGCTTTTGTTCAATTTTGAATGCTTCACAAATTAACCAAATTATTTCATTATTAAAATGTGATCCTCTATCTGATTCAATAGTTACTGGAAAACCGAATCGAGGATTAAGTTCTCTCAATAGGAGTTTGGCCACCGTCAGGCTGTCGATTCTTTGGGTTGGGTATGCTTCCACCCATTTTGAAAATAAACAGACTATGACAACTACATATTTCAATCCTCGACAAACAGGCAACTGAATGAAATCTATTTGAAACCTTACAAATTGGACCTTCTGCCTTTCCAATTCTCCCCATACTGACTATGGTTTCCTTGCCTGGATTCATTTGTTGGCATGTTAAGCATCTCTGGCAAAGACTCTCTGCAACAGTCCTGAATTTTGTATTAAACCAATCTTGTCTGAAAAGTCTTATCATTGCATCTCTGCCTATGTGGGTGTCTCCATCATACATCCTAGCCATTGGTGCAAGCATACAGTCTGGCATTACTGGTCTGCCATCCAAATAGACCCATACACCATCTTCTGCCCTTCTCTAACAACCAACTTTCTCCCACTCTTCTCTTTCTCTTGCTTCCACCTCATCTTGTAATACTCTTACTTCTTTTCATGTTTCTAATCCTGAAAGTAACATAAGTTGGCAGCTGAATCCACATGTTTCAATTTTCTTGTTCACTGCTATTTTAAATTTTGCGCAGTGTTGGGCAACCTGGTCAGCATATCGGTTACCTGCCGTCACATGGTCATTTCCTGACTGATGTGCAGCACACTTGACCACTGCCACTTCTTTTGGCAATTATATTGCCTCAAGCAATTCTTTCACAAAATGTCTATTTTTAATGGGAGACCCTGAAGAAGTCAGGAAATCTCGCTGCATCCAAAGCTGGCCAAAGTCATGCACAACTCCGTAGCCATATTGACTATCAGTTTAAATGGTTACTCTCCAATTATTCCCATTTTTGCACGCTTTAATTAAAGCTATCAATTCGGCTACTTGTTCAGACTTGACTCCTGGTAAATAGGATGCTTCGACTATTCCTGGTAATGTACACACAGTATAAGCAGCACTTAGTCCACCTTTCTCATGGCGCATACATGAGCCATCTACAAAGAGCTCATGTTCAGCATTCTCCAAGGGTTTCTCCTGTATGTCAGGACGGGGTTTGGTACTGAGTTCTGTCACATCAAGACATTCATGTTCGACTTCATCCTTCACTTCTTCATTGTATGGATCTGGTAACAAGGTAGCTGGGTTAAGAACAGTACATCTGACTATGGTCAAGTTTTCAGCCCCTAAGATAATTCTTTCGTACTTTGTCATTCTACTTAGGGTAAGATACTGAGTTTGGTTTTTTTTTAAAAGAATTACAACTGCATGTGGGACGTACACTTATACAGGGTGTCCCATCACAGTGGACTCACTCTGCTCCAAACTCATGCACGTTGCAGCCACAGCCTTTAGGCAACCAGGCAATGCAGATGCCACAGGGTCCAAGGTAGCAGAAAAATATGCCACCGGACGTCGCTTTAGACCATGTCTCTGTGTTAATACTCAGAGTGCACAATTATCTCAGGCATACCTAAAGCAGGTGCTTCACACAAACATTTTAGTCATTTTACAAACGCTTCCATGCTTTGATCACCCCACTCTATTAGGTTCTTTGCTCGCTTCTTTGTCATTTGTATTAGGGGTTTTGCCAATAGGGGAAACCCTACAATCCATTGTCGGCAATATCCTACAACCCCAAGAAACATGCCTATTTCTTTTTGGGAATTGTGGCAATTTCGTTTGACTTATTATTTTTATTCTCTCAGAGGTCACTTTTCTTAGTCCTTGTTGTATCTGATTTCCCAAATATTTAACTGTTGTTTGGCAAAACTGTAATTTCTCTGGGGACACTTTATGTCCACCTTTTGCCAGATGGTTCAATAAAGCACTGGAATCAGTTACACAGTTGTTCCTTGTTTTCGATGCGACCAACAGGTCATCAATATAATGTACCAGGACTAACTCTCTAGGCAACACTAATGTTTCGAAACACTTTTTCAATATTTGGTTAAAAATCAAAGGACTTTCAGTATACCCTTGAGGAACGCGATTCCAAACATAAATACGATCCTCAAATTTGAAAGAAAATAAAAACTGATTATCAGGATGCAATGGAATGGAGAAAAAGGCATGGCACAAATCAATTACGGTAAACCATCCTGCCTTCCATGGTATCTGGTACAAATCCACTGCAGGGTTAGGTACTATAGGGCAACAGGGCACAAAAATCTTGTTTATCTTTCATAAATCTTGTACTACCCTATACTTTCCATTAGGTTTCCTGATGCCAATTATAGGTGTATTGCAAGGACTACTCATTATTTCTTTTAAAATGCCTTGTTCGACCATTCGATCAATTTCT
Source organism: Triturus cristatus (assembly GCF_964204655.1). Lineage (NCBI taxonomy): Eukaryota > Metazoa > Chordata > Amphibia > Caudata > Salamandridae > Triturus > Triturus cristatus. The sequence continues at coordinate 736,201,402 of NC_140585.1, forward strand.
GCGGAAACACCAGTTTTTATTTCAGGACTCATTTTGTATTGTCGTGTATTTGGATAAACTGCACCTTCTTTTACAGTCACTTTTACAGGATCTACATTTTTCATTAATCCCACCTCTTTTCCTGTAAAACGCCACACTTCAGGATTCACTGTTGTTTTAACCTCATTTGGTAAATCTTCTTTGGTCATTACAGAATATAATTTATCTACTTCTGTTCCTTGTTTTGCTAGCATGATTTTGTACACTCCATCTTCGTCTGGAGTCTAAATAGCAACACCATCCAGTGTGCAAATTACAGTGCAATTCATCTTGCACAATAGATCTCTGCATAATAAGTTCACAGGACTGGAGTCACACACTACAAACCTATGCATCTCTTTGAATTTGCCAATACATACCTCCATTGGTTTTGAAATTGGTGTCCTAATTTCTTTATTAGAGATGCCTACTACTTGGATCGCTTCTCCCGAGAGGGGTAGGTTTGGGATGCCTGCTGTTCTTACAGTAGAACGGGTAGCACCAGTATCCAACAAGAAGGTAATGTCATTTCCTTCCACCTTACCATCGATATATGGACCTGACTGATCTACCGGCAAGGATGCGCCAAGTATGCACTCCTCTTCCTCCCCCCTCAGGCACCGTCATAAGGTGCTGTCATCAAAATAAGAATCCTGCAAAAGAAACTGCGATGTTACAAAAATGTTCTTACCACTTCCTTCTTGAAATCCTGTGTCTGTACTGTACTTAGCTTGACTCACAAAATTTGGCATAGCGGCAGGTGGTAATTGACTGTAGGTTTACAAACTGCTGCGGTTGATTCATTATCACCTCATTCGGTGTCTGTGGATTTAAATTTTGATTTGGGCCATTATTATTCTGTATATTTTTTCACTCGTTTTTCCAATGCCCTAATTTTCTGCACCCATGACAGGGAAACTTTTTCTTTGCCCCTCTCTGCTCAATCACCCTTTTGGTTTACCCCCGTTATTCTCACCATGACCTTGCCCCCCTCCTGTATTTCCTGCCTGATTCTGTAGCGGGAGTTCTTGCTGTTCTGCTAATTTCACTTGAGCCCACATCACTTTCTCCTCTAAATTCTTTCTTCTATTGTCAATTTCATCTCCACAATACTTTACTTATTTTAGGATCTCATCTATGGGCTTCACTTGCCGGCACAAATTGTGCTGCTTAATCATTTGGGATATTTCTTGTCTTAACCCAGACACAAAATGAGTCATGTCCTTGTCTCCGATATTTTCAAATCCACTATACTGCTTGAATACCTGTAAAAGGCGTTCATAGTAAGCATGTACAGACTCATCCTTTTCTTGAGTTGTTCTATCTATCTTTATCCAATCTGTTTCTTTTGGGGGAATTTTCCCTTTTAAGAAAGTGACTACTTGATTATATTTCTTCATAACCTCCTCTGACGGCGCTCCTGTTTTCTCATCTCTCGGATACTCATCACTAGGCCAATCAACTGTAATTTTACATTCGGTTCACAAATCAGCAGGCAACACTATGTCAAATAAACCATCCAAATCATTCAACTAAACCTTCGAGACCTTCACAAACCTCTCACCTTGCCTGTACCATTCCCTTGGCTTTTCTCCCAATTTAGGTAAATCATTAGTAAATGATAAAATATACTGTCGGGTCCATGGGACATGTACATATCCCCCTCCCCTCCTGGAACCTCTCTCATTGGGTACAATCTTTCAGCCTTCTCTGTTTCTTTCATCAAATATTCAGACGTTGATCGATTTGTCTGTGCTTCTTCCTTTTTCTTTGTCCATCTAACTTTCTATCTATCTAATTCTCCCCATTTTTGCAATATTGTCATCAACTCCTTTATCTGCAATTTTCTTCCAGACATATTCATATTTTCCAAATCTCTTTCAGAAAATTCTACTCTATAGGGTTTCTGCAACACTTTGGATCTCCCTATTTCAATTCCCATTTCAGAGGCCACATTTTTCAATTTTTCATGAAATATTTTTGTATTTCTGGTGATGCTTCTGCAAATAATTAGTGACTCTTCTTCACTATAGGTATTCAACCTATCCAGCCCTACATTTCCAGTTATCATTTCTTCTAATTCAACTTTTAATTTGAAAATGTCTAATATTTTTGGTGGTGGGTTTGGTTTTTCTATTTCTTGTGCCCATCTTTCTATTTCTTCTGGGGTTACTATAGTGGCACTCTTCATCCCTGTGGATGTGTCTAGTCGTACTTCTTTAGAGCAACCTGGTGTAACTCTTCTGGGTGTGTCATTTATTTGCCCTCTTATCGGTAAGTCCACTAATGAAATCACTGACTCACGTTCACTAGTTTGGTCATCAATTATTATTTTCTCTTTTCTCGGTTCAATGATGGGTGTAGTCATGACGGGTGTTTCAGGACAATTTGATTTATCCCCATACAATGGGACAAAAGGAACTATGGTCACTGGTATAATCAAAGCTTCAGGATGCGTGTTTAACTGAGTAATTTTCTGTATTAATTCACTTCTGTTCTTAGTTACCGCTTCCCTTTCTCTTTCTTGTAATACCCTCTCCATTGTTTTTTTATATACTACCTGTGGAACTAAAGGTATATCTAGAATTGGGGCGCTCAGGGTAGTGCGTTTAGATCTTTCTTGATAAGGCGGAGGATTTTTCATTAAAATATCTTCTAAATAATCATCTTCTGATTCTTCTCATACTGTGTTAATCTGGGTCTGGGTTCTAATTAGTTTATTCGTGTGCGTAAATTATGTAGGATTCTTCCAATAAAGGTTCCAAACTTTGGAAAAGCTAGTATTCCATCATCCTTTGTATATTCTATCCAATTTTCTAACAATATATGATAGCCTCTCTCTATCATCATGTAGGATGCAGGCGTTTTCGGGGGAGGGATAAGAATCCCTTCTCTAGTTTTAATGGATTTATCCTTTTTAAAATAATTTTTAATTTTCTGCATAAATGACACTTTCTTATTCTCCCCGTACATTTTTCGAGATATTCCTTTTATGTACTGTTTGTGGGCAAATCCTAAGTACCTTCTATCTGGACGATTCCCTATCAAAGTAGGATCGTGTCTCCACATGCAAGACCCACTATCAAATATTATTAATGCTTCTATTTTCAATCAAATGTTCGCTTTTACTTTAACATATGACCAATACCAGGGCGGCTTCTTATTCTTCTCCCCAATCGTATTCTGTTCTGCTACGTGTTTAGCCAATACTAGCGCAGCACTTAGTGACGTCAGTATCACTCCTTCCTACTGACCCCTCCTTTACAATTATTTGCGTCAGTCACACGCCCGCTGTTCCAACCAATCCCATCGCGGCCCTCTGTGACGTCAGTGCAGCACTTGCAACTGACCCCTCCTTTACAAGGTAATGCGAAAACTTATTTTATTCAATTTACGTGCAATTTTCATTAATTAACAACATAGAAACATTCACTACTTTGTCTGATCCTCTAAATTCAAAGAATAGTTTATTTCTTTTGCTGCAAGTAAAACCTTTCCTCTTACTCTTCACACACTGCGAGTAAAACCTTTCTGCTTACTCTTGACTCAAGCATCAGAGAACCTGCTACTCCTTCAGTATTACACTTTCTAGGTGATATAAGACCAAAGTTTCACCAGCGAACTCTTTTGCTACCAATTACTCTCACTTATATACGAAAGAAAATAATCCCTAAATCAGTGCTTCTAGTCCTGCATAACTTTTCAGCACCTACCTGATCCAGACAAGTAACCTCACTGCAGTGTGGCTTCCATTCGCCAACCGCTATTCAATATTCCAGAGAATTTCCAGACAACATAGAACAGAATACAAACGAATAATGGTGTTAATGCATAAATCAATAATTCAATCCACAAAATTCTCTAGCTAACTAACTGGAACTCTAACCATAGCTCTGCTACCAAGGAAAACTGATCCAGCGGATTACCAGCTTGGGGTTACACACACACTATATACTCACCTGGGCCCATAACCATTCATACAATAAGCTAGTAATACCGCCGGAGTCAATTTTGTTTTACCTGCAAGATTTTGTTATCTTTACCCAAATCTTACCATTCCAATCTCCTTGACAATAAATTTCCTCTGGTCAATGATTCTAGTAGCTAGTAGTATAGGCAGAAAAATAACATTTACGCTTTCTCCAATAATCACAGACTCAATGAGTTTCAAAAGCTTTATCTAATCAATAATTTTGTGAGTCAAAGATCAAATACATGTATACATCGGCTTCTTTCAAGAACGAAATTCAAGTTTTAGTTCAATATAAGTCTTATTAAAATATGGTGATGACAGTATCTGAAAAGGGAGAAAATAGAGTGCAGGTACAAGGACAGATTTCACAGAATTATATTTACCTAAGGTAATAGATGAACCCAACTCCTTGAAGATGGGCCAGATGGAATCCACCAGGACAGGTGGAAGACAGGGGATCAGGACAGGTTCAGAACCCGGGAAGGTGACCTCTTCTAAGTGCAACGCCAGCATCTCACCCCTCTCTGGCACTACTCTCCTCGATCTTTCTTCTGTGATTCCCCTTCTAGATGATTGGATTATCGATCAGTATTTTGGTCTCTCGAGCAGTGTCTCTGGCATCTGCAAGGTCTGAGACAGCGTCTCGGACAGTGTCTGTGGCAGCATACGTGTCGGGTCAGATTCCAGACATCAAACTAACTAACCTACCTCAATTATACTATTCTGTATTCGTGTACCACACTCAAATGTTTCAATATCGTGTTTTCCCCTATTTCTGATTGGACAGGGCAAGGAGGTGAGTTCATCACACCATATTAAATGTAATATTCTACTTTAGGCTCTTTGTTCTATGTTTCCGCCCCTTAATTTATTTTCCCAAAGCTTTATTCCCACCCGCATTTCACATTATGCTTAATACAATTTATACAATTTGTAATATATGTTGCTCTTGTCCGGGTCAATGGATTAAGTTCTCATTTGCTTCTTGCCAGCTTGACCTTGGCTGGGTTTCAATGGTGTCATCATAGTTCCGGGCAGGGTTTAGTTAGCGTGCGCACAGATCAGGTGGGGTGGGGATTTCAGTCACCCTCCAAGGCCCAAATACGAACTCATAATAAAGTCAGAGAAAGACATGTTAGAATACAAAAATAAATGAATTCACTGTATACCATCTACCTCTACTCTAATCCCATTTACTTATAATAATCTTTCGCATTAGCAATTAGTGGAACTTGTAAGTTTAGTTTAAGCAGCAACATGTGCATTAACGTGAGTTTCAAGCGGCCATTTTAAAAGCTATTGTGCAGCTGCAAAAGATTCCCTCCAAGCATAGAAAACGTCATACTACTTAGATGCAGTAGACGCATGAGTAGTGAAATTCACGCTTTTTGTCGGCCATTGTAATGACACTCGGGTTACTGGTTAGTAATACACATAGGCAAGCGTCCCCTAGATACTGATTAAGGTGTGTAATGCAATTTTTAGTATTCACAAACAGGTTGATTATAGTGTTATACGTTATTTGAGAGGATGGCATCCGAGCAAGTTTCTTCTTTATGAAACATTGCTCCATCACTTGTACATATCTGGGGCCGAGTCCAGTCCTACTTTTAAACATGAAACAAAGAGCTTTAAATTGTACTCCCTTTCCAATTGGCAGCCAATGCAATCCACAGAGAAAAGGAGAGGCTGGAGTATGTCTCAGGAGTCGAGCAAGAAGTCTAGCAGCAGAATTCTGCACGATCTGAAGGCGGTGGATGCAAGGCTTGTCAGCTAGCAGATAGAGAACGTTACTGTAGTCCATTCTTGAGAGAAGGAGTGCCTGAATCAAGTTCTCGGTGTCGAGTAGGGAATAATCCAGATAGTTTTCCTCAGCCATATAATTACTGCAAAGCAGGTGGATGCAACTTTGGCAGCTTGTGGATGCATAGATAACGTGTACTTCTAACCAGAAGCCTAAGCTTTTAACTTTAGGGGATAGAGTATGAGTTTGAGTTTGAGTTTAAAACATTTGTAGAGCGCACGTACACCTGGCGGTTTCATGGCGCTTTGAGGTACTGGACCCGGGAGGATAAGGAGATCCGGGAGGAGGGGGAGAATATGATAGTTATAATGAGAAGGCTTTTGAAAAAAGGAAGGTTTTGAGCGCCTTTCGGAAATGCGAGTATTGAGTGGAAGATCTAAGGTGGACGGGAAGAGAGTTCCAGAAGGCAGGGGCAAGTGTGGAGAATTTCGTGCCCCCCCACTTTTTGCGCCTAAAGCGGGGAACTGTCAATAGATGTTGGGAGGATGAACGTAGTTCCCTGACGGGGGCATAGGCTTTGATTTCAGAGGAGATGAAGGCAGGGGCTGCGCCGACCCGAGCCTGAAAGGTGATACATCCCATCTTGAACTGGGCTCGTTCTCGAATAGGGAGCCAGTGCAAGGACTTGAGAAGCGGCGTGACATGGTGGAATTTGGCCAGGTTGTAGACTAGGCGGGCGGCCTGGTTTTGGACCAGCTGTAGTCGTCGCATACTGTAGGCGGGCATGCCACAATATAGAGCGTTGCCGTAGTCTATGCGGGAGATTACCATCGCCAGGACAATGAGTTTTAGGGCAGAAAAAGACAAGAAACAGGAAACTTTACGGATGGTGCGAAGTGAAAGAAAGGAGGAGGACACCACAGAACTAACCTGGGAGTGCAGGGTGAGTTGGCCATTCAGCTTGATCCCCAGAGTTCTCACAGAGGAGGAAGAAGAAGGGGGGGAACCTAGGGAAGGGGGCCAGAAGAGAGAGGTCCAGGGACTGGAGCAACCACCTGTCAGAACCAGCTCGGTTTTGTCTGGATTTAACCTCAGGTGGTTGTAATTCATCCAGTCCCGGATAAAGATCATAACAGACTGGAACTTCACCATAGACTCTGGGGATGGGGACAAGGTAAAAATAAGCTGCAGGTCATCCGCGTAGTTGTATACGGAGACCTCCATTTGCTGGAGGGCAAAAATGAGAAGGGCGATGTACAAATTAAATAAAAGGGGGGAGAGGGAGGAGCCCTGGGGGACCCCGCATTGTACTTTCCGGAAGTCCGCCGAGAAGTCGCCCAGGCGTACTGCCTGGGTGCAGTCCCTCAGGAAGAAGGACAGCCAGACCAAGGCCGAGCCTCCAATCCCCGCCACTCTGGCACGAGAGAGTAGGATGGAATAATCAACCATGTTAAAAGCGGCGGAGAGGTCGAGGAGGACCAAGGCCTGGGGGTGGTTGGTGTCCATGCCTTCTGTGAGGTTGTCAAGGACCGATAGCACCACGGACTCCGTGGAGTGTGCGGGGCGGAATCCAGCCTGGCGGAGGGCTAATATCCCGTTCTCCTCCACAAAGGTACTGAGCGTTCTGGTAATATGGCGCTCCAGTACCTTCCCCAGAAAGGGCAATAATGAGATGGAGCGGTAGTTGACAAGAGCGGAGGGGTCAGCGCCCGGTTTTTTAAGGATAGGAACAATGGTGGCCGTTTTTAGAGATTGAATAACAATGCCCTGGGACAGTGAACTGTTGAGAAGTTTGAGAGGGGGCTGCACACAAACAGAGTAGATGTGCCTAAGGATGTGGGCAGGGCAGGGGTCCAGAGGTGAGCCTGATTTGACCATAGGGAGGAGGGAGAGAAAAGCCTCCTCTGTCAAAAGGGGGAAGGAGTCAAGGCGTGCCCCGACTGACGGACACTGGGGGTCGACAAAGGAAGGGGAGGGGGGAGCGATGTTTGCTTTGATGTTTGAGATTTTATCCAGGAAATAAGTGTTAAGAGAGTCGCATAAGTCCTGGGAGGGAGAGGGTTTAAGGGGGGCTCTGTCGGAGTAGGCAAGGTCGTGAACAATGGAGAAAATTTCTCTGGTCTGATTTTCGGCAGCCAGAATTTTTGAAGATAAGTAGACAGTCTTTGTAGCCAAAATAGATTTTTTGTATTGGGACAGGAGGGTGGTATACTGGGTTTTGAGGTTAGGGCAGTAGTCTCGCCTCCAGGCCCGCTCGGCATGGCGCACAATGAGTTTAAGGGCTTTGAGTTCCTCATTGAACCAACGGTTTGCGTCGTTCAGACGTCTGGAGGACACCCGCATGAGGGGGGCGACCGAGTCGCAGCCTGACAGGAGCCAGGAGTTAATAGAGTCGGCTTGTGCGGAAGATGACAGACCGTGTAGATCCGGACTGGATGCGGAGAGTGTGGCGGAAAGGGCGGACACATCCACCTGGCTCCAAGAGCACGCCCAGATGTTTTTGGGGAGAGAGTGCTTAGTGAGTGGTCCCCAGGGAAACAGGCCAGTGCTCTAAAGTCTAAAAACCATTGATAAAGCCAATAGGGCTCAAAGGCTAGACCAATTGGCTTTATCAATACTTCTTGACATTGGTGTAGCATGGGAAGCATTTTAGTTGATGTGATATCAAATGTATGGGAGCTGCTTTAGTGCTTGTACATTCAAAATGGAAAGAAACGTGCTTTGTATAGAGATGCATCCTTTGTATGCAGAGTATTCACAATTGCCCTTGCACACCTTTTCATCATGGAATATGCAGTGGGCCCATTTTCATCAAGAGGGCAGAAGGGAACAACATCACCCAGATGATCTAAAATGGTTCCCTCAGTACTTAGGAGGGGACTTCAGAATCAGACAAAAAGGCACATAAAGATTGCCCTGTGTTGTTACATATTGCATCTCACTAGGCAGACCATGTGTCTTCACAGACTTTAGTAGGGTTTATCTGAGACAGAGTCAGTATTGTCGCTTGGCAGTGCAGTCTAGCTCTGTGCCAGTGACGTCTCCACCATTCCCTTTAGGGGGAGTCTCTGGGATTAGTGGCACCTGTCAGCTTCGCAAAAGTCTGTGATTGCACCAAGTATGGGTTTGTGGATTCTCAAGCCTCCCTCAAATATTGGGTACGGTCTGCAACAAACTACGGGAGAGTGGAGGGTTAGACTCTTTTATAGCGTGCAATGCCCATTTTAGGGCAGTCACATGCACATATGTGGGGTGCCACTAAGCACAGATTTTTATAATAAGGGCTTAGATTTATTTTTATAAAATACCTGGAAAACTACCAGACTCTCTGTGTGGGCCTCCATAACAAACCTGTTAGACAGGTTCAAAAATAGAGATACATGTACCTACCCAGTAATCTCCAAGTTATTCAAAGGTTTTTATGCAAAATAATATGCCTCATGTATGTCAATTTCAGAGACTGGAAATGCAGAGTTCAACCACTGTAGCTCTGGCTTGATTCCATTTCTGGGCACTCAGCTATTAATGACAGCTTTCTAATTATTAATACTTAGTTCCTTATAGGACAATGGTAATAGTACTGGAGTGTGTTTATGGAACCATAAAACAAGATAATTCAATTCAAAAGTGTGCATGATCCAGTTAAGAGGCTGTGCTGACCTCTGAAGACTTTGCTACATAAAGAATACTTACTTCAGATAAATGCAACTTAATTATTAGTTTGGATTTAGAGTTTTGTTAATGCAATCAACAAAAATATTACAGCCTTTATGTAACTTAGCTTAATAGACAAATATGTGTTTACTAAGCTACATGGCTGCCTCTATAAAGTATCAGTTATGAGCAATGATTTGCTTGAGGGCAACCACGGCCCGTACAGGGCGTGTTAGCGGTGCTGTGACGTGGGGCGGGGGAGGGGCAGAGTGGCCGTATGCCGCATTTTACAACCACCCACCCTGCAACTCCCCAGACCCACGTCACCGCCCCGCTAACACACCCTATATGGGCCGTGGCTGCTCAAGGGTGTAGCTTAATTAGTGAGATTCAGTGGTGTGTGTCACAAATTTTCCAACTAAAAATGCAGTGGACTGCAGGGCAGAGGGGTGAGATTACCAAGGTTCGGCATGGTCTGTTTCCAGGAGGAATAGGTAATGTACTGATTTGCATTAGGTGGGCCTGTGTCTAAATTGGCACAGTCGGTGAAAAGAAGATGGGTTGGAGTGCAACCCTGATCGATAGCCGCTGGTTAGACCCATTGTAAGCATTCATCCCATCACCTTTTGGGTGTTTGATTGCCAACTGGTACAGCTTTCCAAGCCTACTACTACTAATGATTGTGAATTCCAAAAAGCAGCACTCATTCAAGGAGCACTCATATCGGTGCAGAGTTACTAACTGCCACAATATACATTTAAAATTCTGTTCCTAGAAAATGAACATTTTAAAATCTCTTAGTGGAATAAGAACAATGAGAAAAACCGACACAGACATAGAAGACCCGTCTCAAGTCCCCCAGACCCAACTGTTAAACCCAGAATGCATTTGAGGGGCGTCTTTGAGCCAGAACCAAGCCAACGTTTGGTATGTATATTGTGCAAAAACGCATAATGCTAAAATATTGTGAAATGCATTTGAAGTGAACTAGGTTAAACTGGTCAGTAGGGGGATGCACTGAATAGCAAGCGGGCGCTCCTAACCACAAGGGTGTTCTTCACCATGATGACTTTTCCATTTAATTTCAAAGGATTTGGATTTGAAAAATTTCAAAACTCTTTCCGAGGACTGAAAACATCTTGACATCAATAGTGGCTGGTCATCTGTGAAAGTGGTGGGTTGTAATACCTGCCAGGAGTTCACCCCATTTTCTTTCAAAATTTACCATGGGAATTTCTCATACTTTAAGAATTACCTTCATTGGGCCAATGTCTGCATTTTATTATGGGTACCCCCTTGTGGCAAGAATTGCATACAATAGTGCAGGACCAGAATTTTAAATATATTCTTTCCATATGTCATGGGTAGCCCACATGTCAAAAATGACCTCCAGTATTTCAGAGCCAGCATTTTATCATGGTTTGCTTCCCCTAACCCGCCCCTCAGCTCCAGTATACCATGGCTGTCTTCTTTGAGGCAAAGAATTCCCTTCAGTATGGTGACACAATGCACACCTTTATAATTAGTAATCTGTTTTTACTAAATGCTCTAAGGCAACACTGTGTGCGTGCAGACGGTTGGCGTGCCCTGCCCCAACAGTGGAAATGAAATACTTCAACATATGTGGAGAAACGTTATGCTCTATCCACCTGTCGCACAGCCAATTCAAGAAGTATTCAAAAGACTCCATTGTCAGTTTGATCATCCATTTTAATCCGTATTGATCCATATTATATTCCAACTCATCAATTTCTCATTGCTTTCTCAATTCATATAAACGGCTGCATATTTCCCAATTTTTTCAAATGCTACAGATCTGCCTATCCTGGCCTTTTTCTGTAGCACGTGGGTATACACAATTCATCTTGGGCAGCTATGTTCACTTCACTCCAATGCATTTTGGGCTGGACAGCCCTTCATCAGGGGTAGCTATGAATTTAAATTAAAACCACTATTATTATTTGAGACATTGAGACAAACAACATAATCTATGGACTCAAGCATTTTGCCACTGGTGTCCCTTTATGTCCTGTATTACTTCCAGTGTTTCAGGTTCTGCATTTTATCTTGGGTGCCCACCCTTGTGTCAGGAATTACGTTTCTCAGCACTAGAATTTTGCCACGGGTGCCCAGTGCCAAGACTTTCCCCCAGTGTGCAAGTGCCGGCATTTTTCACTGGTACCCCCTATGCCTAGAATTACTTCTAGTATGCCAGGTCCTGTAATTTGTCATGGTTGCCCTTCCATACGGCAAGAAATATTCACTGTATGCCAGGGGCAATATGCTACCTTGGGTGCTGCCATAAGCCCATAATTATTTCCTGAATGGCCAACGTAAAACTCACAATCATAAAACACACCAACAAGTACACCCTTACTTGCTCACAATTCCTCACCTGCTACCTCACCTTCACTCTCCTCCCCTTCACTAACTCTAACACACTCTCTCACTTACCCATTCACATTCAAACTCACTCCCACTCACTATTTCTCACACACAAACATATTCATAGTCACTTGCTTTCACTCTCACTTACAAACACACACACTCACCCTTTTACACTCACTGACCCTGAACCCTGGTGCAACTACACTAGCGGCACCACTGAAAGATGACCCTTGACTTGCTTCCACTCTCTCTCAATCTCCAATCACTCACTCCTTCTAACACATCCACATTCCTAACTCACTCACTCCCTCACACTCACTTTCACTTATTCGTGCTCACTCTCAACATCAGATACTCACTTTCACTCTCATTGACATTCTCAAACACATTAACAAACACACTTTGAATTAATCTCAGTCCTTCCTAATCTCTCGAATACAGGCCCACAAACACATACAAACATGCACAGAGAATCCACATTTTTTTTTACTTACCTTGCACCCTTCGCTGGCAACGAGGAGGACGTATGGCAGCAGCAAAGCAATATGGTTCTAAACATTGGAACCAGCAAGCCATGATTCCAGTGAGAAGCCAGATAGAACAGTAAAGCCAGGTTTGAAAAGGAGAAGACACACTTCAATCTCTTTCCCAGCTCCTTGGTAGGACTGGAAGTACAGCCCTATCAGAGCTGAGACAGTACTGGGGAGCCTGAACTGATGTGCACCCTGACAGCCACATTTTAGCAGACATACTCTGCTGCCTGAGGCATGTGCAGCATGTCTGCTAAATAAAATGGATTGTGCTTGTGTAAGTAAAACATAGTTTAACTATGCCCCTCAATTCACAATCCAGACATCCACTGTCACACTCTGTAGATGGGTCGTCACTCAGCGTTTTTAGCCCTTAACTCCCTCCTCCTCCTTCTGTCTCCAGGATGCTGGAGAAGAGGCTAAGAAGGCTGACCTGTGCATTGGCAGTGCTCATGAGAACATGAAAGTTGTGTTTTCATGAACACTGTTAAATTAAATAATGTGCAGTGCCGGGAGAGGCATAGGGCAGAACCTAGGAGGCAGGGCTGTCCCGTGAAGCCCATGATAAGAAGCCCCCACTGCTTCACACTGTATTGACAGTGGGAGGTGCACTGTTGATAATTTGTTTTGATTGGCGTAGGATCACCTACTAATGGCATTCTAGTTCACCTTTTTAAAATTGTGCCAGGCTCACAGGCATTCGGATCCAGAAGAAAAAGGCGGAAACCCTGTGGCTTGTTCCTCATCCCGACTTCAATTTCTGATTCCATTACTTGGAGTTGTTCACGTCAGTTTCTTTACTTTGGTACAGTTGAACTGCATGTGCACATAATCCTACCTGCTGGAGAAGTTGCTATCTGGATGCCTGGGTGCCATGGAGCTGAGGAATTAATGTGACCAGAGTGCAAATAAATAATAATGCTGCAAAACAACTTCAAATTTCCTTCGTATATCCAAGCTAATAACAGGAATTGGCAAAACCAGTAGATCTACCTTTAGTGTACTAACGCATGGAAACAGAGGAATCAACAACGGCAGTTTGAATGCAATAGCACATGTAAATCAGAAATATCAGCTTTGCCAACACTTGTTCTATTATATGAATCACGATTCTTGTATTTTATTCTCATTATTGGTTATAGATAAACGCATAATAAATAAAACAAAAAACTGAAACGTTTTTATAGGTTGCATTCTAATGAGTATTTCTTATTAGATAACCATGTTCTGCCTGCTGAAGACTTTGGGGTTATTTAAGGTTAAACAGACTATCAGCATATCATATTTAGAGATCTTCACTTGCTTGGCAGAGATCTCTGTATCATCTCTGGCCTCATGTTTACAAACAGAAAATAACAGAAGGGTGGTAGTCGACTTAAGTAGCTGCTGTCTAAGCAAGAGAAGAGTAAATAATGTTTTAAGTGTCATACAAAAACAAAGATGTCTTTCAGAGACGCTCAAGTCAAAAAGAGGAAGGTTATGTCAGTCCTTACACAGCATCAGAGAAAAGGTTGGGCCTCAATGCAAGTTTTCTGAGATGTTGAACAGCAGAAAGGCAAACAGAAGAGAGTCTAAAAGAATAAGGGCCTGATTTTGATTGCAGCAGACGGGTTACTCCGTCACAATGGTAACGGATTTCCCATCCGCCGAAATATAAATCCCACGGGATATTATGGGATTTATATTTTGGTGAATGGGATATCCATCACCGTTTTGTGATGGATCAATTAATCCGCCGAACTCTGACCCTACGTTATTGGCCATCATCTTTATATACTACTTGGACCAAGGAACAAAACATACTAAATTCCCAAGTGTGTACTCCCCAACACCATTATCCCAACATCCTTTCTCTAAGGTAGCATTTGCCTTCCCTGCAATACCTCTCACACTAAACATCTGCCCATTGGTGCAGGGTAAACTTTGCCCATCCTTTACATGTCACAAATGTGTCACAACTTCATAACAGATACATGACATGAATGTGCATTAGGCACTCGTTTCTTATATGGTGTAATGACATTAAAATCAGTGTTGCATTTGAGATTATTAATAAAGCGCATTTACTGTAATTTAATGAATGTACTCAAACTATGTGTTTTTATCCATATGACATCAGTAATTAATAAACCATCTATACTTAGTAGATATGTACTCACTAGAAAGATATAATTCGACTTTCATAATGTGTGCCTTAGTTAGGCCTGGGCGGAGATCATGGAGTTCCGCTATGCGGAACTCTAAGTAGTGATCAGATGACGACCTCGCTACGTGGAGTTCTGCAACTGGCAGAGTGCGTTACGTTGCGCCACTCTCATTGATTTTTGGGGTTTGTTCAGTGCGAACAGCAACATGCGCAGAGTAAGAGGGCACAGTTTCTTTCTGCCGCTCGAGTAGATGCTTTACTCAAGCAGCAGTTTCCTCAAGGCGAACGGAAGGTCTCTCTATGCACACCTTATAGAGTGTGGAGTGGGAAAAAACCAGCAAACTCCGTGAGCTGAATGGAATTTCACACCGAGGTCTAGCTTTAATACACTGAATAACATTTACTGATTACATAATCAAATAGAAATCATCCTTATTAGGCCTTGGGGGGAGGCAAAGTGACCAAAAAACTCTGCGGTGCCACGCTGAATTATGCAAGTGGTGGAGTGCTTGACGTCACACAGTTTGTGCTGATTTTTAGCGCTGGGTGTTTGTCCTGCATTGGAAAAGTGTCACAAACGGCACCATGTGTAGCACAAGAGGGAGCTGCTTCTTTCTGTTGCTCGAATAGATGTTCTACTCGATGCAAACAGAAGGTTTCTCAACGTGAGCTGTAGTAGCCATCTGTAACCACCAGCGTTGAGAAATGTCGCCAAGAGGTGGTGTGGAGAAATATTTTTCTCGCTCGGGCTCCCCAATTTAACATTGTTTTTCAGAACTCCGCGTTCTGCACGGAGCGTGGAGTGGGAAAAACTCCACAAACTCCACAAGCAGAGTGGAATTTCATGCCCAGGCCTAATAGTCATATATGTAGAATGTGATTACACCTGAAACGATAAAGAATTTATGCAATGTCGGCGCTAATGTTTCACATAATTCATTTAAATGTAGGTCTTAGCCATGCTTACACATGATTATTCAAATGGATTTACTGTATGTTTCAAGTGACATGAACCTAATGCACTGATCATTCATATTCGTTGGTGTTTAAATGTGCATACTTATATTAAATGTGAACTTTTGCTAATACCTGAAGTTGACAATTTAGTCCTATATTCTTCATGCTCCATAAATGCTGTTTTTTATTTTCTGCTAATTTAAAATTTCTTGCAGGTATTCACACTCGTTGTTAATTGTAGAATAGGTATATTACTGTTATGAGACAGAGAACGAGCTAGAGAAGAAGACCTTGACGAAGAGAATGTGGAGCTCCAGAGCGTTAACTGAAAGGCTTTTTCAGCAATCTTTCAGCCTGGTATGTGTGCTGTAAGACAATGCTGTTCCCATGTTTGGTGTGGGATATTTGGAAATGCAGCGTGAGAAGTGGAGAAATACAGAAGCCCCCTGATGATGTGTGTAAAGGGGTGTTGCCCAAGAAGACTCTTGCGTGTTATAACTTAGTGTTCACAATGTTGGAGATTCAGATGCCTTTGTATATGCCCTTTAGATGCTTTCCAGAGCCCTTTAGGTTCTTTCACCACAGTTTCACTGAACTTTTAGAGGGGTAGACCACTAGTCCTTCCTTTGATTCTTTGCTAAGTATGGCTTAGATTAACACTCACTTGCATGACCCAAGATGACTCTTGACAGCTTCTGAAATGTTAACACCTTTCCTACTTATTTTGCCTTGCCTAGGTCTAAGTTCCTTTATGCAAATTCCTGATTATTGAGATCTTTTTGATTTTTAGAACCATCTCTTTAGTTGGAACTCTACTTGATGTGATTTAGATTTATCCCTTTAAATAGACAACAAAATGTACAACTCTTCTCGGAGCATCAGATACTCCTCTTGATCTTTTGTACCGCTGTGACTGGAGTACTTTTTTGCCCAATATTGGTCCGCCTTAATTTCCTTCATAGGTTGTGCTTGTCTGTTGTCATTCTGTACCTTTATTGCATGGTGTTAAGAGTAGTGTATCTGAACTTGATCTTAAATTTGTAATAAACCTTCTTAACCTTAGCTATAGATTCATGGTCCTCGTTGTGTAGCCAAATGGGTTGCAAGGTTAATTGATATTGATTGATGAAATACTAATTCTCCTCACCTCTCAGTGTGGATAAGAAAGGTTCATCAGATGAAGATATGTGGTAAGAAAGTGAGCACAGAAAATGCTGTATCAATTTGGTAGCACGTCAGAGGGTTGATCCACTGACGTGAGGGAGTTTGAGTGTCCTATATAAAAATTGCCCAAGCCCAGTCTAAACCCCAAAGACCTGTGGTTCAGTTGAAGGATTGATGGAGCTCTGGCAATTTGGAAATGAATTGTAGAAGCGGTTTAGTGTGAGTATTAATATGGTTATGCATTGTAATTGCTATGCTTGGATTGCAAGTGTTTTGCAGTGACTTTGTGGTGTTCTGCAGAGACAAACTAAGTTGATGTGTGAATGTGGCGCTTAATGCAGACAAGTTGAATTCGTTATCGGGTCAGTCATGGCCTAAGATGCGGAATAAACAGACGAAAGTCAAGTTTTAGCATAGAAGACACTGGGTGTAGTTGTCTGTTATGGTGTGGTGCTGATCGTGAGACATCATAAACAGCATT
This sequence comes from Triturus cristatus, assembly GCF_964204655.1. Classification (NCBI taxonomy): domain Eukaryota; kingdom Metazoa; phylum Chordata; class Amphibia; order Caudata; family Salamandridae; genus Triturus; species Triturus cristatus. Next base: position 736,218,457 of record NC_140585.1, read on the forward strand.
ATTGAGATAGGGACTTTATCTTTGAGTGATTGTGAGATGTGGTTGGGATTGTTGATCTCCGTGCACAGGGACGAACTGTATCAATCCGAGTGAGATCCTGCTGGATGAGGTTTCAATTGAAGTGAGTATCATGATAAGTCAGAAAGTGTTGCTCCGGACTGTTTCTTCTGTGTGTGAAAATCTTCTGTTTCTTTAGAAGAGCAGACAAAGTTAGTTGTTGAAATTGATAGCTTCTGTTGTTTGTAAATTGCTTAGAGAAAACGCTCATGAAAAATTGTAAAGAAGGGTGAGCTGCTGCAAGGAGGGAGATTGACGTCACAGTGTGCTGTGTTGGTAAAGCTCAGTTGGTGTAAATGTGTGCTGGTATTGGTTGAATAAGTCATAGAGAGCAGCACTGGTATTGGTTGAAATCAGTGAACAGGGAATTGTGGGTGAAAATCATTTCCTGGTTAAAAAAAAAGTAATTTGTGAATACTGCATGTTGTTGACTGAAGATGAAATTTGCTGAAGCATTACAAAGCCTAATGAAGGGAGATGTGACTGTGCCTGGGGGAAGAGGCACCACCCGAAGGTATACCAGGTGATATTATGGTGATAGACACAGGTCTTCACACATGTGTTTGGTTCGCTAAATGACATGATCACTGAGAAAGATAGTCAATTGAAAGTTCCTCATTATGAGACAATTAATTTGAGAATCATTGAACTTTTAAGGAAGATATTGTATGAAATGAAACCACACCAGACCCACACAATACGAAGCACTTAATGCTTGGGAACATATAGCCCATCTTAGACAAAGAGAGATTTCATGGAAGGGTTAAGAAAGCCATACTCACTTGTGTGGATGCAAGATGGGATGCAGAGTAGAAATCCTGGCGAACTGACATAATTGAGAGAGCTACATTATAGGATAGGATAGGATAGGATAGGATAACCATTTATAAAGCGCGAACAAATGCCGAGGCGTCTTGGCGCTAGTCCGTAGAAAGAAACCACCCCGTCTAACACCGTGTCACATCAAAAAGCCGTGTTTTTATCAATTTTCTAAAAACTTGATGACTGTCAGTTAGTTTAACAAAGCGAGGGAGCTCATTCCACCGGCTGGCCGCATGAAACGAAAAAGCTCTGCCGCCCCATCTAGCTTTTTTGACACGGTTTAGTTTAAGCAGGCTTTGAGTAGATGACCTGAGTGTCCGACCCGGGAGGTAGGGAGTAAAGAGCTTCTCAACTTCCTTAGCTCCCCCCCCAAACAGAGCCTTGTGGACTAGGCATAACGCCTTGAAATCTATCCGCTGCTGGACTGGGAGCCAGTGCAATGCCTTAATTCCCTCAGCGACAGACTGATCCCTAGGGACGTCTAACAAGAGTCTGGCTGCCGCGTTCTGCAGAACCTGCAGTCTCTTCAACAAGGTCTTGTTTAATCCTAACAATAATGCGTTACAGTAGTCCATTTTGGACAGCACTAAGGCCACCACCACATTCCTGTGAAGATCAGGATTGATAAAAGGGAAAATCTTCCGCAATATCCTGATTAAATAAGAGCAGGAAGAGGCAAGGTTATTGACATGCGCAGAGAAATTGAGCTGGTTGTCAAACACCACTCCCAGGTTTCTGACCTTGAGCACAGGACAGGGACATTCACCAGCCTCGGCCGGCCACCAGGAGCTATTCCACACGGGACTTCCCGGGCCAAATTCTATTATCTCCGTTCCTCCGTATTAATTTTGAGGAAATTTTCTCGCATCCATCTCATAATTTCTGACATACAGCTATGGAACTTAATAGCCGTGTCGTTCGCTTCTTCACCAGCAGAGACTATAAGCTGGGAGTCATCAGCATAGGAGATTATAGTAAAGCCCTGAGCCCTAATGAGCTTGGCCAAAGGGGCTACGTAGATGTTAAAAAGCGTAGGAGATAAAGAGGAGCCCTGTGGCACTCCACATGGTAGGTGAAAAGGGTCCGACTGTAGACCATCCCATGACAAGCTGTGGTCTCTACCCTCCAAGAAAGAAGCTAGTAGGGCCAATGCCATTCCCTGTACCCCAAACTCCTGGAGCCTTCGAAGCAACACCTTATGATTAACGGTATCGAAGGCAGCCAAGAGATCCAACATCACCAGGACTGCCCGACCTCCCCCGTCTACTATAGCGCGAACATTTTCTGCTGCGATCAACAGTGCTGACTCTGTAGAGTGCTGGGCACGAAAACCGTGCTGAGAAGAGTCAAGCAGATCGTGGGCCACCAAATATGCCGTAAGGGCGCGGTTTAGCTCTTTCTCCAGAATCTTGGCCCCCATGGGCAGGGCGGCAATTGGCCGATAGTTTTTTAAGACAAGGGGGTCTAGTGTGGCTTTTTTTAGCAGAGGTTTGATTATTGCCCTCTTCCAGCTAGACGGGTAGCAGCCGGATTGCATTGCTATGTTAATTACCTGGGACAGCTCTTCCGCAATCACCTCGGCAGCCAGGTGAAAAACTGATGGAGGACAAGGATCTAGAGGTGATCCTGAGTTGGTTGAAATGATCAACCTACGGGTTTCCTCCACCGTAATTGGGGCAAACTCACTAAGTCCCATGTTGTCCCTAGGGCCAGGTTCCGGCCCTAGCTCTCCCCCCTCTGAGCTGGAGGACATACTACTAAACTCATCGTAGATAACCTGAACCTTCTCTTGGAAATATACCGCCAACTTTTGGCAGGTTTCTTGGTCCGGTCAGTAGGTGTTATCCTGCGTCGGTTTAGCCAGAACTGTTATAGTCCTAAACAGCTCCTTGGCCGAGTTGCCAGCCTCCCTAATTTTGGTTGAAAAATAAGCACTCTTGGCTGCCACTATTGCATGCTTGTAGGCTGCAAGGGTGCAGTTATAATGTGCTTTGCCCTCAGCACTGTAGTCCCTTCTCCACAGCCGCTCCACCCTTCTACATGTGGCCTTCAAGGTCTTAAGCTCGATGTTGTACCAAGGTGCGCTTGGTTTGGTTCTCCTGGATCCAAGCAGCTTCTGAGGGGCTACCCTCTCCACCGCCGCCACCAACCAATCCTTAAAGCGCATCGATGCCACAGAGATATCATTAGTGTAGACGGGGCGTGACCCGGCCAGTATATGGAGTAGTTTCTCAGCAGTCACCTGAGACCATGGTCTGATCATACGTTTCTCTGCCCTGCGCCAACAAGTGAGGAAGAAGTGAAAGGTAAAAGCAAGGATAGGAAAAAAGAAGAAAGAGACAGAAGACACAGAGAATATAGCTGAGGGCGGTGACAGCAATTCAAATGAGGATTTTATAACTGAATTATTGTTAAACCGTCCACCTCCATACAATGTAACAAAGACTGGTGGACCAAGTAATGTACCTATGTAATGTACCTTTTGATGTGCCTATGGCACCCGTAACTATGTATCTAAATCTAATGGGTGAGAATTCAGTAATGACAGCCCCTTCAACTTCACATGCCCTAAATGCTCCAGATGCATTGACTGTTCCTGTCACTATTGGTCCAATAGTTCATTTGTATAAGCCTGGATCAGTAGGAAATGCTACACACATTTTGGCTGTTTCTACTGGCACGAACACTGTAGCTAGCAATTCAGTGGGCTTGACAATGTGACCGATTCCTGAGACTCCTATGGCACAGACAAAAGGGAATACTCCATGTGCTGCAACTGTAGACCCTACATTAGATCAGACACAGCTTGACCCAACTAAAAGATTCTTTCAGAGATCATCACCTTTTTTCCTGCCTAGAACACATGAGCTTCCAAATGTGAATTACAGTACCCCTAGGACAGAGATGCCTATGGGAATGCCAACTTCTGACATCCCTTTTGAACTTCCCTTTAAATATAAGTAGTGGTACCTACAGTGGAGAAATAATTCTTAATACCCCAGCAGAACAATCCAACCAGGTCTTACTGCTCGAGAATTTGATGAATGGCTGAGAGGCATAGGCATTCCAACTTTAAGAGGAAATCCTGGAACTAGTGGAGAGAATATTCAGGTCCCAGAAAGGGTAAGGGATGTGGCTAAATTGAAAGTAAAATTAGAAGAAATGATAATTAGAACTCGTGCCATGTGGCAATTGAATGCTTACCAGGAAGATGTTGTTTCTTTGTAAAGATATTACCAGATGTGCAGGACAGACATATGAGAAATTATCTGAATTGGCTGATCGATACGGAATTGATTTGCAGAAATGTAAAGCCTTACGAACAAGTTACAGGTTAAGCACTAGTGACAGAGATTTCACAAACATGAGACCATTAGGAATGAAATTACAGATTAAAGAACTAATTGCCTATGTTCGAAAGTGGAGAGAGTTAGATACATGGGAAGGGAGCTGGTAAAAGAAAAAGGAACAGAAGAAAGTCAGGTTACAAATGCCTCCGTCTGGAACAGAGGAGGAAGACAAGCATGTACACATGCTTCACATGAGAGAAGTTGTAGGTGGAGGGTTTGTCCATATACCGTTGAGCAGGATTAATCTTGAGTCATTCACAAATGATTTTCTGAAATTGAGAGAGAACCCAGTGAAATAGAACAGACAGGTGGATCAATTTATAAAAATATAAAAAGTCTATGGAAAGGTTTGGACACCTTGTTTGACTTTGCGCTTCCAGGTGATTTGTGAGTTGAATGCAAAGCTGCTGTGGATTGGCCTGAAGTGGAGCAGACAAAACATCCTGTATCATATGCTCTGTCCCTACTAGTAATGAAAAAGTATGTTTAGGTGATTATATTTCTGTAATCAAAAATCTCTCCTGAAGAGATTGATGTGGACCAGTTTGACAGAATGACCCTAGAGTCCAGAGAGTCACAGAGACCAGTGAGGCAAAGTATATGGGACATTTTGTTTACAGAATTGTGTATGGATTGGATCCAGAGGTTAGTTCTATGATTCATCAGTATTTGATTTGTTCACAGAGTAAGCCTGTGAGATACAGAGATATGCCAAATATTGCAGTGATGAATTAGAAATGAAACACAAGAAATTGAAGGAAAAATTAATGATAAAGCACATAAAAGCTGCACAGCGAGGTCAGAATCAACAGTTTGTTGGGAATGCTGGTCCCATGAAATGAGTGTATCAGCAGGGAGTACCCAATGATGCAATGTAGCAAGGGTTTCAACAGCAAGGTAGAGGATGAGGTGTCCCAATTGCTCCGAGTATAGGTGTTTATGTGCCAACTTTGAAGAAGACAAATCCCTGCCACATCTGCATTGGGCATTGGAAGCGCGAATGTCAAATTAATACTGGTAACGTGGCTAATAGGAATCAGGTTCAGAATGGTGGATTTGTGCAATCCAAAGGAAATAATATAGTTCAGACACAGCAAGTACAGAGACTTCATATTCCCAATGTACCCCAAGCTCAGGCGATGCAGATTCCACAAGCCACAATGCCACAACAAAACGCAAATGTCCAGAGACACAATGTGAATCAAATTCCCAATGTAAACCCCAATCCTTTTGTGAATCAGGGAACCTCTTAACAGTGCTCTATTTTACAAACAGAAGATGATTACAGCTCAGGCCTGTCACAATGACGAGGCCTGAGAGAGGAGGAGGAGGAGGATTGGGTACTTGGTGCAAACTTAGCTGTAGAACAGAGGGGTCCATTCCTGTGATGTGAAAGGAAATCCTGTCTCATTCCTCATTGACAGTGGTGCTACCCGCTCTACTGTGAGAACAGCAGAGGTTCCCATCCTACCCATCTCAGGGCAAAAAATCCAAGTTGTAGGAGTTGCAAATAGGCAAATGACTACTCCAGTTTCAGAAGCGGAACCTTTCAAAGTAGGGTTCTTTGAAGAGAATTGCCGATTTGTGTTGTATAATTTGAGTCCTGTCAATCTGCTTGGACGAGATCTCTTGTGCAAGCTGAATTGTTCCATTTACTGTACCCCAAACGGGATAGAGTTTAAGACTCATGATGAGGACATTGCCTTTAAACTTGTTAGAAAGAGATCAGAAATTGGACTGTACCCAAAGGTGACAAAGGACGATCTACCCAAGAGCTGAGAGACACAGTGTTACCTAAAGCCTGGGACTTTCCAGGTTAAGACTTGGTCTCATCAGGGGTGTTGAAGCAGTCCGCATCACCGTGAAGCCTAATTCTGAGTATTCAAGAATCCCACAATGTAATCTCACCCCATCATCCATTGCTGGGATTACCCCCTGTGATTGACTCAATGATTGAGCAAGGCATTCTGAAAGAGATTATATGGAATCCATGTAACACACCCATCATGGGTTTACAGAAACCCAGCGGTAAGTATTGCATTGCCCAAGACCTGCAAACGATTAACTCCATTGTTGTTCCTTGTTGTCCTGTGGTCCTGAATTCAGCTGTGATTTTGTTTCAGATTCCATGTGAAGCTCAGTGGTTCTCTGGCAAACAGGCGCGGCATCGATTCTTTCAAGTGCACCACAGGGCCTGCATTGGAGTTGGTGCAGTGATTTCGGACTTTAGAGGTCGGTGCACTGGACTCGGCGTGCAGCAGATTTTTCAGCTGCTTGCAGGCACTGCGTCGATTCTTTGGCTGCATAGCAGAAGTGCATGGAAATTTTTCCCGCTTGTCAGTGAGACATCAGAAATACAGGTGTTCAAAGGGCGATGGGTCAATTTCCTTAGTTTCTTCAAGCTTTTTCAGCTCAGCAACAGGAACAACCTCCAGAGGCCCAGAATTGGAACAGGGTCCTCCTGGCAGGTCAGAACGCCTAGCAGTGGAGTTCAGGGAAGCTAGTCTTTTTGTGACCCTGAGACTTCAGAAGAAAAGGCAAGCACACAGAAGTCCTTGGAGATTCTTAACAAGCAGGTTCACAGTAAAGTTTCAGTCTTTGGCTTCTCCTTGACAGAAGCAACAACTGCAGGCCAACTCAGCAAAGGGGCAGTCTCCGCCTCACAGCTCTTCCACTCTTCTTCCTTGGCAGATGTTCCTCTTGATTCAAAAAGTAATCAAACGTTCTGGGGTTTTAGGTCTAATATTTACACCCCATTTTCTCTATGTAGTCTTTGTTGCAAGAGACTCAGAGCTTAGTAAAAACCAGTTCTGTCCTCTCTGTCTCAGATTCACTACAGAAGGTGGAGACTGCATTGTGCAGTGTAGACATAGCCTATTCAGGTTCTAGTGAAATCTCCTCCCACCACTCTAAATGAAGGAAGGTCTATTCAGCTTAGCTATGAGTCACTCAGGAAAGGCAGCACTCACCTCAACCCTCCTTGTGACTGTCTAGAGTGAATGCACATCCCCAGCTCCCGTCACTCCCAAACCAGATGTTGGATACACAAACAGGCAGAGGTACAAAGGATGGTTAAACACGAAAATGCCCACTTTCTAAAACGGGAATTTTCAAACATACAATTTAAAAACCACCTTTACTAAAACATGTGTTATTAGGTTCTGAGTTCAGAGAGCCTAAACTCCATTCCTCTATCTTGTGCCAATAGAAACTTACACTTGTAAGATGTTACAAAGCAGCTCCCATGTTAGCCTATGGTACAGACACCCTTTCAATAGTGTAAAATGAAATGCACAGTATTTCACTATCAGGACAATTTAAACAAACCAGCACCCTGCCCATGGGGGTACCTTGGGTCTACCTGAGGGGTGCCTTACAAGTGGTTGCACTTAACTAGTGTTCAAGTAAACATGTACTTGAGAAACTGTGTGCACAGCAGGGTGTGTTTAAAACAAAGTTTGTAACAATTATTTCATGCTAACAAAAACAATTCTGGCTACGTAATCATAACATTTTTCATTATTATTTGCATTGTTAGACATTCATGTAAATGATTACATTAAATCGTCCATTACATTGAAATTTGCTTCAATATATGCATACAACTGTCAAAGTATTACAAAATACAAAATCATATGCTTGAAGAACACATTCTTCTTAGACATGACTCTGTCCTATTCATGCGGTGCCCTATGCATTTCGGGACACTTGGTCCCTTCTTCAGGGGCCCCCTAAGCAAAACTAAATGACAACCGCAAATGTCAGTACCTCTATTTACATATTATAAAACTACAAATAGCTTCCCCCAACCTCCCGGGTCAGTTGTAAAACCAGTGTGCATCCTATGCCACATGGTAGGGTAACTCGCCCCAATGGTGTTCATGCATCATGTGATTTAACAATCACATCATCACAAATAAAAATGCCATCACACACCAACAATCTGGCTTCCTGTGCTCCTGCATGATATACACTGATGATATATGTTCCTCCTGCTGCATTCGTAAGCTGTCATTAGCAACATATATTATCAGTTACTATGAAGGATTAACATCTACATGTAAAAGATGTCACTGTATATTTGAAATTTTGCATCGAATGACTGTTGTACCTACTGCTGCATTTGTTTGTTTTCATTATCAAGAGATGGTATTAGTTACTATGAAGTATTAACATTCATATGTACAAGATGATTGTTGTATATTTCAAACGTTGTATCTAATGACCGTTGGTCGGGGGAGAATCTTTCATTCCACACGTAGGTTAAAATAGAGGTGCTGATGGGTAGTATCACCCAACTTTAAGATGGCCACCTTAAACACGAGCTATTTGTTCAGATGTAGCAACAGTCCGACTGGAGGGAGAATAGTAATCTTGAAGAGTGTGATAGAAACTCGCTATGGTGAAGGTTTCCTAGAACATAGCCCGACCGTGGTAGAACCGCACTATAGCTAAGTATGTTGAGCTCATAGTTCGGTAAATATTGGAGAACATATTGTTGTTAAAGAACGTTATATAGGCACAACACAGTGATACGATGGCCACAGTAAATTTTGTAGGTTTGATTAATGAGTATACAAGGGGGCGGAGTTAGTCCGTCTTTAAATTCACAGCTCGAAGTAACAGCCTATTGCCGGCAGTAAGTCCAGATCAAGAAGAGGGCTGGAGTATCAATTACACCTTGTCGTGTATAACAGGGTACGTAATTGGTATGGTTTACAGCTAAAATGGACCCGCCATGGTTCGTTCTGACGGACAGTCACATTGCAGGATTGAATGTGGCTTAGAATAACCTTGTGTAATAGATGTCGGTCTGTCATTGTTGCAGGTCCAGCATTGGTGTCTTCACTCTTCAAACTTTTAGTGAGTGCTTCAGGCATGATAGTATGGGGTGCACATAACGTTAACACGCGGGCTTAACAGAACGGATATCTTGATATTGGTGACACTTGTGTGTCTTAGATTCTAGCAACCGAGTTTTCTATGTGGAGTAGACTTGTGAAAGAAACTCCGTTTGTGGCAGTGAGAATTTTGAATTAGTTTAATTCCACTTTGCAGATCGCATGTCGGAAGCACACTTTTGTTACTAAAGAGAAGTGATTTCAAATGTTGATTGCACAAAGCAGGAGCATGGGAAGCCAGATTGTTGGCATGTTCTGGTATTTCTATTTGTGATGATGTGATTGTTATAAGGACATGATGTATGAACACCATAGGGGCAAGTTACTCTACCATGTGGCATAGTAGGCACCCTGGTTTTACAATTGACCCGGGAGGTTGGGGGAAGCTATTGGTAGTTTCATAATATGTAAATAGAGGTACTGACATTTGGGGTTGTCATTTAACTTTGTTTTAAAGGCCCCTGAAGAAGAGACCAAGAGTCCCGAAATACATAGGGCACCACACGAATAGGACAGAGTCACGTCTATGAAGAATGTTTTTCTTCAAGCATATGATTTTGTATTTTGTATTTTGTAAGACTTTGGCAGTTGCATGAATATATTGAAGTGAATTTCAAATGTAATGAATGATTTAATGTAATCACTTACATAAATGTCTAACAGTGCAAATAATAAGAAAAATTGAATGATTACGTAGCCAGAATTGTTTTTGTTAGCATGAAAAAATTGTTACAAACTTTGTTCTAAACACACCCCGCTGTGCACACAGTTCCTCAAGTACGTTTACTTGAACCCTAGTTTAATATTCACAATGGGGTATTGGCAGCCTCCAGATACTGTGAAGCATGCTAAATAGTCTCAATTTAGCCTGGTTTAAACAGTTTTATTTAAAAGATTGAGATTAACCGCGCACTGCACCATTGAAATCCACATTCATATTCATTTCAAGAGAGTGCACTTGAAATGAGACACTTTTACAGGGCTACTCGTGTAGTTGGCACAACCTGTGCTGCAAGCCCACTAGTAGCATTTGATTTACAGGCCCTGGCACACTTAGTGCACTTTACTAGGTACATACCAGTAAATCAATTATGCCAATTATGGATAACTATGTTTATACAAAACAAGGGAACCCAATAGGTAATCAAGGACCTTGGGTAGTGATAGTTTACAAAAACAATGGTCCTTGATAAGGCTCAGTATAAATAGAAATAAATATAGAATGAAATATCTTCTATATAACCACTGTCCAGCCGGACAGTGAGATTTAATCAGTGAATATTTACAAAGAATTTTAAGCGGCACATGAATAAAGTGGGACACAGTCCTCTATCCTACACAAAAAAGTGAAAACGATGGACATAAAAGGACAAACTGTCAGGCAATACGAAGGAAGCTTGTTGGTAAATATTCAAGGTTAGACAAGCGTGATAAACAACCAAAACCATTACACATTACATTTGAATAAGTTTGTGTGCACGGTTTAAAAAGTCGACAACGTTTCGATCCCTTCTAGACAAATAATGGGATCATCACCAGGATAAACTTAAATAAATGCCTGAAAGACATACATCTCCATAATCACATACATTATTGGGAATAAAGAGGAAAAAAAGGGTTTGAAAAATAAGTTAAAAGGAAGCAGAAACCTTTTTACGCAAAATGCCACGCACAAGACCCACACAAGACTAGAGATGGAACTGACGCACTTAACGACTGTGCAAGTGGAACTAATAGCAGTCGAGTAAATATGGTAAATAATCCATGTGAAAGATTCAATGAAAGTCACACACCTGTCAGTACAAAATAAATCAGTATTGACAAGGCTGAGCTGCAGGAGTGCCGGTGTGGGGATAGTAGGTGAATGAGGACGCCAACGTGTGAAGCTTACCTCATAAGAGAGTAACGAAAGTTTCTCGTGCGTTCAGTGCTACAAGCCTGTAACAGTGCAGGTTTCTAAGACAGACGAAAGGCGTGATTTTAGGTCGCGTTTTAAGGGAATATGTAACGTGCTCTCGCTGTGGCGGCAGGAGCGAATCTTAATTAGGCAGCGGTCGGGTAGTGCTACTAAGCAAGGGGTCTGAGAGCAATCCATGGGGATGGGTGCGATGCTCTGGGGGTCAGAAGGGAGTTAGTTAGGGCTGTGGTAGCGGGTAAATTGGAATAAGCGGCGGCGAGTGTGCGGGGGCTTACCTTAGTAAATTAATTACTTGGCGGCGCTATGAAGCAAGGAGTCTATTTCGGCAAATTCGGAGGGAGACATTTAGGAATTCCAAGCCAACAAGCAGCTTGTCCGTCTGGGAAACCAGTAGAAGGGAGCGGGGGGAAAAAACAGAATGGAAGGAGAAATTACTCTTTGCTAGAGAATTATCCGCTGTGTAAACACTAACACCCTTATGCATCAAGCCAAAATCCAGTCGGTAAAATACCGATTCCTTATTAGCTCCCGGTATTAAGTAAAAAATACCCAATCCCAATGCATCAACCCAAAAGCAGAAATCGGTATTTAAGGAATCCTTAAATAGCGATTCTTTAAATAGGGATTCCTTAAATACCGATTCCTTAAATAGCGATTGCATTTAAGGAATCCCAAAGTGAGATTCCTTAAATGCAATGCATCAAAGTTAAAAAATTAGCGATTTCGCTAATAAGGGGAGCAAATTACCATGAAGATGAACTGCATGGTAATTTGCAAAAACTTTGAAAAATGCACTTTTGTGCATTTTTCAAAGTGTCATGTTGCGCACACACATGCCCTTAGAGCATGTGTGTGTGCAACATATGTGCACATATCATTTTCAGGGGTGCAACAGGGTGTCCTTTTGACACCCTGGCACCCTTGAAAGTGCTCCAGCTATTAGCGATTCGGTAATACCGAATCGCTAATACAGAATGGCTTTACATTCATTCCTATGGGCCTCCAAGCCCATAGGAATGAATGGGTAGGTATTCCTTATTACCGATTCGGTATTACCGATTCGGTAATAAGGAATGTTAAGGAATCGCTATTTGAATAGCGATTCCTACATGCATAGCCTTTTGCTATTCCTTATTAGCGATTCCTTATTTTTCGCTAATAAGGAATCGCAAATGCTAATGTTGATGCATATGCCCCTAAGTGAGCTGTTACAGTGCTTACCTCGAAGCGGTAAATACCGCGCGGTGCTAGAAGCTGGGGTGTCAGGGCGGCTCAATGACCGTCTCAGCGGCGCGCAATGGCTCGAATGAGTGCAGCGTGTGAATTCCGGTAGCAATTAAGTACCGAGGCTGAACCTACTATCCCCACACTGCAGCCCAGCCTTGTCAATACTGATTTCTTTTGTACTGACAGGTGTGTGACTTTCATTGAATCTTTCACATGGATTATTTACCATATTTACTTGCTTTTAGTTCCACTAGCAGAGTCATTAAGCGCGTCAGTTCTATCTCTAGTCTCGTGTGGGTCTTGTACGTGGCATTTTGCGTAAAAAGTTTTCTGCTTCCTTTTAACTTATTTCTCAAACCCTTTTTTTCCTCTTTATTCCCAATAATGTATGTGATTATGTAGATGTATGTCTTTCAGGCATTTATTTAATTTTATCCCGATGATGATCCCATTATTTGTTTAGAAGGGATCGAAACGTCATCGACTTTTTAAACCGTGCACACAAACGTATTCAAATGTAATGTGTAACGGTTTTGGTTGTTTATCACGCTTGTCTAACCTTGAATATTTACCAACAAGCTTCCTTTGTTTTGCCTGACTGTTTGTCCTGTTATGTTCATTGTTTTCACTTTTTTGTGTAGGATACAGGACTGTGTCCCACTTTACTCATGTGCCGCTTAAAATTCTTTGTACATATTCACTGATTAAATCTCACTGTCCGGCTGGACAGAGGTTATATAGAAGATATTTCATTCTATATTTATTTCTATTTATACTGAGCCTTATCAAGGACCATTGTTTTTGCAAAAAGTCATGGATAACTAATCAAAATTACAATTTACACAGGGAGCACTTGCACTTTGACACTGATCAGCAGGGGCAAGGTGCCCAAAGCATCTAAGCCAGCAAAAACGAAATCCAGCCCATAGTCATAAAATGCAGGATGCAGAGGAACAATGTCTGGGGATACCACGCCAAAGATGCCAAAACTAACAATGCCAAAACTGACACCAAGCCTTACTCAAGCTGACACAGGAAGATGTCTCAGATCTGGAACCATGGGATGACAGCTGCATGTGTGCCTTCTCAGAGCTGAGAGAATGTCTCTGCCTTGCCCTGGCACTGAGAATGCCTGATTATAATAAAAGGTTTTGCTTTGTTTTGCAGTGAAAGGGAGGGCTGCGCTCTCTCAGTGCTAATCCAGATGCACCGGAATGTTCACAGACCCATAACAAATTTTTCTGCCACACTTGATCCCGTAGCTGCTATGTTGCCCGGCTTTCTCAAAGCTGTGGCCTCCGCAGGTGTTGGCATCGAGCAGTACAAGAGCATTGTCATAGGTCATCCATTGACGGTTTTTGTCTCTCACTCTGTAGAAGTCCTTTTAACTCATACCAGAACCAAATACTTAACTAATAGTTGGCTCACCAAATATGAGCAAGTCATATTTTGTTTACACAACGTCATGTTTAGGAGATGTGCAATACTAAATTATGCTACCTTATTACCCATCCCTGGGAATGAAAATGTTGAAGGTAAAGTTGAGCATGACTGTTTTGATGTTACTGAACTATGCACCAAGTGTATACCTGACATACAAGATGCGTCACTACCGGTATCCGATTATGTCATGTTTGTTGATGGCTCCCGCATACGAGACCTAATGGAAACCTGAGAGCTGACTATGCAGTCTGTATTGTCTCAGGTGTGGTTGAAGCCTCCTGGCTTCAAGGAGTATTTTCAGCAAAAGTGGCTGACTTAATTGCTGTTACTAGAGCATGCTGTGTTTCAGACCAGCTAAGAGTGGCAGTTTTCAATGATAGTCAGTATGGCTTTGGTGTAGTTCACGACTTTAGACAGTTATGGTCCCAAAGCAGACTTATGACGTCTTTGGGGTCACTCATTTGCAATGGCAAGAGTGTTCATAACCTCGTGCTGGCTTTCCAGTTACCAGCCCAGATTGCAGTTGTGAAATATGCCGCCCATCGAAACGTCATTGACTGTGTGACAGTGGGCAATAGGTACACTTATTAGACAGCAAGAAATTACTCTCTAAATGCTTGCACCTTTAACTAGGAGAATCACAGTGAGAAATTGGATGACACAAATTGCAACCTGTTGTTGACCGCAGTTAATCCTTGGAAATAGGTTAAGAGATTACAGGAAGAAGTGTCAGAAGCAGAACAGCAAAGCTGGGTTAGAGCAGGTTGTGGCATAAGAAATGAGGATGACATTTGGGTTTAATGAGATGGAAGATCTGTGTTGCCAAATAGCTTGCTGTCTCTAATAATGAGACATTATCATGAACCTGCACATGCAGGGGGAGACACCATAGTGCACCAGTTTAGGCGAACATGGTTTAAACCCATGATTTAGACTGATGGCTTAAAGATTGTGTCAAAAATGTGTTGTGTGCCAACAGCAGAATGCAGGCAGAAAGACAGCAGTAACACTGAGTCACATAGGGCGATCAGAAGGTCCCTTCAATAGAATGCAACTGGACTTTATCAAGATGCCTCTGTGCAATGGGTTGAGATATTTCCTGGTGACTGTATGTATTTCCTCGTATTGGGTTGAAGATTACCCGACCAGGAGAAATGATAGTCCCACAGTGGCTAAATTGTTGTTGAGGGAGTTAATTCTGCGGTTCAGTTTTCTGACTTCTCTGGAGTCATACCGAGTAACTCATTTTAATAATGAGGTCCTGAAGATGTTGTGTGCAGCATTGCAAGTCGAACAGTCACTCCACTGCAGTTACCAACCAGAGGCTTCTTGAGTTGTAGAACAAGTAATGCCACTTTTAACTCCAGATTGGCTAAGGTGTGTTTTATCTTCCCTGAAATGGCCTGAAGCATTGCCTCTTGTGTTGATGAGTCTACGCAGTACTCCTGATAGAAGGAAAGGATTGTCCCACCATGAAATCATCATGGGAAGGACCATGAGACTACCAGTTGTGTTTCTGAATGAGCCTGTGAACATTAATGGTGACATGATTCTTGATTACTGCAAAGGTCTGGCTGATGTGGTGTGTTCTGTGTCTCACCATTTTGGAGAGGCTACAGCCCTGCCTCAACATGAGCAGCACCATTACCTCAGTCCTGATGACTGGTAATTGTGAGGAAGCACACATGCAAGTTGGTGCTTGGAGCCTAGGTGGTGTGGCCCCTACCAGGTGATTCTGGTCACCATAACATCTGTGAAGTGCAGAGGTCTCCCTAACTGTGTACTAGCTGCTCACACTTGCAGAGTCCCTTGTCCCCTTGATGATACCACCACTTGTTCCTGATGTGCCAGCAGTTACAGTGAGAATGAGGGAGCAGGTTAGTCAAAGTGTTGGGATCAGCAAGAAACTGGGATAGTGCTTGTTCGGGATGAGTGGGTCTGGCAGAGTCAACAGTTGAAGTAGGTACAGAAGGGTCCCATCCTGCAGTGTTTACTGAGCCAGATACAGACCCTTGCTCAAAGTCTAGTGCATTAGTAACGCGTGTTGTACCTAGACACCGGTGACCAAGAAGACAGGAAAGAGAGAGATACTGTTTGCCTGAAGTGCATGTGCCACACACTGTCCCAGAAGATATTGACGGAACTGGCCTAAGTGACAGCGATGAAGAAGGGCCAACTGTATGGAGATCAAAGAGAGCTAGAATACCTTGCCAGAGGTATTCCTCATCTGAATGGACATATCTAGATGTCAATGACCAGGAGGGAGCATGTTGTACCTTTTGCCATAACAATTTGCAACCAATTGAGTCTCCTTGAACTGGAATTTGTGGCTCAACTCAGTCTTGAAATTGTATTGCCACTAAATAGATTTATTATGGAATGGATCATTAGTGAGTTTGAACTGAGGATTTATTAGAGGACAAAACATAAAATATTTGCCCATACTACAAAGAAGAGTACAAAGATCCGAGTCTGCTAAAGCATCGTGAAGTTGCCCCTGAGAAGAACACTGAGTAGGGCTACAGAAGCCTCATGAAGATCATTGGACCAATTTTACTGGAAAAGAGATTTGAAATGTGCTTTGCTCTGTGCAAGTAGAAACTAACTGAAAGGGCTCTGCTGCAATCTTCTAGTTTAAAGGCCTGAGATCAGCAGAACTCATGGGGCCTAACCCAAACACTAGTAGACGTAGGTGCTTATGGTATGTCATGTTAAGTTTTTTAAAGAGCACAAACACTCATGAATCGTTCTTCAAGAGCTTCCTTAAAGTCAAAATTTGGGTGTTCTTTTGATGTGCAATTGTAGAGCATTCCAAGTTTTTGTGGCTCCCAGGAATAAACTCCTGCCACCCCAGGTAGAATGTTTAAACCTGGGGACAATGGCACATTGGGCAGTGGCAGAGCGTAGGATCCTATCTGGGGTGTACCAAGAAAAACGATGTTCTAGAAAGCCAGGGGCTAAGCCGTGAAGTGCTTTGTAAGCAATACAAAGTGCTTTAAAAGTAATCCTCTGTCTAACCGGGAGCCAGTGCAGATTCCTGACAGCTTTGGACACTGAGTGATACTTAAGGATTTTTAGGAGGAGTCTGGCAATGGCATTTAGCTGAATTTTCCGTTTATTCAGGGTGTATTTATTCACAGTGAGAAGTAAAATGTTTCAGTAATCCAATTTAGCCTTAAAAGCTTTTTGGAGGTGTGTTGGAATGAACGATAGAATCCTCATTAGCATTTTGAGTGTGAAAAGAGCAGAAGAGGACACTGAGTTCACATGGTTTATACAGTTCAATTTATTGATGATCAGAACACCCAGTTTCTGAGTCTTCGTGACAGGT
This sequence comes from Triturus cristatus, assembly GCF_964204655.1. Lineage (NCBI taxonomy): Eukaryota > Metazoa > Chordata > Amphibia > Caudata > Salamandridae > Triturus > Triturus cristatus. Next base: position 736,235,506 of record NC_140585.1, read on the forward strand.
AATGGTAGAGGGCACATATCCTCTGGCAAGAAAGGATGGGGTCCACAAGAAAGTTTGAGCCCCAAAGAGCATCACTTCTGTCTTTCCTGCGTTCAGTTTTAAACAGTTCATTTCCATCCATTTGCTAACTGCCTGCATACAGTGGCAGAATTTGGAGCTCATGCCTGAGTCATCCTTGGCCAGGGAGTGAGCCTGTGTGGCGCGTGGAACTCCACAAAGTTACACGGACTTCCACAAGTAGCAGAGTGGGTTACCTCACACCGTTCGTACTGATTTTTAGTGCCGGGTGTTTGTCTTGTGCTGTAAAATCAGCGTGATCTACTTCTCGCACAGTGCAAGAGGGTGCTTCATCTTTTAGCTGCTCGAGTAGAAGTTTAACTTGAGCGGCAGTTTACCTGCTGGGAAGTCGTCTAGTGATGGATTTAATTGGCTCATGCTTGGCAACTTACTATTGGTGAGCTCGAGTGAGGAAATCACTCTGCTCTTCCACATGCAGGTTATCGGAACTCTGCGAGCTCTGCAAAGGGCGAAATGCGAAAAACTCTGCAAACTTCACAAATGGAGCGGAGTTCACCACCCAGGTTTACCATGGAGATGACAATTTGGGTATTGTGCATGTAGGAGGTTGAGGAAAAGCCAAAGCTTATTGTTATGTAGGCCTAGGGAGTTATATAGACATTAAAAAGTGTTGGACTAAGCCAGGACCTCTGAGGGACTCAGCATGGGAAAGAGTGGGATGCGAGACGAACTCACCAAGCCAGACCAACTGTTCTTGGCCTCAAAGGAAGGACTTCAACAGGTCCCAGGTGGGATCTGGTGACACAAATTTCTGTCAGTCGATACAGCAGCAGAAGCTCATAATTAAGAGTGTTAAAACCTGCAGAGAGATCAAGCAGATTGAGGGCTGCCCCACTGTGTAGGAGTATTTGTTTGTTTTGACATTAGTACTAATCGCTTTGCTTGTAGTTTTGATTTTGTCCCATCCATCACAGGTAAAGAAGCTTAGGTCTACACATGCTTCTCAAACACCACTTCCTACTTACAACAGGTTTCCTGCCATAGATGAGAAAGAATGCCACTGGAGGATAGTATTAGTTGAATATTTACTTAAAATTGCTTTATGAATATGTTAACACTGTGAATGCTAGGGATTGCTCCGTTGGTATGCAATTGCCTGAATCAGTTACTGAGGGGATTACATATCATCATCTACCCTTGACATTTGGAGCTAATTGCAGCTTATTACTGAGGTAATTGTATGGCAAGGGTAATACTATTACTTGAATCATAACTCGTTTTTTCAGATATTCCTGTGCTGAAGCACCTGAATCCACAACCTGATGCTAAAAACTCTGAGATAGTGGGACATTACTTTAGACCCATCATGACATTAGATATAGCTTATGCACATAGACATAACTTGTTACTTAACAGGTGTAGAAACGAAATTTGTATATTCAGAAGAAGACATATGAAGAGACATATTAGCTAAAGCAACAAATCATTCAAAAGTGCCACAATGGGCTAAAGATGCCAGTGAGCCTAGATTAGTGGTTAATATGGCAGTGTATGACAGTGTTGGCTTTAGATTGGCAACATTAAGGGAGAATATTTATATTCATTAGCAAATCCACAACTGACACAAATTTCACAGGTAATAGGGAATGTGATTATACTTTTGAAGTTTGTGGGAAATGGGGATTATACCTAGATGGAGCAGATCATGGGTAAAAAGTATTTTACAGGTTACCCAAGAAATGGCATGGAACATGTTACATGGGATAGTTTTTACAAATATTTATCGTGGGGGACAACTTGATGATTCAATGAGGGAACAACATGTGAGGACAAAAAGGGGTCCTAATGCAGGTGAAATTATATGCAACTCACACAAGTTTAGAAAGTTTCTACTGAAGTTGATAAGTTATCCTTTGGTAGAACCGGAGGATTTTTAGTTGGAGATACAGAAGTGGTTGCAATCAGATCTATGTTTTTGCAGAATCGACTTGAATTAGATGTCTTTATTGCAAAAGAGGGCAGAGTCTCCAAATGCTAAAAGTTCAACAATGTACCACTTACATCCCAGATGAGAGTAAGGGCTTGTAGAAATACATACAGAACATTACTGAGGTAAATAAATTTTTGAAAGGGTTGACAGCAACAGGTACTTGGGAAGCAATAGGAAATGCATTTTCTGCTATAGGCATATGGTTTGGAAACCTAGGTAGGGGAATTGTTGTATGCATTTTGAAACCCTTAGTGATAATTGCTGTTTGTGGATTATTCTTGTTTGTAATCTGAGAGGGACACAAATGTGCACAAGTGAAGGAAGGAATAAAGAAAAAGTGAGCAGATATAGAAATAGAAGACAGACATAGCAAATTCTATGATGACATGAAATTTCCAGAAGATTCCCGAAGAAAGATATGAAAACAACCAGATTATGATTTGTCCATCCGATAAGATATTGATATGTTGGCTTGATTCACTATCAAAGGGAAGATGTGTGCAAAGCAAACGTTGCCCATTGTTTACACATCACAAATACTTCACAACTTCAGAGCAGATCCACGACATGAATATGCATTTGGCTCTCAATTCTTATATGATCTAGAGATATTACAATTAGTGTTGCATTTGCCATTTTTACTAAAGTGCATTTACTGTAGGATTAGTGAACTTACTCAAACTATGTTTTTAACCGTATTGCATGAGAAATTAGTAAACCATCCGTACTTAGTAGATATGTACTCACTATAAAAATGAAATTCAACTTTTTATAATGGGTGCCTTCGTATACTGAATAACATTTACTGAGCAGATATTTAAATATAAATCATCCTCATATATGTAAAATATGATTACACATGAAATGCTAAAGAGTTTGTGTAATGTGTGCCCTAATATTTCACATATTTCATTTAAATGTAGTTCTTAGCCATACTTACACATGAATAGTCAAAAGCATTTACTCTATGCTTCATGTAACCTAAACCTAATGCACTGATCATTCATATACAATGATGTTGAAATGTTCACACATATATTAAATGTGCACTCTTGCTAATACCTTAAGTTGACAGTTTAGGCCTATAGTTCTTCATGCTACATAAATGCTGGTTTTTATTTTCTGCTAATGTGGCATTTCTTGCAGGTGTTCACACGCATTGTTAGTTGTAGAATAGATACATTAATGCACTAAAGATAGAGAGTGAAAGAGCCTGAGATGACCTTGACGAAAAGAACATGGAGGACCAGAGGGTTAAATGAAAACCCTATTCAGCAGTGTTTCAACCTGGTATGTGCATGAGAGGACAATGTTGTTCCCACGTTTGGTGTGGGATATTTGGAAATTGTTGCAGTCTACAATGTGAGAAGTGGAGAAAGAAAATAGACCCCTGATGACATTTGTGAAAGAGGGGCCCAAGTAAACTTTTGTGTGTTATAACTCAGTGTTCACACCGTTGGAGATTCAGATGCTTTTGCAGATGCCCTATAGATGCTTTCCAGAGCCCTTTAGGTTCACTTATCACAGCTTTCCTGAGCTTTGGACCTCTACACTTTGCTTTGATTCGTTGCCGAGTGTGGCTTAGGTTAACACTCACTTGCATGACCCAAGAAGACACTTAAGGAAGCTTCTGAAATGCTGACATCGTTCATACTTATTTTACCCTTGCCTAGGTCTAAGTTACTTCATGGAAATTCCTGATTATTGAGATCCTTCAGATTTTTTAGAACATCCCTTCAGCTGGAACTCTACTTTAGGTGATTTAGATGTATCCGTGTATAGACAACACAACTTGCAGCATTTCTCTGAGCATCGGATACTCCTCTTGATCTTTTGTATTGCACTGACTGAATTTCTTGTTTGCCTAATATTGATCCAGCTCAATTTCGTCTGCAGGTTGTGCTTGCCTTTTTTTATTCTGTAGCTTTATAGCATGGTGTTTAGAGTATTGTATCTTAACTTGATTTTGAATTTGTAGTAAACCTTCTTAACCATAGCTCCTGATTCCCGGTCCTTATTGTGTAGCCAAATGGGTTACACTGTTAATTCATATTGATTGATGAAATACTAACTCTACTCACACATCAGTGTGGATAAAAAAGGTTAATTGTATGAAGATATGTGGTAAGAGAGTGAGTCCAGTAAAGGTTGGATCATGGTCTTTGATTTGAAATCTGGGCTTCACTTTCAAAACATGACTCAAATGAAAAATAATAAAAAACAATGGCAGAACTTTTAGGCTTCGGTTTAATGAAACAACACATGCAAACACAAGCATGCTGAAAAGATGTCTCCATGCGGTTGCATATTAAAACCAGATTTTATGGCTTTCCAAATGCTTGGTAGTGTTCCATTGGTGGTGGTAGTACTCATTGTAGGTATGGTGGTTGTTAGAAATGGGAGTCTCTAGTTGGCAAGGGTTTGCCCCATTGTCCAAAAAGGGGCACTTCCTTCTAGTCAGGATAAGGGGGATACACTCCTAAAATAACCCCTGCTCACCCCCTTGGTAGCTTGGCACAAGCAGTCAGGATTATCTCAGAGGCAGTGTGTAAAGAATTTGCACACAACCAACAGTAACACAGTGAAAACACTACAAAAGAACAACACTCCAGTTTAGAAAAATATCCAATACTTTATTATTTCAAAACAAGATCAAAATGATAAAAATCCACCATACAGTACTTAAAAAATATGCACTTTGCAAGAATACCCTTAAAATGCAGTTCCTTGAAGTCGGTAGCTCCGTCCGGTGCTACCGTGGTGCTGAAAAGAACAGAATCCACTAGTTCCGTCCGTCCGCATTGTTCGTGGTGTCGGCAGCAGCGTAAACAGTAGCTTTTCAATGTGGCTAATCACGTTGCTGTGGGCCAGTCACAGCAACGTCGTGGTTGCGGTGTCAAGCATAGCAGTGTGGCGTGGGGTGCTCTCAAGGCACGGTGCAGGCAACGGCTCAGTGATGGTCATCCAGCGGCATCAATGAGACCAGTGTTGCAGTGCAGAGTGAGGCAGTGCTTGTTGTTGTGCTGAGAGATCATGATGCAGGTAACAGAGCTGGTTGCAGATAGCTGGCGTTGGTCGATCCAGACGGTGGTGTGGGACGGGACAGTGCATCGTGAGACCTGCGAGCGGTGACCCCAAGCCACAGTGCAGTCACAGGTGTTGAAGTCAGCGGGAAGTGATTGCATCAGTAAGACCAGGGCAGTGAAGTGAAGCGAGGGGGTGCAGAGTGTGGTGTCCACAGGTCACGATGCATGCAGCAGCTCGGTGGCAGTGGCAGCAGTTGTCATCGTCAGTGAGACCAAGGTTGCGGTGTGAGATGTGGTGGTGCCCTCTGCGGTGCCTTCAGGACACAGAGCCAGCGACGGAGTCGGTTGCTTTCCCCCCTCTGTGGCAACTAAAACCACAGTTCCAGAGGTGGTACCCAAGGGTCAGTGAAGTCTTTGCGGTCCCTGACACTTCAGAACAGGAGGAAAGCTCTACTTCAAGGCCTTGGAGATACTCAGTAACAAGTTGAGAAAGTTCAGTCCAGTCCTTTCACTGACCAAGGCAGAAGCAGCAACTGCAGGCCAACCTAGCAAAGCAACATTACAGCAAAGGGGCAGTACTCCTCCTAGCAGTTCTTCCAGCCCTTCTTCTTGGCAGGTTCCTTGATTCCAGTGAGCTCTAAAATTCTGGGATCTGGGTCCCAATATTTATACTCAGTTTCTCTATGTTCTTTTGGGCAGAGAGTGCCTGCGTCCAGCCCAAACCAGCTCTGTTCTCTCTGGCCTGGCTTCCTGGTAGGAGGTGGAGACAGCATTGTCCAAGGCAGACCAGGCCCAATCAGGCGTAAGGAATTCTCATCCCACTGCTCTAAATGCAGCCCAGGTCTATTCAACCCAGCCCGCACTCATCCAGAAAAGTCAGGACACTTCCCAACCCCCCCAGTGGCTGTTTGAAGAGAATGCACATCCCCAGCCCCTGTCACTCCAAAGCCAGACAGTCAAGCCACAAACCCAGCAGAGGGACACACAATGGCTAAGCAAGAAAATACCTTCTTTCTAAAAGGGGTATTTTCAAAAACAGAACACAAAAACCATCCTTACTAAAAGGCGCATTTTTATATTCTGAGTTCAGGCATACTAAACCCCATTTCCTTATCTTGTCCCAGTGGGGAGATATGCTTATAAGATGTGGGTCACTTGCTCACTTTGTCACTTGATTCAAGCTAGCCTGGCTGATAAAGGCTGTTAGCCCGAAACCGTTCCCTTGGTTCCGGTCCAGGGAAGACATGGCTTGGCAGTTTGGGCTGGACTGTTCTCATGAGGCACAGGGTCAAGACTGATTTGCATATATCTGTGTCTGAACTGAGGTGGTAAAGTGAGCTAAAGAATGATTATGGATTCAACCCAGATCTGTGACTGGAGGTGAGTGTTTGAAAAGTTTCAGCACTCCGTCCATCATCTCCTTGTGTTTGCTTTGTTTGCCCTAAGTTGGCAGAGTATGACCAGACGTGGGTCCCTTGCTCACTTTGCCACTTCCTCACTTTGGATTCAAGCTAGCCTGGCTGAAGAGGGCTGTTAGCCCGAAACCGGTCCCAGAATGCTTGTTTCCGGTCAAGGGAAGACATGGCTTGGCAGTGCGGGCTGGACTGTTCCCATAAGGCACAGGGTCTAGACTGATTTGCATATAGCTGTGTCTGAACTGGGATGGCAAAGTAAACTAAAGAATGATGATGGATTCAACCCAGATCTGTGACTGGGGGTGAGTGTCTCACACTGTAGGTAGTGGTAGGAGGAAGCCAAATGTGAATGACAGCCAACATGCAAGCAGATAGATGGATGAAGCGGGCAGACTTATAGAAGATATATATATATATATATATATATATATTCACTGAAAAAACCATAGGTTTCACACATGTTATAGTTAGCTGGACATTTTACTGATAAAAAACCATTGAAATTCCCCCGTTATAGTTAGTGCAGGCAACTATAACTGACGCGACCGCAATCCTCTGCTGATGCTAATACTGTATTTAGACACTTATTTGCCCATGTCTTCTTCCATTAAATTTTAGCTATACATATATTACAAATATTTTTTTTTCATAAAGACACATATGTCATCAGCAGAGGATTGCGGTCGCGTGAGTTATAGTTGCCTGCACTAACTATAACGGGGGAATTTCAATGGTTTTTTATCAGTAAAATGTCCAGCTAACTATAACATGTGTGAAACCTATGGTTTTTTCAGTGAATTTGCAAGGTTTTTTAAATGCTAATTCCTAACTATAACGTGTGTGAAACCTATGGACTTTTCAGTGAATTTGTACGGTTTTTTAAATGCTAAGTTACTTTACGCCATTCGTGGCATGCACGCCCACTTAACGCAGTTCGTTCCGTGCGCGCACGGTGCGCTTCGCGCACCGCGCGCCCACTTTACGCAGTTAGTGCCGTGCCCACGTTACGCTAGATGGGCCATGTACGCACGATGCGCTTCGCACACCGTGCGCACATGGAGGACATATTATGCGCTTCATGGTGAAAGGTAATCATTTAATTTTTTAGAATTGAATATAAGCCATGCACTAATGGTGCACTTCGGGCACCATTTGCATACGGGGTGGGGAGAGTATGGTAATTTTTTTATTTTAAAACATTTTTTTACCGTACGCGTACGGTAAGCGTAATCGGCGAATTTTAAAAAAAATATATAATTGACTTTTTGGCCTTGGGGGATCTTTGGGGACACCTTCATTAAGGCTAGGTGGTTAGGAGCTGTCTAAACAGCCCCTTTACATGTTTTTGGCCTTTGTTTTTCCAGCCCCCCTCAGAGTGCTAGAGAGAAAATGGCGGCCGCCGCTTCCTGGTTTCGACCGATTCGAATGTTTACTAAGATCTAACAGCCAATCAGATTCGCGCTCGCGCACGGCACCGTACGCGTACGGTAAGCTTACCGTAAGCGCACGGTAAGCGCACCGTAAGCTGCCACAGATATATATATTGATTTAAATGCTATTTTCTCAGGAACTACTGAACAGATTTACACCAGACCTACAAAAGGCACTTCCTTGACCTGAGGACTACCTCTCTGCCAAATTTCAAGTAACTCTGTTCAGCCGTTCGGGCTGTAGCTGTGTCTAAAGGTCCTATGGAAAAATGCATGGGAAAAACGCGTTTTGGGATCCCCCTTTTTTCTCAGCCCCCGCTTGACGAATCCCCCCGCCAGTAGGTAATATATATATATATATATATATATATATATATATATATATATATATATATATATATATTCACTGAAAAAACCACAGGTTTCACACACGTTATAGTTAGGAATTAGCAAAACCTTGCAAATTCACTTAAAAAACCAAAGGTTTCACACATGTTATAGTTAGCTGGACATTTCACTCGTGAAAAACCAATGAAATTCCCCCGTTATAGTTAGTGCAGGCAACTATAACTCACGCGACCGCAATCCTCTGCTGATGATATTACATCACTGTATTTAGTCACTTATTCACCCATGTCTTCTTCCATTAATCTTTAGCTATACATATATTACAAATATTTATTTTTCAGAAAGACACATATGTCATCAGCAGAGGATTGCGGTCGCGTGAGTTATAGTTGCCTGCACTAACAATAACGGGGGAATTTCATTGGTTTTTCACGAGTGAAATGTCCAGCTAACTATAACATGTGTGAAACCTATGGTTTTTTAAGTGAATTTGCAAGGTTTTTAAAATGCTAATTCCTAACTATAACGTGTGTGAAACCTGTGTTTTTTTTCAGTGAATTTGTACGGTGTTTAAAATGCTAAGTTATTAATATATATTTTTTTTTGTAAAAAATGTTACCGTGCGCGCACCGTGCGCTTCGCGCACCGTGCGCGCGCTGTGGGCACGCGGTGCGCTTAGCGCACTGCGCGCCCACTTTACGCAGTTCGGACCGTGCGCGCACCGTGCGCAACGTTCGCAGAATTTTTTCCGTTTCCACCGTGCGCGCACGTTAATCGCACTCCGCGATTTTTCGCGAAAAAAATTCAAACTTTTTTTGGCCCTTGGGGGTCCTTCTGGGACCCCCTGAAAAATTTAAGGGGGTCAGGAACTGTCCAGCCTGCCCCCTTTTCACGTTCTCAACCTTTGTTTTTCACCCCCTCAGAGTGCGAGAGACAAAATGGCGGCCGACACTTCTTGGTTTCGACCGATTCGAATGTTTACTAAGATCTAACAACCAATCAGAATTGCGCTCGTGCACGGCAGGGTGCGCGCACCCAGCGCGCACGGTGCGCGCGTATAGATATATATATGTTTTTAAATGCTATTTTCTCAGGAAATACTGAACAGATTTACACCAGACCTGCAAAAGGCACTTCTTTGACCTTATGGCTACCTCTCTGCCAAATTTCACGTAATTCTGTTCAGCCGTTCGGGCTGTAGCTGCGACTAAAGTCCCTATGGAAAAATCCATGGGGAAAACGTGTTTTGGGACCCCCCCTTTTTCTCGGCCCCCGCTTGACGAATCCCCCCGAGACTTTCAGTGAAGGAGCGGAGCGGAGCGGAGCGCCCCATTAGTTTTGAAAATTTCGCGAGGATTCATCAACCGGCGCCAAAGTTATTCAAAATAGAATTTTGATATTTCCTATGGAAACTCGGTCCTAACTATAACTATCTACTGGGGACAGCCAGTAGATAATATATATATATATATATATATATATATATATATATATATATATATATATATATATATATATATATATATATATACACTGAAAAAAACATAGGTTTCAGGGGTGTTATAGTTAGCTGGACTTTTCACTTGTACAAAACCATTGAAATTCCCCCGTTGTACTTAGTTCAGCTAACTATAACTCGCGCGCCCGCAATGCACTGCTGATGACGTCACATATTACATCACTCATGACATGGTCAGTGGCATCACTCATGACATCACTGATGACATCTCAAATGACATCACTGATGACATCACTGATGACATCATCCAGTGAATGTGTGTTTTTCTGAAAATTAAATATGTTTTATATATGTATATCTCAAGGTCGATGGAAGAATAAATGGGTATATAAGTGTCTAAATGGATGATTTGTTTTTGAAAAATTGATTGTGTAACTGACTGATTAAGTGTATCATAGTGAATACATGGCTTAGTGAGTAATGTTTAAATATGTAAATATCTGTATCAGTCTCTCACTTTGTGTATAAGTGGCTGCATGGGTTGGTGAGTAGCTACATGGGTGTCTATATAGGTTATTAGTTGGTTTTTTGAGTATCAGTCTGAGTGTCTGCATGGTTCGGTGGGGGTATTACGTAGTGCATAGTTGCATGAATGAGTGACTCACTGTTTGTATGTGTTGAAGACAGCATGTGTGCAGGACTGTATGGGTGGATGAGTGTGTGCATGGGTGTGTTAGTGAGTGAATGACTGTCTCAATAGTGTCTTTATGAGTAACTACATATGTTTTAAACTAGTATATGTGACTATTGGTGTATATAAGTGAGTATATGTGAGAGTGAGAGATTGAAAGAGTTCCTGTATGAATAAGTATGTGTTACTATAAGTGATTGTTTAAAAGACTAAGTATGTGTAAGTTTCCGTAGAAGTAAGTGTGGTGGTGTGTGTATAACTGTATATGCAAGTAAATGTATGTTTGATTCTTTATTAGCATGAGTGACTATGTGTGTGAGTAACTCTATGGATGAGTGGCATTGTGTAACAGGATGTATAGGTGTATGAGTACATATGATGAGTGAGTACATGTATGAGTGACTGTATAGGACTGTTGGTGAATGAGTGGATGTGTATGTGGATCTTAGAATTACTGATGAGGTTGTTGTAACTGGTATTGGTATGTCCATTGTTTTTAAAATTGTAGTCTCTATTTTTGAATGTGTGTATCAAAGGTTATATTAGGGTGAGAGGAGGTCTGCCACTCTATCACAAGGATGATGTCATCAGTGATGTCATCAGTGATGTCATTTGAGATGTCATGAGTGATGTCATGAGTGATGTCACTGACCATGTCATGAGTGATGTAATATGTGATGTCATCAGCAGTGCATTGCGGGCGCGCGAGTTATAGTTAGCTGAACTAACTATAACGGGGGAATTTCAATGGTTTTGTACAAGTGAAAAGTCCAGCTAACTATAATCCCTGAAACCTATGGTTTATTCAGTGAATTTCTGAGGTTTTTTAAATGCTAATTCCTAACTATAACGTGCCTGAAACCTAAAGTTTTTTCTGTGAATTTCAAAGGTTTTTTAAATGCTAATTTCTAACTATGCCTACAGAGATAGGACGTGAAGAAAGAAGAAAAAATGCACAGAAAGAAAAAAAAGAAGTGCAGAAAGAAGCAACAGAAGTCTTCAAAGACGAAGGAAAGTGCAGGAAGAAGGATAACGTGCAGAAAGAACAAAAAGAAGAGCAGAAAGAAGCCTTGTTACAAAATCATCCTGTACCCTCAACTTTTTCAGACGGATACTGGTGGTAACTGAGTCTGACTAACCAGTCCTAAAGCCAGTGCTATGTTAAAAGATACTTAGAATACAGTGAAAACACCTACATACACTAGGGAACATTATGCGTTGGGGTCCCCCTGTGATTAGCATGACCTCCTCTGTAAGCCCCTAGTATATAATAGGGTAGGGGGATTAAAACTACCTCTTAAAACAGGGCGTTTTTGCACACGTTAACTCAGGCCCCGTCCCCTCCCTTCACCACTGTGTAAACACGCCCTGTGTCCGTTTTTAGTTGGGAGATTAAGTTCATTTGAATCCTGAGGGTCCCTAGGGTCCAACTAGCCCACTAGGTACCTCCAGTAAGTGCCACAGAGCTGCGTTGCAGAGAGGTGTAAAAAGTGGCACGGCCTGGACCACCTCTCTGCAATGCAGCTCAGTGGCGCTTACTGGAAGCACTTGGTGGGCTAGTTAGCCCCCAGGGGCCCTCAGTATTGAATGGAAATTATATCCCCAATTTAAAACGTGCCATAGTGCGTGTTTGCACACGTCACCTCAGGCCCCGTCCCCTCCCTTCACCACTGTGTAAACGCGCCCTGTGGCTGTTCTAAGTTGAGAGATTAAGTCCCCTTGAATCCTAAGGGTCCCTAGGGTCAAACTAGACCACTAGGTACCTCCAGTAAGCGCCACAGAGCTGCGTTGCAGAGAGGTGTAAAAAGGGGCTTGGCCTCAGAACACCTGTCTGCAGCGCAGCTCCCTGGCGCATACTGGAGATGCCTGTTGGGCTAGTTGGCCCTCAGGGACCCTCAGTATTGAAGAGGAATTAATTCCCCAACTTACAACTCGCCAGTGGGCGCGTTTGCAGAGTGCTGCAAGGAGGGGGCATCGCCTCCGGCACGATGCCAGTCTTTTATTTATTTTAATTTTTTAAGAAGGGGGGCTGTGTGGTTCCCCTTCTTATTCTAATTTATTGGCCCTGATGACCCCATCCCCCAGGGCCTGTCTCCTAATTATATTTGTTTGACCCCAATCCCCAGGGCCGGCCACTGTTTTTTATTATTTAAAAAAAATATATATTTATAGACACACCTAGGACATGCTGGACAAACCGTACGTACCTATCACCATGACGATTTGCGTGATATTCATTAAAAGGCGACTATGCATACAATGAATCCACGTGGAATGTATTTACACCACTAGTGAAGCTCTGACATGCCTGATGCCCTACCGTGCCTAATCCCGGTAGATACCCTTGTCGTTTATTTATACAAACATGGGTAGCTATTGACGGGCACATTTAATACACATGCACACCAAGCCATTCAAGGGGGATTCAACAAAAATTCGACCAAAACTATGCAAGATACCCCCCTCACGATTAATAAAACACACATCCACTGCCGGATGTGTAATACTTTTTATTTTACTCTGTGGAAAGGGGACGAACATAACTTGAGAGTCACAGCGCGATCCTGGCAGAGCCCAATGCTGTGTTACACCCACCATTGCCTGCTGAGTGCCACACACCTCTGTGTTGTATTCCACTAGCTAGTGCATATGCTATGACACTCTCTAGCCCATGTGCACTGTAACACCACCCCGTGAATTTGTCATGCCACACTTGTCTTCGCACGGGTTATATTGCCCCATCTAACGTGCCTTCCTCGATGCCTATGTTATAACGCACAGTGCTATGCCATACATATTACAATCTGGGATCCATATCTTTCTCACAGTGCATATGCAACGTTACACTCCCCAGCACATATTTTATATTACAACTTTAGAGACTAGTTAGGTTACACAACACGGCGCATATCGCATAGCACGCGCTAGTGCCTGTGCTATCTCGCGCTCTCCAATGAATCTGTCATTGCGCCCAATGTATTGCATATTATATTTCACGCCCGGTTCATCTTATATCACACTTTTTGGTGCATAGTTTATACCATACACTATATCTAGTTTTCATTTTCAATCGTGCTCTCAGGACTATGTTCTATATAACACTGTGTTCACCTACCCTTTTCACAGGCATTTCATTTTGCGATAGGGGGTGGAGGGTCAGGGGGTGTTTCTGCCAAGTGAGCCCGGAGTCACAGTCACAAACTTCCTCTTCTTCCTGAATAAAAGTGAGATTATGCTGCATACTTGTTCATATTTTAAGTAGTTCGCACAGACACACATTTTAAAAACAATAAAGTTCATAATACCCGCCTTCTCTGAACAGTTAGCTTGCTGCCCCAGCCTCCTCCTCCCTATCCTCTGTTGTGTGAATCCATGGACTAGCCTCCTCCCTCCTGCCATGCATGGTCTGATGTGCTGCCACTGCCCTCAATTTAGTATGATGTACCAGTCCACTCCTCCTGCCCTCCATTGCCCAATTCTATGTCCCATCATTGACCTCCTGCTTAAACTCTGTGCTTAGCTTGCTGCCCCTATTCTCCTTCCCCCTGCCCTCCGATGTCTTTGTGCATGCCCCTGCTCCATCCTTTTTGCCCACCATGTTCCATGGACCTGCCACTCCTATCTACCCTGAGTGTTCTGTTGAGCTAAAGAATGGTGATGGATTAAACCCAGCTCAGTTGACTGGGGGTGAGTGCTTGCAATGTTCAACACTCCGTCCATCATTTCCTTTGGTTTTTGCTTTGTTCGCCATAAGTTGGCAGGGTATGCTCAGACGTGAGTCCCTTGCTCACTTTGCCACTGGATTCAAGCAAGCCTGGCTGAAGAGAGCTGAAATGCCAGAAACCGGTCCTAGGAAGCTTGTTTCCGGTCCAGGAAAGACATGGCATGGCAGTTTGGGCCGGACTGTTCCCATGAGGCACAGGGTCAGACTGGTTTGCATATGGCCATGTCTGAACTGGGGTGGCAGAGTGGGCTAAAGAATGGTGATGGATTAAACCCAGATCAGTTGACTGGGGGTGAGTGCTTGCACTGTTCAACACTCCGTCCATCATTTCCTTTGGTTTTTGCTTTGTTCGCCATAAGTTGGCAGGGTATGCTCAGACGTGAGTCCCTTGCTCACTTTGCCACTGGATTCAAGCAAGCCTGGCTGAAGAGAGCTGAAATGCCAGAAACCGGTCCTAGGAAGCTTGTTTCGGTCCAGGAAAGACATGGCTTGGCAGTTTGGGCCGGACTGTTCCCATGAGGCACAGGGTCAGATGATTTGCATATGGCCATGTCTGAACTGGGGTGGCAGAGTGGGCTAAAGAATGGTGATGGATTAAACCCAGATCAGTTGACTGGGGGTGAGTGCTTGCAATGTTCAACACTCCGTCCATCATTTCCTTTGGTTTTTGCTTTGTTCGCCATAAGTTGGCAGGGTATGCTCAGACGTGAGTCCCTTGCTCACTTTGCCACTGGATTCAAGCAGCAAGCCTGGCTGAAGACGGCTGAAATGCCAGAAACCGGTCCTAGGAAGCTTGTTTCCGGTCCAGGAAAGACATGGCTTGGCAGTTTGGGCCGGACTGTTCCCATGAGGCACAGGGTCAGACTGATTTGCATATGGCCATGTCTGAACTGGGGTGGCAGAGTGGGCTAAAGAATGGTGATGGATTAAACCCAGATCAGTTGACTGGGGGTGAGTTATTGCAATGTTCAACACTCCGTCCATCATTTCCTTTGGTTTTTGCTTTGTTCGCCATAAGTTGGCAGGGTATGCTCAGACGTGAGTCCCTTGCTCACTTTGCCACTGGATTCAAGCAAGCCTGGCTGAAGAGAGCTGAAATGCCAAAAACCGGTCCTAGGAAGCTTGTTTCCGGTCCAGGAAAGACATGGCTTGGCAGTTTGGGCCGGACTGTTCCCATGAGGCACAGGGTCAGACTGATTTGCATATGGCCATATCTGAACTGGGGTGGCAGAGTGGGCTAAAGAATGGTGATGGATTAAACCCAGATCAGTTGACTGGGGGTGAGTGCTTGCAATGTTCAACACTCCATCCATCATTTACTTTGGTTTTTGCTTTGTTCGCCATAAGTTGGCAGGGTATGCTCAGACGTGAGTCCCTTGCTCACTTTGCCACTGGATTCAAGCAAGCCTGGCTGAAGAGAGCTGAAATGCCAGAAACCGGTCCTAGGAAGCTTGTTTCCGGTCCAGGAAAGACATGGCTTGGCAGTTTGGGCCGGACTGTTCCCATGAGGCACAGGGTCAGACTGATTTGCATATGGCCATGTCTGAACTGGGGTGGCAGAGTGGGCTAAAGAATGGTGATGGATTAAACCCAGATCAGTTGACTGGGGGTGAGTGCTTGCAATGTTCAACACTCCGTCCATCATTTCCTTTGGTTTTTGCTTTGTTCTGTTGAGCTGCCACTCCCCTCCCACCTGAATAGCATTGTCAGATGACTGTAACCTGTCCCTGCCACCTCCACCCTGCCTGTCCACATGCAATGCCCCTATCCTCTTCCTCCTGTCCACATGGTCCATTGTACTGCCACACCCTTCTACCCTCCCTGGTCTGTTGTGCTGCAACTGCTCCTCCTGAGTGCCCCGTGTGGTCTGTTGTGAGGCCCCTTCCCCTGAACTTTCTTGTCTGTGCACAGGTCCTGACCCTCCCTTCTATCCTCCATCGTCCTTTGTGCATGCCCCTGCACCCTCCTTCTTGCCCATCATAGCCATTGTGCTGCCACTAACCCTCCCACTTGCCATTCATGGTCTTCTGTTCTGCCATGGCCCCTCCCACCTTCCCTGTGTGGTCAGTTAGCTGCCCCTGACCCCCTCCCACCTTCCCTCCATGGTCTGTGTGTATGCCATCACAGTCTCCCTGTTGCTCTTCATGGTGTGTCTTGCTTCTAGTGCCCATCCTGCCTGACCTCCATGGCTATCTTGCTGCTCCTGCCCTGCCTCCTTGCCCCCAGCCCTCTGTTTACATGTGCAGACCCCTACTCCCTCCCTCCTGGCTTGTCTGTTCCATTGAAATGCCCCTGATCCGTCCCTCCTGCCCTTTATGGTCTGTTATGCTGCAGCTTTCTCTCCTGTCTGTCCATTATGGTCAGCTAGCTACCATTGCCGCTTGCCCCTCTGTTCTCTGTTGTCCATGTGCATGGTCCTGTCCCCTCCCTCCTGCTTTCTATGGATTGTTGTGCTGCACTCCCGTCCCGCATGCCCTGTGTGGTGTATTGTGCTGCTGCAAACCCTGATGCCTGCCCTGCAGGGTCAGTTTGGTGCACCTCTCCATGTCCCTCCTGTCCTCTGTTATCCAAGTCCATGTCCCTACCCCATTTCCTTCCATGATACAATGTACCATACTTGCGAACATTTTGAACTTGGTAAGAGGGAGATTTTGAAAAAAAACTGGGGTATTGATTTTCCCCTTTGAGTTACATTGAAAAAGAGGAGATTGTAGACAGGAGTGACAAAGTCCCCGCCCTTCTTTTTGCGGACGACACTCTTTTAATTTCAAAAACACCGTCCGGACTACAGAAGCTTTTACAGCGCTTCTCTTTGTTCTGCGAGCAGAGAGGTCTCGTCATCAACACTGCCAAAACTAAACTCCTCTATTTCAATCCTTCAAGATCCTCCGGATCTATTCTGACCCTAGATGGGAAACCACTGGAGCGTGTCGGGGAGTTTGATTACTTGGGAATCAGAATCTCCGACAGGCTCAGATGGCAGCCCCACATAGATAAAATGGCACTTAATCTCAAACGGGTAACTGGTGCCTTGGGAAAGGAATTCCGGGCCTCTACCTCTAAACCCATTGCCCCAGTATTAAACATCTATGCCGCAAAGGCGGTGGGTAGTGCACTTTATGGTGCGGAACTATGGGGCTTCAGCTGTGTTGATTCACTTGTGACCAATGAAAACAAGTTCTTCAGAGAACTTGTATCTCTCCCCAGGGGTACCCCAACCAAACACTCTTTAGTGACTTTGGTAGGCGTTCAATTAGAGATCTAGCCACCCTTCGCCCTTTGTTATATTGGGCGCGGTTGTGGCGCACCCCTGAGCTCTCTAACTATGCTGACGGGCTTAGGGAGGTTATGAATATGCAAGGAGCCCATAAAATCGAGCGGCTCACAAACACCAAAAAACTTTTGGTCGCAACTGGCCTTACATCTGATCGGCCCGTGGGGGCACCAATATCAAAGGAGGAAGTCAAACGAGCCTTTTGGGAATGGGTGGACGCCTCGGAACAAAGAGATCCCAATATTGGAAGGTTGACAGAGGTTTTTTACCAACATAAACCCACTCTTCTTTTAGAACCTTACCTTGATTTTATCACTAAGCCCAAGGATAGATCTCTTTTTATTCAGTTTAGATTCGGGACACTCCCATTACGTGATCATACTAGCAAGTGGAAACCGCCCCACAAGACTCTTCCAGATTGTCCATTCTGTTCTGGCGCCACTGAAAATATTTCTCATTTTTTCTTTGCATGCCCAGCCTATTTATTACCTAGGATGAAATGGCTTAGGCCTGTTTGTTTACTCCTAGGAACAAGGGATCAAGGGAACAAGGGATCACATTGATGCCATGAGAATCCTTAAAACCTCTACTAACACCACTTTAGTTTGCGGGGTGGCCAAATTTTTAGGTTGGGCATGGTTAATTAGGCAGAGATTTATCAGCTCCAGTTAAATTCTTTTAACCTTCTTTCTTAACTCCCAAAACTGAAAAATTTAATACATTTTTTAGATATTTATTGTATATTACCTAACCTGATTCTTTTTCTTACGACATGTCTTAAAAAATGAATTTGCAATTGTTTTTATGTATTTTGTGCTTTTTTGACATCACGTGTCGAAATAAAGCTTTGATTGTAGACAGGAGACAGATCAAATAAAGCCCATTTGAGCTTAAAAACATTGGACGTTTCCTGGCTGAATCGGGTCTGTTGGCATGTATGGTTGTACTACCATTGCCTCTTCCTTCTGCCCACAATGGTCTATTACATTGCCACAGCCTCTCTTGCAAGTCCTGTATTGTTGGTTTGTTGCCCCTGCCCCCCTTTCCACTGCCCTCCATAGTCTGTTGTGCTGGCCACCGGAGACAAAAGAGCCCAAATGTAGCCCAAAATCACCCAGATGTAGCCCAAATATAGCCCAATGACAGAAGTGTGCAAAACACTTATTATTTTGTGTTTTTGCAGTGTTATATGGTGCAGACTTGTCAGGTATTGGAGTGCTTTACATGAGCATTGGTTACATCACACAAGAACAAATTCTTTTTGGTTGTAGACATGGGGAGACTAAGTGATTTGACCAGTCTCCTCAGTAGGAAATACTTTCAGTTTTTTACTTTGATTCCATCAAGAAGGCATTCAGATGTGTCACACATTTGCCATAAATTCAGAATGTTAGCACTCTTTTTGCTCATTAGATCACTGTAGTAAAGCTACTGCTCACCACGGAAAACTGCTGGTATTGAAAGTGCATGTTTCAGTCTGCATGTCAGAATTGTTTAATGAAATAGAAGAGGATTTGAGAAGTCCCTCAAAATGTGCCCAAATTTTTCTTTCCGCAGCACTAATCATACTTTTTTTGGAAAAATGAACCCCCTCATTTTGTTCCTTTTTAAATTAAATTTTTTAAGAGTTACCACTTTAATCCAAGCAAGATGGCTTCATGTGTGCCATACGTTTATCATAAGTAGGACTGTTAGCGCTCTAGTTGTTCTTTGGAACACTCTGGGAAGCTGCAGTAGAACACAAAGTAATCAACTGCCAGTCTCTGCCCTTGTTGGATGTACATGTTTTACTGAGAATGTCAGACTTCATTCTCACATGACTGAGAAAGATAATGTGAATTTACAGAAAATATGCTCTCAGTTTAGCTTATAGATCACCTTCCAAACCTCTGTGGGAAAAGCATGAGAAAATATTTTTCTCTCAATCATGATATCCCAGCAGAAGGCTTTTTCACATGGTGAAATCACCTTAGAACATACCACATTTCCTAAAATGAGTATGGTACCATCAACAAATGATTTATAATGCAACTAAAGTCTTAAAACCTTCTATTAACTGCAATGCTTTTTAATGAGGTGCTATCATGTATATTGGTCCCAAGATGGCTGCCAACACTTCTTGGATGAAGTGCTGACAGCCAATCAGATCTCAGGATGAGATGTGTGGTTAGGCTCCGCCCACATATATATATGATTTTACTTTGGATTTTCTCAGGAACTACTGAACAGATTGACACCAGACCTGCAAAAGGCACTTCCATGACCTGAGGACTACCTCTCTGCCAAATTTCAAGTAATTCTGTTCAGCCGTTCGGGCTGTACCTTGGACTAAAGGTCCCTATGGAAAAATGCATGGGGAAAACGTGTTTTGGGACCCCCCTTTTTTCTCGGCCCCCGCTTGACGAATCACCCCGAATCTTTTACGGTAGGAGCGGAGCGCCCCACCTATTTTGAAAATTTTGCGAGGATTCGTCAGTCGGCGCCAAAGTTATTCCAAATAGAATGTTGCGGATTTCCTATGGAAACACGGTCCTAACTATAACTGTCTACTGGCGACCGCCAGTAGATAATATATATATATAAATAATGAAACATCTCCCACACCACAAGATTTGCAGCTTTATTATTTACATCAGCCTTCCTCAGCCCGGGAAGCAAAGAGAGACGCGTTTCAGCTGACACATCTATTAACGTAGCCATAGAATGAGCCAATGCCATACCTAGAGAGATGCTGTTGACAGGCACACACAGTGATTTAACCAACGACGTTTCAACTAATTCCAACACTGCAGCCACTGGGACAGTGGAAAGCCGCCTTATCATCACCTATAGCAAGGAAGAGCGAGCCATTAGATCTATAGTGAACAGACAATGGCGCATCATTCTTAGTGACTCTGTCCTGGGTCCATTGGTCTCCAAACATCCCACCATTACTTATCGTCGGGCTTTCTCTATGAGGGACACCCTTGTCAAGAGCAGTCCGGAAATCATCACTAAGACCAACTGGCTCACTTACATTAAGGGTTTCCACAATTCAACACCTGCAGGGCTTGCCGGCTCGGTATTAACACCACTCAAGTAACTGCTAAAATCCGCACACAACCCATTATACTAACCAACAGAACTGAATTTGCTGTCTACGTACTTCAGTGTTGTCAAGTACCAAGAACCTGAAACTTGGCTTCCACAGGAGCAGATTAACTATTCCCAAATCCCCAACTCCACTGCAAGCTAACTACTACAGTCCACCTTCAATAGAGAGGGGGAAAGGGGTTTGGGAAAGATAGAGAGAGACTGCCACTGCTATGCTTCTTCCTCACAGATATCGAGCGAGGGTCTTCTAGAGCATCTGAAAACACAAAAAAAAGGATTACTACTTAACATTAAGTCCCTCCTCCCACCTATGCTGTTTCCCACTCACTAACTAAGCGATTGCTGTTACCTGGATTTAGCAATGGAATAGCTGCTCTCTTATGTAAATAAGATTTTGCGCAAGTTGAAATTTGTTGAAAGTATTACGTTCTCTTTTTTTCCTTTTATCTTTAGGAAACTAAATGGTGATCTGCTGATGCGGAGCTGTTGGTGGTAAGTACAAATATATATATATATATATATATATATATATATATATATATATATATATATATATATATATATATATATATATATTACCTACTGGCGGTCGCCAGTAGGTAGTTATAGTTAGGACCACGTTTCCATAGGAAATCCGCAACATTCTATTTTGAATAACTTTGGCGCCGGTCGACGAATCCTCGCGAATTTTTCAAAATAGGTGGGGCGCTACGCTCCGCTCCTACCCTGAAAGTCTCGGGGGGATTCGTCAAGCGGGGGCTGAGATAAAAGGGGGGTCCCAAAACGCGTTTTTCCCATGCATTTTTCCATAGGACCTTTAGACAGGGCTACAGCCCGAACGGCTGAACAGAATTACTAGAAATTTGGCAGAGAGGTAGTCCTCAGGTCAAGGAAGTGCCTTTTGTAGGTTTGGTGTAAATCTGTTCAGTAGATTCTGAGAAAATAGCCTTTAAATCAATATATATATCTGAGCCAGCTTACGGTGCGCTTACGGTACGCTTACCGTACGCGTACGGTGGCGTGCGCGAGCGCGATTCTGATTGGCTCTTAGATCTTAGTAAACATTCGAATCGGCCGAAACCAGGAAGCGGCGGCCGCCATTTTCTCTCTCGCACTGAGAGTGATTTTTAAAATATAAAGCCCAAAAACATGTAAAGGGGCTGTTTAGACAGCTCCCACACACATAGCCATGTTGAGGGAGTCCCCAAAGATCCCCCAAGGCCAAAAACGGAATTTTAATTTTTTCGGCAATTTCGCCGATTACGCTTACCGTACTCGTACCGTAAAAAATTTAATAAAAAAAAAATGTATCCATACTCTCCCCTCCCCGTGTGCAATTGGTGCCTGCAGGGCACCAATTGTGCATGGCTTATTACTTTAGAGATAGACTAAAATATTTAAAAAAAAAATAATAAAAAAAAAAATGATCCACACTCTCTCCACCCCGTGTGCAAATGGTGCCCGAAGGGCACCATTTGTGCATTTTTTTTACAATATACGAAAAATTTAAATATTACCTTTCAAAACGAAGTGCATCATATGTCCTCCATGTGCGCACGGTGCGCGAAGCGCATCGTGCGTACATGGCCCATCTAGCGTAACGTGGGCACGCGGTGCGCATAGCGTACCGCGTGCCCACCGTGCGTGCACGGCATTAACTGCGTAAAGTGTGCGCGCGGTGCGCAAAGCGCACCGCGTGCTCACTGTGCGCGCACGGAACGAACTGCGTTAAGTGGGCGCGCACGCCACGAATGGCGTAAAGTAACTTAGCATTTAAAAAAACGTACAAATTCACTGAAAAAACCATAGGTTTCACACACGTTATAGTTAGGAATTAGCATTTAAAAAACCTTGCAAATTCACTGAAAAAACCATAGGTTTCACACATGTTATAGTTAGCGGAAATTTTACTGATAAAAAACCAATGAAATTCCCCCGTTATAGTTAGTGCAGGCAACTATAACTCACGCGACCGAAATCTTCTGCTGATGACATATGTGTCTTTATGAAAAAAAAATATTTGTAATATATGTATAGCTAAAAATGTATGGAAGAAGACATGGGCAAATAAGTGTCTAAATACAGTATTAGCATCAGCAGAGGATTGCGGTCGCGTGAGTTATAGTTGCCTGCACTAACTATAACGGGGGAATTTCATTGGTTTTTTATCAGTAAAATTTCCGCTAACTATAACATGTGTGAAACCTATGGTTATTCACTGAAAAAACCATAGGTTTCACACATGTTATAGTTAGCGGAAATTTTACTGATAAAAAACCAATGAAATTCCCCCGTTATAGTTAGTGCAGGCAACTATAACTCACGCGACCGCAATCCTCTGCTGATGCTAATACTGTATTTAGACACTTATTTGCCCATGTCTTCTTCCATACATTTTTAGCTATACATATATTACAAATATTTTTTTTTCATAAAGACACATATGTCATCAGCAGAAGATTGCGGTCGCGTGAGTTATAGTTGCCTGCACTAACTATAACGAGGGAATTTCATTGGTTTTTTATCAGTAAAATTTCCGCTAACTATAACATGTGTGAAACCTATGGTTTTTTCAGTGAATTTGCAAGGTTTTTTAAATGCTAATTCCTAACTATAACGTGTGTGAAACCTATGGTTTTTTCAGTGAATTTGTACGGTTTTTTAAATGCTAAGTTACTTTACGCCATTCGTGGCATGCACGCCCACTTAACGCAGTTCGTTCCGTGCACGCACGGTGCGCTTCGCGCACCGTGCGCGCACAGTGAGCACGCGGTGCGCTTCGCGCACCGCACGCCCACTTTACGCAGTTAGTGCCGTACACGCAAGGTGGGCACGCGGTGCGCGTAGCGCACCGTGCGCACATGGAGGACATATTATGCGCTTCCTTGTGATAGGTAATCTGTTAAATTTAATTTGTAAGTGATGACAATAATACGCCATCCACAGAGAGTGTTTTTTTTTTTATTAAAATTTTTAGCGTAAGCGCACCGTACGCGTACGGTAAGCGTAATCGGCGAAATTTTCAAAAAATAAAAATTTACCGTTTTTGGCCTTGGGGGATCTTTGAGGACTCAACTAACATGGCTATGTGCATGGGCGCTGTCTAAACAGCCCCTTTATATGTTTTTTGCCTTTGTTTACAGCCCCCCCCTCAGAGTGCGAGAGAGAAAATGGCGGCCGCCGCTTCCTGGTTTCGACCGATTCGAATGTTTACTTAGATGTAACAGCCAATCAGAATCGCGCTCGCGCACGCCACCGTACGCGTACGGTAAGCTTACGGTAAGCGTACCGTAAGCTGGCTCAGATATATATATTGATTTAAAGGCTATTTTCTCAGAATCTACTGAACAGATTTACACCAAACCTACAAAAGGCACTTCCTTGACCTGAGGACTACCTCTCTGCCAAATTTCTAGTAATTCTGTTCAGCCGTTCGGGCTGTAGCCCTGTCTAAAGGTCCTATGGAAAAATGCATGGGAAAAACGCGTTTTGGGACCCCCCTTTTATCTCAGCCCCCGCTTGACGAATCCTCCCGAGACTTTCAGGGTAGGAGCGTAGCGTAGCGCCCCACCTATTTTGAGAAATTCGCGAGGATTCGTCGACCGGCGCCAAAGTTATTCAAAATAGAATGTTGCGGATTTCCTATGGAAACAGGGTCCTAACTATAACTACCTACTGGCGACCGCCAGTAGGTAATATACATATATATATATTACCTACTGGCGGTCGCCAGTAGGTAGTTATAGTTAGGACCACGTTTCCATAGGAAATCCGCAACATTCTATTTTGAATAACTTTGGCGCCGGTCGACGAATCCTCGCGAATTTTTCAAAATAGGTGGGGCGCTACGCTCCGCTCCTACCCTGAAAGTCTCGGGGGGATTCGTCAAGCGGGGGCTGAGATAAAAGGGGGGTCCCAAAACGCGTTTTTCCCATGCATTTTTCCATAGGACCTTTAGACAGGGCTACAGCCCGAACGGCTGAACAGAATTTAATGACATTTGGCAGAGAGGTAGTCCCCAGGTCAAGGAAGTGCCTTTTGTAGGTTTGGTGTAAATCTGTTCAGTAGATTCTGAGAAAATAGCCTTTAAATCAATATATATATCTGTGGCAGCTTACGGTGCGCTTACCGTGTGCTTACCGTAAGCTTACCGTACACGTACGGTGGCGTGCGCGAGCGCGATTCTGATTGGCTCTTAGTTCTTAGTAAACATTCGAATCGGTCGAAACCAGGAAGCGGCGGCCGCCATTTTCTCTCTCGCTTCCTGAGTAGGGCAGCAAAAACCAACCCCAAAAATGTGTAAAGAGGCAGTTTAATGAGATCCTAACCACCCAGCATTGATACAGGGGTCCCCAAACCACCCCCAAGCCCAAAAAAAAAAAATTTTTTTTTTCGGAAAATCGCCGATTACGCTTACCGTACGCGCACGGTAAAAAATAGTAAAAAAAAAAAAATTATCCACATTCTCCCCACCCCGTGTGCAAATGGTTGTCGAAGGGCACCATTTGTGCATGGCTTATCATAGGTAGGAAGTTAACAAAGAATACATTTCACAAAGATGCACAAAATATGTCCCCCATGTGCGCACGGTGCGCGAAGCGCATCGTGCGTACATGGCCCATCCCGCTTAACGTGGGCACGCGGTGCGCGCAGCGCACCGCGTGACCACTGTGCGTGCACGGCACTAACTGCGTAAAGTGGGCGCGCGGTGCGCGAAGCGCACCGCGTGCTCACTGTGTGCGCACGGTGCGCGAAGTGCACCGTGCGCGCACGGAACGAACTGCGTTAACTGGGCGCGCACGCCACGAATGGCGTAAAGTAACTTAGCATTTAAAAAACCTTGCAAATTCACTGAAAAAACCATAGGTTTCACACATGTTATAGTTAGCTGGACATTTTACTGATAAAAAACCAATGAAATTCCCCCGTTATAGTTACTGCAGGCAACTATAACTCACGCGACCGCAATCTTCTGCTGATGACATATGTGTCTTTATGAAAAAAAAATATTTGTAATATATGTAAAGCTAAAATTTAATGGAAGAAGACATGGGCAAATAAGTGTCTAAATACAGTATTAGCATCAGCAGAGGATTGCGGCCGCGTGAGTTATAGTTGCCTGCAGTAACTATAACGGGGGAATTTCATTGGTTTTTTATCAGTAAAATGTCCAGCTAACTATAACATGTGTGAAACCTATGGTTTTTTCAGTGAATATATAAATATATATATATGAACAAAAGTAACCGTACGGCTGACCAGTGTTGAGCACATCAAATCCAAAGTCGGTATATAAATTCGAGGTAGGTGCAAAGACACGTCCAGAGCGAGCCGTACTTGTGCTCTACTGGAAAACAGATATACAATATATAGTATGACTGAGAAAGACCTGATTGAGAAAAATTATTTGATATTAAAACAAGTGATGGATGATCACCAATTGTATTTGAAGAACAAAAAACTGAGTAAAATAAGAAGGGATGATAAGGACTACCAAAATGGCAGAATATACACTTTTGCGAAGAAGTTTGATGGGTTACAAGGAACTGAGGATATGACAAAGAAAAGAACAAGGGATGATAGAGATATAAGTGAGGAGACAGGTTCTAATAGCAACCTATCTCTATCTTCACTAGGTAGTTCTACATCAAGTCATGTATTACCTGACGTCCCTTTAGAAGAAGGGGCCTCGTCCTTCCAAAAAGAATTGGCCAACCTCAGGATAAGCAACCGCCTCCAACAAAAGAGAGATCAAACAAAAAGAGGCGGGGAGGGAGACGATCAATGAATAGCCAAAAGGGGAGGCTTGACAAACAAATCAGGTGCAGTGCCCAAATTGAAGAAGTAGCTGGGGGAGGATTTGAAACTACAGGGGATCCCTTGACTTGTCAAAATGTGAATACTGATTTGAAAAACATAAATCTTTCAAATAAAATTTTGGATAATGAAGAAAAAAACATATTGAGTAAGGGTCTTAATTTTTGCCCAACACAAGGTGGTGACTTTGCAAACCTACACATTGATCTTTTCAAATTCACTAGGACAATAAAACTTAAGGATTTCTTTGCGACAAGACCTCAGGAGCCAGGGGGTGATAAGGGTATTCAAAGTGGTGGTTCGCATACTATTTGAGAAGTGCGTGACATACACTGTCTCCTCTCTCTGAATCCAGAGAACGAGGTAAATATCACCACAGTTTTTGAGGATCTGGACATCTGTCACAGTGCAAGCACCGATAGTGGACTTCGTCCCAAATCGAAATTCATACCCACACACTCCTATCATCATAACATCGATGATTTTCATGATAAGGTCACAGAGGAGCTTTACAACATGGAAACTCCTCAAAGATTTACTCCCAAGTCAGCTAATAATATTACAGTGGCAGAAAGATCAGCACTTATGAGGTTGAACAAGGACACAAGTATTGTCATAAGGGAAGCCGATAAAGGCGGGAACATTGTCCTTATGAACCATGAAGACTACATGCAGGAGATAGCTAGACAACTTGGTAATGAGGCACACTATCGAAAGATCAATGACAATCCCATTCCCCATAGCACAATGAAGATCAATGCTAAACTATTGGAATGGAGGGAATCTG
This sequence comes from Triturus cristatus, assembly GCF_964204655.1. Classification (NCBI taxonomy): domain Eukaryota; kingdom Metazoa; phylum Chordata; class Amphibia; order Caudata; family Salamandridae; genus Triturus; species Triturus cristatus. Next base: position 736,262,578 of record NC_140585.1, read on the forward strand.
GTCTCCTTACTGAGGATGAATGCCGGTTTATGTGGGTCAACTGCCCAAATTTTCCATGCATTTATGTTTTGCCAAAGGTGCATAAGGGTGGGCAATTTCCACCGGGTAGACCAATTATCTCCGGGGTGGGCTCACCGACGGAGAAAATGTCAGAATTTGTTGACCTGAAGCTACAAAAATATGTCCCTAATCTACCATCATATGTAAGGGACAGCAAGGACATTTTAATTAAATTTAAAGATTTTGACTGGTCTGAGGATTTGATGTTTGTAACTCTAGACGTAGAGAGTCTTTATACTTGCATCAATAAAACCTTTGGTATTAAAGCCATCCAATCCTTCCTGGATAGAGATGATGCAAGTTTTTATGACTACAATGAGATGATTGTCACAATGATTAGCATCATCCTTGACAATAACTTTTTTCTTTTTGATGGTGAATGGTTCCAACAGATACACGGTACGGCGATGGGTTCCAGGTTTGCTCCCTCTTATGCCTGCCTTTTTATGGGTTGGTTCGAGAGGGAGCATGCCTGGAACAGAGATGCCTCCCCCTGGACCAACTACATCGTGTACTGGGGGAGGTATATTGATGACGTGATCTGTCTCTGGTCTGGGTCCATTGACCAACTAAATCAATATGTGTCTTTTCTGAATACCAACATGTATAATGTCAAATTCACCATGATGTATCATAATGAACGCATCAATTTTTTAGATATTCAATTCTATATTAAACAAGGAAAGATACACAGCACACTATACAGGAAGGAGACTGCATGCAACGCTGTGTTACATGCAACTAGTGCACACCCCCATTCTGTCAAGAATAATATCCCTTTTGGAGAAATGGTAAGGGTTAGGCGGAATTGCAGCGAGGAGGAGATGTTCCATACACATATCAGTGACACTAAGAACAGATTCCGTAAAAGGGGATATGATCAGAGTATCCTAGACAGAGCTGAACTAAGGATCAATAAGATGAGTAGGAACACCACACTCCAGGAGAAAAAAAAAAGGCCTGTCACCAATACTAAAGCCAGGTTTATAACTCAGTATACTTCCCACAGTAACACTATTTTCAACATTTTCAGAAAACATTGGCACCTTCTAATGGGAGTCCCAGGTTTGAGAGATGTTATTGATAAGAACCCGTCTATTACATATAGAAAGGGTACCTCTCTAAAAAGAACACTATGTCCTAGCTACATAACTACTCCACAAAAAACACAAACTTGGTTACCAAACAAGCCTAAAGGCTTTTTCACCTGCGGGATGTGTAACGTCTGTCCCTTGGGGAAAAATAAAACTCTTGTCTTTTGCTTCAACAGTTCGAGACAGTTTACGATTGAGAATTTCATAAACTGTAATACGACCTATGTGGTGTACGTTCTGGGATGTAGATGCGGCATAATTTATGTTGGCAGTACCATCCGTAGCCTGAAACTCAGAATACAGGAACATAGAAGGGCAATAAAAACTAATGACATTAGATACCCGATTACCAACCACTATGCCAGGGAACATCCCGAGGATATAAGCTTTTGGTTTCATGCTATCGAACATATTCCGACACCCAAGAGAGGTGGCAACAGGGATCTGCTGCTAAGACAGAAAGAATCAAAATGGATCTGTCGTTTGAGAGCAACCAGCTTGGGACATAACACGGACGGGGAAATGCATTACTTCCTATAGGTGATGATACCTGGGGGTTATAATGATCAATACACTGGGTCCCCTTGTAAATTACTGGTATCTTTTGTTTCTCAAAAAAACTTTGGAACTTATAACATAATTGCAACTAATGCACTATACATCTAGGGCAATGTAATATATACTATCTGTATGGTTTTGTTACCACATTGTGCCATACGTTGGCTAATATGAATTTCTTCACATCCACTTGTATCATTAGACTTGTTTGCCCCATATGGTTGCATTCTCATTACTTTATATTCAAACAAATCTAGTACATACTGGTTCTCATCGGAGTTTAAGTCTGTCTGACTCACTAACTTGTTTATGTTGTCATTTGGCCTGTCCAAAGAAGACTTTGAATGGATGATCACATGCAGTTGCATATTCCGCCTGTGTCTCTATGCTCTAGTTGATATTTGATTTTATTGTTTCTGTTTTTTTTCCCCTTCCTTTAAAGTGGTGGTCTTCCACTGATTGTAAAAGGATAATATATGGATATATAAACATTATGTACCGAACCCGGCTGGGTTTGTTAGTAATGGTTTTAGATGGTACATTATTATTTAGATAAACGATGCACATTATCTCTCCCATATTTTATCTTACAACGAATAATTCTTACATCAAACGCACTATTACTGTTTATGACTTTGATTTCTTTTAATTAATACCGAATCGTACCAGGTATGAAATTATATCGACATCACTGATTATATGGTGTCTTTTGCTCATAGATGTCGCTCGTTTATTATGAGAGGCATCCATGTTATTCTTTTTGAGTTAATCTTGCCTCTTACACTTTTTGTAATTAAATAAAAAATGGGCCTCACCGTTAACTGAGATAAAACGGCATGCCCAATTGGTTATTAGGAAATTCTATCGGTTTACCTACCCCGTAAACCATTCAAAAATGGCGCATATATGTTCGGAAATCCCATCTTTATATTGTAACATCCTTCTATATACTTCCAAGGCATCCACAATAGTACCCCATACACTTTTGATATATATAAAATATATAATAAATGGGCATCTCTTTTAGCCTAGAGACGACGTTACGATCATTTGGTTTTTACAAAGCGATTTTGGTTTACCAAACCCGTATACGTTTCCAAAATGGCGCCCATATGTCTCAGTATTGTAACATTTTTTTAAAATATTTCCAAGGCATCCACAATATTCCTCTCGAAATAATCTCACCCCATATACTCTCTATAAATAATAAATAATAAAAAAATGGGCATTTCTTTTAGCCTAGACAAAACGTTACGTTTAATTGGTTTTATAAAGCTCTATCGGTTTACCAACCCCTAACACCATTCCAAAATGGCGCCCAGATGTTCGTGAAGTCTGTTCAAGTAGTGCAAAATCGTTCCAAACTCTTCCGGGCTCCCTCACGTGACATGAGGGGTGGGCCTACTTAAGAGGCTCGACCAATGAAGCATGGTTTCGCCGCAAACTTGAGGAAGCGCTCGTTCAAAGGTGAGATGAGAATGAGGCAGGTTGCTCGGAAAATAACAAACTAAAGTGATAATTCTGGGACCATGTTAACGGCTGTGACAGGTGTTCGGTTCAGATTATTGGGATCATGTGGCGTCACGCGACTAGTACCATTTACAGAAATATTTTTCGGTGTTTTTGACGGGAATCAGATGAGGTTTTGGCGTTAATATGGGGTGTTTCTATCTTCTTTTATCTTCATTCAATGTACACTTTTGATAATAGTAACTCAGCTTGACTGTATAATTACCATTAGGAACAACCGACGGCCCCCCCCCTCTCTTTTTTTCTTCCTCTAAATATAATTGGGAGGAAGCTTACAAAGATGGATAATGCGAAGGGGAATACTTGGAAATTAATAAGCTAAAGTGATAATTTCGGGACTATGTCAATGGCTGTGATAGGAATACTTATAGTTTATAATATGTTGCACACTATCGTTTTATATAAAAAAATATTAGGAATATGGTTTTTGTCTTCATCGTTTCCAATAGACAAATATATCATAAAATAGTATTATTTTTTAGGCTGTAGATAATCACATGGTGGGATAAATAGGCTGTCGCAATCAATAGCCCCAATCGAATTTTAATTTTAATTTTTATCTCATAAATATGTAGTACCTGACTACTGTCACATGGTTATTCTGTTAATAATGGGTCAGAAAACTAATATTAGGATATGAGATTAAGAATGGGTGTTTGAGATATGATATGGGACTAAGAATAGGCGTTCATGATATCCTTTGTTTCGTTTCTAGAAAAATGGAGCCTACACATTGGTTTTAAATATACAACAACAGTGTTGTTTCTACTTCACACACGCAATCTATGGACTAAACTAAGCGTCCGATTCCTATTTGAAAAAAACGGTGGTCTACATGGGACCTTAACCATATATACACTTTTCAGCTACCTGGAGAGGTAAGGTGATTCTCGTTTTTCTATGGAAACATTTTGTTATCCGCGATTTTTCCTTTTATTACAATTTATCATACCAAAAAGAGGCTATAATAATTTTATAATTTACTCTTACCAGGTCACATCATATATATATTTTTTGTGAAAAAGCATACCATTTGAGAGTCGATCACCTTTGAATTTCCTGAAGGTGGATGGTTTTAAAAAACATTCTATGGTAAGAATTGACATATAAAATCTTTCTTAATACGGGTGTTAACAATATTACTCTGAGATATCCAGTATCTATAAAATATTCTGTTCATTTTAAATTTGATAGCTCCTTTATAGATGAGGTTCCTAAACATATTAACCTTAAACTGAACTTACTGCCTAGGGTATCGGACTACATATATACTCAGGCAGGATATACATGTGGCTTTTTGAAAGTTTTAACTCTTGTTATGTATGTAAACTTGACTAAAGATGTCGTAATATTGAATATTGTTTGTAATGTATTTATATGTAAAATTCATGTTATATGTCCTTTGTTGTCTTCTCTTCAGTTTTGATTACTCGTATAGAAATATACAGTAATGTTAATTTTTGTGTAATGGAAACAATGTAGTATGTTGTGTTTTATGATGTACATAATGTGTTTTATACATATATATGTTTGTATTTGTATTTATTCACAGCCCTGACGAAGTTCGTAAAGAACGAAACGCGTTGGCTGAGTCTGATATCTCTTAAAGTTGAAAAAGAATAAAGGAACAACAATTGGAATATTTGAAAGGACTTCTTTTTGGTGCACTGTCCTTTTGTTAAAAAAAAAATATATATATATATATATATATATATATATATATACATATATATATATATTACCTACTGGCGGTCGCCAGTAGGTAGTTATAGTTAGGACCCTATTTCCATAGGAAAACGGCAACATTCTATTTGGAATAACTTTGGCGCCGGTCGACGAATCCTCGCGAAATTTTCAAAACTAATGGGGCGCTACGCTCCGCTCCTACCCTGAAAGTCTCGGGGGGATTTGTCAAGCAGGGGCTGAGATAAAAGGGGGGTCCCAAAACGCGTTTTTCCCATGCATTTTTCCATAGGACCTTTAGACACAGCTACAGCCCGAACGGCAGAACAGAGTTCCTTGAAATTTGGCAGAGAGGTAGTCTACAGGTCAAGGAAGTGCCTTTTGTAGGTTTGGTGTAAATCTGTTCAGTAGATTCTGAGAAAATAGCCTTTAAATCAATATATATATCTGAGCCAGCTTACGGTGCGCTTACGGTGCGCTTACCGTACGCGTACGGTGACGTGCGCGAGCGCGATTCTGATTGGCTGTTAGATCTTAGTAAACATTCGAATCGGTCGAAACAAGGAAGCGGCGGCCGCCATTTTGTGTGTTTCACTCAGAAAAAAAAGGGTGATAACTTGAAAAGGGGGCAAGGAAGAGAGTTACAGACCCCCTAACATTTGAAAGGGGGTCAAAGAAGGACAGAAAAGTACAACAAAAACATTTATTAACTTTAAAAACAATCGCGGGGTACGCGTACGGTAAGCTCACCGTACGCGTACGGTAAAAAAAAAAAAAAAAAAATGAAATTAAATGCAGATTTAAGTGTTTAGATATTAGGGGGCTCTAAAAAGAGCCGTTGTGTTTATTGTGATTTTTTAGTGGTACCTACAAGTAAGTACCGATGCAGAGTCTAAGGTTCAAGAGGAAGACTCTGTTCCCTTCATCAGTGAAGTGTACACCATCTCCTCTATAAATGTCTTGCATGTCGTAACGCAAGTTGTTGTGGTAAATGGAACCCATACCATAGTCACGGAGGAAAGCAGAAACAGATTTGTTGACGTGCTTTCTTGCTTTGTCAATCTGTGGTCAAAAATGATTGGACCAGTTCCATTTTTGCCTTTGGCATATGTTAGAAAACACAAAGGCAGTTTTAGGGAAAAGTGAAAACAGTTGTGCAAAGGTCTCCTTCATAAGCATTTCCAGACCTACCCCAGTCAAAGTGCCTAGGTCATTGCCACCACAGTGCACTATTATGAGGTCAGGGTGTTGGATTTGCATGAAGGATTTCACCAATGGCATCAATTGGTGCCACTTTAACCCTCTCTGACCAATCCATTTAATGTCTACATTTGGCAAAGCAAGGTCTCTCACCATACCTGTTTTCTCTGCATACTTTTCACTCCAGAAGACATAGCTGTGACCTACAATCCACACTGTGAACATCTTCAAAGGAGATCTGGATGCACTCAGGAGGTGTCTTTCAGAAGAATGGCAAAAAGAAATGAAAGACAGTTTGGAAATGGAGGCATACATATTTTTTTAAAATAAAATGAACTCATTGGCTGTTTCATACCATTCTACACTAAAAACTAGGCTGTGTGTGTAAATTTATAGAAGCATGATTTGTATTGGTACAGAAAAATGTGTTACCAAAGAACATTAGTATGGATTTGCTGTTAGGTTAGAAAATTCAAGCACTCTTGCTCATTGAAAATGAAACATTGTGTGGTGAACTTCTGACCTGACTGTAGACAGCAGTGTTCCATGAGCTGTTGCTATGGTAGCAGGCAGAAGTCAAGTTGGGGGAAGGGTACTAGGCTGAAGTCAAGTTGGGGGAAGGGTACTTTTTGAAAAGGGTTGGTTTTCAACCAATAGAAATGTGTGATTACATTTGAAAAAAAGGGGGAAGCACTGAGATTTGAACCTAACATGTATATGTGTGGAAAAAGAGAGGGAAACTTTGCCATTATCTGGTTCTGCTGAGAGGAGAGAGGTGTACAGAACAGAGATCCTGGCTCTGATAATCTGCTGTTTGAGTGCCACATTTCTTTCACAACTAACTAATTTTAAAGGTGAGTTAAGAGTTTGAGAGGGGATGTATATGGTAAATTAAGAAATGAATAATAGCATTGGAATTCCTTTTGTTGAAGTTGTGTTTATCATTTTGTGTTTTGGGAGAAATTTAAATGTGAGAAACATGTAAAATAATATGGACTATGTTTTCACCATAAATTAAGGTGTACTGGTATAAATAAGGAACACTTTTAGGGTTTGAGGTTCCAGTCAGTAATGCAAATACATTCAGCATCACTAAGGCTGGTTGCCCTTGCAGGAGTGTAGTCAGTCACCCAGGTTACACATGTTGCTGGTCTCAGAAAGCTGTTTGGTATTGCTCTGGTGATTTTACATTTGCATTAGATGGAAAGGGGGAGCTATTTTTCTGCAGAAGCAGACTCTTAGCACACAGCCAGCTGCTTATCCTGTGGAATCATGCACAGTATTCACAACCGAGTGGGGTTTGAGGTTGCAGTCAGTAATGCAAATACATTCAGCATCACTAAGGCTGGTTGCCCTTGCTGGAGTGTAGTCAGTCACCCAGGTTACAGATGTTGCTGGTCTGAAAAAGCTGTTTGGACATGTGCTTTTTTGAGAATCTGAAAAGTGGATTAGAAATGTGTCAGATTGTAAAAGTACTTATCACTTGCCAAAAAAGCAGTAGGAAGTGTGCTTTCAAATTGGCAAATAAATTTCGTTTTCTGTCTAATATGAAAACATGACTCTGTGTGCAAAGAGGAATTACAGGCAGAGATTTATTGCGTATTGCTCTGGTAATTTTACAGTTGCATTAGTAGGAAAGGGGGAACTATTTTTTTTGTGCAGAAGCAGACTCTTAGCACACAGCCAGCTGCTTATCCTGTGGAATCATGCACAGTATTCACAACCGAGTGGGGTTTGAGGTTGCAGTCAGTAATGCAAATACATTCAGCATCACTAAGGCTGGTTGCCCTTGCTGGAGTGTAGTCAGTCACCCAGGTTACACATGTTGCTGGTCTGAAAAAGCTGTTTGGACATGTGCTTTTTTGAGAATCTGAAAAGTGGATTAGAAATGTGTCAGATTGTAAAAGTACTTATCACTTGCCATAAAAAAAGAGTAGTAAGTGTGCTTTTAAATTGGCAAAGAAATTTCGTTTTCTGTCTAATATGAAAACATGACTCTGTGTGCAAAGAGGAATTACAGGCAGAGATTTATTGCGTATTGCTCTGGTAATTTTACAGTTGCATTAGTAGGAAAGGGGGAACTATTTTTTTGTGCAGAAGCAGACTCTTAGCACACAGCCAGCTGCTTATCCTGTGGAATCATGCACAGTATTCACAACCGAGTGGGGTTTGAGATTGCAGTCAGTAATGCAAATACATTCAGCATCACTAAGGCTGGTTGCCCTTGCTGGAGTGTAGTCAGTCACCCAGGTTACAGATGTTGCTGGTCTGAAAAAGCTGTTTGGATATGTGCTATTTTGAGAATCTGAAAAGTGGATTAGAAATGTGTCAGATTGTAAAACTACTTATCACTTGCCAAAAAAAAGAGTAGTAAGTGTGCTTTCAAATTGCCAAAGAAATTTCGTTTTCTGACTAATATGAAAACATGACTCTGTGTGCAAAGAGGAATTACAGGCAGAGATTTATTGCGTAGTGCTCTGGTAATTTTACAGTTGCATAAGTAGGAAAGGGGGAACTATTTTTTTTATGCAGAATCAGACTCTTAGCACACAGCCAGCTGCTTATCCTGTGGAATCATGCACAGTATTCACAACCGAGTGGGGTTTGAGGTTGCAGTCAGTAATGCAAATACATTCAGCATCACTAAGGCTGGTTGCCCTTGCTGGAGTGTAGTCAGTCACCCAGGTTACAGATGTTGCTGGTCTGAAAAAGCTGTTTGGACATGTGCTTTTTTGAGAATCTGAAAAGTGGATTAGAAATGTGTCAGATTGTAAAACTACTTATCACTTGCCAAAAAAAAGAGTAGTAAGTGTGCTTTCAAATTGGCAAAGAAATTTCGTTTTCTGACTAATATGAAAACATGACTCTGTGTGCAAAGAGGAATTACAGGCAGAGATTTATTGCGTATTGCTCTGGTAATTTTACAGTTGCATTAGTAGGAAAGGGGGAAATATTTTTTTTGTGAAGAAGCAGACTCTTAGCACACAGCCAGCTGCTTATCCTGTGGAATCATGCACAGTATTCACAACCGAGTGGGGTTTGAGATTGCAGTCAGTAATGCAAATACATTCAGCATCACTAAGGCTGGTTGCCCTTGCTAGAGTGTAGTCAGTCACCCAGGTTACACATGTTGCTGGTCTCAAAAAGCTGTTTGGACATGTGCTTTTTTGAGAATCTGAAAAGTGGATTAGAAATGTGTCAGATTGTAAAACTACTTATCACTTGCCAAAAAAAAGAGTAGTAAGTGTGCTTTCAAATTGGCAAAGAAATTTCGTTTTCTGACTAATTGAAAACATGACTCTGTGTGCAAAGAGGAATTACAGGCAGAGATTTATTGCGTATTGCTCTGGTAATTTTACAGTTGCATAAGTAGGAAAGGGGGAACTATTTTTTTTATGCAGAAGCAGACTCTTAGCACACAGCCAGCTTCTTATCCTGTGGAATCATGCACAGTATTCACAACTGAGTGGGGTTTGAGGTTGCAGTCAGTAATGCAAATACATTCAGCATCACTAAGGCTGGTTGCCCTTGCTGGAGTGTAGTCAGTCACCCAGGTTACACATGTTGCTGGTCTCAAAAAGCTGTTTGGACATGTGCTTTTTTGAGAATCTGAAAAGTGGATTAGAAATGTGTCAGATTGTAAAACTACTTATCACTTGCCAAAAAAAAGAGTAGTAAGTGTGCTTTCAAATTGGGAAAGAAATTTCGTTTTCTGACTAATATGAAAACATGACTCTGTGTGCAAAGAGGAATTACAGGCAGAGATTTATTGCGTATTGCTCTGGTAATTTTACAGTTGCATAAGTAGGAAAGGGGGAACTATTTTTTTATGCAGAAGCAGACTCTTAGCACACAGCCAGCTGCTTATCCTGTGGAATCATGCACAGTATTCACAACCGAGTGGGGTTTGAGGTTGCAGTCAGTAATGCAAATACATTCAGCATCACTAAGGCTGGTTGCCCTTGCTGGAGTGTAGTCAGTCACCCAGGTTACAGATGTTGCTGGTCTCAAAAAGCTGTTTGGACATGTGCTTTTTTGAGAATCTGAAAAGTGGATTAGAAATGTGTCAGATTGTAAAACTACTTATCACTTGCCAAAAAAAAGAGTAGTAAGTGTGCTTTCAAATTGGCAAAGAAATTTCGTTTTCTGACTAATATGAAAACATGACTCTGTGTGCAAAGAGGAATTACAGGCAGAGATTTATTGCGTAGTGCTCTGGTAATTTTACAGTTGCATAAGTAGGAAAGGGGGAACTATTTTTTTTATGCAGAATCAGACTCTTAGCACACAGCCAGCTGCTTATCCTGTGGAATCATGCACAGTATTCACAACCGAGTGGGGTTTGAGGTTGCAGTCAGTAATGCAAATACATTCAGCATCACTAAGGCTGGTTGCCCTTGCTGGAGTGTAGTCAGTCACCCAGGTTACAGATGTTGCTGGTCTGAAAAAGCTGTTTGGACATGTGCTTTTTTGAGAATCTGAAAAGTGGATTAGAAATGTGTCAGATTGTAAAACTACTTATCACTTGCCAAAAAAAAGAGTAGTAAGTGTGCTTTCAAATTGGCAAAGAAATTTCGTTTTCTGACTAATATGAAAACATGACTCTGTGTGCAAAGAGGAATTACAGGCAGAGATTTATTGCGTATTGCTCTGGTAATTTTACAGTTGCATTAGTAGGAAAGGGGGAAATATTTTTTTTGTGAAGAAGCAGACTCTTAGCACACAGCCAGCTGCTTATCCTGTGGAATCATGCACAGTATTCACAACCGAGTGGGGTTTGAGATTGCAGTCAGTAATGCAAATACATTCAGCATCACTAAGGCTGGTTGCCCTTGCTAGAGTGTAGTCAGTCACCCAGGTTACACATGTTGCTGGTCTCAAAAAGCTGTTTGGACATGTGCTTTTTTGAGAATCTGAAAAGTGGATTAGAAATGTGTCAGATTGTAAAACTACTTATCACTTGCCAAAAAAAAGAGTAGTAAGTGTGCTTTCAAATTGGCAAAGAAATTTCGTTTTCTGACTAATTGAAAACATGACTCTGTGTGCAAAGAGGAATTACAGGCAGAGATTTATTGCGTATTGCTCTGGTAATTTTACAGTTGCATAAGTAGGAAAGGGGGAACTATTTTTTTTATGCAGAAGCAGACTCTTAGCACACAGCCAGCTTCTTATCCTGTGGAATCATGCACAGTATTCACAACTGAGTGGGGTTTGAGGTTGCAGTCAGTAATGCAAATACATTCAGCATCACTAAGGCTGGTTGCCCTTGCTGGAGTGTAGTCAGTCACCCAGGTTACACATGTTGCTGGTCTCAAAAAGCTGTTTGGACATGTGCTTTTTTGAGAATCTGAAAAGTGGATTAGAAATGTGTCAGATTGTAAAACTACTTATCACTTGCCAAAAAAAAGAGTAGTAAGTGTGCTTTCAAATTGGGAAAGAAATTTCGTTTTCTGACTAATATGAAAACATGACTCTGTGTGCAAAGAGGAATTACAGGCAGAGATTTATTGCGTATTGCTCTGGTAATTTTACAGTTGCATAAGTAGGAAAGGGGGAACTATTTTTTTATGCAGAAGCAGACTCTTAGCACACAGCCAGCTGCTTATCCTGTGGAATCATGCACAGTATTCACAACCGAGTGGGGTTTGAGGTTGCAGTCAGTAATGCAAATACATTCAGCATCACTAAGGCTGGTTGCCCTTGCTGGAGTGTAGTCAGTCACCCAGGTTACAGATGTTGCTGGTCTCAAAAAGCTGTTTGGACATGTGCTTTTTTGAGAATCTGAAAAGTGGATTAGAAATGTGTCAGATTGTAAAACTACTTATCACTTGCCAAAAAAAAGAGTAGTAAGTGTGCTTTCAAATTGGCAAAGAAATTTCGTTTTCTGACTAATATGAAAACATGACTCTGTGTGCAAAGAGGAATTACAGGCAGAGATTTATTGTGTATTGCTCTGGTAATTTTACAGTTGCATTAGTAGGAAAGGGGGAACTATTTTTTTTGTGAAGAAGCAGACTCTTAGCACACAGCCAGCTGCTTATCCTGTGGAATCATGCACAGTATTCACAACCGAGTGGGGTTTGAGATTGCAGTCAGTAATGCAAATACATTCAGCATCACTAAGGCTGGTTGCCCTTGCTGGAGTGTAGTCAGTCACCCAGGTTACACATGTTGCTGGTCTCAAAAAGCTGTTTGGACATGTGCTTTTTTGAGAATCTGAAAAGTGGATTAGAAATGTGTCAGATTGTAAAACTACTTATCACTTGCCAAAAAAAAGAGTAGTAAGTGTGCTTTCAAATTGGCAAAGAAATTTCGTTTTCTGACTAATATGAAAACATGACTCTGTGTGCAAAGAGGAATTACAGGCAGAGATTTATTGCGTATTGCTCTGGTAATTTTACAGTTGCATAAGTAGGAAAGGGGGAACTATTTTTTTTATGCAGAAGCAGACTCTTAGCACACAGCCAGCTTCTTATCCTGTGGAATTATGCACAGTATTCACAACCGAGTGGGGTTTGAGGTTGCAGTCAGTAATGCAAATACATTCAGCATCACTAAGGCTGGTTGCCCTTGCTGGAGTGTAGTCAGTCACCCAGGTTACACATGTTGCTGGTCTCAAAAAGCTGTTTGGACATGTGCTTTTTTGAGAATCTGAAAAGTGGATTAGAAATGTGTCAGATTGTAAAACTACTTATCACTTGCCAAAAAAAAGAGTAGTAATTGTGCTTTCAAATTGGCAAAGAAATTTCGTTTTCTGACTAATATGAAAACATGACTCTGTGTGCAAAGAGGAATTACAGGCAGAGATTTATTACGTATTGCTCTGGTAATTTTACAGTTGCATAAGTAGGAAAGGGGGAACTATTTTTTTTATGCGGAAGCAGACTCTTAGCACACAGCCAGCTTCTTATCCTGTGGAATCATGCACAGTATTCACAACCGAGTGGGGTTTGAGGTTGCAGTCAGTAATGCAAATACATTCAGCATCACTAAGGCTGGTTGCCCTTGCTGGAGTGTAGTCAGTCACCCAGGTTACACATGTTGCTGGTCTGAAAAAGCTGTTTGGACATGTGCTTTTTTGAGAATCTGAAAAGTGGATTAGAAATGTGTCAGATTGTAAAACTACTTATCACTTGCCAAAAAAAAGAGTAGTAAGTGTGCTTTCAAATTGGCAAAGAAATTTCGTTTTCTGACTAATATGAAAACATGACTCTGTGTGCAAAGAGGAATTACAGGCAGAGATTTATTGCGTATTGCTCTGGTAATTTTACAGTTGCATAAGTAGGAAAGGGGGAACTATTTTTTTTATGCAGAAGCAGACTCTTAGCACACAGCCAGCTGCTTATCCTGTGGAATCATGCACAGTATTCACAACCGAGTGGGGTTTGAGGTTGCAGTCAGTAATGCAAATACATTCAGCATCACTAAGGCTGGTTGCCCTTGCTGGAGTGTAGTCAGTCACCCAGGTTATAGATGTTTCTGGTCTGAAAAAGCTGTTTGGACATGTGCTTTTTTGAGAATCTGAAAAGTGGATTAGAAATGTGTCAGATTGTAAAAGTACTTATCACTTGCCAAAAAAGCAGTAGGAAGTGTGCTTTCAAATTGGCAAAGAAATTTCGTTTTCTGCCTAATATCAAATCATGACTCTGTGTGTACACAGGAATTGTTTTTAGATATTTCATTTGTGATGGTGTTATTGTGATTTTTACTTGTAGGAAAGGGGTACATAGTATTTTAAGATTTGAAAAGATCATAAAAAATGTAGTAATATATTTAAATAAAATAAATAATTTTTTTTTTAGTTTTTTTCAGGTATTGCTGAAGAGCAGTGAACAAAATTTAAGATGCATACAAAATCAAGACTAAGGAAAAACCAGAAAAAAAAACTATATTTGAAGACAACTGGAGGACCTAAGTTACCTGGAGATGCTCATGTTGGGAAAAAAAGAAAGTCTTCTGGTAAGCAGACAAAAGATTTTTTAAAGAACATCTTCAAAAAAAGGAAAAATGTACAAAATGTCTGTACTGGAAAGAATGTTTTAAATAGGAAAGAACAGGAAAAAATTGAGCATTTAGTTAATGCAAATATACCTTCAGAAACAATAAAGATTAATTTAAACAGAAAAACAGCGTTTAAAGAGATACGTAGAAAAATGTTTCAGAGAAGAGTTATGTCCAATTTGATAAAGAATGTGAAGAAATATAAGCAAAAGGCAAAATTTTATAAGAGAAAAAAAGAAATTGAAGCCATTGCAGCTAAGGCATTAGAATTAAAAAGGAAACTATTCATTTTAATTTTGAATAGGATGCGTACATTAGATAAAATGGTTAATGTACTGAAATCACAAACCAAAAGGAAAAGAGAAGTGAAAAGAACAAACTTTTGTAAAGTGTTTTTAGGAGAATGGATGCATAGTTCAAGTAGTGAACCTTTTTTTAATGAAGAGAGTTATTTTCAAAATAATAGTTTGCTGCATGCAGTTGACACCAGAGGTCGTGCTTACGAAGTGAAAAATGGTTGTATAATGGAGAAGGAGAAAATGGTTCCAAGAGATGAGGTACAAGTGATGGCGGATGAGGCTATGGGGAGACGTCCTAAAGCCCCAGTGTACACTTGGAATTGTAGTAGTATTTGCACTGTGCGTCAGGAATCTATTGATAAATTTCGTGAGTTTCTAAGAGAATATAGTAAAAAAAGTGTAAAACAGAAGATTAAGGTGCTTCAAAGTCTAGATCCATGCAGAGTGAGAGAGAATACTGGTTTGCAGGGTCATTCTCTGGCTTGTCAATCTAGAAAAGTGTGTAAAAGTGTTTTTCATCATTTTAGGATGCTGGCTGTTCATCATACTGAAATGAGAAAGTTTGTGAGACGGTTGTATTTTGCTAAAAGTCCAGCAATAAAGTTAGATGAATTGAATAGGGCTCTGTTCCGTGGATCGGTATCAGATGTAGAGAAGGTTATTGATGAAATTCAGTTTTGTTACTTTGGTCCTGAACAAGACAGTGCAGAAAAGGACACAGTAAATGAGGAAGAAGTGGAAGAGAATGTAGAACCCTCTGTAAGTAAGACATTTAATTATCACATAACAAAATTTGCAATAATCTCTAATGAAAGACCAAATATTACTTGTATTTGTTGCCGCAGAACTCATTATAGAAAACAAACCAGGTATGTTGATCTCTACAGAAAAAGTGAAAATGAAGATAATTATAAGTGGAAGGATTTTGCCACATATATATTTCTTGAAAATTGTTTTGAATTGGGTGAAGTTCAGCGTATTTGTAAATACTGTTACAACAAATTAGAAGAAAATAGAATGCCGACCAGAGCTGTACATAATAATTTAGAATTGGATGCTATTCCTGCCGAACTTTCTGAATTAAATACATATGAGTCTAAACTTATTCAATGTGTTCATCCGTTCCAGACCATAGTACGTATGGAGCCCAAAACTGGTAAATTACCTCCTTCAGATTTACTGAGAGGTTTAAAAGGAAGAGTGGTGTATTTGCCCTTGGATTTGAAAAACAATATGGAAACTATTGATGCAGATACTTTGGAAAGTGAACCATTAGTTATTCTGGTTAATGGTGTACCTACAAAGAATAAGAAGATTTGGCAAGAGCTGGTGGATGTACGAAAAGTACAAAGAGCAAATTTGTATTTGAAAAAAAACAATAAATGGTATGAATCAATTTATATAGAAGAAGAAGAAGATTTACAAGAAGACACAGAAACACCAACTGGTCAAATTGAAAAAGTGGACAAGTCAAAGGAAGAAGAAATTTATGAACATTTTAGCATACATCCTCTTCATTCAAAAGAAGTTATGGGAGACACTATTGATCTGTTTCAGATGAAGAAAGCAAAAGGAACTCCCGTGAGTGTATGGGAGGAGAGCTTGGAAGCTCGATGTTTTCCCCAGCTGTTTCCTACAGGAAAAGGAGGACGATACGATGAACGTCCAGAACAGATTCCAGCTTCTGAGTATCGAACTACAAGACTATATGCAGAAGATCCCAGATTTCGACAAAGTATTCCTTATTTGTTCCATCTTTTATTTGAAAGCGACTTGTCTGCATTGTCTTATGCAGTAAATCACATTTTAAAAAGTGGAGTACATTTACAAAATGTGTCTGCTAAGGATTTTATGGAGAAAGTGCAGCACCGAGATGATCATTTGGAAACACAACTGATCAATCTGATGGCTTGTCAGCGTGGGACAAATGAATATTGGTACCGACGCCATGGTGAATTAAAATGCATGTTACGGAATTTAGGAACACCAACATGGTTCGTTACCCTAAGCTGTGCGGAGTACGCTTGGGATGATTTACTGGATTTTCTACGAGAGGCAAATTCAAACATTAAAAACATCGAATACAAGACAGCAGGAGAACTGTGCTCATTGGATCCGGTTAATGTTTGCAGATATTTCAATCATAGATTTGAGGCTATGATGTCCTTCATCTGCAATAAAAAAAATCCACCTCTTGGAGAAGTAGTAGATTTCTTTTGGAGAAAAGAGTACCAGGCAAGAGGTGCTCCTCATATTCATATGCTGTTGTGGATCAAGGATGCCCCAAAGTTTGGAACAGATACTGATGAAGCAGTGTTATCTTACATTGAAGAATATGCAACATGTGCTATACCAAAAAGCACAGAAGAGAAAAAGTTAAAGGAGCAAGTTTTACGTTTCCAAAGTCATCGGTGTGGAAAATACTGTCGACGGAAATACAAGAGCAAAGATAAATACTACACTAAATGTCGATTTGGATTTCCTAGACCTGTTCTTTCAAATGGAAGAGTAAACAGTTTTATGTCATCTGTGAGACATACTATTACAAGAAAATCACCTAAGAATACCTACAACCTTAAAAGAAAAGAAGAATCAAAAAATATAAATGACTACAACCCAGTCATTTTATCCATGTGGAATGCTAACATGGATATACAGTATGTAGCTGACAATTCCATTGCTGTTGCTCGATATGTAACGTCTTACATTACTAAATCAGAAAAAACTGAATTGAAGGAAATGTGGGAAGAGATTTCTCACGAGAAGACTGTCAGTAAGAAGCTGTACAGTTTCAGTTTAAAGATGTTATCGCATCGAGAAATTGGATCCTACGAATGTTCAGATAGGTTATCTTCTGCAAGTCTTTACTCGAAATCAAGAAGAATAATTTGGGCAAGTTTAGGCCTTGCAGCAATGAGAAATCAGGTACTGAAATCTGTTGGAGAAATTGAATATTTGGCCGAGAATGACCCAGAAAGTACAGATATTTTGAAATCAAACATGTTGGACACATATTATCCCAAGAGAAGTCATCATCTGGAGAACATGTGTCTCTATGAAGTGCTGCAGAACTACATTTATTAACGGAAAGCCGCAGAAGACAACAACAATGGAAAATATAAAGTCATTGGTGAGGAAGGATGTTTGGTGAAGCAAACAAAAGAAAGTTTGATAAATCACAGGTGGCTGAGTTGCGACACTACTGAGAAAAAGGAATTTTACTACTTGGCTCTTTTACAGCCGTTTAAACCATGGCGTACAGAGGATGAACTACTGGGAGAATTTCAAAGCTATGAAGATTCCTTTAATGCTTGCAAAGACAGCATACAATGCAGTACATTCACAACTTATGTGCAAATGTTAAATGAAGAAATTGAACAGGAAACTACAATTGCAGCTGAAGTAGCTAGAGACAGTTCTCAAGACAGCCAAAGTTCAGGAACACTCAGTCAAGATCCCCTAGGACAACCAATCGTTGAAAATGAAGCTGCAATAGCCATGAATGAAGTGGAAACGGCTATGAATCAAGCTCAAGAAGAATTTATAGACTTACCAAATTTGGAAAGACAACTGAATGAAGAGCAGCAACAAATTTATGAAGAAATCAGAAACAAAATTGATCACGGAAAACTACATGAAAAAAAAGAGTGCTCATGCACATCATTTCATCCAATCAGGATGTATGTAAGCGGACAAGCTGGAACTGGAAAAAGTTTCCTAATAAAAGTCATCAGAATCTACCTACAGCAAAAAACGGATTCTACTTTGTCTTGTGTGGTTACTGCTCCAACTGGGTTAGCAGCATATAACATAAAAGGAATCACCTTACATCGTTTGCTAATGTTACCAGTGGAGCATGAGAACAAAATACAATTCCACAAGCTAACTGGAGAAGCATGCTTGGAAGTTTCAAGAGTATTGAAGAAGATGCAAGTTCTCATTATTGATGAGGTGAGCATGGTATCAAACTTAATGCTTGCCTTTGTGCATTTAAGAATGCAGCAAATTCTAAGGACAGACTATGACGTGTTATTTGGTGGAAAACATGTCATAGTTTTTGGGGATCTTCTACAGCTTACTCCAGTTAAAGGACAACCAGTGTTTAATACTGTGACACATGAAGACACAAAGAAGTCACTGGGAAGCATCGGTAATGCAAATATTTGGTCCTTCTTTGAGTACAAGGAACTTACTACTAATATGAGACAAGCAAACGATGAAGAATATGGAAGTATTCTGAAAGATATCAGAATTGGACTACTCACTGAAGCTGGCACAAAAGCATTACAGAGTCGGTTGCTACATAATTTATTTCCAAAGGAAGAACTAGTTGCAGAGAAGATATACAAGAACATTGCAGAAAAGAAAAGTGTCATCTGCTTAATGCCAACTCTACGTGAATGCTCAATATTCAATGAGGAGCTTTTGAAATTGGAAAAGGAAGATATCAGGAAATTGGAAGCAGTGGACAAAATTCAGGATGGAAGAATTACTATCACATTAACAGGCAAACTGAAAAATAAATTGGATTCACTAGAGAAGAACATTTCCAAAACTGCTGGATTAGAAAAAAATCTATATGTTTGCATGAACTGTAGAGTATTTTTAAGGAGAAATTTGTATGTTGAAAAAGGTTGGAGCTATGGGAAGAGTTGTGGGTTTTATTAATTATCAGAAAAAAGATGGAATTGAATGTTTAAAAATAAAATTTGATCAGATAGAAGAAGTTATAGACATTTGTCGTTGTACAGTTCGTTTTATGCTTGTGAAAGACTTATATGTACAAAGGAAACAGTTTCCGTTTTCTCTTGCATACGCTGTAACTATTCACAAGTCTCAAGGATTGACTGTAGATTGTGCATTTGTAAACATTGGTTCAACTGTGTTCAAAGAAGGTATGGCTTATGTAGCTTTGTCACGAGTGAAAACATTATCTGGTTTATTCATGATAGACTTTGATGATTCAAAAGTTAGTGCTGATGCAAATTGTGTAAAGGAGTACAATAGATTAAGAAGAACCTATGCTCCTCATTTAAGTCAGTATCCTGTGTTAGAGAAACGTGTAGTTTCTCGTAAAAGGAGAAATGAGAATATCTGTAATGAGGATGTAGAGAGGAGGAAAAAAAAGAGGAGTGATGTAATTGCAAGCAAAAAGAAAAAGGAAAATGAAGAAGAGGTTGTAGGATGTCATTTTGAAAATAGCTCTGGTGTCAACTGCTACGCTAATGTAGTGCTGAATGTTGCATTTTATCTGGAAAGTTTGCAAGAGCAGATAATAGTAAATCAGAGAAAAAGATTCTGTTCTGAGTTGAGTCTCCTTTTTCAAAAGCTGAGTAATGATAAAACTCAAATAGAAAGTGCTACTGAAATTAGAAAACTTTTAGATGTATGTTCAGGATGTACACAGTTTTCTCAAAATGTACAGCAAGACGCACAGGAATTCTTGATGTATTTTCTTCAGGTACTGGAAGAAGAAGGGGTTCCCATTGAAAATATGTTTGGTCTCTCTTATAAATGGGAACATAGTTGTGAAAACTGTTTCGATACATGTGGCTCTAATGTTGATTCTGAAAGGTTTATTTATTTAACATTGCCAGAGAGTAAAACAGTCACTTTTGCTAAATTAGTTAAAGATGCTAATCATAGCATGGAATGCGGTGAGTGTAAATTTGACATGTTTTCAACGTTAATTTTAAAGGAATACGGACAGTATGTAATTTTAATGATGCAACGATGTAGAGCTGATGGTTCAAAATTGGATACTTTAATAAAGAAGTTTACAGGACAGCAATTATCAATTTCAGGAAAAACTTTTGTAACAGTTGCAATAATTTTCCATGAAGGACCTACTGTTACTTCTGGACATTACACAGTTTATCCTAAATGTGAAAAAGGCTGGACACTGTGTAATGATTCCCAATTGATTTTCAAGCAACGTTTGCCTTTTGATTTAGCAAATTCCTATCTAATCTTCCTGAAACCTAAATTTTAGAGAGACTTGGCAAGATCTGTACAAAAGAATTTTACCATTTTATTGGATTACTATTGGAATTTTCAAATTTAAAGATTTTTAAAATTATCATTTGGCCTAAAGGAAAGGTAACCAATTGTATTGTGGACTTATATAATTCTTAATTAATGTTTCGGAAAACAACATTTTAGAGAGAATCGGTAACATCTGAACAATTTAAATTTTTGTATTTTATTGGATTACCGTTGGAAATTTAATCAAAAAAGATTTTTAAAATTACCATTTGGCCTAAAGGAAAGGTTTCCAATTGTATTGTGGACTTAATTAAATCCTAATTAATCTTTCGGAAACCAAAATTTTAGAGAGAATCGGTAACATCTGTACAATTTAAATTTTGGAATTTTATTGAATTATCGTTGGAAATTTAATCAAAAAATAATTTCAAAAATTAACATTTGGCCTAAAAGAAAGGAAACTAGATGTATTGTGGATTTATTTGAGATATAATATTTTTGAGATTATGCTTCTGTAAGAAAATTGTCAGACGGTATTTTTTAGAAATAGTTTTTGTTATTAGATGATATTTTTAATGAATAATATTTTGCATTTCGATAATGTTATGTTTAACTGAGAAGAGATTCTGGGCTTTTTTTAAACAATCTTTGAGATTGTTATTTTTTTTTTGCCCGTTGTTAAGTGATGAATGCAATTGCTTTCACGATTTATAGTGAAATGCAATATATTCTGAAAACAGCAAAAAAAAGGCAAAAAATAGTTTTTGGAAAATATGTAAATATGTGTACTGTATTATAAAATGTTTTATTAAATATTAATACTTTTTTCTTTTTTTTCAGATTGAGAAAGAAAATTTTCGAAAACTTGAACCATTTTTATAGCAATTAAAATTAAATTTTAATTAATAAATAATTTTTTGAGTGGGTATGGTAAGTCAGAAATTTCATGGTCCCTTTTTTCCACTTCTCCACAATCACATTTTCAGTTTTTCATTGTAGTCTCTCAAGGACCTTGTAATGTGATAATTGATTTTTAGTGTTTTTTAAAAAAAAAAAAAAAAATTACGCGTACCGTACGCGTACGGTAAAAAAAAAAATCAAAAAAAAGTTTAAAAAAATATATAAAAAAAAGTTGAAAGGTAAGGTTGGCTCTTAAAAGAGCCGTTGTGTTCGTACAGGGACAGAGGAAAGAAAGAATGGGAATATTAGTCGGTAGGACAAATGTGCTGGTCTATTTTATTGTTAACTAGGGCAACACTGGTCTCCCTATGACAAATTAGACCATAACAAGTGGCGCACCGCATTGTAACCCTCGCAAACCGATGGTTGGTTTCCAGAGGACCAGAAAAAGGAGATGCTCCCCCCACAGATGAAGGGCTCAGCTGACCTGCCGAAGATGGACTCGGCCCTGCAGATGATGGACCAGGCTGAGCTGCTGTGGATGTGATTGGTTGACTTACTGAAGGGTTTCCTTCAGTATGTCGAGCATATGTCCTACCGTGTACATCATGAAGGTGTCTCAACATAGTGTGATTCCCGAAGGAATACTTCTTGTTAGGATTCCCTCTTGAAAGTACACGGTCACAAAGCTTACAAGTCACTAAGGGTGCATTTACCTTTTTCTTGCCCTCTGGAAAAGAAAAATACTCCCATATGAAAGAGCTCTTTTGTTTCCTCCTTCTCTGCCTCAAGGTAGTGCTGCTAGCCTCACTCTCAGAAGAGGTCTGCTGTTCTGCCATCGTATCACAAAGACAACTCAGCTCCTTCTCCTAAGGGATCACAAGCAGAAATGAGGGGAATGGGTGTGGTGTAGGAGAGTTCTAGAACTGAAAGTAGTAAAAACCAATCAAAAGTGTTGTTTCTTGATCACATGACCCAACGTGTTTGTACGTTACGCTTACGGTGCGCTTACGGAGCGCTTACGGTAAAAGTACGCATGCGCGTAAAAAAGACACGCGCACGCGCGCATGCGCAAAACAGGCATGCCCCTTCACTTCCGCGTAACATGCGCGTGCAGCGTACGCGTTACGCGCTGCGTGCGCGTGACGTACATCTACGCAAATTGCGTAAATGAACGCAAACAGCGTAGAAATCTAACGTACTAAAAGCAAGA
This sequence comes from Triturus cristatus, assembly GCF_964204655.1. Classification (NCBI taxonomy): domain Eukaryota; kingdom Metazoa; phylum Chordata; class Amphibia; order Caudata; family Salamandridae; genus Triturus; species Triturus cristatus. The sequence goes on from NC_140585.1 coordinate 736,285,101, forward strand.
CGTGCGCTTACCGTACGCGCACGTTAAAAAAATACTAAAAAAAAAAAAGAAAGGGAAAAAAGATTCACTATGTTATACTAGTAAATCTTACCTGTTTAGTTTAAAAAAAAGGTAAAAATAAAAAATATATTGTAGAATTTTTAAAATTTAACCATAGTCTTTAAAAAAGGATATAAAATTAAAATAAAAATATGTAAAAAACATTGCAAAAAAAAAAAAAAAAAAAAGGTAAATATAAGAATTAGCATTTAAAAAACCTTGCAAATTCACTGAAAAAAGGTCCATTTTACTGCCACACCCTTCTGCCCTCCCTGGTCTGTTGTGCTGCAACTGCTCCTCTTGCCTTTCCCACGCGCGGTCTGTTGTGAGGCCCCTTCCCCTGAACTCCCTTGTCTGTGCCCAGGTCCTGACCCTCCCTTCTATCCTCCATGGTCCTTTGTGCATGTCCCTGCACCTTCCTTCTTCCCCATCATAGCCATTGTGCTGCCACTAACCCTCCGGGTTGCCATGCATGGTCTTCTGTGCTGCCATGGCCCTTCTCACCTTCCCTGTGTGGTCAGCTAGCTGCCCCTGACCCCCTGCCACCTTCCCTCCATGGTCTGTGTGTATGCCATATTAGTCTCCTTGTTGCTCTCCATGGTGTGTCTTTTTTCTAGTGCCCAACCTGCCTGACCTCCATGGTCATCTTGCTGCTCCTGCCCTGCCCCCTTGCCCCCAGACCTCTGTTTCCATGTGCAGACCCCTATTCCCTCCCTCCTGGCTTGTCTGTTCCATTGTAATGCCCCTGATCCTTCCCTCCTGCCCTTTATGGTCTGTTATGCTGCAGCTTTCTCTCCTGTCTGTCCATTATGGTCAGCTAGCTACCATTGCCTCTTTCCCCTCTGTTCTCTGTTGCCCATGTGCATGGTCCTATCCCCTCCCTATTGCTTTCTTTGTATTGTTGTGCTGTACTCCCATCCCGCATGCGCTGTGTGGTGTATTGTGCTGCTGCAAACCCTGATGCCTGCCCTGTAGGGTCATTTTGGTGCACCTCTCCATGTCCCTCCTGTCCTCTGTTGTCCGAGTCCATGTCCCTACCCCAATTCCTCCTGCCTACCATGATCCAATGTACCATACGTGCAAACATTTTGAACTTGATAAGAGGGAGATTTTGAAAAAAAAACTGGGGTATTGATTTTCCCTTTAGAGTTACATTGAAAAAAGAGGAGATTGTAGACAGGAGACAGATCAAATAAAGACCATTTGAGCTTAAAAACATTGGACGTTTCCTGGCTGAAACAGGTCTGTTGGCATGTATGGTTGTACTACCACTGCCTCTTCCTTCTGCCAACAATGGTCTATTATATTGCCACAGCCTCTCTTGCCAGTCCTGTATTGTTGGTTTGTTGCCCCTGCCCCCCTTTCCACTGCCCTCCATAGTCTGTTGTGCTGCCACTGCCCTTCCTGCCTACCCAGTGTGGTCAAATTGTTGCATCTGCACTCTCCTACCTGACTTCAATTTTCAGAGTCCGTGCCCCTGGCCTCTGCCTCTCAACAGTATCCCAATGAACCACTAGATTGCTAACATTCTATATTTATTACAAAAGTGTGGAACGCCTGACGTCATCTTGATGTAATCAAAACTGTAATACCTAGAGTATTTCCTTTAGAAATTACATATGTGAGAGGGTCTTATTTGCATCAAAATTATGGTTAGTGCTCTAAAAAACTAAAATGAGGACATATTTTCTGAGTTTTCAAATAGCGACAAAAAACTTTTAAATTATTTGTAATCTTTATGTTTTTTTTATCCAGTTGACCACTTGATTAAATGTTACACCTAGGGGAGAGGATGTGGTGTTACTTCCAGAGCTGCAGACTTTGCAACTGGGGAACCAGGTTGGAGTTTCTGCTTCAGCTCAACATTCTGTGATTCTGGTCAAATCACTTAATCTCCCCATGTCTACAACCAAAATGAATTTGATCTTGTGTGATGTAACCAATGCTCATGTAAAGCACTCCAATACCTGACAAGTCTGCACTATATAAAACAGCAAATACACAAAAAATAAGTGTTTTGCACACTTCTGTCATTGTGATATTTGTGCTGCATTTGGGCTCTTTTGTCTCTGATGGCCATTTGGGAGATTTATTTGTTATGAAGTTTCCTAATTTCCTCATTCACTGCAGTCTCCTCAGTAGGAAATGCTTTCAGTTTTTTACTTTGATTCCATCAAGAAGGTATTCAGATATGTCACACATTTGCCATAAATTCTGAATGTTAGCACTCTAGTTGCTCATTAGATCACTGTAGTAAAGCAACTGCTCACCACGGAAGTCTGCTGCTGGTATTAAAAGTGCATGTTTCAGTCTGCATATCAGAATTTTTTTATGAAATAGAAGAGGATTTGAGAAGTCACTCAAAATGTGCCCTAATTTTTCTTTTTTCAGCACTAATCATACTTTCTATGGCAAAATAAACTCCCTCATTGTGTTCCTTTTTAAATTAAATGTTTTAAGTGTTACCAGTTTATTCCAATCAAGATGGCTTCAGGTGTGCCATACTTTTGTCATAAGTTAGACAGTAAGCGCTCTAGTTGTTCTTAAGAACACTCTGGGACATTCTGTCATTGGGCTATACTTGGGCTACATCTGGGTGATATTTGGGCTACATTTGGGCTCTTTTGTCTCTGGCGGCCATCTTGGGAGATTTATTTGTTATGAAGTTTCCTAATTTCCTCATTTACCGCAGTCTCCTCATTGGGAATACTTTCAGTTTTTTATTTTGGTTCCATCAAGAAGGCATTCAGATGTGTCACACATTTGCCATAAATTCTGAATGTTAGCACTCTAGTTGCTCATTAGATCACTGTAGTAAAACTACTGCTCACCAGGGAAGTCTGCTGCTGGTATTCAAAGTGCATGTTTCAGTCTGCATGTCAGAATTTTTGTATGAAATAGAAGAGGATTTGAGAAGTCAAAATGTGCCCTAATTTTTCTTTCTGCAGAACTAATCATAATTTCTATGGCAAAATGAACCCCCTCATTTTGTTCCTATGTAAATTAAATGTTTTACGTGTTACCACTTTATTCCAATCAAGATAGCTTCAGGTGTACCATACTTTTGTCATAAGTAAGACTGTTAGCGCTCTAGTTGTTCTCTAGTTGTTCCTTAGAACACTCTGGGACATTATGTCATTGGGCTATACTTGGGCTACATCTGGGTGATATTTGGGCTACATTTGGGCTCTTTTGTCTCTTGTGGCCATCTTGGGAGATTTATTTGTTATGAAGTTTCCTAATTTCCTGCAGTATCCTCAGTGGGAAATACTTTCAGTTTTTTACTTTGGTTCCATCAAGAAGGCATTCAGATGTGTCACACATTTGCCTTAAATTCTGAATGTTAGCACTCTAGTTGCTCATTAGATCACTGTAGTAAAGCTACTGCTCACCAGGGAAGTCTGCTGCTGGTATTTAAAGTGCATGTTTCAGTCTGCATGTCAGAATTTTCTTATGAAATAGAAGAGGATTTGAGAAGTCAAAATGTGCCCTAATTTTTCTTTCTGAAGCACTAATCATAATTTCTATGGCAAAATGAACCCCCTCATTTTGTTCCTTTGTAAATTAAATGTTTTAAGTGTTACCACTTTATTTCAATCAAGATGGCTTCAGGTGTGCCATACTTTTGTCATAAGTAAGACTGTTAGCGCTCTAGTTGTTCGTTAGAACACTCTGGGACATTCTGTCATTGGGCTATACGTGGGCTACATCTGGGTGATATTTGGGCTACATTTGGGCTCTTTTGTCTCTGGTGGCCATTTTGGGAGACTTATTTGTTATGATGTTTCCTAATTTCCTCATTTACTACAGTCTCCTCAGTAGGAAATACTTTCAGTTTTTTACTCTGATTCCATCAAGAAGGCATTCAGATGTGTCACACATTTGCCATAAATTCAGAATGTTAGCACTCTAGTTGCTTGTTAGATCACTGTAGTAAAGCTACTGGTCACCAGGGAAGTCTGCTGCTGGTATTGAAAGTGCATGTTTCAGTCTGCATGTCAGAATTTTTTAATGAAATGGAAGAGGATTTGAGAAGTCACTCAAAATGTGCCCTAATTTTTCTTCCTGCAGCACTAATCATACTTTCTATGGCAAAATGAACCCCCTCATTTCGTTCCTTTTTAAATTAAATGTTTTAAGAGTTACCACTTTATTCCAACCAAGATGGCTTCAGGTGTGCCGTACTTTTGTCATAAGTAGGACTGTTAGCGCTCTAGTTGTTCTTTAGAACACTCAAGGTGCATTCTGGGAGTCGCAGGATGTCATGACTATGTAGAAACTTAGTAGTCCAAAAAGGGCGTATAAAGTCACGTTTTTACGCCGCAAATTCAATGAGGATGGCTCACCTGTGATCAAGGCTACGACAGTAGCTGAAACGCGTTAAGTTAAGTAAGCAAGCTGTCACTTTGCAAAATAAAGTGCCTGATTCTCCTGAATTCTGGTGTACGACGCCCTTTCTTTCCTTTGGAGTAGAAGGTTTTGCTGGATATATATATATATCTAGTGTAGCTATAGTTATGTCAGCTTTTACATAGCAAATGCCTTTTGTGTTATTAGGTCTCGCCTGGCGTGGGCTGCGCACATGCGCAGTCTCGCTGGCGAGATTTAATGATTTGGGGTATTTTCTGTAAAGGGCATTGAGCCCCGCCCCTCTTTTCCATTGGCCGGTGTCACCGTTTATGCTAAACGGTGGCCAGCCATTGGAAAAGAGGTGTTGGTGACATTTTAGTTCGTCTTTCTGAGCCGTCCCATTTGGACAGGCTCGTCTGTCTTCCTTCTGCCGTGAAATCTTTCTTATCTTTATGGGGCCATGCGTTTAAAAAAACATGGACCCATAAAGACAAGAAAGCTTTCACGACAGACGAAAGTGAAAGCGGACCGTGCTTGTTGTCTTACTCGATGTAAAGTGTTCTGTCCTTGGCATCGACGAACTCCATGTTATAAAAAACTTCAAAAATAAGTAAAAAACCTAGGCGCTCGATACCAGCGGTGCAGGAACTTGGGGTGCAGGAGGCGCTGTGCAGAGGGGTTTAGAAGAACAAGGCACATTAAAGGGATATTCAAATATTTTCCTCCTGACAACATTTGTTGTTATTTCAAAAACGTGCTGTCAAATACCCCATGTAACTTCAGTGAGGTGAATACCCACGTTCTGTTCAAACACCACTGCCGGGTATTCTGTGCTAGCTAGTCTCCTTTATACCAAAGGAAGCAGTGATGCACGGGAACCCACAACAAGTGAGACACATACCAGCCTCAACCAGGCCCCACTGACCACAAACTCACCTCTGTGAAGTTCCGGGTCTTCTTTCCAAAGGAGTTTGGGATGCAAAGCAGAACTGGGGTGCTGGAGTTGGAGGATGACCGGCGCCTACGCGCGCCGAGGCCCACTGCCCAGTCCAGGGCCACCAGCCCCTCGTCTCTGAGCTGCAGGTGCTCCCTCACGAAGTGAACTCTGCTGCTTGGGGGGCCCAGGAGGGACAATGCGGACTGCAGGGAAGACTGGGCCAACCAGGGCCAGCCGCTCCAGCTGGGGCCCCGGAAGCTGGGGCAGTGCACGAGCAGGTAGCTGGCCAGGGCGGAAGGCGTACACCTGAGCACTGGATCTGCGGAGGGGCCCTGACCAGGCATGCCGACCCCAGTTTGGATGAGGCCCGTGGGAGGCAGGACACTGGTCAGGAACAGCAGGAACAGGATGGCAAACAGGAGCAATAGGGCAATCACCACAGTCCACGACCAGAGCAGGCGGGTGATGACGAAGAGCACAGCGATGGCAAGGACAGCGGCGATGCACCCGGCTTTGGAACTGGGGTCCCAGACATAGCACTGGGACCCCGAGTGAGTAGGGAGCGTCAGAGCGCACGGCGTACACTGTGAGGAGAGGGCACTGGTGGATAGGGGTGTGAGCTACGCAGAATGCAGAGACAGGAAGACAGAGAGGAAAGGGTGGTTTGTGCTATAAGCACTGAATGAACTCCATGCAGAGGAGCAGAGAGAGTCAGTGAGAAAAAGAGAGCAGGCGAAAGACGCAGAAAGTAGTGCGCCTGTGTACAAACCCCCAAGAAGAGGCGGAGAGCGAGGGGGTGAGGGACAAAAACCTTGAAGAACTGAGGTGAAGGAAATGGGAGACGTGGGAAGAGTTTGTGAGAGAGCCAGAGGTGGGAGGGAGAGTAAGAGAGATGGGGGAACTGGCTCCTCTTCCGAAAGAAACCTTATTGGCCTCAAAGTAAGACTGTTGTTTAGAGAGGCAATGACCGCCCTCCAGCTGGCAGGGAAAGCAAAGAAAGAGATGGGCTGTGTACATCTTCCAGTTTCAGAGTATGTGAGAGCAGCATCCAGACATGTGGGAGGGGCACCCAGAGAGAGAGGGGAGGGGGTAGAGGTGGATGAATGCACAGCGTGAGGAGCTGCAGGAAGGCAGCATGTGTGAGCAGGTAGCAGAGAGAAGAGGCAGGGAGTGTGAGGGAGGGGTGAGAGGGCAGTGTGGGTGCCAGGGAGAGATGGTGGTGTGATTGCAAGGAAGATGTGACAGGATCAGTTGGAGTGAGAGATTAGAGGTAGCAGTGGGAGTGTGAGGGAAAGGTGACAGGGTCGGTGGCTGTGTGAGGGAGAGATGAGCAGAACTACCCAGAGACAGCACCCCAAAGACTAAACACGACCACACACACTTTTTGGAGAAAGATACAAAAATCTTTATTGAAAAAATAGAGCGCCTTGACATAGTTATCTTCTCTTTGAGGCTGGTATTGCAGCAACTGTCGCCCCCAGAAACCAGCAACAGGCAGGAACTGGAGGTCCCGCCCCGGAAAATGCAGTAATTCAGTAACAGACAAACTAAAAAATACAACAAGCAGGCAGTATTGGTGATATAAAAATCTGGGTCAACAACTTAACCCTCGCTTATAAAGAGAGGCAGAAGTGATAGGTGAATTATGAGCAATCTCTGGTGCTAGTCTGGTGTCAAGTGGACACATGCCTGCCTTTCCACAGACAGAAACAACTCACATTTTTGAGACCACCAGTACACCATCTCTCTGTCTCTGTCTGTCTTTCTCCTTTTCTACTTCCCTGCTTTTCTCCATCTCTCTCTCTCTTTCTCTCTATCTCTATCTCTCTTCCTTCTGTCTCTATTTCACACACACACTTTCCCTTTCTCCTTCCTTCACTCTCACGCGATCGCTGTCTCTCTTTCTTTCCTACAAACGCTATTCTCTCTCTTTCCCTCTGTGTCTCTCTCTCTCTATCACACACACACTTTCGCCCTCAACCTCTCTGACATGTGCGAGCACATCTATCCTCACACTGTTCTGCAACTCTTCACGCGCACATGGCGCAAGCACTTCATCGCACCATGATTGGAGCTTGGTCACAACCAAGCCCTTCATAAAGGCCACACTATGTGAAACAGCGCGTCACGCCTTGTAAGGAGTACGATGCGATATATCATTCTACTAACCTGAACAATATCAACACACACATAACAGCAGAGGTGCAGGCGTCCCTTGCCCGGCAGAATATTGGGAATCTCATATAGGACGACATCAAAAATAAACAAGCATTGGCATAGCCAATAGGTCTCGCCTTTGGGACCTTATAAGTGTTTAGTTATCCAGCACAATATCCTTGGTGCAACAACATCAAGTGTTGCATGGCTAAACACTTATAAGGTCCCAAAGGCGAGACCTATTGGCTATGCCAATGCTTGTTCTAATAACGTCTGTGCTGTTTGACTAATCTTCACAAAACTTTCTGAAAAAGTTCTCTTCTTTTCCTAGTTTATGAATGTTAAGTTTCAGGATGATCTGTCAAGCAGGGTCTAGCAAAAAGGGGGTTCCAAAATGCAAAATCCCAATGCATTTTCCATAGAGGGTTTTAGGACGCACTATCGCAAGAACTGTTGAACAGGATTTGACAGGAAGCTAGATCTCGGTCCAGTATATTTGCTTTTTGTGATTTGGTGTAAATCCATTTAGTAGTTTTTGAGAACTTAAGGTTCAAAATGTATACATATCGGGACTGTTGGAGTCCAGATATTGATGTCTGGCCAATTTAAAGAAGACCAGTGAATCCTGAGTGGTTGGTGACAACCTGACCAATATGTTTTATCAGCCATTAAAAGACTCAGGGACATGGACCCTGTGTCCTGTAAATTAATTAAAACAAATATGTAAAGGGGCATGGGTAAGTACACCCAGACCCCAAGAGCATATGGGGAGTCACGAAGGGACCCCCTTTATTAGCTGGCCACAACATTGGCAACATTCTTTGGCAGTCGTTATTGGACTGTAGAACAGGGACTCCATTGAAATGCATTGTAGTGGATGGCAGGATTTGAGGGTCATAAAAAGGAGCACATATAAAAGGTGATTGCAAATTACAATATAAATCATTTGTTGGTGGCACCATACTCATTTTAGGAATTGCCGTGTGTGCTAAGGTGATTTTACCCTGTGAAAATGCTGAATGTCTGCTGGGATTTCAGGATTTATGTTCGAGAGAAAACTGTTTTCTCTCATCATTTTCTCATAGCGGTTATGGAATATATTCCAGAAGCTAAAATTAGAGCATATTTTCTGTACATTCACACTATCTTTCTCAGCCATATGAGAATAAAGTCTGATATTCTGAGAAAAACATGCACTTCCAACAGGAGTAGTCAGTCAGTTGATTCCCCTGTGTTGTACTTCAGCCTCTCAGAGTGTTTTGAAGAACAACTATAGTGCAAACAGTCTTACTTATGACAGATGTGTGGGCAGTCCTAAAGCCATCTTGATTGAAACACTTACAACATTTCATTTAGTAAGGAACACAATGAGGGGATTCATTTTGTCATAGAAATTATGGTCGGTCCTGTAGCAAGCAAAATTAGGACACATTTCAAATAAGTTCTCAAATATTTTCCTCTTCTATGTCATTAAAACATTCTGAAATGCAGACTGAAACATGTACTTTCAACACCAGCAACAGACTGCTAGTTAAGTCCATGGTGATCCGCAGCTTTAGTACAGTGTTCTAATGAGCAACTAGAGTGCTCACATTCTGAATGTATGCAAAAAGTGTGGCACCTCTGACCCCCATCGTTATGGAGTCAAAGTGAAAATGGAAAGCATTTTCTACTGAGGATACTGCAGTACATAAGGAAATTAGGGAGGGATAGTGGCAGCACAGCGGACAATGGAGGTCAGGGGAAATGGGGACAGGGACAACAAGCCAACCATGAAGGCAAGGGAATATCCAGAAAACTAAAACACCCCCCACTTGGAATCAAAGTTCTAATGACACCATGTAAGAGAAACAAATAAGCCTCAATCTTCCAATTAGAGTTCCTTTTTCTCTTCCATCCAAGCATCTATCTTTTCATCTTTCCATCTACCTGTTGATAGCCACCATTACACTCATCCATCATTCAATCTTTGATTATTCCATCCATCAACCATTTCACCCATCCATCTATTCACACATCCATCATCTATGCATGCATTCATCCATATGTTCATTCATGCATCCATCCATAATTTGACTTACCATCCATCATAAAAAAGCCTTTCATCCATCAATTGATCGTTTTGTCCATCCATTCATTCATCTAGCCATCCTCTCAGATTTCTATTTACTCTGCCATCTTTTCACCTAAACACCCATTCTTCCAACTATCCTTCCTCTTGAATTTCCATTTACTTTGCAATCCTTTCACTCATATCCATCCATCGTCTCTGATTTCCATTTACTTTGCGATCCATCCATCTGTCTATCCTTCCATCCTCTAAGTGTTCTGCTCACTCTACTATCATCCCATCCCATTCTCTTACATTTCCACTTACTCTGTTATCTTTTCACACAACCACCCATCCATTCTCTCAATTTTCCATTTACTCAGCCATCCTTTCACCATATTCATCCATCCACCCATCCATCCATCCATACATTGTTTCATATTTCCATTCACTCTGCCATCCTTTGGCCCTCCCATCCTCTCACCCCTCATCCACCCAACTTTTTTCCACCCATCCTTTCACCCACTCATCTTTTCACCAACCCTTCCATAAATCATTTAACCCACCCAGCCATTCACCCACCAAGCCATCCAGTCTGTCAACCACTGATCCTTTCACTCACCCACTCATCAATAATTTCGCCCACCCATCCTTTAATTCATCCATCCATCCCAATCACGCCCCCATCCTTTCACCGACTCATCCATTCTTTCACCCACCCATCCTTTCACCCATTCATCCAGCCATCCTTTCATCCCCATACTTTCACCCACTCATCCTTCAGCCTTTCATCCCCCATCCTTTCACACTCATCCATCCATATTTTCAAACTGTCAAGTATCCACTCACCCATCCTTCTTTCCCTTTTCAATAAACTCAAACGTATTTTTCGGTCAGGCCTATCCAGCACATATTTGCTGTCTGCAAAACCTCCTGTAAGCTGTATAGTGAATGCAATCTCGCCTGCTGCTTGCCATTGGTTAACTCCAATGCTACTCTTCACTCCTGGCTCCTTATTGGTTGATGCTTACGATACATCACTTCCGTTTTATCGGAAGGAGCACCGACCAACTACAGTTTTATTTTGCAGTAAGTGTTCATATGTTGTGTTTAGGAACTACTTGTTTTATTATGTCCTACTGATATTTTATCACTGCAGCGCCTAGCACGATGATGGTTTCATGTTCTTTTTTTATAACCATGGAACCTGCTTCACTGTACCGCCATGCACATAAGTTAAGTATGCACGGCCGCTGCGCTTTAAATTTTAGCACAGGGCCCGCTTTCAGCATTATTTTTTAATTACTGTGCATTGGCACTTCGCTTTGATTTAGCATGCCACCCATTTTTATATTTACCACACGGGCGCCGCTCTTTATATGTGAGCACGGCGCCCTGTTTTATGTTTATAAAAAGCATTTAAAATGCTTTATTTTAATGGTATTGGAATGCATTTCTCTATGGCTCCTATGCGCCTTGACGCACCGTTAATCATGCTCTGTGATTGGACCCTTGTCTGATATCTCCTTTTGTTGTGTTCTACAATATGTTAATCAGTGTACCTGTACGCATTCACTTCTGTGCAATAAATGCATGACAAGCTTGTGTGTGCGTGTTTTTCTTGTCTTGTCCTTATTACCATCTACTTCTTTTTTCCACATCTTCATCTTCTCTCAAGTGCTCATGGGAGTTGCAGTGACGGGCAAGAGTGGAGCTCGGCAGAAAGATCCTCACGGTGCGCTTGGTTTTGAGCTTGCAAAGATCCCTGACTGCGCAGTGAGCAGTGGCCTGCAGCAGCGCATGAGATGCCCTGGAGGGAGGGGCCCGAGGTGTGGGCCTATATGTCCGGCTCAGTGGGCTTTTACTCACAGTCCGACCTGGCCCAATGGTAAATTCGCCCAGTCCTTTGACTAAACAATTCAATAGTTTTGGGTTAGTTCTTGAGCTACGAAATTGCTATTGCATAATCTCCGATCGCTGTCGGTTGAAATTGTGCTGATTGCATGCTGAGCTGCTGAGGGGAGTAACGGTAAGTAGGGTGAAAGGGGAGGGTTGTTTAGGTTGAGCCTAGTGCAGCGCACATGCGCTGCTCTGGTGAGACTTATAGGGAGCTTCAAAAAGCTCACCACACTCTTGTGCGTCTGGCCTATTGCTTGCGGTTACCCGCAAAGGCACCATCTGTTTTGAATTATCATGCCCAGACGCGTGTGCAATAATGCAAAACAGATGGCCTGGTGCTCGCTCTCGCGCGCACAACTCGCGGGACGCTGCATTCCTTTTTCTTTTTTACTTTGAGCGCGCGCGCTTGTTGGATTTTGCATTGGCTTTAGTTTCTTAGATTGCATTACCCTTTCCCTTTATGTTTTCCAGTTAGTGTTCTATTTTATTTTTATTTTAAACAAAGAGATAAAAAAAATGTGCAAGACAAAATGCCGTGTGCATTCAATCTTTGGTACTTTTTTGTGCTTTTAGCGGAAGGTTTTAAGGCCATGTTGCTGCCGAAGAGCTGGGTTGCTATCCCTTATGGAGGGACCCTGGTGCTGGTCTGCACCGTAACCGGCTTCGAGCCCGACAAGCCCGTATTCTTCATCTGGAGGGGGACCGGAGATTCGTCCCTCAGTGGGGCCACCAGAACAGTGGAGCACCAGTCCAATCTCACCGTGGCCCCTGTTGGCTTTGATAATGCTCAGATGTACATATGCCTCACCTCATGTGGGTCGGAGAGGCGCCACACCAAAACCAACGTGGAGGTGTAATCAATCAATCAATCAAGAACATTTGTAGAGCGGGCTACTCACCCGCGAGGGTCTCAAGGTGCTGGGAGGGGGAGGGTGCCGCTACTTCTCGAAAAAGCCAGGTCTTGAGGTGCTTCCTGAAGGAGAGATGGTCCTGGGTCAGTCGTAGGGGGGTGGGGAGGGAGTTCCACGTCTTGGCCGCCAGGTAGGAGAAAGATCTTCCTCCGGTGGTGGTTCTGTGAATCCGTGGGATGGTGGCGAGGGCGAGGCTGGCGGAGCGGAGCTGGCGGGTAGGTGTGTAGAACGTGAGGCGGGTATTGAGGTATTCGGGGCCCATGTCGTGGAGAGCCTTGTGGGCGTGGGTGAGGAGTCTGAAGGTGATCCTCTTGCTGACGGGGAGCCAGTGCAGGTCTCTCAGGTGTGCAAAGATGTGACTGTGTCAGGGAATGTCCAGGATGAGTCGTGCAGATGCGTTCTGAATGCACTGGAGTCTTTTCTGTAGATTGGCGGTGGACCCAGCATAGAGGGCGCTCCCGTAGTCCAGTCGGCTGGTGACGAGTGCCTGGGTGACTGTCTTCCTGGTTCCAGTGGGGATCCACCGGAAAATCTTTCGGAGCATGCGGAGGGTGTTGAAGCAGGAAGATGTAACGGCGTTGACTTGCTTGGTCATCGTGAGGGAGGAGTCCAGGATGAATCCCAGGTTGTGTGCGTGGTCCGTGGGCTTGGGGGCGGTGCCCAGAGCAGGGGGCCACTAGGAGTCATCCCAGGCGGAGGGGGATGGTCCGAGGATGAGGACTTCCGTCTTGTCTGAGTTCAGCTTCAGATGGCTGAGCTTCATCCATTCTACGACGTCTTTCATTCCTTCCTGGAAGCTGGCTCTGGCGGTGGCGGGGTCGTTGGTGAGGGTGAGGATCAGTTGGGTGTCGTCGGCGTAGGAGATGATGTTGAGGTTGTGTTTGTGTGCGATGGCTGCGAGGGGGCTCATGTAGACGTTGAAGAGGGTAGGGCTGAGCGAGGATCCTTGGGGTACGCCGCAGATGATCTTGGTGGCCGCTGCGAGGAAGGGCAGGAGACGGACACTCTGAGTTCTGTCCGAGAGGAAGGAGGTGATCCATTCCAGGGCTTTACCTTGGATTCCGGCGTGGTGGAGGCGGGTTGTCAGGGTGTGGTGGCAGACAGTGTCGAATGTGGCCGACAGGTCGAGGAGGATGAGGGCGGCAGTTTCACCATTGTCAAGCAGGGTCCTGATGTCGTCGGTGGCTGCGATGAGGGCGGTCTCAGTGCTGTGGTTCGCTTGGAATTCGGACTGCGATGGGTCGAGGGAGCTGTTCATCTCGAGGAAGGTGGTCCGCTGTTTGTTGACGGTTTTCTCGATGACTTTTGCGGGGAAGGGAAGTAGCGAGATGGGACGGAAGTTCTTGAGGTCTGTGGGGTCCGCGGTGGATTTTTTCAGAGGGCGCTGATCTCTTCATGCTTCCAGCTCTCCGGGAATGTGGCGGACATGAAGGAGTTGTTAATGATGTTCCGGAGTTGGGGTGTGATGATGGAGTCGGCTCTGTTGAAGATGTGGTGTGGGCAGGGGTCGGCTGGGGAGCCGGAGTGGATGGTGTTCATCATGTGGGTGGTGTCTTCTGTGCTGACGGGGTTCCAGGTGCATAGGGTGGTGGTGGGGGGCGTTGATTCGGTGGCTTGGTACGTAGTCTGAGCATGGAAGCCATTGTGTATATTGGCGATCTTGCGGTGGAAGAACGTGGCGAGTGAGTCGCAGAGGTCTTGCGTCGCGATGGCGTGATGTCGTTGTTGCTGGCGCTGGGGTTGGAGACCTCTTTGATGATACTGAAGAGTTCCTTGCTGCGGTGGGTGTTGTTGTCCAGTCGGTCTCTGAATGATGTCCTTTTGGTGGTGCAGATCAGCTGGTGGTGCTTGCGGATGGCGTTCTTGAGGGCGGTCATGTTTTCTGTTGACTGGTCGTGGCGCCAGGCTTTTTCGAGGGTGCGGCAGGATTTCTTGGAGTCTTTGAGATCGTCGGTGAACCATGAGGCTTTCTTGCTGTCAGGATTGCTTGGAGGGTTCTTCAGTGGTGCAAGGGCGTCGGCGCAGTTGGTGAGCCACTGTGTGAGGTTGCGGGCTGCTTCGTTGGGGTACGTAGTGTTGGTGGGTTGGTTTTTACCCAGGGAGGTGGTGAGCTGGTCGGTGGTAATCTTGCTCCAGTATCTATGGGGGGCTTGATGCGGGCGGAGGTGAGTCGTGGGTTTCCTGAAGTTGAAGTGGACGCAGCTGTGATCGGTCCAGTGAAGTCTGGTGGAGTGGCTGAAGGAGATGTGGTTGCTGGAGGAGAAGATGGGGTCAATCGTGTGGCCGGCGTAGTGGGTGGGGGTGCTGACCAGTTGCTTGAGTCCGAGGTTGGCGAGGTTGTCTAGCAGGGTGGTGGTGTTGTTGTCCTTGTTGTTCTCCAGGTGGAAGTTGAGGTCCCCTAGGAGGATGTAGTCGGAGGAGGCGAGGGCGAGCGGGCTGATGAAGTCTGCGATGGCTTCGCTTAATTGTGTGCGTGGTCCCGGGGGTCTGTAGATGAGAGTACCTCTGAGGGTGGTCTTGGGGTCGGTGTGTATCTGGAAGTGAAGGAGCTCGGCAGTGGTGAGGGTGTCGTCGGTGTTGGTCGTGATGCGGATGGTGTTTCTGTAGACAATGGCGATGCCACCTCCGGCTTGGTTGACAAGGTCCCTCCGGGTGATCTTATAGCCGTCCGGGATGGCTATGGCGTTGTCAGGGGATGAGGAGGCGTTCATCCAGGTTTCCGTGAGGAAGGCGACGTCCGGTGCTGTTGTGTTGAGGAGGTCCCAGAGTTCGACGGCGTGCTTGTGGACGGAGCGGGTGTTGAGCAGGATGCACTTGAGGTGGTTGTTGTTGGCGCCTGTTCTGGTAGTAGGTTATTTTAAGTGCTGTTGCAACCAGGTTGACACCCATCCGTGTGGCATGTCTGCATGCGTCGTTTACTTCTACAGAGTTCTGTAACTGTTTCATGCCATAAAGGGCTGTGGTCGTTTTGAGTGCTGCTGAGGGCCCAGGGCAGTTTCTATGGCATGTCTGAGCGGTGTTGTTTGTGATGCACTGGTCCTGTATAGTTAAAATAATAAAATTACAATACAAACATGGTCAAAACGACACATGGCATAAATTGGGTGGTTGTTTGGGAGGAATCTTTAACAAGCATTGGCATAGCCAATAGGTCTCGCCTTTGGGACCTTATATGTGTTTAGCTATGCAACAGTTGATGTTGTTGCACCAAGGATATTGTGCTGGATAAATAAACACTTATAAGGTCATAAAGGCGAGACCTATTGGCTATGCCAATGCTTGTTTAATATTTGGCACACACACTGCAGCTTCTCCTGAGGGGGTAATAGAAGGGATGGTGTTTAGGCCAAACATTATGCTGGTCACTGTGGGAATTCCATTCCACATTACAGATGTGTTAAAAATAACGTGTTATGTGTATAGCCCTTCAATATGCTCGTCTGCCGTTTCAGGAAGAGATTCAAGCCCGTAATTTGCATATCACCCCATATGCCTCCAGTGAGTGTTTAAATCACTGACACATCCTGCGCTGAATGAAAAATATGAGGTGAACAGATGGACACAGTTAGTCTCCCAACATTTGAGTGCAATATTTGAGTTGATACTTCCATGTTCCAGTGCTTAATTTGTAAAAAATAAATGTGCAGAAGCCCAAATTGTTTCTTGGGAGCCCGTCACCATCACTGCCAAATGTCAGATGTGCCAATTACAGCGTAATATTAATTCCACCTCTTGCCTTTTTCTTTCACATCTCTACACTTCCCTGTGTCCCTGTCGTTTCACCTTGTCCCTGTTTTCCTATCTTTCACTCCCTTCTCGTTTTTTTCCGCCTTTCTTCGTCGTGCTCTTGCTCAATGTTTGACAAAAATATGTCCTTCCCCATCTGCAACTGCTCCTGGCACTGGCCAAACATGTAACTGTGATTTTATATTCTCTAGTGATCCTGTAAATGAATCCTGAGTTAGGTTCATGAGAATCCTTCGTTAGACTCACCCTGTCATACCTTTATCATTCTAGTTATTGTACTATTGTTGAACTCTTGTCCTTGAGCAGCAACTGCTACATCAAAAATATTTATCAATTTTTATTTTCTCCAAAATTGGCTACATTTTGCTATCTTGTTCTTGAAATCTGAATGCTTAACACCTTATTCAGTTATGCAAGTTTTAGCTGTCCTTTAAAAAAAAAAAATGTCGACGTGGCTTAGTTCTACTCTCAAAGATGTGGTAACATTAACACTCGTTGTGGATAGCAAGTGGCATTTTAGTTTTTCAGTTTTTTTCTTTCAGCAACTGCTACAGTTCCTTAATATTGGTGGTGAACATCACTTTAACTTTCACCTTAGGCAGATGAGTTGTAGTTGACCTATTGGATTCACTTTTCATAGAAGTGTATTACCTGTTCATTGTCTCTAATTGTAGGAATCAGCTCCAAAAAGCAAAAACAAAATGTCCCAATGCATGAGGATAGATAGTATTGTGAGCATGCGGATTTGTACTGGAATATTTATTGCTTTAAGATGTAGGTTTAGACATCGCAAATATATAATTTTAGGTAGAGTGTGGTTGTGGAATTATTTCTAAGTGGACTCCACTTGCTGTTAATTGACTCTCGACACTGCACTTCTAATATGACACTTGCTTATACTCTTATTTATCTCCGTAGTAAAAATTGTGTGTAGAAAAGATGAGTACAGCAGTTGTACATCCATTTTCTATAATCAACATACATTTGCAGATCTTGTTTAATTTCACGGGACCGTCTACATCTATATGTTCCACCCAGCACGGCAACATGCACCAATCCGGGAAGACAAACATTAGCCATGTGAACCTGCACAAATTCTGTGTTATGAGCTGTCGAGAAATCGCTTCATTGTGGGAATGGATCAGAACATGTGCACAGTAAGAGATGACTTGTTAATATATGTATGGGACATTACAGCAGACCTGACTTCTATATGGGCAACGCTGGAAGAGTTCGCAGAGGCATCAGGACTCAGAGTGAACTGGGATAAATCTACAATATATCTGCTACATCTGAGCCTTGCCCCTCAGAACGTTAGTAAAGGAGAACAGGGTATAGCCTGGAGTGAGAGCACCCCCGATACCTAGGAGTCCGCTTGTATCACTCTCCATCTGGTATATTTGACGGCAATCACCGCAAAGCACTGGCAGGGATAAGAATAGCAGTGGGCTTCTGGAAGAACCTCCCTTTAGCCCCGTTAGGGCGTGTGGCCTTAGTCAAAATGATAATAGCACCACGACTATTATACCATTTTATCAATTTATCTGTCGTCCCACCCGGGCGTATTTTCGGGACTTGGACTCATTGCTGAGCTCGCTAATCTGGGGAACAGGTAGACATAGAGTCGCATTAGCTAAGCTGCAGTTACCCACCGATCAGGGAGGGCTGGGAGCACCTTCCTTTGAATCGTAGTTCTTGGCAGCGCAACTTCAGTGGCTTTCCTACTGGACAGCGGGTCGAGACGTAGGGGAGACCCATTAAGAAACAGGCCTATACCAACACCGCAGATTCGTCGATTGCTACTGCCAGGCACAAATCCACGGTGTACATACCCACTACAAGTGTTGATGGCTCGTAAATGCATGCAGAAGATACATCGCATGTCCACGGGGACGCCCTTTTACTCTCCTCTGTTACCTTTGATAGGATTGCCCAGGTGAGAGACATACTATACAACCTGTATACTACAAGTATGGACGGAGCACTCACTGACAGAGATAGAATCCCTATTCGAGGACGGACAACTACGACCGTTCCACCAGATAATGGAAGAATTTGACCTCCCCCCAGACAATTCTTACTCCATAGACAGACCATAGCAAGTTACCTCCCATATCATGACTTAAACAGGAGGAGAAACCACAACTCATCCGGTCATGCACACAATTATGCATATGGGAACAGGCCGACACTTAGGCACCTGGCTATATAAAGCCATCCGAGAACTTATAAACAAACCATTAACTGCACTACGTGAAACTTGGGAGGAAGAAATCGGGTGCCCATTACATGATAAAGAATGGGAAAAGCACTTGAATACCCAAAAAAGGTATTCCACAATGCATAGTTTAAAAACATACGATTTTACATATTACACAGAGCGTATCAAACGCCGGTGTGTCTCCAGTGATATTATCCAGCCACACAGTTCCTATGTCGTAGATTCCAATCGTCAGAAGCAGACTTCCATCATATGTTTCGGGCATGTCCTACAATACAATGATATTGGAACACTTTCCATGAAACACTGAGGGAACTCACAGGTCTGTCGGAAATGAACACATGGGAGGCCAGTGCACTTGGAGTATTCCGATGGCGGAAACAACATAAAGTGCAAATATGCTTTGCGGCGCTAGCAATACTAATAGCTAAAAGAGGAATAGCTATGCACTGGCGGGCCCCCAACGGGACCCCTGATAGCAGCCTGGGTGAACAAATGGGGAACAGCAGAAGAGGAAGCAATCAGAAATGAAGGATTGAAAGGAATACGCAAACATCACATATTCATGGAGTGGACTTTTACACCAATTCAAACAACAGACAGCACGAGGCGCCCCAGGCATATCATCTCAAGCCCCCTCAGTTTCGCAAACTTAGACCCAGATCATAGGCACGAACACTACTTCCCAAACAACCACACATGTGTAATGGCACGCGACAAACTAACCATACACTAAAGAGGTCAGTCAGAAATGCAGAGACGGCTGGATGGGTTCTAAACATAAGAAACCAAATACAACCACTGGCACGACACAACGCGGCCATGATGCCCCACCTGACCCAAAAATCTCAGATCTCATGAACATCACCCCTATTCAACACCCCAGTTAGCAGTTGTGAACCTACTCCAGTAGTTAGTAAGCCAGTAATCAAAAGAAAGGAGATGCATTTCTATATGCAAAGACACACACAAATATGTGATTATGTATATTGAAACAATTATATTGTATAAAATGTAGATGCCATCCCAAGTGAAAACTGTAATTACAAATGTTCCAAAGGAAGGATGTAAATAAAATAAAAATGTACGAAACAAATTCATTCTACATGTACTACCATACGATATGTTTCAAACACGAAAATGTTAATAAAATATTTGACAACAAAAAACATGTGCGCTGTAACTCTCTCTTATTTTACTTCATGCTACATGAAATATTATGTGCAATCTTTAATTTGCTGTATCCGCTTTCTTTGTTGTCCAGTGTCCAGTCCATTTAAATTCCTTCATTCTAATTTGTTGTCACAATGGCAGTACTCACTTAAACTTAAGCTTTTGACGTTGCAAATAATAAGGCTTACTAGATCATTTTTTTTGTTAAAAATATCCCAGCAGAAGCATAAGTAAGGGTGTAGTACATTATATGGCTGATAGAGGTCCCTTTACAACTCCACAGGGACACATAGTAACAGCCTGTGGTACTGCACCCTTTTCTTACTTTTTGGATTTCTATTTTATTATTTTTGCTATTGCTGGGATATTTGTTAATTAAAAAACCTAACAAACATTATCAGCTGAAACGACAATAGCTCAAAATGTCAGTAATGCGAGACATATTGCAAATTCTTGTTTTCCTTTTAGTGATAATTATGAGCTTTTATCTGCCAAGTTGCAGATAAAAAAGTTCCATAAAACCCCCCACCCCCGCTTTAACTGCTAAAGCAGGTGGTTTGTGGTGCCTCTGCGTGCAGGACAGGCAAGTGAGGCTGTAGCAACACAACAAACCATTGCGGACAGATGGGAGAGACAATGGCAGTACAACCATACATGCCAAAAGACCCGATTAAGTTACCTAGAAGGGTATACCCAATTACTGTACCTGGGACCTGGGTGTATAGTGGTACATTGAGAAGGGGTCCCAGTCCACGTTCATTAAAAACAAGGATTAAATAGGAAGAACATTGAGAAAACATATACATGAACAAAGTCAGTCAGTCAAACGGGTACACTGTTATTTAATCACAATGGACCTGTAGATTATATCTTTCATAAACATTGCATCATTCTATTCCAAGAGACGTTGGTGCCCCAAATGGTGAGGGGGAAGGGGAGGGGGAAGAGGGTCGGTGTATTTGCGTGCAGGGATAAATAGGGATGGAGTACAGTGCAGGTCAGGTGATCCTTATCAAAGGCAAGTACAAATAACTGGCTTCCACATAGAGCCACAGTTGAAACAACAAATGTTAACAATTATTCCATCGCCATGCTTAAAGAGCCTTAGTGAGCGTATTCTAACTGAGGCATGTGCTGGCATATACGGCGGCTGTCGACGTTTCGACCCCAAAGCGTTCTAGGTATCGGTGAAAACCGTATAGGGGTCTTCCTCAGGACAAAGGGGATGAGTGGGGGGGGCCAAGTACCTAGGGTATGGACAAATGCGTGAGATCAATTAGCGAGAACATAAAAAAATTAAATAAATTAAAAGGACTGCGTAAAAAACAAGGGTTTACCGTGATGGAAGTATCACGGCGAGTATTTCATGGTAAAGTGGGCGCGTGGGCTCCACATTGAGGAGAACGGGTGCGGTAAAAGGAATCCCTGAAACAAACAAGGGAAAAGAAAACCGGGCTCAGAGACCTCGGAAATGACAATACATCACTGGCAGTGTAACATGGGTGAATATATCACATCCACTTACTGGGGAAGGGATAAATCACCAGACCCTGCTTAGGAGATAATTACTTGAAGGCCGCCATAGTCGTTCAGCCCAGCTTCATAAAATCTGAGAATACAAAAACCAATGACCAGTTTTTAGAAAAGGCATCTCCAATATTTAGCGAAAGGAAACATTTACGTGATCAACCACCGCTCGGTGGGCATGCTGAAATACCTGAGGGCGGAGTATATCGTTCCGTTTTCAAAGATCCAAAGCCGTGACCGTGCAGATGCAGAGGGCCGCCTGAATGACAGGGCAGTTTATATGCGAGAAAGTGATGCTCGGCGCGTGCAGGTAGATGCACGCTGGATGAGTGCTAATGAGAGGGGTCACCAGAGAGGAAAGACTCAACGGCCCGGACTGTAAGCGATATCAGCGTTGCAATGGACCGGAGTGCGTGTATGCATAAATGTGCAGGAAGGCATGAAAAAGGGGGCAGATGAACATATCGCCTGTGCAAACTCGTTTTTTTAAAAAAATGAACATTTGGTGACCTAAAAGACTGTAGTAAGTGATGAACACGGGAGTGTCCCTGTGTCAGCCAATGCTCCACTTTAGCATAAAACGTGCAAATTCGTAAAATCAGACATCATTTATAGTGTTGCAGCTACAAAAAAGAAAGGCGCGTACCTCTCGTACAGGAGGGTAAGCCGTCTGTAATAACAAGGTGCGGGCCCTTAATGCACCTTGCTAACCAGGGAGCACCTCTCATAGAAGAGGTTTAAAACTTTATTGAGCACACTCAGCTCAATCTTTGCAGTGTGTATATGGTTATAAAAACATGATTGTGACATTCCTACATTATATAAGGCCTGTAAATATCAACACAGGATAGTGGAGTGTCATGAGGCGGTCTGAACCGATAAAGAACACTGCTGACCAGATGTATACCTCTCACATAGGAGGGTGAAACAATTGGTGGGGACCCAACTCGATCTTTACAAACGTATCAGCCAATATACAAAAGTGCGAGATTGCAAAGTGCCTACAGAGAAAGACGCGTACCTCTCAACACAGGAGGGTAAAGTGTCTTAGAGATGTAAGCTCAGGTTGTAAAGTTCTGTAGTAGTCTAGGGGCAGAGTGTGGCTAGTTGTGCATGGCCGCAAGACGCGTACCTCTCAACACAAGAGGGTAAAGTGTCCTAGAAATATATGTTCAGATAGTGAAGGTCTGTAGTAGTCTAGGGACAGAGTGTGGCTAGTTGTGCATGGCTGCTATCCACTTTGTTAAGACCATTATTGAACGAAAAAGTGACATCCACTTTGATTCCCTAGTGTTCAATATTTGTTAAATATTGCCCCCTCTCGGTCCCAGAGTGGCCTTTTCCAGGACCACCCATTGTAGATTGTCAGGGGCATGACCCGCTCTTCTGAAATGGTCTACTAGGGGTGCTCCGGGTACCCCACAGCGGATCCAGCTACAATGTTGTAGTACCCTTACTTTGATCTTCTGCTGGGTCTGGCCGATGTAAATCAGGCCGCATGGGCATAAAATCCCGTAGATGACATTACTCGTGTTGCAGTTAGTGTAGCTCTTCAAAATGATTTTGCGTTGTTTGTATTCAAATTCCTTGGTCTGGATAGTAGTAGCACACGCCTTACATTGCCCACAACGATGGTGGCCAAGAATGGGTGGTAGGTTCCACAACGATTGGACAGTCAAAGGGTCGGAAGACTCTAGGAAAGAACGGACAATGTGGTCTTTGATACTCTTAGCATTTTTATACGAATGCATCGGAGTTGCCTCCTGTTGTATGTCGTCGTATATTAAGCCCCAATGTTTATTGATGACTTTCTTGATTGCGTTACTTCTGGTAGAAAAGGTCGTGACACATATCATCCTCTGGTTGGTTGGATCTGTTCTGTCTCTGGGTTGCATTAGGGTTTCACGGGGGCTGAACCATGCACGCTTTCTAGCCCTCTTGATCAGTCTGTTAGGGTAGCCCCGTTCCATCAGTCGGTTGGCAAGGTCTTCAGACTCCAACATGTAGTTTGATTTACTGGAACAATTCCTACGGACACGTAGGAATTGCCCAAATGGCAGATTGTCCCTAAGACCTCTCGGGTGGTAGCTGTTGTACTTGAGAAGTGAGTTATGTTCTGCAGGTTTGCGGTAGAGTGTGGTACAAAGTTCATCCCCCTCAGCATAGATGGTGAAATTAAGAAAGTCTATCCGTTGACCGTCTGATTGTAGAGTGAATTGGATGTCAGACGTTCTCTGATTGAGCCAAACGTGGAAGGATCAATTCAGATGTATTACCGGTCCAGATTATCAAAATATCGTCAATGTAATGCATCCACATCTCTACGTTGTTGCCAAATGGATTGGAGTCGTTAAAGATATAATTTCTCTCAAAGTTGTCCATGTAGATGATAGCTAAATCTGGGGCAAAGGTGGCCCCCATAGCTACCCCTTTGGTTTGCAAATAGAAGTTGTTCTGAAAAATGAAGAAGATTTTCATCATCGCAATCCTTAAAAGTGCAATGATAAAATCCGTGGGCACTGCTACAGGCACAGTCCTACAGTTGAGTGCTGCATCCGCGACCTCCAAAGCGGATTGCTGAGGAATGCTCGTGTACAATGACACAATGTCGCAAGTGACCACGCAACCACGCATCATGGTAGAGAACGAGCTCTTGTCATAAACTGAAGAATACATTAATCAACTCCTACATGACCCAGCCAACAATTTCCTTTCTTCTAACACCCCTAATATTGATTTTCCACTTAATGATAAAGTAGCCCGTCTGGAACGTCTGGAGAAGAAGCTCATACGCACTAGACTGCATGTCCATCTGCTGACTAGGTACCTTCAAGCAAACATAATCCCGGTGGGACTCCAAATAAGGATTGAACCAGGGATTTTTGTTGATATCCCTAAATTTAAAGAGAGATTCAGCTTTGTCGCCAACAACTGCTTCCGGCACTGGATGGTGCTGGGAGTGGAAACTGCAGCCGAACAAGTACAGATTCTAACGAGGGAGATCGCGACCCTGAAAACAGAGATTGCGGGGGACGCCACCCTGACAAACGCCAAAGACGCATTGACATGCCTGGAAGCTACTCTCAAGGACTTTGAGACCACGACACAGGCAAGAAAACTGGAGAAACTAGTGCGTGATGTCCGTTTCTATGATAAGAAGAACACTTACCCCTATTTGCAGGAGGACTACATTAAACAAGATAACCGGGGACACTTCACGAACCACGGCAGAGGAGGCATCCGGGGCCGACGGTATTACACCACCTTTTTGGAATCCTCTTATGGCTCAGAGAGCGATAACGAGCAAGCAGGCCCCAGTACTGGCTACGGATACCAGGAATACAGATACCCACCACAGGGTTCTTTTTTAGGACAAGGCCAATGGAGACCGCCGAGGGGAAGCGGCAACAACTGGTCCAGAGATCCCCCACGTGGTCAACAACCGAACAACATGAACTGGGACGGAGGAAGGGGCCGAGCCCAGAAACAGGTGCGTTTCCAACCGGAAGAGCACGGAGAGATATCAACCCGACGGAAAGTGTACAGGTGGTAAAATCTCCACCTAACCCAGTGGTCAACATCTCTTCGCATGCCTTGAAGGAGGAGGAGATACAGGTCCTGAGCAAGGGCCTTTCTTTTGTGCCAACTGCCCTTCATAACAGATTTGGTATCAAAGCGGAATTGCACAGTTTTTTCCGAAAGATCCGCCTTCGCTACTATTTCAGACATTCAACTTCCCAGCAAAAAGCTTCCTTCACAGGATTGAGGATCCCCTCAACATTCGTCCCACCAACATATGCCATGACCAACAAGATTTTGGCCTACGAAAGTGTGGTCCTGCGTGATGTCAACAAAATACCGGAGGAACACAACTACACCAAATTTAATATCAGCAAGATTGAGAACGCGGCCCTTTCGTCCCTCAAAGAGAACAAAGAAGTAAAAATCAAACCCGCTGACAAGGGGGGGCGCCATCGTGGTGCAAGATGTAACCAAGTACAAAAATGAGATATTTAAACAACTACATGATGGCATCAGCTACAGGAAGCTGAAGTCGGACCCTTCTAAGGACCTGGCACTTGAAATACTCT
Organism: Triturus cristatus; assembly: GCF_964204655.1. Taxonomy (NCBI): domain Eukaryota; kingdom Metazoa; phylum Chordata; class Amphibia; order Caudata; family Salamandridae; genus Triturus; species Triturus cristatus. The sequence continues at coordinate 736,310,203 of NC_140585.1, forward strand.
CGATCATCCAAGATGGCCTGGAACAGGGCTTTCTCACTGATTTGGAATTCCAATAACTCAACCAGAAGCATCCGAGAATACCAACGACATACGCACTTCCTAAGATACACAAAGACAGCAACAATCCACCAGGACGCCCCATTATGTCCGGTTGCGATTTGATTTTGGAGCCTTTATATAAATATATTGACTTCTTCCTGAAGCCCATTGCCGAGAATACACAGGCTTATCTTCGGGACACCATGCAGACTATCAACATGGTGGATGGACAACCTTTCGACCGCACCAAAAAGCTGCTGGTCACTTGCGATATTGTGTCATTGTACACGAGCATTCCTCAGCAATCCGCTTTGAAGGTCGCGGAAGCAGCACTCAACTGTAGGACTGCGCCTGTAGCAGTGCCCACGGATTTTATCATTGCACTTTTAAGGATTGCGATGATGAAAAAATTCTTCATTTTTCAGAACAACTTCAATTTACAAACCAAAGGGGTAGCTATGGGGGCCACCTTGGCCCCGGATTTAGCTATCATCCACATGGAAAACTTTGAGAGAAATTATATCTTTAACGACTCCAATCCATTTGGCAACAACGTAGAGATGTGGATGCATTACATAGACAATATTTTGATAATCTGGACTGGTAATACATCTGAATTGACATCCTTCCACGTTTGGCTCAATCAGAGAACGTCTGACATCCAATTCACTCTACAATCAGACGGCCAACGGATAGACTTTCTTGATATCATCATCTATGCTGAGGGGAATGAACTTTGTACCGCAACCTACCGCAAACCTGAAGAACGTAACTCACTTCTCAAGTATAACAGCTGCCACCCGAGAGGTCTTAGGGACAATCTGCCATTCGGGCGATTTCTACGTGCCCGTAGGAATTGTTCCAGTAAATCAAACTACATGTTGGAGTCTGAAGACCTTGCCAACCGACTGATGGAACGGGGCTACCCTAACAGACTGATCAAAAGGGCTAGAAAGCGTGCATGGTTCAGCCCCCGTGAAACCCTAATGCAACCCAGAGACAGAACAGATCCAACCAACCAGAGGATGATATGTGTCACAACCTTTTCTACCAGAAGTAACGCAATCAAGAAAGTCATCAATAAACATTGGGGCTTAATATCCGACGACATACAACAGGAGGCACCTCCGATGCATTCGTATAAAAAGGCTAAGAGTATCAAATACCACATTGTCCATTCTTTCCTAGAGTCTCCCGACCCTTTGACTGTCCAATCGTTGTGGAACCTAACACCCATTCTTGGCCACCATCGTTGTGGGCAATGTAAGGCGTGCGCTACTACTATCCAGACTAAGGAATTTGAATACAAACAACGCAAAATCATTTTGAAGAGCTACACTAACTGCAACACGAGTAATGTACTCTATGGGATTTTATGCCCATGCGGCCTGATTTACATCGGCCAGACCCAGCAGAAGATCAAAGTAAGGGTACTACAACATTGTAGCCGGATCCGCGGTGGGGTACCTGGAGCACCCCTAGTAGACCAATTCAGAAGAGCGGGTCATGCCCCTGACAATCTACAATGGGTGGTCCTGGAAACGGCCACTTTGGCACCGAGAGGGGGCAACATTGAACAAATATTGAACACTAGGGAATCAAAGTGAATGTCCCTTTTTGATTCAATCAATAATGGTCTTAATGAAGTGGATAGCAGCCATGCACAACTAGCCACTCTCTGTCCCTAGACTACTACAGACCTTCACTATCTGAACATATATTTCTAGGACACTTTACACTCCTGTGTTGAGAGGTACGCATCTTGCGGCCATGCACACCTAGCCACACTCTGCCCCTAGACTACTACAGAACTTTACAACCTGAACTTACATCTCTAAGACACTTCACCCTCCTGTGTTGAGAGGTACGTGTCTTTCTCTGTAGGCACTTTGCAATCTCGCACTTTTGTATATTAGCTGATGCGTTTGTAAAGATCGAGTTGGGTCCCCCCCCCAATTGTTTCACCCTCCTGTGTGAGAGGTATACATCTGGTCAGCAGTGTTCTTTATCGGTTCAGACTGCCTCATGACATTCCACTATCCTGTGTTGATATTTACAGGCCTTACATAATGTAGGAATGTCACAATCCTGTTTTTATAACCATATACACACTGCAAAGATTGAGCTGAGTGTCCTCAATAAAGTTTTAAACCTCTTCTATGAGAGGTGCTCCCTGGTTACCAAGGTGCATTAAGGTCCCGCACCTTGTTATTACAGAAGCCTTACCCTCCTGTGCGAGAGGTACGCGCCTTTCTGTTTTTGGGCTGCAACACTATAAATGATGTCTGATTGTACGAATTTGCACGTTTTATACAAAAGTGGAGCATTGGCTGACACAGGGACACTCCCGTGTTCATCACTTACTATAGTCTTTTAGGTCACCAATTGTTCATTTTTTTTAAAAAACGAGTTTGCACAGGCGGGATGTTCATCTGCCCTCTTTTTCATGCCTTCCTGCACATTTATGCATACACGCACTCCGGTCCATTGCAACGCTGATATCGCTTGCAGTCCGGGCCATTGAGTCTTTCCTCTCTGGCGACTCCTCTCATTAGCACGCATCCAGCGTGCATCTACGTGCATGCGCCGAGCCTCACTTTCTCGCATATAAACAGCCCTGTCATTCAGCCGGCCCTCTGCATCTGCACGGTCACGGCTTTGGATCTTTGAAAACGGAACGATTCACTTGTCCGCCCTCAGGTATTTCAGCATGCCCACCGAGCGGTGGTTGATCACGTAATTGGTTCCTTTCGCTAAATATTGGAGATCTCTTTCCTAAACGCTGGTCATTGGGTTTTGTATTCTCAGATTTTATGAAGCTGGGCTGACCGACTATGGCGGCCTTCAAGTGATTATCTCCTACGCAAGGTCTGGTGATTTATCCCTTCCCCTGTAAGTGGATGTGATATAGTCACCCATGCTACACTGCCCGTGATGTATTGTCATTTCCGAGGTCATTGAGCCCGGTTTTCTTTTCCCTTGTTTGTTTCAGGGATTCCTTTTGCCGCACCCGTTCTCCTCAATGTGGAGCCCACGTGCCCACTTTACCATGAAATACTTGCCGTGATACTTCCATCACGGTACACCCTTGATTTTTACGCAGTGCTTTTTATTTATTTAATTTTTTAATGTTCTCGCTAATTGATCTCGCGCATTTGTCCATACCCTAGGTACTTGCCCCCCCACTCGTCCCCTTTGCCCTGAGGAAGACCCCTATAAGGTTTTCACCGATACCTAGAACGCTTTGGGGTCAAAATGTCGACAGCCGCCGTATATATGCCAGCACATGCCTCAGTTAGAATACGCTCACAAAGGCTCTTTAAGCATGGCGATGGAATAATTGTTAACATTTGTTGTTTCAACTGTGGCACTATGTGGAAGCCAGTTATTTGTACTTGCCTTTGATAAGGATCACCTGACCTGCACTGTACTTCATTCGTATTTATCCCTGCACGCAAATACACCGACCCTCTTCCCCCTCCCCTTCCCCCTCACCGTTTGGGGCACCAGCGTCTCTTGGAATAGAATGATGCAATGTTTATGTAAGATATAATTTACAGGTCCATTGTGATTAAATAACAGTGTACCGGTTTGACTGACTGACTTTGTTCATGTTTATGTTTTCTCAATGTTCTTCCTATTTAATCCTTGTTTTTAATGAACGTGTACTGGGACCCCTTCTCAATGTACCAAAGGACCCGATTAAGGCAGGGGACACTCCAGATATTTTGTAAGCCCAAAAGAGCTTTATTTTAGCCCTAATTGTTCTTTTTTTCAATGTAAGTCATTCGAGGAAAAATCAATTCCAGAGATTTATTTTCAAAATCTCCCTCATACCAAGTTCAAAATGTTGGCATGTAGTGTACTTTGGACCACAGAGGGCAGTAAGAATGGGGTAAGGATGTGGACTTGGGCAATAGAAGGCAGGAGGGAGATGGGCAGGGGCACCAAAGTGACCATACAGGAAAGGCACCAGGGGTTGCAGCAGTACAACACACCACACAGGGCAAGCGGAAAGGTAGTGCAGCACAAAGGACTGTGGAAAGCAATAGGGAGAGGACAGGGCCTTGGAAACAGACAGCAGAGGGGAAAGAGGCAAGGGCAGCAAGCTGACCATACCGGACAAACAAGAGGGGCAGTTGCAGCACAACAGACCATGAAGTAAAGGAGGGATGGTGTAGGGGGCACACCAAGGGATCATGGAAGGCAGGAAGGAGGGAATAGGGGCCCACACATGGAAAACAGAGGGCAAGGGGGCAGGGCAGGAGCAGCAAGTGAACCATGGATAGCAGGCGAGATGGGTACTAAAAGAACAACACACCATAGACGGCAACCGGGAGACTATTATGGCATGCACACGGACAACAGAGAGAAGGTGGGAGGGGTCAGGGGCAACTAGCTGACCACACAGGGCAGGTGGGAGGGGCAGCACAAAAGATCATGCATCGTAAGTCAGAGAGTTAGTGGCAGCACAACGACCATAGGAGCAGGGGCATGTGCAAAGGACCAGGGAGGGCAGAAGTGAGGAATGGGGCTGAACACAGAGAAGAGAGAGCAGGGAAAGGGGGCAGGAGCTTCACAATGTACCATACAGGGCTGGCAGGAGGAGCAGTTGCAGCACAACAAAGCATGAAGTGCAGAAGAGAGTGATAGGAAAATGGACTATGAAGGACAGGAGGGAGGGATGGGGGCATGGAAATCTAACAATGGAAGGCAGGGTGGAGAAGCTGGGACACACAACAGCCATCTGCTTATGTTGGGCAAGCGAAAGGGGCAGTAGCAGCTCAACAGAACATTCAGAGTAGACAGGAGGGGCAGTGGCAGCTACATAGAACATAGTGGGAAAAGGGAGAGAGCAGGGGCATGCACCCAGATATCGGTGGGCAGGGGAAAGGAGGGTAGTGACAGCAAGCTAAGCACAGAGACTAAGCAGGAGGGCAGTGCATGGTCTGATGTGCGGAAACTGCCCTCCAGTTAGAATTATGTCCCTGTCCAATCTTCCTGCACTCTGTTGTAGATGATGTAATCAGTGATATCATTAGTGATGTCATCAGTGATGTCACTGACCATGCCATGAGTGATGTAATATGTGAGAGATCATAAGCAGTGCATTGCATGGGCATGACTTATAGTTAGCTCAGTTAACTATAACTTCTGAATTTCACTGGGTTTGTCTTCAAGTCCTTTTACAACATTGTCTCACAAACGCAAATGCATGTGCTAGCACATGCACTCGCAGGCTCGACCCGACAGAAAAGGGTTTGAAGCCCTCCCATGCTGACCACTTGTGTGCTGCACCATCACGTTTTGTTCCAGCATCCCTAATTGACTAAATCAGCCGAAAACCACTTCTGGTGCTTGCAGTGGCGCACCGGCCAAGCACAGATTGATTAAACGTAATCAGTGCTTGTCCGCTGCTCCCCACACAATTGAGGTACTATTTCTGCACCTCCTCCTTCTTTAGCATTTTCAATTTTGTTTACATTAGGTGGGATAGGTATAAGCACTGTAGCCGAGGGCAGGAAGGTAGAGTAATACTACAAAGTCTGAAAATCTGAGAAGACACTGTTGGACTTGGCCCTTTTTGCAGGGTCATCCCTGAAATTTTTACCTTCCTCCTGTATTTTTTCTGACCTGTTGTTGGCTGTTCTATGACTCAGGGCACTTTACCATTGATGACAGTGCTAAAGTGCATATGCTCTCCCTATTTAAAATGTATATGTTGGTTGGATTCCATGATTGGCTTATTTGGTTTACTATCAGACCCCAGTAAAGTGCACCATGGAGTGCCTAGGGCTTGTAAATGCTGCTAGTGGGCTTGCAGCACTGGTTGTGCCACCCACAGAAGCGACCTAGTAAAATGTGTCTAAGGTCTGCCATTGCAGAACCTGCATGCAGTCTGGTACTGTCATGCTGACTGGGCAAGTGCACCCACTTCCCTGTCCCTAAACCTTCCCTTAACTTCATATTAGTCACCCCTATGGTAGGCCCAAGGGCAGGGTGCATTGTAAGCATAACGTAGGACAAGCCCTCATGTGTGTGGCATGTCCTAATAGTGAATTACAGCCATTTTCGTTTTTCACTATTGCAAGGCTACCTGTTCCCATAGGCCAGAATGGGCTGTTAGAATTGTTACATCCTATGATCCTAACAGACCCAGGGAACATGGTAGAAAATCGAGTTTAGTATGCCTGAACTCAAAATAATAAAATACATCTTTTAGTAAAGTTTATTTTAATATTCTGTGTTTGCAAATACCACTTTTAGAAAGTTGGTTTTTGCTTGCCTAACCATTTCAGCCCGCCTGTGCTATGATGTGTATCTACCTGTCTGATTTGTGTGAGTGACAGGGCTGGGGAAACCCAGAGGGGCAGGGCTAGGTAGCCTGGTGGTGAATAGAGAGATTGACATCCAGATGGGTGGGAGGAGTGCACCTGGACTCTGAATAGGGCTGTGCTCTGCCACCACCATGCTGGCTCCACCTCCTGTGGAGCGGCTGATGTCTCTGCCTGCACCCTGAATAGAAAGTCAGAGTCATGTCAACAAAGTGCTCAGGAACTGGTTTGGACTGGGCAAAGGCCCCACTACCCCAGAGGAACAAAGGAATTATGGGTATAAGTATTGGGACCCTGCTACCAAGAAATTAGATCCTGCTTGACAAGAAGAACCTCTGCCTGAGGAGAAGGAACCGGGAAAGCTGTAAGGAGGAGTACTGTCCCTGACCTGGGGGATTGGACTGCAGTGGTTGCCTTGCTGCTGAAGGAGAGGAGAAAGACTACAAAGACTTTATTTCAACTTGTGCTTAAAAAGATATCCAAGGGCTTGGAATAGAGATTGCCTCCTGCTGAAGTCTCAGGAACAACAGACTTCACCCCCCAGATCCCCAAAGTTCTTTGGAAGTGCCTGCTGCTGTTGTTAGGCCTTCTGAGGGACTGCGTGTCGCAAGGAGCTGGAAGCGCGACTCAAGAAGGAGAAGCGTGCCGCCGTCGGAACTGCTGTCGTCGCATCACATAAAGGGTGTCGCCGCTGCAGCATCGCATCGAGCGGAAGCATCTCGCATCATCCAAGAAGTGTCTTGCATCGCCGAAGAAGCGTGTCGCCATCGCAGCCATCGTAGCTGACGCATCGCACCGCATCCAGAGAAGAGTCTCGCATCGAAGAAGAAGCGTGTCGCCATCGCAGCCATCGTAGCTGTCGCATTGCACCGCATCAAGAAAAGCGCCTCACATCCACGGAGAAGCGTGCCGCCGTCGGAGCTGCTGTCGTCGCATCGCGTAAAGGGGTGTCACCGCTACAGCATCGTATCGAGCGGAAGCGTCTCGCAAACGTCGGAGAATAGTGCCGCTGCCAAGGCCGCTGTCATCGCATCGCGTAAAGGGTGACACCATTGCAGCTGACGCATCGAGTCGAGTCTTCTCGCAACATCGGAGAAGCGTAACGCATCTGGAAGATCTTCACGTCTTTATTTCTTTGCACCAAAAACTTCATCGCATCAACATCGTTGCAACACTTTCGTTGCCCTGTGTGTCGCATCTAAAAGGTACATTGACTTAAAGTGTCGCATTTAAGAACTTAAGAGAACTACGCAAAATTCTACCATCTAAAGTAACAGTATTGTGTATTTTTGTCGTTTAATGGTCTTGTGGTAACTCTATATAAAGAATCCTTATTTTTAATATACAACCTGTGTGGTGTCCATTTGTAGTGTTGTCACTTGGTTACTGTATGTGTTCACAAATGCTTAACCTATAACGCTCTGAGATAAGCCTTGTCTGCTCGCGCCAAGCTACCTAGAGGGTGGGCAGGGGTTATTTTAGGAGTGTATCCCCTTATCCTGACTAGAGGAAAGGTTCCCAGCTTGTCACAAGTACCTACCTGTGCCAACCAGAGAACCCGTTTTCTAACAGACACCATCTACAATAATACTGCTCCTGAACTGGGGTGCTCAGTTAGTTACCGACGATCTAGATTTAGAGGCGGCCATTTTCATGAACCCCTTTTGCGATCCGCACCAACCACAGAAAACAATACTACACTACTATTGAAAGCCGTCCCATTAAACAACAACAACAACATAATAATTTAGAAGCTGTTATCGGGAGCGTGCTTTTATGACACTGTACAGTCACAGTGACCCTTGGCACACTGGCCAGCAATGTTTTGTTTAGTGCCCCTCTGTGTCAGAAGCTGCTGTGTTTTGTTTGGTTCCCTGCTATTTCAGGCCATATTAATACTTATCTCTCTGCTTCGTTCATTAGGTGTAATTACAGGAGGCTCGTTTGCCATTATTCAGGACATATGTTCATTGTCTGGTTTGTAATGGACCCTGCACAAGGAATATGCAAGCCGAGATGTTCCCTCATGTTATGCTAAAAGATGCATGCCCTCACACACAGATAACAGGTCCTTGCAGTGTTATAATTTCTAAAATGTGAGAAATCAGGAACCATCTCCTCAAGGCACCACGGAGGGGTGAGTGGGGGCAGGCATTGGTTTCGGACAAGCCTTTGCATCTGTTGTTCCCAGACAATAAAATTAACTAGGCTTGTAAACTGTGACCATATACTCCAGGAGCATATTCTCAGCCTCTCCCTTGGCTTAGGAGGAAGGGGATATGATTCAAGAAGAAATTAGAAAATCATGTCATAGATTTTCATGCGTCTTGTGGTTTTACCGGAATGCCAGCAGTAAAGCAAGTGATTTCATGTACCTTTTGACCCAAGATTACATGATTATGTGATATTTCAGTGATGAAGGAGTAACACATTATCACAAGTAGAGCAAATCACTTATGTCCATGTAAGTAAATGATTTTCACAAATGACCCCTCATTGTGCACTATGATACATATGGCAGAAGTGCAGTATGAAGTCCCCATTTAAAAAAGTATTTTTTTTAGTATGAGAGCCATTTTCCACATACTAATGCAGTTTGGTGTATGCACCATAAAAACACATTTTTATTAGAATATAGTGTGGCTTTTGATTATGTGAAAGAAATACTGTGGGCAGACAAACATTGTAAATAATTATGCATAATTACATCCAGCACAGGCTTTTCTTACTATTCTGGGACTGGTAGTATTGTAGAACCAGGACTACAAATCCCAGAATGCAGAGAAAAAAAACATGCATCAGAGCAGCTCCTCACACATGGACCTGGAAAACATGGCAGCTCTGCTGGTGCCTCTCTACACTGGTGTGAACGGTGCCTTTCATCCTGCCCATCTGCCCTCTTTCTGCTAGCCACATTATTTCTCCATAACAAGGGGGGGGGCGTGGGGGGGAGGTTCACAGCCTCCTCCCTGGCATGCATTTTACTGTTCTGGTTTGAGACTGGTTCAGATGTTCTCCGGGCAGAACACACTGCTTTCCATGAGCAGTCGCTGCCCTATTGCTGTTGAGGGTTTTTATGTGTCTGAGAATCTAGGTACTAGGAACTGGATAACAATCTACACATCTGGGACAAGTATCACACATTTACAGGTTGCGACGGATAACGTTAATGCGGGCACCAACTGTCGCAAGACAGCGCAAATGGCTACCAACAATCCAACATCTCGTGGGGAACGCAACCGGATCGGGAAAACTTGTCGGCGAACGCGGGGATTCAGGTAAGGCGATAGCGCGCACGCGAGAATGTATTTTTTTACAGCGCGAGCAAGAAAACAATTTCCGGTAAGATGCGGACTGCGGTAATTTTGACATTTTCGCGCTCTCCGTGGAACGCGAAAATTTCAAATTATCGCAATTTTCGCGAGCGGAACGGAATTTTCGCCCAGGCCTAATTTTCATCACCTGTGCAGCAGGTCACACGTTGCTGCGGCCTTCTTTGTCCTGCTGCAATGACTGGGATTTGGCCCAGTGATCATCCAAACACACTGCACTGTTGGTTTTATGTGTAGTTTTGATACCAAAGTCCAGTGAGAGGTAAGAGGATTACACAGTTAAAGTTGGCAACAGAGGGGAGTGCCAGTCAAATCTCCAACAAAAGCAAGTGCAGGCATTAAGGGCGGAAGCAAACTGTAGGACCTTAATTATAACACTACAGGATTGCCTATTAACTCAACAAAAGCAAATTTTTTCTACAGCTGACAAAACTGGAATGGACCCATTGCTGATATAAGGCAGGCTGTACACTCTGCTTAAATTAATTGCTTCACCAGTTGCGGCAGGTATCGGGTGAAAGTGGTGGGGCAACATGGGGGATAAAAAACAAATAAAGAACTTACCTGGCTACCACACTTTTGCTGACTGCTTGTACTAAGGCTCCGAGTCTCCCCTACAGCCAATTCAACACTTTTCTCATGCTGGTGAGAGGAGCCCGGGGATTAGCCTGAGAGGGCTGGTTTTCTGCTCCATCGAGGACTGGGAACCTGCACCTGCTGTTATATCCACCCAGCAATGCAGCGCAGGTTAGAGAGATGTCAATGCGCATGTCGGTTTGGCAGTCCTGAGACAGCCGGCCAAACCAACATGCTCAATGACAGCAGTGCCCATCACTTCCCCGCTGTACTTGCTGTAGTGCTGGGTGATTATGGCCTAGCCCCCAAGACTTGGCTCAGAGAAGAAAAATAAAATGATAATAAAACTGTATTTTTTTTTTCAATTTTTGCAGCTGCTGGCAGGGGTGGGGCGACGCTCATCCCCATAAGGGAGGAGCCGCCGGTGTTCTTCTCTCTGTTCAACCCTGACAGGTGATTGACATTTTCAAGTTCCTGAGGAGATGCGAGAAAATTAATAGAATGGGTTAATCTAACCTGAGATGTGTGTCACTTGGTAAGGCTGCCTTTGTGCTATCTGTTCTTGCAGCTGCTTTCAAGGCTCCTGACCGCAGACCACAGGGGGCAAAAGAGATGCGCCAGGATGCCAAAGATTAAATAATGGTAGCAAGTGCACTGTTTTTTTAACGCTATGCATTTTTTTAAAACAATTAAAAATACTCCTGACTACTAAGGGGCATATTCACAAGCCCCTATCGCCTCAGGAACATCACTTTTTTGATGCTGTAGTGGCGTAGTGTCATTTCCCATATTTACAAGGGGGACACTAAGCCACTTAACGTGGCTTAACACCACCTTTTGTGCCATACCCCTTTCTGCTGCAGCTCTCTGCGGCAAAGGGGCATGCAATTGGTGTTGCTGTGGGCATTCCACCACAATGCCCATTGCTTTTTGACACAGCCCCAGATTTGCAAGGCTGAGGCAGCGCCCAAAATTAATGCCATGGAAAACCAGGTGTTTGAATAGTGATACGAGGAGAAATTTTTTGCCCTTTCCATGTGTGCTGCATTTTGCAGAACGCAGGGAAAGAGCAAATTGTCAAAATGCGATGCAGCGCGCGCAACATAATTTGTTTTATTTGTTTAAATGTATACTTACCTCCGTTCATCCATGTTCCAGTGTTTACATTTCCCCCGCCCCGCCTCACTGCCCCACCGAACTCCCTCCACGGACCGCTACTGGTAACTAGTGTGAAAGGCGATTTACTTCTGCTTTTTCCAGAACAACTTGCCAATCATTTACAGAGTGGAGAAGAGCTGGAGAGGAGATTTAGAATTTTCACAAACTCACAAGTTGGTGGGCGATCACAACCTCTCTAGACCAACCACGCCTTCTTCTGACCATTCCCTCACCTAGTGTGGGGTTTACTACTATGCTATTGTACATAGTTGTGGCGTATAATTTATTTTATTTTTTGCAGAGTTTTATATAGCGCGAACTTGACCAGAATCGGATATCAGAGCGCTTTACATAGCACCAGTTACGTTACATAAGGACACACATTCCTTTTTGTTAGGCACAGGGAGATTAAGTGATTTGCCCAGAATCACAGGATGTTCACAGGATGTTGAGCGTCATTGCCGTGACTCGAACCCAGTTTCCCAGATGCAAGGTCGACCGCCCTAGCCATTAGGCCAACTCCTCTCCCCAATTAATAATTACCTAGTAGTGAAAGCATTTACTCTTAATAGGTATTCGTTTGTGTATACCAGGCAGGCATAAATAGAGTCATTTTCAGTCATAAACATACGTTTGCAGCCTAAAGTGAATCTGGGCCACAACTCCGTAATGTCCCTCCTGGTGGATTTTCTGTTGTTATAAGTTCCTTATGAGACCATAAAAAACCGCTGAGTTCTTCATTTGAGAGTGCATTGACCCTTTTTAAGTCTTAGCCTACCAGATGGCGCAGCTGTCTGGTTTGCTAAAGACATCTTGGGGGCATTCAGAAAGCTGACCTTGGAATGCATTCTACCTGTTGCTTACCTTTGGGTTTGTCGTTTGTAACTAAATTTTTTTGTATTTCTATTTGCTTGCTTTATTTTCTTTAGGTTGTCCAGCATGAGTTCTTCCCTCCCATAGCCGAAACCTTGTTTGCTCTATTCGTCAAGAAACTCAGGGGCATATTATCAAGAAACGGTGTTAAAATTATCGCCGCTTTGGCGGCAGAAAACTGCCGCTAAAGCAGCGATAATGGGCTTGATAATATGCAGCAGAGAATTCCCATAAAAGCCCATGTTCTGGTGTCAACATGGGCTTCTATTGGAATTCTCTGCAGCATATTATCAAGCCCATTATTGCCACTTTAGCTGCAGTTTTCTGCCGCTAAAGCGGCGATAATTTTAACACCGTGTTTGATAATATGCCCCTCACTTTCTGTAACAGACCTTAAATTCTTGTTCTTTATTGTCACATTTGCTGTGCATTCAAAGATGGAGGTCAAATGTCAAGCTCTCTCTTCGAGAGAGAGTAGCGTTTATTATACTTTCTCTGACTTCAAAGTGAGAGAATGTTTGTGATAATCCTGCTAATGCAGTGCTGATGTTTTACAATATATCAGAATAAGTGCAAATCAAGCAAAGTTTTTTAGTAATTCTGAAGTGTGGTGGAAACAAATATATAAATATGAGCAAAACACAGCAATACACATTTGTATACATTACCGTTTGTATGCAATAAAACCGTATTTCGATGAAAATGTAATGCTCATTTAAATTGAAAATGTGTTGTCTGTAATAGCTGTGTGCTACTAAACCATGCATCCTCCACACCACACCACTCCACTCTATGCCCTTCCACTCTATGCCACGCCAATCCATTTATACAACACTCCCCTCCACTCTAAGACACTCTGCGTCATACCACATCAGTCGTCTCCACGCCACTCCAATCTGCACCACTCACTCCATGACACAACATGCCACTCCAATCTACACCTTTCCACATCACGTACCTCACCCCACTACAATCTATCGCACTCTACTCCAATCTATCACACTCCACTCTACAACAATGTATCCCAATCTACCCCACCCACTCCTCAACAATATACCCCACACCAATCTACCCCACTCCACTCCACTCTTCCCCACTCCACTCCACCCCACCTCACCCCAGTCTATCCCACACCACTCCAAACAATCTACCCCACCTCAATCTACCTCACTCTAACTCAATAATCCCCAATCTAATAAAATCTTTCCCAATGCACTCCATTATGATCCAATCTATCCCACTCAACTCCAACCTACCCCACTCCAATCTACCCCATTCCACTCCATTCCAATCTACCCCATTCCACTCCAATCTACCCCACTCTACTCCTGTCTACTAAACTCTACTCCAGTCTACTACACTGCCCTCAATCTAAATCAATCAACCCCACCCCAATCTACCCCACTTTACCTCCAATCTACAGCATTCAACTCAATTCTACCACACTCTGCTCCAATCTACCCCAGTCTACCGACTCCATTCCAATCTACCCCACTCCACTCCTCTCCAAACTGCCCCATTCCAAACTATCCCACTGCAATCACCCCTCTTGAATCGTTTGTGTTACTGCGGAGCTGTTGTTGAAGGAACTCTGGTGCAGCTGAATGATTTGCGCTAGTGATATTTCTCTCCACATTTCAGTATATTTTTAAACACTCTGGTACTGAGTTTTGCCCATGTTTTCAACCAGTACATTGCTGGGGAATGTCTAGCATTTTAAAAACTGAAAGGCAGAAATAAGCTTAAAAATCACAATTTCTAAAGTTCTGCAGTGTCTTAGTAGACATTTAGTAGAACTACATTTTCTTTACATGCATTCCTCACCTCCAGACTCTGAAAGCAGCAGAGTGCAGAGCAGAAGTAGCAGCAGTAGTAGCGGTGAGCGGTGAGCAGCGAGTGTCAGCTGTACCGTTAATTTGAGCCACAGAGCCACAGAGCTGCGGGTGTTCTGAGACGAGGGACGCTGACCTTCGCGGGCCCCCGCCTAGGCCTCACCACTGGACACCAACACCAAACACCAATCGCCAGATGGAGGCTGTGTCAGAGCAGGCGGGTCTGGGGACATGGTCCTGCCGGCAAGCTGCAGTGGCGTTTTGCCGTTTTGGAGCCACCCGCCAGGAGAGAGCCTGGAGAGAGATTGACCGCGGACTTGGCAGACTCGGCAGATTTGGTAGAGGGAGGTGGGCACGGCTTGCGGTGTGGTTTGCGGTGTGGTGTGTGGGTGGTTATCCTATCTTACCCCCACCCCGTCCACCCTGCTCGCTCGCTCACCTTGCCTTGCCTCGCCTGGTTTGACACTGCGAGTTGGCTACCACCGGCTCCAGACTGGCTCCAGAGACAGTGAGTGTCGAGCCCCTGTGAGCCCTTTGACCCCCTGTAGTGGGGGGTATACCGGGGGCCTTCTGAGCAGTGTTTGCATCAGTGACAGAGACAGCCACTTCACCAGCGTACCTGCGTACCAGCAAGTCAACCACTCCCCTTTGGAGTCTGTGGCAAAAAAATAATAATTGTGGACTGGAATCTGACCTGGAGTGCAGATCAGTGGGAGCTGTGGGGAACGCAGAGGGGGACGTGGACTTGGCAATTGAGGCATCAGAGGCATCGGAGGCACCGTGAGGGGAGGCTGGCAGTTGGCAGCCAGCATCCCGCAGTCCTAGAAGTCTCAGCAGTCCCAGCAGAGGCCAGCAGCAACAGCAAGCGGTGGCAAGTGGCAGGCGGTAAGTGCGGGCTGTGTGCAGGCCAAAAGAGGACCACCAGCCAAGAGGAAATGAGATCGGGCAGGGTTAGAGGGTGCCTGCCCAGAACAAAAACGAGTAAACGGAAAAGAGGGTCCTTGCCACCAAAGGGCTGCATGGCTGAGCCTCACCCAAAAACTAGAGCAGGCGACATCTCTCCTGACATGGGTCCTGCCATAAGGGACAACAAGTTGAAGGCAGGACTGGCCCAGAGCGGTCTCTAACTGACATAGCCCAAGATTTATACAAAATTTCAATTCCCAAAAAACCCGAAGGATGCTTTCTTATCAAGTTCAATTGCAGCACAAGGTCTTAGCACTCCTCTTACACCTCCTAAATCGTTGGATGGTGGGAATAGCAGGACTCAGATAACTGACCAACGTGCAATACCTGGCACAAAAAGTGATCCTTGGTCCAATGTTTTATTATCTTTCCCACATCCAACACTCAATGCATTTGCTTCAACATCAGATCCGCAAAGCGATGTCAAATCACTGCTACAAGGCCCCCAGTGTTTCGCTGAAGTGGGAACGACAAAAGCAAAAGCAAAATCACTCAGCGATCTAGTAACAACAATGAAGCTGGCAAAGCATCTTGGACGAGTTGGAAGAGAACACATAGAACAGCAGGACGAGGGAGGCCGTAATGGGAAAATGAGGAACAACTACACCACAGACAAGGACTTGTCTATAATAGAGCTAGATACATAACCTATTGCCATCAATGAAGCAAAGACCAAACTGACTCCTCCGCCAGATCCCCGTCTGTTACTGTCTTCAACACCACCTAGAATGGAAATAGCATTAGGAGGACAAGAGTCTGAAAATTCAGAGGAGTTCTCCGACATTCACGCTGGGGAATGGGAGGAACTACTGATAAATCCCACACAGCAAACACCAGTGGGGCCCACGTTGGACTCTCAAAATCCCTCCACACCGCAGAACAAAGAGTTGAAACGGAACCAGGGAAGGGAGGCCCTGTCACCGAGGTCTGACTTAGAAAACTCAACTAGACATCAGCAAAAATTGAACTCAGAAAGTGCCTGGGCTAGCCTACTTAAAACAGTGCAACTTTTGGTAGAAGCCCTCCAGTACCAATCAGATCAAATGGATACTCAGCTGACTCTATTCAACACACTGGCAGTGTTTGTAGTGCTATTGATGAGAAACTCGGAGCTTTAAACTCGCTTTTCCAGAGCTCGCATGGAAAACTTCAAGATAGGGAGCTAAACTGCGGCCCGATAGTTGACAAATTGCCTCTCTCTCCTCAATACTGATCAACTTGTGCGTACAAATCAAAGACTCAGCACGGAATTCAACCGACCTTAAGCCAAAGGGAACTCCTCTACTGAGGCTCAAACTGGAACAAGCGCATTTGATGCGGAAAACGTGGCTCATATGCCTCCTACTCTAAAACCACCAATAAGAGGCAGTGCAAAAAATTATGGACGCAACAACACTCAGGCACCAGTATCTGAGTCTGCTCAGAAGTCAGAGGAAGAGTCGGCTATCCCAGGAGCAACATCAAATGCCAAACAAAGGCAAGCCCAAAGGAGAAAAGGTCAAAATCAAAAACTTATCTTAAAAAAGGAGGACTTTGCCCACCTCTTTAGACTGACACTGCCCGTAACGTCAGATCTTCCAAATCAACCAACTCCAGTGGAAATGGGCACAACTCATTCAATTGTACTGCCTGCTGAAAAATGGTTGGCTCCTGACTCCAACCAACAACCTACCACCATAGGTTCTTCATGGCAATTATCGCTGGCTGAAGATGAAGGAACCTACTCCTCCAAGTATAGCAAATTGGGCAGGGAGGAAAGTGCACATCAAAAACCGCCATGTAGCACAAAACTGGAAGTAATTACTATTCCGCGCCACTTACCCAATCTAAATCAGCAGGACTCACCGTCAAAGTCGACAAACCCCCCAAGACTGCCTTCTCTATCACCCAGCCTGATCATCTACCAGAAAGGGGCCTCAATTACCCGCCCACCACAGACTCCAATATTGGAGTGGACGAGCAATTAGCAAACTGTATAGATCCAAAGTACGGCAGCATAAGACCCAAGGCCGCCTCCGTAGAGGACATGGAGCACCTGCCTTGCGCTAGGCTGCCCTGCACTGGGCTAGCTGCAAATATAACTCTTAGCGATCAGAGCAGGGCAGAAGGAGTAATAACACCAGCCCAACCAGGAGCCAATAACTATGAGTCCATTTATAGGCAACAACTAGATAATCGAGTGAACGACCCTAACAAGAACGGGAAAACACTGGAGTTTATACCAGTATACAGATCAAGAGGGGCACAGAACATACTAAACCGAGGAAACATTCTCCATCTATTGTTGCATATACCGTCGTTATTGGAGGTAAGTTTTATAGACTTGGACTCAGTAGAGTTTGTCAATCATGGTGACCCCCAGGGGGGTGAGGTCACATTGACCACCTGGACACTGGAAAGCATTGCACAAAAAATATTGTTGGAAAGTTCGATATTCGATAACTGGGGTATAAGGATAAAACCTATCAGTACACCTGGCTACCCCGCACCGCTAGCCCAGCAGCACGCAGATAGAAGGTCAACAGAACGGACCAACATCCCAAAGTCAGTACTGAGAGGGGCAAGAGGGCGTTTGCTGTCCGCCAGGAAGCAGTCACAGGAAATACGGATATATCGCCCAGATTTTCTACAACAAGGAATTTGCCGTGAAGGTCCGAGATGGCCCACGAGGACAATCATTAATCAAACAAGAAATAATTGACAGAACAGCAGGGACTATTCGCCAGGAGGTGAAATCAATTTACTGTGGATATGCTCATGGAACATCAACGGGCTAAACAGCAAGATGACAGACCAGGTCTTCATAAACTATCAAAAGTCATTTCACATCATTACTTTACAGGAGACATGGTTGATAGATCCACTGCACTTACAAGGATATTTATGTTTCTTTGCACCAGCACTCAAAAAGTCAAGGTATGGACACCTGCAGGGAGGCCTGGCAATCTATGTGAATAACACATGTACAACCTCAGCTCACAAGTTGATCTGATAACATCAGAATCCATCGCAATAAAAATCTCTACCTCAAATGGGCAATCAGGGAACGGGCACAAGGATATTGTAATATTAAACACTTATATACATCCTAACCGGAAAACCAATGACGCAAGACAATTGGTTAACTCTGTAGAGCTGTGTATGAGTGAGGTCAATACACCAGATGTAATGCCCACAGGGGATTTTAATCTACATCTACTTGGCTCATCTACAGCAGAGGAAGTAACTATACACAATCAGTTATGAAATATCGCTCCACAGGGTAATAATTCATCAGAATTGCCCACAAAAACCAGTCAGCACCTTATAGAGGAACTTGAACATCTTAACCTCAGAGTTATGAATGGCAGAAGTACAGGCGAGACTCCACCGGCATTCACTTATCATTCATTAACTAAAAACTCAACTCTGGACGATACGTTTTTGTCTCTAACCCTTTTTAACAAAATGTTTCCATTCAGTTTGATCGACAAAGCTGATAGTGATCACCAGCCTCAGGAGCTCATACTTCGCACAAATATGCCAAAACTCACGAAATGGAAGGGCCAGCCAGGTATGACAACCACAATCAGTTATAGGAAAATAAAATTTGTGCAAGCGACGCAAGGGAACTTCCAGCAAGCAGCAACACTTTTATTCGAATTACGTTAAGGGGGCAATGAAATAGAGAAATGGATAAACTATACGAATGCCTTGGCAAAATCCTTTACCGCCCAATTAAATCAAGGACACAGCAGAGCTACAGAGGCAATTCCAACTTCACTTGGATGCAACCAACACCTTAAAACTAGCTGCATTAAAACAGAAGAAAACACAGTTGAAGCAAGTAATATGTGAGGACAGGAGAGATAATGAGGATTCTCTATGGGCGAAACTGCATGCGGATACCAAGCGGAATGACAGTGCAAGGTTCTGGGAGACAATAAAAAGATTTACCCGCCCAACACACGAGGGTCTGTCTTCTAACATATCTGAGGAAGATTGGGCTACCTACCTTGGAAATCACTTTCACCCCCAAAAAATCTTATCGCACACAGGAACTAGTACAGAGACAATACAGTGGTCTACCACTATTAAGCATCAACCCAGTGAGGAAAAAGCAACAGCACAGGAATGGAATGAAGGAGTACTGCCGGGAGTTATGTCCTCAAACGATCACCTTAAAACAATTAAAAGCTACATTAAGAAGGGAAGACAAGAAGGAACGCCGGGCCCCAATGGAATACTATCTGTGCTTTACAAACAAGATGCAGATTATTGGGCAAAAGCACTTAGCCCTCTGTTCATGGAAATAAGGCAGACAGGCCTACTTCCTCCGTCCTGGCGGGCTTCGATAATTTTGCCAATTTTTAAGTCAAGAGATAAGACTTTACCTAGGAACTATCGGTTAGTTGCCCTTTTGGACAATGAGGCAAAATTCTTTGCAGGCACTCTGCTGGACAAACTGCAACTTTGGGCTGAAGAAAATTTGATTATACCCCTAAACCAAACTGGCTTCTGCAAATCTGTTAGAACTGTAACAAACATAACAACCATGGCTCTGCTAATCGATAAGGCCGAGATTACAAAAATGCCGTTATACTTGTGCTTTATCTATTTCCGGGCTGCTTTTGATCACGTAAATCGCAACAGACTTTGGTTAAAATTGGCCAGTTAGGGCATACCACAGGCTTTGTTAAATCTGCTAATCAATCTACATACTCATTCCTGGGTCCAAGTAAAGTTGCAGGACGGGTCAACCTTATCAAGAAAGGTACCAACAACAAAAGCCCTCAAGCAAGGCTCGGTACTAGCCCCAACCCTATTTAATCTGTTTCTTGCAGATCTTATCCCGCTACTAAATACCAGCAATTCACATTCTCCAAAGGTCGGGAACCTAGTATTACCATGTCTACTTTATACTGATGACCTAGTTTTGATTAGCTAAACGAAGGTGGGTTTACAGCATCTTCTTAACACTACATTTGATTATTCTGAGGCAAATAATCTGAATATTAACTTGGAAAAAAAAAAAACACGACAATCAAAAAGGATTCTAGGAAAACACCTGTCTGGTTTTGGGGCAAGACCCGCGTAGACTCAGCAATAGAGTACAAATACTTGGGGGTGATCATCGACAAAGGTGGGCATTTCGCCACCCAAAGGGACACATTCAAAAGTAAGGAAACAGCCCTAGCAGTCTCGATGAGAAATCTTAACTCTAAACTGAATGGCCCCTTGCTTGTCCCATTGGTTGAAGTAATATGGGCACAACTCCTACCTACAATAACTTATGGGAGTGAGGCACAGAGGGAAAGGGACTCAAAGTTCCTGGATGGTGTGGTCGTAAAAGTGTATAGAATAATTTTTGGACTACCAACAAGAGTCTCCCCAGCACAGAGTAGGCTTGTGTTTGGTGTTCAAGAACCGACCCTTGCAAGACAAGGTGCGACAGTCATCTTTTGGGACAAAGTAAGAAAATCAAAACCAGGAACCCTAAATTGGCATTTGTGGTCAGAACTACAACAGAAAAAATCATCACCAGCGGCAAAATACTTACTAGCAAGTTTGACCACCCTGGGTCTCATTGAGCTTTTGGAAACACCCCCTATAAGTCACTGCCTTCTCAAAAAAATAACAAAGAAAACAGTAAAGAGTCAATCCTGGATTGAAGACAAGGCAGCCCCATCCAGAAGGTCTCACGGCTGGATGATCTTAAGCTCCTATTCCCCACTCGCTGCTCAAAAATACCTAGCCCTGGGGTTTGCCAAATCCACTTAAATTCAATTCCTAAAGTACTGACTTGGCCTACTACCATGCATAAAGCACTTTACGCATTGGCTGAAAAAATAATGCGATTCCATCTGTCGCCTGTGCGGTGCAGCGCATGAAGGCATGCTGCACCTTCTCTGTATGTGCAGAGAACTAACACAGAAACGGAAACAGCTTTTAAAGCCACTTTTTAATCAGAGAGGTATCCGCACATGGAGGCAGGCTGGGCTGGCATGCTTTGCACCTGAGGACACGCAGCTGAACTGCCGTCTGGTAAAATCTTTGAGACAAGGGGAGAAGAGAATGCCACAATATCGAGATGCTGATCTCCGGCCACCAACTTCAGATAGAACAACAATATAGCTAAAAGGAAAAAAGTCGGACGCTGCTAAACAAATGTTTATTTTACCAATGTATTGCAAAGATCAATTGGCTTGCACTGATTTTAACTGATTTTTAGTAAGATGTTTACACTATTTCAAAAAGTTGTAATTTATAAGTGAAACGTTATGAGATACTCTGTAGTAGTGGTTTTAAGTAACTGTGCTAAATAAAATATTCTACCTCTACTCTTTACATGCATTTGTGTCTTAAATGAGCTTTGTGATGTAAAGTAAAAGGTGCATATTCCATAGTAGCATGATAAAATGATAGGCAAGTTTTTTGCAAATCAATTGCATAACCCTCCCATGAGCAGACTTTATGTGGTGACTTGATTTTTGCTTTTCAAGTTCTCTCCACCCGGCCGTAGTTACAAATGTAGGCTTCACTTGTTGGTTTTTGTATACCAGATGTCTCCTAAATGTAAGTGGCTGCAACTTTTGGTTGGGCATGATGGGGACAGTACCCCACATAAAACCACTCTGTGCTACATAGCAACAATCCTCAAAAATACTCTGCACACCATGTCACATAATTCCAATCAGCATCATTTCACTCAATGCCACACAGTCCCATGCCACACAATTCAACTCCACACATTTCCATTCAAAACCACATAATTCAACAACAAACCACATATTTCAACTCCATAACACACCACCACATCCAAACCACACCACATAATTCCACATGATGCCACAAAATTCAACAGCACACCACATAATTAAACTCCACTACATACCACTCCACAACACAAAATGCCAATCCACATAATTACACTCCACACTCAATACCACATAATTACTATCCAAATAATTCCACTGCAAACCATGCCACATTATTCTACTACACGAATCCGCTTCACACCACAGTATTCCATGCCACACAATTTCAATCCAACCCACATAATTCCATTATGCACCACATACATCCACCACACTCCATAATATGTGGGTAAAAGACTCACTTACAACGCCAATGTTTAGTTTTAGGCACAGGCAGTCCACATCCCACCCAGCTCCTCTTTTGTTCCCCTAACTCCCTGTTGCAGCTGCAGCTCCCATGTTTGTCTTCTTAATTATTCTTACAGACCCAACCCCATATCGATCCACCATGCCACACAACTCTACTACAAAAATCCACTCCACACCACATAATTCTACCCCATACAATTCAACAACTAACAACTCCAATCCAACCCACATAATTCTATTCCAAACCACATATATCCACTCCACTCCAAACCTAAACACATGGGTAAAAGAGATTGTCATTTACAATGCCATTAGCTCTAACTCTCACAATTGTGAGTACTATTGGTATTGCCAATGCTTGCTTAAGTAGTAACGGCATTTGCAGAGTCGTGGGGAAAGGGGGTGGGGCCTTTGACCAGCTCTTAGGACTCACAGAAAGTAACAGGAGGGCTTGTTGGTCCCCAAGAACCCTCAGGTGTAAAGTGGACTTCATCCCCTAACCAGTAGTGTGCTAGGAGGTGCGTTTACAGAGTGGTGGAGAAAGGATGTGTGTCCTCCGAGGATCTTTTAGCAATCCCAATGTGTGGGCCTTGCTGGAGGTAACAGGAGGGGTAGTTGGCCCCCAAGGACGTCCTTGGTGGCCAGCTACCCCTCCTGTTAGCTTCAGTGAGTCCAACAAAGCAGGATTGCTGGGAGTTTGTCGGAGTCTACGCCCACTTTCTCCACCATTCTGCAAACGCACCTCCTGGTGCACTGCTGGTAGGGGGATGAAGTTCCCTTGGCTATTGAGGGTCCGTGTGGGGCAGCTACAGGTGTAAGGGTAAACCTGAAGTGTACCATGACAGTAAAAAGGTCTCTATAAAAAGCAATACAGTAAAACAATTCCTAGTGCCCGCCACCTACCCCAGCTGAAACAAAGCCTGGAGATCCCAATAACTTAATATAAAATACAGCTACAAACACAGTGGTGTATACCATTGGGGGGCGACAATGCTCAGAAGGGCAAGCCCGGGAACAGGTAGTCAGCAAAAACAAGTAGAGCACAAACAGTAGTTAGTGAACAAGAGATACAATACAATTTCAACAATATATAGCAAGGAGGTGCTGTCTAAACAGGAATGGCATGGAGACACAGTAGTCAATGAACAGCAGCAGATACCCCAGGGACGCTTACAAAGCGTGAGTTTCTGGCGATGTGGGCGCCGAGCCCCAGGGATGAAATACACTGGAATACGTGCCAGCCGAGGACTTGTTTGGTGAGCGCTGCTTACAAAATCTTTTAGAGTCCACGGGAGTATTGAAAACAGTGTTGGCCATCCGGCTCCTCCCGGAGCCATGTAGGATAGAACATCCCATACTTGAGATCCAGTTTTTGGAGAGAGCATTTAGTGTCAGCGAATTTGCGGCGGGCCTCCAGTACCATTGGAGCCTAGTCAGAGCATAATGATATTGTAGATCACTGATGTTGGAGGACCCCCTTCTCATGGGCCAGGAGCAGAGCAGTATCATGTTCTCTGAAGTTCAGGAGCCTGGCAATAAACTGCCGGAGTGGGCCTCCTGGAATCGGCCAAGTCCCCTGTGTAATCATCCACCCTGTGTTGGTAGATTTAGGAATGCCAGTTTTATGGATGGTATTTCGATGGGACCTCGCCTTCAGATCTTTGTTGTTATCCTCTCCAGTTTTGAGGAGGCATTCGAGCTGTTCAAGATGATTCGCTGTATCTGAAATGCCATCTTCAATGTCCGAGATTCTTCGCTCTGCGCCATCTGATCTCATACTATGGAGATCTAGGCGTTCAAGCATGGAGTCGAAGTGGCACGTTAGGGCCTCAAACCTGGTGTAAATAGACTTAAAGCTAAAGTGTTAAATAGTACATCTTCATAATGATGACATTGAAAAGTAGTAGTTTCTTCTTAATATTTATTTTCTGAGTAGTGGTTCAATACAGCGCATCCACCCAACTGCCTCTGGCTCATCTCAAAACCTCACAACAAATTATACATGAAGTCAGAGCAGCTGTCACCCTTCTAGAATCCATAGATGTCATAGAAATACATGAGCCAGTTCAGTGAGCAACATTATAACACATCTCCCTCCGTCATATAACATAAAAAAAACATAAAGAAAAAAAACATAAGTAATAAAACAACAGCTAAATAATATCGCCCTTCAAGTACGAAGGTTCACATAAATGTAAGAGTAATAACATAGTAGTTAAATGACCTAGTCCCTCAAGTAAGGTGGCCCACATAAACATAAGAGTAATAAAATAGCAATCAAGTAACATAATCCTTCAAATATGAAGGTTCACGTATATCTCTCTTAGGCCTGTTAGAACCATCCACCATGCCTTTCCCACCAATATTGTCAAAATGAGTTTCCCCATGAGTAGAATTACCACACACTGCGACCCTGCTGAGGTTCCAAACCTTATGATCAGAGGTCCTGATTGCATTGCCAAGAACCTTAACCACTTTAAAAGGCTTCGAAAACTTAGATCCAGAATCACCAAAGCCAGGCTTCTTCATTCTTACAAGATCACCAACCTTAACCTTAGTGGGTTTAACAGCATGTCTCACATCAAAGTTCTATTTGCTTTTTAAACAAATGTGATCCTCCTTGCTCTTCCAAGAACTTAAATCAGGAGTTACACCTTTGTCTGCAAGAAATTTGTTGACCCATGGAGGTTCTAGAAATGTATCAGGTTGCCTCCCACGGAATAAA
Source organism: Triturus cristatus (assembly GCF_964204655.1). Lineage (NCBI taxonomy): Eukaryota > Metazoa > Chordata > Amphibia > Caudata > Salamandridae > Triturus > Triturus cristatus. The sequence goes on from NC_140585.1 coordinate 736,335,145, forward strand.
AGGAAAGGAGACTTACCAGTAGTAGAATGCGGTGCAAAACGAAATATACAAACTCTCTTAGAAACTTCCTCTTTCCAGTTGAGACAATTTTGCTTCGCTAATGAAATGGTTTCCTTTATTACCCTGTTGAATCTCTCAACAGTCCCATTGGACTCAGGATGATAAAGGGCAGCTTTCTTGTGGACAATACCACAATTAATAAGAAAATCCTCCATCTCTTTGGACACAAGCTGCACTCCGTTATCAGTCAAAAGAGTCTCAGGTATACCCTCCCTAGAGATTATACCTTTCAGAAAATCAATTATAGTTTTAGTGTTAGTATTCTTTACAAAAGAAATTTCCGGCCACCTTGAAAACAAATCCATCACAACAATGACAAAAGTGTCAGAACCATCCCCATGTACAGAACCCAATATGTCCAGAGCAATGTCTTTCCACGGACCACTCGGACGCGATCTCTTCACCATCGGTTGAGTTCTGATCTTCAATGATTTCTCACTGAGGGAACACTGAACACATTCCCTAACCAACCTTTCAATCCGGATATCCATCCCAGGCCACCAATAGGTTGAACGTATCCTTTCCTTAGTTTTAGAAATGCCCAGGTGTGCCTCGTGAGCTAGATCTAACAACTCTCTCCTTAATGACACAGGGGGAACAAGTCTATGACCTCCCCATAACATTCCTTGACAATCAGACAACTGGTCTCTCACCGACCAACAATCTTTTACCAACGGCCCCCCTTGTTCCTTGTACTGCCACCCAACACGAATAAGATCCAATACATCTTGAATTGTTTGATCCTCACAACAAGCAGCAGACCACTGATTTTGGGAAATGACCTTATAGTCAATTCCACACACAAAATCATGAGGTCGACCAAAACTTGGATCATCTTGACCATCGGAGGGGTTAAAAGGGACTAGTCTCGAGAGTGTATCAGCAACAAAATTTTCTGAGCCAGGAACATGCTTCACAGTAAAATCGAAACCCTGTAGCCAACAATCCACTTAGATATTCTTGGTGAAATGGAGTCAATTCCTTTGTTAGTCAAAACTTCACATAGTGGTTTATGGTCTGTTCTTACCACAAACTAATTGCCCCACAGAAACTTTTTAAGCCTTCTTAATGGCCCAATATACAGCAAGAGCCTCTCTCTCAATCACAGAGTATCTAGATTCTGCCCCTTTTAAACTCCTAGAAACAAACATTATGGTATTATCAGGGTTGGTCCCCCCTTGATGCAAGACAGCACCTAAACCCTTAAAACTCGCGTCTGTAGAAATAATAGAACATTTAGAGGGATCAAAATTCCTAAGTTTGGGAGCAGCCTGTAATTTGCCTTTCAATTCAACAAATTCATTGTCACACGACTGATCCCACAAGAATTTGATGCCTTTTTTAAGTAGATTTCTCATATTTTAAGTAACTTCTGCAAAATTCTTAATGAACTTATAATACTCCGCCATTCCCAGAAAACGCATGAGCTCTTACTTTGACGACGGTGGAGTTAGATCCCTGATGGTATTAACTAGTTCAGCTTTAGGAGTAACACCATCAGCAGTAATAGTGTGACCCAAATAATCAATCCTGTCCAGACCAAATTTACATTTTTCGCACTTAATAGTAAGGTTGTGATTAGAGAGACTATTTAGGACGGAACTAACTCTCGAACCATGTTCTGATTCATCACACCCTACACTAAAATATCGTCCTGATAGACACAGACCCCAGGTATGTCAACTAGAACCTTTTCCATAACCCTTTGAAAAAAAGAAGCAGCAGATACGAGCCCAAAAGGGAGTCTCACAAACCTAAATGTTCTAAAAGGTGTCACAAAAGCAGTCAGATCCCTTGAAGATTGGTCAAGCATGATCTGATGATAAGCGGACGTTAAATCAATTGTACTGAAAACTTTAGCACCACGCACCATGCTTAAAAGTTCAGAAATATTAGGTAACGGGTATTTATCCACAAGTACACACTTATTGAGTTGTCTGAGGTCCACACATAACCTCAGAGAACCATCAGATTTCCTCGCGTCCACGACCGGAGCCAACCAGGAAGTGCCTTCCTCTTCTTCAATGATACCCTGTGACTTCAACTTTTCTAATTCCTTCAAAATCTCATCCTTGACACTAAATGGCACATTGCGTACCATGCTAGACACAGGAATGGAACCCGGAACCAATTTTATCTTGTGGCTTTACCCTTTCAAACACCCAAGCTGATCACCAAAGACACGCTGGAACTCCTCCATAAGTTGAGATTGCAAGGAGGAAATCTGACCTACAGATTTCACTACCTTTCTTTCTTTGAGGATTATAGAGGGAGTGCTATTGGGATCTAACATAACCTCCAAATCTTTTTGATGCCACCAACTGATGATGCTATCACCTTTTTTAGATACATAGACCTTCCCAGAAGTGTACCGACCTTCATATTCTATCAATCCAATGAAATACCCTCTCAACTCAATAGGGTCTCCACCATATGCAGTAGGGCATATATCTGCCTTTAGTAAGTTCATATTCTGACTTAGATAATCATCGAAAAATTTTGAAGAAACAATCGTGATCTTTGCGCCAGAATCAAATAAAACTTTTGTTCTCCTACCTTCCACAAGAATATAATCCAAAGGTCCCTCACCTCCTATTTGGACAACAATTTGACCACATTCAAAATCATGTTGATCACAAGAGCTTTCATGGTTTATCTCATGAATACTTTGCTTGGAAGATTTGATCTTACAAGCTATGACAAAATGTCCTCTTTTTTTGCAATAACTGCAAACAACATTTAGTGCAGGGTAAGATTTATCATTAGCCCAGTGACCAGTATTGTTACAGCGGTAACATTTATTCCCCTTATTGAACTGGACACGAGGTTTCTGCAACTGTTTACCTTTAGTGTGAGACTTCATCTTAGCATCTTTCAATTTGGCATCAGGAACAGAACTTGTCTCAGTATTAACAACTAAAACATCTTTGTTAGGTCTTTTTTGATTTCTTTTACACATTCAACAGAATGTTCAATTCTCTTAGCCACAACAAGAACCTCGTCAAGAGTAGGTTCATCTTTCAACCATAACTCATCACGCACCTTTTCAGACACACAACCCAACATAAACTGATCCCTAATTTTTTCTTCAATAAGCGTATCAAACTTTCAGGTTGAAGCTAACCTTCTTAAATCCGTGACATAATTTTCAATGCTTTCTCCCTCCTTCTGCATTCGTTTCCCAAAATGATAGCGTTCAAGTATTGTACTGACTTCAGGTAAATAGTGTGAGTCCAACTTATAGATGCAGATTTCAAACTCATTGAGGCCTGTAGCTGCACTTGAAGGAACATTTGGAAGATGGTCAAATACATCTTGGCCCTCCGACCTAAGACAGTGCATAAGTAAAGCTGTTTTCCTTTCAACGCTAAGGGAGGTGCCACAAACACGAGCATATCGTTCAAAAACATTTTTCCACTTTGACCATTTTATGGGAGGATCACCAGGTGTTTGCAAAAAAAATGGAGCAGCTGTGACATTCTGCATGACTACTCTTGTGCTGACCCTGCAAAGAAGAGAAAGGGTGATGCAAAATAAAGTGGATCAAAATATGTACGTATGTGGGTTGTGTGTTAAAAAAAACTATTTGTAAATATTGTGTGTACCTAACACAAACACTGCGAATAGCAGAATACAGTAAGGGCAAAGAAAATAAAGTATACTCCGTTGTTCTCTATCTGAATCGGTAAAGTTATAGTAGCTTGCTTCAGCGTCGCAAAAGCTGTGCACATCAGCCTGCAAAAAAAAAAAATGTTAATGAAGAAACTGTGCCCACAATGCTGTGTGCATCAGCGTAGAAGTTGAACAAGTCTATTAAACTAAACTTCAATAAAGAACACAGGACAAGGACAACGAAGAAGTTGTGAGCACCATGCTGTGTGCATCAGCGTTGAAACAAAAAGAGCGTGTCCTGAAAGCTACACCAAACTGTGTACATCAGCGTGCGAAATAAACAAATCTCTTTATGACTTAGAAATTCTGCCCACAAAACTGTGTGCATCAGTGTAAATGTTGTATGTGTATACACCAAGCTGTGTACATCAGCGTTGAAAATGTAAAGAAAAAAAAATAAATTTCCTTATGACTTCAAAATTGTGCCCCCAAAACTGTGCGAATCAGTGTAAATGTTGCATATGTACAGCAGGCTAAACTTTAAAGAGAACACGCAGGATGGAGACAACGAAGAAACTGTGAGCCCAATGCTGTGCGCATCAGCGTTGAAACCAGCGATAAATAACCTGTGATGTACTCCTCTGATTCGCTCTGCGGAGGAATTGTGGATCACTTCCGTATAAGCTTTGTTGCTCAGCAACCAATGAGAAACATCATGAAATCCTTATCCGTCGTGTTACGTTACGTTCAGAGAGGCGTGATGTAACGTGCAGACATCTCAGAGCAGAGTGTCACCGAAGAGAAGATGGCGCAAGGTGACTGCAACGCAGAGTCACTCAAGACAATGCTCCAGTGACAACGTGCAGACGTCTCAGAGCAGCGTGTCACCGAAGAGAAGATGGCGCAAGGTGACTGCAATGCAGAGACACTCAAAACAATGCTCCCATGACAACGAGTGCGGAGGTGCCGCAGCGCGAGCAAGTCCTCGGGAGGTAATTTAAAAGTAAGCCATCAACTGTATACTGTTGTATGAGTGTATTCAAGCCAAAAATGAACTCCCACTTAAGTTAAAAGAAAGGTAAAAGCTGAGAAAATAAACCTATTGAGGGTGTGCTTTAACGCTGGAATTAGCGAGAGAAAAAAAACGTACGAATGAAAACCCTCAATTACGATGAAAGCGAAAGTAAATGGGTTTAACCCATAAACGCTTGCACCAGAGCAAAGGAAGTTCTCTCATTCACCCACATCCAGTTAGTTAGGAAGCGCTTAGCGGTTAGTTATGAAGCGCTTAGAATAGAGTGGAGCCACAAATGCTAAAGAACAGTCTTACTTCTCTTTGAAGAATGTGTAGTGAAGAAAGGTTGTTTTCTCATACATTCGCACATGAAGATGAGATGTGGTGAACTTGTTCTTGTCCTTGATGAAAGTAGTAGAAAATCAGTTCATTCTTTGCAGTAAACCGAAGAGGTGTCTTCTTGGAGTTGAGCTGTTTCAGTTCCCAGTCGTCGCCAGTGTTAAATAGTACATCTTCATAATGATGACATTGAAAAGTAGTAGTTTCTTCTTAATATTTATTTTCTGAGTAGTGGTTAAATACAGCTCATCCACCCAACTGCCTCTGGCTCATCTCAAAACCTCACAACAAATTCTACATGAAGTCAGAGCAGCTGTCACCCTTCTAGAATCCATAGAGGTCATAGAAATACATGAGCCAGTTCAGTGAGCAACATTATAACACCAGCACACACCTCGGCCATGATGGCAGCCTTACCATCCGAGGGATAGTCCACCATTGTAGAATCTGAGACACTAGTGGACTCTGAAGGTAAATGTACGGTTTTCTGGCTGGTTCAAAGGTAAGTTGTTTCTGCTAGGGGTTTTTGTGTCCCATTGTAACATACACGTCTATTCCAGCAAAGCCATGATGATACTTGACATGTTCTCACTATATACAAGCATTAGGCAAGTGGATGGCCTGAAGGCAATATGCATTTTTCTAAATGAAAAAACTTTACATTTGTGGAAACATACTCAAATGTTGTTTCGCATGATCAAGTGCTGTTTGACTAACAATTTTATTATGTTTGACAAACATGTACAAACAGGTGAGAGGTACGGCAGTGGGCACCTGTTTCAGCCTCAGCTATGCTAATTTGCATAATGCTAATTTGCATATGGACTGGTGGGAGGAGCAGGTGGTCCAAAACCAGTTTTGTCTGGGAATGGTTAGAAAATGTGGCACTATGGCTAGGGTTAATAGACAACCTTTTCATTATATGGAGGGGGTCGGAGTCTAGTGCCACTGCATTTGCCATCAAATTAAATAACAATTATCTTAATTTACATTTTACCTGTACTGTAAGAACTGAGGAGGTCCATTTACTAGTCTAACAGTATACATTAAACAAGGTATAATGTACACAAAATTGTATAGGAAACCCACAGCAGGCAACACAATCTTGCATAGTACAAGTTTCTATTCCGGTAACCTTAAGCAAAGTATACCATATGTAGAAACTTTAAGGATTAAGAGGGATTGCAGTAAATTGCAGGAAATTAACAAAGCTCAGAGAGAATTAAAACAGAGATTAAGAGAACGAATGCAGCAAGAAAATTATTCATGATGCAATAATCAGAACATCATAGAAGACGGGAGAACATTTAATATTCAAGAGAAATGACAAAATTGAGGGTGGAAATGAAGTTGCTAGAGTGATTACTAACAAAACATTGGCACTTAGTCAAAAATGATCATGTAATAGGTAGAAAGGTTCACACCAGGCTAATGATCACTTTTAGAAGAGCTAACACAGTGAGAGAAAGTTTAATCAGGAGTAGCCCAGAAATTAAAAAACATGTAACTTGGTTGGCAAAAAGTAGTGGCTTTAGAAAGTGCAACAGATGCAAAGCCCGTAAGTGTGGCCTAGATAAAACTGAAGCCAAGTCACTTTTCAGCAAAAAAAATCTAATTTTACGGGCTTACACTTGCAAAAGCGAATATGTGATTCACGGACTCACATGTCCTTGCCCTAAATTGTACATAGGAAGCACTACCTTATAAGCACATAAAAGAATTCTGCATCACGTCTGAACTATCAAACACACAAGCAGAAATTATCCAGTAGCCCACCATTTTGATGAGGTTCATGGTTGTAATAGCCAAGAGCTGAAATATTTCATCATTGACAAAATATCAAGAAGTCCTAGAGGAGGAGATAGAGAAAAACAGATGTGCAGATTATAATCAAAATATATGATAAAAATAAATAATAAAACCCCAGGGGCCGTATTATGCATTGTCATTGTTGCGCCAGGTGCACATTTTAAAAGGTGCATCGGGCGCAAACAATCACAATGCGCCCCATTATGGTGAATGCGCTTCCCTCAGGGCAACCCCGAACCTCACGCTGCCCTGGGGGGCAGCGCATTCATGTGAAAACACAGAGCGACTGCTTGCAGTCACTCCGTGTTTTCACAGTGCAGGCGGCAAGCTGCCTGCTGTTTTAAAGGGGGTTAGAGATCCCCTTGCAGGCGGGTGCAGTCATTGACTGGCATGTCTGGGGGTCCATAGGACCTCCTTACTCCCCTCCAGAGGGCTGCTCTCAGGGGGTGCACTTACAGTGATCTCATGGGAAGACTCACTGGGTTCTGTGGGACCCATGGTACAATAAAGAAAAAAAAGAAATGCTTTGGCCCAAGAGGAAAGGTCCCTTTGGGATCCTCTCCCCCCAAGGCCCAGGTGGTCCCAAAGATAACCTTTGGTCTTGGGCCCCCGTCTATGTCCTTTTTAAAAAAAATCAGTACGGGGGTCAAGTTTCCCGAGTCCTAAAATGGGGGCCACAACATTTCTGTTCATGTTGTGGGCAGCCAATCAGATCCTATGGTCTTGAAGGATTAGTACTGGTCTTGTGGGACTAAAAGGTCTGACAGGGGAAAAACACATTCAGCCAATCAGAATGCTTAATTTTTTAACCCCTTCACTGCTAGGCCTTTCCCTTCCCGTGCTAATCCTTTTTTTGGCTATTTGGGTTAGTTCGAACTTAGGCTCCTGTAATTTTTTGTCCACATAAGGTATCCATGCCAAATTTGCCTGCTTTTTTTCCAACATCTTGAGGATTCTAAAGGTACCAAGGGTTTGTGGATTTCCCTGGAGGGGACAGAGAAGTTAGCTAAAATACAGCTAATTTTTGTTTTTGGGGGGAAAAATGGGAAAATGGTGCTGCAGAAGAAAGCGTCTGTTTTTTCCCCTGCAAATGGTATCAACAAAGAAAATCACCATCTTCCCAGATTTCAGGAACAAGCAGACTTTTGTCAGAAAACTAACATTTTCTTCACAGTTTTGCCATTTTACTGGGACATAGCCTGTTTGCCTATTTTTTGTGCTTTCAACATCCTTCCAGTTACTGGTATAAATGTGAGTGAAAGCAATTATGGATCCCAGAAAGCTATTCATTTCTGAAAAGAAGCTAAAATTCCGAATTCAGAAAGGGGTCATTTGTGTAGAGCTTTCAAGTTTTTTCTGTATTAACTAACAGTTGAAATAAATAAATATTGAAATTCAGTAAAAAAAACAGCCATCTGTGTCAACGTTTTCATGGACACCTATGTATTTCTGAAATTGGGAAAATTGGAAACAAAATATAGAGTTTAGCTGTAGTAGTTATTTTTACATTTCTGAAATTGCGGGTACCCATACTAACGTGAATTTGAGGATATTTTTATAAATTGCTTCTGTTTTACACATTGTCTTTTGAAGCCAGAAATGCATAAATAGCCAATTGATAATAACACTTGTTGTACAATTCTGTGTTCCCCAAAGTCTCCCAATAAAAAATGGTACCTCACTTGTGTGGGTAGGCCTAGTGCCCACAACAGAAAAATGCCCAAAACGCAATGTGGACACATCAAATTTTTCCAGTGAAAACTGACCTTTTTTTTTCAATGTTCCTAGCTGTGGATTTTGGACCCTATCTACTCCAACACCTAGGGAAACCTGGCAAACCTGCACATTCTTTAAAACTAGACACCCAGGAGAATCTAAGATGGGGCGACTTGTGTGGCTCTTTCCAGGTTCTGTTACCCAGAATCCCTTTTAAACCTCAAACTTTGAAAAAAGTAACAACACATTTTCCTCACATTTCTGTGATGGAAAGTTCTGAAATCTCTGGGGTACAATAACTTCCACACACTCAGCATTTCCTCAAATCGCCCAATAAAAATGGTACCACAATTGTGTGGGTAGGACTAGTGCTCGTGACAGTAAATGACTCTTAACGTAATGTGGGCACATCACATTTTACCAGTGAAAACAGAATTTTTTTCGCACTGTGCCTAGCTGTGGATTTTAGACCCTAGCTCAGCCAGCACCTAGGGTTACCTAGCAAACCTGTACATGTTTTAAAACTAGACATCCAGGGGAATCCAAGATGGGGTGACTTGTGTGGCACTTTCCAGATTCTGTTACCCAGAATCCCTTTCAAACCTCAAACTTTGTAAAAAAAATAACAACAAATTTTCCTCACATTTCTGTGATGGAAAGTTCTGGAATCTGTGGGGAGCCACAAACTTCCACCCACCCAGCATTTCACCAAATATCCAGATAAAAATGGTATCTCACTTGTGTGGGTAGGCCTAGTGCCCACTAAAGGAAACGGCCTCAAACACAACGTGGGCACGTCACATTTTTCCAATGAAAACTGACCCTTTTTTCACAATGTTCCTAGCTGTGGATTTCGGACCCTAGCACAGCCAGCACCTAGGGAAACTTAGCAAACCTGTGCATTTTTGAAAACTAGACACCAAGAGGAATCCAGGATGAGGTGACTTGCGTGGCTCTCACCAGGTTCTGTTACCCAAAATCTCTTGCAAACCTAAAACTTTGAAAATCAAATCAAATTTTCCACACATTTCTGTGATGGAAAATTTTGGAATCAGCAAGAGGCCACAGACTTCCACCCACCCAGCATTCGCCCAAGTCTCCCTATAAAAATGGTATCTCTTATCAAAGAGGCGTTTTAGTCCAGGGCCAACTCGTGCTGTCTAGAACAAGATGAGATGGGCCTACTACAGATGCCCCTTGCCCACTACAATATCATTCAACTTTTAATACTGATTTGCAGACTAGATTTTATTTAACCAGATTTTGCGTATGCACTGTGCACTTTTTATTGGCATTTCCACGTCAAATAGGGTGGGCTGATAAGCTCACACCTTGTCAGTGTGACAACTTTACGAGCCAAAGCACTATGCACTTTAATCTATTCTGCACCTTACATAAAATGTCGAGGAGTAAACGTTTAGTCCCATTATTAAGGAAAATCCGCCCTTGCACATGTATTGATGGTTTTAACTTTGTGCACTCATTGGCTGCCCCTGATATTTGTATTGCGGTAGCCAGTTACATAAAAGTCTCTTTGGCTGTTCGAAAACTCTATGAGTAAGTGCTCCTGCAAAATGAATGGTTCTAATGTACGTTGTCTTAAACCGTTTATTATATATTTAGAACCTTACGCCTTTTGAATTTTATGAACTACATAATACCATGCTGCTCCAATTCAATTATTGTATGTAAAGAATTTTATCTTCCTGGAATTTTATGAATTATTTTTCTTTTAACCTATTGATTGTAATTGTTATACACATTCTAATAATTTTACTGTAAACTTTTATGGTTCTGGCAAACTGAAATAAAGTTGTTCTTGACTTGGTATCTCACCTGTATGGGTAGGCCTAGTGCCCGCAACAGGAAACGGACCAAAACACAACATTGGCACATCACATTTTTCCAGACAAAACTGACACTTTTTTCGCAATGTGCCTAGCTGTGGATTTTGGACCCTAGCTCAGCCAGCACCTAGGGAAACCTAGCAAACCTGCACAGTTTTAAAACTAGACATCGAGGGGAATCAAGGATGGGGTGTGGCTCTCACCAGGTTCTGTTAACCAGATTCCCTTACAAACCTCAAACTTAGTAAAAAAAAAAGAAATTCCTCACATTTCTGTGATGGAAAGTTCTGGAATCTGTGGGGAGCCACAAATGTCCACCCACTCAGCATTTCCCCAAGTCTCCCAATAAAAATGTTACCTCACTTGTGTGGGTGGGCCAAGTACCCACGTCAGGGAAAGGCCCAAAATGTTTTTGGGAGACATCCAAACTATCTATCACAAAACAACTGAGTTTTAGAAGGCGGTCACCTGCGTTTTTGGTCCCAGGCTTGGCGGCCATCTAGGGAAACCTACCTGACCAAAACATTTCTGAAAACTAGACACCAGGTAAAGTTTAGGGAGGTATGATTTGTGTGGATCCCCCCATTTTCCTTCCCAGAGTCCCCTGCAAACCTCAAATTTAGCTGAAAAAGTAGTTTTTTCTCACATTTCTGTGTGGGAATGTTGTGGGATCACTGGGCTGGGACAAATATTCTACCACCCAGCATACCCCTAGGTCTCCCAATAAGAATGGTACTTCACTTGTGTAGGCGGGCCAAGTACCCGAGTCAGGAAAGGGCCCAAAACCTATTGTGGAGACATCATAATTACCCATCACAAAACGTCCTGGTTTTGCAAGGGGGGACCTGCGTTTTTGGTCCCGTGCTCGGAGGCCATCTAGGGAAACTTACCTAACCCAAAGATTTCTGAAAACTAGATACCTGGGGGAGTCCAGTGAGGTGTGGTTTGCGTGGATCCCACAGAGTTTTCCTACCCAGAATCCCCCGCAAACATCATATTTAGCTAAACAAACACATTTTCTTTACATTTCTATGTGGAATCACCGCGCCGGCACAAATGTCCTACCACCCAGCATCCCCCTTGGTCTCCCGATAAAAATGATACCTCATTTGGGTAGTTGTCCAATGCAGATTTAGGCTAAGAATGCATATTAATAAAATAGCACTTAGAGCTCGCTGTGCTATCCTCTCATGCCCTATGTTTTTGGCCCTTCCCAGTCACAGGCCCTTGGCCCACCCACAGAAGTGAGGTATCATTTTGCTTGGGAGACCGAGGAGAACGCTGAGTGGTAGAAACTAGGTTGTTTTGTGATAGATAATGTTTATGTCTCTACAATTCATTTTGGGTCCTTCCACACAAGTGAGGTACCATTTTTATCAAGAGACCTGGATGAACGCTGGGTGGTAGGAAATTTGTGTCAGCCTGGTGATCCCACAACTTTCTCACATAGAAATGTGAGAAGATTCTTATTTGTCCATCTAAATTAGAGGTTTGCAGGGGATTCTTGGTAGGAAAACGTTGGGTGATCCACGCAAGCCATACCTCCCTGGACTCTCCCGGGTGTCTAGTTTTTAGAAATATCTGGGCTTGGTAGGTTTCCCATAGAAATGTGAGGAAAATATGACTTTGTAAGTTAATTTGAGGTTTGCAGGGGATTCAAGCAAGAAAATGCTGGGGAAACCATGCAAGTCACACTGCCAGCCAAGAGTCAGTCCACAACACCACCATCTATGCGCACCACCAGCCAACTGCCATTCACGCACACTGCTAGCCAAGCGCCATCTATGGACACCACCAGCTGAGCGTAATTCATGCACACTGCCAGCCAAGCGCCACCCAAGTACACCACCAGCCAAGCACCATCCAAGCACCATCCATGCAAACTGTCAACCAAGCACCATACCCGTACACCACCAGTCAAGCACCATCCATTCACACTGTAAGCCAAGCTCCAGTCCACATACACCACCAGCCAAGCGGCTTTCCATGCACACCACCAGGCAAGCACCAATCTACACACACTGTCATCAAGCGCGAGTCCACGCACACTATTAGCCAAGTAAAAGGCCACACACGCCGCCAGCAAAATGTCAGCCAAAGGTCAGTACACACAGTCCATCAGCCAAACTCCAGTTCACACACACACACACACAAACATTCCTTTGTTTCCAGTGTTTTTTTTGCCCCCGCTTGGCGGCAGATGAGAATAAAAATATCACTGAAACAGCCAAAATGGGTGCCTTAAAAAAAGCAAAGTGACCCCTGCCTATGGGGCTTCTCCCTGACATGCCCCTAAACATATCCCTGGTGCTTAGTGGGTTTTCTGCCACCCCAGGGAGGGGCAGATAAGGGGCTATTGCCCCAGTATGCCTCCTGGGTGCACTTGTTTTGGGGGGTGGGGGGTGGGGGGGCATTAGCATGACCATTCTGAGCAGGCCCCACCCCTCCATATAAAAAAAACAAAATAATCCCTTGTGGCTAGAGGGCTTTCTGCACCTAGAGGGGCAGATCAGGGGCTATTGCCCCATCTGCCGGCCAGAGAAGGCAGAAAGACCGTAGCTAATTTTTTTGGGGGTAGGGGCATTGGCATTCCAATTCTGGGCCTTGCCACCCCAACGCATAATAAAAGCAATCCCCGGTACCTAGTGCGCTTTCTGCTCCGGGGGGACAGATAAGGGACTATTGTCCCCATCTGCTTCCGGGGGGCAGAAAGACTGTGTCAAATATTTCTGGGGGTGGGGGCATTGGCATTCCCATTCTGGACAGCCCCCAGCCCTACATATAAAAAAACAACATAATCCCTGGTGTCTAGTGGGCTTTCTGACCCCCAGGGGGGCAGATCAGGGGATATTGCCCCCATCTGCATCCTGGGGAGGCAGAAAGATTGTGGCTAATCTTTTTGGGGTGTGGGGGCATTGGCATGCCCTTTCCCAGCTGCACCCACCCCTATTTATAATAAAAAACATATTCCCTGGTGCTACTTTCTGCCCCCCCCCCCAGTCGGGCAGAAAGACTGAATTTTGGTGGAACCAGGGTAGCAAAAGCCCTTGCCCAAGGGTCCGCTCCCCCCTCTCTGGTGTATGGTAGTGGATCCCTGCTTGGAGATTGCCTTCTTGCGGCGATCTCTAAGCAGGGATCCACTAGGAAGTGTCAAAAACACACGTCGATTCTCCCCTTTGCAACGATACATCTCCCATCTGCCTACGTACTTGGGGGGGGGCGAGCTATCCCCCCAAGCATGTAGGCAGTGAAACTGAAATGAACCGATCAGTTCATTTCAGTTTCGGTTTCTGTGAAATTACATCAGCGCACTGTGGGTGCAGATCGTCATTTCACTAAAACAATCAAAACAGCCTTCGGAGCTGGGGAAGCTCTTCCCTAGCTCCCGAGGCTGTTTTGGTTGAAAGGAAATACTCTGGTGCTCACACCATTCGACGCATGGAAGGGGTTAATATATGGTATCACTGGAGTATTGTGGAACTTCAACAGGACTAACTGTCCAGATATCATTTTAATTTTAAGCTTGATTGCTCTATAAGAGCTGAACAGATTGATGCCAAATCTCAAAAGCACGTATTGTGAGAAAAGATTTAAGTTTGGAGTAATTCTGTATAGCTGTTTTTTATGGTTTGCTTCCCAAAATTCCTATGGTAAATCGAATGGGTAAAATCTTTTTTTTGGGATCCCCCCTTTTCCTTGCTCCCACTTGACGGATCAACCAGAAACACTGACCTAATCATAACTAGAGTGGCAATTACCACTGTGTCTTTATTTATTTATTTAGTGTTTTATAGAGGGCGAATGTGACCCGTTAGAGTATCAGAACGCTTTACAGGGATAACACGTTATGTGCGGGTATGAAATAGTCAAAGAAAAAAAAAAGAAAAAAAACATAAGTAGGAGTAGAAGGAAGTGAAACATTTGGAGAATAACAGGATGTATATAATGTTCAGCTCATAATGCAGAGAAATCCAGCAAATACATTTGTGGGAGTGCAAGGTCAGTACAAGATGGATAGCAGCCAGTCAGTCCAAACTCTAGCGGCAACAAAAATAAGCAAAGCCACTAAGCGGTGTGTGCAATACATGATTTATGGGAGAAACTTGCCCATTAGGAAGGTTTTGGCTTCCTTTTTACATATTGACAGAGAGGGAATTTTTCTGATGAAAGACGGCAGCGAGTTCCAGATTCTTGGTGTGGCCCCAAAGAAAGCACAATTGTAAGTTTTTTTCTTTCGGAAGTGGGGTGACTGGAGCACAAAGTCTCTAGTAGGCCTGGAGTTTCTGGCTCCTCCAGAAACCATAATTTTCTGGGAGAGATATGCAGGGGATTCGTGTGCAGTGCTTTGTGGGTGATACATGGAAGCCAGTTTATCGCCTTCAGATGCGGTGAGATGTGAACGATTTTTTCTGATCCTGTTAAGAGTCTTTCTGCCACATTGAGGCAAGCTTTTAGGGGGGCCGTGGAGGTCTTGGGGACACCTGAAAGGGTTGAGCATCCGTATTCGATTCTGGAGATAACTAATGCCTGGACTGCCATTTTTTGGTCCGAGGCATCAAGGAAAGGTTTTAATTTCCTCACGTAGCTCAGGTGAAACCTTGCAGTTTTAGCCATCGAGTTGATGTGGTCTCGCATATTCTAGGATTATTCCGAGAGATTTGGCAGATTCCACTAAGGTCTGTGTGCAGTTTAGTGCTGTGATCGACTTGGTCCATTCCCGGATGTCAGTGTTACTTTTAGGAGGGGATATTAGAAGGAACTCCGTTTTTTGTGCATTTAGTTTGAGCTGATTGCAGGTGAGCCACTGAACAGTAAGCTTTAGGGCCTGATTCAAAGAGTAGATCTCCTCTAGAGATAAGATTTTGATGTAGATCTGGGTATCATCGGCATACATGTGAAAGGAGATGTTGGCGGTACGTAGTAATTCAGCTAACGGTTCAAGGTAAGGATTGAAGAGGGTTGGGGAAACAGTTGATCCTTGGTGGACTCCGATCATTATCGGGGAAGGAACAGAGACATTACTGTTGACTAAGACTCTCTGGGTGCGGTTCTGGAGGAAGGATCTAAACTATTTGAGAATGGTTTCCCTTACTCGCATCCCGAATTTGAGGCGCTCAAGTAGTTTCTCATAGTTGACTGCGTCGAATGCTGAGGATAAATCCAGTAGAATTAGGAGACATGTTTTGCCTTGGTCAAAGGCTTGAAGAGCATCATCCACAATATGGAGAATAGTAGTTTCCGTGCTGTGCCCAGGCATGAACCCAGATTTGAATTCGTCTAGCAGATTAAAGTTGGTGATATGTTGGCTCAGTTGAAGTTGCACACATTTCTCCAGAGCTTTCGCTAGAAGTGGTATATTGGATATTGGTCTAAAATTGTCTGGTGTAGCAGGATTCGAGGTGGCTTTTTTTTAAGATGGGGACAACTTGACTGGCTTTTAGAGAGTAAGATATGGTCCTGTGTAGGAGGGAAGCGTTGATTATTGTAGTCCAAATGGGAATGATAAATTAGGAGGTCGCGGCCACGCAGCTGGAGGGGAGTGGGTCATTAAGGTGGTTATTCGGATTTAAAGAGGATGGAATTTTCGAGATGGAATGGTCGTCAAATAACTTGAAGTTGGACCAGTGTGCTTGATTCTTGGGTGTTGTCTGGGGGAAGAGAGAAGAGATGGGACTGGGCAGGAAGAGCTTTTCTAGGGAGGTCATTTTGGCTGTAAAGAAGGAGGAGAACTCCTCACAGATTATTAGGGATTTTGAGGTTTCTTTGGAAGTTTTAGCCAGTTTGTTAGATTGGTGTTTGACCATTTCAAAGAGCTTACGAGGTCTGTTCTTAGCGTTTTCCAGTTCCGATCTAAAGAACTCTTTTTTTGATTTGAGGATGTTCCTATTGTAAGCATTTCTGGTCTGTCGGAGAAGTTTTAGTTGGGAGGCTTAGGGGTGCTGTCTCCAGGGCAGAGTTTCCAGAGGAAGAGCATTTTAGTAGTGATCAAAACATTGTCGCAATTTGACAAATCTATATAAAGCATTCCAAAAAGGCACCTTTGTCCTTGTGCCACAAAGTTTGGCCTCTGGCCACACCCTGTGGCAAACGCTCTGCTGGGCACGGCTTTCGCCATGTGCCTTGGCAGTTGGCCTTAGAGCTTCTAATCCTTCATTGGCAGCCAGCCCCCTGCTGTGCAAGGCAGGCTGCATACAGCCTTCAGGCATGCAGAGTGGCCTGCCAGAGGCCAGGACCTTCAGCCAAACCCCCACTCTTGTCCACCTGCTGACACCCAACATACATTTAGTTTTCTTTTTTATTGTAATTTGTTTTCGGATGCTGTGGTACTCCTTTGGTACCCTCAGGACAATCTTCACACCCATTGTAGTGTGGTACCATGCAAGCTTCCACAAGAAAGCTTGCCTGGCACTGTGGTACCATGAATGTGAAGCTTGAGTGGCAGGTATTGCAGGACCTAAAGGGAGGGCTGAGCTCGGTGCCACAAAAGTAACGTGGTAGCTGCTGGACAAACAAAATTGGCAATTGGAGGGGCCCTCTGGGTCCCTTCAACAAGTGCCTAGGGGTCATGGTGTCCCTACCCTCACTCCTTAAACTCAATTTTTAAAACATTTTCAGGATATCATGATTAACGTTCGAGTCCTGTAACATTGGCTGCAACATTTTCTTCTTGGTTGCAGCCAGCCAATCATGTCACCCAGACCCGCAAAACTGGCTCTAGGGTAGCAAAGTGGCTGCTGGGGGAAAACAGCTCCCTCGGTCAATCAGAAGACCCATTTTTCTAAATTTTTGGTACAGCAGATCTCACGTAGGATACTTCGTGTCCAGCACCTCTTTGAACACCAATTTCTCAAAAATAGCTGAATAGATTTACACTAAATTACAAAAATTTGATGAATCTTCACAAACTTTCAATGAAAAAGGTTAGCCAACTCAGCTCCTCCATGAACAGTTTTGAGGTGGTCAGCCAAGTGGGTGTGAGAAAAAGGAGGGGTAGTCCCAAAATGCATTTTCCCCATGCAATTTCCCAATGGAAAATTCAACAGTGCAACAATCAACAGGGCTGAATGGAATTTCACCAATTTGAGAAGAAAGCTACATTTTTACAAAGAAAGCATGCTTTTTGTGATTTGGTTTAAATAAATTCTATAGTTTGTGAGAAATTAAGGTTTAAGATTTATCTATACATAGTGACATGGTATCACTGTTGAACTACTGTACAGTACTATGGTTGCATGACCGTTGCAGGTGCCATTTTATAACTTGGGATGTCAATCCCTTTGTTGCATAAAACAGATACAAATAATAGCCGGGGCACCACTTACAGTATATTCAGTTAACTCTATCTGGTCCACTTTTGTGTTTTTCTGAGTTTAAAATGTAACATTTTTAACTGACATTCTCACCTAACTATAACACCAATTTAATCTTAGTTTTTATAAATGGATTTCTTTTTTTTTATATGAAACAAGATATGATAACCATACCTAACTATAACATCATTCATTTTAACCTTTACTTTTTCAGTGAATGCATATATGTGTGTGCGTGTACATATATGCACACATATATTCCTATTATTTATATATATATAAGACTTTGTCAATTTCTATCTCAGCGTGGATAGCATTGTGCTTATCCTATGCTTAAAAACTTTGATAGAAAAGCTGACATTTGAGGTGAGCAAATTTAGAGTGTCGCTGGTGTTGAGGGTGCTCTGTACACGAGCTGCCGTCCATCTAAACTTGGGAACTACCTAGAGTTCTCTCCTTCTTTTTTGCATAATTTATGCGTCACTCTATGCCTGCAAGGGTATTGTTTTGACTTATACTGGGTGCTCCCTTGTGTCTGGACAAAGCTAAACCTCTCTGAAGAGCTGTAATGACAGCGAAACACGTGTCAGGGGTTGCTTTTATTCATTTCAGGTTGGCTTAGATGGTATTTTACCAATCCAAAGCTATAATACTGTGCCTGGAGTGATAAATGGCTTTTGTCATTTTACAGCTCGGCGTGGATAGCACTGTGCTAATCCTTTGCTTAAAAACTTTGCTGTACAAATGGCAAAAGACTTCGTCAATTTCTATCTCGGCGTGGATAGCATTGTGCTAATCCTATGCTTAAAAACTTTGATAGAAAAGCTGACATTTGAGGTTAGCAAATTTAGAGTGTCGCTGGTGTTGAGGGTGCTCTGTACACGAGCTGCCGTCCACCTAAACTTGGGAACTACCCAGAGTTCTCTCCTTCTTTTTTATACAAATATTATCTACTGGCGGTCGCCAGTAGATAGTTATAGTTAGGACCGTGTTTCCATAGAAAATCCGCAACATTCTATTTGGAATAACTTTGGCGCCGGTTGACGAATCCTCACGAAATTTTCAAAATAGGTGGGGCGCTCCGCTCGTACCCTGAAAGTCTCGGGGGGATTCGTCAAGCGGGGGCTCAGAAAAAAGGGGGGTCCCAAAACGCGTTTTTCCCATGCAATTTTCCATAGTGACCTTTAGTCCAAGGTACAGCCCAAACGGCTGAACAGAATTATTTGAAATTTGGCAAAGAGGTAGTCCTCAGGTCAGGGGTGTGCCTTTTGCATATCTGGAGACAATCTGTTCAGTAGTTCCTGAGAAAATAGCATTTAAATGCATATACATATCTATAGCCGCGCACCGTGCGCGCACCGTGCGAGCACCGTGCGAGCACCCTAACGTGCGCGAGCGTAATTCTGATTGGTGGTTACATGTTAGTCAACGTTCGAATCGGTCGAAATCAGGACGTGTCGGCCGCCATTTTGTTTGTTTTCAGTGCGAGAGTGAAAAAGGAAGGTGGCGAACGTGAAAAGGGGGCAGGGTAGAGAGTTCCTGACCCCCTAGCCTTTGTCAGGGGGTCCCTGAAGACCCGAAAGGCAGAAAATTAAAAATTAAAATCGCGGGGGTGCGCACACCATGCGCGCACGGTGAAAAACCCCCAAAAATACTTAGTTTATTGTAAAATAAATATATAAAAAAATAATAATACATACATAACTTAGCATTTAAAAAAACGTACAAATTCACTGAAAAAACCATAGGTTTCACACACGTTATAGTTAGGAATTAGCATTTAAAAAACCTTGCAAATTCACTTAAAAAACCATAGGTTTCACACATGTTATAGTTAGGTGGATATTTCACTCGTAAAAAAACAATGAAATTCCCCCGTTATAGTTAGTTGAGATAACTATAACTCGCGCGACCGCCACTCTATCACAAGGATGATGTCATCAGTGATGTCATGAGTGATGCCACTGACCATGTCATGAGTGATGTAATATGTGACGTCATGAGCAGAGGATTGCGGGCGCACGAGTTATAGTTATCTCAACTAACTATAACGGGGGAATTTCATTGGTTTTTTACGAGTGAAATATCCACCTAACTATAACATGTGTGAAACCTATGGTTTTTTAAGTGAATATATATATATATATAAATATATATATTATATATATGTATATATACAAAATCCTCGCTTACATCAATCTCCTCCGTGGCGAATAACGAGTGTGGACCCAAATTCTGTGCAATTATTTATTATACACTCAATCCGCCATAATGCGTTTCGGCTGTGACCGGCCTTGATCACATGACAACGCTGGCTCAATAGATCGCCCTTTTTAAAGTGATAGTGCTCGTAAACCAAGTGATGAAAATAAACAACAAACTATGTATCTGCACCAATGCGTGATTATATAAAAGTATAAATACTTTTTTAATATAAAAACCCTTTTGTCATATTGTGTGCAGATCAGTACCTTGTGCTATACAGAATTATTTAATAGCTCAAATGCATTTTTATTATGTCAATCGTTTTCCTCTTACCCCATTGGTTTACATAAAACTTATCGTACCCACAAACCTAATTTCAACCACCTGAATATATATATCCTTTTCTGTATTTGAAATTTACTGCAGCGATGCTTTGCATAAAGTGACTAGTGCTCAAAATTTAATACATGATTAATATACAGTATTATATGCATTTACGGCCTAGACAGCGTAAATGTTAACAGTACAAATACCTCTATAATATATCTCCCTATATCTGTCTGACCACTTCGTTATACAGTCAACTTAATGTGCAAAATAGCAAATACTTGAAAAGTGACTTAGTGCTCAACCACTCATTTTCAACCTGGATAGGCTAGAGTGCAAATAAAACTAAAGTGCTAAGTGCTACATAATGACTGTTACCAGCAGCATATATTTTGACTTAATGTCCTCTTGACCAACTGGCAACCCATCCTAAAGTGCAAAAAGTATATAGCTTGGTTAAAGTCCAAATAGTTAAAGTGCATCACAGATAATTCATATATAAATTCGAACAACTTGTCGGAAAGAATTCAAAATCAATAGCTGCCAACTAAGGTTTCCCATATTCTAATGTGCATACATAAAGATAAAGATAAAATTAATCCACATAAAAATTGTTGTTATAAAGTATGTCACTTAAAACTGGAGAATCTTAAAACCATGTTGCATATGCCTAAATAACAATACCCCTCAGTAGCCAATACAAATTCAATCCTTAAAATGGGTTAATCGAGCACCTAGATGTCCCAACATCACATTCCTGACACAGATTTAGAGGTATGTACGTAAATCCTCACTGGTGTTCAGGCCCCCTGGGTACTTAGTGTCTAAATCAAGTATATACCGTGTCGCTAAGCGTTAAAGCTTAGCTTCCCGGTTGCCATCTCTTTTTTGTGCTGGCACTGTATCAATAATAAAATACTTTAGGTGTTTGAGATTGCTATTGTGACTTTCTTTAAAATGTCTCGCAACCGGGTAACTTGAGTCATTATTGACGATGGCCCTTATGTGCTGTAGGATCCTTTTGTGTGCAGCTAACTTCGTGCTACCTATATACTGAAGGTTGCAGCTGCATTCCAGCAGGTAGACTGCATGATCTGTTTTACAGGTTAAGTGCTTATTAATCACCTGTATTTTGCCATTAAATACGGTTTGGTACAAAGTTTCATTTATACCATATTGGCAGACTTTACAGCTTGAACATTTGTAAAAGCCTTTTCTCGCTGTTAACCAGATCCCTGCATCCTGGTCCTCTGGGCTACTCTTAACCAGCGCATTCCCCATTGATGCAGTCTTCCTATATGTAATAGCTGTCATTTTTGTTAAGAGACCACCTATTACAGGGTCGGCCAGCACAATAGGCCAGTTACGCCTAATGATACCCCTAAGTTGTTTCTCTTGCCTAGAGTATGATAAAATCAATCTGGTTGGTTCATTGGTTAAGTCCAAAGCCTTGCTAGCTATTTCTTGATGTTGTACATTGTATTGGAAAAAGAACCATTGATGGACAGAATGCAGAACAATATCATACATTCACCCCAGTACAGAGATCTGGGCCTAAATCCATAGTTTTTTTGCTCACCATGCCGTTCCAGTTTGAACCCAGCCATATGGAAATCAGCCTTGACCCTGTGCCCAATGGGAAAAGTCCAGCCCGAACTGCCAGGCCAGGTCCTCCCTGGACTGGAAACAAGCATCCTAGGACTGGTTTCGGGGTTTCACTCCTATTCAGCCAGGATAGCTAGACTCCAGTGGCATGGAGAGCACGGGACCCACGTCTGGGCATACCCGTCCCACCTGGGGTGACGTATGCAAAAACAACAATTGATGGACAGAATGCCGAACAATGTCATACATTCACCCCAGTACAGAGATATGGGCCTAAGTCCATCGTTTTTTTGCTCACCATCCCATTCCAGTTTGAACCCAGCCATATGCAAATCAGCATTGCCCTTGTGCCCGATGGGAACAGTCCAGCCCAAACTGCCAGGTCAGGTCCTCCCTGGACTGGAAACAAGCCTCCTGGGACCGGTTTCAGGGTTTCACCCCTCTTCAGCAAGGATAGATTGACTCCAGTGGCATGGAGAGCATGGCACCCACTTCTAGGCTTACCCGTCCCACTTGGGGTGACTAATGCAAAAACAACAATTGATGGACAGAATGTAGAACAATGTCCTACATTCACCCCAGTACAGAGATCTTGGCCTAAATCCATAGTTTTTTTGCTCACCATGCCATTCCAGTTTCAACCAAGCCATATGAAAATCAGCCTTGACCCTTGTATTGGAGCAGAACTTCCCAAGCTTTTGTTATGCTGGGCATATTTCAATGGCCTATTGGCTAGAAAATGCTCCACAGTGCTGATGCCATCATTATTTCTTTTACATGTATTAAGTGATGTCACATCCAGGGCCAATAAAAGATAATCAGGCTTCCACTGTATGTTTTCTATCTTACGCAGAAAGTCGCTTGTATCTTGCACATAGGATCTCAGATTTTTAACATGCTCTTGCAAAAAATAGTCAATGTATCTTGACATGTTTTCCATGGGGCCCATCACATGCTGCTATAATCTCCCTGGTGGCTTGTGTATGTTTTTATGGACTTCTGGAATGAAGTAGATCACAGGGATTGTAGGGTGCTCTTTCTTCAAATACTTGTATTCTTCCAATTTAAGTAAGCCCAAGCTCTTCCATGCTAGAAGCTTTGCAAAAAACTCATCCTGTGTGCCTTTACATTTTTGATGCAAACTCTTCCTGTAACATTCTAAGTTGTTAAGTTGCAAGAATGCTTCCTCCATATAGTCTTGCAGGGGCCACAACACAATGTTCCCTCCCTTGTCAGAATTCTTATATATATACACACATACATATATGGTACAGTCCATGTTTCTGCAAGTGTGCATATGTGTATATATGATAACTGTCTCACGAAACTGGTCTTTTTTTTAGATTTTAATCAGACATAATGTACATATATAGAGGGTTTTTCGTTCAGTGGGCATCATTCATTGGTCACTAAAATTAAATTCACCATTTGCCTCCACCCATCTTAGCGTACAGCATGGAGCAATAGGTTAGCCCCCTTTTTAGGTCTCGCCTAGGCAGCGCATGCGCTGTCTCGTCGAGAGATGCTGTATACGGTATAGTGGGGGAAGCACCGCCCACTTTCCGCCTACCTTTTTGATTGGCCGAATTCCTAAATGCTGCAATCTGATTGGTTTTCCTCAACTTAATCCTGCCTCCTGACAGCCATGTCGTCATTTTTCTCCTTCCATAGCTATCGGCCCCTTTACTTTTAAAACTGTTTTGTTCCCCTGCCTCCACCTTCCCTCCTGTAGTCCCTCACTTCTCTGCCCACCACAACCCCTCCACCCACTCCCGTTACTGCCTTCTTGGACCCCCACAGCTTTATTTACAATGCAATAGGACTCGCGTAAATACGAGCCCTATTGCATTTGTAAATGCTTTTTTTCCCTCTGATTGACTGGCTGCATTCGCACTCTATTTTGCCTGACCGGTCCCTCTCGCATGCGTACGATGCTATACATCGCACGCATGCATGCCAAAAATCTGCTTCAACCCCCTTTTACTTTTTGCTTCCCAAGTGCTACTGCTAATTTGTGGTGTTTCTTGAAGCATGGAGTTATGCCTGCCATAATCAGGTCTGTTTACATTCTTTTTCTCGATGAATGCGTGGAGTGTGCACGCTAAAGTGGGGCTCAGTCGAATTCCGAAGCCAGTGTCAATGGTTTGGTAACACGTACAGCCGCAATGCCCTACGTGATCGCGCCCTGTTAACATGCAGCATCCTGCAGATGCTACCCACACACCTTTTTATTTTTAATGTAGTGCATTTTTATAAAGCGTGGACACATTTCCATGTCTTCTTTGTTGTAGTGCTTGACATTCCTGCAGAGGAGGCAGCTTTGCTTTCAACATCAGACATAACCCTGCAGCGAGACCCGACGCGCCCTTCCACACGCCCACAGGTGGACCAAGTAAACCCCTGCCCAACAGGCCATCACCCCACTCGGCTCGATGAGAGGCACCATTCGTCCGATGGGGGTGGGGGGGTTAGTGAGTGTAGAGGAGGCGTGGTTGATGACACTTACCCCCAGATGCTGGGCTGGGGGCTTGGGGGCTCTAACAGCAGGGAGCTGGCTCCCACCCCCTTTGAAGCCGGACCAGGGTGGAGGAAGTGACAGGTCAGCCCTTAATGGAAAGAGAAAGAGCCACGGGAAGGGCAGAGCAGCATTGTCCCAGAATCTCACGGCATAGCCAGCCCCGGGACAGAATAGCAGCCAGTCCTGGAACAAGAGAATCACCTTCCCCCGGAGTGCTGCCCTCTCTGGGGGAAACTTTATACAAACTTTGGAAACTTTCAGAACCCGGAGAGCAGGCGGGGAGTTGTGTGTGTTTTTGGCTCTACTCCCCCTGCATCGTTCAGGTCTGCATTTCTTGCTTAGCATTGAACTCACCCCCGTCTTCTCTGATTGTCTGTACCCCCTCACCAAGACTCCTCTCCGTAATGTATTTGCTAATCCTTCGATGCTCGACTTCACAACTAAACCTCTAATCGCTTCTATCACTTGACTCTCTTCTGGCCATCATTTCTCTCAGCCCATTTTGTCCTGTTTCTGTCGGTTTCCCCTGTTTACTTCCCTCAATTGTTCCCCCCACACTCCCTGCCTCCCTGCTTCACTCGTAACTTTACTCACACAGAACAGCTATCTTAAACATTGGGTGCATTTCAAGTGCAATTTGTGTGCTACATTTTACTTCTGTTTCATTTCTTTCACTGGGTGTGTGTCAGTGGGGGAGGGACCCTGTGCACTCGTTTTCCCTTCAAGGCACATGCTTCACGAACGGGTCATGTGCACTACCGCTAGTTTAATTACAGATGACAGCACATTGAAGAAATGCCTTACCGCGGACAGCAGTATGGAAACAGTGAAGGGAAAAACATCTCGAGGAACGTGAGTAACCCGACTATGTGTACTGTGCTACTGGGGAGTTTTCTGTTGCCGTATCATGGACATATGACATAACTGCCATTGGCGAAGGGGCTATATCTTCGAACTGAGAACTGCCATTTAATGGTTTTACCCGTTATTAATGTATTTTACACCTCACATTGCACCAGTGTATTATTGTTTTTATAACTGGGTTTTGATTGAGGCTTAGTGTCTTGAATGTTTTGATTGTGTTGCTTTACTACGGACATGGGCATTGTGATGTCTATTACCCAGCCGTTCTGTCCTCAATAAACTCATCCCTCTCACTGGTTGGTTGTTGTTTGGCTCAGAGTGTTGTTTTTAGAACCACCTTAAGAGTGTAGTGTGTGGGGGCTGTTAGGGGACTGTAGCATGCAATGAAGGAGCCATTTGGGGGCAGGTTATTATTATTATTATTATTATTAAAAAATGTTATAAAGTGCGTAGTCACCCGGAGGTATCCCAGCGCTAAGAACCCTACCTCTACAGGTCAGAGGGCCGGGAAAGGAGGGGGGTAAGGGAGGGGAGTGGGGGGGTAGGAGATCGGGGTTCCGGAAGAGCAAGTTGCTTTTAGGGAAAAAGGTGGGTTTTCAACCGCTTCCTGAAGCGTAGGTAATGTGGTTCAATTCTCAGGTCGCGGGGGAGTGCATTCCAGAGGCGGGCGGTGTGGACTGAGAAACGTCTTCCGCCTGAACGTGCCTTCTTAAATCTGGGAGTGATGATGAGATTCTCCTTGTCAGAACGGAGGGATCTAGAGGATTTATAAGGTTTGATAAATTTTCTGAGAATAGGGGGGCCTTGATTTTGTAGCAGTTTGTGGGCTAGGCACAGGGCCTTAAATTTGACCCGCTCCCTAATTGGGAGCCAGTGAAGGAGTTTTAGTGCTGGTTTGGCCGAGGCTCTGGCAGGAGTATTAGTGAGAATCCTTGCGGCGACATTCTGAATTCTCTGAAGCTTGTTCATTGTTGCTTCAGGGGCGCCCAAGTAGATCACATTGCTATAATCAAGCCTAGAGAGAATCAGGCCTTGAATTAGCAATTTTTGCGAGTTGGGGGGCAAGAGGGGCAGGATCTTCCTCAGTGATTTCAAGAGCCCGAAGCACGTCCCGGCTACTTTTTTTGCTTGCGTGGTCAACGAAAGGTCTGTATCGAGCCACACGCCTAAGCTTTTTACTTCTTGTTTAGGGTCAGGTGGGGGACCCAGACATCCTGGCCAGATGTTCGGGGAGAGAGTGGGTCCTTTCTGGCCAAGGAGGAGAACGTCAGTCTTTGCTCCGTTCAGTTTTAAGGCTGAACTGTTCATCCAGCGTTGAACCTGCGTAAGGCAGTTAGATAAATCTGCTGGTTGTTGGCTGGGATGGGATAATGACACAACTAATTGTGTGTCGTCAGCATAGCTGACGACGCTCACTCCGAATGGGGTGATAACCTCCTCCAATGGGGCCATGTAGATATTGAATAATGTGGGGCTCAGGGAGGAGCCCTGAGGCACGCCACATTGGAGGGGAGTTTCGGAGGAGCAGGTGTTGTTTTCCCAGACCTGGAAGGTGCGCTGGGCCAGAAAGGATGACAGCCAGGATAGGGCGGAGCCTTACACCGACTCTCTTGAGCCGCTTAATGAGAAGTTGGTGGTTGACGGTATCGAAGGCCGCACTCAGGTCGAGGAGGATCACTGCCACTGATCCTCCTTCGTCTAAGAGTGCTCTGGCCTCCTCTACCGCTGCCAGGAGGGCGATGTCCGTGCCCTGCCCCGGACGAAAACCTGTCTGTGAGCTTTTTAGTCTGTTGTTGTCCTCCAGGAACTGTGAAAGTTTCTTGCTGGCCAGTTTTTCAGCAACCTTGCTGATCCCTGGGAGAAGAGAGATTGGCCTAAAATTGGCCAGGTTTTCGGGATCAAGGGAGGGTTTCTTCAGTAGTGCTTTAACTACTGCCGCCTTCCAGCTCGGGGGCACGACTCCCTGTTGGAATGAGGCGTTGATCAGGTGGGTAAGGGGGGGAACAATGATGGAAGCTACTTCCTTAAGGGTCCGAAGCGGGGCGGGGTCCCTGGGAGATCCGCTTTTAATGGAGTTTAGAGTATTTCCCACTTCTTCGATAGTTACTTGACCCCAAGAGGGGAGGCAGATGGATGTCCGAGTGTTCGGGGGGTCGTTTTCCTCGCACGAACTAACAGGGGGGATTGAATTAAGGATTTTTAGTATCTTTTCTTGAAAGAAGTTGGCCAACTGATGGCATTTTTCCTGATCGGCCTTAGGATCCGGGGGTTTCTCGGTCCAGGATCTGGGGTCTTCAGAAGTTCTTTTAGAATGACGAAGGATTCTTTACTCGAGCATACTGCTTTTTCTATTCTCTCCTGGAAGAATGCGCTTTTGATCTTACGAATGGATGTTTTGTAAGTTGAAAGGGAGGTAGAGTAAGCATCTTTGTTAGCTTTGGACTTATCTTTTCTCCAGGAGCGTTCCGTTCTCTTACATTCCTGGCGTAGAGCTTTGAGCTCTGGGGTATACCACGGAGCAGAGGACACTCTTTTGGTATGCTTAAGAGTGTCTGTTTTAGGTATTAGTTTGTCTAGCGAAGATGTGATCCAGGAATTAAACTGTATATCGGCCGTACCAGGCTCGATGGAGAGCTCAGGGATGGTGTTTGAGAGAGTGGTGGCCCATTCCGTGGGTACAAGTTTGTGCCACCGTCTATCGGTGACCTGGATTTTCGTAGTTTGAGGGGTTATAATGGGGGCATCCCAAGAGATGGGGACTAGGAAATGATCAGTCCATGGCAAAGTCAGGGGTGGACTGGTGGTGATGTTAGCGACATTGGTGAGGACGGGATCTAGTAGGTGTCCCTTATCATGGGTAGGCCCATTGTTGACCAGTCGGATATTAAATGATGACAGGTCCTGAAGAAGATCTGAGGCTATCCGATCAGTGGGGTCCATAAAGTGCAGATTCAGATCACCTACGATAAGGAAGTTAGGAGCAGAGGAGGCTAATTGTGAAACCGATTCGGTAACGGCATTAAGGAATTTCCCAGGAGCACCTGGAGGGCGATAGATCAGTAGTCCCGACAGGGTGTGGGCCGGGGAGGTTTGGATGGAAAATTGGCAACTTTCACAGTCTTCGATGTGAGCGTTGGAGGTTCTACAGATAAGCTGCTCTCTGTAGATTAAGGTTAAGCCCCCTCCTCTCCCTCTGGGTCTATGTAGGGCTTGACAAAGATAGCCTGAGGGGAGAGCAATGACGATGTCCGAGTCAGAGCTGTCAGATAGCCACGTTTCGGTAAGAAACAGCGCGTCTAACTCCTGATCTTGTATTAACAGGTTGGTCTCGTGTGCATGCTTAGGAAGGGAGCGGCAGTTAAGAAGACCTATCTTAAGTCCGAGTTTGGCTGAGTTTAGGGTGGTAGGATTACAACGCCTACAGTTGGAGAAAGGTTTACCTTCGGTGTGCGTGTGGTGACAGGGCAGAGTTTTTTCCGGTTGGAGAGCACGGAGCATGTCTCCTGAATACACCAAGCGGTCAAGAGGTGGATCCGACAGCGTCCCTGGGCCTGGGTCCGGTCGGGCCGATCGGGTAATGCCAATCCAGGTGTGATTGGCATTACGTTTTAGAACTCTACTAATCCTTCCCCTATAGCTAAAAGGAAGAAGATTGGCGGCGCTCAAACACACACCAACCTAATAAATGCACCAGAAAAACAAAGTACTCATGCACCCTCAGTCAAACACATGATCAGATTGAGGAGGTAGAGGGCATATTCAATCCTCTTATCCACAGCTACACCAAGGCCCCGGAGAATAGAAGAAAAATGTAGTAACTTATTGTGATTCTCTGGTTATAATTATATTACCAACTTGTATTTGTATTGCCTTGTCCTCTTTAAGAAGATAATGTACTGCTTAGATACAGTAGAATGTCTAGGTCATTCTTGAGTTGGGAGTCTGTTGGGGCTGGCTGCTTTCCGGCTGGCTCCTCATCCATGTAACCAATAAATCAACTTACTCAAGACATCTACAGTCTCCTGGTTCTTTACTACATTTTACTGGCGACGAGCTTGGTTACATGGACAACCCTGCGTGCATCATTAGAAATAGATCCTTCAATCAACATATCTACATTCAAGTGTGCTTAACCCTGCCCACCTACTCTACAGAAACCATATTATCGTGGATGAAACAACTCCCTGAACTCTTTGACGCATCAACACGTCTGCCTGCCCGTTTTGAAACTTGTTTAAGACTCTTATTCTTCAACACACGGTAGGGCGATTTAAGTGCAAAATTCCTGTCTTCTTCCAAAGACTCTTAATGCTGCCTCATCACTAGGAAGCACTGTCTACAATAACTTTAATTTTGCATAAAGGATTTTGCCGTTTAATACATTAATTTGCTCTGCGCGTTGAAGCTTTATTTAAATATTGATTAAAGCACCGCATGTTAACTGGAACAGCCTCGCTGTTGCCTTTCTGCGCTGTCCCGAGCTGTCTTTGTCCTCACGCAGAACGCTAAGTGCGCGTACTCCTACGCAAGTCATCACGTTCAGCATTGTTCCCGAAGTGTATCTGGCCTGCGCATGCACCAGCGCTGTCATCACTTCCTCAAGGTTGCCTGGCGACAGTCACGAAGCTTCTTCAGCTATTGCTTCAAGAGCGCTCTTCGCTGACGCGCACAGATGTTAGCGTGTTCATCGCCTAGCAACAACACGCTTCCTTCGTGCACAGCGTGTTTTCACGTCTCAGTTAGACAATCGCTCTTCCACAATCTGTCATGCTGATGCACACAGCTTATTGTGTGTATAATTTTGTTTCATCTACGCTGATACACATAGCATATTGTTTAACATTTGTATGTGTATCTCACGAAATTAATTTTCAACGTTAATATACAGCCAGAAAACCATTGGATATTAATGGGTACAATCTGTATTATGCTGGTGTGTATAATTTCAATCTACAAAGCCACTAGTTGCTCCCATCTTGTTCAATATGCAGTTTTAAGTCAAATTATGCAATTTTAGTGCATCCAGTGCAGTTTTCTTTGAAATACTTTATAAATTACATTGCTATTGCTATATTCTCTGTCACATATAAAACTGATCTATGTTTTTATATAAACTTTCGCCATAGTTACTTTCTTTTTACATTTTTTTTCTATCCAAAATGTGTACCTTACAATCTGTAAATCCTCCTCCTGCTTTCCTTGATACGCCAGGTGAGCCAACAATGAGATGGGTGTCTGGCACGATGCCTTTGAAACTTATCTGCGTGCTATAGGGGCATCCAGATTAAATGTTGAAAGGAAGAAATACCTTCTTCTACATTCCTTGGGTTTTGAGGGAAGATCAATTTTTAAACATCTACCAGATTTGCCTCAAGATGATCCAGCTCTCGATGTTTATTAAGAAAGTGTTCAAAAACTGAAACTTCGTTTCGATAAACAACCAAGTCTTATGGTTCTCAGGCATACATTTTTTAAGAGGAAGCAATCAGAATCTGAAGACATTGATTCATACATCTCGGTTCTATGTAGGTTAGCTGCTGACTGTAAGTTTGAGAACTTCACTGACCAGCTTATCAGGGATCAACTTGTATGTCACTGTAAGGATAAAAATATCAGACAAATGTTACTAACTATGGGTGACCCGTCTTTGGATGAAACGATAAAATTAGCCAAAAGCATTGAAATTTCGATGGTATCATTAAAGGAACTAGAAGAAAAGGTTGCAGAACCAATCAACGCTATCAGTCTAAATTCTAATAATTCATCTTTGAAGCCATCGAAATCTTCCAAAACTAGTGCTAACAATGCAGGAAAATCGTCTAAGCACAATGGATCAATTAAAATGGATGCTGTGTCATGTATGAGATGTGGGTATTCTCTTCACCCAAAAGGTTCACGTTGTCCTGCATCAAATGTTACCTGCAACTATTGCAAGAAAAAAGGACATTTTGCAAATGTTTGTTTAAAATTGAAAAATCTAAAGAAATTCAAAAAACCCACAGTATGCAAGATCGATTCAGAGTCTTCGTCAGATTTTGAAGTTGTCTCAGTTGTCTCCGATTTCAACAATTGTGAAGTCATTGAAGGTGATCCTAAAAATTGTATAGATCCTGTTGTTGATATTTATGTGGGCGGTAAATGCATCAAACTTTTAGTCGACTCTGATGCTAAGATAACTATGATCACCCAAAATCTTTTTGAGGAGACGTGGGAAGGTAATCTACCGCTTCTTCCTCCTGACCATTCACCAGTATCCTATGCAGGAAGGAAAATTGATCTTTTGGGTTTCTTTGAAGAAGAATTGTCCTTCAAAGGTAGAAGGATAAAGGGAAAAATGTATGTTGCTGTTAAAGGGCTCAATATCTTAGGTTGGTTCCATCAAGGACTTTTTGGAATGATACTTAAACCGGGAACTAAAGAACAAGTTCTTGTTATTGGGTGCCCTGACAAAGTACAAATCCTGAAGGATAAATTTCCTACTGTTTTCAGCCCTACCTTAGGGAAAATTAAGGGTTTCAAACACAGAATTATAGTGAAAGAGGGGTCTTCACCTGTCAAGCACAAACTCAGGGGGGTACCCTACAGTGTTAGAGAAGATCTAGAAAAAGAGATATTGCAACTATGTGAGAAGGGAGTCATTGAGCCAATAGAGTCCTCTCTTTGGCTTTTGCCTTTGGTCGTCGCTAGGAAGAGGTGTGGTCAGCTCAGAGTGTGTGTTGATTTAAGATCCCTGAATAAAGAGATCTGGGTTGACTCACACCCTCTTCCAAAAATCAATGATTTGTTCGCGTCGACCAAAGGTGCAAAATTCTTTACTAAACTTGATCTGGTGAGCGCGTATAACCAGATCGAGTTACATCCTGAGTCACGCCATCTTACAGCGTTTGTCTCTCCTCTAGGGACGTTTCAATATCGACGCATGCTCTTCGGTTTGGCTTCGGCTGCGTCAGTATTCCAACGGGTCATGAGCAACATTCTCAGAGGAGTGGATGGAGTGTTGGTTTTCCAAAATGACGTCCTCAACTTTGCTAAGGATTCTTCCTCCCATGAACTCATATTGAATAAAGTTTTAGGTTTGTTCCAAGAGCATGGTATTGTTCTAAAATTAGAAAAATGCAAGTTCTTTTGCACAGAGGTTGAATATTTAGGGCACATCCTTAACCAAGATGGTGTCAAACCAAGACCTGGGCTTCTTGAAGCCATTTCTAATGCTTCTGTTCCCACTGATAAAACAGGAGTTAAATCATTGTTGGGACTTTGTGAGTATTATTCGAGGTTTATTTCTCATTATGCCATGATTGTCCGCCCCATCAGCAATCTTCTCAGAAAGAGGATCAAGTTTGTATGGAGCGAGGAATGTGAGTTAGCTTTCCAAGAAGTCAAAAATCTTTTAGGGAAGGGATCTGTTCTTAAGCCTTTTGACCCAAGCCTACCATGTTGTTTGACAGTCGATGCAAGTCAAGTAGGTTTAGGTACAACTTTGACGAAAATTGAGGATGGAATTGAAAGAACTATTGGATTCGCATCTAGAGTGCTAAGATCTCCGGAACTGCAATACTCAGTCATTGAGAGGGAACTTCTAGCTTGTGCATGGGCCATTGAGAAGTTCAGACCTTATGTGTGGGGAAAGCGTTTTGTACTTCAAACAGACCATAAGCCCCTAGTCAATATTTTGGGAGGAAGTCTCACTAAATGTTGCACTCCCAGAATAATGAGAATGGTTACGAAATTGCTCCAATATCATTTTGACATCATACATATTGCAGGTGGGAAAAATGGGAGAGCGGATTTTCTATCTCGTTTTCTTAGTGCAGATCCCATGATGATGATGATATTTCCTTTTCTGAACTGATTGATGAAGGTTGCGAAGACTGCCTTGTGGCCGGTGTAGATATTCCGGAGTTGAAATTTTGTTCGGAGGATGAATGGAGGGAATGTTTTGCTAATGATTGTGTTCTCCAGGATGGATGTAAGTTTATAAGGAGTGGATGGCCTAGAGAAAAGGTTCTTTCCCCTGCTCTCCAAACTTTCGCTAAAGTTGAAGATGAAATTTCCCTCGAAGATGGAATTTTGTTAAGGAATGACAAAATAATCCCGCCACATTTGTTCAAAAAAGGCATCCGTATTAGGGCTCATTTAGGAGCTTCTTTCAGTAAGTGTCGCATTCGCGACACATTTTGGTGGCCTGGTATTGTAGTGGAGGCAGCGTTTTACATGCACACATTGCTAAGTTAGCATAAGCGTCTTAGATGTTAGAAACGCCATATTGCCACTTTTGCTGCTTTTGCACACGACACTGCAGATAGATGTTATTATTTGAAAACTGCTTGCTCGACTTTTCTTCACATGAGAACTGTCTGTTGTTCACATCCCTAGACGTGCACTGCGCCCTTGGTATGAACATTGTGTGCAGAACCAGTCTGAGCCAACTAACAATGTATGCTTTTGAGTTCAGGTTGATCGCCCCACGCTCTAGCCATAACACGCACACAGCTGCAAATATCTGAAAGTCGAGAGCCTTTAATATTGCAGTTTGCATGCATTAGACACACATTCTGGAGAATAACTTTTCCAGGCGCAGAGCAAAGCTGATCCTGTGATGTGATTCACCTAAGCTCATCTTAATGGTATGGGGTTTCCCATTCAAACCTAGAGACCTTCTATTAGTCTAATAATACTAGATTACTAGTGAAGGGAGGGTGGTTGTATTCCATTTCATTTGTAATATGATTTGTCCCTTCATTTTCTATGGTATTGTAACAATGCTGATGGTTTTAATTTTAATCATTTGTCTGCATTTGTTAGCCAAAGTACTGCATCTTAGGACACGTAGTTTATAAAATAAACATTTTAAACTTTACTGTGTCTCTGAATACTCTTGTTGTGGACTGATATGAGAATAATAACGAACAGGTATTTCTGATTCCCACCATTCCTGAGAGTACTCTAAAGTCGCATGTTCTGGGTTGTCTAATCATTGGTAGCTTCTATATGGTATGAAGAGCGAATGAGACACTGATGCTGGTCGGATAGGGGTTCTGGGTACGGAGGTGAGTTTTTGGTACACTGCAATTCACTGAGGTCCTGGTTTCCTGCGCATAGTTCTGTGCATGAGCAGAATCCCTGCAACATGGCGCACCTAACGTTTGGTCTTCTGATTTGAGACTCCTTAGTAGTGCCTATATTAGTCCACGACACCCTCACTCTTGTTTCTGGATAGCGGGAGTGACGGTTTTAACCTACCTATTTGTACGATAGGTTCAATCAAGCTTGTCAATTAAAAAGGTTTTTATATTTTTGAAACCTTGTGCTACTGTAATATACATTGTTATTCTTCTCTGTGTACTTTTGGCGGTCGATATTGCAGCGCATAGCCGAACTCCTCTGCGGCGTCATTTGATGCAGTTTGGGGTGCCGGACGATGGGATGGCCATTATATTTGTGGTGAGTGCCGATGCCTCATACCCCTACGAGTTGTTTTACTCTTGGGTGACTATGCCGACAGTGAATGCGGATGATAATACGTTTCACTCCTATACTCCCACGCAGATCCCAGCAAATTATACGCCATATAGCACGCAGGAGATTCCTATTTCAGCTTGGCAGCTTCGCATTTAGTTTAATGGCGCCCTTCCTCATACGGTTACACCGGTTCGAATGGGCCCTTTGTCAATTCCAGGGGCCACTTGGCCGGTGTTGGCCCGATTTACACCTCATCCCCGTTATTTAACGGCTACGGTGGATGAGTTACGTGTCCTCCATACAGCCATGGTTACAGTATATAGGGCTTTGGTGCAATACGTTTCACGCAACTTGCAGGTGGGGGCACCTGTTGTTGTGGGACAGCCAGCTGGCCCAGCCAGGATTGTCATTAGTCCCGTCATGGTTAATTCGGTAATGGGCAAGCGCACCTAAAATAAGGACTATTTACCTTATTGGCTTGCTGAGAAATTTGACCAGCTGGAGGCAGTATTTCTGCACTCTACTCCTGTGGAGAAACTCAGGATCCTCACCATTAGTTTGCAGAAAGACTTAGTCCCAGAGGTGTCCGATTGTGACAACTGGGGAAAAGTTTTTGCAGCAGTCTACTCGAAGTGCTTCGGCACCCCATCTATGCCCGTGCTTCCCTCCGTCATCAAGCGTGTTCAAGATCAACACGGTCCGGAGGCGGCGGTCGAGTTGGGGATGCGGCTTGTCGGTTTGTTCGACGTAGTTGCCACTCTCATCCTTGGTAACCTCAAGGGAGATGCGGTACACTTTCAAGTGGCTAATGGTTTAGGCCTCGTTGACGAACTCGATAAGCCCAGAGAGTTGCCTAAAATTATTGCGGAGGCTTATAGAACTATTGGCCGCAGTAGTATAGGGATTAAGCCTACTATTGTCATTCCAGACATTCAACAGCAAACTAAGGTGAGTTCGTCTGTCAAAGACGATCGTCCAACTTTTCCTAAACAAAATTGTTCCGACAATGCTGAAGAAATTAGTCTTTGCTGGGTTTTCTGAATTTTGGGCGTACTTACATTCCCGATTATGCCCAGCGTATCAAGCCGCTATATGCCTTGGTACAACCTACTTTTTCCAAATCTAGCTGGCTGCCAGAGCATTCAGCTATCTTGCTTCGAAATACTTACTGACTCGTGATAACCACACTAACCTGGTAATAAGAATTGTGCCTGGCGCAGTTGGTTTCACGTACTTAACGTTCAATGAGAGCGATACAGTCCCCATTGCCTACAAATCACACCTGTACACTTCGGCTGAACTGCGCTTTTCCTCGGTTGAAAAAGTTTTGACTGCGATGGCGATTCTTAAAGAACGAGCGCTGTCGCAAGAGAAACGCATGTTGGTAGTTACACCATATCCTACTCTAGAGGCAGTGATGAAATCCAGTGTACCTAATTCTAAAGCTTTGCTTCCACTGTGGATACAGTGGGCCGCTTCTTTGACATCGCCAGATGTCACCTATATCTTTGATGCCTCATTGCAGACTCAGGAGTACTTGCAGTATGAATTCGTTCATCCAGCTCTTCTGTCTTTGTGCCCGCTTGAAGATTACCATTGTGTCATTTACACTGACGGTTCGGCGCAACCGGCGACGGAATCGAAGCATGCATATTCAGCGGCCTGCGCAATTGTAGCGGGTACTTTCGTGAATGGAGAATTCAAGTCCGATGTCATGCATACGCAGTCATTGGGTGATTGTACCGCACAGTTGGCAGAGCTCCGTGCTCTGGTGCTTGCACTGGAGTTTGCTGATCCCCCGGTTACGACTCTTATAGTGAGTGGCTCATTTTACTGTGTTCAGTCTTTTAACGACAATCTATTCTTTTGGTCTCAGAATGAATATCGCGATTTCAAAGGTAGCACAATCAAGCATAAAATGCTTGGCGTTCGGGTGGCAGACCTTAAACAGCATCTGCCACTCGTGAATGTAATTCACACTCTTGGTCACCAGCGAGTTGGTGTCCACGCTGTTGGCAACAGCTTAGCTGACGAAGCAGCGAAAACAGCAGTGGCAACATATCTAGCGGCAGCAGTTACAAGGTCCAAAAGTAAGATCGATGATGACATCTTGGCAGCTATTGCCGCAACGGAGAAGGGAAGTAATTACCCGAGAGGTTTCCCTTCTCGGTACTCTTATCATTTAAGTCCTGATAAAGTCCCCTATGTGAGAATTAACGACGTTGGTGACAGATTGATTCCCAACGCGGACTGCAGACCTTCCTTGATAACAGCGGCTCACGAAGGTATGGCCTCTGCCCATGCTGGCGTTTCAGCTGCTGTTACTCTCTTACAACAGCGTTACTGGTGGCGTGGGTTGTTTAAACAGACTCGCACTTATGTTCTTGATTGTGACATTTGCCAGCAGATTAAACCTTCGACTGCTGCGCCGCCCACCGCAAACTCAGTTGTACATATCTAATAAACCACTTGGGTGTGTTTATCTAGATCACTGAGGTCCTTTCTCCTCTAATACTGCGTACAAGTATATCTTAGTTGCAGTGGATTCGTGCACACGTTTTCTTTGGGTATGGCCACAAAGGAGTGCTGATGCTCGTACTGTCATCAGGGATTTGCGTGTCTTTGTGGGAATTTTTGCATGTGGTACCCTTCATTCTGATCAGGGCCCTGCGTTCACCTCTAAGGCGTACAAAGAAGCCATGAGATCTTTGGGGGTCCAAGTCAAATTTTCGTCTCCATACTGGCCTGAGGGTAATAGTGTGGTGGAGCGAATGAACCGTGACTTAAAGCAATCCCTGACAGCTAGGGTTTTAGGCACTGGCAGGAATTGGTTAGCCCATCTGTATAACGTACAACGTGCACTTAATAATATCCCTAGAAGGTCTCTGGGTGGGAGGACCCCATACGAAATGCTCTTTGGCATCAAAATATTTGTCCCAGACCTTGATGGTCTAGACATGGCGGCGTCAGCCGCACCCTTTGACGTAGATGATCACTGTGCTGTATTGCAGAATCTACAAGAGAACAGAGACAGTCTTGCAAAGGAACACTTGCCCTCCACATCTGATGCTGCGCTTCAGATTCCGGTAGTCGCTGGCTACCTCGAGTTGGTGACCTGGTCCGTGAGAAGGTGGAGAGCAAGAAGGAGCTTGGCCCCTCTTATCGTGCACCAGTTCCAATGCTCGGCATGCAGGGTACAAGAACAGTCATTTTACCTCCACTTCCTGGTCACAAGGATAAAAGGTACATCTCCATTGACAATGTCAAACTACAGCGAGTGGCTGATTCTTCTTAGTATGACTCCAGCGGTCTCTTGCCCTGCGATGCTGAGAAATTCTGTTTTGGCTCCGGCTTCTACCACCATGCCTGATATTGCCATCGAGATGCATACAGTTACTAATCCTTTGTTGCCACCACCGGCTGGTGGTCCACCTGAAGATACTGAGTATGCTTATCCCACAGATGTATCATTGCCTGTTTTACAATCAACTGCAGTTAACAAGTCACGTTTCTCATTTGACACTAACTCTATGACTTCCAGTGCTCCATCAAAGGTTTCTATTTTTGCTGTATGGTTTAAAAGACATTTTTTAATTCCCCCTTGGACTTACATTTGGCTGGTGCTCATATGTATTTTTTTGTTTATGTCCATTGGATTTGTGGTGGTATTTTTTCGTCTTGTAAATGGACACTACTACCTGAAGGAAAGGTCTACAATTAGACTAATTGATGGAACTTTGGCCCCCCACTCCTCATCACACATCATGAAGAGGGACCAGATGTTTGTGAATATTACTGCCTGGCCTGTGTTAGATGGGATTGTGTGGGATGCTGTTAACTTTCAAATTCATGGACCCACTGAGGTTATTAATGTTCCCAATGTTCTTCGTGTTTCTATGGGTGATGTTGTGAAACAAAACATCCGCTCTGATGATTGGGACGTTCAGGCCATAGAGGCACTATTTTCTGATTTGAAATATTATGCCGCCTTTGATGCTGCAGATTTGTATTTAGACACTGCAAATTATGGGGAACTGTGTTGCTATCAACATTATGGCAATCATTTCCTACATAAAGCCAATACATTTCGAAATTTTGTAAGTTATACGCAATGGGATCATTGTCCAACGCCAATGCAAGGCAGCTCCAACACATTGGTGAACAAATTTGCATATTTTACGGATTTCAGTGTTTCAAAACCTGCCGCCTTATATTTTAAAATGGCAGCAGAGTCTGCTTCGAAGGTTAGGCTGACACACACTAAATTGTTGTATTCCAAATCCTTTATGGAGGAATTGGCTGTCAGGGGTTATGATTTGTGGAAAGCTACAATTGATCTTAAATCTGTTTGGGGTTCTAAGACATGGCAGGTACGAGGGACAGAAGCTCTGCATCGTGCCTGCCTCATCCCAAACCATATGTTATTTTTGAATTCTACTATTTTTCAAACGACCTGCTTTGGTTTGGCTACTTCTAAAAAGCTGAATTCCCCCTCTATTCCTGATCTGGGTGCTTATCCTAATTGGGATAATCATACAGATCTGTCC
Organism: Triturus cristatus; assembly: GCF_964204655.1. NCBI lineage: Eukaryota > Metazoa > Chordata > Amphibia > Caudata > Salamandridae > Triturus > Triturus cristatus. The sequence continues at coordinate 736,374,381 of NC_140585.1, forward strand.
CTTGATGCGTTGCAGTCATACATTACGAATACATCCTTCAATATTTCTAAATTAAATCCGGAAGGATGGTTAACATGGCAAACGAGCTCAGATTCCTGTCAACATCGTTTTCTGGGTCTGCAACCTGGGTATACGCAGGTTCGCGTAGACCCCCGCTTTGAATCTTCTCATTCTGTTAATACCTACTCTGTGGGGAAGTTATGCCAATCTTGGCTGCAACATTCCACCTTGGCATCTGTTAAACTTCATTTATCTAAATTACATGACAAAATAGATTTTAATGATTTTGTTAAGGGTCCTGTAGGTGGCAGGTCCAAACGATGAGTGTATGCTGTTTATAACGAAGTTTGGAAATTAACGCAAATTGAAGCGGCTTCCAGATTGAGTGCCATTGATCAAGCCAATTTGGAAAAAGTACTAGCTGTTATCGATAATAGCATTAACACCCTTTCTTCCAGAATTTACACATTAGATAATATTGTTTCATCTGTTGTTGATATTGTACAGGATGATATGTCTGTTTTATATCATGGTCAGAATCAATTGCGTTCTATAATGCAGTTTGCATGGACATTACAAACTTTGAAAGCTGGGAAAGTCCCCTGGGACTACATGAATACATCGTCTTTATTCCTTCCTTTTAATTTGACTGCAAAACAACTATTCATGTCCATGAAAGATGCAACATACTCATTGCTACATATTGCAAAGTTAGAACCTTTGCCTTTTTCTGTGGCCAAAGTGAACTCCGCTGTGTGGCTTATCCACGGGTTAATTACATTACCTTTTCCCTTGTTTAAGTTTGGTTCGTGCATGAAACATTATGCCCTAGGCAGATATGAGCCGTTGGGTATGGCTTTCCTGCATGAAGTTTGGTCACTCCCCTTTACATACAGGTGCATGAGAGAAGGAAAAGAAGTTTATTTGAAAGGTGAGGAATGCACTTCCACACCTGATCACTCAGTAGTCTGTAGGCACATCCAATTGCAAGGCGCTTGCAACGTTCAAGCACCAAATTTAGCATGTGTCCTGAAAGGGGTTCCTGTACCAGCTATTACACCCTCTTTCACATTGCTAGCAAACGGTAGTTATTTGCTTTTGAATAACGAGGCTTGCTGCGGAATGCTAGTGGGAATTCCCTACATTATGACTGTATCACAAAGAGTAGTCTGCTGGAAAAATGTCCTTCACCCGCTCCCGCATGGGCAGCTGGATGGATCCATCTGGCCTTCCATTCCAACCTTGAAAGCAGAGTTCAACAAGATGAGCAGAATAAGGGCTCTATTGTCTCAAAAAGAAGTCGCTCTGACTTCATCCTGTGAAACATTTGTCCTTCACATAGCAAACACCCGCACCAAGGTGCATGCGCTCTTAAATACTGATCTCCCACTTCATTTCGGTGCCCTGATTCTATCTATATTTAATGCCTCGTCACCAACAGGCTTGGCGCATTATTTCAAAATTGTGGGCTCTGGCCTCGTGACCTCCTTCCAAACTATTTTTGGTGTGATACCGGCATTTTTTCATTCTATTTTTTCCAGCGTCTTTGGCAGGCTCCTGTTGATTCTAGCCCTCACGATTGGTGTGCTGTTGTTGGTCTGCTTACTGCGCAATGGCTGCACAATTTCTGTCACACGACAGCCTGTCCCGGCTGCTCCATCTTCGTAACCGGATGCTTGAATACTATGGAACATTGCCACTGGCCACCCTAAGCATAACCTATGGATTGTCCTTCCGATTTTCCTGCTTTACGTGCGTGCAACCAGTTTTTCATTGCCTAGATTGTCCTTTCGAATGGGCTCTTGATTTGTGCTTGTCAAACTCGGTGTCTCCTGCCCCGGATTATAATCTACTGATGAGTCCCTTAGTGGCTCATGAGTTGGACTGTTCTGGTATCAGGATTATGGCCTGTGGAGCGGCACATGGAGTCCTAGGGAATTGGGACATTGGTACGGCAGTGTACGACTTCTTGGCAAGAAGTTATCTTGAAGAACACGCCAGTTGTCCTCTGATTGTGCTAGAGGCCCCAGTTGTTGAGGAACATGTATGTTCGTTTACCTTGTTAGACTGGATGGCGGAAACTTTTGCTGAACCTTCTAATGATTTCCTCTTGGAGTCTGTCGCTACTTACTGTGCTTATACGTTGATGGATTAACTTGGATGTCGTCCAACTTTCCTTGTACGACCCACACACATTTTTATTTTTTTTTGATTCGCCATTTGGGCTCGCTGCGCCTTTGCAAGGTGTTACGTGGTTTTCCATTTCCTTTTTTCCCTTCATTTGTTTTTTTCTTTTGCGATTTTTTTCGAACTTTAACTCCCCTTTATATGGATTTTCAATACATGCACTTGGTTCCGCTCTATCAAACTTGAACTCTGCGTTCCTTTCTTGTATCCCTAGTTGTTCGTGGTCCGATCAAGGGAGGGTGTAGTGGATGCAGCGTTTTAGATGCACACATTGCTATGTTAGAATAAGCGTCTTAGATGTTAGAAACACCATATTGCCACTTTTGCTGCTTTTGCACACGACACTGCAGATAGATGTTATTATTTGAAAACTGCTTGCTCGCCTTTTCTTCACATGAGAACTGTCTGTTGTTCACATCCCTAGACGTGCACTGCGACCTTGGTCTGAACATTGTGTGCAGAAACAGTCTGAGCCAACCAACAATGTATGCTTTTGAGTTCAGGTTGGTCGGCCCACGCTCTAGCCATAACACGCACACAGCTGCAAATATCTGAAAGTCGAGAGCCTTTAATATTGCAGTTTGCATGCATTAGACACACATTCTGGAGAAGAACTTTTCCAGGCGCAGAGCAAAGCTGATCCTGTGATGTGATTCACCTAAGCTGATCTTTACGGTATGGGGTTTCCCATTCAAACCTAGAGACTTTCTATTAGTCTAATAATACTAGATTACTAATGAAGGGAGGGTGGTTGTATAACATTTCATTTGTAATATGATTTCTCCCTTCATTTTCTATGGTATTGTAACAATGCTGATGGTTTTAATTTTAATCATTTGTCTGCTTATGTTAGCCAAAGTACTGCATCTTAGGACACGTAGTTTATAAAATAAACATTTTAAACTTTACTGTGTCTCTGAATACTCTTGTTGTGGACTGATATGAGAATAATGACAAACAGGTATTTCTGATTCCCACCATTCCTGAGAGTACTCTAAAGTCGCATGTTCTGGGTTGTCTAATCATTGGTAGCTTCTTTATGGTATGAAGAGCGAATGAGACACTGATGCTGGTCGGATAGGGGTTCTGGGTACTGAGGTGAGTTTTTGGTACACCGCAATTCACTGAGGTCCTGGTTTCCCGCGCATAGTTCTGTGCATGAGCAGAATCCCTGCAACAGTATGGATTCTGAAATTGAAGAATTTGTTATGGATTGTTGTATATGCAAATCTTCTGATAAGTCCCTTAAGACCTTAGTTCCTCCTCTTATTCCAGTCGAGTGTCCTGACCGCCCTTGGTCAAAAATTGATATAGATGTCATGGGACCACACGTGACTCTCAGTGGAAATTCTAGATTTATCTTGGTTTCAGTGGATTATGCATCAAAATGGCCTGAATATAAATTAGTTAGAGAAGCTGACACCAAGTCTATTATTTCTTTTTTAAGTGATGTCTGGGCAAGAGAAGGTTTCCCTGAAATTCTCATTTCTGACAATGGGAAACAGTTTGTCAGCAAGGAATTTGAACTCTTCTTATCCACCTCTGGTGTAAAACATATTAAGAGTTCTCTTTATCATCCTCAAGGGAATGGTCTCGTGGAGAGGATGAATCGGGTCATTGGGGACTGTGTGAAATGGGCTAAAGCCAACAATCAGGATGTTGTGAAATCTCTTAACAGCATGATTTGGTTTTATAGAACTACCCCACATTCATCCACCAAAGTGTCTCCCTTTGAGTTAATGAGGGGAAGGAAACCAAATACCTTGTTTCATCCAGGGTGGATGTCCAAGTGGGTCAATAGTGAGTCGGATGTTAGTAAATTGATGTCCCATGTAAAAGAGAATGTCAGTCTTACGCAAGCTAAACAGAAAGATAATTTTGACTCAAAAAACGGATCAAAGATTTCTCTTTTGAAGGTTGGTGACACTGTTAAAATCAAGAAGTCTATGCACATTAACAAAGGTGAAAGTAAATATGGTCCACCTGTTAAAGTGATCAAGATTGTTGGAAATGCTGTCCAAATTGAAGGCGGATGCTGGTGGAACTTGAACAAAGTAGCCAAAGTTCAATGTTCCTCTGGAGTCGTGTCTTCCAATTCTGAGAGCAAAACACATACTAGGGAAAAGGGAAAAATTTGTCACAAGCAACATTAGGAGATCTTGCCGGATTATCACCAAACCAACGAGATTCAGGGAATGAATCTTTATTGCGTGCTTTGTTTTTTGGGTTTATTATTTATTTATTTTTTTTGTTAGAAGAAGGGAAGGTAAATGTAGTAACTTATTGTGATTCTCTGGTTATGATTATATTACCAACTTGTATTTGTATTGCCTTGTCCTCTTTAAGAAGATAATGTACTGCTTAGATACAGTAGAATGTCTAGGTCATTCTTGAGTTGGGAGTCTGTTGGGGCTGGCTGCTTTCAGGCTGGCTCCTCATCCATGTAACCAATAAATCAACTTACTCAAGACATCTACAGTATCCTGGTTCTTTACTACAATACTCAAAATACCTGATATTTTTGGGAAGAAGCTAGCTAGGGTACAAGCAAGTAGGACCAAACCTTCTGCGAGTTCGGTGTGTCCACAGCTTGCAGGTATAGTTTGGGAACTATCTTGTGACCATTCATCATGGCATCATCTCCCACTCGAACATGAAGTGGTTTGTTCTAATAGGTTCTGTTAGACTTGGCATCTATGTGGGAAATTTCACTTACAAAGTTAATTTGCTAATTTTCTGCAAATGTATTAAGCTAGGTAGTTTTTGTTAAATTTTGCAGTGTTTGCAGAGTTTTGAGGGTTTTCCTAACGCCTCACCCCTCATGCAAACCACCGTGGGCAACCACGAAAACACACCCTCCGCCTTTCCTCTCGCTGCAGGCTGTGCTCTCTCTCGCAGCTGCACCCTCCTTCTCATCTACCAAAGAGACGTGGAAAAATGCATTGTATGCTCACCCCTCTCCCCTCCCTTCTTTACATCATGTCTTTTTGCCTTCTCAGGCCTTGTGCGTTTCTATGCCTTTACCTCCCTATTTCAGGTCACATTCTCATTGTTCCCTATTTAGTGGTATACTTAAACCGCAAATCAAACAAATCCAGGCTCCATCGAGTATCAACACTACATTCACTTCTGTAGCTGTCTGCTTTCTCCTTCCCTTGCCCTTCAATAATATTAGTTTTTGTTTTTCAGTAGTCGAGAGCATAAATCATCTTTTCAAATAGATGCAAAAGTGAATTGTTTGTGAACATGAGTGTACATGTTTATTTCAGAGCGACGGCAGCCTCCTTCTAGATGTCTGATTTATGAGACTGTGTAAAGTGTTTTAAAGTGCACCCAATCTAAATCATGAACACATCCCAGAATGCACATCTCGCGGGGCGTAGACTGAATCTTGCTCATTTTACAACTGTGCTCTGGTGTATGAATGCATTTATGTCTGAAATTGGAGTCCCTGAGCTAATGAAACAGTTGTGACTTTCCTACCTCTAATGGTTCAAAGACCCAATTAATAGAAATGTTCAGTGGGATAACGTGACCTTGGCAAACACAGAGCCCCTTTCCGGAGCTGCATGACTGATATGCATGCTAACCAACATGCACTCATTCAATATGTAAGGTTGAGAAGCAAGCCCTGATTACCTGGAACACATTTCAGCATATAACAGCTACAAAATCTTCCAAAATATGTGATGGCTATATCTAAAGACGATTTATATACTGTCCTGGATATCATTTACATTCCAGCCTTGTCTTGGAGGCTCATACATTTTTTGTGCCGTTTCAATATATATTGTGACCACCTTCCTTCTGTTTGTGAACCCTGATGCTTAAGCATTTAGCCGTGTGTATTTTAAAGCCTGTGAGAAATGTAAGCACAATTGTAATCTTAGGCAGCATTTAGGCAGGAAGGCTATTGACACGTACAGTTCCCTTTCAAAAGACAAATGCTTATCGACACGCCCACTTTCTCCTTCTGCATCATGTCCCTGTGTCACACTGTCACTGATTAGCTCTTTGAGCCTGTCTTACATCACATGTTCTCAATAGCAAACAAGCCAATTGTAGCCGTTCCACCCTTTCGATGGCAGATCATTCAGTAGTCTAAATGAGCACAGAAACATATTTTCAAAGGGAAATTCCTTCTAAGGATATTCAATGGCCTTCCCAATTGTTGCACTCAAGGAATGCAAAATACATTATTTATTTATGTATCTAAATAGATGATCACATTAATTTTTCTGCAGTTCTCTAAAGTTCAACAAACGAATTGGAAGGTGGCCTTCAGATAAGATGCTCTTTTCCCTGCTCTTTCTAACATAACATATCCAATAATGCTATCTCCTTTGAAAGGTCATCCATCCCTTAGAATAGTTTAGAATAACTACATACCACTTCAAAACAGAAAATACCATTACACATAATTACAATCTATAACACACAATCCCACTCCGCATAATTCCAGTACACTCAGTGCCACATAATTACTATCCACAATTCCACAGCACACCAAACCTCATAATTCCAACACACAAATCCACTCCACATCACACAATTCCATGCCACACAAATCCACAACTAACTATCCCAATCCAACCCACATATTTCCACTACACACCATTTACATACACTCCGTAACACATGGCTTAAAGGCATTCCAATATACAATGCCAAAAGCTCTAACTCACATATAAATGCGAGACCGATTGCATTTCCAACGCTTGTTCCTTTGGCTCCCATTGACTTTGAGTGACAGCACAAAGCCTATGCACATTGCTCACATCTGCCTAAAAATAGTTCCTTTCTCTTTAGTGACAAAGGTGGTTGAAGTTGTGATTTAATTTTATTTTTATATTAACTTTAGATACCAGTTCTTCATATTGCCTGCAATTTGGGCGCCCAGTTAGATGGCGATATATTACTATCCGTTAAACAACATAGTATAATGGTATAAAGTGTTTTAATGACATTGTCATTTGTAGCTGCCTGAGATTTGTATCCTTATTTAGGTGGTGATGATTTCACAAATAATAATAATAAATTGCGTGGCGAAAGTCAAAGGCTTACTGTTTGAGAAACGTCACCAGTATAACAGCTACACCAGTGATTCCTTTTTATTTAAAAATGTTATTGCTATCATATGACTGCACGATCTAGGAGACGGCATGATTTATTTTTTTGCTTGTTCTGGTACATGCATGCAGCGGCCTGCTAATGCCAGGTCTATTGGCTTTGCCAATTCTTGCTATGATTTTAAGATTTTTTGTATTATGATATTTGTAACCGTTTTAGCTGGCGACATAGCTAAAGATTTCAATAGGCCATACCACAAAAAGGGTTACCAACGCAGCTATGTTTGCTTATTTTGTAAAAAGCCCTCTTTTCCTGCAATATTGACAGCCCTCGACTCTTCCTTCATCCAAGGCATTCCCAACTCGGCCCGTTTGGCTTCCTCGCGTGTAGATTTTATAAAAGCTGCCTCCTTCCCCTTGTCTCTTCAGCATCTGGGCCCCAGACGAGAACTCTTGAAACGTTTCTCCTCCGCTTTCATTCTGCTGTAAAACGCCCTTCCACCCGGGAGCCCAGGCCTAATAACCTCCGTGTCTCTCTGATGTTACCACATCCCCTCTCGTCCCCATCTCTTCGGCTCTCCTGTGTTTTTCTTCAAATTTACGACTCGGCTCAAAGCTCCAGCCTTTTCTGCACGTCCGCCACGCCAACACCCACCCACACCCCGAAATCACCCAGACCCGCCATGTCTCAGTTTAGCATATGCTCCACAGAGGAGACATATGTTCTGTGATAAAACCTACAGAAACAAAACATTTAAAAAATGCAAACATTCTTAATGGATGTATGCATAAAGTAAAACATGAAATGTGAAGAAGGACTGCCTCGAAGACAGGGACTGCATTAAGGAATATTATTGTATTGATGGGAGTAGGGGAGGGAGGGATTTTTAAAGTTAATTACAAGACTGTATATACGGACCTGTTTCAGAGATATTGACTCTCCCAATGGTACACTCGTTGAGTGCTGTGCGCTATATAAGATGCATTCATTCATTCATAAGTGCGCAGCCAGGCGCCCTAGCAAGGCCCTCCTGATCCCACCGCACACCTACGACCCCTCATACTTCACTCGATTTCCCTGTCATGCACCGACAGAAAGCCACACTTTCAACAGCCAGCCTCTAGCTACAGCGCATGTGCGCGGGCGCGCGCGCCGCGCTTGACCGTGATTACTTTCACTTTCCCTTGTTCTTTAACCCCTTCGCCGCGGCGGGAATTCGGCCGCGGCGCTGGGGGGTGCGGGGGGGCAGCGCGGTGGCGCTGTGCTCATGACGGAGCCGCTCCGTCATGAGCCACGGTTGAGCTGTGCTCATGACGGAACGGTTCCGTCATGACTCCGCCCAGTTGCGTTGTCCCCCCGCACAGGCTGGGAAACAGCGCCGCGTGGGTGGAGCGGCCGCCAACGGTCGTGGCATGACGGAACCGTTCCGTCATGAGCACACGGCAACCGTGGCTCATGACGGAACGGTTCCGTCATGAGCGGGGAAGGGGTTAAACGGTAGGTATTCTTCGGGATTCCGTTTCTCATGCGCGTTACTGAATTGCATTTTAACAATCGTTTGATTTCTAGACTTAAACAGGGGTTTCCTGGCTGATGATTTAGACCTGTTAGTGCTTTGGCGAATGTGTTCGATCTTCCATTAATATATTAAAAGAATGGATGCCATCCCTACTTATCCTTCGGCTGTCCATACACCTACACTGTGTCCATCTGTCCCTTGCTGCCACCAGTACACTGACTGCCTCCTGCACTGGAGTTGTTCCCACGTAGCCTGTAGCTTACCACAATCCCAGCTTCTCAGTGGCCCATGAACCTCTTCAGAACCAGGACTCAAAAAGGCCATGACTGTCCCACTGCTCGCTCATCTCTCAGTGTTGTCTCTACAGATTATCTACATCAGGATGTGCCAAGATTCAATATTTTTTATTGATCCAGCTTTGTAATAAAACCATACAATAATTAGACATAAATTTACACATTGAAAAATACCTAGAAGCATTCGCTTGAGAAAAAAAAAACATACCGCATGTAATACCACATTTTAGAAGATGCTCCCATAATCATGTTCCCTTATTACTGGCATGCCTCCCTCCTGCATATTCTTAAATATGAATAACAGCCTACAAAGGTTGTACACCTCAATGGGTTCACAGTTAATCCACATAGCTTCCCTTGATGCCATGGGTTCTGGATGTGCCAGAGATGGGGCCTTCATCCCACCAGAAAATGCTCCTAGTAGCAGTCAGTTCACTTCCTGTGTAGATGTGCGAAGTGGGAAAATGTTGCCTGGCTTCGCTGATGCAGTTTCTGAATTTGTGTAACATGATTTGTTATAATATTATTTCCCTTTACACTGCTCTAGTTAAAATCTTGCACCCTGTTGCTGCAACAAGTTATTTAATTATTCTTTGACCTCAGGAAGCTTGCCACCTTTGGGATTTACATTTGTTTTAAGATTTCAATTCAATTCAATTAATCTTTATTTCGGTTTGAAAAATCATAAAAGATATACAATAATAAAACACACATCAAGATAATAAAAACATGTACATTCTCAAAGTACCGCTAGACCATTAGAGTAATATTAATAATCATATTTTAAATGCAAGACCCTTTTGCAACGGAATAAATAGAAATAAAAAATTGCTCTTATAAAATAGATAAAACATTTTGAGGAGTTCCTGATCAGATGGCATTGTAAAACTCAGGGCTATGATTAAATCTATGGCATTCTTTTTAGTACAGCACATTAATAGAGGTTTAAAAGTGCAAGTGCTTTAGGTGCAACACATAGAATAGGAGTAACATTACGCTTATGATATTATTAATATGTAAAGTGCAAATGCAATAGTTGATAGTTTTAAGATTTCGTTTTTAATGTGGAGCAAGAGGCTATTGTATTTTTATTTATTTAAACATAAAACACTAAAACACATAAACATTACAAAACGTAAATAAAAAAATATTTCAGTATCTAATTTTCTTTTGTTCTTTGAAGTGTTTGTATCAAAGCTCTAATTGACCATTCAAATAAATAAAAAACAATGTCTTCCTTACCCAATCACCTCTTGCGTGTTACTTTACAGCCCCAGCTTTATTCGACCAGTCAGAGATGACTCACTGCCTCCTTTGTTAATAAAAGTAGCATTGGGGACTGAATATCAAAGCTCCAGAAAACCAGGGGACTTTTGGATGAGCTCTGAACACTCTCGTCTTTCCATAGGGCCGCTGTCACTCGTGGGACATAGTTACAGCGCTTTTCTTCCACCAGGAAACCTTCGGTGTCAGTGCGTTTTATAAGTAAAACCAATATAACTCCTGGTACACTTTGGTTTCTGATCACACTTGATAATGTTTACATCACTGAATAGCTCCCTCCTCTATTCATCGTTACTTTGACTTCAGGTTATCGGCGGGTAACATTAGGGGGCACTTTGCTTTGTTTGAAAGGAACGCAGGGTTTCTTAAAAATTGTAAATGCAAGGCACTACTCTCAGCCCCATACAACGGTACTCTGTAGGCATACAGGTTCATTTAGAAATAGCTCTTTGCTCAGGGAAATATAACAAGCACTTGCAATGCAATAGGTCTAGCAGTTGTGAGAGTTTGAGCTATTGCCATTGTAAATTGCAGTGCCTTTTATTAACATGTTGGTTTTTAAAACATAAATAAAAGGCATTGTCATTTACAATGCCAATAGCTTAAACTCTCGCAAATGCGAGACCTATTGCATTGCAAATGCTTGTTTTAAATGATGAGCTGATGCTGCTGTCAAAGTCTTACTCTGGTGTATGGAGCGGCGTGAGCGCTCCCATGCAGCTTCTTAGGAAAAGGAAAACAAGCATTGGCATAGCCAATAGGTCTCGCTTTTGGGACCTTAAAAGTATATTTACTTTTGCTATAATCGCGGCACGTAAAGCGCGGGTGCTTCGATTATAGCAAAAGTAAAGAAATAGATGTTTTTTTCTATTTCTTTACTGTTGCTATAGTTCCGGCACCCACGCTTTACGTGCCGCGATTATAGCAAAAGTAAACATACTTATAAGGTCCCATAAGCGAGACCTATTGGCTATGCCAATGCTTGTTTATTTTTGCTATAATTGCACAGGGGAGGGGGCCTGCGAGATTCCCTTGCGGGATCGTGCGACCATATGGCGCCACCATATGGTGCTGTGCGCTCCCGCAAGGAAATCGCCAGACGTGCAAGGGTTGCCATTGCAAGCAATGCGTGCACGTTTTTGCCCCCAAAGCTGTGCCGATGGCATTAGGTCTCTCACCTATGCAGCGCAGCCGCGCTGAGTAGGTGAGACCTAAAAAGCAAGGTATATGGACAGGGGCACCTTGAAGGGAGCATAACCCCCAACGGTGGTGCTTTTGAGCCTGCACCCCCCACCCCCAGCTTGGCACCTTGTGCAGTGGCACTGCTGGACGTGCCCTAAAGCTGGCCCTGGCCTGTAAGGTACCTCTGGGATTACAGCACTCTGGTTCAGACTGTCTCCTTGCACTCATTTCTTCTATATGCTGGGAACTTGCAGACCAGTCATACTCAAATGCTTAACTACATAATTATTGCAGCTGAGATCTAAATATTCCATCATTCAAAGGGGGCCTGAGGTTATGTTTAAATAAGAAAGGAAAACCAAGCATTGGTAAAGCCAATAGGTCTCACCTTTTCAACCTATTGGCTTTGCCAATGCTTTTTACCGATATTGTGTAACATTGACAAAACTAAATGCTTTTGGCCGACAATAGACACTAAAGATCATCCGTAAGAGAGACCAAAAACAGTAGTTGTATGAGGATAGTAACAGTGGTATCAGTGAAGTCTGCATAGTTGGGGCCATAGTGCGGTTCACCTTTATTGTAGTGAAGAGATCCAGAATTAGTATTTTCATGAGACTCTGAGAAAGAGTTGTTTCGAGCTACACACACTCCCTTTTCATGGACGTTTGAATGTATTTTGCTATCATATAAGGAAAAAATCCCATAACCCGCCAGTCGTCAAGCCCCGCCTTCCCCTTTCTCCTTTAATCCAACAGTCAATCAGTCCGTCAGTAAATTCTTCATTGGGACAGTACACGACCATAAAAGAAAACGAAAAAGGCATCAGGATAACACAATAGTAAAACCACACATTTCAAATCAGTCTTTTCTTAATTGGGAGACACAATTGTTAATAAAAACGCCTAAATGTGTAATAGCAAGCTACCCTAACATACTCCAAATAACACAAACCTCAAATATGGGCCTGCAATGTTAAACGGACCTCTAGCAGGCAATCAATACATTTAAAAGACTAAGCTTAACAAATAACATTTCATTGAAAACCAGATAATAATACTAAAAAGGAAATTTGAAAGTAGATCAGAAAGAAGTTGTAAAATGAACCTGTTTATAAGGCGTATTAGAGGAAATGTAATTAATTACTGAGAAACCCACCAGTTGGGAATCTAACACTGTGAATAATGCAGCCCTTCTATATGTGCTCTATAATTAATGTGGCGTAACAAAGCACATATAACATGCCATTTCGGAGTGCGGTACAGTGTGCAAAAGAGTATAAAGTGCATTGTAGATTGAGGAGAAACAGAATTGCAGGGGCAACATGGCAGTGAGGCGAACCAGGGATCTGTTAATGGAAATACTGCTAAAAATTGGACTGTACTCAACCGTGTGAGGTAGAATCTGCACTCCAGGTTCACAACCCACCAGAGGCACGTTCCTTCCCCAGTAAAGTTTAAATTGGCACATAGCGAAGGACTGAAGCCATTTCTAGAGGCCTTGCTGTTCTAGCAGTTTCTCTATCAACTGAAAACCTTTGCTTCACCACCTCCTTGGTAAGGGCCCCAATGCTACCAGGTTGAATCGAAAAAAGTGCTCAACCCGAGAGCATGAAAGGCTTGCTTAACATATGCAAAGGATTTAAGCCATAATACTTAAATTAAGATAGTCCTCTAAAACCATGCGGGAAAAGTTGGTCCCAGGTGTGGCCCAGAGTTTCAGCCACAAAAGTAAGGGAGCCAATCTCATTTGATCATCTATATGACCCAAACTAGGTTCTACGCGTGAATGAACCTTGGCATTGTTTTGCTGTTGGCCAAGAGCCTACCCAAACATTTGTTCTCCAAATAATGCAGGGTGCCCAGGCCAGCATGACCCAATACACCCGCCCCATAGCTCTCTGCAGAGAGGCATTTGCTCTTGTAAATATCAAGATCATTTCTCTGATTGGCTTATGGCCTATGTTTTCGCAAAACTAAAAATCGCTTAATCCAACAGTCAAGTTCACACCCTCCTATTTCTGCATATCATAACATTTTTACTTTTATCCATGCATAATTATTGCTGCTGAAATTTGAATATTCAATCAGACCAGGCGAGGCTCGAGGTTATGATTCAATCAGATAGGAGCAAGCATTGGTAAAGCAAATAGGTGTGGCTTTAAAGTATCAACAAATGTAAACCCAGGCATTCACAAGTGTTGTTTGCATGCAATGTGTTCACAGATGTTTATTACATTAAATTCTACACTACGGGCTTTGCCAATGTAAGAAAAAATTGCAGAAATATTGGTTTCTGTGTAGCATGCATGTAGAAGGAAAAGAACTGAATGTGACAAGACTCATAGTTGAGTTTATTTTTCAGATTTAGAATAGCCACTCATGCCTTCTAATGGACGCACTTCCTGGAAGGTGGAATACACATCGACTGCTGATATCATTAGGAGAACGATTAAAACACCTCTGAAACCCACTATATGTATATTTTAAAGAGTTGATAAAAATATGTAAAGGACTGTGGTGCTTTCATGACAGACCTAAAATGGACAATTTACAGTACATAGACAGTCCATTATTATAAAAAATCTAGAATAGACATGGCCAAATATTTGATTAATTTTGTGAACTACAATTTTGAGGGGTCATTTAGAGTATTCAGGAAGCTTTAAAAACAGTGAGATGTTTGGGAAGTGATTTTCAGTGGAGGAAACACTTGCCTGCTGCGAGGTCCTGCTTGGGAGGATTCCCTGGCGCTTGTCGCCACCTTGCTGCCCTGCCTGTCTCGTTGTTTTGCCGGAGAGTGTGGAGTGCTGTGTCTGGGCTGCCCCCGCCGCCGTGCCGCTGCCGCTGCGCGGCCGCGAAGAGGGCCGGACTACATCCCCCAGCAAGCCCTGCATCACCGCCCACCACCCGGTTCCCGCGCCTGGAGGCGTACTAAGGGAGGCAGCTCCCTTCGGGGAGCGGGAAACACTTGCCTGCTGCGAGGTCCTGCTGGGGAGGATTCCCTTGCGCTTGTCGCCACCTTGCTGCCCTGCCTGCCTCGTTGTTTTGCCGGAGAGTGTGGAGTGCTGTGTCTGGGCTGCCCCCGCCGCCGTGCCGCTGCCGCTGCGCGGCCGCGAAGAGGGCCGGACTACATCCCCCAGCAAGCCCTGCATCACCGCCCACCACCCGGTTCCCGCGCCTGGAGGCGTACTAAGGGAGGCAGCTCCCTTCGGGGAGCGGGAAACACTTGCCTGCTGTGAGGTCCTGCTGGGGAGGATTCCCTTGCGCTTGTCGCCACCTTGCTGCCCTGCCTGCCTCGTTGTTTTGCCGGAGAGTGTGGAGTGCTGTGTCTGGGCTGCCCCCGCCGCCGTGCCGCTGCCGCTGCGCGGCCGCGAAGAGGGCCGGACTACATCCCCCAGCAAGCCCTGCATCACCGCCCACCACCCGGTTCCCGCGCCTGGAGGCGTACTAAGGGAGGCAACTCCCTCCGCCTCGCGGACGCACGCGGGCGGCACCAGGAGAAGCCCGGGACAAGGGCGGGACCGTCTGTGGCCGTCCGGGGCCGAAGGAGGCCGGGCTGGGCCATATCTCTTCGGCCGTGGACACTGGACTAGTGTGGACCCCTAACCATTACAGGTTATTTTATTCTTGTGTTAAGACGTAGTTTACAGTCTCAAGCTGCGCATAGAGTCTTTCATCTTTTATTAGACATTGTTCGTTTTTAGCCAATTGTTGCACACGGGTTTCTATTTGCACTACTCCAGTCTGTTAGTCTGCACCCGAACTATGGGGAAAACTTCTAAATCTTCCAATGACTAGACAACACGCTAACTTAAATCCCCCGCTTCCAAGTCTTACAGCTATAGCCAAAATGCTGCAGAAAACCATTGGGGTGGTCGCCACAGCCATTGAAAATACGGAAAGACGGCTGTCCATTACCCCTGCATTCACTTTGGCACCCCCTTCTGATGGCCTGGCTGACCTGTCTTCGTATCAGGTGGACCTGGAAGCTATGTCTTCTATGTTGCCCTCCTTTACCCAGCTACCTTGTGCACAGGCGACTCTAGATGAGTCTGTGCAAGCGGAAGTTGGCCCACTATCATCATCATATGTTTCTATAGTGGCTCCCAAGAAGCAGGTAAAGCCAAGGAATAAAAAGCCGAAATCCAAAAAAAGGAGCATACGTCCCGCCCCCCCTGCAGCTGGGTCTGCCTCTTCAGCCCCGGCCCAACATCCTTCCTTTACTAACCCACCGGTTTGGGCTTCTAATTTAGTAATAGATCTGCAGTCGTATATAGACCACTCCCTAAACCTTCTTCTAAAAACCCTGTCATCCAAAATCGACAGGTTGGTATCTTTAATTAACACCAAAGGTAGTGGGAAAAAGCTGCCAAACCATGATCTTCTGCATAATCCAGGTAGCCTGGAGGGTGTGGGTACCCTAGCCTCGACCAATAATTTTTTCACAAGGCCAGTCTACTTTCCCCTATCCTACTCCTTCTGTTTCAGCGCAGCTACCCTTGGCGCTGCCTATTGTTCTTTCCCTTGATGCTGGTCTTCCCATGCTCCCGCTTACCACCCGTGTCCCCACTGTTTCATCAGCAGGTCCCCAGTCTCACAGTAATGAGGATTATATTCCTCGGAGCCCTGGTGGGGGTAGGCTTCCCTCTGATACGGGTGGTAATTTAGCTCTCCGGAACCTGGTCGATTCCTCTCCCGAGGCAGCCCCCTATGTGGTTGTGCTTACAGGTGTTCCTCCTTTAACTAATGCTAAGGGGGAGACCTATTATGAACTCAAAAATAAAGTTACCCACTGGCTGTCCAAAAATAGACCTCTGAATGGAGTTGGGAGAGGGGAGATTCTTTTTGTTCGCAGGGTTACCTGGCTAGGGACTCGACCAAAGGATATTGATGGGGATTGTGTTCTGAACAACTTTAGGGACCCCAGAGTAGTCGGACATATATTGGATTTGGGCGGGAAGTTTAAAATAGGATCTATTGACACGTGTCATCTGGGGTATTTCTATCCCTCTTCTGATCCGATCCATGTGGAACTTCCCAACTTCTATCATGCCTCACATAATCCCTACTTCAATGTCCCGGTTGCCAACCGTTTTGATATGCTTAGGTTTGTGGATTGACCATCATCCCTGAGGTATAACATGGGAGGGCATAGGCATACGGGGGGGAGTTTGGGTGGGGATGGGCATGATGTGGAGATGGATCTCCCCTTGGCTGTTCCTGGTGCCGGGGGCGGTCTTATTTCCTCCTCCTCCCCGCTTCTGTATAACAGCTTTACGGAAGGGGGCCCTGAGTTGGGCCCCTGTGAGCATATTGCTTCACAGGGTTCCCCCACTTCTTTCCCTCTGGTGGCTTGTTCCCTCTATATGCCTGCACGTAGACCTTTAATAGGGTCTTGGAATGTGGCTGGATTGGAGTCCAAACTCTCCGACCCTGAGTGGGGAGAGTTAATGGACAATTATGATATCTGTTTATTCCAAGAAACATGGCTACGGCATATTCCATCGAGGGTGGGATACGCTTCTTTTTTTGTTCCTGCGGCCCAAGGTGCAAGGGGTAGACCCTCGGGGGGCCTTGTCGTTTGGGTTGCAACTCATCTAGGTTGCTCTGTAAAACTCATAGATTCAAAATCCCCAGATATCCTATGTTTGTTACTTACATTTTCTACCGGTTATTCGCTGGCAGTACTAAATGTCTACCTGCGTCCTCATCCGGTACAGCTGGGTTTGTCGATCTTGGGCACCCTAGATGATGTACTACATTTCCTTCCCCCTGCGTGTCACACATTAATAGGTGCAGATTTTAATTGTCACTTTGAACCTCTCCCTGGGATCCCCTCTCCTACTTGTGATGAGGACGAAAACTATAAAATTCCAGAGCCCACTATCTATCCTGCTAAACGTCTGATTCCACTAGCCCTTGAGATCAACAAGTTGGCCATTGCACATTCCTAGAGGGCTTGCAATGGCAGACTCTGTCCTGATGTACCGGGGTCTTTCACCTTTAACAGACCTGGGAGTTGTTCGACTATCGACTACATCCTGGTGAATGTGGAATTTTGGGGCTTTTTAGCAGCCTTTTCTGTTACTCCGCGGGTCGATAGTGATCATAACCTACTGTCACTGGAACTGGTAAATAATATTGGTGGCAGTGGAGTCCCACGGGGCCTAACACCACTAAATAGTGAGAACTTGGTGTTAGTGGCAGGAGGCAGACGGATTAGGTGGGCTAGGGTTGTGACTGATGAGTCAAAACTTGCAGCACTTTATAGCAATGTTACCAGTTCCCTGGAGGCGGTTTCCCACCTTTTGAGCCCCAATGGGGATATTCCGGCGAATTATTTCCCTGATTTACAGAATATTCACAAGGAACTCCTCGGCGCCCTGGTTGGTTTTTTTTACACCTCTACTGCCCCTAGGCCAAGGGTTGTTAGGCCTGAGCACTGGTATAATGGCTCCTGTAGGCTGGCTAAGGCTGCCCTGATTAAAGAGGTAAAAACGGGCACACAGTCTAGTGTCCAGGCTGCGAGGACCTTTTACAAAAATTTGATTAAGGAGGCAAAATCAGAGTGGGAGGACCTAAGGTGGCAAAATATGAAGCAAGCATTAGTTGATCGTGATTCGAGGGCTTTTTGGAACCTAGTTCGAACTGGTACGGCAGCATGCAGCCCTGCTATTATCCCTAACCTCAGTGAGGAGGTTTGGCTTGCCCATTTTAAACCCCTTTACTCTTCTAGTAATCCTAGGGGAGGTGTTGACCTGGCAACCCCCCCTAATGTTATTGTAATGAATCAAGTGTACCAGGAAGATTTAGTGAGTCGATCCTTCTCCCTTCCAGAAATAGAGCTGGCCCTTTGTACCCTTTCAGTCGGGAAAGCTCCGGGGCTCGATAGGATCCCTGGTGACCTTTACAGAAGTGAATTAAAAATGTGGGCCCCTTACATCCGGGTATACTTTAATGCCATTCTGCAGGGCCTTGATATCCCGGATACTTGGCTGGGAGCAGAAATTATACCCATCCATAAAAAATCTTCCCCTTTGGATCCAGCGAACTATCGCCCTATAAGCTTGATCGACGTCTTACAGAAGCTGTTTGCCCGAGTCCTTTTAACAAGACTGCAGACCTGGATGGAGGACCACCAAATTTTAACCTCCCTCCAGGCGGGGTTTCGTGCAAAGGTCTCCACTATCGAACAATTGTTTAGGCTACAGTTGATCTATTGGAAGACAGTCAGTATGGGCGCTGGTAATCTTTATTTGATTTTTGTGGACCTGCGGTCCGCATTCGATATGGTCCAAAGGGAAAAACTATGGGTCTTATTACTAGAGATGGGCGCTCCCCCCTACCTTTGTCATTTATTTAAACGTCTGCACGAAGGTACTTATGCAAGGGTGAGATTCGGGAGATGTGGGGAGATTTCAGGGCCATTCCCGGTTGAAAAGGGTGTGAGGCAGGGCTGTGTTCTGGCCCCCACTCTCTTCTCCCTCTTTATCAATGGGTTGATCGAGCATCTTTTGAGCGCCGCCAACTTGGATTCCCCTTTTCTAGCGGGGCGTAAGATACCGGCCCTAATGTTCGCGGATGATACGCTCCTGTTGTCTAAATCTTACATGGGCATCCAGCGCACATTAGAGGCCTTTTGCTCCTTCTGTAAATTAAGGGATCTGGAACTGAACCTATCTAAAACAAAATTTATGGTCTTCAGTTCTAATTCAACCAACTGCCCACACCCCAAGATGGGAGATGTTGCATTGGACAGGGTCTCTACCTTCGATTATTTGGGGGTGACCCTCAACGACAAAATGAAATGGGGGTCTCACTTGGCGAAGGCAAATCTCAAGCTAGCACAATCAGCGGGGGGTATCCTGAAGGTTTTTAATAACACCTCTTCTAAACCTCTGGGCCCCCCTATGGAAATTTACAAATCCCAAGCAAGAGGGGGTGCGCTTTACGGCGCTGAACTCTGGGGACATTGCACTTGTGCTACCTTAACGTCAATTGAGAATTCCTTTATTAGGCGATTGCTAAAACTACCTGCAAGTACCCCTTTAATTCCGTTGAGATGGGATTTAGGTCTAGTTCCTATAGAAGAGATTATCCTGAACCGCCCACTCCTGTTTTGGAGACGTCTCTGGTCAACTCCCGAGCTTGCAAGCTATAGGCAGGATCTTGGTGACGTACTGTCAAGGGGGAATCTGGAAAAAATCCCTTGGTTAACTTATGTAAAGAACCTTTGCTACTCCATAGGGATGGGGGACCTATGGTCCGCGCCGGAAGTGACTAGTCGCTCACTTTCTAAGAATTCACTGCGGGAAGCACTACAATTGTATCGGAGGGAGATTTTACTGCATTCCTCTCTGGGCAGGCTTACCGACACCTTTCTGGACATTAAGTTTTGTCCCCAGTTTGAAGTTTTTTTGGATGTTATCCAACCCCCTTTGGCGAAGAAACTCTACATTCAGTTTAGACACGGTTCGTTACCATTGAGGGCTCTTACCTGCAGATGGTCTAATGCATCTGATCCCTTAAACACGTGTCCTGTATGCATTGATATTTGTGAAACAGAGCTCCATGCTGTTCTTTTCTGCCCTCTATATAACAAGGCAAGGAAGAAATGGATTATTCAGCTCTGCAAGTCCAAGGGTTTTAGGGACTATCAGGAGGTGTTTAGAATACTGAAGTATGACACTACCCCTTTAATAGTGTTTGCGACGGCCAAATATCTTCTTTCTATGTGGTTTACCCGGTCCAAAAAACTGCAATCTGTCACACAACCCTCCCGATCCTAGTGTTGCTACTTCCAAGAAGCTGTGGTGTAGCGAGAACACCGTGGGCCTTGGATCTAGTTTTAACAATTTATTTTTATGAAATTTTTATCTTTTGTTGGATTATACTCTATGCATTGTTAATTTAATCATGTTTTATTGTATATAATTATTTATGTCTTTTTATGGTATTTTACCGAAATAAAAGCTTGACTGACTGATTTTCAGTGGACCTTATGCTTTTTTTACACTTAGAGAAAAGTACTGCATTCTGTGCCTTTTGGTACCAAATCCAACATTCTGATAATGACTCCTTTAGTAGTGCAGTTCTCATTTTTTCCTACATGGCAACGCAGAACTGCTTCAGTGCACTTAAACAGTAGGATGTATTCCATCAGAGTTCCTAAAGTGCTTCCAATGATGGCCTAAAAACGTTGTTGTAAATCTTTAAAGAGGTTGCTCAACATCAGTATTGGCCTTAGAATGACATCAACCACGGATTCAATCATGGATTTGTGAAGTGCACTACTCACCCCGTGAGGGTCTCGAGGCGCTGGGGGGAAGAGGGGATTCGAGCAGCTCCGTCTCATCCAAAGAGCCAGGTCTTGAGGCTCTTCCCGAATGCTTGCAGTGTGGGGGTTCGTCTGATGTGGAGGGGGAGTTCGTTCCAGGTCTTGGACGCAATGTAGGAGAAGGCTCTTCAATTCTGGCTCTGCAGATGCGTGGGATTTTTGCCAGGACAAGGTTGGGGGCGTAGAAAGAGATTCTTTCGTTGAGCTATTGGGGTTCAGTGTTGTGGAGGGATGTATAGGTGTGAGTCAGCAGCTTGAAGGACCCTCTCTGTTAAACGGGGAGCCAGTGGAGGTCTCGTAGGTGCTGGGTGATGTGGTCTTGTCATGGGATGTTGAGGATGAGTCTGTCTGTGGCGTTCTGGATGGTCTGGAGTTTGAGGAGTAGAGATGTGTTGATTCCGGCGTTGAGGGTGTTCCCGTAGTCCAGTCTGCTTGTCATGAGTGCGTGGGTGATTGTCTTTCTGGATTGGAGGGGGATCAATTTGAAGTCTTGCGGAGGATGCTGAGGGTGTTGAATCATGTACAAAATACAGCGTTGACCTGTCAGTTCATGGTGAGGGAGGAGTCGCGTACGATGCTGATGCCGAGGTTGTGGGCGTGGTCCGTGGGTGTGAGAGGGTGCAGAGGGCAGTGGGCCACCAGGTGTTGTCCCATGTGGAGGGGGTGGATCCGAGGACGAGGACGCCCGTTTTCTCCAAGTTGAGCTTCAGGCAGCTGCTGCTCATCCAGGATGCGACGTCTTTCATTCCTTTCTGCAAACTGTGTCTGGTGATGTCGGGTTCCTTGGTGAGGGAGAGGATGAGCTGGGTGTCGGAAGTGTAGGATACTATGCTGAGTCCTTGTTTTCTGATGATGGTAGCGAGGGGAGCCATGTAGATGTTAAAGAGTGTTGGGCTGAGTGAGGATCCTTGGGGTACTCCACAGCTGATCTCCGTGGATTCGGAGAGGAAGGGCAGGAGTCTGATTTTTTTGAGTTCGGCCAGTGAGGAAGGAGTGGATCCAGTCTAGGGCAGTACCCTGTATGCCTGCATTGTGGAGTCTGGAGGTTAGTGTGCAGAGGGAGACAGTGTCAAAGGCTGCTGAGAGGTCTAGTAGGATGAGGGCATGTGAGAAAGTGCCCTCTTTCTTTCATGGTATGGCCCCACTTTTTGCTGAATTGCTGATGTACTTTGACTGAGTGTGCCCTGGGCTTCTGCCAATCAGGTACCCAGGGCCTGTGTTCCTTCCCTAAACCTGCATTGAAGCCTAAACCCAATTGGCATCTCTGGCCACATGTCAAACCCTGGTAAATGGTACCATAGGTACCCAGGGCACTGTGACCAGAGAAGGCCTCTAAGGGCTGCAGCACTTATTGTGCCACCATTAGAGGTCCTATACCCTTACACTCACACACTGCCTTTGCAGGCTGCGTGGCTTGGTGCAGAACAAAACAAAGAGTCGACATGGCACACATCCCTGTGTGCCATGCCCACAAACCACTGCCCAGGCATACATCAGTCACCCCTCTAGCTGGGTGCCCTATGCCAGTGGTGAGGGTACAGGTGCATGAGCCCTGTACCCCTACAGTCCATTTCTGGGCCCTGTAAGTGCAGTGTTGTCATTACGAACTCTACAGCACCATGATGGCTACACTGAAGACTGGGAAGTTTGGTATCAAACTTCTCAGCACATTAAACCCACACTGATGGCAGTGTGGGATTTAATGTAAAATGCACAACAGAGGGCATCTTAGAGATGCCCCCTGAAATTCGACCAACTTCTAGTGACCTGACTGAGTGGCTACGTAGGCTGCCACGACCAGACATGTTTCTGGACCCCTGGGTCGAGAGCCTGAAACAATGCACATCCTAGGATGAGGTGCCAATGCTCCTCACTCAGGATGGGCAGGGGTCACGAAGGAGAAGCTTCAAAGGGATGCCACCTTTGTGAGCCTCTCCAGACCATTTGCTGCTTTCAGCAACTGGTCCCCACTGGTTTTACCCCCCACTTTGGGCGGAAGAACCGGCGGGAAAAACAAGTGAGGAAGGGAGGTGTGCCCACCTCTGCCAACTCCACCCCTCAGGTGGGGGAGGTGGGGTGAAGCACAACCTCGAGTCCCGGCCATCTTGAGGATGGGGGGACCCAGCCTACCAGGGACAGGCTCCTGCCCCCCTCCCACAGGAGAGTGGCAGAATAGTGGGTGTACCCACTCCGGGGAAGGGACCCATTGGTCCCTGCCCTTTACCTACCTGTAACACCCCTAAATTTAGTATTTAGGGGGCACCCTGAACCTTGCTTCCTCAGATTAAAAACCACAAGAAAAGAAGATAAAAAGAAGGACTGAAGAGCCATGCAGAGCTAACAAGAGGATGATGCCCACTGACTTGGCCCCAGTCCTACAGACCTGTCGCCCCTGGGACCTGCTTTTGCGAAATACCAGCGTGTCCTGCAGCCAGCAACCTCACAAACCCCGGAGAACCTGCCTGCCTCCACTTCCAGGACTCTATCTCCCGAGAACACTGGACATGTTTAAACTGCAGCTTCTGGTGCCAGCCAGAGACCACAAATCCAGCACACTCTGCACTTGCCGACCCCGGCCCAAGCTCGAGTGAACCAACACCACGAGGAGGTCCCCCTGGCGATCCTGACCTGAGATCCGGTGACCCCTGACCTGCCTCAAGCCTCCTGACAACGCCTTCAGCCTCAATCCAGAGGACCCCCCTACCGCGACCAGAGCAGGTAAGAAAATCCGACGTCAAAAGGCACCACTGCACCCGACGCCCCACGGCCTTGTGTGCCCAAACCAACGGTGCCTAACCAACCCACGACATCCCAACTTACCCTTCGAAGAGGTGGTTGCACCCAGAAGGTCCTCGTCCCCGAGCCTGCAGTGTTTCTTTGTCCCGGAGAATCTCCATTGAAGTCAACAGGGAACCCGACCTCAAAACAGCACCCGGCTCTAGAAAAAGAAAGAAAGGAGATGGGTTTAGCACCCATCAATGGTGGCAGCAGTCCAAGAAATAAGGACAGGGAGGAATCCTCTGATCCTAAAACCCCAAAGGGATTTTCCCTAAATTTGAGGAGGGTGATGATATCACAAAATGGTTCACAGCCTTTGAGAGGGCTAGTGAAATGAGAAAAGTGAAGAAACCTCTCTGGGGGCACTCCTGTGGGAACTGTTCTCTGGTAACCGCAGAGACAGGCTTCTGACCCTCTCTGGGCCAGATGCAGGGTCCTATGACATCATGAAGAGAACTCTGATTGAGGGATTTGGACTCACCAATGAGGAGTACAGAATTAGTTTAGTGGGAATCACAAAACCCGGAACCAGTCCTGGATTGATTTTGTAGACTACTCAGTAAAGACACTGGATGGTTGGTTAACTGGACACAATGTGCATGACTTTACTGGACTTTACAATTTGTTTAAGAAGGAACACATTTTAAGTAATTGCACAAATGAAAAATTACATCAGCATTTGGTAGACCTAGGTCTAATTTCTCCCCAAGAATTGGGAAAGAAGGCAGACCACTGGGTCAAGACTAGGGTGACTAGGACAACCACTGGGGGTAACCAGAAGAAAGTGGTTACAAAACATCCCCAGGGGAAAGATGGTGAGAATCCCCAAGATAAAAAGTCTGAGTCTTCCAAAGCGCCCCAAAAACCTGCACAGGGGTTGGGTCCCAAGCTACTCCCTATACTCCACAGCCCTATAGGAGGAAGAACTCTGATCCTTCAAAGACCTGGTGTAAACAACTGCAAGAAGGTGGGACACTCAACTGTCGACAAGTCTTGCCCTAGCAATAAGGCCCCTAGTTCTTCAAGTACAGCTTCTTCTGGTGTAGCAAGTCTACAGATGGGATCAACAGTGTGCCCAGAGCAAATCAGGATGCACACTGAAGCAGTTCTAGTTTCAGAGGGGGAAGTTGAGTTTGCCACTGTAGCTGTGTGGCCACCCAACTTAAAGAAATACTTACAGTACCCTTGGATTAATGGAACTAAGATAGAGGCTCTGAGAGATACAGGTGCCAGTGTCACTATGGTGAGAGACACACTGGTTTCCCCTGAGCAATATTTGATTGGGCGTACTTACCCAGTCACCAATGCTGACAGTGTTACCACTAATTATACAATGGCTATGGTGACATTAGACTGGGTGGGTTACTGGCCTGAAACAGGTAGTGGTCTCTCCAAAGCTACCAGCTGCATGTCTGCTTGGCAATGACCTGGAAACCTCAGCCTGGGCTGAGGTTGAACTAAAAACCCATGCAGCAATGCTGGATATCCCTCAATTGGTGTGTGTAAAAACAAGAGCACAGAGCAAAAGGCAGGGAGACAAAGTGTTGGAGCCTGAAAGAATTGCCCAACCTACCAAGAGAAAAGGTAAGAAGACTGGGGGACCAGCTTCTATACAGCCAAAGGATCAGGACCCCTCTACTCAGGGAGAGGACTTGGACACCCCAGAGGGAACTGAGCCCATGGAGCTTGACCCTTACCAGGTTGAACTCTTAGGCCCAGGGGGACCCTCTAGGGAAGAGCTGTGCCAGGGGCAGCATGACTGTCCCACTCTTGAACGCCCGAGGCAGCAAGCTATTTCAGAAGCAAAGGGAGATGTCAGTGGTACCCTCAGAGTTTATTGGGAAGAAGGATTACTGAACACTGAGGCAAGAGACCCCAATCCTGGAGCCACCAGGAGAGTAGTAGTGCCACAGAAGTACAGGGAGTTCCTCCTAACTTTAGCTCATGACATCCCCCTAGCTGGACATCTGGGCAAAACCAAGAGTTATGAAAGGCTAGTTAGCCACTTTTACTGGCCCAAGATGGACCAAAAGGTGAAGGAGTTTGTCAGCTCCTGTCTTACCTGTCAGGCCAGTGGCAAGACAGGTGGCCACCCAAAGCCCTCCCCCTGATACCACTGCCTGTGGTGGGGGTTCCCTTTGAAAGGGTAGATGTGGACATAATGGGTCCACTCGAACCTCCCACAGCCTCAGGGAACAAATTCATACTAGTGGTAGTGGATCATGCCACTAGGTACCCTGAAGCATTTCCCTTAGGACTTCTACAGCTCATGCAGTAGCCAAGGCCCTCATTGGTGTCTTCACCAGGGTAGGGTTTCCTAAGGAGATGGTTTCAGACAGAGGTTCCAACTTCATGTCTGCTTACCTCAAACACATGTGGAAAGAGCGTGGAGTGCAATACAAGTTTACTACACCCTATCTCCCACAAACCAATGGCCTTGTTGAGAGATTCAACAAGACATTGAAAGGTATGATTATGGGTCTTCCTGAGAAACTTAAAAGGAGATGGGATGTCCTCTTACCATGCCTGCTTTTCACTTACAGAGAAGTGCCACAGAAAGGAGTAGGTTTCTCACCCTTTGAACTTCTGTTTGGCCATCCTGTAAGGGGACCACTCTGTCTTGTAAAGGAGGACTGGGAGAGGCCTCTCTAAGAACCCAAACAAGATAGTGTGGACTATGTGCTTGGCCTAAGGTCCAGAATGGCTGAGTACATGGAAAAGGCATCC
This sequence comes from Triturus cristatus, assembly GCF_964204655.1. Lineage (NCBI taxonomy): Eukaryota > Metazoa > Chordata > Amphibia > Caudata > Salamandridae > Triturus > Triturus cristatus. The sequence continues at coordinate 736,400,763 of NC_140585.1, forward strand.
AAGAATCTTGAGGTTAGCCAGGAGCTTCAGAAGCACTGGTATGACCAACAAGCTGCACTGGTTGAATTTCAACCTGGGCAACAGGTGTGGGTTTTGGAGCCAGTGGCACCAACGGCACTCCAGGACAGATGGAGTGACCCTTACCCTATCCTAGAGAAAAAGAGTGAGGTCACCTACTTAGTTGACCTGGGCACAAGCAGGACACCCAAAAGGGTTATCCATGTGAACCGCCTAAAGCTCTACAATGACAGGGCTGACATCACCATGCTGATGGTGACTGATAAGAAACAGGAAGCAGAAAGTGAACCTCTCCCTGACCTCCTCTTCTATAGCCCAAAAGATGGGTCAGTGGATGGAGTTTTCAGACACCCTCTCTGCCCAACAGCAGACTGACTGCAAGCAAGTCTTGCAACAGTATGCTAAGCTCTACTCTTTGTCCCCTGGTCTGACAAACTGGTGTACCCATGATGTGGACACTGGTGACAGTGCACCTGTCAAAAGCAACATCTATCGACAGTCAGACCAAGTCAAGGAAAACATCAGAGCTGAAGTCAGCAAGATGCTGGAGTTAGGGGTTATTGAACCCTCCGAGAGCCCCTGGGCTAGCCCAGTGGTTCTGGTCTCCAAACCTCACCCACAGGGTGGAAAGATAGAGATGAGGTTTTGTGTGGACTATAGAGGGCTCTACTCTGTCGCCAAGACAGATGCTCACCCTATCCCAAGAGCAGATGAGTTGATAGACTAATTGGGGACAGACACATTTCTAAGTACCTTTGACTTAACTGCATGGTACTGACAGATTGGCATGGCCCCTGAAGCAAAAGAGAAAACAGCATTTTCCACACCTGATGGGCACTATCAGTTCACTGTCATGCCCTTTGGTTTAAAGAATGCCCCTGCCACCTTCCAGAGGTTGGTGAATCAAGTCCTTGCTGGGTTGGAGTCCTTTAGTGTAGCTTATCTTGATGATATTGCTGTCTTTAGTTCAACCTGGCAAGATCACCTGATCCACCTTGGGAAGGTTTTAAAGGCCCTGCAAACTGCAGGCCTAACTATCAAGGCACCCAAATGCCAGATAGGGCAGGGCACTGTGGTGTACTTGGGCCACCTTGTTGGTGGAGGCAAGGTACAGCCCTTACAGCCCAAGATCCAGGCCATCCTGGACTGGGCAGCTCCAACAAACCCTGACCCAAGTCAGGGCATTCCTTGGCTTGACTGGGTACTACATGAGGTTTGTGAAGGGATATGGGTCCATTGTGACCCCCCTCACAGAACTCACCTCCAAGAAAATGCCCACAAAGGTTAACTGGACAGTTAGTTGCCAAAAGGCTTTTGACACCCTGAAATAAGCAATGTGCTCAGCACCAATTCTGAAGGCTCCAGATTATGCCAAGCAGTTCATAGTGCAGACCGATGCCTCTGAGCTAGGGATGGGAGCGATCCTGTCCCAGACCAATGATGAAGGTCAAGACCAACCTGTTACTTTTATAAGCAGAAGGCTTCTCCCCAGGGAGCAGCGTTGGAGTGCCATTGAGAGGGAGGCCTTTGCTGTGGTTTGGTCCCTGAAGAAGTTGAGACCACACTTGTTTGGTACTCACTTCCTAGTTCAAACTGATCCCAGACCTCTCAGATGGCTAATGCAAATGAAAGGGGAAAATCCTAAACTGTTGAGGTGGCCCATCTCCCTACAGGCAATGGACTTTGAAGTGGAACACAGACCTGGGTCTGCCCATGCCAATGCAGATGGACTTTCCAGGTTCTTCCACTTAGACAATGAAGACTCTCTACGGCAAGGTTAGTCTCATCATCTTTTATTGGGGGGGGGGTTATGTGAGAAAGTGCCCTCTTTCTTACATGGTATGGCCCACTTTTTGCTGAATTGCTGATGTACTTTGACTGAGTGTGCCCTGGGCTCCCTCCAATCAGGTACCCAGGGCCTGTGTTCCTTCCCTAAACCTGCATTGAAGCCTAAACCCAATTGGCATCTCTGGCCACATGTCAGCCCCTGGTAAATGGAACTACAGGTACCCAGGGCACTGTGATCAGAGAAGGCATCTAAGGACTGCAGCACTTATTGTGCCACCCTTAGAGGTCCTGTACCCTGACACTCACACACTGCCTTTGCAGGCTGTGTGTCTTGGTACAGAACAAAAGAAAGAGTCGACATGGCACACATCTCTGTGTGCCATGCCCACAAACCACTGCCCTGGCATACATCAGTCACCCCTCTATCTGGGTACCCTATGCCAGTGGTGAGGGTACAGGTGCATGAGCCCAAGTCCATTCCTGGGCCCTGTAAGTGTTGTGTTGCCATTAAGAGTATATGGTGCTGGGAGTTTGTCATTACGAACTCCACAGCACCATGATGGCTACACTGAAGACTGGGAAGTTTGGTATCAAACTTCTCAGCACATTAAACCCACACTGATGCCAGTGTAAAATGCACAACAGAGGGCATCTTAGAAATGCCCCCTGAAATTCGACCAACTTCTAGTGACCTGACTGAGTGGCTGTGTAGGCTGCCACCACCAGACATGTTTCTGGACCCCTGAGTCGAGAGCCTGCTGCTCTCGGGGGCCTGCAACAATGCACATCCTGGGACGAGGTGCCAACGCTCCTCCCCCAGGATGGGCAGGGGTCACGAAGGAGAAGGTTCAAAGGTATGCTGCCTTTGTGAGCCTCTCCAGACCATTTGCTTCTTTCAGCAACTGGTCCCCATTGGTTCTACCCCCCATCTTTGGGCGGGAGAACCGGCAGAAAAAACAAGTGAGGAAGGGAGGTGTGCCCACATCTGCCAACTCTACCCCTCAGGTGGGGGAGGCGAGGTGAAGCACAACCTCGAGTCCCCGCCATCTTGAGGATGGGGGGACCCAGCCAACCAGGGATAGCCTCCTGCGCCCCTCCCACAGGAGAGTGGCAGAATAGGGGGTGTACCCACCCCAGGGAAGGGACCCATTGGTCTTTGCCCTTTACCTACCTGTAACACCCCTAAATTTAGTATTTAGGGGGGCACCCTGAACCTTGCTTCCTCAGATTAGAAACCACAAGAAAAGAAGATAAGAAGAAGGACCGAAGAGCCGTGCAGAGCCAAAAAGAGGACGACGCCCACTGACTTTGCACCAGCCCTACAAGCCTGTTTCCCCTGGAACCTGCTTTTGCCAAATCCCGGCGTGTCCTGCAGCCAGCAACCTCACAAACCCCGGAGGACCTGCCTGCCTTCACTTCCAGGACTCTATCTCCCGAGAACACCGGACGTGTTTAAACTGCAGCTTCTGGTGCCAGCCAGAGACCGAGAATCCAGCACACTCTGCACCCACCGACCCCGGCCCGAGCTCGAGTGAACCAACACCACGAGGAGGTCCCCCCCGGTGATCCTGACCCGAGATCCGGTGACCCCTGACCTGCCTCAAGCCTCCTGACGATGCCTGCAGCCTCAATCCAAAGGGCCCGCCCTACCGTGACCAGAGCGAGTAAGAAAATCCGACGTCAAAAGGCACCCATTCGCCTGACGCTCCACGGCCTTGTGTGCCCAAACTAATGGTGCCTAACCAACCCATGACATCCCAACTTACCCCTCGAAGTGGTGGTCGCACCCAGAAGGTCCTCGTCCCCGAGCCTGCAGTGTTTCTTTGTCCTGGAGAATCTCCATTGAAATCAACAGGGCGCCCGACCTCAAAACAGCACCCTACACCCGGCCGCCCTAGTGCCGCTGAGGGTGCACCTTTGGTGCTACTTTGGTCCTCAACTTGTTCTGAGATCAACCCTAGGAGCTTTGCTCCCACAACCCTGTGGCCCGCTTGCCAGCAGCCACCAACTGGAGCCCCCCTATCCTCCATAGGATAACATTGGGGCTTAACACTCTGCACCCGGCCGTCCTAGTGCAGCTGAGGGTACAACAACAGTGCATCACTGACCCTGGGAGACCCCTGAGTCTAACCCCAGAACCCCAACTCCAAAGACCGAATACTTACCTCGAAACCGATAACCTGCTTTTCCTCATAGGATAATATTGACACTTTTTCTCCCAAAAAGTTTCCAAGTGTCGACTTTTGAAAGCTAAGAATATTCTTTAAAAATCGCACAAATAACTAAAACGCATTTTCTCAACTGTTTTTGGGACATGTCCCAGTGCTGAATCTAGGTATCCAGCACTGAGTAGGAAAAGTAACGTAAGAGTAACTTACCTGTGAATTGAATTTCCTTCCATAGGATAACATTGGTGGTTCTCTTGGAAAGGTTTCTGTGTCAACTTTTGAAACACATGAATATTCTTTAAAAATCGTACATCTGACTAAAACACATTTTCTCAACTGTTTTCAGGAAATGTCCCAGTGCTAAATCTAGGATCCAGCATTGTGTTACAAAAAGTAATCCGAAAAGTAACTTACCTGTAATTTATTGAAAAAGCCTATTCATTTGAATGTACTATCCCTGCTAAGTGTTTCAAACTGCTTCCTTAACTGTAAACCAAAACCAGTATAATTTCTACTGCATTTTTGAACTGTATTACAAACAAAGTATCATATTACTGCAAAGTATTTATATGCTTACCTGTGCCAGGCTTGCTTGGTTCTAGAAAAATAAAACAACAGTATATATTTTATACAACAACAATTGGCCTAGAGTTCAGTTCTTGAGTGTGTGACTTCATGTGCTGACTGAGTGTGTACATCAAATGCTTAACACTGTCCTCTGATACTGCCTTACTACTCGACCAAGCTACCACTTTAGAGAGTAAGGTTCTATCTAACTTTAACCTCTGTCTACCTTTGGGGACTCTTGGACTCTATACACACTGTACCTCACTTTAATGCAGCATATATAGAGCCAGTTTCTTACAGGGCAGGCATGTGGCCTTGGTCAAGCAGGATGTGGATGTTGTTTGTGGCAGGTAGAAGGGCCGTCTCAGCACTGTGGTTACTGTGGAATCCAAATTGGGAAGTAACAAGGATCGAGTTGGATTCAATGAAGTTTGTGAGCTGGTTGTTGACAATCTTCTCGGTGACTTTGGCTGCGAAGGGGAGGAGAGAGATGGGTCTGTAGTTCTTGCGGTCCATTGGGTCTGTGGGGGGCTTTTTGAGGTGGAGGGGGCTTGCCTTCTGCGCATTTTCAGTCGTCAGGGAACATGCCTGTTTCGAGGGTGCAGTTGATAGCGCATCGTAGTTCTGGTGCTATAGCGGAGGTGGCTCTGTGGAAGATGTGCGGCGAGCAGGAGTCAGTGGGGGCTCCTGAGTGTATGCTCCTCATGGTCTCAGCGGTGTCTTCTGTGGTGACAGGGGTCTAGGCAGTGATGGTAGGCTGGGTGGTGTTGCTGGTGGTAGGTCTGGTGTTGGTACCTTGGTTCCATTCGTTGAAGCTGAGTTTGTTGCAGAGGTCCTGGGAGGGAAGGACATAGGAGGATTCCCTGGGGGGTTTGGTGAATTCTTTTATGAAACTGAAGAGATCCTTAGAGTTGCGGGAGTTGGAGAGGATTCCATCTTGGATGAAGTTCTTCTTCATGGTTCTGATGAGTTTGTGGTGTTCTGTCATGGCGGTTTTGTAGGTGGTGTGTGCTTCCAAGGTTTGGCTGTTCCTGAAAGCTTTCTCGAGTCGTCAGCACGTGTGCTTGGATTCTCGGGGGTCAGTGGTGAACCAGGTGGCTTTTGTGCTGCATTGTCTGTTAAAGTTCTGAAGGGGGGGCGAGTGTGTTTGCGCAGTCAGTGATCCATCTGTGGAGTTCGTTGGCTGCAGAGTTGGCGTCGGTCGTGGTGGGTGGAAGAGCGCGGTTGAGGGCAGAGTTGAGGTGCTCTTCGGCGATCTTGCTCCAGTTCCTGCACGGGGTGTGTGGTGTAGGCTTTTGTGCAATTGATTTCGAGAAGAAGTGGACGCAGTGGTGGTCGATCCAGAGGAGGTACGTGGTGTGGCTGAAGTGAATGTTGTTTCCTCCTGCAAAGATGGTGTTGACGGTGTGCCATGCCTTGTGTGTGGGAGTGGAGGCAAGCAGACTCAGTCTGATGTTGGCGAGGTTGTCCAGGGGGGCGGTGGAGTTGGGAGTCTCTGAGGTTGTCGAGGTGGAAATTAAGATTTTCGAGAAGTACGTAGTCCATGGATCTGAGGGCGTGGGGCGCAATGAGGTCTGCAAATGTGGTGGTGACTGTGGTGTGCGGTCCGGGAGGTCGGTAGGCGAGGGTGCCACGTAGAGTCATTCTGGGGTTGATCTGGAAATGGAGGTGTTGCATTGGGGACGAGAAGTTGTTTGTGCTGGCTGTAGTGAGTTGGTGGGAGTTTTTGTGTACGATGGTGAGTCCACCTCTCGGGTGGTTGGGGCATCGTTCCTCTGGATCTTGAACCCATCAGGGATGGTGGTTGCGATGTCGGTGCAGAGCTGGCATTGGTCCAGGTCTCTGTGAGGAAGGCGAGGTTGGGCGAGAGGGTGTTGAGGAGGTCCCAGATTTCTACTGCATGTCTGTGCGGGGAGCGTACATTGAGAAGGATGCTGCTCAGGGGTTTGGGTGCACTGGCATCCTGTGGGTTGGTGGTAGCAGTGGGGGTCCGGAGGTGGGGAAGGTGCAGCAGCAGTGTCGGCAGGAGAACTGTCCTTGATTCGTGTTCGGTGTTGATAGCTGGCAGTTGTTGTTTCTTCTGGGGTTGAGTGCGTGAAGGGTTGCTGAGTCATAGCGGCGGCGGGTTAGAGGACCAGGGTCCCTGGCGCTGATCACGGTCTGGTCACGGACGGGCGCAGACAAGCTTGCCTTTGGCACAGCTGCACAGCGGCATGATTAAGTTGGGTTCTGGGGAGGGAGAGCAGCTGGGAGGTGGGTGTGGGAAGACGCAGGGAAGGAGGGGCTGTGGGGCAGCAGCAGGGGAAGGGAGTGAAATGGAAAACCGAGCAGTGAAAAGGAGGCACAGGAAGGGGAAAAAAGACACAATAAAGGCACAAAGAGAAAAAAAAGAAAGCGAGGCACAATAAAGGCACAGAGAGAAAAAAGAGAAAATGAGGCTCAATAAAGGCACAGAGTGAAAAAAGAGAAAAAAGGCACAGGGAAAAAAAAGCAACAGAAAAGGAACAAAATGAGGCACACACAGACAGGCAAAAGCTACAGAAGGCTGGCAGAGCGGACCAGCAGAATAGCAAAGCTCTCCCACTGGACCACCAGGGATGCAGTGCAGGCAGGAGCCTGCGGGTGGAGGAGGGCCTCGAACACCTTACCTGGAAGGCAGAAGGTTTGGGTGGCAGAGGAGCAATGACGGTGCTGCACGAGGGGAGAGCAGTTTACCAGGCCTTGCTCACCCTGTCGCGCAGCAGTCACCCTTAAGTAGGGGTTGAGGGGAGGGAGAGCAGCAGGGAGGTGAGAGCGGGAAGACACAGAGGGGGGAGGGACTGCGTGGCAGCAGCGGCGGGGAAGGAAGTGAAGTGGAAGACCGGGCAGTGAAAAGGAGGCACATAAAGGGAAAAAAAGACACAGTAAAGGCACAAAGAGAAAAAAAGTGAAAGCGAGGCACAATAAATGCACAGAGAGGAAAAAGGGAAAATGAGGCAAAATAAAGGCACAGAGAGAAAAAAGAGAAAACGAGGCACAATAAAGACACAGAGAGAAAAAAGAGAAAAAAGGCACAGAGGGAAAAAGGCAAGAGAAAAGGCACATAATGAGGCACACACAGACAGGGAATAGCTACAGAAGGCTGGCAGAGCAGACCAGCAGGAGAGCGAGGCTCTCCCACTGGACCACCAGGGATGAGGCAAAGGCAGAAGCATGCGGGTGGAGACGGAGCTCAAAGACCTTACCTGGAAGGCAGAAGGTGCTGGGGGCAGATGCGCAACGACTTCACATCTATGATATCACCCGGAAACTCCTCTCCAGAGTTACAGATTCCGTATCATTAATGACTGTGGGGAGGGAGGTTACAATAGAAATAACAGGATCACAATTTGATCAGGGATCACAAGTAGGACAAGTAGGTGGGGAAATCAGTAATTTGGTTCCAAATTTTCTCACTATTAATGTCCACCTGCTTCTAGCAGGTAGTGTACCTAGGAGAGTGTTATGGGATAATAAAGGATTTGCAGCTATCAGGCCAGGGTAGCATTATTGGATTAGTAAAGGGTTTCCAGGGTTCAGGGAAGTGTAGCGTTAATGGGTGGTAAGCAGATTTTAGGTTTCAAGACAGGGTAGTGAGGTTTTTTATGGTTTAATGAAAGGTTGAGTTAATAGGTAAAACACACAAGATGATGGACGGAATGTTGCACATTGGCAAAACATTCACCCCCAGTCACAGATCTGGGTTATTTTGCTCACCACGCCACCCAGTTCCGACATGGCCATATGCAAATCAGTCTTGACCCTGTGCCTCGTGGGAACAGTCCAGCCCGAACTGCCAAGCCATATCTTCCCTGGACTGGAATCAAGCATCCTAGGACCGGTTTCAGGGTTTCACCCCTCTTCAGCAAGGATAGCTTGACTCCAGTGGCGTAGTGAGCACGGGACCCACGTCTGGGCATACCCTTCCCACATAGGGCGAACAGCAAAACACACAAGATGATGGACGGAATGTTGCACATTGGCAAAACATTCACCCCCAGTTACAGATCTGGGTTAAATCCATCGTTATTTTGCTCACCACGCCACCCCAGTTCAGACATGGCCATATGCAAATCAGCCTTGACCCTGTGCCTCATAGGAACAGTCCAGCCCGAACTGCCAATCCATGTCTTCCCTGGACTGGAATCAAGCATCCTAGGACCGGTTTCCGGGTTTCACCCCTCTTCAGCCAGGATAGCTTGACTCCAGTGGCGTAGTGAGCATGGGACCCACGTCTGGGCATACCCTTCCCACATAGGGCGAACAGCAAAACACACAAGATGATGGATGGAATGTTGCACATTGGCAAAACATTCACCCCCAGTTACAGATCTGGGTTTAATCCATCGTTATTTTCCTCACCACGCCACCCCAGTTCAGACATGGCCATATGCAAATCAGTCTTGAAGCTGTGCCTCATGGGAACAGTCCAGCCCGAACTGCCAAGCCATCTCTTCCCTGGACTGGAATCAAGCATCCTAGGACCGGTTTCGGGGATTCAAAATGACATTGTTCTGCATTCTGTCCCTCAACTGTTGTTTTTGCATTTGAGTTAATAGGTAGAATGGGTTTCAAAGGCAGAGGAATGGGTAGTGCTAAGGGGTGTTAAGCAGTTTTTAGGGTTCAATGAAGTGCAGGGTTAAGAGATAATAATACATGTTTAGTGTTCAGAAAGGGGAACCATTAAGGGGCATTAAGGGTTTGTAGGGATCAGGGGAGAGTAATGTTATGGAGTAGTAAAGGTATTTTAGGGTTAAAGGATGGGTAACTGTAATGGGTTTTAAGGGTTTTTAGGCTTCTTGATGGGTATCGTTAGGGGGTAATAAAGGGTTTCTATGGTTCAGGGAAGGGTTGTATTAAGAGGGTTTGTGGGATGCTAGGGTGCAGGGGTGGGTGGTGTTAAGGGATAATAGGGATCAAGGAAGTGTAGCATTAAAGGGCAGTAAGGAGGTTGTAGGGTTCAGGGAAGAGTGATGTTAAGGGGTAGTAAGAAGTCTTCAGGGATTGTAGCTGCAAATGGTAGTTTGGGGTTTTGGGGCTCAGTGTTGGGTAACGTTTAGGAGTAGTAGAGAGATATTATTGTTAAGATTACAGTAGTGTTATGGGATGGTAAGGGGCTTTGGGAATGCAGGCATGGGTAGCATTAAGGGTATACTAAGGACATTTTAGTCTTCACAAAAGGATAGCGAGGGGTATAGGAGAGTAGGGTTCAGGGTTTAGGTGTGTAGCATTGAGGGACAGTAAGGGGCTTTCAGAGTCCAGGAAAGGGTAGTGTTCATTTGAACTAAGGAGATTTTAGGTTCAGTGAGGGTAGCTAGGATTTGGAGATGGGTAAGGGTAAGGATTAGTATGGGATTTTTAGGTTTCAGTGAAGGGTAGCGTTCAGGTGTAGTAATTAGTATGTACAGTTCAAGGAAAGGAAGTGTTAAGAGTCAGTAAGGAGTGTTTAGAGTTCCGCATGGTAGCATTAAGGATTAGTAAGGGTTTTTTATGAATCAGGGATTGGTAGCATTATGTGATATTAACATGTTTCAGTGTTTAGGGGTGGGTAGTTTTAAAGAGTTTTAAGGTATGTATGTATGTATGTATGTTGTATTTCTATAGCGCAAATCCAGCTAAAAGGTAGAGGTAATGGAGCAATGTACAGGGACAAAGACAAGCATAAAGGAACAAGTGATGTGAGAGGTAGCTGGTTTGTGGACGGTTAATACATTGTGATGTAATGTTCTTTAACTGTGTGTGTCTTCAACTCTTTCTTAGATTAGAGCAGCATTGGGTGGGGGGTCCTGATGGATATAGGGATGTTGAACCAGGTTCTGGCTGCATAGATGGGAAATGCCTGCTGCCTTGTTTTTTCTTGTTTACACTTCTTAATCTGATGGTGCCCTGGCTGCAGGTGTGGAGAGCTTGTCTGCAAGACAATCCAGGGTGCTGGTCATGGTGGCTTTATAAATGATGCACCTGTTTTTGAAGATAACGCAGTCATTTAGGGGAGGCAACAGGATTCCATCAGGATGGAGTGATGTGGTCATCTCCCTTGAGGCCCTGGAGCTGCAGGTGTGTCAATTTGGAGTCTACAAGGTCATAGAGCAGAGTTTTACCACCATACAAATGCAAGAGTACAAGGGCTTGAACAGCAGTTCTCAAGTCATTTTCTGAAAGAAATAGTTTAATTTTCTTTAGAAGAGAGAGCTGGTACCAGGCCATATGTGTGTTTTTTCGTTTTGGTAATTTTTTCCTCGATGATTTTGTTTTGGTAATATTTTCCTCGATGATGAGACTAGTGTTCAGGGTGAATCCAAGCAACTTGGCATTTGCTGCGAGTAAGGGGTCAAAACTGTCAACGTTTATGTTGTTGAGCCACGTTTGTCCATGGAAAACAACAGGAATTGTGTCTTGGCGTTGTTGAGCTTTGGGTAAGCGCTGAACATTCAGGTCTGGATGATGTGCAGGCAAGTTTGAGGTGTTGAATGTCTGAAGCAGATGAGACTTCAAAGCAGAGTTGTGTATCATTAGTCTACAGTTGGATCTTTTTAAAAATTTTATTTAGCAAACATGATGCATAATAATATAATTTTAACAAATAATTACAATTAATAGCAGCAAGAAGCTAACTTCTACAGTGTTGAATATATAAAAGTAAATGACAGTTATCAAGCAATCCCCTTGTTCATCTGCAAATATCTTTTTTCGGTTTCTTTTCTAACCATAAGTGTATATGAAAAAATATATAAAGTATGAGTATATATATTCACAATACAGACAAGAGAAAATACATTGTGGTAGGTAAAATCCAGTTAGACTTTCTGCTAACTCCTAAGATTCAAAATAGCTTTTAAAAAACTTGCAACATTAAAAATTATAAATTCATTCGACAGCATCTTTAAAAATATGAATGTGGGTGGTACTTGAGAGCATCCTTTGTTCTTCAATAGCGGGATGATAAAAGCTCTTATGGGCTCAATAATAAAATCTGCAAAATATCACAAAATGTAGCGTATCCTGTGGAGACACATTGTCACAGTCGCAGGGACCCAAGGACTGAAGATCATAACATTCCACTGGGGAGAGCTACAATGAGTGCAAAAGATTTCATCTAAACCTGGTGAGGAGAAAACAGTCCATTTTGTTTTTGACAAGGGTGAGGTAGGACTTTATCGGCTGAGTCATAGTCAACAGCACATACCTCTGGACGGTGGGTTTCACCAATTCAATCGCCACTCTATACGTAGGTCTTCGTACTAAAAAATCGTCCTTCACCCACTTTCTGTCCGATTTGCATATGCTATCAGGGTTGATAAAAAGTTCCTCTCTCCCCAGATAAAGGAAACAATCCTTAATGTGTTTAATCCAAGGGATTTTAAAACATTGATCAAGCAAAATGCAATCCTTTCAAAATCAATCTATTCAGACTGAGTTCCTCCTTGGTCCACAATTTAATCACCCAGCAAAGGAAGTAGCAATAATAAGTCTCTAAGATCCCATACAGAATACCTCACAATCTATCCCAGTTTGCCCTATTGTATGCCGATGTAAGGTCCATAAAGGCCAGAACAACAGATTTGAGGCAAGCAACTGTATATTTGTTGACAACCAGGGACAGGTTCAGGCACTGGTCAGTGGTAGACTTCCCTTGTCTGAAACCATTTTGCAGGTCTGAAATAATGTTATTCTCCTCCACCCAACTAGATAGTCTTACCAACAATACTCACCTCAAAACCTTTATGACAGAGTCAATAAGGGATATAGGTCTGTAACATTGCGGATGGTCCATATCACCTTTTTTGAAGACAGGAACTATAACTGAAGGGCACCAAGAAAGAAGGGGACACTCCTTGGCCACCGTATTAAGGATCTCAGTCAATACTGGGCCCCAAACCACATTCTCACTAAGGTACAAATCTGAGAGAATTCCGTTCGGCCCCGGGGCCTTCTTGTTTTTAAGGCCTAGAATTCCCTGGGTGACCTCCACTGAGTTAAATTCCAGATACAACCTTTCTGACATGGTCATCTTTAGCTCAACTGCCTCTGCTTGGGGCGAATAATTGTATATACCTTCAAAATGAGAGACCATTGGTTAGCAGCAATATGATGGTAAAAGGCAACATCATTTGCCTGCGCAAAACATAGTTGGTTAGCAATAAGCCAAAAAGTCAATCTACTCTTCCACGTGCTTGCTTGTGCTAGGTCATCCCAAGCGTGTTCCCTCCGGGCATTTTTGCACTTTTTTAATTTAGACTTATAATTCGAACAAAAAGTTGTAACAAGCTCTCGATCTCTAGGGTTAGGTTTTAGTGCACTCTTTAGGTAAGTAAGGCCTTTGAACATCTAGGATCAAACCATCTGCGGGCAGGGGGAGTTAAGTTAGTTACTGGAAGGTGTAAGAGTGCTACTACCTTGTTGGAAATGTTGCCAAAGGCCGCTAGGATTGCCTAATCAGTAGCAGACAGTCCTAAACAGTTAGCAAAATCCTGCACACAGCTATGAAGTTTGTTTAAAGCATTCAGGCTCCACCTTCTCCCACCTTAGGCGCCTTCCATGATTAGTTGGGGAATAGGTTCCTAATGCCCCTGGCTCTAGGTAAAATGGGCCACCACCAACTCAGAGTAAGGAAAACAGAATTGTGATCACTAAAAACACTATGTGATATGTTAAAGCTAAATATCAGTAAAATAAAAAGGGCAGAAACAAAACTTAAATCCATATTGGGAAAAGTAGGGTGAATTTGCGATGATGGAGAGTTAGCCAACTTGTCCAGTGAGCAAACTAAATTGTTGTTTAAGATATTATTTAGTTCCATGCCTTCTCTTGAATGTTCCATGTGCAATCCTTTTTGGTCCCTACAAGAATAGTTTTTAGTTATGGAATCACCAGCAATAATTAAGTTGGGGAAGCCGACCCTATTCCAGGTAATGAATCAATAAAAGAACTCAGGAATGGAATTTTAGAACAATTTTGTGAGCCTGGTTTCACATTATAGAAATGTAATAAATAAAATGCAGGGGGACCAGGCAAAACCATTCCTAATGCTTGTAAAACAGAACAGCCAGAATGTAATTCATTAACCCGTACTTCAACTACCAATGAAATATAAATCACTAGTCCCTCTTTCACCCTACCAGAGCTCAAATCAGCAGCCGGGATCAAATACACTTTATAACCCTCCAAAAAGATAGATTTGAAGTCTCCCATTTTTCCTGTAAGCATATCAAATTGAGTTTTCTGATAAGTGCCAGTTCGGGTTGATAACTTTGGAGGCAATTTCAGCAGTGTTCCAGCTTAACAAGTGAAAGTCATTAAGGTTACACACAGCGGGACCTTCCAGGTAATGAACAAAAAAACAGTCAACAAGGGGAATGTCTGGGGTAAGTGATGAAACAAAATTTTCCAGTCAATCACAAGTTTCCAAGGAGCTCTAAGGGGTATATCAATTGACAAATACCAAAGACATCGTTGCGGGGAGCTTCATAGGTGGGAGGTGACCCAGACGTGTCACTTGTTTCCAAGGTGCAGAAAAATAACCTCCAGCTTACAGAAAAAACTTAACCGCAGGGCCTGAATTGAAGGCAGATTGCCAGGTCTGAAGCAGCTGATAGCAGCCAGAACTTGTGCTGCTTCCATAGGGTGATTAAAGTTGACCACCACAGAGTCCCCCTCAAAGGCTTCACGGCTTTCCCCAGCTAGCTCACTCTTCTCACCATATTTATCCACTTGTGTAAATGAGCACCTACGTTGGAGAGTGAGCCAATCCAATGGGTCACCTAATTTTTTAACTGAACATAGGACTCACTTGTGCCATAGGTCGGTGGCGATACTTTTCCAAGAATCACTACACATGGATTTGCAGCAAGTAGCAATGCAATAACAACCTCACTCTTTGAGTATACTGAGCGATCCAGAGAAATACATGGGGGAGGGATGGAAGGAACGAAGGGCGATAAAACTAAATGAGCAGTCTCCCTTGAGGATATGTCCTTGCTACTAACCATAGGTTGCCGCAGGAAGATGAAGTGCTTTACGTAGCGCTGGGCTTTCTTGCTCCTGGCCTCTCCTCACAACAGTTTGGTTTCTGGGACACAAAGTTCCGATGCAGAAAGGATGGTACTGGGTCCACCTAGTTAAAAGATTAAAGTAATTCTAACATGCATTTAAGGCATACAAATTGAATCCATGAGATAACAGGATCCGAGGTCCTCCGTAAAAGAATTCACTGATGAGTTTTTGAATGATAGCGATTTCTAAGTCACAAAGCTCTAGAGATTCAAACCACTAATCATGTGCTCTGGGTGGATTACTATCAAGTCAAAGCTGTGCAAGGCAAATTCTGGCTGTAACTACTACAGCAAAAACTTTCCTTCATATTTCATAGGCAATTATGGATAAACCCAAGAATTATTGACTTTAAAGATATTTGAAGTGGGTTATTAACTAATCTGCTCACATCCTGAAATATTGCATCCAAGTATCCTTTATTTTAGAGCAGTAAATGAAAGCATGAATAGTGTCTGACCTGATCACCCTGCACAGAAAGCACAAAGGGTTGTCAGCGGCTACAAGAATGAAGTATTTTGGGCATGTAGTACATATCCTTTAGCATCTTAGAATGTTTTGATTTTTAGCTATGATACGTTGAGTACCTTATGTCCTATTAAAAGCTTTTAATAATCTCATCCTTGCTAATAGCCGACCCTGTTTTATCTGATCATTTATTTGCTAGTTGGGGCATATTATTTGGTATTTGTTCTAGAAAGATGTTTTGTTTCCAACCAATAATCCTCTTACCAGTTTTGATAACCAGCAGGTCAATATATGGAAATGATTCAATGTTTAACCTTGGCACTGAAATGTATGCAAAAAAACCCTCACACGTGTGTACATATATATATTGTTTTTAAACCTGTAGATAGATCTTTGTGTTAATCATTGAAAGAGCTAAAAGTTTGGAACATTGTTCCAATAAATAGCTGACCCACATGGTGAAGTGTGGAACTGGATCATAAATCAACAAAGGTATCATTTGAAAAACGTGGATTATGTCAGAGGGAAACATATCAATTAATTTTAGATATAGTGTAGTTGTAGACCATTAATAAGTATGAATGACAAGGGACTTAAATCTTGTTCATTCATGTAGGTAGGGTCAAACATTTTTAGAGATAATGCAAGTTCATCATAAAGGGTCCATAGTAGGGTCAGATTGATTTTAAGGCTAAGTAATTATGAGAATCTAGACAAGAAAGCTGACCAATAATAACATTTGAAACAAGGAAGAGTCCATCCTCGCCGGGAAAGTGAAGCTGGAGATATCAGATAGACATGCAAGGTTTTTCATGCTGCCATACAAATTGTGAAAAGCTGAGTCAATATTCTTAAAGAAAGCAGAGGGTACAACCAAGGTAAGGCTTTGAACAGAAATACAAATTTATGCAGTATTGTTATTTTAATAACATTACATTTTCCTTAGAGCCATAGTGGGAGCCGTCTCCAGTTTTTCAAAGTAGCCACATGGACGTCAGTTGGGACACATAATTAAGTTTAAACATATTGTCAATTTGAAATGATAGTGTGGCTTCTAAATATGTAGCCTTTGTGACCTCACGCGAGTCCGGTTTTGGAAATTTTCTATTATACAAGATTAGAGTCTTCTGCTGATTTAAAAAGTATCTGAACAGTACTTCAAATCAACCCTCTTCATATTTGATACAAAAAGAGGGAAACCACTATTATTATTAAATTTTGATCTATCATCTGCATAAGCAGCTAACTTGATATCTGTTCTGTTGACTCTCAAAGCTGAAATATCTGTGTTCATTCCTATTTATTGCAAGTATGGTTTGAAATACAAGGCGAATACATATTCAATGTGTTCCCCTATGAATAGCAAATCCCGCTCACAGGGTTCCCATACATCTAACCTGAGTCATTGATTCATCAAAAGGAGCATAATTCTGTGTATGAGCAATGGTTCAAAACTAGGCCTGGGCGGTAAATTCCATTTAGCTCGCATAATTTGCGGAATTTGGGCACTTCGCATTCCACGGAGAACGTGGAATTGCTTGAATTTTTCCCTTGTTTGCGCTTTCAAAATGCGTGTTCGCGCACGCAGGAGCGACTTACTGGGATCCCTGTGTTCACCAACAAGTCTTCCTATCCATACGCGTGTGCCACCAGATTTTGGTAGCCGGCCTCGTGATCCCGCGAGAGTGTGCGAACATGTCATTCGGACGCGCCCGTGTTCACGAACAGGAAACACGCATCGCAAGCGGGTGGGACAAGTGAAAGAAGATCCCGCCAATTGGCGACTGAATTGGTAAGTTTGCGAGATATTTCCCCCGAGCAAGCAAACAGCGTTCGCGAACAGAAAAAACGCATCTCGAACGGGCGGAACAAGCAATTCCGCGTCTTCGCGGAACTCTGCGTGCTGGAGGAGATTTTTTATCATTTCGCGGAGCTTTGCGTATCGCGACTACGCTAATTCCGCCCACCCCTAGTCAAAACTAAACTGATAAAGAACTTGCCACAGAAAGGGCCAACAGACCCAATCAAAGGCCTCTGCATCAAGCATCATCTTTGTAGTTGGCTATCCAGTAACCATAGCAACATCAAGGAATGCTGTGGCCAGATTTGTGTGTTCAGTCACACCTCATGATGGAACAAATCCATGCTGCATAGGATCAAACAATTCTTCAATCCAAGTGAAATCCGATATATATTTTTGCTAAAATCTTAGAGTCATAATTTCTAACGGAATTTGGCCTATATGAGCCACGATGTTTATGTGTCTTATGCTTTAGCAAATATAGTACCACTAGTTTATTTCCAAGAGGGAGGAGGTAAAGTTCCTGTACAAAAAGAATTAGACATTAATAGCAAAATATGTGTGTAGGAAATCTTCCTTTTCCGTTTGGTCATCCTGGATGTTTTGCCTTTTGCTGGACCTTATTTTTTTGCTTCCTTTGCCTGTGCTCCCACTGAACCATGGTTACATTAGCTTATTCCTGATTGGCACATTTAACTTGTCAGTATGTCAGTATATGGTGTAAAAAGCGCATCAATGGCCTGGAAGTTAAATGTCACTTGTGGACTGAAGCACCTATTGGGCCATCCACTAGTGTGATGAGGAAAACATAGCTTCAAGCCTACCATTGTAGCCTGACGTTGCAGTTAAATCTGCACCGTGACCTGTCAAAATAAACCTTTTATGTCAGATATTAACCTCTCTTTTAAATATTAGTAAGTCACCCCTATGTTAGCTTTGTAGCGCACAAGGTAGGGCGTGTGATAGTTAAAAGTGGGATATGTGGAAAATTAATATAACCATCTCACTACAATGATGAGGCCCTAAAAGCTATTTTCACCGAGTACAGAATAAAATGCTAATACTTTATCTTGGGAATGGAACTAGCTAGAAAAAGTATTAAACGACTATTTAAATAGTTATTAAAATCCAATTCATTTGTGTATCAAATTTGTAATTAACATTAAGGAAAAGTTACCCCCAAGAGCAAACAATAGGCTGGCCTTAATGGGCAGAAAGGCCTCTTCTGAACTCTACTCAATACTCAGAGTGTGGGCTGTGGACATCCTTTTGATACCACACTGTCAAATTCTTTCTGACAGGACTGCTGAGCAGAATGTAACACTTGAAAACTCTTGAAAGAAAGGGAACAGGGTGCGAAGACAGTTCTTATGTATCCACTCTCTGGTTGCTGGAGGACCCTGCTTTTGTCCCGCCAGATGTCTGTCTCTGGGTTTATTGTGGGTACAGCACCTTCCTCAAACTCAGATTTAGTGTTAGATGTGGGATGATACTAGGATTATCATACCACACTCCCCACATAAACCTTCAGCCGTCAAAGCGAATGTTGGGGGTGGCTGAAGACTTTCACCATCTTTAAAATGCCCTGACACATGGCATTTTCACTGTGCTTGCAGTAAGGCAAACAGGAACTACTCAAAAGGTTGTCCCTGAGTACTTTTACCAGATGGGTTAGGTCGTGTCGAGGAGTACCAACCCCCTTGTTGGTTCCAGGCATAAATGAAGCACCTACATGCACCATCTTCAGAATACTTTCTATACCAGAATCAGAACTGGATAAGTAGTGGACTGCTGCTAGTGACCTAAGAAGAGCTCAGTAGGACTGGACCTTCTCCGTCTTGTACTAAGGATAAATAAGAAGATGCCAAGGGTCAGTTGGCTGACCTCCTGTGTTGCCACAGGGAGACAACCAGCTGAAAGCTGCCTTTACTGAAAGTTCCCGGCTGAACAGTGGCATCTGGACCTGGAACGGGCCCTGCTGTTCCTGAAGCCCTGTGACTTTTTAAGTGCATCCTCTGAGGTCCTTGGGGCTTTAGACGTGTACTTTGGTGGTGAGCTAGGACTTAAAAGACTGAGGCCATATGTATCATGCATTTTAGCGGTTGCAAACAGCCCAATTTGCAGATTCGGGTCATTTGCGACTGGTAAAATGCATTTTGGTATGTGTGAATTCCAATTTGTGATACGGTGACATGTTACTGAATCGCAATTTGGAATTGGGAACACATACTGATTCGTGATTTGGAAGGGGCATGTTTACGGTGTCCCTTCCTAATACCAAATCGCAGCAGTATGTAAGAATGTAAGAATGTTTTGCGACTGAAATGCGGTCGCAAAACATTCATGTTTTAATGCCTACTTTAAGTAGGTGGTAACCCATTGGCAAATGTGAAGGGGTTCCCAAAGTCATTACTTCTCTTTTGGGAATGGTAGCAAAAACCTTTTTTCAGAGCAGGCAGTGGTTCTACCTAGTTTTAGCATGTGTGGTAGTTAGTGGGTTTTCTGTGAGGATGACTCTGTGCGTTGTATGATTGCCCAGTGAATGTTTTGGTCACTAGGTCTGGTGTGGTAGTGAACACTGGCACTATGGTGTCCTGGGTGAGACAGATGATTATAGCGTACCTTCTAAGTTCCTGCCCTAGGCCCTTTTGGCTCTAACAGGCCAAAACAGGCAGTACCCTTGTCTGCAAGAGTCCTTTGCTGGGGACCACTAGGCAATGGGATGCCATCATTTTATGGCGCTTTCTGTGAAAATGGATGATTGAAACCCAGTGAAGTGACTTGCTGTACAGATGAATGATGGAAAATGAAGTTCTCTTGTCCGACATTTTCTTTTAAAGATGTTTTTGGTAGGGAAACCAGTGTCACTCCTTGTACAGATTGATAATGGGAACTTTAATTAGGTCACTTCTTTGCAATTGGGATGATGGTAAAATAAAGATATAATTTCTGGCTTTTTCTCTTAAAGATGGTTTTCATTTAAAATCAAGTGATTTCACCTCCTCTGCAGACAGATGATAGTAAAAGAAGAGAGGGATAGGATGTAGCCTTATGGCTAGAGCAGTCAACCTTGAAGCTGGGGAACCAGGTTCGAGTCTTGGCAACGACACTCAACATCTTGTGATTCTGGACAAATCACTTAATCTCCCCGTGCCTAACAAACATAAATGTGTCCATCTGTAATGAAACTGGTGCTCATGTAAAGCGGTCCGATTCCTGATATCTTTGGGTCTAGTTTGGGCTATATATAACTCTAAAAAAAAAACTCCTCTTCTTTTAAATATGGTTTTGGCCAAAAACCAGTGATAACACTTCTCTTGCAAATGGACAAGGAGAAATGAAGTGATGGCACTTCCTGTGCAGATGGATGATGTGTTCAGGTTTAGACAAGGGAAGTGTTAAGGAGTAGTAAGAAATATTTAGAGTTTATGGATGAATAAAAGGGGAATTAAGGGTTGTTTAGGGTTCTGGAATGGGTAGCGTTAAGTGGTAGAAAGGGTTTTTAGGGTTCAGGGAAGCGTACAGTTAAGTTGTAATAAAGGGTTTTTAGGGTTCAAAGATAGGTGGCATTGAGAAGTAGTAACTGGTTTTCAGGATTCATGGAAAGGTAGAATTACGGGCTACTAAGGGGTTTTTCAGCTTCAGGAATAGTATTTGTAAGTGTTTGTTAGGGTTCAGGCATAAATATATTTAAGTGGTGTGAAGTAGCTTTTAGGGAACAGGGCTTGGTAGCTGTATGAGGTGCTAAGGGGTGTTATGGTTCAGGGAAGGGGAATACCAAGGGATAGTAAGGGACTTTTAGAGTAGAGGGAAGGACAGCATCAAGAGGTAATAAGGTTTTCGGGTTGAAGGACGGGTTGTAGTAAGAGTTAGGAGAGAATTATTAGGGTCCATGGATGGGTTGCCATAAGTGTTAGGGGGTTTTAAGGTTGAGGGGAGGGAAGCATTAAGAAGTAGTAAGGGTTTTTTGGGATTCAGGGAAATTCAACGTTAAAGGGTATAAACGGGTTTTTCAGGTTCAAGGAAAGAGGGTGTTAAGTGGTAGTGAGGGAGTCTTAGGTCCCAAGGATGGAAAGCATTAAGGATAGTAGAGTTTTTAGGATTCAGAGCTGGGTTGCTGCTGTGTTAATAAGGGTTTTTAGGTTCCAGGAGCAAGTAGAGTTAAGGGATTGCAAGAGCTTTTTAGAGTGCAGGGAAGGGTATCATAAAGAGGGATTAAGGAGTTTTCAGTGTTTAGGGAAGGATAGCAATAAGAGGTAGTAAGGGTTCTTAAAATTCATCGATGGATAGCATTAAATAGTAGTATTGGGCTTCCAGGGTTCAGGGAAGGAAATGGTAACATTAAGGAGTAGTAAGGATTTTTTAGGGATCAGAGAAGGGTACCATTAAGAGGTTAAAAGGTTTATTATTTGGGTTAAGGGAAGGGTAGTGGTAAGGGGTGATAAGGGGGTTTTAGGCTTCCTGGATCGGTAGGGTTATCGGTAGTAAGGAGCCTTTCGGGTTCAAGGAAGAGTTGCTTTAATACGTAGTAAAGAGATTTTAGGTTTCAGGAAAGTGTAGCATTACGGGCTAGTAAGGTTTTTGGGTTCAGGGAATGGTACTGGTAAAAGTAAGTAAGGAGTTGTAGGGTTCAGAGATGGGTAACTGTAAAAGGCAGTGTGAGAGTTTTAAGGTACAGGGATGGGTAGCTTTAATATGTATTTTGTTATTGTTAGGGTTCAGGGATTGGTAGCTGTAAAGGATAGTAAGACATGTTTAGAGTGCGTGGAAGGGTAGTAGCAAGGGTAGTAAGGAGTGTTTAGGATTCAGAGAAGAGTAGAATTTGGAGGGAGTAAGGTTTTTTGGGGTTCAGAGTAGGGTAATGTTAAGCTATAGTAAGGGGTTGGAGGGTTCAGGGATGGGTACGTGTAAGGGGTAGTAAGGGGTTTTAAGGTTCAGGGAAGGGTAATGTCAAGGGGTAGTAATGGCTTTTTCAACTACAGGAGAGGGTAGTACTAGTGGATAGTAAGGAGTTTTTAGGGTTCATGAAAAGGTAAGTTTAAGGGGTAGTAATGTTCTTTAGGTTCAGGGAAGGATAGCGTTAAGGGGTAGTGCAGAGTTTGAAAGGTTGAGTAAAGGTTATTGTTAAGGGGTAGTAAGGCATTTTAGGCATCAGGGAAGAGTAATTTAAAACTACAGTATAGTAAATTCATTTAATATATGAATATTAATTCTATAGTAAATCATATGTAATATTAGAATTGTTTTTTAAATTAAAGAATACATTTTAATTAATAATTACATTAACTTCTGGAAATTGAAATGCAAAAATCTAGAAATCGTTTTTGCAAGTTTATCTATGAAGTATAGTCACCTTTGATGTTAATAAAAGAAGTTAGTAAACGAATCTACATGCAAGTGTGTCAATGCCCTAAATCTTTAAACTCGGAATTATAAAGAATGATACCATTCTCTCAAGTGGTACACTGTTAATGTATCTCTGAAGTTGATGATGGGAAAGAAAAGGGAGAGGGCCAGGACTGCAATACAGCAACACGTTCCTGGCTGGCTTTCCTCCCATCAGTGCAGCTGGCAGAAAAAAACAAACACCAACATTTTCTAATTGCATATAGTATGTCCAAAAAGGGTTGTAACACAATAGTTTGACTTGATGAAGAGCCCTGGCTCATGCAGCTGGATAAACAAATGTTCACAACCGCTTGAAAGGGAGTAAAACATTCTGTGGAAGCACAGAGCTTTGTCCAAATCAAAAGCAGTTTTTGGGTGAAGCAACACCTGGGTGGATCCCTAATCCCTCTCTGTAGTACTCTTGGAAGGTATTTTGTTTGTGACATCAAGTCTTGTGACAGATGCACTATCTTTCCACACCTAAATATAATGGAGCCCTGCATGTTAGTCTATGATAAGAAAGACTTTTATAGTGAGTGAGATTTGTATAGGTCTGTTTTGTCATTAGCTTTGGCCTCACAGCACTTGTATGTTCAGGTACCTTAGCATCTTGGTCCATCACAGCCCAGTCACTGTTTTATGTCTTAGTTAGGGTCATCAGCAGGATGGGTGCCTTTTATATTTTGTGCATATCTTTGATTGTAAGGGAGTAGTTATTGTGTTACTTGGCAGCACTGGAGGGTGACATTGGGTGAACTGGTAAGGGTATGAGGTAAGTGTTTTCTTAGGATATACAGAGGACCTTTAAGTCAGCATATATGTGGGGTGTTTAATGGATGAAGGTATAGTGTGTTCTATGTGGAAAGATATATTGTTTTATCAAGTGTGGAGCGTTGTTGTCAGCTCAGTGACTGCAATGATAAGGTTCTCCAAACTGAGCTGGATGTACAGCATGAGAGAGGTTGTCATTCATTATTACTATAGTTGGTAATGTGAGCTTAGTGACACCCACATATGATGGATATCTAAGCAGTATTGTATTTTTGCTCAGTTTTCTCTCAATGGTGTTCTGTTGAATAATGAAACTGTCATATGTACTGTTTTGTGTTAGTTGATACTCAATTATATGGAACATTAAATTTGAGCTGTGTTACTTGGGTGTGTCTGGTGCTATAAAGAGTATTGTGTTGAGACGCTTGTTATTGATGAAAAAGGAGTAGTGATACCCACTGCTCTGTATTCTGTCTAACATTTCCAGTTGGGTACTGTTGTATAGCTTTTCTGCCCATCCTTCTTTGCTTGGACAGGAATCACAGTCAGGCATGACTTTCCTACATTGCCATTGTTTCATTGACTCAATGTTTTCAGCCTAGACGAAGCAGCACTTTTTTCCTATGCCTAGGCCATTAACATTGGTGTCTCAGCCAGTGCTGGATCATCAAATCAGTTGTCTTCCATTCTAATCATCAAGTGTTTCGTTGAATCCCTCCATTAAAAATCCAGAGGCTACTATTCACACCTTCACTAGTCCATACGTGTTCTCAAACCAGTTCCTACCTTTGAATTGGGCTTTTTCTTGCTTTACCATCCTGTGCCTCTGCCTGACTGGTGAATCCTTGTCTGGTTTATTCTGAAAGTTGGGCTGTTTGTGCATTCACTCTAGATAGTCACACAAAGGGATCTGAGGTGTGCCCTGCGTATACTGATGACCCATCACCAGGCTGATGGGCCTTCCTGAGCTAGAGTGGTGGGAGTAGTTGTCACTGACATCTGAATAGGGCTGTGCCTGGCCTCCCACAATGCTGTCTGGCACCAGTAGTGTGTCTGGAGCCAGGTCAGCGCAAGGCAGGATCTGTGCCCTAAAAAGACTATCCTTTGAAGTATGCCTACTGGTATAAGTACGGAAGCTGTGAGCCCACATTTTTGGAAGATTTCTTGACTGCAAATTCTGCCAAGAAGAAGAGTTGTAGAGCTGCCAGGAGGAGTACTGCCCCTTTGCTGTGTGTCGCTTTGCTGGGTTGGCCTGCAGTTGCTGTCTCCGTCTGTGGGCAGTGAAAGAACTGAACTTTGTTTCTTGTATCCTGCTTTTTCAAAGTTCTCCAAAGGCGTGTGTGTGCTTGCCTCCTCAGTAGCATCGAAGACTTCATCTGCAGCATCTCAGAACTTAACTGCTGGGAGTTCTGACCTGCCAAGTGGTGCCAATTCCAGTTCTGAGCCCTTGAAGGTGGTTCTGCTGCTGCTTCAAGACTTGATAGTCTGTGCACCGCCCTTCCAGCACTGTTTTTTCCAGCTGCTATCTTGCTGTGAGGGTGCAAAACCAAGGCATTGCTGCGGTGTGGCTGAAAAATCGATGCACTGCCTGTTCGAGCCCGGAAGAACCACCACTGCTTGGGTCCAGAGCATCGAGTCCGAGATCCCTGCTCTGAATTTAAGGCAGGCCATACTGTGCGGCTGAAGAAATCGACGCATCACCTGTCTGGGCTGAGGAAATAAACGCAGCGCCTGTTTCATCACCGCATAGACCCCGAGCAGCTGGATTTTCTCACGCATCGCACCTGTGCACCAAGTTTCCAATGCATCGCTCCACCAAAAAGTTGCTTCCAGAAATTGATACATCACGTCTCCTCGCAGTAAGGAATCATCGCAACACTTTTCCTGCATGCAGTAGAACTGATGCCTTCATTCCCCTGGGATTCAAGAACGGATGCATTGCTTTGTTTTCCAATGCTTTCTTCCTTTGCAGCTGTTTTGTGTCTTCATCAAAGGTATTTTGTGCTAAAATCAACTCATCCATAGAGTTCTATGGACATAATTGCTTATACTTTTTAAAAGTTATATTTTGAGTTATGTATGTTGGATTTGTGTCGTTTTGGTTTTTGTTTGGTTTAGATAAAGATTGGTTATTTTTTCTAAATGGGTGTGGTGTCCATTTGTAGTGTTTTCAATGCTTTGCACATTGCCTCTGAGATAGGCCTGACTGCTCATGCCAAGCTACCAAGGGGGTGAGCAGGGGTTATTTTTGGTGTGTAACTCCCTTACTCTGACTAGAAGGAAGGGCCCCTACTTGGACAGAGTCCAATTCACTGCCAACCAGAGACCCCTCCATTTCTAACATTGGTGGCAGCATTGGGATAGAACTTGTGTTTGTACTTGACATACAGTGGTTGGTGTACACTAGTACCAGGTACTGTTTTTTCTCTTTATGTTTTAGCAATTTTTGAGTTTGATCTACACTCATGTCTGAGTCTGGTGAGCCATCAGCAGTACTTGCAGAGTTAGTGTTTGAGTAAGAGAGGTTGGTGCCTCAGCTCGAAAAATTCTTCAGGGATACAAAGTGTTCTTCGAAAGATCTCACTGGAATGGATGATCTGCAAAAGGCATTGAGGTTGTGAGTGGCAGCCTGGTCACACAGAGGATGAGAGTGATGTAGTGGAAAGGAGGAACAAAGTCTGCACCTGGGATGGCTGAAACCCCGAAACCGGTCCTAGGATGCTTGTTTCCAGTCCAGGGAGGACCTGGCTTGGCAGTTCGGGCTGGACTGTTCCCATGAGGCACAGGGTCAAGACTGATTTGCATATGGCTGGGTTCCAACTGGAATGGCCATCCACTGTTGTTTTTGAAGGAGCCAGCATTGCATGTGGGTCAGGGGGCCAACTTGAATGGTGGAAGAACTCCATCCAGAGCTGGCAGCTGTGCTCCCTCTCCCAGGCCTGTCTCCGGAGGGGCTGGAGCTTAGGCGGAGAGCCAGGAAACCTGAATTGGAGCTTGTAAAAGTCTGTTTAAAGCAGAAAAGACAGATCATTGGACTTGGAAATAAAAAAGGATGAGCCAGCAAGTATGGTGGCAGAAAAAGTGTTATGTCCAGTGCTAAGGAAGAAGTGTACATTCTTAGAGACTTGGTGCCTGACTTGAAGAAGGGGGATGATGTGCACCAGGGGTTGAGGTTTATGAGGTAACTCCAGAGGTGAGCAAGGTCCCTAAGTTGGATTGGGGAACTGGCACAGGGAGTCATATTCCTAGTTCTGGGAGGGGTACTCTGCTGGCTCTAGAAAAGAGTGACAGAGAGAGGGGTACCCCCATGGTATAAGCCCTGGTAAGGAAGTTTGGAGACACCCCAAAAGACCGTGGGTTGAATTTCAGGGACAGTCAGATACTGTCTCGCCAGTCTCAGGAGGGTGAATTCGGGTACTTTTTCAAGGCACTGGATGGTGAGGTGGAGGTTAGTATGGTTAACACATATGTGGGGCTGGACCATTTGACTGCTGGAAAGCATATGTTCAGCCACAGTTTTCCAGAGCTATGCCAACACCCGGTGGAGTGTGAGTTTTCTGACCTCAGGGACCTAGCACTGGAAGCAGACCTTTTGGTTGATGTCAGAGGATCAGAAGACGCTTTTGGGAGTGATCCTGAAGTGATTGGCACAGTTTTTCCTCAACAAAGGGAGGTGGGGGAGGTTCACAGTAGCCCAGGTAGCTCCCATTGTAGTTGGATGGGTATAGAGTCCCATGTCACTTCTCAGGGTAGGCGGAGAGGTAGGGGTGGGCAGAGGCCCAGGTTGCCTAACACCTAGTCAAAGGGCCTGAATGGTTCCTAGAGGGAGCACCAGGAGGAGGGCCTATGGATGCTAAAGCAAGAAAATTTCCACTTTCTAAAAGTAGCATTTTCAACCACACAATTAAAAAAACACCTTCACTGAAAGATGTGTTTTTAAATCCTGAGTTCAGGGAATCAAAACTCCAAATCTCTATCTCTTCCCAATTGAAAGTTACCCTTGTAAGATGTTGCAAGGCAGCTCCATGTGATAACCTATGGGAGGGATAGTCCTTGCAATAGTGAAAAACGAAATTGGCAGTATTTCACTATAATGTAAAATACACGAGTACATGTCCTACCTTTCACATACACTGCACCCTGCCCATGGGGCTCCCTCTGACCTACCTTAGTGGTGCCTTACATGTAGTAAAGGGGAAGGTTTCGTTAGAATCAAAATTAAGCTTTCGTATTGTTTCACGTAAGTTAGCATCCACGGCGCCATCTTGTGTACTGGCGCCATTTTGTATTATGATCGAAACTAATTCTCTGCCATTTCTTAGAAATGGCCTTCTCTAGGCTATGTTTCTTTGTAACTGAGTTTTTGTTACACTAATGAATGCAATGCAATGTTCTTATTAGCGCATACCTTTCCTTGGCTGTAAGCCTTCTCCCACTTGTCTAGTGGCGGGCACAGGCAGAATGGCCTTGAACTATAGATAATGTGTGCCCGGCTTCAGAACTGAAACTTACTTCTTTGTAATTTACCGTCCAGCTGCATTTCTCTGGAAAATTTCATGGTGGGCGTGTTTTCATTGATTCTGAAATGTACATAATGTATTGTTATGCTTGTTGAACGTAGACTCTCTCTGCAGCATTCTTAGGGACTGGAAAGACAGGGCTCCGTTCCGAGCGCACTTTGAATAAACTGTTCTTGGTTTGTATTCTCTACTGTCTAACCAACTCTTCATTTCGTAGAAGGCAGAGAGTTGATCGTGAGTGACCCGAGAGACCAGAATCGGGTCACTTCCTTCAGTTGGTGACCAAACAGGGACTCCTTCAGGTGAGTGACCCATCCCCTTCAGTGGACGGGGAGGAGGTTGAGGCTATTGTTGGGTCAGACAGACGGATCAGGGATACCGACACAAAGAGTTTCTGACACACGCAGCTGCCCCTTTAGTCTGGCTGAACGGTGCCTCGCCCAGTGGTCATCCCGACTGGAGTCCTGAACGGCGAAACCCTTGGATCTGACTGTTTGGTCTGAAGAGTAGGCAGTGGAGAATAGTTTTGTTTTGACCTTCATATATCATGTCCGTGAGTCCCTACCAGCTACACCAGAGGGACCCGGACATGACATTCAGCCTAGAGACTACATGTTAATTTGAAATTTTCAGGTGAAAAAGAGTTTGGAGCCACATTGGAAAGGACCAGAACAGGTCCTTATAGCTACCTGCGCCGCGATCAAGGTCGCCGGCCGAAAGAATTGGGTGCATGGCACTCATTGCAAAAGGGTGCCCCTGCCTCTGCCTTATGACTAAAGGATTAAAGACGGAGCAGGGGATTCTGAGTCTGAGACGGTGCCTCAGTTTGTCCCCTTCAGTGATGCTAGGCTGACCTGGACCAAAACAGATGAGGAGAATGATGAAGTGCTGAACGCAGCAGTTCCACCGGAGATACGAGCTATCCAGGAACCCCTTTTCACTGATCCTTTTGTGCCTGTAGTTACCCAGTACAATCTGCGCCCTCGGCTGAGGAATAGTGCACAAAAGGAGAAGTCAGATTAGACAGGGATGGACTGTGTAAGTTAGGGTGTACCAACGGAGTTAGTTTAGGGTGATGTCAGAATTGTGCACTGCTTGACATTGGACAGGTAAGATCTAACGTATTCCTTTGGGGTACATTATCTTGATCAGCGTGGGATTCATTGTGAGCTTAGGACAGCGCAAGCTCCACTGGCGGTGCTCTAGAGCGCCAACGTTTGATGAACAATAGGAGCATGTACCAGTGAGGCTCAGACGGACACTGGGAACTTGTGAGCTTCTTTTGCTGGCAATTCACCCCCTTGCTTTATCATTTGCTATGCACCCTTTTGGCAGAATTGTTGCTGACGAAGAGCAGCCAGTAATTCCTTCTGTTCATGCACGGAAACTTTGGTCTACCAAACACAAGGTACTCTGTGCTGTTCTTGTGTTACTGTTGTTGTTGATTTTGGGTGGGGTGTCTTGGGTTTTGGACAATATGCCATCATGTACTACACATAAGATTGTTTCTCAAGTTTGTATAAAAAGGACAATACCGAGCAATGTATTTCTTGACACACATAAGAAATTCTTTGCTGAAGGCACAGCTTGCTACCCTACTGAATCTGTCACAAGTTTATGGACTGCTTACCCATTTTCGCTGGTTAACCATACATACATTCGCCCACCCCAATTCATCGAGGTAAAGGTTGAGTTTGGGATGGGATACCCCAGTCCTTGTTTGTATTACAGAAAGCAAAGAGGGAAGGGATATCCAGGTTGCAACACTAATATGTACTGTAATAATTTGTATATGGAGGAGCAGAGTATTAACTTAGTGAACTGGCATTATCAAGATCTGACAGTTACTCAAAAGGCAGGGTATTATCCTGTATGTTGTCTGATAGTAAACTGTACTGACGCTTTTCTATACATAAACTGTTCTGGAATAATATTGTTTAAAAATACAATGTCTTTAGTGAAAAAGAAGGATCCGAGTACAGTAGGAATGAACACTAGATATGCTCCTGTAGACTATCAAGGTCCACTTTTTGCGAACCCAGGATTTTACTTTCTGTCCAATGGTACATACTCGAATGTTTATACTGGTACCAAAGATGGTGCTTTAGGAATGGTGCTTCCTCTTGGAGGGCCTTGTAAGTATAGCAAGCCAAATATAAGATGGGTTAAAAGGACTTTGACTAAGGAATTTTGCAACGGAGTGACAGACCTTGAAGTCAATAATTATAGTAATGGTATCACCTTTGGGTATATTCTTTCCTCCCTTATTACTTTGGGTGGGTCTGCTATGGCCAGAGGTGAAAGGGCCAGGGAATGTTTTGAATGTAAGCTGCAGATACTTTCTAATTCAACAATAGCAGCTCTGCGTGACATCACTACCCAATTTGAAAGTATGCGGATATATTCCGAGCAAACCAGATATGCTGTTGATTTCATTCTAGGTAAGAGCGGTGGTGTGTGTGCCGTAGTAGGAGACCAGTGTGTAGTCAGGATCCCTAATATGGAAAAGAACATTACCCAGAACATTTTAGATATCTCAGAAAATGTCATGAGAATAGAGAGTGGAAATTAGAATTGGTCCCTCTTTGGTGGATGGGGTTGGATCCTTGATAGGGTGATGTATTTTATGGTGATTCTGATTGCTTGTTGTGTTGTAGTACAGTGTCTTCCCTAATGTTGCTCTTACTGCACCACCCTTCTCGCCCCTAAGAGAGTATTGATCCATTATATCAATGCAACAATTATGATTCAAAAAGAGGTCAACGATCTTATGCAGATCAACAAGGGTATTTTTGAGACTTCTTCCCTCCTTACTGTTTCTCTCCCTGAGGTTGAAGACATAGAATGTTCCTAAAATCGAAGCACTCTGTTTGTCTTTTTCCCTATTGTTATCCTGATATGTTTATGCTAAAAGGAGGGTCTGTTAGAATAAAAATCTTGCTTTCGTATTGTTTCACGTAAGTTAGCATTCGCAGCGCCATCTTGTGTACCGGTGCCATTTTGTATTATGATCAAAACTAATTCTCTGCCATTTCTCGGAAATAGCCATCTCTAGGGTATGTTTCTTTGGAACTGAGTTTTTGTTACACTAATGAATGCACTGTTCTTATTAGTGCATACCTTTTCTTGGCTGTAAGCCTTCTCCCACTTGTCTAGTGGTGGGCACAGGCAGAATGGCCTTGAATTATAGCTAATGTGTGCCTGGCTTCAGAACTGAAACGTACTCCTTTGTATTTTACTGTCCAGCTGCATCTCTCTGGAAAATTCCTTGGTGGGCGTGTTTTCATTGATTCTAAAATGTACATAATGAATCGTTATGCTTGTTGAACTTAGACTCTCTCTCCAGCACTCTTAGCGACTGAGCAGACAGGGCTCTGCTCTGAACGCACTTTGAATAAACTGTTATTGGTTTGTATTCTCTACTGTATAACCGACTCTCTCGAGAGAGAGGTGGTCGTAAGTGACGTGAGTGACCCGAATCGGGCCACTTCCTTCAGTTTGGGCCTGGCAAGTGTGTCCACATACCAGGTCGACATGGCAGTTTGAAACTACACTCACAGATACTGCAGTGCAGGGTGGCACAATCAGTTCTGCAGACCCGCTCTTAGCATTTGAATTACATGCCATTGGCACATACAGTGCACTTTACTAGTGTCTTACCAGTAAAGCAAATACACCAATAATCGATAACCACTCACCAATGCAATTTACACAGAGATGATTTTCACTTTAGCACTGATCAGCAGTAGTAAAGTGTCTAGAGTCCTAAAGCCAATAAAAACAGGTAAAACATAAATAGGAGGATAAAGGCAAAAGGTTTGGGGATAACCCTGTAAAAAGGGCCAGGTTCAACAGGTGTATACTGGGTGGTCTTTTTGAGTACTTTGAGGAATGAAGACACCAAAGAGTGGAAGGAGTGCTGTGTTATTTGCAAAAATGTGAACTACTGTTGAATGAAGTGTTGGTGGAGATTTCAGCTGAATATATTGTAATTTTGATAAAACATCACATCACATTGATTTATGCCCCCAAGTGAAAGACTAACCTCAGATTTATACCTAGCATTTGAGTTGGTTCCTCTGATGGACGATGAACATGCTGATCAAATGCACCATACAGTGCCTTCTTTCATCATCACATTTTCATCTAATTCTCCCACCTATTGTAATGAGTTTGTGAAAGTGACTGATTGGAGCTTCTGAGTTGGAGATGAATGTGATGGCCATTAAGCACTGGATCTGCAGACGTTTGAAAGAATGATTCATGTAAATGCTGAACTCTTCTTGTCATATGTGGGCAACTGTTGGAATGAGTAACACCACTGTGGTTGAGGCGTTTAAACCACCTGGAAGAGAGCGTGGTGAATTAGATTTTTGTTCATCAGCTCAGTCTTTATCACCTGGCTCTTGGATTTAATGTGGAAGACTTTTGAATTTGATACTTTGAGTAAGTTGCCCACTGAGATCCCTGGTTCCCTTATGGCGAGGGACCCTAGTATCGTTGATGCATAACCTTGAATGTATTGCATGCATCTCTTTTCAGCTTCATTGTATACAGTGCAAATGTTTCTCGGCTTTTTTGGGTGCACATAAAAATTGTTGACCTATTCTTCAGAGCTTGCTTTGCATGACGTACAAAGAAGTGTTAGCCGTAAGAATTGTCCCTTGGTACAAAATGAATTTGCAGGGCTGTAATTACAGTGTCTTAAACAGAAGGCAGGACAGCTTCTGGTGATGACTGTGATGACTGTGGCAGTTTGAAGATTACCATCCCTGCTGAATGAAGGGTCATTGATCTGTGTTCCTAATTTTCAACATTTGTGGCAGAAAAATACATTTTAAGTCATGCCACTATTTTGTAGCTTGGACAAGGGTATGTGGATAGTTTCAAAGGGGTTTACAGGCAGGATGCTGGAATTTGCCTGTGGCATTCATCCTGATTAAAATGGTAAGATGGATGTCATGGGATAACATAACTGCAACCTACAACCCTTGTGAGACACCATGTTTGATGTGCCTAAACTCGGAGCAGAAAGGAAGGAGGGACCCTGCCTGCTGTCTGCCAGACAGATAGGAACGCAGCCACTTTGCCACAGTGCCCCCGACACCAATTGAGGATAGCCTAGCCATGAGGATGTTATGGATGACCATATCAAAAGTGGCAGAAAGTTCTAATAAGATCAGTACCACTGAATGACCATTGTCTACTCGCATTCTGAGCCCCTCCATGACAGTGAGCAAAGCTGTTTCAGTCCCATGGCCTGGGAGAAACCCGAATTGCTCTTTCTCCAGAATCTGTTTACTTCCAGATGGTGAGATAATGTTTTACTAACAAAGTGTTCCAGGTGTTTTTACAGGGTATGGCAGAAGAGAAATAGGCTTGTAATGGCTTAGGTGCACAAGATCAATAGACAGCTTTTTTAATAGCGGAGTAACCTTTGCTCTTTTTCGGGCTGCTGGGACAACTCTGTTCTGCAACGATTGGCAACAGATTGTCCCCTTTTGTGAAAGAGTTTACCTGCCAATTCATCCAAACCCTGTGGGACAGTGGGTCAGTGGGAGAGCTGGAGGATGTGCCAAGGCCAACCCTCTAAAGGTATTCTCTGTTAAGCACTCAAAGTTCTCTAATTCACTTATCTGCTTTGGTTGCACACTGTCAAGAGAAGGCTGCATGGCTAAAGCATCAGTTGACACAGCCGTCTCAGAACATTCCTACAAAAAATAATGTCATGCCTATGTGTCTGTTAGTCCTGTATATCTCATTAATGTTGGGTCCTAAATACAATATTAAATTGGCAGTATGCTATGATTCACAAATAAGACCTTGGTACCTATATGTCTGGCAGTCATGTATGTCTCATCAATGTTGGGTCCTGAATACAGAGAAGAGACTGGCAGTACGCTATGATTCTACTGGGGAATATTTTGGTACGAGTACAACCAAACAATTGATTATAAAAATATGAGCTTAGCAAACCACTAAATCTTGGACAAGGGAGGTTCCCCCATCCTGAATCCAAGGTTTACCACTGCCCAAATGTTTGTTTGTCACTAAGGTAATTGTGCCTTTACTTCTTTTCACAGAAATCAAAGCGACACGGTGACACTGCAGTGGATTGTAAGGACAATCAATAAAGTAGCTATATGCCTTAACGTGCATATCAGCTCATATTTCGGTCCTGACGAAAGCCATTTGACCCTGTTGGGCACACAAGAACATGTAGACCACACACAGGATAAGAAGGATCAAATGTATATCCTTCACATATCCACCACGTTTTTAACATTGACCAATACTCTCACCAATAAAACTAAGGTCAAACATGACTGAGAGTATTTGAGCCAATTTTAAAACGAGTACCACACTTGAGCACTATTCACTCACTATCACCACTTCACCCTCAAAAATAACCAGCTCTGCTGTAATCAGGTGTCGCAGCACAACCTGGAAACATTTGGTGACCAGGGTGGGAGCCCTATGATGAAGCATGTCATCTACTAGGTAGGTGAGTGAGGGTTCTTTTACAAAAAGGGTTTCTTAGTTAGTACTAATATTTGGAACATTCATCCTAAATAAGGAGAAAGATGTATGTACAATAACTAGAATAAAGACCCGTTCTTTTTGTTTTTCAAAGCTTTGTCTAGGAAGAGGAACGGGCACGTTTCTTGACTTCTCACTCTCATATTGTTGTTGAGGCATCTGCTACAAGACCAGTTGAAAAGCTGTTGCAAAGATTTGTCAGTGTGAACGAAGAAGCATAGGAGTTGATTCAGAGCTTAATCTTTCACTTGGCCCATCACGTTTTGATTTTAACTATATCTAGGATACTATATAATTAAAAGAAAATACCTTGGGTATACCCTTAGATATTTGTATTTACCTGATTCCCTGCTATTATGTTATGTTATTTTCATTTCTAATGCGCGCAGATACTACAAGAGTGTCCCGGCACGAACCTTGAGAGAGTGAGGAGGACCAATTTTAGGGAAATAGGTGCGTTTTCAACTTCTTTTTGAAGAGACTAAGGTCCTCAGTGCATCGGAGTGCAAGGGGCAGAGAATTCCAACCTAAAGCGGCCTTCACAGCCAGAGATTTGCCGCCCGACCTTTGCAAGAGAAACCGCAGGACTCCAGCCAGAGATTGAGAGGAGGAGCGCAGGTGTCTTGCGGGGGTATAGAAGGAGAACAGTTTTTGAAGATAGCCTGACCCTGTGGCATACAGTGCGTGGTGAGCGGTGACCAAGGCCTTGAACATAACCCTCTCTGCCACAGGCAGCCAGTGCAGAGTGCGAAGATGTTGTCTCACACTACATCTGGTAGGGATGTTCAAAAGAAGCCTGGCAGGCACGTTCTGCAACACTTGTAGTTTATTTAGTAGGTAACTCGGTACGCCAATATACAGAGCATTGGCGTAATCCAACCTAGAGAGGATAAGGAAGGGCTCTGGTAACTGTCTCCTTGGCTGCCTGAGGAAGAAGAGGAAACAATTTCATAAGAATTTTTAGAAAACCAAAGCAGGTCCCTACTAACTTCTTGATCTGAGTCGAGAATAGAAGGTTCTCCTCGAACCAGACCCCCAAGTTCTTGACAGGATTCCCTGAGGAGACAGGAAGCACTGAATCGGAAGGCCAGAATGTTTCTCTAAACCGAGAGGGAAACTTTCCAAATAAGAGGATTTCTGATTTCTCCTCATTACAATTCTATTCTGCCGCCACCAGCCATCTGAAAACTGCGGTCAAGCAGTGTTTGACGGCAGAGATGGAGCCCTCGTTTTTTGTGAACAGGAGCTGGGTATCATTGGCGTAAGCGATTACCTTCGCGCCTAGGTCCTCAGCCAACTGAACCAGAGGAGTAACGTAAATATTAAAAAGAAGCCCTCTGGGACCCCTTTGATCACTTTCTTTGGTGAGGAGGTAAACGGCGGGAGCCACACCTGCTGTGTCCGATCCTTCAGGAAGGATTCTATCCAGGCCCAAGCACTTCCAAAGACCCCGATCTCTGCCAATCGGGTGAGCAGCAATGCGTGGGGAACCGTATCGAATGCCACTGAGAGCTCCAGCAAATCCAGGGCAGCCCTCCCGCCGGCATCCAAACAGTCTCTGATGGCTTCCGAGACTTCCACCAGACCTGATTCTGTGCAGAAGGAGGCCCTAAAGCCCGACTGAGCGGGATGGAGATGACCTGACCTTTCAATTAAATCGGTCAGCTGCCTGGTATCTACTTTCTCACATACCTTAGCCACACTGGGCAAAAGGGAGATCGTCCGGTAATTTGCCAGACACAGAGGGTCGAGTGAAGGTTTTTTTAAAAGAGGGATGGTCATGGCCTGCTTCCAAATGGCCGGGACAAGAGCTTCAGAGTGAGACATGGTAATGAGTCTATTGACTTCAGGATTAACCGTATCTGCAACGTCAGCTAGGAGTCTAGCGGCACAAGGGTCTGATGGGGATCCTGATTTCAGACCTTTTAGTATTTTAAGGGAGCTAGGTAAATCAATGGGGGTAAATTTAGCCAATACATGGAGGGGCGGGGCTAATGAGGTCCTTCCAGCCAGAAGGGCGTCTGAGTCCTTTTTGGAAGAGGTGAAGGACGCCTGTGTGCTGTGAATTTTCTCCATGAAAAAAGTGGAGAGATCCTCGCACCAGGAGGCAGAGGAAGGAATCAAGCTAGATTGTGCTTTAGGAGCCAGGAAGCTCTGAACTATAGAAAAAATGTCTTAGAGTTGTTCCTAGCTGCATCAATTCTAGTCCCATAGTAAAGACTTTTGGCTTGTGCTATAGCCTTCTAATAAGTTTTTTGCTTATTTCTCAGTGTAAGTTTCTCCCCAGGACGATACTCCGTACGCCAGACTCTCTCCAGTTTCTTACACTCCTGCTTCAGTGTCCTCAGATCAGGAGTGAACCAAGGATTCGAAGGGGAGTCTCTGGAGTGTCTGTGTCGGGTGGCAGGGGCTATGAAATCAACAGTGTTAGAGATCCATCTTGTGAATCCTGCAAGCCCATCTGTAAGATCGCTGGCAGGAGGGGGTCTGGAGTCCAGTTGTGATTTATCTAAGCACTCTCATGAATGGTTGAGTCTGCCACAGTGGTGTTCATGGCTGTGGATAGGCATCTATGATGATACATGCCACAACAAGTTGTGGCTGAGGCATCGACTGCAAATTCTCTTTTGATTCTCCTTACAGAAATTGCCATTTGAAAATATGTACCTTCACCTGGTCGTCTTTTGTGTTTGTAGTTTAATGTAGGGAAGATACGACCAGGGCATTTTGTCCTTGCTCTCTCCCTTTGTGTATTACAGAAGAAGCCTCTCCATTCTCTTAAAGGACATGAAGATAAAACCTCCCATCATTATCCTTTTTTAGGTCAAGCCTATAGCAGCAGTGCGCATGCGCTGCTCGCTCTGCGAGGCATGCAGTAATGGAGTATGCAGTGGAAGCTCCGCCCACTCTCTGTCCATGTTTTTAATTGGCTTGTGTCATTGTCTTTCTAATTGCTGCCTTCTGATTGATTATGAGGCTTGTTATTTATCCTCATTCTTATGGCCATGTCGTAATTTGTACCCTCCCATGGCTACTGGCCCCTTTACTCTGAGTGTTACACGGTAGGGTACGTGTTATTTAGACTGTGAGCACTACTTTGTCTGTGCCTTCTCGCCCCCTTATCCCCCTCCCCCTGCCCACTCTCCCATTGTCCGTGCTCCCCCTCCCGTTGTCCATGATGCACTGCAATAGGTCTCGCATAAATGCGAGTCCTTTTGCATTGCAAATGCTTGTCACTTTTGGAGTGGATCACCTTGGGCGTGTGGCGGCTCTCATGTGTGAGAGTTGTTGGGATATTTAAACAGAAATGTGAAAGTCAAAGGAAAATAAGCCAAGCGTTCAGTTTGTATTTTTGAATGTTTATATTATGCCAACCCAATCCCTTGGTGTTAGGGCACTTCCGAGGAGGGATAGCTTCAGAGAAGAGTGCGCTTTCTAAACACATTGGCATGTGTGAATGGCACCGGGGGTGGGAGGGAGGCTTGCGGAAGGTGTATGGCAGAATTGCTAAATCAAGGATTGGAGCGTTTTGGAGCATATGGAGCCAGGTTCGTATCCTGGTTTCGGCTAAGCATCGTGTGATTCTGGGCAGTACAGATCATGTGGTTACCTTGCCCTGAAGCGGCTCTGTTGATGCCAATTGCTTCCCCAAGGAATGGCTGGCAACTAGTTGGCACTTTTTTGCTAGTTTTGCTGCCAGGATTTGTCAATGAGTTGCACTGTTTCTTCTGACCTACATGTGATCTGCAGTTGCACGTCAGAATTCGGGCAGGGTTGGCTCACACTTTCATCCTTCCGATGTCACTATTATTGGCAGCTCCTGTTGTGTTGAAAACTTGTAGACGGCAGCTGCCTCACTGAACATTGGATAGACCCGCTGTCAGTGAACATGAGTTGCCACGGAAGGGAATGTTTGTTGAGGTGGCATTGGTCTTTGAGGTTTTACAGATAAGTTTTTCTCACCCCTAGTTTCATCATGGTGGTTTCTTTTTTGCTTATGGCTTCAACTTGTTGCCATGTTCTCGGCATTTTTGGGCAATTGATGCCCCCTGAATCTTGACCTCTTCTTATTTTCAATTCTGACGAGGTTGCAGGGCTTGGGCATGGCTGTTCACAGGGCTTTAAATGGGATAAAAAAAACTGGGGATGGGGGATCTCCACGGAGCGTAATGAAGGGCGTAGCTTAACACGTATGCTAAAAATCTGTGTTTAGCAGTAGTGTCCGGCTCCACTGGTGTTTTTCTGCTTCTGTCATTGCATCAGGATATATAATACAGCAAGTAACATTACACTTACAACAAGTCAGAACTATTGGCTTAGTCAATTGTTGTCAGTTCCCTAAGATAAATAAGCAATACATATGGCTTTGTTGCAAAGAATATAAAAAATGCTTCAGTTCTGAAGTGATGAGACTGTGAAACAACTAAAAGGAATCTCTTTGAAGTTACCTTAAAGGCAGTGAAGGGTGGCACTGCTGCAGAGTTAAGATTAATATTCACCCTGATGGGGAGGGCAAAAATGGAGAGCCCGATAGGGACCCATCTCAGCACCTGCTTTTTAGAATTGCAAGTGCTGAGCACCGGCAGGACCCGGCCCATTTAAAGCCCTGGCTGTTCAACTCCTATAGGAGTGTTGAGGACCGATTTTTCTTTTCCACCTTTGATACTTGTGGGGAGTTTACTGGTAGAGGGTGGGATAATTGGAGGACTGGCTTCCCTCGTGCCAGTTTCTGCAGTGCGGACAGAGATTGGTGCACAGGGTAGGCACTGCTGTGAGTAGTGGCCCTGGGCATTGCACCCACTCCTGGTGGCACCCATCTCCTACTGTTAACCCGCACCCACCCAGACATGGCTGTAGGTCATTGTGAAGACAACTTGAATATGACACTTATCTCTGGTTTTGTTGCACGTTTCCCCTTTTCCAAGGCTGCTTTGAACTGTCTCTAGATCCGGAATCACGTATTTCTAAACATCAATGGGGATCGAGGGCAAGCTGCTTCACCATGTTTATAGCATACAACTCTTTAAAAAGCTTCAAAGCCCA
Source organism: Triturus cristatus (assembly GCF_964204655.1). Taxonomy (NCBI): domain Eukaryota; kingdom Metazoa; phylum Chordata; class Amphibia; order Caudata; family Salamandridae; genus Triturus; species Triturus cristatus. Next base: position 736,439,903 of record NC_140585.1, read on the forward strand.
AGTGCAGATATTACTGTTTGTGTATGGGAAAGCGCATGTCGATCAATTCTCTGCCTTTTGGTTTAAGTAGAAGTTTGTGCATAAGCTTGCATACATTATCTTCTTTAGTAAAACAAGTTTAGGGTTGGTCACATTTTAGTGTCCTTCTTAAGCTACCCACAGACACAGCCTTTGTGTACAGTGATGCTTCTCACAGCATGGAGCACTGAGGCTGGTTCCAAGCAGAAGCAATGCTTTCAATAGGGAGCTATAGAGGGCAATAATATGCCAGGACACCCTCCACTCAACATCTATTCATACAACAGAGATCTGGCATATGCAGTCACTTTCTCAACATATATATATATATAGGATTAAAGTGAGGAAAGATATTCTTATCTAAATCCTCAGCCAGCTATCTTATAGCATAATATGGCCAAATCCTATGTGCCCACTAATTTTAAAACAGCTAAAGGAAAGAAAAAGAAAGAGAAGTGGTCAATCAGTACACTCATGTCAACACATAACCCCCAATTTCAAGTGTGTATGTGCTAAAAAATGTGTAGGGGAAAGAGAAAGTATCTCACGTGCGCACCACCAGAGGAGCTACTGGTAGGTTCTCACCAGCTTGCCCACGTTTGTATCATCGTCGATAACTTTCTCAAAGAAAAAGTGATGTGTCCCGTAGAAAAGAGAGTGAAAAAGATAGAAACCCCGTGAAAACAATGAGACTCAAGAAGTCTCTATTTAAAATTAGACTAGACTCATGAAAACTGTGAGTCTGCACCAGGTTAAAAACACAGCATGTTGTAGACCACTTTAGTGACGGCCAACATGTTTCATTGGCAATTATTTTGTGGCAAATTCGTCAGGGCAACCGAGGTCAGCAATCACCTCCCTGGACATCTAACATCAAAAAGAGTGACTAGTAGGAGCTATGGGCCCACATACCAGCTCCCACCATGTCGTAGGGATGTATATCATATACACTTTTTGTCCCTTCAAATAGCACTTTTGTTGCTTAGTATTTTGTCGCTCCCCAGGGACTTCAAACAGTAAATCAACCCGGCAGCCAAGCAGGAGCACCCAGAACACGAGCACAATCAAGTGTGAAATCTCTGAATAGCTTCCTTCCTGCGACCACAATTGAGGGCAAACAAAAGAGCAGGCTTGGCCAATAACTACAGCCTCACCAGTTCTTAGTTTGAGCTGGTGGTTTCTGGTGCTCAGCACTGGCTCTAATCATCAACAGAGGTGCTTTTCACGAGCACCAGTTATGGGCACATTTATTTTTGGGGAGATTAAGTTATTCGCGCAGAATCACAGGGTGTTGAGCCAACGATGACACTCGAACCTGGTTCCCTAGCTCTGAAGTCGGCAGCTCAGGCCATTGAGCCACATCCTCGCCTCACTTTCATGGTTAGTTGTTGGTTTTGTTTTAGGTGGAGCTAACAGGAGAAATGGGCTGGTGCAAGCTGCCTGCTGAAAAGAGCCCCAGCACTTATTTGTTTTTAAAGTTTAAGCACTGATCCCACCCTCACCACTACCATTCACCAGAAGGCAGAGCTCAGGAAGAGTTAATCTTCAGCCCCTTGCTAACAAAGTTCATGTCATTTCTAAAGGCAGTCCTGTCTCTACCCCCCTCACTTCAGTGTCTGAATCTCCACTTTTTACCTACAGGAGTGAAGGCAATACATATCCATTGTCTGCAGAGGCTCTAGATATAGTCTTCAGACTCCCATAACAACAGAATGCAATGCTGCAGGAGATGAATCAACTGTTACACGCTCAAAAGGAGATTCAGCTGTGAATTGATAGAAAGTCCAGAGTGAAAACTAATAAGGAAATAAAGATCCAGTGCCAGCGCAAATGAGGGCTTTGCTACTCCGCCTCGATGTGGTCACATAATTAAACAGGCTTTTCCCCTGCGTCTTACACCTCTTATTTCTCTGCATTTCCATGGGCCTTTTTCAATTGTTTTTCACTGTCTGCTTTCCATCCCATCCCATCCACCTGTGTAGCTTCATACCATTTCCAAATATCAAAGCCAGTAATCTCCTGGACCAACTGCTACTGCAGGAGGTTCAGGGCCCCACCAGCAGGGGGGTAACACAGGCCCCCACATCCCCCAGGGGGCCCCCTCACCACTGCACTTCGGACGGGGAGCTCCTGATAGAGTCCGGAGGGGGCTCCTCCATGTACCTTGCATGGGGGCCCCCTCAATTATCGTTACGCCACTGCCCACCAGCTCTCCAGTTCGCGCTCCAAGTCTGGCATCATAGAGCTGGAACGCCAGGGAACTGCTCCTGCCAGCAGCTGCTTTTACCTATCTCAAGTGGCCCTCTGCCTCCTACCTATTTGCTCTCCGTGCTATCTCAGGGGTCAACAGTGGACACTGCCAACACTGGTACCAATCTTGAATTCAGCAACATCAAAGTGAAAACTGCCCTAGCTGCATTGTACTCGCACTGAGTTCCTTGCACTGAACCGTCTTGCAGTGGGCGCTGCCCTCGCTACAATATGAACCATCACTTCTCCACAATCATATACTGTCTTTTCTCTCACTTAAATTGCCCCACTCTCTTTCTCTTGTGTTTCTCATTCTGTCTTTCACCCTCTCTCCTATCAAACACCTGTCCCCCAGACAATGCCCCTCTGCTATAACAATGTCTGCCTTTCTCTTCCTCTGTGCACCTCAAACACTGCAGGGCATGCATGTTAATTTACACAAATGTACACAAACCTCTTTGTAGGCTCCACTTTTTATTAATGTTTATAAATAATATCATTTATTAATCTTCGGACCACTTCTAAAAGCTCAAATACCACGTTCAATGCCAAATCTACTGCCACCCTTATAATCACTGCCACACAGTTCATTACAGTAATGTGCGATAATATAATGCGCGGCTAAACACTTATAAGGTCCCAAAAGAGAGACCGATTGCATTGTAAATGCGTGTTTAATTGCTTAGCTGGGTTGTCAATAAAGGTCAATAATTATACAAGACTGCCCTTGTTTGTTGCTTCCATAGGAAAAGAGAAAATACAATAGACAAATGTGCACCACGCTTGGAAGAGCTTATTAATATTGCACCAATAAGTTATATAGTAAGTGAATGATGATTTGTGTGGTGGCTGGGAGGGTGTTGTTCAACTAATTTGTAAACTTGATTTGTAATGTTTGGGGCCCAATGGATGATTCTGCCTGAATGATTTCCTTGCTTTCACTATAGTTTCACTTACATGGTCCACTCCTTTCCACTTCTTTTTTTTCAGGTTCTTCAGAGACATAACATAGCATGAGTATTTGTAAAGCTGACGTTCACCGTGATGGGTATCTTGGTGCTGAATAACAGATGTTTATTGTTGCCCAACTCAAAGGTGCTCTTTTTATCAACCTCAGAAGGATGAAAGGCTGAGTGGACCCACAGGGATTTGAACCTGTGACAATGAGCTCAAAGACAGGCCCCTACAGTGGACGCATTAGTTCACTAAGCCACCAGACCAGTCAAATTAATTAACAAAACTACACAAAAAGCCCACATTATTTTGCTCTTCTTGTTTGTCAACACTACAGGTCTATCTCCCTCAATCTCATTTGGGTCAGGACAGGACTACCCCAACAGTCAGAAATAAGGAAGTTAATGACTCTCCGCATCAATGGGAAATAACATGACTCAAGGAGGCCTACTCAGTCCTTTAGATGGGAGAGAGGTGCGTTGTTTTGGGAAATGCTGAATAGTGTGCTGGCTCAAATGTCAAACTCCTCTTCTTAAGTAGTTGTGGTCAGGGAGGGACTGTCGCTGGACACACATGTCACATGATGGATGCACTAAGCTAAATGTTATGCCAGTTGACATGTGTGAGATTAATTATCCAGGTTCTTGCATCTACTATTCTGGGATTGGTGGTAAAAGATTGTTCTCACTTCTCAGTTAATCGCACATGAATGCACCAGCATATGCTCTGCACTCTTGGTCCTCATGCACCATGAAGCTTACCTACTCCTTGACTCTACAATATTGACATTTACATTTTTGCATTCCACAGGCCTTCTCTTCTGCACGGAGCAAAAGCTCCATAACATTCCTGCTTACTGGACTGGTTCAGCCCTGCACCAAAGAATGACATTCCGAGAAAAAGAACGCAGATGTACAGTCCATTTTGGCACTTGTACAGTATCATTTTTCTTGTCTTAAAAATAATATTTTTTTAGAACTTTGTGGTTCTTCCCTATTATGTATTCTTCTAACCTAGGAAACATAACAATTAGATAACTTGAAACTCTGAGGATGAAAGACTGTGTGCAATGCAATTAGTAACTGAACTGTGTCATTCATTGATTTCCTCCAACAAGAGATGTGATGATGATGTGCTGCTCATTGACTTGATGAATGTTGTGTTAGTCATTGTCTCACCTTTCCGTAGCTACACATCCCAATCCATTCATCAAACCCTTAACCCTCTTCCTCCAGGTTGTGTGGTCTACTGAGGTGTGACTTAAGTATTTACACCATAAATGATCACACACTTGGCGTGGTGGATGTGGTGAAAGCAACACCAACTCACTGTTGCTGGATATTTATAAGTAAACAATAACCCATGCCAGCCTTATGTATCCACCCAGGCATGAAAGGGACATCATCATAGTGCAGAGTCTTAGTTAGAACAATGTTTGTCCCAGAATAGAACAGTGTAAACTATGTGGCGTGATACTCTGATAATTTAACTGTGATACAATCAGTAACTTTGCAAGTAGTAACTTTGAGTGGTAACTAACTAGTGGTAATAGTATCTCTTTTAAAAGTGATGGGGTTACTTACTACTGGCAAAGTTACTACTCAAAAAGTTACTGATGGGAAAGTTACTAGTCATAAACTTACACCGCGTTAGTAAAATTACATCTAAAGTGTAACTTACTTTACCTTTGTGAATTTGGCTTGTATTGTGTTGCTTACAAAATCTATGCAACATAGAGTAACCTTCTTCTTAGTCATGACATGGTTTTTGTGAGCATCGGTTTAATTTTTTTAATGCATTTAATAGTTGTTACTAGCTACCCACTTGGCTTCAATTTACTACTTCTTGTTGTTGTTTGTAATCTGACTTTTTTGTCATGGTGGTCTGGTCTAAGTCTTTGATTAGCCACTAACTCTGTGTTTTCTTTCAGTCTACTTTCATGTGATGCATATTTCTTCTGAATAATACCACAGTCGGAGTTTACCTCATTCAGAATAGGTAGCAGTGGGACTTTGGTTTGTGATGTCTTCCCTGTTAGCGCTAGCCCACTGCTACCACCAGCATCAAGTAGGACCTTTGGGAAATCCTGCAATAAGGTTAGGGAAGATTGAGAGAGGAAGCAGATATTGATTAATCTGTTCAGGTAAGAACTAGTTAATAACTTATACTGAAGGTGTTCTTCAGAAGGAGAGATAAACATGAATACAATTTTTGTGTCTGTTGTTGGCAGATCCCATTAGTGGTCAATAGTTACAGAGGGTATGACAAGAACATCTACTAAACTAACTAGTATACAAGATCATTTAGCGACTGGGTGCTGCAAGACCTCATCAAGCAATCAAGCAAAGCAGAATTCAGCTAGCCAGTTCTCTGCTCCCAGTGCAACTCTGTTTGTAGGGTATAATCACTGGCCTGCAGGAAGAAGTAAGTAACGTACTGAGGAATAATAAATAGTTGGCAAGACACTTCAGGTAAAAAAAGTCTAGGTGGAAAACAAGTTGATGTACAGTATAATGTGTGACAATTTCAGGACAGCTTCTCGTCTTACTCTCATCACAAAACAAGCATTGGCATAGCCAATAGGTCTCGCCTTTGGGACCTTATAAGTGTTTAGCCATGCAACAGTTGCATAACTAAATACTTATAAGGTCCCAAAAGCGAGACCTATTGGCTATGCCAAGCGGCCACACGAAAGTAAAAGTGATCACGATCAAACATCAAAGCGGCCGTGCGGCCGCGAAAGTGAAAGTAATCGCGGTCAAGTGCGGCGCGCGCGCCCGCGCACATGCACTGTTGCTCTAGGCTGGCCTGGTAGCACTTTTTGGAGCCCTCTCAATAAGTCTCGACAGACCAGCGCATGCGCTGGGTCAGGCGAGACCTAAAAATACATACCGAGGTCACTTTCCGGACAAGAGCCTCAACCATTAGGAAACTAGCCCTCCATACCGAGTGATCTGGTCTAGATGTTCATTTCATAATGTCTGTCCACCACAAAACTAAAACCTCTGTCTTATGGCAGCTGAGATATGAAGAGTTGGACTTCTAACAGTCAGACACTGCAAATGGCCTCGCAGGAAACCCTGTATTGCCATCTGAACGTGAAACCCTGCTCAGTATCCAGCCAATGACGGCAGTTATTTGTCACATTTTTCATATATATAGTAGTCCGTATATTACAAAAGAAAGAGATTTGACCCATATTAAGGCCCAAACTTGGTACATATTCATGTGCAAGTTTTTGGGCGTCACTGAACAGTATGTGCCTTTTGGCAGTACTGGCTCAACACTTAGGGTACATGCCCAGATGGGATTCCACCCAGCAGCGCATCAGCACAGGTGCGGCTGCCCACAAAGTCTGTCAGGGCTGCCTGCAGAGTGAGCATTTGTTCCCCTTTGATTGGAATAAAATCTCACAAAGTTTTCTGAGAAACCTGATTTAGGATCCCAACAAGGGGCTGCCTACACGTTAGTTATTTACTTTTTCTGATTGGCAATTTCTGTTGTATTTCAAAAATCCACCAACATCACAAAGATGTATTCGTTCAACTACAGTTCCCAGGATACAAGATGAATATTGCTCCCGAAGGAATCGACCCTTAAACAAGCCTTAAGCAATCCTCTGGCAGCCCTGGGAGAACGGGGGCGGGGGGGGGGCAGCTTGGGTTGTGATGTACAGATTTGTTTCTGGTTACTTGTGCACTTCTCCCTTTTTAAAGTTCTGCTGCATTAAACCATCTTTTTGTAGATGTTCCAATTTCCCACTGAAGCTGTAATCAGTCTGCGCTCTGTGTATGTCGAATCTGATTGTTCTGCTAAATTCACTGGTTAGCACCATGCGAAAAGAGCCTCCTTTATACTGCACTGAATTGGTTTTTACTGCAATCACAAGACATGCTACCCCCTGGAGTGAACTGCCCAAGAGGACAAAAAGAATGAATGAATGAAAAAAGGAAAGGGAAAGAGGACCGTCCCCCTCCAAGGGTGGTGGTGGGAGGGAGGGCCAGGAGGGGATGGGTGGAGGGACTGCCTTTGTCACACGGGGTCCCACTAAAACAATATTAACCTTACTGAACTACCGGGCGCGCAGCGGCCCCCTCTCCACAACCAACCTCCAGAAAGTGGTCATGTTTTCATTTGACGGAAGAGGCAGGAACGTGTTAAAGCAGGCACTGGTTTGGTTCATTTCAGAAGGGGTGGGGGGAGAAAGGGCGAGGAGAGGGCACTGGACGGGAACTAAAGAATGCATGGTGATGTATAGAAATGCCTCCGCGAATTCCTTTTCTTAAAACTTCACTCTGAGACTTTCAAGCAATGAAAACAAGCATTAGACGCGCGAGACGCGATGGTGGGGGGTGGGGGAGAGAAGCGGGAGTTCTGATAAACTGGTGTGAAATAGCAGCAGGGAAGGGGGCGGAGAGGGGCTACGAGGGAGAGCGACGTAAAGCCATATGGTTGCTTTGCGCGCGTGCACGCCTCGTGCACTGTAGCTCTATGCCAGGGGAAGCACTTTTAAAACCCACTTACAAAATGTCTCCAAGAGACAGCTTTCGCTGTCTCAGCGAGACCTAAAAACACAATGATGTGCTGCACTACCTAGCAATGCAAAGACAGCTAGTGACAAAGAATAAACTAAATCCCATTTATTTCTTTTACATTCTGATCCCACCCTCTCCTCCCACAACAGGCCCTCTCCCATTCCCAAGCAAAAAACTCAAATGTCCCATTCATACTTTTCCCAACTTCCTTCTCACCCTCTCCACCCACAACAGGCCAACCCCCTCCCCAAGCAAAAACCCCAATTGTCTCATTCACCCTTTCCCCAACTTCCCTTTACACTCTCTCCACACACAACAGGCCCTCCCACTAAAAGAAACGTTTCATAAAAATTAGTTTTGAGGGCACCCAGTTCAGTTTTAGTGTGGGCCACCTCCTGGGCTAGAATCTACTGCCCACTCTTGAGTAGTACCATCTCGTGCTTGAGCAGTGTCAGCCCACGTAGGGAGGAGGTGATCAGATGATGATGAGGAGGGTAAGCTGGTGATCTTCTAGGTGGCAGTGGACCACGGATGCATGTGGCAGTGGGGTGGCCGGGTTGGAGGTGGTCCTGGCTGGCAGTCCTAGGAACTTGATGCCCGTAACTCCTCTTCTCCTACAAGGTTACCAGCTTGCGTTATTCAACTGCCACAGCCTCCAATGTTTGGCACCAAACCCAGGTGGCTATCTCCTGCCAGGATGGTGGTTGCTGGCCTGCTCCAGCAGCAAGAGTAGCTATAGCAAGAAAGTAAAAACAAAAACATGAATTGTGATGCTTAGCCCAAACACTTGTTTATAATTGTCTATAGGTGCACAGTAGCAGAACACTGGGGTCCCCTAGGGCCATTGGAATTTAATTTGGATGTGCCATGAAAAAAAAATCCCACCCATTCATCACATATTGCAATAGCACTAACTGCAAGGAATCAATTAAGCCAGAACACCAACATAATCAAAAAGTGATTTTATTTTAAAGGCTTTCATAGAGAAACTGAACAGACACTTTGTGTGTGTTAATAAATTAATTAACTGCCATTAATCAGTGAGTCGTATATATGCTGCACAAATAATATTGCTTGACTATGCAAAATTATCTGAGCCATGCTGGTAGGTTTCCTTAAACTGCAGCATGCTTCTGGGGCAGCTGTAGCATGTTATGTTATTAACTTATAATTCATATGATGCTGCTCTTTAACAACTCCCTCTTCAAATCTACCCTGAGTCCAAATTTAGGGGCTGATAGAATCTTGCAGATGGGATACTCTGTCACACACATGGCAGATCACGGATATCCCATTTGCTGTATTATAGTACACAGTGCATAGAATATGAATGATGCACTGTAGTGTCGCTAACAGGGTACATTTTATTTGTCACATTTGTCACAGAGTCTTCCATTTGCCAAACTCTAAATTAGGCCCTTAGTCCCATATTACACCCTGGCCTCCACCACAAATCATTTTCAACAAATACCTTCACTTGGCAGTGGGGAAAGTTAGTCTACAGGGAGGTAAGTTAAAGGGATTGGGCTACGTAGATGTTTAGCTGTGGAGTGGTTGGGTGTCACTGATCATGTACTACACTTTTGCTTAGTTACATTGGTTGACAGAAGAAACAAAATGGAACCGTAAATCCGTAAAGGAAGCCATGAAATATAAGCCACTTGGACAGAAAAATGTGGCATATGCCAAGATAGAATTAACATTTTTGGGTAGGCTAGGACAGACAGAACAAAGATCAAGTCAAGGACTAGTAGGTGACTGAGTGTGCGCTGGACACCCTTCGTCTTTTCAAACTTAACTTCGCCCAACCCCAGCAGATGCGCATTGCAGCACCAAATTAAACCATGCTGCCCTTTTAGATGGCAAAATGCCATCATCAGGGACTGGAAGTAGTGGGCAGGATATGTGCTTCACTTAACAAATACAGTATTGCCACTAGGAAATCAAGGCGATTTGCCACTTGTACCTGCCACAACTAGGACTTCTCCCCTTCCCTCGACCGACAGGGCCCCCTGTTTCATTCCGGGCTTGCTGGTGCTTGTTGAAGTGGCACTGGTCTGTTGGTCTATGTGACAAGAGAAAAACTAAATGCACCCATTTTAGATACCAGATTAGCCACCAAAGTATTTATTTTGCACAAAGAACAACAGCAATACCTCACTACAGTTAGGTTGGCTATCTATCAGTATCTTCTTCTATCTAAATGATCACATTGGGAGGTTTGTTACTTTGTTGGTGGACAACATTTTAAAAACAAGCATTGGCATAGCCAATAGGTCTCACCTTTGGGACCTTATAAGTATTTAATTATGCAGTACAATATCCCTGGTGCAACAACATCAACTGTTGCATGGCTAAACACTTATAAGGTCCCAAAGGCGAGATCTATTGGCTATGCCAATGCTTGTTTTGTCAATGCTGCACAGCTGCAGCAAATAAAGTTTTCTTCCAAGGCCATACAGAATCGACAAAAGGAACTGGCAAAGCCAAAACGTCTCAGTAATTAATTTGAGCCGGTGATTGCAGGTGGGGCCCACCAGCACTAATTTTTGGGGCATGGTATTTATTTTTCCTCATCCAAATTTAACCCGGAGGAAGAAGCAAAGCAACACAAAAGGAGGAAAGGAAGAAAGGAAGAGGAAGAGAAAAAACAATGGCCAAAGGAGAAAATAGGAATGAAAAGAACACCAACAGTGAGATGAAAGGGTGGGGAGTGCCAGTGATTGGACAGAAGAGACAATGACATGAGGAGAATCGAGACTACATAAGCTTTGTATTCGGACCCTAGCACTCAGTAGCAAAGGCCACAGGGTCTGGACAACACTTTTGGCCCTGGCACTTTTCCTTTTACGAATTAAGCCCTGATAAATCCCAAGGGCGAGACCTATCGACTGTGACAATACTTGTTATATAAGTCAAGGTAAACGTCTACTGAGGCTAGACATGTGTCACTATTAAACAGGGTCCTGCTCAAGCCCAATTCAGTACACTAAAGACATACATTTGACAGTCCTGGTAATTCTAAAGTGCGGATGGAGACAGGCTCAACAGAGAAAAACAAATGAGTCTTACTGGTGGTGATGTGACATATGCTTCGGGGTCCTCCTCGGGGTCTTGTCTGTGCCTAGGTGGTTTGCGGGTTGCAGTCTCGGGGGAGAGCCGGACAGTTATTGTGGGAGAGGAGCGCTGTTTGTTTCTTTGGCTGCCAACACACCCCTTGAGGGCACCACAGTAGAGTTCTATACGCGGCAGGGACCTCCCGTCCCTGTGTCAGCCCCTACTGCAGGATCACTCCGCTGATCAATGAGAGTACCTCCTTGCTGGACGGAGGTGTTTGTCCTGCAGAGTGGAGCTGTGATAATCAAGCACAGAGTGGGTTCCCCGCTCAGCAGGTGTCAGTTTCACATTTTATGGTATGTCGTGTGCTCTTTAGTAAAGGGTAGTGTGTGGGTTGCAACCTTCCCATTCTGGAAGGCCAGTCACAGCAAGCTATGGAAGCTAGGTAAGAATGGAAGGATCCGAATGTCACGTATTCTGCAGAGAGTATCACGCTTTCTTTCATAGCAGGAGTGAAGACTCCCTTCTGTAGAGGCAGACAGTCACCCCTTAACCCCTGCCGAAGGGACGTGGGCCAGATCTATGTCTGCTGCAGGGAGGCAATTCATGTTCTGTCTCTGGTTGCAGGGAGGGGAGCCGGTTCAGTCCCTTCTGCGTGGAGGTCAGTCAGTTCAGTCTCTAGTGCATGTGGGTGGGTCAGTTCAGTCTCTTGACTCTCTTCTACGAGGAGGTGAGGCAGGTCTGCCTTTTCTACACCTGTGCGAGTCAGTTCAGTCTCTTCTGTATCAAGTCAGATTAAACAGCAGCTGCAAGAACTTGGGTCAGTGTTACCCTTGCAGGAAGAGAGTCAGTGTCTTCTTTTTTGTTTAGTGCATTTATGTTGCTGCTGCACAGTTTGGTCAGTCGCAGACTTTATTGCCAAAGATCTCCCTTCAGGCTTTCATTTACAGTATTTAGAGCACATTGCAGAAAGTTGTATCGGTATTGCCAGGTCCTGTTTGCGAGGGGGTCAGTATAAATCCGCTGCAGGAAGGAGAGTGCCTAATACTTGCAGGAAAGTATCTCACCCCTGCAAAAGGTCGTGTCTGCGTCAGCTGCTCCTGTGTGAGGTCAGGCTTTGTTCAAGAATGTGCGTATATAGACCCTGCAGGACACCGTAGTTACGTCAGCTACTCCTGCGTGAACAGCGTTCAGTCTGGTGCAAGAGGTGAGTTCCGGTCTGCTGAGTAGGGTATGTTGATGTTTAGCCCCTCCAGATAGTCGTGTCCATGCCAGTGGCTTCTGCATAGAGAGTGAGAGTTCAGGCTGAAGAGATGTTTACTGGGGTGCTCCAGTGTCAGTCAGCCAGTGAAGGAGGCGGTCAGTTCGGCCGGCCTACTTTCCTCAACTACTACGTGCAGTGTTAGGCACCGGCTGCTGTGTCAGCTGAGATGCTCCAGCAGCCATGTGCTCTGTTGCCATAGTAACAGTCAACACGAACTCAAACTAGGCTGGAGAGTTGGGAGGAGTTAACACTCACACTTTGCACTACGTGGCGATGGTGATGACGACCACAGGGAGTGTGACAGCTTGTTAATGACCCCTTTGTAAAGCTGACCAAAAATCTTGTCCTTCCAACTTACTCTCGCTCAACAATGCCTTTTTAAATGCACACTTTAACACACGTTTAAGACAGATTGTGTGCTAATGTGATATGGGAAAGTCGATTTCTGATTTCTCTTTTTTAGCATAAAAAAAGACAGATTTACTGAGAAGATTAAACATCATAAGCACATAGGTAAGGCGTTGTTGCCGAATGGCAAGACTTGGCGACTATTGAATTGGGGAGCCTGGTTCGCTTCCCAGCGTCTACATAACATCTTATAATTCAGGGCAAATCACTTAGTTCTCCCTATAAAAGTAAATAAAAAAGCTGCCCATGTGTAATGTTTTCCAAAGTTCATGTAAAGCATTCTAAATCACCTTTGGCCCGGTCAAGTTGGCGCTATATTCAAATTACAAAAAACCTAACTAATTATAAGTAGCTTTCTTTTTTCTGTGGGAAGCTCCAGAGTTCATCAGGAATTATGGCTTGGCGGCGATGCGTCTCTGGAGACGCCCCGGTGTTGAGGGGAAGGGGGGGGCGGAAGGAGGTGAGTACGAGGAGAGGAGAAGGCAGCAGGGGGAGGTCAGAGAGGAGGGGGCCTGCGCCTGTTTCCCTTGCGGGAGCGAGCAGGGGCACCATATGTTTGCAAGCTAATTACAAACATATGTCGCCAAAGCTCGCTCCCTCAAGGGAATCACCAAACATGCATGCATTGCCATTCAAAGCAATGCAACGCGTGCACGTTTTTGCCTGCAAAAGTGAAGCGATGGCTAAAGGTCTTTTTCCTATGCAGCGCGCAAGACCTAATTAGGTAGTCATTGAATCAACCAAAAATATTTTACTCCTGAGGGAGGGATAAGTGAAGGGCATACAGGTATGAAAGGTAAAGGGGTGGAAATTAATGCAAAGGACATATGTTTTTGATTGTGGTATCTCATACCTGTCATGCTGCACTGTCATGAAAATTGATAGCATAAGGCAATAACAGGGGACAATGATCATGACCACTCTATTCTTGTCCCTGTACTTTTTGACTGTTTGATCAAGAAAGCCTTCTCAACCACCATGTTTGGTGAATAGAATACTTGGGCCTGGCTGTGATCCTCTTTATGTGACCAAAAATCTGTTCTTGTTCTCTTCTTAGTACTACAACACAAGACATGTAACAGAAGGATGAAGGAAGGTTTACTAAAAAAGGAGCATAAGAAAGCTACTGACAGGAGAAATCAGCTGCTGATACAAGAAATATGAAAAACACAGGTAAATAAAGGGATAACAAACATTAGAATGGTAGTTGAAAAAAGTAAAAAGTATACACAAGGCAATAATTCTACTAGTAGGAATAGAATGTAAAAAAAATACATGACTTACTGGGGACAGCAGACACGGTGCTGGTGGTAGAAATCGCCCCACCCGCTGCGGCTCTGGTGGCAAGCACAGGTGCCCTCTTGCACATGGGTGCCTATGAAAGAAAGAAGGTAAAAAACAATAATTGGTGGTACTCTACAAGAAAGGCACAACATTGTACTTTTTAAATTAGTAGCCTATTCCTATTTACCTAAGCCTATCCGAAAATTACATTTGGAACTATTTATGCATTCCAACAAATGATCTTTGCTTCTCTGGCCTCTTTTGATGGGTCAAGTCACTCTTCCTTTGCATACTGCACATCAGGGAGATTGGGACTATGAGCTCCATAAAGCCACAGAGAAGAATGCTAACGCTCCTGATATACCACTATTGTAAGAGTAAGTAACATGAGTTGACATCCCTTAAATCAGCACATGGAAAGATCATGCTGGAACAGAATCATGGTAGTATCATTCACTTGATGTCCACTCCACTACTATGTTTCACGTTCTACACTCTTCCTGCCAGATTGGCACCATGCACCATTACTCTATCAAAGGTTTGTGTGTCCCTTGCGTATAAGGGTTGTTTTAGAGCAGGGAGGTATCCCTTCCTGCACAAAACAATTCAGGGTGCCATGTCGTGCAACGTGGCACCCTTGCACCATGGTGCAAGGGTGCCTGCATTGGCGCTGGGCAACACTTGGTGCACCAGCGCTCGAAGAGAGTAGAAATGCAACATATCTTGATAAATAAATGTTGCATTCCTGCCCTTTCCTTTTGACACAACACAGCAAGTTGTCTTGCTGCCTTCAGCTGCCTGAAATTCTAGGCGCTGATGCACTCAGCAAAGTACTGTATAGATAATCCCTGGCATATTCACATGCCAACTCCTTTTGGAACAAAGATGGTGGACACAACTGCAAGTACTCTCTGATGCAATTAGTGCATTTATTTATGCAAGTGCCACATACTAAAATCTCTTGCCTGAGCATAGTACCACGCTTATAAATAAAATGTTATTTTTACACCAGAGGGCAAATGTAGCCCGATGTTGTAAAGATATATATCTATGTTATCTATATAATCTTATCTATCTATATATTCACTGAAAAAACCATAGGTTTCAGGCACCTTAAAGTTAGAAATTAGCATTTAAAAAAACCTTAGAAATTCACTGAAAAAAACTGAAAGTTATTGTTAGTTGGACATTTCACTCGTACAAAACCAGAGAAATTCTCCCGTTATCGTTAGTTAGGCTAACTATAACTTGCGCCCCCGCAACGCACTTCTGATGACATCACATATTACATCACTCATGACATGGTCAGTGACATCACTGATGACATCACTGATGACA
This sequence comes from Triturus cristatus, assembly GCF_964204655.1. NCBI lineage: Eukaryota > Metazoa > Chordata > Amphibia > Caudata > Salamandridae > Triturus > Triturus cristatus. The sequence continues at coordinate 736,455,011 of NC_140585.1, forward strand.
TCTCAAATGACATCACTGATGACATCATCCATGTGATAATTTTATGCATCTTCTCACACCCTAATATACGAAGAAAAGTGCAGGAAGAAGCAAGACATGTGCAGAAAGAACCAACAGAGGAGCAGAAAGGGGCCTTGTTGCAAAATCATCCTGTTCCCACAATTTTTTCAGATGGGTTCTGGTGGTAACTGACTCTGACTAACCAGGCCTAGAGCCAGTGCTATGCTAAAAGACACTTAGAATACAGTGAAAACACCTACATACACTAGGGAACACTATGCATTGGGGTACCCCTGTGATTAGCATGACCTCCTCTGTAAGGCCCTAGTACGTAATAGGGCAGGGGGATTAAAACTACCTCTAATTCAGAGGTGCAGAAATATGCTACTTTAACTAGTAGTCGCATTTGCAGAGTGGTGGAGAAAGGGTGCAGGGCGTCCAATTAATTCCCCAACTTAAAATGCACCGTGTTTGCACACATGTCACCTCAGGCCCCGCCCCCTTCCTTTACCACTGTTCAAACGCGCCCCGTTGCGCATTTTAAGTTGGGGAATAAAGTCCCCTTGAATCCTGAGGGTCCCTGGGGTCCAACTAGCCCACCAGGTACCTCCAGTAAGCACTACAGAGCTGCGTTGCAGAGAGGTGTAAAAAGGGGCGTGGCCTGGACCACCTCTTTGCAACTCAGCCCTGTGGCACTTACTGGAGGTACCTGGTGGGCTAGTTGGCCCCTAGGGACCCCCAGTATTGAAGGGGAATTAATTTCCCAACTTAAAACGTGCCACAGGGCGCATTTGTAGAGTGTTGCTGGGAGGGGCGGGGCCTCAGTGATGCTGGTATTTTTTTTTAATTTAAGAAGGGGAGCTGTGTGGCCCCCCTTCCGTTTCCTATTTTATGGGCCCTGGGGACCCCATCCCCCAGGGCCTGACCCCTATTTTTGAATTTTTTTTTAAATGGAAGGGGGGTGCGTGGCCCCTCCTCCTGAGGCCATATTCTGCCCCGGGGACCCCACCCCCCGGGGCATGGCCAGTGTTTATTATTTTTTTTTTTAATTGATGGGGGGCTGCGTGGCCCCCCTCCTCAGACCATTTATGGCCCGGGGACCCCATCCGGTGCATGCAGCTCCCCGTGTGGAAAAGCAATCTGGTTTGGATATTGGAAGAGAGAGCAGGTTTCCTGCTTTCTCTTCCAAAATCCAAACCACAGTTTGCTATAGCAGGGCGTGAGCCGCGAGGCTCCCGCCCTGCCATAGCAAACAGCAGTGTCCCGGGGGTGGACACCCCGGGACACTGCAGGAGCCGGCCCCGGGGAGGTGGTGGTCCCCAGGACTCGGGGGTTCGTAACAGACCCCAAAATTTGCATTTTATTGCCCTGGGGAGGTGGCGGTCCCCGGGGCGTGTGGGGGGGTTCGAGCCCCCACACAGGTTGATTTATGCACAAAAAACAAGCCCCGGGGGGTGGTGGTCCCCGGGGCTGTGTGGGGGCCTTGTGCCCCGCAAATATTTGATAAAAGCCCCCGGTGGTGGCGGTCCCTGGGGCTTCGGGGGGCTTTGGAGGCCCTCCAAACATAAAAAAAAGCCCCGGGGGTGGCGGTCACCGGGGCTGCGGGAGGCCATGTGCCCCCCACAAATATTTAAGAAAAGCCCCAGGGGGTGGCGGTCCCCGGGGCTGCGTGGGTCCCCCTGGTTCCCCGCAATCATATTTTAACCATGCTCCCGGGACTTGGCCCATCTGCGGGCAATATAATAATGAAGCGTGGGATTCGCGGATCCTCTGCAGATTTTGCCGTTTAAAAAACAAAATGCTTTTTTTGGGACCCCCTGAGCAGGCCTAGGGGATAGGGAGTTTCTACCCTGCCCCCTTTTTCGTGTTTCTTTTTCTCTTTTCTTGTTACTCGGTTCTACCGAGTCACAAGATGGCTGCCAACACTTCCTGGTTTGGAGTGTTGACAGCCAATTAGAATAAAGCTTGTGATCGGGAGGGTCCGCGGATCCAGCGCGACCATAGATATCGAAACGTTTATTTTTTGATTTTCTCGGCAACTACTGAACAGATTTACACCATTTAATAAAAAGGGCGCTTTCTGAACCAAGCACTACCTTTTTGCCAAATTTGGTGTAATTCCATTCAGCAGTTTCAGCTGTAACCGTGTCTAAAGTTTCCTAATGGAAATTGATTTTCCAACCTCTATTTTTTGAATTTCTCAGGAACTACTGAACGGATTTACTCCATTTAAAAAAAAGTCTCTTTCTGAAACAAGGGCTACCTTTTTGCCAAATTTGGTGTAATTCCGTGCAGTAGTTCGAGCTGTAGCCGTGTCTAAAGTTTCCTTTGGGAATTAACATGGAAAAAACACGTTTTGGGACCCCCTTTTGTCTCGGCCCCCGCTTGCCGAATCACCCTGATACTTTCAAGACAGGAGCTGACTGGAGCGGGCCACAAGTTTTGAAACTTTCGCGCAGATTCGTCAACCGGCGCCAAAGATATTGAGAAAACAAAAAACAAGTTTCCCATGGAAACTAGGTCCTAACTATAACTACCTACTGGTGACCGCCAGTAGGTAATGCGCATGTATGTATATATACATATTTATAAAAAACTAAATTAATTTAATACACACATGCAATTTATATTTTATAATGAATGAATACATTGACATTATATATAAATATATTTCATTTATATAAACTTATACACATCATGAATAATGTGAATATGTTACTTCACGTATTATTAACCGGTGAAAAATATATTTATTTCTATAAATATATATAAAAAAATATTAATAATCAAAAACATATATATATAGAGTTTTTAGAACACAAAAATATTACTCGCTGAACCCTTCAACCTCGACGGCTAGCAGGTTGAGCAGGTCCTGTTCCCTGTCTAAGTTGTCGGCCCAGCAGTGCATCAGCTACTGCTGGGTGCGCTGGGTGCCTGTGCTGTGGTGCACATACCACCACACTTGCTCCCAGAGCATCCAATGTACCTACAAGTAGTAACCCTTACTAGGTTGCCAGAATGAGAGGGAGGTGGCACTGCACCCAGTAATTGAGCGCGTCCACCTGTGCCTCGCCCAAAGATGGGTTGGGCTGCACCACTGCATCGCTCACAAGGGTAACAGGTAGCGCTGCCTGCTTCTGCTGCGTATTCTGCCATTAGGACTTAGGAAGGAGTTGGACTGATAATGGAAGGAAAGAAATAGGAGGACAGACAGAGATGATAGGCCAGGAAAGGAAGACAAAAAACAAAGTCAGACAGTAATAAGGAAAATGTGGGATTGGGAAGTGGGTGTCCAGGTGGGGTGTATTGGGTTGGAATGGAGTGGGATGGAATTTGCAGCAGGAAGAAAGACAGGCAGGAGCAAGCTAAACAAAATGGCCACATGCTTGTATACCGTGTGGTGCTGTATGAGCTGATTTTTCAGTGTGGAATGTGCTAGCGGAGCAAGATCTCAGTGCACCGTGCATTTTCCACCCATTCGTAGAACTCTGCAGAATCTTGCAGTTTTTTTGTATCTATGCAGAATTCTTCTGAGTGAAATTCAATGAGTTCCTCTCACCCCTAGATAAAATCCTAGACATAAGTGTGAAATATTCTGAAAGCTGTGTGATTAATGCTTATTCTACATGTTAGGCTTTGTTCTCAGATGGGAACTAATTATATTATCTATTCAATACCTCCACACCAAGGTAGCAGCATTTACTGTGTTAATTAGCACCCAATTTCCACTTCGCTTGGAACCATGGCCCTGAACTTCAAATCTGTCTTTGTGCTTCTATCATAATTGTATCCATGCAGGTAGTCGCAATTTGGAGTCACCAAGCCCACCAAATTTGTCCATTTTATTATCTGCTGAAACTTCATAGCCTCTAATAGCCCAGGTGATATATGTCCAGTCAGAACTCTAAAACCTTTATCAGTGGTTGTTACACCTCATTTTTCCTTCTTCCTTAACATATTTTTTCAACTGTAACTTTCCATATTGGTTGGGAGAAAGGGAACATCAAACCTCCTTTTGAAGAAGTCAGACTTAGACCAGAGTGAAACAACTATACTTCCTTTTTCCAGTAGTAACTCAACTTGATGAGAAGTTCTACCTCACTGGTTTTTGAAGCATCTTGAAGAGGACCATTTACTAGATGCTATCTGGGTGAAGTTAAAGCCTGGTTTAGGCAGTGAGATTGCCCTTGTGGTTGAACTGAATTATGTCAGACAACATTACAATGATGACATTTCCACTTGCCTTATCATGCTATTGCAGTTGTGTCATCCTGCTGCCTCCAAATAAAGATCTTGAAGGAAAGCCTTTTTATTCTGTGGCACTTGAAAGCCTGTGTTGTCAATGCTAATATCGTTTCTAGATTGAACTATGCCAATGCTTGCTATGTTGAGTCAGCTCTTAATAAGCCTCCAGGTGTTCAGAATATGGTTTCTAGAAGGATCCATTATAAGATACTCTGTTTTGCTCACAGATCTTATTATGAAGCAAGCCCCATTAGGCGTATGTGTTTTCTTCCAAGTCTAAGTGACTACTTCATTTAGGCTCTTCTCTCCTGCTATCAGTCCCTGAATTTACAAAAAGTCAGTTGGAGCTGGGGGAAGGTGAAGTGTATACAACTCACCTGCCCCCAGCTCCAACTCCAGCTCCAGCTCTCTTGTTGCTTCCTGTATTTGGAAGGTACTCTGTCTTGGCCTTTGCAAAACAGAAGAAGGCTCAAAAAAATTATCTGTTTTATTGATTATCTTCATGTCCTTTCTGACGTTAGTTCAGTGCCAAGATGCCTTAGGGCATTTTTTGCACTTTATAAATTTCAATTCAGAGATTGCATGTGCAGGTTTTAAATATGTTTAGTGGGTCACCGGAGGCACTGAACACAGGGCTGGTGGTAATTTTAGAAGAAATTGAGCAGAAAATATGGGCTGTGGCTCTTGGCCTTCATTGATGGAGCATTGTAACCTGTGGGATACATCAGGTGTCTGATGCCTGACCTTTAAGTAGACTGATAGATCAGCTATGAGAAGCTTGAACATAACATTTTTGTCTAACCAGACATACCTCTGGTCCCAAAAGGAAATGCCTCTATGATCGGTTTCTCAGAGACATATGTAGAATTTCCTTTAACATATGTCTTGTGTGTTCTTGCCTCTGGTATGGTGTCTATGCAGAATTACTACACCTGTCCTTATCTTGTGTAAGCACGGTATACGTTTGTCTTACCTCGTCAAACTAGTGAATGTCAGCAAAATGATTGTGAAACATTATTCTACTGCCATGCTAAGCCTGGGTCAGTCAAAAGCAGCATAACTCCGATAATATCTATAATAGGTTACGATTGTAAACACATTGCACAATGAAATGCCTACTTTGATAAATACAATGATAAACTGGTAACCACATTGTTTGCTTGTTGTCTCTCTTGTGCCTCATTTAATGTTGTCTCTTTTTCTACACAGGCCAGGCTAATTGCGATAATTAAGACAAACATTTAGGAACAACCATTAAAGAGATTATGGTCATCATTCTCCTTTATGTGCTGGGCCCTCAGAAGAGAAATGAAAGCAAGCTTGTTAATGTAACATATGCTGTTTCTTTTGGAGTGACTTCTTTGCAAAACATTGGCCATCAGCCACACATTCTGTGTGTTCTGGAGCTTCAAGTAATACTTGTATGCTTTATATGCTAGAACATCATTTGTTTCCAAGTTATTTCCAGGGAGCTACCTGTCGTGCTTGCTACTCCTGCTGCGTGTGGAAGCAGTAAAAAATACATTCATGACCGCAAAGGGGGGAGGCATGCATGCGGTAAGCCAACAGACAGGCTAAAGCGCAAGCCGCTCCCGAGCCCTAACGCTTTGCGTTAATGCTCGTGAGTTGTGAACACTCACCTTCCGGTTCTCCCTGAAACTCCTGGGGTCGTCGGGGTTTCCTCCCGTGTATCTGTCCTGACCGCGTTTACACGCCGCTCAGTTCTCCGCACACACTGCTGATCCTCAGTTCAGCTCTGGAGACCTCGGGTTTTCCTCTCGCGTATCCACCCTGCTTAACGTCCCTGAACGCTGCCTAAATCCTCTTTGTCGCTATCTGGATTTCCCCACACGTTTTCCTCTTCCATGGACTCAAAGAAGAACCTGTAAAAGAAGAAAGAGACAAGAAAAGCCATAACTCTGTAAAACCGGTAACAGCGCTATGCGCTGCCACTTATTGCATAATCTATTATTCTGATATACTTATCTGATCTGGTGCTGCCGTGTTCAGTGGACTCCGCTCCTTCTGTTTTGTATTACTTTCTGTTACCTGTGGCATAGATAAGAGGAACAAGTTAATGTATGTGAGAAGGTGGCCTGATATATGCTGTCCACTAGTTCTAGTGGGCACCTTGTATCAGTCCAAACAACCCCCTATGGTGAATGGTTAAAGACAACCTTTATTGAAAGCTATCCTAGTGGTAGCTATGGAGAGCAGCCTTCAGGCTAAGTCTTGAAGGAATGTAAACAATATCAGACCACAGGAGGTAGCCCGTAAACCACAGTGAGACTGGGGCAGTGCATTATATCAAACGACAATGTCTCAATGTGGGTTTCATTTTAAGGAACAAATATAGTAAGCAAAAATAGAGTATGTCAAGGAGTAAATCAACGTAGAGAGAGACACAGGGAGACAAAAATAAGTTGAAATTTTTGTATTTGAAATACTTAATGCATGTTGGACATATTAAACATCATATGTGCAAAACACATGGACAGAAAGCACTGCGTTACATTACTGGAAATCTAACCGATAGAATACTGTGTACAAGTGCTCGTGAGAATTGTGACGGCGCAAGTGACACGTGAAGTGGTATATACACCGGTGATAAAGGGCGCAACAAGGAATAAAGTGATACAATAAGTTTTGCAAAATTAGGGCATCCAAACAATCAATGGTGAAAGATTATGAAGAACAATGAATTGGATGTCCATAGCACGAGGGCGCCAAAAGTAACGCTGTTGGAGTCGACGGCGTTTCGGCCTGTAGAAATCTAGGCCATCATCAGGACTGGTTACATACAATTTTAAGGCAGAGCCTTAGCAGCACAGTCACCAAAGTCAACCCAGTCTTTGAATTTGTGCTTTTTGGGTGTCTCTGAACTTTAACCTGTATTGTTCAGTGGTAGGCCAAACCCATCTATTAGTGCACTTTTCAAGACCTGGTAATCATCAGCATCCTCTTCTCTTACAGTGAGGAGCTTTATCTCTACCTTTGTCTGCAAAGGAGAGCCATAAGATTGCTGCCCACTGACGTTGAGGGACCCTCTGTACTTTACAGGCCCTCTCTAAGGCAGTTAACCATTTGTGGATGTCATCCCCACTCTGGTAGGGAGGGACAATCTTCTTCAGGTTTCTATGGTCATAAGACCGCTCCCTATCTCTATGGAAGTTGCTGCCACCAAGGGACTCTAGTCCCTCCTTTTTACTAGATCTGTAGAGCTCCAGGGCTTCCCTATCTAAGGTCATCTGCTGCTTTCTGAGGTTGAATTTTTCTTGCTCATACTTCAGCAGTCTCTCTCTCCTCTCCTGGAAGGTTTCCCTCCCTCTGTGAGAAGAAACAGAGGTCCCTATAGATGAGGTAGAGTGAACAGACTCCCCTGAGGGAGATCTATTCCTTCTAGCCCTGTGTTCAACTCTCCCTGGAGGAACAAAGAGGGGAGCATTTTTTTTTTTTTTTTGAAAAACCTTTATTGACATTTCAATCAATAACAAGTATGGGCCTACAACCCCCCGGTGCCGGCCGCTAAGCAATCAGAGCAACAAAGATCAAATGTGAACACAGGCAGCACCTCGGGGAGCAGAATCTTCATGCTAATATAGTCTGGCCGGTGAACAGCGCAGGTAGGACACCAGGATAAAAAGGGTTTTCATTTTATAATGGAAAAAGACAGAAGGATCAGGTGCCGAACAATTTCCCAACAGCGATAAGAGGCAGGCAGAATAATGACGTAAGCAATAATCAGCAATCTATTGGATCAATGGCGCAGACCCAGGAAATTCAGGATGGGGAAGAATATCATGAGCAGTTGCGCCTGCAGTCCCCTGCCCTAAAGCCCAGGGAACACCCCGGAAATTGTGGCACACATGAAAAGGCGACGATTCACAACAAAGGAGGTGTACCACGCTGATCCCAGAAAAGAAAAAACAAGAAGAATCAGAGAAGAAAAAGGAGGCCATGGAAAAAGGAGATGAAAGACTAAAGAATCCCCTCCCCCAACCCCCCACCCTGCACCTCTGCAGATGAGTACGGCCCCCCCCTCCCAGCAGTGTGCCTGTCGCCCCGGAACCAGACCCGAAATATAGAAGAAACAGGGAAAAAAGGAGTAAGAAAAGAACCCCACCAGACGGGGGGGGTAGAGAAAGTGTTAATAAACTGGAGGAGGGCCTTCAAAACATACCCCCGGCTTCCCCCTCCAGCACGGTAAGTTTTCCCCAAAGCAAACAGTAAGCAGCACAAAATCGACCATATCAAAGAAAGATGGGGAGCATTATGCACCTATTATGTTAATAGCTATGCCATGAGAGCACGCAACCCCTGAGCCCGCCCGTCTACTAGATGACCACCCCTGAAGGATCAGCCTTATCCTTGACCACTCTTTGCAATTCTGCCCATGCCTACCCCTCGACCCAGCGCCATGTCCGATGTTCCAAGGTAAAGGAGTGTCCAAAAACGACCGGGAAGCGACGCACACAGGTGGGGTGGAAGTCTCTGAATACCAACACAGTCCACCTCATGGAGGGACGGCCTTCCCAGTGCTGCCCCAGAGTCTGCACTGCACACAAGGTCCAGGAAGGCGGAAGCAGCCAAAGTAGACAACTGTTGCTTGAATTGTCCCTGGGTCGCCGGAGGCCGTGCACGGAACGAGGCCACCACCTCCCACTCAGGTCCAATACCTCCGGAACAGATCAGACCCACAGCCAGCCGATCACACTGTAGCATATTGTCCGGAGTGTCCAGCTGTGCACTAATCTCAGGGGTGGCCGCGACTTTGTCCTCCGGTGTGCAGTGTGGGAAGTCCCTGTGTACCTGAGGACAGGAAGGCCGCCACTGTCCCAACGCTGATGCCACACCATCGAGCTTACTCCCCAAGACCCCGACGCCATGAACCAAGGAGGAATGAAGGGCACCGAGGGCCTCGAGGAGGTCGCCGTACCCCAGCACAGCTCTCTGCGATCGCTCCGCCACACTCCCAAAAGTCACACACTCCCAATCCTGCTGCGACCCAGTGGACAGGATGGTAGGCTTCATCGCAACAAAATGGCCGCCGGGTAGGCCCGACCCGTATGGGGGCCGGGACCCCGGGACAAGCGCCTCGAGGCCCACGGCGCTGGAGACAGGGTCCGGGGGCAGGCAAAAATGTATCCGTTGCGTGGTCACGGGCAACAGTCGTCCCCACCACGGACCAGCTCTCGCGAAAATCCGGGACCTGCCCGCAAGAATCAGGGCGAGTTACGGGCGGCGTCCGGGCAGCTCACCGTCAAAGGCAGGGGCAATCACCGGGGAATCTGAGAATTGCACCCCCGGGCAGGCACTCGGTCCGCCTCGCTTAGCGGCAGGAACAACCACGGCGAAATGTAGGCCGAGGTTGGCACCGCTCCGGTGGACCGACTCCACCCAGTCACCACAGGCCGCTGCCGTTGAACCGCCACCCGGCCAAGGCGTCCACTCGAGGTCCCGGCTCCAGGGCTGCACGGGCCGCAAATTTCAAATGCACATTTCTCCGGCGGTACCGCAGCCAGAAACCTCGGAGTCACACGATCGGTTGCCACTCTCATTCACAAACACGATCGCATCGCGCAGGCGGAGGATCTCATGCAGGATATCCGTGCGGGATGCGGAGGTTCACGGAGCCGGGAGTCTACGCTGCCGTCTCGGTCGCCATCTTGGCTCCTCCTCTGAGGGGAGCATTGTTGTCATCCTCCTCATCCATGTGAGCTGTGTTCACCAGATCCTGATCATTGTCATCAGTCTGGTCAGCAGTAGAGGTGGGGTCAGCAGAGTTTCCACCCCTAGGCCCACCCTCAACTACTGCCCCACCCACTCTGGCTACCCCATCAGACCCACTAGAGGTTGAGAGATCATCTAGCTTGAGTATCTCTAAGATATGCTGGGTGGTTGGGCTTTTGTCTGTCTTCAGTATGACAATATTTAGGTAGTTTATGAATCAGATGATCAGGCTGATTCTGGACTATTTGCAGTCTTTTAATGAGGCCTTTCGGGAGGCCAGGATATGAGAAATAATCTAATCTTGACATCATTAGGGCAATAATAGCCTGAACAAGAGCCTCAAAGGTAAGGAATTTGGCAATTTTCTGCATTCTTCAAAGCATTAGAAAAGAGGATTATAAAGAACTGCTCCAATTTGAGGATTCAAGGACAAATCAATAGTGACCCCTAGGCTTTTTACCATTTTTTTTGGAGTGGGAGTCTCCTAACTGGGCAGGCCAAAATGACTCAGTCCAGTTTTCAAGCCTATTTTTGGTTAATAACCTCAGTTTTATCCGTATTTAATTTCAGCTAGTTGCTATTCATCCACTCCCAAATGAACAGCATGGTAGTTTGAAAATGCTCCTTGAACTCAGCAGAATTATCCAGTTTAAAAACCAATTTTGTATCGTCCGTGTAGTTATACATTTTGCAATTAAGTTTAGTAAGTGCATAGATAAGGGGACAAATGTAGATATTAAAAAGGTGAGGGGATAATGTCAATCCTGATATACTACACAGTCTAGATGAACCTTAGAAGAAATTAACGGGATTAGGTAGACTGCCCAAGTTCAATAGCCTAAAAAGGAAACAATCCAGTAGAGAGCTGTGCCCCTCAATCCAGCGGCCCTGACACGGTCCACCAAAGATTTGTGGTCGACTGTGTCATGCTCAGTTTCAGTTGAGTGAGTTGGGTGGAAACTGGCCTGAGAGGGGACCAGGAAGTGGGTTTCCTCTAAAAAGGAAAAAAGATTATGTGTCACATGTGTTTTAAGTATTTTGGCCAAGTAGGGCAAGAGGGAGATAGTTAAAAAAAAACGTTCGCCCTAAGGGGCTCTTCTCCATCTTTTTTCTGAAGTGGTACAACTATTGTGGCTTTAAAAGCACTGGGTACTTTCCCTGACTTTAGTGATTGATTAGGGAGTGACAGCGCTGGTTCTGGAATTTCAGAAAAAAATGTTTTCAAGACTTTTGGGGGACAATGGTCATTTGGGAAAGCCGATTTTACTTTTGTCGGTAAGTTGAAAAAATTGTCTTTGCCAGTTTCTGGAAATGAGGACAAAGTGATAGGAGTCATCTTGTTCACCTTGTTCTCAATAGGAAGAAGACTGGGGGGGGGGGAGATGTTGGTTTTAACAGTCTTAATTTTTTCAACAAAATACATGTTTAATGTGTTATAGAGTACTTGAGAAGGAGTGACCGGTAGTGTCACTCGGTCTGGGTTGAACAGTTCAGATACTATTCCAAAGATCTCTTAGGATTTATTAGTAGAGGAAATGATTATGTTTGTAAAATAAGCTGATTTAGCTTATTGAATCTCTAATTTATATTACTTGAGGTAAGATTGATAACATACCTTAGCCTCTGGAGAATTGTTCTTTCACCATCTACGTTCCTGATGCCGCAACTCTAGTTTAACCTGTTTTAATTTGTCAGTGAACACCTAGAGGCTTTATGGCATCTAGATTGTTTTATACTGCATTGAGATCTAACAGTGCCTGGGCTCACTGTGCCACCGGAATCAAGCTATCCTGGCTGAAGAGAGGCGAAACCCCGAACCTGGTCCTTGGATGCTTGTTTCCGGTCCTGGCATCCCTGGACACGAAACAAGCATCCTAGGACCGGGTTCGGGTTTCAGACCTGGCTTGGCAGTTTGGGCTGGACTGTTCCCATAAGGCACCAGGTCAAGACTGATTTGCATGTGGCCAGGTCTAAACTGGGGTGGCATGGTGAGCAAAAGAATGATGGATTTAACCCAGATCTCTTGACTGGGGGTGAATGTTTTGATTTGTTCTGTATTCTGTCCATCGATTGTGTGTCTTTTGCTTTCCCAACCTAAGTGCGCCAGGTATGCCCAGACGTGGGTCCTGGGCTCACTGTGCCACTGGAATCAAGCTATCCTGGCTGAAGAGGGGTGAAACCCCGAAACCGGTCCGTCGATGCTTGTTTCCGGTCCAGGGAGGACCTGGCTTGGCAGTTCGGGCTGGACTATTCCCATGAGACACAGGGTCAAGACTGATTTGCATATGGCCAGGTCTAAACTGGGGTTGCATGGTGAGAAAAAGAATGATGTATTTAACCCAGATCTCTTGACTGGGGGTGAATGTTTTGATTTGTTCTGCATTCTGTCAATCAATTGTGTGTCTCTTGCTTGTATTATTAAGCCAGTCAAATATTGCCTCTTCATGACAATCATTGTCAGGTGAAAAAGAGGCTAGCGACTGGCAGAAAGAATTCAGATAAACATAGGACTCATTCTGGATAGAAGACTAGGCAGGGGAGGTGTCCATTAGGTTGTAGATCAGTCAGAAAGAATGTAATTAGATAATAGTCATATCATGCACAAGGAACAACTAAAAGGGCAGACAGCTTAAGATGTTGGGACCAGGCTTGATCTAAAGTATGGCCTTTGATGTGGATAGGGGCACAGACATGTTGCTCAAGATTTAGATTCAGAAGATTGTCAGAAAAATCAGCTGATATTGAGCCTTCCAGCTCGCTGTTTATCCAGGAATTATACTCATCAATGAGTAGGATCTTGGCATGATCTACCAGGAGAGGGGAGACGAGCTCTAGAAACGCTCATCTGCATGAGTTCATTGTCATGTCATAGAAGGAATTTTACCATAATTGACAAAAAGAGTCCTCATCTTGAACTAACTTTCTGAAAACTGGTTCGAAAGTACTCTTTGTATTGAAATCAGTAGGAGCTGCTTTTAGTTATCACGTTACTCCTCCCTGTTTTTAATGATCTCCATCAGTAGCATATAAACATTGCCAAATCCACAAAAAAATGTTTGTGTAATCGTATAATGTTTGACCAATGTGTTTAAAATACACAGTATTCCACTCCGTGTTTTTGTATTGGCTCTAAGGATAGCTCTGCCCCTTTGTTTAAACTGTTAACTCCACCTTCTTTAGTTGACCCTTTAGCCCTTCTCTTCCTGCTCAATGGTCTGGCCTGATTGCAGCCCTGATACATATAAATGGGTTATAATCTACTTGTTGGTTAATGCATCCTCCCTATTGTTGTTCTCTGCCTTGCTGCTCAGCCAATGGTGATGTCATTGGAATGTTCAGCGTGTTTGTGCTTGAGGAAGAATCAGTTGGAGTGGAGGGGCTGAGCAGCAAGGAGGCTGCTCCTGGTGGGGCATATTATGGATCATACCATCATCCTGTAACCTGTGACTGAAGAAGTAACTTGATGAATAAATCTATAACCTTTAATTACAAGACCTTTCTACGTACTATCCTTCATTGTAACACTGGCGACGAGGGGAAAAGACCCACGTGTGATAGAAAGTTTAATACAAGGCAACAAAAGATTTGAAGTGTCACTAGAAACAAAGAAGAATTTAAGAAGACATGAGGATAAAAAAATTGAAGACTTGAGATGTGAACCTGTATGGAGGAATTGTGCCTGGCAGCCCCACCAGTGTCTGTTGGAACAGACAGCCTACAGCCAGTGCAGTGTACAGCACAAGCAGTATGCTGTTTTTATACTCCAGACTTAAAAAAGTACCTTTAAATCTGAAGCACCCAGCTCCTGTGGTATCGGCAATAAATGGACTAGTGTTGGTGAAGAAATAGTCGGTGTGTGTCCAGAAAAGAGGCAATAGCAAAATAAGGATTTGACACATTGTGTTCTTGGCTGTGCAGTGTTTCTGATACCATGAAGATTTTTGTAGCTGAGAGATGTGAGTGCACAGAAGTGAATTACGCTGCCTTGGAGTCTAGTGGGTAATGGTAGCGCAAGTATGCTCTCACACTTGTTTGATATGGAAGCAGAAATTTCACTACTGCTTTGAGTTTGCTCTGTGCATGTTTAGAAACTCGTTCTTGTTGACTGCAATCTACGTGATGCCTGAATAGCTTTATTGCCCTGCTGCTGAGAAGTGGTTCACAACATTAGGAAGAAATTTGAAATTGGAACTGTGCGCATGCACCTTACCTGTCTGCGGTACCACAGTTGTTTCCAGTGCCGTCTTCGTTTGTTAACACGTCTCCTGTGCTGCCTAGGGATGCTCTGCAGCAAGGATGTGTGGAGAGCCAGCCAGCTCAGCGTTGGCTACGTGGGGCCATCTTAGGTGATGTTCATGCTTTGTCAGATCTTCGCCTGGAATCCATTTTACGGCTGTGCAAATTTGACCAACTGGCCACATTTTGGAAAACCGCATTCTATAACAAATTGGCATCTTCATCACATCAAGTGGTTTATCGGTGAAGTAACTATTGTTAACAACTGAATTTATGTGCTTTGCCTTCGTGTTGCGCTGTATTTTGATTGGGCTTTCCATAAAAGGCTTGGAAGTGTCTTCGGAGATCTGGTATGCTGTGAGGAGTTTCGGGTGAAAAGTCACTCACCATGGACTTCTATTTACCATTCTTAAATTACTGCATACATGTATTATCATGTTTGTTTTGGGGTTTAAGTACTTTTCTGGATCTTGTGAAGTGTGTAACATGATGCTGGTTATTTTACGTGTGTCATGTTGTAATTCATGCATTTATTGCCTATTAATATTCGGATGTATTCCATGCTCAATTTGCTACAATGTTTGCCATGTTCTTTCTAAGTGCGTTGTTCTTTATGCTAGGTGGGTTTTGTGGTACCCACTGTGAGGGATACCCTGTCTGTAGTTGTTTGCCTTGTGTGAGGTGTTTATGACCGTGTGATGGGTTTAAAGATACCCTGTTTTGGTATGGGTTGAGTCATACCCTTTAGCTTTGAGGTTGGACTGGTCCTGCTATGAGTTGTGTAAGTGCAGTAGAGGGTTGGAGTCCCTGGCCCTGTAATTAGTTTTGTAAGTGCAGTAGAGGGTTTGGAGTCCCTGGTCCTGCCATGAGTTGTGTAAGTGCAGTAGAGGGTTTATAGTCCCTGGTCCTGCTGTTAGTGTTATGCCTTGTGTGTGAGGCGAGGTGGTGTTAGTTATCTACTGTTTGGTGGTTGTGACGATATCCTGTGATTTTGTCAGGATGATAGATACCCTGTTTGGGTGAAGTGAGGTGGGTTGAGTTATATATTACCCACTGTTTTGGGGTTGTGAATATACCCTGTGTCTAGTTTTGCCTTGGTGTGAGGCGATGTGGGTACCCTGTGAAAGTGAGGTGGTGTGGTACCTACTGTTTGTGGGGTGAGATATCACTGTTTGTGGGGTGAGATATTCCCTGTGCTGAGTTGTGTATGGAGTGTGAGTTGACGTGGGAGAGCACCCACTGTTTTATGAATGGAACACTTTATCGGACATGTCGTATGTGTGTCTTATCATCTTACATACATTTGTTTTTCTATAATCATTATAAGGGGGAGATGTGTTATAATCTACTTGTTGGTTAATGTATCCTCCCTATTGTTTTTCTCTGCCTTGCTGCGCAGCCAATGGTGATGTCATTAGAATGTACAGAGTGTTTGTGCTTGAGGAAGAATCAGTTGGAGTGGATGGGCTGAGCAGCAAGGCGGCTGCTTCTGGTGGGGCATATTATGGATCATACCATCATCCTGTAACCTGTGACTGAAGAAGTAACTTGATGAATAAATCTATAACCTTTATCTACAAGACCTATCTACGTACTATCCTTCATTGTAACAGAATCATCCAGAAACTTTCTTTATGCAGTCTTTGAGCCAGTGTAGTATATCCCACTTTGACAAGGCAGACAATAGAGAAAGTCACTTTCTAGTTCAAAGAGGCTGATCAAAGGAAGCCCAGCATGGCAATAGTGATAGGAGGTATCTGTTCAACACAAGAGCATCAGTCACAGTAGGAAGAATAAGGGTGATGGAGGCGCATGTCAAAGAGATGTACTGCTGGAAGTTGAAGAGGTACAGGCGATGCCACAGTATCCCATCCTTGTCATCAGTGCTGCGCTTGCGACTGCAGGTGGGCAGTTTGTTAACACAGAGGAACACGTTCTAAGTTTGGTCTGACTAGTCTAACGGCCTGGCATGTGTGGGAGAACCATTTATTTAAAAAAAGTAATGTTATAGAAAAATACAGCAACTGAACCAAGGCAGGTGTGGCCCATCTGCAAGTGTTACGTTAGAGCAACACTACATGAACGTCTCTTGATTTAGTTTTATTCGTATGAACCAAATGTTTTCTCTTGAGACTAGCTTTGCCTAACAATAACGCAATTTCGTGTGCAATGTACCCTGTCACATTTGAACGATTTATCATATGTTTTAAAATCAGAAAGACAAACCTTTTGCTCATTATATAGGGCACTGAAAAAGCAGAAAAACATTAACTGTATTTTGCAGCCAAAATGTATATTTAGGTTTTTTCTGTCTAGTGATGCAGCTGTTAGAGGGTGGTCACGTGTCAATGATGGTTGAAAAAGAGAGCACTAATGACATATGTAAAAAGCCAAATCACTGCATCTGCTACCCCCACATTCCAAAAAAGAATGCTACTGTTGCAGTTATTGCAATGCATCAGGTTGTACATCAGGTTGCTTTCTTCTATGCAAATGCAAGCACTACCATGCTGAAAAAGATGCATAACTATGGCCACTGCTGCGGTTCTTGGGGCTTGTAACTTAAGAGTAGGGGTGGCATCTCAAAATGAGATGGGAAGTGTAGGAAGCTAGCTCTTTATATAGTGGATCAAAATGAGGTACACTGTGTAGAGTCTATACAAAAGCCAACTGGTTTACGGAGGCACTAATGGTATCCTAAATGTTCTCTTTTGTGGAAATGTGGGCGAGCAGTTAGGGATATCAGAGGGTAGTGCAAACATTTGTTGTGCTCACAGAGCTATAAATGTAACACACTCAAGAATAAATAGAGACCGATTTTGTAACATAAGTCTTATTTTTATATACATTTTCATTCCAAGAACCAAGGGGCATATTATCAAGGACGGCGTTAAAAATTATCGCCGGTTTAGCGGCAGAAAACTGCAGCTAAAGCGGCGATAATGGGCTTGATAATATGACCTGGAGAATTCCAATAGAAGTCCATGTTCTGGTGTGAACATGGCCTTCTATTGGAATTCTCCAGGGCATATTATCAAGCCCATTATCGCCGCTTTAGTGGCAGTTTTCTGCCGCTAAACCGGCGATAATTTTAACGTCGTCCTTGATAATATGCACCTTAGTTATCAAGTAAGTACTTTTTTTAATATAAAATTCTGCAGGTATGTAAAACAGTCACTAAATTGCGCATTTACGGACGATGCTTTCCTATGGAGGGAAAAGATATAGATAGCATACAGTTATTTACGGTCGATTTCTGGAGATCTCCTTCAGGACTTAGGATCGTAGGAGGCCAAGGTCAAAAGTACCACCAGCAGTTTTTCGTTACCTGCCCTGGGGCATCCGGTTGCAGAGGTGTTGGTTGGGTTGATAGCTCTGTGTGCTATGCCGATAAGAAGAAGGGGGGGCCTCCTAGAAACAAGCTGCAGAGGGGAACAAGTCCAGAAGCTCCCAATGGGAGGCTGAGGTTGCAAGGGTCCTGGAACAGAGAGCACAGTCGGTTCATCGGTACCCAACCTTGGGCTCCCAGGTGCAGAGTGAGAAAGGTCCACAGGGCTCTGTATGTCCTACAGCCTTGTCATCGTCGGTCTCGCTGGTTGAGTGTGAAAATATCAGGACAGCTGAGCCACTCTGGAAGTGGGTCTCTGAAGTGCTGACGTCCTGGCTGTTCGGTCTTGGTGTTGTTGGAATGAGGAAAGGACTCTCACAGTCATTGTTTGCTACAAGGAGTCGGGTACCCGGGTATTAGTCCTGTGTGGCTACAGTCTTGGTGTCCTCTCACTTGGTGGCGGGACAGATCTGACCTTCAAGAGCACCGGTATCTCTTCCTGGGGGGCTGCAGCATTGAGCTGGCCAGTGAGCGGCAACTCAGTGAACTGGACTTTGCTTTTGGTGCCTGTGGACTACAGGGGAGTAGTTACTCTACTCCATAGGAGACTACTTGGCAATTTGCAAATAGCTGGCTGTCTCCAAGGGTTCTTGGAGGCTGGTAAGCTGCAGGACCAGATGCTGGTCATGATTGTAGAGACTTGGTGCAGGCAGGCAGTGTTTAGTGCTAAAAGTCCACAGTCAGTCTTCTGATCTCACGTTCCTTGTGGCTATTCTTTGTCCTTTTTCATCCATCAAATCTAAGTTCCTGGTGCCAGGGCTGCCACCTGAATACTCAGTTTAGGAATGTTACGGACATTGACAATTAGTAGCCAATGGGCTACTTGCCTTTAGGGCGTCTATACCCTCTATATTAACACTTCCTGTGGGATGTGAACATAACCCTGACCAGAGAGCCTAATTCCACCCAAACTAAGATGGTGGGATTCTAAAAGTTGTTTTCACTTCAGGTAGCCCACATTAGGGCTGGTACTGGGAACTCCCCTCCTGACAAGACTCTTTTTCCCACCTGTCCTAGTGTGGTAAATAAAATATCACGCTCTCATAATTTCATAATATCAATAAGATCATGCATAAAGCAAGAGGCTGAGTCTGTGGTATCAGGTTCATAAAGGGATTTATTCCATTAACTCGAGTCAAAGGGAGAATATTTCCATCACCAAAAAAGGATCTGGAAAGGGGCTCAAAAGTATTCTCAATATTCTCAAAACATTATTCACAGAGTACAGTATATATACATTTCTCAATTGTACGTAAGCAAAAGAGCAAGAGAGAATGAGATAAGAGCATGTGGGCGTGTAAGTAGGCGTGAAGGTGGGCGTCCATGTGGGCGTCCACTTGATGATAATGGGTAATTTGTCATGTGTGGGTGGATACCTGGAGAATCCTGCAATGTCAGCAGAAATATTTGGCAGAGATGCGTGCACAGTCGCATGACGTGTGATTGACGTGCAACTAGAGGGAGAAAGGGACTTGACATTTAGCTCTACATGTGGAGACAAAAGTCTGGGGTTATGTCAACCTAATCCCAAATCATATCTAACATCCTATGTTTAAAGAACTATGTTATCCAAAAGAAAGGTCTCTCGGAGTAGAACCTTATTCTATACTGACTATATTGACTGTGAGTGCGTGTACAAGCGTCTAAGTGTCTACACTAAATGCGAGGGGGTAGGAATATTCCATGGTAACAGGGCTATGAATTACTTGCATAAAGACAGAGAAGCCGGGCCCTTTGCTCGGTAGTTGGAAGAATGTTTACTTAAACTACTAGACAGGAATGCATTGGGCAGGGAACGGAGCAGATAATTTCGAAGGTGAAATACAGTTTTTGGCAGAGAATAGGCTGATGTCAGGCTTCGTGAGCCGCGCAGAGAATGAGACAAAGTTCATGGTCACAGATGCAGGCTCAGACTGGAGCTTTCAGAGGCAGAAGGCAAGAAGAGTTTGATGACAGAATCAGGGCCTACTTGCCTGGACTGTAAAATGGCATAAGTGAACCATATAAAGCCGGTAGCCTTTCATACTTAGGAATGGAATATCCGGCCTATTCATGGCGGATCTGACAGAGGACATGTTGACGGTGGACGCACATGTGTTTGCGTCTTCATAACTGGAACTGGAGGGAACATACATGTACTTGTGATTCATACATGAAACCGTTGGGGTCCAAGATAGGGGACATAACTGATCAGAAAAATCCATATTTCCACATTCCCTCCTTGTCCCCTACTTGCCCGTTAAGAGATATCAATCTTCATCAATCCATTGATCTGTTCATATAACATCATTTGTTCTTCTTTCTTCTTCCGTGACGAATGAAATCTTGGTGGTGGAATACACGATGTGGCACACAGACCACAGATCGCTGGTCCACATTGTAGACATAGACAGCAACTGAATAGTATGAGAAGGCCAATACCTAGGAAAGATAGGACCTTCCATCCAAAGGTAGATAATACACTCCTAAACCAACCGGACCAAGTCCAGGTGCCTGGATTCTGGTGTATCTGGCTTACAATCTTATGAAGGCGAGTTATGGCTTTATATACAGATGGCGAATTTTCTGGTATGAAAAATGCAACAGCTTGATTTGATGACCCTACAAGCTCCGCCCCTATCGGCCAGGATAACGTCAAGGACAAGACTATTTTGAAGCACAACAATCCGCATAGCAGACTGCTCTTCTGTTAAATTGCCTAAGGCGGAAATAGTTTCGTTCACTACTGCTTCAAGGGTTCTGGTTAATCTACGTATCAGCTTACTATTGGTAACTGTACCTATATAGGGAAAGAAACCTTTATTGAAATCTGTGTATTTTTTCCCATGCTGTTTCAGTGTAATCGACAATTGGGAGATCTCTCTGCTGTCTATTGTGTACTAAATGAGTATTTCTATGAGAATCAGGAGGAGCTAGGAAAACAGGTGGTAGGAGGAATGCTATGTAACAGGTACCATCCCAATCTAGAGGTAGGCGTATATATGCGGTCTGGCCACATATAAAGTAGGAATGACGAGAAGCTCTAAATGTAGACTTGCCTTGATCACTGAATTTTATTACAGTGGTGCATTTACTATGGCCCATGTGTATGGAGCCATTCTTTCTTATACATAATTCCCCTTTTACTGGGAATACGGACATGGCGGGCAAGATTGGTGTAGCTTCAGATTCAACGTTCAGGATCATGAGGTTAAGTGTAAAATTACCTAATCCATATACTTCATGTTCTAGATCAGTTCCTGTTCTTTTGGGAAGTCCCTCCTTGTTAGGGTAGCAGACTTTAAGCAAAACTAAGTTCAGGTTTCCCCATACCCAGTTGTCTTGATAAACTGCGGAATTTGAATCTAGGGAATTAATCAAACTAAACCATGCTCCACAGGAGCCATTGTGTGTGAACGGATAGAGAAAGAGGGGCAAAACTCCCTTATATTTCTGATAGGGGGGGAGTCGGCCACAGACCCAGCAGTCTGTAGCATTGCTAGTCTGATGTGAATGGTGCAGCATCTGAATAAAGGTATTGTTGCGTAAGGCAAGTCGATATGATAGCTCATAGGATGGCAGATCACTAAATGTGTGCTTTATGGTATCATTAGTGGAGGAGTATAAGAGTGAGGCAATAGGAGGAAAAATAGCATGTAGTATTAAGCTGATACATATTATCGTGATGCACATCTTGCCCTTTTTTTATCAATATTATTGTCCAAGATCTTATGCAAGCCAGAATACATGTTCAACCGCTTCACCACCTAGTGGACTTAATTGATCAAACGGGTTCTGACTTATTAGATCAAAGTTTAGCTTTGTGGAAACTTCTGGGGAGTCTCCTCTAGAAAATGGTGTTCAAAATCCAAAATCCAAGTTTAAAGTCTTTTTCCTTTGTAAAAGAGTGGTGAAGGTGCACTTTGACTTTAACGGCCGTCCCCGTGGTCCAGAGCACTGACTTTGGCGCCTTCCATCCAGGAGCGATGGAGTATTCTTTGACCTGGGTGTTGTCAGGGAAGGCGGCAGCAACCTGCGAACAACAAGAGAGTAGTGCAGACATCAAGGAAGCCAGGTAATCTGTCAGCATGTTATTATCTTTTAGGCATTGGAGTGCCCCACATATTTGGTGGTCTACCAAAGACCACTTCATAGGGAGATAAGCCTGTTCTAGAATGAGCTACCATTTGCATGTAAAAGAGGGCAACCGGCAGGGCTACCATCCCATCTACACCTTTGTCTGCGCAAATTTTTAATGTCTGTTTATGTCTTTCTACAAGGCCTGCTGCTTCAGGATGTCGCACACAATGGAATTTCCAGGTATACCCTAACAGAAGGGACACCTGCTTCATTAGTACCAGAACATATTTGTAACCTCTACATCTGTTTATTTGGATATAATCCATTTGGAGCACTTCAAAAGGGTGGTCAGGTGGATGGAATCCACCTTGTTCCATCGGAATGCCTTTACCTGGATTGAATTGGCAACAGATCATACATGTTCTGACCTTTTGTTTCGCTGCTGCACGCAGGTGCTTGTTGAACCATATATTCTGTAAGCTATCTATCATTGCTTTCTCTCCTAAGTGTGCAGGACTATGTGCGGTATTTATGATTATTTGTACCATTGAGTCAGAAAGAAACCATGGGGATTTGCCCTTTGTCATCCAACCTTGATCAGTCAGTACCCCTCCTTGTTCCGATCATTTCTTTAATTCGTCTACAGTAGCATGTGTCTGTATGTCTTGTACATCCTTGGAAGGATCCCTAACTGTCATGGCTTTGGACACTTATTGAACCTGTAACTTTGTCATGTCTAGTGGGGTCTGAGCTGTCTGTTTAGCAGTTCGGTCTGCCAGATCATTGCCTTGGGAAATGGTATCTGTGGCTCTAGTATGTGCTTTACATTTTAGGATAGCTATGGCTGTTGGTAAATGTATTGCTTCCAGTAGGGCTTGAATATGGGGCCATGCTGTATCTTGACCCCATGAGAGGTCAAGAAACCTCTTTCTCGCCAGAGAATCGGTGTAAATGTTTACTCTCAGGTGCTTAGCTCTTATGCACGCTTGTGTCAGGGCGATGAGCTCTGCTGCTTGTGCTGACAATATGTCTATTCTTTTAGTCTCTATTATTACAGTATCAGTAGTCACTGCATATGCTGCCACTAATTCTCCCGCCCCTGTCCTCATGCATGAGCCGTCAACTTATAGTGTTAGGTCGGGGTCTGGGAGTGCAACGTCTGTCAAGTCTTGTCTTGGTTTAGTCACGGTATGTATTACTTCAACACAGTCGTGTGGTGAAACGCTTTCTGTACTGGAGGGCAAAAGGGTAGCAGGATTCAGTATGTTGCATCGTCTGATCTCTATGTGTTTGTTGAAATAACGTTGGCTCATAGCCTGTCAGTCTAGCTACAGTCAGGTGTTGTGTTTGTGTCCGGTTCAAGAGAACCTCTACTGCGTGTGGTACTTGTACTGTCAGAGGGTGGCCCAGCACTATCAAGTCACTTTGTCTTATGGCTAAGGCCGTTGCTGCAACTGATTTTAGGCACGCAGGCAAAGCCTGTGCTACTGGGTCTAATGTACTAGAAAAATAAGCACAGGGCTCGTGTTTTCCTGCATGATCTTGTGTTAGGATAGATAGTGCTGTTCCATCCCGCTCTGTCACAAAAAACATAAACGATTTGTTGTAATCTGGGCTTGCTAAAACTGGTGCTTGACATAAAGCTCTCTTTAATTCTTCAGATGCCACAGTGTGTTCTTGTGTCCAAGGGAGGACTTTAGTAGAAGCTGTATTAGGGGCTTGGACTAATTCCCCTGAGAGATCACAATAAAACATGAGAAAAAGGGGAAAACACCATACCTATTTTCTTGGCTTAATTTCTAAGGGGGCTAATTTCTAAGGGGCTTAATTTCTTAAGGGGCTAGCGGGAAGCGAACCTCCTCAGGGGCCAGCAGAAAGCCAATATTCTCCTCCTTCCCCCCCCTTTTTGACAGGAGGAAATCTGAAACAGATTTCACTGCTGTCAAACACTATCAAACCCTGTGTCTTGTCAACACTATTAATCCCTGTGTGTAGCTACTGGGCGTAAGCAAAATTATAGGAGATACACAGCGTATTTGAAACGGCGAGAAATCCTTCAAATTAATGTACAAACCTCATTGTGTTAGCTCATAAGCTGGCCAAATGACATCTCATATGCAAATGTCCCTATTACATGAACCTACACCAACCTGAAGTCAATATTAATGCTAGTAGGCCCTAATAGGAATGCTAAATTACCTAAATATTCGGAAAACCAAGTTTAAGAACAGTTGTTAATGTTGATAATTAATAATTTATCTGCTAAAGAAATCAGTCATTTTGCAATAATTTCCACCTATACAATAAATAGCCTAATTTAAAAACAAGTCAACTTTTGGGGCCACCACTTACAAGAATGAGCTTACTAAAGCAAACTTTAAAAAGGAAATCCTGTCAGATATTTTCTCATTACCCTAAATACCGAGCCTTATTTGTCACTCTGTGGTGGCAGTCCTTATTTAAAACAGGCCTTTCAAGAGTTAAGATGCGAGTGCACAGATCATAATTGTTCCTTAATGTCCAATCTGGAAACATATGACCGAGGCTGCCTGTCTATAAGAGAAAGGCAGTCATGTGAAAAATATTTTAGTCTTGCATAATTTTTCCTTTTATTTCATTCATCTCCAACACCAATTAGACATACACGGATAACGTGTTGTCTGCTATTTTGACAGCATGATAAAGGTAATATCACGTCTGTGAAATTTAGTAATTGTGAACAAGTTCCAGCCAAGCGCTGTGCAGAGATCGCCGTCGTCACGACTATCTCTGTACTTGCACAGGAGAACTTGGTATTAAACGCTAAACAGACTGGTCAATACAACACAAAAACAAAACATATATAAAATACATATGCCAAGCCATCAGTATACCAAGCACAGAAAGCATAGACAATTGCACTAACATATATAAATGAGCAGCGATGCGCAATTACAGTACCTACAGCTCAGAGGCGAACATTCTGGCCTGCTTAATTTGTCAGGCTTATAATCAATAATTCATTTACCTGCCCTATACACCCCCATCTGAAATCACTGTGTCAAGTCTGACACACAGAATCAGCAAGAATAATCAAAAACGAAGAACACACGAACCTGTTTGGTTTCTTTTATAAAAACAGAATCAGCAATAATAATCAAAAACGAAGAACACACGAACCTGTTTGTTTTCTTTTATAAAAATGAGCTATGCATCTTCGTCAACACAATGTACCCTAATGTCCCAGACGAAGACGCACCTCTCATCTCTCCTCACAGACTTTTAACCACTGGATCATTTATCCAATGCAACTGGTGGCAGCTTGTGGCCACAATTCAAAAATGTCTGAATTTGAAAATCGTTTTTATATAGGCACATAGCCCTTAAAATTCCAAGCAAGAGCAACATTTTACTTTCTGGCCAGAAGCAATATAACAATTGCTAAAAAATAAAACAAATCTTCTCCATAGACATTTCCTCGGGGCACTGGTTTAACACAGAATAGACCAAGGGAATCTTTCTCGACTTACATTTCTCAGCTGCCCTGTCTTATCAGAGAAGCTAAAAATAGCCCCTCAGCGCGGCCTGAGCCTGGGCTGCCAGCCAACTTTTTCCGGCTGCAGGCATTACACAGATGCGATGTCAGAGAAGCTGTCTAAGCAGTGCCTCTGTTCTGCTCCTCTCACCGGCCCCCACCTACGCTGGCTACAAGGTCAGAATCTGTCTCCGATTTCTGTATCAGATACTGCTCTACACAGCCCCCACCTTCTCCTCACTCTGAAGCTGTCAAAGACAAAAAGACTACTCAATTCCATAAAAACTGCAATAATTCGCCCAATTGAAAAATTATTTTTACATACAATTTGCACTCAGGGGGTCATAATCTCACCGACTTGACCCAGCACATTGGCTCACTGGACCACCAAGAACACAAACCTGTATTCTTGAACAATTTGCAAATTCGAAATACCCACAATTCTTTTTTTTTTTTTTTTTTTTTTTTTTTTTTTTTTCAAGCTAAACTTTTCAACCATTACTTTTTCGTTAGCACTTTGTACATTAGGGGTGTCATCAAATCACAGGTGTTGCTCCTTCTCTAGCTACACCCCTCTCAATTTCCTATTGACAACGTAGTCAAATGTTGGACCATGTAAACACCAGCCATGCGCTGTTCATTTGGTGGGTGGCTCAAGAACCTTCGGGCTACTATATCATTATTATATGTATCGCGGTACTTGCGGTGGCACTCTAACTGGTCTTTCTACTGGGGCCACTCTTGCTAGGTCCTCTGAAAGGACGGGATAAATACCAGCAACATCAGTATTTCTTTCTCTGTCAGCCTGCGCTCATTTTACCTACTCCAATTACTCCTGTAACATCTGTTCCTTGGCTTTTCCAGACTCCAGTCTACTCCTCTCTGCTTCGTGAAACACTTACTCTGACCTACTATGTGACTCCTTGCGCCAAAACTCAATGGCATCCTTCCAAGCTGGTCTACATTTTCTCTTTCATAAGAGTGTTTCGTTGTCCATCTACTTGTTCTGCTTTTACTCGTATACCTTCCTCAACTAACACGTTTTCTCGGGCTTTTACGCCATAATTCAATGGCATCTGTCTGTTACTGTCTGGCTATCTTTTTCCATAATTCTTCTTCCACTCTCATGATGCAATCTGCATCCCATGTCCCAACTGCGGGCCACCTCTGACTTTCTGGTAAATCCTTGGTGTAGTTCACCCATAAATCAAGAAATAATACGGCATCTAGGCCATGCTTATGATACATAAAGTACCCTGGAGTGTCCCTAGGTGGAATGGGAACAGCTTCTTCGAGTACCCCTTTTCTAGTTGTGATCTGTCTTAATTTCGAAAAGAGCGGCATATTGAGAACTGATCTGATACTTGATCTTGAACAAACTTAATACAATAAACACGATAATGAACATTCATTCACACCACAATATGCAGGACGTATTTAAAACATTCAACATTTAACATTTAACTGAGCAACGATGATGATGACGATCTAAGGAAAACTTAATCACTTAAACATAATACTCGGCATTAACTGAATTATTCTGAATTTATATACTTGATATACTAGATATACTGCTAAACAGTACAGATACACTGCTAAAACAGTGCAGACCGGATTTGTGTACCCAAACCCGTCTTGACCGGCACAACCTATGTGCACGTCAGAACGCCTCCCCGGCAATGGTACTCACCGGGTAGCTCGGAACGGAAGGCCTCGGAACTGAACTGGACTGGACTGGACCGGACTGGACTGGACTAGACTCGACTCGTGACCTGGATACTTCGGAACTTCGGAATCTGGAGGGCCTCTGTATACCTCGGACACAGCTCTCTCGCAGGTGGGCTCTGGGTAGGACAATCTGCGTTCCTCACCGCCTCGTATGGATGCCTGGTCGCAGTCTGTCCCCTTCGTTGGCCTGAGGGAGTTGGCGGGAAGACCCGCGACGTGCGCGCTTGAAGTCCATCACGGCTATGGAAGGGGGCAAAACTGGACCTTCATCTCCGGCGTGTGGGGAAAGAGATTAAACTATTCGGGCGCCATTCTGTGGTAAATAAAATATCACGCTCTCATAATTTCATAATATCAATAAGATCATGCATAAAGCAAGAGGCTGAGTCTGTGGTATCAGGTTCATAAAGGGATTTATTCCATTAACTCGAGTCAAAGGGAGAATATTTCCATCACCAAAAAAGGATCTGGAAAGGGGCTCAAAAGTATTCTCAATATTCTCAAAACATTATTCACAGAGTACAGTATATATACATTTCTCAATTGTACGTAAGCAAAAGAGCAAGAGAGAATGAGATAAGAGCATGTGGGCGTGTAAGTAGGCGTGAAGGTGGGCGTCCATGTGGGCGTCCACTTGATGATAATGGGTAATTTGTCATGTGTGGGTGGATACCTGGAGAATCCTGCAATGTCAGCAGAAATATTTGGCAGAGATGCGTGCACAGTCGCATGACGTGTGATTGACGTGCAACTAGAGGGAGAAAGGGACTTGACATTTAGCTCTACATGTGGAGACAAAAGTCTGGGGTTATGTCAACCTAATCCCAAATCATATCTAACATCCTATGTTTAAAGAACTATGTTATCCAAAAGAAAGGTCTCTCGGAGTAGAACCTTATTCTATACTGACTATATTGACTGTGAGTGCGTGTACAAGCGTCTAAGTGTCTACACTAAATGCGAGGGGGTAGGAATATTCCATGGTAACAGGGCTATGAATTACTTGCATAAAGACAGAGAAGCCGGGCCCTTTGCTCGGTAGCTGGAAGAATGTTTACTTAAACTACTAGACAGGAATGCATTGGGCAGGGAACGGAGCAGATAATTTCGAAGGTGAAATACAGTTTTTGGCAGAGAATAGGCTGATGTCAGGCTTCGTGAGCCGCGCAGAGAATGAGACAAAGTTCATGGTCACAGATGCAGGCTCAGACTGGAGCTTTCAGAGGCAGAAGGCAAGAAGAGTTTGATGACAGAATCAGGGCCTACTTGCCTGGACTGTAAAATGGCATAAGTGAACCATATAAAGCCGGTAGCCTTTCATACTTAGGAATGGAATATCCGGCCTATTCATGGCGGATCTGACAGAGGACATGTTGACGGTGGACGCACATGTGTTTGCGTCTTCATAACTGGAACTGGAGGGAACATACATGTACTTGTGATTCATACATGAAACCGTTGGGGTCCAAGATAGGGGACATAACTGATCAGAAAAATCCATATTTCCACATTAGTGCCAAGTGGGCCAGGGGTAGGCGATGGCATTTCCCCTCTCTGGGGAAGCCTTGGGTTGCATATCAAAGATGGCAGGGACCTTTGAACCCTCCTGCCTTGATTTGCTGTTTACTTAGTCATGTTGCTTGGAGGAGGTGACAACACCTCCGGCTGGAGCTGACATTACTTCTACCCTCAGACAGTGCAGGCTCTCACCTTCAGGGGGTCAGAAACATGTCTGTGATGTCAGGCTGGTCTACATCAGCCAGCCAGTACACAGGTAGTGGGTAGGTTTTCAGGGGGCACCTCTGGGTGCCTGTATTAATACATCCATCACTTGAGTCAGTGTGGGCTTATTTATTTGATATGTCTGATACCAAACATCTCTAGTTTCAGTGAAGCTGTCATGGCATGCACCCTGCAATGGCAGTCTGTATGTTGTGCGGAGGGGTATGTTAGGATAGCACAAAATATGCTTAGAGATTCTCTTTAGCCTTCTTGCCCTAGGTACCAGGGGTACCATTTAGTAGGAACTTACAAGGGGGGCTAAAGGTATTGCCAATTGGGGGAACAATTGTACAGTTTTAGGGAAAGAGATCTGGCGACCAGGATAGCAGGAACCCAGTGCACATCTGTCAAAATTGCATCAGATACCAGGAAAAAAGCAGCAGTGACCATGTTAAAAAGGGGAACTTTCATACAGGAAGTTCCAAACCTGGTGCTTTCCCCCGTGCCTCCAAACAGTGGATCTTAAAATCATTTGGCTCTTCTGATGCAGACCCTAACAAGGCCACAGAGAGGATTGGTCTCTCTGGATAGATTTCAATACACTAGCAGTTTCCAAATGTCACCTGCATTCATGGTTACACACCACATATACAATAAGAGACATTTAGGTGCTTAGCTTGGGCATACCCTGGGATGCTTGGGGGGAACCATCTTAAAAATGTCAGATCAGAACAGTTACCTATAGATGGAACCAGAGTATGTTGGGAAGGTTGGCTACCAGGAGTCAATTGGTTACACATGTTTAGTCCGTTCTAGTGACAAAATGGCTACTCCATTCGTACAGCAACATGGCCTGGACGAATGAGGCATTATGCTCTGTGGTACCTCTCTACTACACTGGGAAAGCCTGTGTGTGACTATTAGTGCCTGGGAGTGCTGCTGTTTTACAGGGGAGATTGGTTAGTACTACTCATGACAGCCTGTAGTATGTAGGTCCATGAGTACCTTACCCGAGCTAGGCACAGAAAAGAAGAAGGTCCCTTAGATGGAGGATAATAGCAATTATTAGGTCTGGATTGCAGACAGCTTTAGGTGTCTGTTGTCAAAGACGTATCATGGACAATAATAATACTTACAGCAGTTTGCGACTACCCAGTTCTTACCATTGGTTGCTTTTCCTGCTATTTTAATCTGACAGTTAGATATTCAATAGCTTTTCGTCATCTTCTTGTGTTTCTTTTTCCACTGGATCATAGCTTCTTTACCATCCTTTTAATTAGATGGCTTCTATTGTTCCATTGTTCACATACAAGGAAGTATTTTTTCTTTTGCTCTAAGTAGACCAAGGGAGTGCATGTGTTTCTTCCTCATGGTCGGCTACACCTCTCAAATCTTTACCCCTGCTCTCCATGTTGCTCACTTCCTTACCCTAGCTCATTCATTGCTTTAACTTTTTATTTTATTTTTGGCACGCATCCCAGCAAGCTCCACCATTGCTCCCCTGACCCACGACTACCTCTTGCTTCTCACCTCGCCTGCTCCAACATTGACCTCTCCCCCCATTTGCTTTTCCATTGAGTCTCTACCACACACCATGGTATTCTTTTTTTATTTATTTAATTTTTGAGGACCCAGGAGGTGTAATGTACTGTTGCGCTACTCTTGAAATGAACTTTTACACACATTTTACTAATTTCTTTATTAACTGTTCCAAGGTGGTCGCCTCCCATCTTAGAACGTAAATTTAAAAGACGCGCAGTGCCTGCCATGATGTGCATGGAACTGCAGGGGGGTAGCATAGGTACCCCCCAGGTGCACCCCCCACAATCCCTGGGGGCCCACTACAGGCCCCCAATTGCGAGAACTGCCTGCCTTTCGGAAAGGCATGTCCCCGCACATATGCTAATATGGATGGCAGTGTCTCCCAGATACCGCCACCATGTTAACAGCTTTTCCGCCCGGTAGGCAATCGGGTGGATTGCCTACTGGCAGAAAAGCGTCGGACGGTCTTTCCTTCCGCCGGGGTCCCCCCGCCATGGTAATGTGGTGGGGGAAATTGCTATGCGGGCGGTGGTTTTTTGCGGGCGGATCGTCACCGCCATATGGACGGTGGCTATCCACCCGCTATCCTAATGGCCCTCTTAATGTCTTTCAAGTAATTGTAACTGGGGCTCAGCCCAGCCCCTCCCACCCATACTTCCAGTGATGGCCCATACAGTCAGACCGAAGCTCTCCATTGTGTGTGGCTGTCTAGGAGGAAAACACAAAGCCCAATTGTCAGATACACCGAGTCATGTGACCAGAGACAGTCTGCAGGCACCAGGGGCCTCATTTACATGTAAGTTAAGCAGCACAGCATCGCAAGGCCTTTGGCTGCACCACGCTGCAGCACTTTCAAAGCACAGGATGTGACATATTCACAATAATATGTTGCATTCCTGTGCTCTCACCTGCGCTGGCGCACAATGGGCTGCCATGCGCCGATGCAGGCACCCTTGCACCATGGTGCAAGGATGCCTGCATCACGAGGAAGATTCCTTATGTGCAGGAAGGCTTCCCTTCCTGCACATAAACAATATGAAATGGCGTTTTTCAACTTCTATGTGTGGTGCTTTAGAACACATATACCTTGTAAAACTTCATTTTTTCAATAATTGTTTATGTGCAGGAAGTGACACCTTCTTGGACATAAACAATCACTAGAGGTGAGTTCCTCGTTCTATGTGTGCTGCAGAATGCAGCATGCATAGAAAGAGGGAAAAACGAGGAGAGATTAATACATTTTTCCTCGTTTCGCTTCCCTATGCCTCCCCTGGGGAGGCGTAGCATTCAGATGCATTTCCATGTTTACGATTTCTCACAAATCTGGAAATGTGCCAGGTTCCATGGGTGCTGTGTGGGAACACCCACAGCAACACCCATGGCATGCCCATTTCACGCAAAGTACTGCGTGTAAAGGGGCCATATTTTCAAGGACAGGAAAAGCCGTGCAGGGTGGCATTTATGGTCATTGTAAATATGGACAGTAAAATGTGCCGCCGGTGTATCTCAAAAAGTGATACACCGGTGGCGCAAAGGGCTTGTTAATAAGCCCCCAAATGGCTAAGGCAAGAAACTGACAACTTTCTAATTGGGGTGTTTCCAGAATTGTAATTTAAAATCCGCCTTCACCGTATGTTAGGATTTTAAATTGTGATTCTAGAGACATCAAACATAAACTGGTAACCTATTTCCATTTGGAAATGAAATTATACTTATAAAATGTAATAAGTTATCCTATGGGAGAGGTAAGCCTTGCAGCAGTGACGTTTTAAAAAAAGAGTTTTTCACTACCAGGACATGTAAAACTTAAAAGAACATTTTCGACTTATTAAATACATTGCATCCTGCCCCCTGGCCTGTGCAGGGCCTACCCTAAAGATGACTTATATATATTACAAAGGAAGGGTTGGGCCTGCCAAAACGTTTACTGTGCCAGGTCAAACTGGCAGTTTTAAACCACACACACACACACACACACACACACACACGGGCTGCAATGGCAGGCCTGAGATGTTTAAAAGGCTACATAAGTGGGTGGCACAATCAGTGCTGCAGCGCCACTTGTAGCATTTAATTTACAGGCCCTGGGAACATGTAGTGCCACTTGGCTAGGGACTTATAAGTCAATTAAATATGCCAGTTGGGTATAGGCCACTGTTACCATGTTTAGGGGAGAGAGCCCAAGCATTTTAGCACTGGTTAGCAATGGTAAAGTGTACAGAGTCGTAAGGACAACAAAAACGAATTCAGCAACAAAATAGGAGGAGGAAGGCAAAAAGTCTAGGGATGACCCTGCAGAAAGGGCCATGTCCAACAGTAATGAAAAAATTAACAGATATTTATAGTGCATATTGTGACATCAAAATGTATCCCAATACCAACAAATTAGAATAACAGACAAATAAAGTGAGAATAAACGGATGAGGGGAGCAATCACCTGACAAGGAAAAAAGCAAGGTTTTCAGATTGTTCCTGAATGTTAGAAGTTGAGCAGCAGAGACTGTTCAAAAGTTCCAAGTTCAAATAAGAAAATGAGTGACCAGTCCAATTCAATTCAATTCAATTAAATTCATCTTTATTTGATCTTAGAGAAAAATCATGAAAGCACAATGTAAAAACAATACAAAATAACAGATATACAAGAATTCTATATCACAGCATTACAATCTCATTATAGTACAATAAATATTTCAAAAAATTGCTACAATATACATTTTTAAAAAACAGCAAAATATCTTATTATCTACTCTCCATTGATTTTTGACTCCGGATGGCCATCTTAAGAAAGCAATCTACATTAAAACAAATTTCAGGACTATTTAACAATTAACAATACATTAATGTCACCCTACATTGTCGAAAAGTAGGCTTAATTAATAAAGGTTTAAGACCTGAAAGAACTTACAGTAAAATCCACAAAAGTGCAATAAAGACTGTTCTGACTTGCCATCACAGGGATGGGGAGTCGGGGGGAGGGGAGACGACTGCACTCAATGTACCCTCTGTTCTACAAAAACATGCTATGCGCCAGACCATCCCTGACCTAAATCTAAATAAAAAGGACCTTTCTCATTGGGTTAGCTCTAATGTTAAATACAGGGCTGTGTCACATGTTGCAAGCATGATATAGTAATGGCAGATAGTATGCTTACTAGCGGCCTCCTGGATTCTCAACGTAGTACCATACTCTAAAAGTCTATCCTTAACCACTTTTTTAGCAGTTTTAGTGATCAGATCAGGTGTGCTAAGCAATTTGGGGAGGACAATATTGCCCAAAGTTATGCAAACATATCTCAACCAAGGTATAGTAGAGCCCCGATTCAACTTCAGGCAATCTTCAATAACTGCCCTATTAAAACTAGCCTCCTCATTACTCCATAAACTGACTATAACAAAAGGGGAGATAATTGAATGTGATGTATTACATACTCTAGATTTAGATTAGAGTGCAAGATAAAATTGGCACTTGAGGGTGGAAGATTTAGCAACTTTCTACAGATTCTCTTCTCTTCCACCTAAACGAGAGCAGCATTATGGAACCTCTATATCCCGGCTCCATAGGTGACTGTAGGTGCACATTGCATTTGATGAATTCTAAGGAAAGGGGCAGTAGTAGACCTACAATCCTTCTTGGCTAGATTAAAAAGGGAACCTGCTGCCCTCCCAAGTTTCCATCGAACAGTGTTTACTTGGATCCGCAAGGAATTACTTGCATCAAAGCCAGCCCTAGATAACAAAAATTAGTAACTGTACGTAACTGCTTATCACCCAAATTTAGTACTTTCATGCGTTTCCTACCCGGGCCGTATGCCATGATATGTGACTTCTCAAAATTGCTTTTCAAATCTAGGGTTTTCATAAAAAGAACAAAAGTTTCCACCAAATTACGAAGGGCGTAAGGGGCTCTGGCCAACAACAGAGTGTCGTCAGCATATAGTAAAGCAGGGATGACCGATTTGGCGAATGTTGGTACATACTTAGTCAAGCCTAATAAAGAAAAAGTTAAATCATCAATATATAGAATAAAAAGTAATGGGGCTAACACGCACACCTGGCATATTCCACTAGTCAGGGAAAAGGTATCGGAAAGTTCACCTGATTGACCATAACGAACCTTTGGGCTCAAATGTTCATAAACGCCATTTAAAAAAATTGACCAACGTAATACCTATCCCCAAATTAATTAACATCAGTCATAATTTAGTTCTATTTACACAATCAAATGTGGTGGAAAGATACATAAAGGCTAGGTATAGTGGGCAGCGCCTGGCAAAAACATACTTACTTACTATCAGATGTACATTTAGGCACTGATCCACTGTACCCAACCCAGTGCAGAACCCGTATTGACAATGGGATACAACACTATTATCTACAGCCCATGTCTGCAAGCACTTAAACATAACCCTCCACAAAATCTTTACAGAGCTTTTCACCACAGAGGTAGGTCTATAACATTTAGGTGACCCCCTATCGCCTTTTTTAAAAACAGGCTCAATTATATACAAGGACCAGGACTCAGTGATAGTGCAACATGGAGAATTATTTAAAAAGTTCACGAGTAGGGGCCCCCAGAGTTCTGGGTTACCATTGTAAAGATCCATACGGATCCTGTTACGGCCCGGCACCTTACTGCCGGCGCTAGCTCGTATAGCATCTTCAACTTCCCCAGTAGTAGGCTGTAGTGGGATGGGTGCAGTTGAGGAAATAAAAAGCTGTTTCAGTGCATCCTTTTGTTGGATATCACTTTCTGAGTGATAAACACTGGTAAAATGTTCAATCCAATCCTGTCCTGAGATATTCCAAATTAAAAGGGGGTTTGAAGAGGCAGTGCGCAAAGAGAACCTATTTACTGTATCCCCAAAAATCTTAATTCACTTCTGTACTGCAGCTAGTTCTAACATCTCCCAATCCTTAAAAAATAATATATGTTTCCTTTCTTTAATAGTAGTCTACAAGTCTTCCTAGCCTACTGGATTGCCATGGCATCCCTTAGGAGATCCTGCTAACATTTTTCTCAAATGGCGATTTGCGACAGAGCATTTCCTGTCAAACCACCGTGGGTTTTCAGACACAGATATAGTGGGTTTCAACAAAGAATTCTTGATGATAAATCATAATTGCTGATAACAATGAAATAACTCATGCCTAGATCCATCAACTAGGCATCCCAAATAAAGTGGTAAGTTCTTCTTTAAATGATCCCTTAGAATAACCCCAGCTGATCTTTCCTACCTGCTGCCAAACGAGGAGAAGTTTATTCCGATCTTGGTGGGACGTGGCGAGGGTTCCTTTGTTCTACTTTCTCACCGGATTGATTGCCGGCTTTTCCCGGTGCCTGCCTACATCACCTTGGGAGCGAACTCCATCTCCCAGGGTGCAAGGCTTTGCCCACAACTGCCATAGCGACCTGAGTGACCTTGTGGAGGACACACATTCCCCCCTGAAGCGTAGCAAAAATCCCGGAAGCCCGAAGGGTATATCATCTCAGAAAACTGGAGAATGCTTTCTTTATTAATGATGTAATCAATGTATTGCCATTAGGAGCCTTCTATCCACCCTACCCGTTCCTATGTAGGCCTGACGGAAAAAAACCTGTAGGGGACCCCCACGCTAGAAAATTTACAAGGGACTCCCATTTGGGATATGTAGCCGGAGAGAACGTCCCACTTTGTAATCGCTTTGACCCACTAATAGGAATGGAAGACCTAGATTGACCCATCCTAAACCCAGGGGGGGAGGTGGTTCAAAGGAAAACGGGTATGATTCCCCAAATGACTGGATACTTAGACATCAAGGGACATGATTCCATTATCCAGCGTGAGGAAGCAATAGATCAATCACTACCCAAAGATAACACACAGGGAGGTCGGGGATAGATGTGTAGTTCCAGCAATGAACAAAGGAGAACTGATTAAGTCAGACATTAGTAGAACATGTAAAATACTAACCTGGAACATTGCAGGATTATCCGCCAAAGTAAGAGACCCTCAGTGGTTAAGTTATATAGATGAATATGCTATAATCTGTCTCCAAGAAACATGGGCAACTGACGAGGTACACATAAATGGCTTCTAAATTTTTAACATCCCAACGAGTATCAGCAAACATGGTCGTAATAAAGGAGGCCTATGTACTTATGTCTCCAATGCGGCAGGGGTTACTAATGTGAAAACCACAGACGCCAGTGAATGTTATCAGATCCTGACAATGAACCTGGGTGGGCAAAAGATGCAGTTTAAATAAACTTATATAACAACATCTCTAAAAACATTGATAATGAATGTCCTCACTAATCTATGTAAATCCTTAAAATACATTGAACAAATGTCGGGGGACATGTTTATTATTTGGGTGGGTGAATTTAATTGCCCCTTGTGTCAAATCAGTGAACAGGGCATCTGCGGCCTGGGGAAGGACAATGAAGATACACCCTCACACTTTTCACACACAAGCATAGGAGATTTGTTGAATGACATAGTCTTTCAATTTGATTTAGGCTATGCAAATGAACTGTGTTCACCTTCTATACCGTTTCAACTGACTTTCAACGGGAGGGGATGCAACTCAATCATTGATTTTGCCCTGTTTTCTAAGAGGTATTCCTGTAATGTACTTATTTGTAACACTCTCGATATCCTAATGAGTGACCACTATCCAATTTGTTTAGATCTCTCCATAAGAGGGCTGGCGAGAAGAACTGAGAGGAATTTACTATATAACTTTGACATCCATCTTGCCAGCATCAATGGGTATTTATTAAACTGGGCAAAAGTGGATTCTGTGGTATTCCTCAAACGTTTGATTAATAACACTTCTGAGCAGCCGCGGTCGGTAGTAGGAGTAAATGCAGGGCGGTGACGTGGGGAGGGGGAGGGGCAGGGTGGGGGGTAGTAAACTATGGATTACGGAGGTTTACAGGTAAGTAAACATATAAATTAATAAAACGAATTTCGTTGCGTGCACCGCATCCCCAAATGCGATGCAGTACACGCAACGAAATTCGTTTTATTAATTTATATGTGAACTTACCTGTAAACCTCCATAATCCATAGTTTACTACCCCCCACCCTGCCCCTCCCCCTCCCCACGTCACCGTCCTTCAGTTACTCCTACTACCGACCGCGGCTGCTTCTGAGGAAATAGACATATGCCTCTCGCAGGTTAGGGATGACAAAGAAATCTTTAATGCCTTCCTTAAGATAACAGTTGAGGCCCGGAAATTATTAACGCGAGAAAAGCGACACAGGCAGAAAAAATCACAGGGCTGGTTCAATAAAGAATGCACGAAGGCCCACACCCATTTAAAAAAACGCTCTGCATAACAAACCCGGGTGTAAGGACAGAGTAAGGCAAGCAAGAACCTTGTATCGCTTAGCATTAAACAAATGCAAGGCACAACTAAAAAGGGAAGCATGGGAGGCTCTGCATGAGGCCTGCATAAAGAAAGATAATATTGGTTTCTGGAGAGGGGTTAACGCTCCTTTTTTTAATAATAGAGAGACCGACACTATAGATATGACCATTAGTGGAGACAAGTAGGTAGAATTCTTCTCAGGGCCCTACACTGATGAGACCATAGATGATAATATGACAGTGACAGTAGTGCCGGGAATAGAAGATATTATCGAATATTGATCGTTTCCCTTAGAGATTGATGTTTCCCTTGTGGAAGTAATTAGAGCCATAAATGAGAGTGCCTCAGGGAAAGCACCAGAGCCGGATGGCATTCCGGTGGATGCCTAGAAATGTAATACAGGGATATGGGCACCACTTCTAACGAATGTATTAACTAGTTGTAATCACCAAAGGTTTATCCCCACCTGGACTGATGTAATCGTGATACCTATTTTTAAAAAGGGGAACAGAAATGAACCTAGTTGTTATCGCCCGATTTCTTTATTGGATGCTTTTATGAAAATAGCGGGAAGGGTTATTTTAAAAAAGCTCCAGACATGGGCGGAAGAAACAGGAGTCCTATCAATCTTTCAATACAGGTTTAGGCACCACTGAACAGGGACTTAACTTGTCAGTAATCATAGACAAATACACAAAAGCAAAGAAGGGCAAACTTTTCCACACTTTTGTAGACTTAAGCTCCGCCTTCGACTGTGTCAAACATGACAAGTTGTGGATCACTCTTAAAGATATGGGGGTGGATCCTTCACTGTTAATGTTTATAAAGGAATTATACATGGGGGTAGGTGTGAGGGTACGATATGGGAAACAGGGGGAATGCTCAGCCAAGTTCCCTATAAAAAGAGGGGTGAGGCAAGGGTGCATACTTACGCCCTTGCTTTTCTCGATCTACATTAATAGTCTAGGACAGCCTTTGAGCGAGCATCAACATGATTATCCAACCATTAGGGATACCCCCGTCCCTATTTTATTATACGCGGATGACGCCGTTATACTGTAATGGACACAGCTGGGATTACAAAGGTCTGTCTCTAATTTTGTTGTTTACATGACACACAGGGGCTTAAAGGTAAACATCGCCAAGACATTTACAATGAGTTGTGGGACAAAAACGAGAACGACATGTGACATCTTTATTGATAATAAAAAAAATTTAAAGCACGGATAGATTCTCTTACTTAGGAATAATTTTCGATAGAAAGGGATCTTGGAAAGCGGCCATTAATGCTAGGAAGCTGACCCTCTCGAGAGCCATAGGAGCAGTTACCAATTTCTGTAAGAAATTAGGTGGTAGACCCGTCCCAGAGTTGTTGGCCATTTATAAATCCAAAAGCATTTCAACAGGGACATATGGGGCTGGCATCTGGGGCATTGAAGGAACAGATCAAATCCAATGCTGTGAAAACACCTTCATGCGCTATTTGTTGGTGGTCCCCAGCTCTACCGCCACCTTTAACTGCCATAGGGAACTTGGTCTCTCATATATTTCTGATATTATAAAGATCAATCCCCTCCTTTTATGGCACAAGGTGTGGTCATCCATGGAGACGGGTTTCAATATAGATGTAATCCTGGATTGCCTCAAATTGGATAGGGTGGCCGATGTCATGGATTAGCTATATAAAAACAATGTCACATGACATAGGCCACCCAGAATATTTTGATAAACCTAGCAGTATGGAAACTGTATCCATAAAAACTCTTAAGGCCTGAATCATCTAGAGAACAAACGCTGGCTTATCGAGAGAGAGAAGAATTCGGTCATGGATAATCATTTGATGACCACATGTATAGGCCTACAACCCTACCTGGTATTAGTACAGAGTAGTTTTTCCCGTATGCTTCTGGCCCGTTTTCGTTGTGGGTCTTTTTTTAGATTGGTCACATTTGCTGAAACAAATGATTGGTCAAAAAATTCACCTATATATCCATGTGACGATACCTCAATACAAACTACTATGCACTTTATTTTGTAAATACTATGTCATACCGAGGAAAAAGTTTTTAATGCCTACTCTTAGAAGTTGGGACCTTAGACTATGTAGAACAGCTTTCTTAAGATTACAAATGCCGGAAAATGAACACACCATCATGGTTATTTCTTCTTTTTTAAAGGCTGTTATTAGGTTCCAGAACACTATGTGAAGCTACTGTGAAAATGACTCACTTTGAATCCTTCTTGTGTATATATATGGATTCACTTTCTCTTTTGTGCATTGTGCATCACAATCATGATCATATGAACTACACTGCTCATGTCTCTGTATTTTTGTAATATAATTCAGAATGTATTTTTTTTTTACTTTTTTAACATGTGCTTTTATGATTTTTACTGAACTAAAATCAAATAAAGCTGATTTGATTTGATTTGAATAACCGAGGGATCTTTCATATGTCAAACTAATCTTAAACCATCTTTGGTATATTTACCAATACCATCATCCAATGATAGGCTTTTATCCGTAGATAATGGGAGGACTCCTTCACCATAAAGGGCATTGTAATCACTCCACTGTGTTTCTAATATAGTGCTTTGCCGGTACCACTGCAAAAATTATTTTGATGTGAATATATAGTCAATGATGCACACTTGCCCCATTCCTCTGTATGGTGGTTTGACTAGGCTACTCCCCTAAAAATAACTAATCACATCTTCCAGGTCCATTCAAGCAAATAGATACCTCAGTTCCAACCCCCCGATATCCCACAAAGCAGTATCGGTACCAATGCATCGCATTTCCACATCATCAGTTGCACTCCCCATTTTTGCATTACAATCCCCACAAATTAAAATCCTTGGCAAAGAAACATTTTCTATTCCCTGTGGTTTTAAAGCTGCAATAAAATAAAATAATTCACGGAATAGGCTAAGATAAGACTTTATAAAACCATTATTATAAAAATTAACAAAATGAAAACTAAAAAAACTTTTAATGTTTTTAATTTACAAAACCTGGAATGGAGTGCTACCCATATTTATTTTAGAGACTTTAAGTTGAAGATTCAGCTTAACCAAGATGGCTAGACCTCCTTTACCTCTCCTGTGGGTAGAGACAACAGCC
The DNA here is from genome assembly GCF_964204655.1 of Triturus cristatus. Classification (NCBI taxonomy): domain Eukaryota; kingdom Metazoa; phylum Chordata; class Amphibia; order Caudata; family Salamandridae; genus Triturus; species Triturus cristatus. The sequence continues at coordinate 736,495,659 of NC_140585.1, forward strand.
GGGAAGGAATAGCATGAAAAACTATTACATGTTATAGGCTTGAAAGCCCTGCTGAAAAGAAATAAAATCATTACGATTTATATTGGCAAGCCAATCGGGCTAAAAATCTTACTTTTGAGATAAGCAATTATTGATAGAGCTAGTGTTGGTTACATTAACCAAAATATCTTCAACAATGATGATTTTATTACACTTTTGCAAAGCAGCCATTCCATCAAATCCAGAAGACAATTCACGAGTACTGGCACAAGGGGTCTTACACTGAGTACTAGTGCCATAGGCTGTAATATCTGGACAAGGGTTCCTAAACTGGGAACCCATAAAACTTCAATCCTGAGAATCCAAATTCGCTAAAAGTGCAAATTAGTTTAGTGCACCCAATATTAAAATTGTCATTAGTCGGGTGCAACAATGAACCTTGGGATAGCTCTTGTGTGACTCAAAATAGAGCGGCCTTTCAAATAACCCAAGTGCAAATATCAATTTTTAACAATCAGGGCCTGAGAGTACACCTTCTAAAACAACAACATATTGGCAACATACAGCTGGCAAATTAATGACTGGTAATTGAGACAGACTGAGGGGCCCAAGGTGTGTTAGTCAATGCTCGAATAGGGACAGCAGAGCTTGGAGCGCTGGAAACTTGAGCTGGAGTGCCCAAGGACTTATTTGACTGCATATGCAATACAGATCTCTGACTTCCATTAGCCTTAATTGGTATTTGAGTGCAGTCACTCACTAAAGGAGGAGGACAACTCTGAGCTGACACATCAGCTATGTTAACATTCTTAAACAAGGTCAGAGACTTCTTCTGGATGTTTTTTTGTTGCTACTGACTCATAGATAATATTTTCCCAGCAATTGACTCCAAGTTATCTAATCTTTCTCTTAAAAGCTCAAAACGTAAGGTAAATTTACCTAACGTTGTGCCCTACATAGAGTCTTGCATATCTCCCAAATGAAGTGTTACACCCAGGCCTGGCCTGACTTCGGAGTGAAAGAAGGAGATGTCTGCCAGTCGCCTAGATTTTTGCTTGAGCTTAGTAGCCGGCGGATTTACTAGTGGCGAGATAACTGAAGTAACCTCGCTGGACCTAGGAATGCCAATTCCACCTGGGCAGTTTCTCTGAACTGGGGTCTTGGAGCTTGACCTAACCTCCCCTTGCTGTTCATTCCTTACCGCTTTTCCATCTCAAAAACCATGCTTGGGAACGGGGGACACTCCCACACCCCCCAGTGACAGGCGTCTCTCGGCTAGATCAATATCCTTGGAGACTGCACTCACTGCTCTAGCCACAAAGGAGTCAATTGTTGCAGGATTGCCTCCTGTGTTCATCTTAGTGTTAATGGCTCTCTTTTTGCCCATTTTCAACAGACTTTAATGCATAATATTATAAGGTATTAAACTTACCCTCAAACACTGCAGACGGCCCTTCTCCTAGTACTGCGGGACGCCTCTCTGTAATTTATGGTGCTCTGTTACCCATGATCAACGTTGCGGCCTCTGGGCTGAGAATGCTGGCAGGTGTAGTCTTTCTCCCCCCAGCAGCACAAACACAGTGGGCGGACAGGCAGAGAAGCGAGTGACCAGTCATATTGATGTGATTGATGATGGATCAGAGCAGAATATGAGCAGAGTCTGATAGAATACGTACTCAATGGAAGATTTATTTTGATGCGAGAACGAAAGAAGATCGGACCTGCTTCATGGTTGGCTTTGTAACCCATACAGATTAGGGGTGAGCAGAGTTGGCGTAGCGCCACTAAGCGGAGTTCTACGGAGTTATGAGAAAAATATGTGGAACAGGAGCCCACGTCCTGCGGCCAGCCAATGTTCCGTGTGCCCGGGACGGGGTCCCTTGTGCCCGGGCAGGCTCCCAGATCTCCCTGGCCTGGCTGGGTTGAGGAGCCGGGACCGGGCCCGAGGCCTGGGTTGAGGGCAGGGCCTGGGGTGTGGGAGCCCCTAGTCCAGAGAGTGTGAGAGTGGCTGAAATGACCATAAGTGGTAGAGGAGACAAGAGACAGTATTGCCCAATAATGGTCACTAGTTATTTTGAGAAACCCCCATTGTACTCACGTCATCAAGAGGTACATTGTGCCGAGATACCTATTATCCGTCACCCAGCCAGAGCTACGGTTCGAGTGATGACGCAGCCTCTATATGAGTGGTGAATTGGCCTCACCTGGCTACCCCTTTGAAGTATGGGAATTGTAGTCAGCATGTGTGTGGTAAGAGGGCCAGCCTTGCTTTACTGCATGTGCAGGTGTTGTCCCTTATGTAATACTGCCACCAGTGTGTCTGCCCATAAAACGTCGGATGGATGATGTAGCGGAGCAGGAGCAGTATCCCGCTACAGGGAAAGAGACCATTGTCTCAGTGCAGTGGGGCTCCTCGAGGGAGTGCTGCGGGCGTTGGGCCTGAGCGGGGGAGGGGTAGGGTGGGGGTAGTAAACTTTGGCATACGGCTGAACGGAGTTAAGTAACAAATAAATAAAACGAATTACATTGCGCGCGCTGCATTGCCGTTTTTTTATGTTTTTAATATATTTATTGTTTTTTTTAGAGGATTCAGCGGCTGCAAAGTTCTGCTGAGCAGCTAAGTATTTTTTTGTGCTCCACCACACTTTCTTTGTTTACTTTTAATTTACCGTACTAACATGGCCAGGGACAATATTAGAACGGCAAATTAAAATGACAAAATGGATGCCAAAGAGCCACTACCCGTGCACATGCTTGTGGTACGATGCATGTGTAAAAAGTGGTCCTTTTGGAACGGCTTTTTTATTAATACAAAACCGATTCCGAGATGGCTGACCATGCATGACCATGCAGTTGGCATTAGCTAATAGCAGTGCAAACAAGTACTGCCAAATCAGTAACTTTGTGCCAAGTCCTATTGGCTTTGTCAGTGCTTATCATATGAATTTTGTTGTAGAGGACAGAAAGTGTGATGTTTGAACCAAAGTGTCAGCGAGTCGTTTTCTGGTTAGACATGCAAAAGGGTTGTTTGTGGAATCCCATTGCTTCTTTGACATGTTCTTCAAATCGTTCTTCTCTGCAAGCTTGTGATTAAGGTCGAGTTGTCGGTGTTCACATCAACCTGACATGAGCTGTAGCTAAATAGGTCCAGGAAAATGTCACAGTAAGATTTCTGCCTCGACCTGTTTCGATGGGGGAGGGGAGTGACAGGTAAATCTAATTTCTGTTCAATGCTGCGCCTTGGTCCGCACGTGCATGGCTACTGTGCCTGTTATGCACTTTATGTATCAGGATCTGCTAATTTTGGAGATACTGGGGCTGTAATGTTTTGCTTCCGTGACTGCTGCTGCTGTGTAGCATGCACGAAGCGTACTGGCTGAAATGTTCTTGGCAATGGCAAAATCATGTATATTTGTTCTGCAGCGCAATTACCACATTCAAGTTGGCCTTATTTTTACACAAAATTGGGTCGAAAAAAACGGAACTCAATCATATATTGGTGAAGGTGTTAAAGTATTTTCCACCATTAGTGCAATTGCACCAGCGTGAGGACAGCCCCTGCTCAAAACGTTTGCAATGATCTCATTTACATTTCTGCTTCCATACAATGCTGCGCAGAGCGATATTTGAAGCTAAACAGAGCAAGTTTATAAAGTCGAATTCCTTGCATCCTCTGCAAAACTGGAAGAACTAATGAACCATTTCCACCCAAAAATAATTTCAAAACCTTCATAATACACTCGCATGTGTCTAATGATCTCCTCTTGAAAATATTATATAGAATAAAAACCCAAACTATTTCATGAGAAACTTTCGGCCCTTAGTTTGCCAATATCGAGCAGTGTTAACTGCTGTCAATGGGTACGTGAGGAGGTGAAGCTCCCTTTCCAGCAGGCTTGGATTCCAGGAATTCATTCAGCAAACATGCCATAGTAACCTTGACATTCATACTCGACTGTAAGCACAAAGCCAGTGGCATGATGTAATAGATTAGCAAATGTGCTTTCTGCAGATGCTATGGAAATCACTTGTGTGTTTCAACCACAGCAGTGTCGTCCTGTCAGGGATGACCGGAAGATCTGTTTCAGAAATGCTACTAATGGCATTATTTTGTTGAAGTCAACCATTCCCTTAGTAACTGTCAATACTCCTCAAATCCAATATAACCTACACCGTTTATTAAAGCTGAGCATTTCCAGTGAAAATATTAAATGATAATTTAGGATGTTGCCTGTTGGTTCTTGCAAAAGAAATCTTTTTGGAAATTCGACACAAAACTGCTTATGGAAAATGTTGGCATGTTGTGCATTTAAAAGCCAGATTTGTTTTGGGTAAGCAGGACCAAAACACCGCGGTCTAGAAAAAAATATAGGATTTAAATCAGCAGTATCAAATCATTTTGAGGACTATTATTGGCAAATGAAGACCTTACAAAAATGGACAAAAGTTGTATTGTGGATAGGAGGTGCTATGCATTAAGGTCAAATCTGTTTGTGGCTTGGGCTTAATATCTAATTAACATTACTAACTGGTGCACAGGAACACCATATATCTACCCTGGGCCTTATCCAACGTTCTGGAACTGACAAATGTTATCATATGGACTCAATTCAATAACCCTACAGTCCCTTGTACGCTGGGTGAGATTAAACCAAATTTATCAATTTGTTCATCCTATTTATCCTTTTCTTGGCAATGAATCTTTTATAGTTAATCAGGGGTTGGCAAAATAATATCAGAATTTCAACATAAGAATAATCATTTTATATTGGTAGCAGAGTGAAGTTTAAAGCCTTGTGCTATATGCACAAAATTAAATCTGGTTCGGCCCCTAAATATCTTCAAAGTTTAGTACACCCTTATTTGCCCTCTCGTGCGCTTCGTTCTGCTACCCAGGGTAAATACATGGTACCCATTATTAAGCTGAAAAGAACAGGCGGCCGCTCCTTTGCCTATCTCAGACCTGTGCTCTGGAATTCCCTTTGAATAGCACTCCGCATCGAGCCGTCTTTTTTGGTTTTTCGCAAGTTTCTTAAGACTTGGCTGTTTGACCAATAATCAGTTTCTTTAATGCCTTTGATTGTTTGAGTGTGCCAGTTTTTCTCTGTCAGTCTTTAGCACTGGGAAACCCATGTTGGGTAGCTGTGCGCTTTATAAAAATATTATAACATAACATAACATAACATATACCTAGATCAATGACTCTAATAATGACAAACTCTTTGAAAGTTTTAAATGCTTTATCTAATAAATGTGAATTGCCCATCAAATACAATACAGCTTGAATCATAGGTCACCACACAAAGAAACTATGGCAAAGAAATCATTAATAGTACATCTCAAATATCAGCGCAATGAGTGAGTGGATAGAGACAAAAGATTCAAGACATTTGCAAAATAATTTAATGCAAATTCAGACTATCATACTAACCAATCTAACGAGGTTCTAGAAAACTGAAAAGCTACACTCTGGCCATGAGAGAAAGCTAGGCCCCTCAAGAAGAGTTACGGAGCAAAGTCAAAGACTCAGGATCAGCAGAACATCAGCCAGCCCATAGAATTTAGGAAACAGCAACACGTCTCTCTCCTCTCTCAAAGTAAGAAAACGTGCACCTAAACCCCACCTCCTAAACTAAGTATACTCTAAATTCACTAAAGGTCTAACCCTCATTGTGTCATCTCACATGGATTTATTAATGTTCATTGGTCAAAACAGGGGGTGTACTGCCACACCACACTCAAAGTGTCTAACTTTTTAAATGTCCCTTTGTTTAACTTCACACATTGTAATCAACTTCCAGCATAGGAAACTCTAGTATCTGCCTTTCGTCTTTTTACTCATCTCTCCATCTCACTCAGGTATCATATTTTGGTACAAAGCCCCTCATGCTCCGCTCAGAAAGTAAGCTTCATTTCTTTTTTATCTCTTACCTCTCTGTGCAACCTTGGCCATCATCAGGAACTTGCAAAGGACACATGACATTTTCTTTCTCCCTTCTACATTTCTAATATGCCACTTTGATTCTGAAATGACTCACATGCTTTTTCTGCAGGGCAATAAGTACACTTCTAGGGAAAACAAATACAAATGTTATTTATCATTTTATAAAACTCCACTATTAACGCTCTTTAAATGCTTTCATTTGCTTTCTTTTCTTTCACGCTACTTATTATTTTCTAGCTGTTAGTCAAAAATAAACTCTCGACTATTGTCTTATTTTCTACATTAGTCATGTACATTTGCGGCCTACTCTAACAGTCCCAGCACGCGCTTGCGCAGTTTTCTTTGTTCCCCTTTTAGTCTTCCGTTGTTAATTTTAACCCAACATTTGGTTAATGAGTCACACGCTGAGGAGTTCAATCCGAGCAGGTTTTATTTCGCGAAAACCCTGCTTCATCCGTCCCTCCTTTGATGGCAACTTAAGCCATCATAAAAACACAACCCAAAATCTGATTGTCATCATTTATATCACTTAGAAAGCAGTAGTTCTCTTTTGTTTCAACATAACTCCATCTATATCCTTTACTATTTCTTAGTAATTTCCTCTTCGCTCTCTTCTCTCTTTCTCTTACTTGCTCTTCGTTTAGTATCCAGTGTTTGTTTCTTGCACTTAAAACACATATATTAATACCAGCATTAGTATCCCTGTAGCTACAGCAACTATAGGTGTTAGTATTTTACCTAGCAAGCTATTACCAAAAGTAGAAAACCAATTACCCACTGAGGTAAACCCTTACCATGTCTCTCCCAAGCACCATCAACCTTCAGTTCAGTTGAATCTTCCCGTAAATGTGTAATATTTTTTATATATCCCTCGAGGCTCTTACTTTTGTCAGGGATATAAGTACAGCACTGTTGAATTTTCAACATACTACAGACTCCACCTTCTGTTGCCAATCATACAAGCAAGTCTATTCTGTAAGACCATAGATCTTATAGCAACCATTTATGTCTCAATCAATAAAAACCCGCCAGTTGTGTCTGTTTATAATTGATCAACCACTGTGGACAATTTTCCAATTTTATGTGAATTTAAAATTACCCCAACTGAAGGTATCAATGCTCAAAAAAAGTTCTCCCACAATTTCTGTAGCTCCAATTCCCCTTTTATTTTGTGTTAATCCACTCTTCTTTTCATTGATTTCATGACTTTTGTCTAAATGATAGACTTTGGGAAAAACTATCTCTATATAACAACACCCACACTAATGTGCAGGCAACCTATAGTAGGCATTTTTTACCACACACATAGGTGTAGCGCTGGGGGTACGCACCGTACATACACGGGTGGGGGTACGACTCGAACGTACACGGGTGTACATACACGGGGGGGGTTCGACACGTACTCGGGTGTACATACACGGGGGGTTCGACACGTACTCGGGTGTACATACACGGGGGGGTTCGACACGTACTCGGGTGTACATACACGGGGGTTCGACACGTACTCGGGTGTACATACACGGGGGGTTCGACACGTACTCGGGTGTACATACACGGGGGGTACGGCGCGTACATGCGGGGGCTGGGGGGGGGTACGGCGCGTACATGCGGGGGCTGGGGGGGGTTACCGCGTACATGCGGGGGATGGGGGGGTACGGCGCGTACATGCCGGGGCTGGGGGGGTACGGCGCTTACCGGGCCACCTACTCTGGTCGTTTCGCGCCGTACTTCGCTTTTCTGGCACTTTTTGGGTGCCGTAAAAATGTTGCCGTCCGGACTGCTGTCGGTTCGAATCGTAATTCCTGGGTCGTGAAACGCGGCCTGAGAGCGTCCCGACGTCACGTCGGCGCATTCCCCAGATCCCATTTGTATGTATCTTTTCGTCGGTCGGTGTTTTGTACGACTCGTACGGAAATGGTGTTTCCGTGCGAATCGTACTTGCATGTTTGTAAAGTTTTACGACCGGGTACGAGTCGGACGGAAAAAAGCCTCCGTCCGACGGTTCGTACCCGGTTTTTGCCGGATCGTAATCGGCACCATAATATATTCCAGGGAAAACGGGATCCATACCACCTCTTATTCCCCAACTGCCCGTAATTAGAAAAAAAAGATTATCACATTCACTGGAATCAATGACATAGTTGTTAAAATCATTTTTTAGTCTAAGTAAGCAAAGCTTTCCGCTATGATGCCAATCCAGAGTCATTGCAGCATAAGTCTCACCTCTTTTATAATCTCCTTCTCTAAAAGCCCAAGGAGGTACTCCGGACCTTTGCTCAGCAGCTTTTTCCTTAAAATTCTGGCCTCTATCTTATACCAGATTTATAAACTCATTCTCCTCCTGACGCAAATTACTGGTTGAATTATTAGGATGTGCATATACAGTATCTATTGTTTTAGTCATATGAAAGAATTCACCTATGTATTCAGCATCCTTCGCACTATTTACCCTGTTCATATTCTATCTAATTGGCACCTTAGAAAAAAACAAAATCAGAATTTGAGCAGTAGTACTTCAAATTACCCTTTTCATAGAACAGACTTGTTAGTACACTACATGAAACTCCATAAGTTAAGGGGAGGTGAGATAAGTCACCCTCTCAGACACAGATGAAGGTGATTGCATGCACACATAACAATTTCTAATATCATCATACTCATACAACAATTTTGTAAAAATATTTAACGTAAAATCATTAATGGAGTTATCCTGATGATATATATTATCACCTGAATATTAGTTTGTGGTTATTCTTTAAGATTTTCCATGTCTACTTTTTCATTCAACACACATCAGTTATATTATTTCTAGTAGGGTACATAAAATAAGGCACAACAACAATTAGTGTTAACCAAACAAACATTAATAGTTAAACACTTAGAAAGCAAGCATTAATACATCTACATTTAAAACTTTGGATTTGATATCCAGTCTCTAGTAAATTCACCTTTGCCATTTCCTTATTTAAATAAAATGTTTTACCTAAAAACTGAAAAAAAACTAAAAACTAAAAAAAACAACCTAAAAATTGTGAAAAATTGTGTATGGTGTATCCAAGCACTTTACCCCTCTCTCATTTGTTTTGTATATCTTCGCAGCCTTCAATTCAATTCCAACTTAATTTCTGCACTCCTCCGAGTGATCTCTTCAATCTTCAACAAACCAATTTTTAACATCGTTTATTTAGGGTGGCTCATAACAGTTCTTTTGACTCAACTCTGCAACAGTCTCTTCTCCACACTGCTCTGTGTGTTCAGCTGCTTCAGTCACCAAGTATGTCCATTCAGGTGCTGTGTACTTTTTATTCGGAACTCTTGCCCTTTTTGTTCTCCGAACTGTATCTTCTTCAGAGTCAGTTTTTTCTGTCTGACTTGATACTTAAATTATTGTGTTTGGAACTTTTTCTTTTAGAGTGTATTTCAGTCTTTTCACTCCCTTTGGCCATATATCTCCTTTTCTTACCTTTTTCACTTGTACAGTTTCACCAGATTCAGGACTAGGGTCACCGCGTCTTTTATTTGCTTCTTTTCTTGTTTGCACTTGTTTTTTAATCAAATTTGCCCCATCATCGGCATTAACAACAGTCTCACTAGACCCTGTAGCTGGTGCTCAATTTATTCGACTTTGTTCAGGGTCAGGCTCTCCTTGACTCTCAGCCTGTTCTCGTTCTTGTTCTTCATTCATTTCTGGTCTTTCAAGTGGACTTGGGACTCTTCTTGTGTAACTTGCGTGTATCCAATTCGGTAAGCCACCCCACACACTGCTGTCGTTGTCACCTGCATCACTTGGTATGGCCCATGCCAACGTGGTTCCAAACACGACTTTCTTATGTGCTTGTTCTTGCTGTGTTGTGGTTGTGGTTGCAACTTCTTCAACCTGATGAGACACAAGACGCACCACATCAGACAATCCTTTGCAATCATCGAGCACTAGATCATCAGTTATATTCATCAGTTGATTTGCTGGAACTATTGCTGCCTCATTGCTCTCCCTATAATCACTTTATAGGGCGATAATCCAGTCTTTTTTATCAGGAATACTTCTCACACTTATCAAAACTAAAAGTAAAGCATATGGCCATTTCAGTGCTGAAGACGCAAATACTTTCGAGAGTCTTGACTTAATAGTGCCATTAGTTTGCTTGACCACGCCTGAAGCTTCTGGTCGATAGGCACAATGTAGTTTTTGCTCAGTTTGCAATGCTGGACAAATCATCCACATTATTTCATTATTAAAATGAGTTCCTCTATCTGTTTCTAAAGAGACTGGAAATCCAAACCTGGGTATAATCTCTCTTAGCAGCAATTTAGCAACTGTTAGACTATTATTTCTTCCTGTTGGGTAATCTTCTACCCAACGAGAGAAAAGAAAAACCACAACCAGCGCATATTTCTGACCATTACATGGGGGCAGCTCTATGAAATCTGCTTGCAGTCAGATAAATGTTCCTGCCGCTTTTCCAATTCCTCCCCAACTGATAACTGTCTTTCCTCCTGCATTTTGCTGCTGGCAGGTTATATACCTCTGACAAAGACTTTCTGCAATGGCCCTAAACTTTGGAGTAAACCAGGATTGTTTGAAAAGCCTGGTCATCGCATCTCTCCTTACATGTGTTAAGTCATGTGATAGAAGGCTGTCTGGCATTATTGGTCTCCCGTCGGGTTAAACCCACACTTCATCTTCAGCCCTTCATGTACAACCTGCTTTGATCCATGTTTCTTTTTCCTCCTCACTATCTTTTTCCTGCAACTGTCTATCCTCGTCTCGTGTCTCCGCAGAATAGAACATTAGATGACAATTTGTAACAGATTTTTGTATTCCTTTGTTTATCGAAGTTTAATTTTGAGCGCAAAATCGTGCAACTTGATCCCCGTATCTGTTACCCTTAGTCCCATAATCGCTTCCAGATTTATGTGCCGAACACTTTACCACAGCATCTCTTTGGGCAAATGAAATGCAACTAGCAAATCCTTCATAATATTACTTTTCCAGATTGGTGAACCTGATGATGTCAAAAACCCACATGGCATCCACAATTGTCCAAAGTCATGCACCACCCGAAATCCATATTCACTATCCGTAAATATGGTTATTTTCAGATTTTTGCCAATTCTACATGCTTTGGTCAATGCCACCAGCTCAGAAATGTGGGCAGAACTTATTCCTTTCAAGCACGAAGCTTCAAGAACCATAGCCACTGTACAGACTGCATAGGAAGCACAAATAGTGCCCTTTTCATCTGTCAAGCATGATCCATCCACAAACATCACACAATCAGATTCAGGCAATGGTGTGCCTTTTATATTTGGCCTTGGTGAGGTCGCGGGGCCTGGTGAGTAGCTAATTATAAATATTATTGTGTGTGCTATGTTATGGAGAATATTATTTTTTTCCCAAATAGCAAGAATGCTGCTGCTCACATGCAGGTAAGTTATATTTAAACATCTTATATTATGTGATCATTGTTCTAGACAGGTGCTTGGCGCTACTTAATCATACATGTCTGCAACTTTGCGCTCGCTTGGGCTGATTATGTAAGAGAACTTAAGTTAGGTAATGCAGACTAGAGAGACTCCTTTCCTTTGTCCTGTCACTAAGATAATGTAATATTATTTACTTAGTATTATGTAGTAATTTAGCGGCCCGCGTCCTCTTACTTTAGTCCTTGACTCTCCTTAGTAGAAACTTTTGTGTAGGTCGTACAGTGAGTGAATAGCAGCCAACCAATTAGGTGTATGCTGTATGCATGCGTCCATCTATGCATTTAGACTAAATGCAGACTTAGTGAATTGGCCAGTTAAAGGGGGTTGAGGTGATTGCTAAGGAGATCGGAAATTAGAAGCAAATATCATTTTTTTGCAATTCATTCGAAAGTCTTTGGAATAGGCGGGCTAGGTAGGTTTAGGATTCAGGAATCGGAATGGAACTGTGGAATAATAAGGATAGGACGGTCCGCGACCACGATGCTAGTCTACTACTAGTCAATCTGATTTAGGAAAGTACAATGTTATTGCAATTGCCGTTTCCTGTTGAAAATTATTTTTTGGAGCGATAATTTAATATTTATTTATCACCAATCATCTTTTGTCTCTTTAATTATGTCTTACATGATCATCAGCATCCAGTGGCAAGAACACAAGATCTTTTGAGGCGGGTGCAGGAGCTTGAGGGCCAGGAATGCTCCTCATCAGATTGCTCTGCTGGCCCTAAGTAAGTCCTCATGTTCTTGTTTTGAAAAATAGGGACCCCTACATGCAAAAATGATTTTGCTAGTCGTAGGTAAATTGACATTAAAGGGAAAAAAAATGTGAAGCAAGTATACAATTATCAGAAATTATAAATTCCAAGGCAACACAACAATAATGATGCATAAACTAATGTGCATTATTATAAGGTGACAAACATGACCATTATTTATCAAAACTTTTTATTTTAGTTTTTAATTGTTTTTTTATATATATTTTTATATCAAATATCAAAACATTATTCTTAACTTGTGATAAATAATTAAAATCATCAGTGCATAGAAAACAACACAACACAACCATGTAGCCATAAGAAACAGTACAATGGATATATACAGATAATCAAATAATTTGTTTCATTGTATATTGTGAACCAGTAGGGAGATCCAAATTTACTGTGGATAATGGGAAGGCTGGCGGTAGGTAGAAGCTACACGCGTTTCTGCTGGGGTGCCTTTCGTCAGGAGACGTCTCAACTTTCACTACATGGAATACATAGTAAGTAGAAATAAGGATATCTATGCACATATGTTTGTTAGTTTATTAGTTGCCTGAAATTCATTTTTAATGCTTTAATGATGTTTAGAATTAAATCTTCGTAATAAATTATGTTCAGTACAGGTTAGTGGGGAAAACGGAAAATAAGAAAATTAGAAAATTAAAAACATATACCGCTTATAGTCATATGGGTTATGCGTGCTAAAAAAGACTTACTAGCATGATTATTTAAAGCAGTTACGTTGTGCCCAAAGAGATATAAAGTGCAGTGCAAGAATAGACCAAAGTGATGTGAATTGGGAACTTTATGTGATCTTAACATGCATCACTTGTGGTGGCATCTGGTAGGTGCTATCCCATGCTTATCCAGTGTATAGTTCGTATAGAAGTGGCTCCACAGAAATATGGTTACCTATTTCTATATCAACAGAGGGCTGCAAAAGATGTAGCCACTTATTCTTGTCTAGGTTATTCCTTAGGAGTACCTATTTATGTTATACCAAAAACAGAAAAAGGAACAAATTACTTTTACTGGACATAAGCTGCATGGTTATTTGACTCTCTATCAGTATATATTGTTGCCCAAGAGGGTCAATAGTACCTATATTTTGTGTAAAATAATGGGTCTTCTATGGGACAGTATCTTTTTTAATTCCTGTGCACTGTTCTAAAGGAACTTGTGGATGCCAAGTATTCAGAATCCTTGTTTTACACTTCCTGCAGATGTTGTTAAAATGTAGACATGTAATGGATATCATTGTATTTGGCGTAAAAGATTGGAACAATCACAAATCAGTCACAGAAATATGCGTACTAAGAATCTCTATCAGTAATAAATGGATTCTTAATAATTTGGCAATATGTTCACTATTTATGCCTTTTTATATAGAAATTGGGGTTTTGTTTCCCCTGTATCAGTAATTAGGTATACCGAAGGTATACTAAAAGATGCTGGTAGTTTTGGTTCTCATGTTGGAGATATACAAAAGTACTTACTAGTATGTTATGTCGGTAATATCTTCAACTTTTGATATTAATAGCCATCTTGGCCTCAGTTTAATGAAGAATCATGGAGGAACGTGCTCAGTTGTCAGTGCTATGGGATGTAGAGCACTAATGAAAAAATAAACAATAACAATGTTGATTTTTAAGATTGATCCCTCATCTATATTAGTGATAGTCTAAACCTCTTTGGCTAGTATGGCATCGTTCTTGTACTTACAATATCTTTTTAGTAATGGGATGCTTGATTGTGTTCTTCAGTTGAATTAAATAAAGTCCCGGAGTCCTGAATACCTACTCGTATTAATCTGATGGGACAAAACAAAAGCAAGGACCCAAATTATAATGGCTACCTGCCAATATGTAAAGGGCAAAAGTGAAAATAATAAGATGAAAGGATTCTTACTCCCGCCGCAATATATGTAGTTATTCGCCTCAGGGTAACTGATCGCAAAAGCTGCAGGTCGTGTTCTGTCCTGCTTTTTAAATCCCCCTAATGGGCGTGGGGATTTACATAAATGAGCGTGACATGAGTCGTACTGATGGTGTTGTTTTGGCAAGGAAATAAACGATGGTTCAAGTAGAATGTAATGATAGAGGGCGGACTAAAAATACTTCGCCCTCTTAAATAGGGCTTAGTAAATGTATTATCCATACTGAATGAAAGGTCCAAAAATTTGATAATGTGTCTTAAAGTTATTTTTTTTTATTAGGAAGCCACAAAATTACGTGGGAAACATAGTCCGGCTAGATTATAGACACATATCATAGTCCCTGATGTAAGGGTATGTAACTGCAGTAACTCAAAACCACCAATGACATGTATGTTTAAATTATTTTATACATCATTATTGTTGTGTTGCCTTTAAATTTATAATTTCTGATTATTGTATATTTGCTTTAAGTCCTCCTGTTGTTAACATTAATGTATGTTTTCCTAACTTTTACCACTCCTTATTTTGAACTATATTATTTCAGTTTCCTAATTTTATTTTTTCCCATATCCTCTTTGATCTATCTGTTTCTAAATTCTTGTTATCCCTGCCTTACCTATTGTTAGATTTGGGGGTCTCTTGTTGGCACAGGTAGGTACTTGTGACAAATAGGGACCCTTGCCTCTAGTCAGGGTAAGGGGGTACACTCCTAAAATAACCCCTGCTCACCCCCTTGGTAGCTTGGCACGAGCAGACAGGCTTATCTCAGAGGCAGTGTGTAAAGCATTTGTGACCACACACAGTAATCCAGTGACAACACTACAAATGGACACCACACAGGTTTTATATAAAAAATAAGTATACTTTATATAGATTTACCACAAGACCATAAACGACAAAAATACACAATACTATTACTTTAAGATGGTAGTTTTTAGCTTAGTTCAGTTCAGTTCTTAAGAAGTGACACCTTGCGTCAATGTACCTTACGATGCGTTGCGTTTCCACGACAAGCAATGTCGCAGCGATGGAAATGCGGCAAAGGTCTGGTACAAAGAAATAAAGACGTGCAGATCTTCCAGATGCGGCACGCTTCTCCGGGGATGCGAGAAGTTCTCGGTTCGATGCATGGACTGCAGCGGCGACACCCTTGTTCAGAAGTGCGACGGCAACAGCTCCAACTGCGACACTCTTCTCCCACGATGCATGAAGCTTCCGCACGATGCGACAACTACAGTGGTGACATCCTTGTTCAGAAATACGACGGCAGCAGCTCTGACGGCGGCGCGCATCTCGGGGATTCGAGGCGCTTTCTCCGATGCGGTGCAATGCAACAGTTCCAGCGGCGACACCCTTGTTCAGAAGTGCGACGGCAGCAACAGCGATGGCGACACGCTTCTTCCTCGTTGCGAGACTCTTCTCTCACTGCGGTGCAGTGTGACAACTCCAGCGGCGACACCCTTGTTCAGAAGTGCGACAGCAGGCAGCAGCGACGGCGGCGCGCTTTTCGGGGATGCGAGGCGCTTTCTCCGATGCGGTGCAATGCGACAGTTCCAGCGGTGGTACCCTTGTTCAGAAGTGCGACGGCAGCAACAGCGACGGCGACACGCTTCTTCCTCGTTGCGAGACGCTTCTCTCGATGCGGTGCAGTGCGACAACTCCAGC
Organism: Triturus cristatus; assembly: GCF_964204655.1. Classification (NCBI taxonomy): domain Eukaryota; kingdom Metazoa; phylum Chordata; class Amphibia; order Caudata; family Salamandridae; genus Triturus; species Triturus cristatus. The sequence continues at coordinate 736,511,427 of NC_140585.1, forward strand.
GGCGACCCTGAGACTTCAGCAGGAGGCAAGCTCTGTTCCAAGCCCTTGGAGATCCTTACAAGTTGAAATAAGCACACAAAGTCTCTTCTCCTTCCTTTGGCAGTCAGGCAAACCACTGCAGGCCAATACCCCAAGCAGCACTTCAGCTTAGGTATAGTTTCTCCTCAGTTTCTTCAGGATCTGCTCCTCAGTAAAGGTTTCTTCTTGTTCCAAAAGTGATCTAAATTCTTGGGATCAGGGTCCCACTACTTATACCCCAAAGTCCTTTGTTCTCTGAGGGAGAGGGGCCTTTGCCCAGTCCAAACCAGTTCCTGAGCACTCTGTTTACCAGACTTCTCCTTTCCTTTCATAGTTTAGGGCAGAAACATCAGACGCCCCACAGGAGGTGGAGCCAGCATTGTGGAAGGCAAGTACAGCCCTGGAGCACTTTGTTGACAGGATTCCTTCTCTTCATTCACTGTGCAGGGCAGAGACATCATCCGCTCCCCAGGAGGTGGAACCAGCATTGTGGAAGGCAGGCACAGCCCTATTCAAGGTTCAGGTGTGACCCCTCCCTCCCATCTAGATGCAGATCTCTCTATTCAACACTGGGCTGACTCATCCTGTCTCTTGGAATCCCCCAGCCCTGTCACTCACAGAACCCAGACAAAGGAATACACAACCTAGCAGAGGCAGGCTTGAAAGGTTAGGCAAGAAAATACTTACTTGTGTGGTATTTTAAAACACAGAATGTTAAAACCACCTTCACTAAAAGATGTATTTTATCATTCTGAGTTCAGGAAAACTAAACTCGAATTTCTACCATGTTCTCTGAGTCAGTTAAGATTATATGTAATAATCTAACAGCCCATTCTGGCCTATGGAGAACAGGTAGCCTTGCAATAGTGAAAAACGAAAATGGCTGTAATTCACAATTAGGACATGCCACACACACCAGGGCATGTCCTACCTTATACTTACAATGCACCCTGCCCTTGGGCCTACCATAGGGGTGTCTGATATAAAGAAAAGGGAAGGTTTAGGGACTGGCAAGTGGGTGCACTTGCCCAGTCAGCATGACAGTACCAGACTGCACGCAGGCTCTGCAATGGCAGACCTTAGACACATTTTACAGGGCTGCTTCTGTGGGTGGCACAACCAGTGCTGCAAGCCCACCAGCAGCATTTGGATTTACAAGCCCTGGGCACACTCAGTGCACTATACTAGGGTCTGACTAGTAAACCAAATCAGTCAATCATGGAATCACTAATCAATACATTCATTTACAGTATGGAGCACTCACACTGTGGACCTGGACAGCAGTGGCACAGTGTCCAAAGCATCTAACACCAGCAAAAACATATGAGGCAACTGCAACAATGGAAGGGAGACCCACGCCAATGGTGCCAGGTCTAACACATGTCCCCTCCAGCTGAAATGTGGGGAGAACTACCCTACCTCCTGGGAGTTCTCATCACTAAGGCGGAAAAATCTGGACAGACCTTCAGCGTTGGCGTGCTCTGTACCAGGGCGGTGTTCCACTGTAAAGTCCATACCCTGTAGGGAAACGGACCACCTCAACAGCTTTGGATTCTTACCCCTCATCTGCATTAACCATCTGAGGGGCCTGTGGTCTGTCTGAACCCGGAAGTGAGTCCCAAACAGGTATGGTCTCAGCTTCTTCAGTGCCCAGACCACAGCAAATGCCTCACGCTCAATAGCACTGTTCCCGTGGAAGTAGCCTCCTACTGATGAAGGCTACAGGTTGATCTAGGCCCTCCTCATTCATCTGTGACAAAACAGACCCCACACTATGCTCTGAAGCATCTGTCTGAACGATAAACTCTTTGGAGAAGTTGTGTGCCAGGAGCACGGGCGCCGTGCACATGGCAGCTTTCAGGGCCTCAAAAGCTTTCTGACAGGTGTCAGTCCAAATCACTTTCTTGCAGTGGTGGCTGGTGAGATTTGAAAGTGGTGGGCCAAACTTTTCGTGGGCGATGCCCGAACAATTAAAGGGGGGTTTGGGTTTGGCTCGTGTTTGTAACTGGTTGTATAATGTGTCGACAGGAAGCATTATTTCATTAAATAGAAACAGAAAGAACTGAAACTCTCTGTCTTGTAGTGTTCTAGCAAAGCCACGGGCTTCATTCCGATTTCTGTTTTCAAAGTCAGGATTGGCTTCTATGCCATCAAAACATTTCTCCAGATCCTCCCTATATTGGAATATTAGCCTGATTGTACATATGTGAAAGTTCCAACTAGTTGTAGGTCCCCTTGGAAGCCTTTTGGCCACAATTTCCTGAAGTACTTCCGTTCTTTTGGGGGGGGGACGTGAGATGAATGCTGCCATGCCTCCTACATCAAAAAAGAAAATGTGTGCCTCAGAGATCTTTGATACTGCCTGTTGCATAGATTAAGTTGGTGGGCATAACAGTGCACATAATGAGCATTAGGGTACACAGCTCTAATTTTTTCTGTACTCCTCCAAGGCTTCCACTCATTACGGACGCACCATCATAGCTTTGTGCAATAAGTTTATGTTTTTGAGGCTGCTCTGAAAAAATCAAGGTCAGTTCACGCAGTATAGCTGAAGTAATGGTTTCTGCACTAGAGTCTCTTAAATGTGTGAAACCATAGAACCTCTCCACAACTTTACTGTCATTGTCAAGGTACCGAAAGACTAATACGGACTGTGTTTTTGTGGCCACATCAGTGGTGTCATCAGCCTGAATAGCTACAAAGTCTGTGTTTTTCATCTGTTGGACAATATTTCAAGCATACACTCAAGGAGTTCATTTTGTATCGTTTTAGAGGTGCCCTTAAAGACTGTAGCTCTTTCTAAATGTGCTTCCATTTCATGGTCTATGCTTGCTAATAAATCCACAAGGCCTCTGAATATTCCAGGATTTGATGAACTTTCAGATTCATCATGGCCTCATAATGCCAGTTCAGAAGCACCACAGAAACAAATGCAATCAATTATTTTTTATAGTATGTGTCTATTCCTATCAACTGCTTCATTGTGCTTCGGTATTGTTTTGCGGTACGCATCGCTTATGCAGGCTTCAATTGGTCCGTCTACCAACATTCCTAGTCTTGTCAGGTTTTCCATATGGGTTCTTGTGTGTTCATGCTTCTTTACTTTATCTGACAAATGCTTCAAGTCAATTACTCCTTTTTTTGCCCAAGAAACCTCACCACCAAACAGCAAGCAGGGAAAGCAGAACAGAGAATTTGTTAAAGTAGACCCTGTAAGCCAATCAACTTTTGTGTACCAGGTGTTTGAGAATGTACGTTTGTAAGTCTTCCCTCTGTCTTGGGACGTTTGTTGTAGTTGGAGGTCGGGCCGGTCAGGTCCTAATCGTTTTACAGTTAGTTTTTCTTCAAGGCTCAGTCGACCGAATGGCCTTGCAAGTATCTGTTCAACTGTATTCATGGTGTCTTACCAATATTAAATTTACCTGTCAATAATCAAAGTACAATGTATAAGGTTTGGTACAAAAATATCAGATTTCTCTATAAATACATATATTTTGTATTATCATAATATATATCCAACAGCTCCCCTTTGCACAACTTAATTTTTAAAAATACTGCCTTATAGCCTGCTGCCTCTGTGTGCCATGCTAGTTGCTCAAGGCCCTGAAGCAGACATATCTCGTGCGACAGGTGAGGGCCTATAACAATACATGGGAGAAGGCCTTTAACAACTGGTATAGCCCGAGGCATCTGGGCTATAAAGCTATTATTACAGTCCACCCACTGAGGGTTCTACATCAAAAAGGGAGGAACAGAAAAACAAACAATGGGAAGTTGGAGCTGAAAGCTTACACCTGCCATTACAATCCCTGAACCACTTAATTGTTTTCAATGGAACTCGTAACATTCCGATCCATTTTTTAATACTGATTATTCAGTTCCATGCCTCAAATTGATCCTCATGTGCACCCACCCGACCCAGCATGTAGACCACTTATATAGCTTTTAACTACCATGTAAAAAAATATAGCATCAGTTTTCTTACCTTAAATACTGGAGTTGTTGTGTTGTGGGGGTGCAATAGCAGCAGAGTACAGGACCAGGACCCTGTTGTTCTTTGTCCAAAAATTATCCTTTACCAGATGCTGAGAAGAAGAATAGAACATGAGTAGTAGTAGTTGTGGTAACAAAATACATTAATTATAAACGCTTATTCTTTGTGATTTTCACAAACCCTATGATTTCAGTCAGTCATGCAACGTTGGCACCACTCTTAAAATTGTTCCAGCAGCACTAAAGCCTTCAATCGTGGCAGACAGACCACATCGCAGACACAGACCTTCCCCCAATGGCTGCGCACGCACTTTTTCATATGCTGGAAGCGGGCATACCCAGCCTAGGGTCAGTGCTGATGGTAAGCTTTGAATATATGATCCATTATCAGATGTTTAATAACCTCTTTAATCAGGTCGCTGACAGAACTGCACAGCCAATTGGCCAAAATTCTAAATGTCTTTACATCTATAAATATTCATGGATAGTGACGCGTGTTTTCAATATTGCATCACAACAGCAGCTCACTAATATTAATGCAAATAATGTCTGTGATGCCCTCCCATTTCTCCTATGTGTTAGTGTTTATAGAGTGGGAAGGAACGCGACCCGATTCGGCAACTGAAGAACTGCTTTTTTTTAATGAAGGGAGCGAAGGGGCACATTTGCTTTCTGCAGCTGTCCTTTAATTCATCCAATTGCCTCTGGCGGTCAGAGGAGGCAATTAGAACTGTCGCACAAAGCAAATGGGTGCCTTCTTCACTTCCTTATAACGCTTACTGCCGGCGCGCAGTGCGCTCCGAATTGGACCTGCAGTGCTTACTTTGTAAAAAACAAAAAGTGCTGGGACACAAGGTTTTTCTTAGGCACCTGACGCTGACACTGCCATAGGCTGGGGTCATTGAACATCATGACTGCCTAGTAATGATGTCACCTCATACCTCTTTTTCTACCATTTTACAAATCCTTTCTACTTATCTCATACTTTTGGGTTTGTTTTCTTCTCTGGTTCCTTCCTTTGTCACTGTTTTACTATATTTTCTTTCCTCTATGTTTCTTTCTTCTCTGCTTTTCTCTCTCTTGCTCTGGAAGTCTGGGTCAAAATCTGAGCATCAAAATTAAACCCAGCCCGGTCCCCAAAAATGTGTGCAGTGCTTGCCTCTTTCAGGCACCGGGATGTACGAAAGCCATGTGCTAGTGGCAGGCGGCAGCCACCACCACCACCTTACATCAATCTTCCCTCTTTCTTTGCCTGAGCCTCTCCACCCTTCCCCTTTAAATCGGCACCACCAACGTCTTACTCTTATATTACAATAACTGGTGGGTGGTAACCCAACTCAATGGTACTTACACTATGTAAGCGGGGGGCTGTACACTGCTACGTCAGCAGCAGGTTAAGGTTTGCCATACTTATGGAAGTTATTTAGCATCCACCTTAGACATTTAAGAAAGTGAACTTACTTCCGAATCCGAACTCACATTGCGTTGGACATACAATTTCATGTCTTCCTCTTCCACTCATGCGTTGAGGTGTCAGTGACGTAAATAAATGAATGTTTAATAAATTAACAATACTTCAACCTACGACGGGAAAGGGGTCCTCTTATCACAAACGCATCAGGACACAAACCTACAGAAATAGCAACTTCTCTTATATATAGCGCTCAGAAACGATACGTGGTGTGCTCCATAAAAACAAAATGATAATCCTTCTTTTTGAAACCACCATTCTTTGACAGCACGTGTATACCGGTACCCTTGATGATGCACCCGTCAAGCTTTGTAAACAGTAACACCTATATGGCCTTACTTCAGTGCTTTCCGGTCACAAACCCTTTGCCTGCGAGGTCCATGCTGTTTGTAAACCTCCCTCCTCCGTCTCCGCATGCCCTTTGTGAAGTACCTCCGCCCTCCTGCTAGTCTGACACACGCTGGGCTGACCCTACCTTACCGCTCTGGAGAGTTGTTTTTTTCAGTTTTAAATAGCACAAACTTGACCCGAAGGTATCAGGGCGCTTTACATGAGTACCAGTTGCATTACAGACTGACTGACTGAAGTGGTACTATTAAAATTGATCCCAGCAATTAACATTCAGAGCTTGTGAGGTGAACGGACCATGCTGTCTGGAGATGACAAACAGAGCCCAAACAAGCACCTACAAAAATACACTCCACTGATTAAATACATTACTATAAACGGAGCATCGTCCCCCGTGGAAAATGGGGCACACTGAAGAAATGCATCCATAGGCCTAATATAGCGTGTACCCAGAACCTGGGTTCAAATCACGGCTTCCTCGCTCAACCAAAATGTGATTCTAGGCAAAAAAAAATTACTATGCTATGCCTCAATTTAATGCTGAAATCTGAGAACACGTTAGAGGAAGTCAATTCAGTTTGTATGTTCCATAAAAAGTCGTTTATGTACGCTTTAGTAAAATAATGTTGTTTCATACATAACAACAATATTGGCATAATCACATGACAGACACAATGACGTCAGTGCAGTCACAGTGGGGAGGTGAGGGGATTCATCATCTTTAAAAAACGTTAATTTTAACACTACAGATGTCCATGCAGTCATGTAATCTAAGCTACCAAAGTGAAAGCGAAACACATTGTACGGTGCAATCCATGCACTGCAGTACATCCTCTTCACACCACCCCCCTGGACTACAGTAGTACCTGTGCTTACACCATACTAGGGCACTGCGTGGCCGTGTGCTAATAACATACAGCAACACAAGGGCGCAGGGCACAGTTCCGGGTTTCACTGACTGAGTGGGTCTTGAGCCATAAGGTTATCCCATTCAATGAGAAGGACCCTGAACACACTGAGTGTCGTGAAACCCTACACAGAGCAGTGGCCCGACTGGGTGGTGTGTGGTTGCGAATGCACAGCTTCAGCTTGCCTGACTCTGAAAAATTTGAAAGTCACTCTGGTAGCTTGAGGCAGTCTCAAAACGGGAGCGCACTAGGGCGTAGCTAGGGGAGGGGGCGGTGGGGGCGGTCCGCCCAAGGCGGCACTATTTTGGGGGTGGTGGACACGTGCGGCGGCAGTTTCTGAGCAGCCAGTCCGTCACTGCATAATCTGCTCACAGCGATAGTATGCGTAATGACGGCCCCAGTGAAGGTCGCAGACCAGTCTTTTCCCCTGGGGCTATTTGCGCAAGGCCGGAAGGACAAGGTGGGGGGGGGGATTTAGAGTTTGGGAAGGGGCGGGAGTTAGGTACGCATATAAGGTGTCAGGAGAGGAGGATCCGGCCTCTTCCTGACACCTTAGCACCACCGGGAGGGTTAGAATAAAAAGTTTGTGCAGGTTGGTGGGGGCTGTTGGGGGGGGGGGTTCGCTCGGCGCACTTCGGGGGCCGGCTTCTAGGGGTTTCACTGGGGCTCACTGCGACGCTCGGGGGTCGGGCTGGGCCGGGCATTGTGGCCGTTATTGCCCTCGGGACCCAGGGGTCTGGGACCGTCCATTGGGCGTGCGGGCGTTTTGAGGCCTTTGTGTCTGGTGTCTGGGGGGGGGGGGTGCCATGACGAGTCGTTGGTCCCCCTTTGCGAGCCGTCCCCCCTTTGCGAGCCGTTATTGTGTGTCGAGGGGTGGTTGCCAGTCGGCCGTTGTAGGTGGTTGGGCCCGGCGCGGGATGTCCTCGGTGCCTGATGGGGGGGGGGGCGGAGTCGCCCGGGCAGGGTGCCGGACTCCGGGGGACCGTGCGCGTTTCTGCCCGCCACCGGCTGCACTGGCGCCTGGGGTAAAGTGGGGAGTGTTGGCCGCGGTTGTAACATGCTGTGGTATCGTCCCGTCGTTACACGGCCCACTCTGGGGCGGGAGACATCGTGGCAGCTAGCGGTGGTGGCAATTTCGCGGGGGAGGCGGCCGGAACCTCCCCCCGGCTGGCCTGCTTGCGGGACATGGTTTTCTAGGCCCTACGCTGTGGCGGGTGTTGTAGGCCGGCCTGGGCCATGCTGCCATGTGGCCGGCCATGCGGGCAGGGGAGCGGCGTTGCGCGGGGGGGGAGCGGGCAGCGGTAGGCGTTGTATGCTTTTTCCCCGAGAGGTCCGTGGGATTTGGTGCGTAGGGAGTGGGGCCTGCGGGCCCTGGTAGCGTGGTGTGCCCCTGCAGTTGGACGCCATGCGGGTTACTCTGCCTTTTGGCGAGGCAGGGCTGGGGCATCAGGGTTATTTTCAGTGGCTGGGGGGCCCCCTGTCCAGCGGGGTGAGGTAAGGGCTGGGTTTTCCTGCAGCGCGGGGGGGGGGGACAGGGCTTGCGGTAGGCTCGGGTTGGAGGAAAGGTTTGCCGGGGTCCACGGTTATCCCATGGTAGGGGTGAGGGACTGCTAGCCCGGCAGGAGGCCCGGTGGTGCTGGGGACCCTCCAGGTTGGAGCAGCCTGGCGGGGGGGGGTCCTAGACCGATTAATGCCCGCAGTAAGGGGGCATCGCCAGTGGGGCGCACAACGGCCCTGGGGGCGCTGGCCTGAAGCAGTGGGGGGTCCGCGGAGGCCTGCCCCTCCAACAAGGGATCGCGCAGCGCACTCTGCGATGTTACGCTCTGCCATGCGATGTTACACTCTGCCATGCAATGTTACACTCTGTGGAATGATTGTTTGGTGGGAGGCTCAGGATTGGAAGTATGTCGTGGTGTGAAGGGATAGGAGCTTGGAGGATAGAGGTCATGTGATGTTGGCTGTGGCTGAGTGGGGTTTTTCGGGGATGAGGTCAGTTGGTGTGGTGCGAAGGGAAGTGTTGGGAGTGTGACGTGGTGACAGGACGGGGGTGTTGACCGGGGACGAAAGGAGTTTGTTGTGTCTGTATGGGGTTTTTATGGGGGTGAGGGGGGGTTGCGGTAATCAGCCTGTTTTAGTTTTGCAGGAGGGAAGTATGGCCTGGGACGGCCCTGTGGACGGGAAGCGCCGGGGCGCAGCAGCGCCGGATGGGCGGTGGAGGTCCTGGACGGATTCTCAGGAAATGAAATGCAGTGAGAGGGGACTTCAGCTGGTCGGCTGGGGTGTGTGGGGATTGGGAGTGCTGGGCACGGTGGCGGGGGCAGCGGCGGCATCCTGCTGGAGTACTGGAGAGCCTGGCATTTTCGTGGAGTCACTGTGGCCTAATGGTGGCGGTCTCTGACTCTTACAATCAAGGTTAAGGGTTCCATTCCTGATGTCTCCATGTATAAGATTCTAAAAGGGGTTGGTTCCGGATGGACGGGGTGATACCGCACACAATGAGGTTCAACCCAGGAGATCACAGATTGGGGCCTGCCAGGCTGAAAGGGGGTCTTGGAGGGGGCCGGGGGTGCTTGTTTATGGAGGAGGATGCTGATCTGTACTGGGCTCACATCTTATGGGGGAGTCACTAGGGACTACTGGGTAAGGTCTCAGACTCTTGCTCTCATGGTTAGGTGTTCGATTTCTGGGCTTTCAATGTCTCCTTTTCTTCCATTACGCATAGAGACAATAGTACGTCATCGGGGCGGTTGCCCTGTGGTTTCGCTATGATGGCAGCTGCGCTGCAGGTAGGTTGGGGGTTGTTTGGCGTGACAGAGCATGGGGAAGAAGGGGGCTAAGATTCGCCCTGACTCATCTACACCGGAAGGGGCATTTATTTGTTGGCTAGCGTCTGTGCAGAGCGAAGGTCTCCGTGTGTCATCAGCGGGTTCCGTTCAGATTGGGTAACTTGGGGTTGGGGACTTGAGAGGCGCACCCTTTAATAGGGGGTACGCAGGGCCCCTTCTGGGGATCTCAAGGAGAGCGTGGGGGTGTCACTGGGGCCGACGACTGGTTTAGGACTTTCGACTCCTATTCGCCAGGTTTGAGTGTGCAATTCCTGGTGTCGATTGTATCAGTTTCTGCATCGACAGGTGTAGGTCTTCGTAAGTTACAGTGGGTTTGGTGTGGGCAGGGGGTCCGTGCACGGTTCAGGGAGGCCAGGGGTTTCTGTCGAGCGTCTTTTTCATGTCGGCAGCGGATGCTGCGGTAAAAACGGGGTTCTCAGGCATGGGTTGGGGGGGCACCGGGATCGCATCGGGCGAAAGAGGCAGGCGCTTTGCAACAGGTGGCTTCAGACGAGGGATGGCGGACTATGGGGGTTTCAGGCATCAGCGGGGTTGGTGGTCCAGGGGATCATCCCTCATGGGTGCACGTGGTCAGGCGCAGCGAAAAGGGGGAGGGGGACGTGCCTGGGGGGGCTGGGCAGGTATGGGGCTCTTGGCAGTCGTGGACGCTGTCGGGCATTGTGTTATGTGATCCGGGGTGAGGGTTTTTGGGGCGCCACAGTGGTTGGGTTTTCCTCTGGGATTCTATGGAGCATTAGTGAGTCCTGAGGGTATGGGAGACTTAGTCGTTGGACTCCAGAACAGTAACACGTAGTTCCCCGCCCAAGACGGGAGGATGCAGGACGATATATGGGCGGATTTCAGTCCGAGATATGCAGTGCAGTGGACCAGTATGCACGGGGGTTGACTGTCCAATTACCGTCATCCTGTGGGCCGAAGTGTGCAGGGAGTCCATTGGGTGGGGGACGCCTCGGTTGGTTGCCTGGGTCGGTAGTGTAGTGGTGAGGTGCGAGATTTCGGGTCCTTGCGTATGCGGGCGTCGGAGTGGTGGTATCTGAGGTCCTTGGGGAGTGTGTTTCGCAGCCTGGGGAATGTTACCGGAGGAGATTAGGCATGGGTTGTCTTTTGCATTTGCAGTGTCGGTTGGAGGGGAAGGGAGTAGGCGATCTCGTTCGGTTTCCCGGCTTGTCATGGGGCAGTTGGTGGTGGGAGTCGGGGGAGACTAGGACTGGGCCGGGGGACCAGGAGACTGATTGGAAAGGGGCCTGGGATCTGGCAGGGGAGGTTGGTGATTAGTCATGGCTACGTGGGTCTACGCAACAGGTATCTGTGGGGCAGGCAGTGGGGCCTGGGACGAAAGGGGAAGTTGGGGGTGTTTGGGTTAGTTGGGATGCAGGGGGCAGGTGCAGTGTTGTAGAGTCATAGCGAATGGGGTGGCATATAAGGACTGATGGGGCGTGGACATGTTTGCAAGACTAATCCTTCTTTTTCCGCTACAGGCAATGGGAGTAGATCGGACACCAGTGCGGTCGCATGGTTGGGTGGCCATTCTCCTAGGCACTGGACGGCGCAGGAGGCGTACTTGCAGGCGTACAGTCGTCACCAGGCAGGGTGCACAGTCGTCGGGGTGTGTGACGATGGGGGCAAAGTGTATGACAGTGGGGTGAAGTTGTGACCGGTACGGCTGCCAGGGTGCCACAGGGAACACGTGGATGGGGGATACCTGTGGGGGAACGGAGTATTCTGGGATATGGCTGGTTTGGCTTTGCACTATTGGGACATGGAAGGGGACATGGTTCACTGACATGGAAGGTGGGTCACTTTTAGGATGTGCACAAGGGTGCCTTGCGGATGTGGGGAACGGGATGCTATCGAAAAGGAGGGGCAGGTTAAGGCACACTGGTGAGGAGATTTTCTCGAAGGGGAGTATTCTGGGATATGGCTGGTTGGCTTTGCACTATTGGGACATGGAAGGGGATATGGTTCGCTTACATGGAAGGTGGGCTACTTTGGGATGTGCATGAGGGTGCCTTGCGGATGTGGGAAACGGGATGCTATCGAAAAGAATGGGCAGGTTAAGGCACACTGGTGAGGAGATTTTCTCGAAGGGGAGTATTCTGGTATATGGCTGGTTTGGCTTTGCACTATTGGGACATGGAGGGGGATATGGTTCACTGACATGGAAGGTGGGCTACTTTTGGGAGGTGCATGAGGGTGCCTTGCCGATGTGGGGAACGGGATGCTATCGAAAGGGATGGGCAGGTTAAGGCTCACTGGTGAGGAGATTTTCTCGAAGGGACTCAGACGGTTTGTTTCACGGGAGACAAGTATTATGGTCACAGATTGGCCCGGTTCTTTATTACACGGGCCGCAGTTGGGTGGTGGATGGTCGTTCACCGCGATGGGGGAGCCCCCACTTGGTACAAGGATTGTTCTGACCAGGTTGCTTGTTACACGAGATGCGGGTACAGGCGGTGGATGGTCGTTCACCGCAGTGGTGACAATTTTCTTGAATAAGGATTGGCTTGAGCTGGTTACCTGGTTTGCGCTTAATGCGGGCCCAGGTGGTGGATGGTCGTTCACCGCGATGGGGGGGCCCACTTGGTTCATGGACAAGGATTGGTCTGACCAGGCTGCTTGTTACACAAGATGCGGGTACAGGCGGTGGATGGCCATTCACCGCAGTGGTAGCAATTTTTCCTGGACAACGATTGAACCGAAGGGGTTATCTGGTTTGCGCATGTCGCGGGCCCAGTGGTGGCTGGTCGGTCACTGCGATGGGGGGGAACCTTGTATGGACAAGGATTGGCTCCATGGTAACCATTCCACGGGACGTACGTTGCAGTGGCGGATGGTCGTCCACCGGGAACTGCAGGTGGGACTCTAGATGCGCTGGAACCGGAGGAGCAAAGTGGTATTGCGTAGGTTTGGCGCCTTTCGCGACGACGTCTGTCCCAACGTTAGTAGTCTTATATGGGACACAATTTTAGGTGGTGGATTGGTCGTCCACCGGGTGCCACTAGGTCGGCTGATGGAGGAAAAAGGTGCCCGGGACCTGGGGGGGTGGGGCAGGGAACCGCCCTACGGGGGTTCCCTGGTTGGCGGTACTTTGGAGGGGTGGTGAGTCACATACGGGCGGATCCATCCCTCGGGGGGAGAACGGTACACGGGTGACTGATAGCAGGGCGCGGAAGCAATGAAGGAGATTCGACAGAGGATGCTTGGAGGGCAAGTGAAGGTGAGAATGGGGAGAGGAAGGAGGTCACCGAGTGATTGGGGAAGAGTCAAAATGGTGAGATGGTTTGGAAAAGGATGAATGGAGAATGAGTCGGTATGGGATGGGAAAGTATATTTATTGCAGTTATGTACTGTTTAATAAAGTTTATACGGTTGCAACCTTGTCCTAATAAAATGGCCTTTTACGCTTCAAGTAACAGCGTGGAGTGTAGTAAATGCGCGATGACGGCCCCCGGGGGAAGTGAAGGTCGCAGACCAGTCTTCCCCCGGGGCTATTCGCGCAAGGCCGGAAGGACAAGGTGGGGGAGGGATTTAGAGTTTGGGAAGGGGCGGGAGTTAGGTACGCATATAAGGTGTCAGGAGAGGAGGATCCGGCCTCTTCCTGACACCTTAGCACCACCGGGAGGGTTAGAATAAAAAGTTTGTCCGCCCACCCACCCTACAAGTTTAGGGAGGGGATGAGACTGGGCCGGTCTTAGAGTGCCAGTTTAGGGCAGGTTGCAGGGTAGCGACGTTGCGGTACTTTGGAGGGGTGGTGAGTCAGATACGGGCGGATCCATCCCTCGGGGGGGAGAACGGTACACGGGTGACTGATAGCGGGGCGCGGAAGCAATGAAGGAGATTCAACAGAGGATGCTTGGAGGGCAAGTGAAGGTGAGAATGGGGAGAGGAAGGAGGTCACGGAGTGATTGGGGAAGAGTCAAACTGGTGAGATGGTTTGGAAAAGGATGAATGGAGAATGAGTCGGTACGGGATGGGAAAGTATATTTATTGCAGTTATGTACTGTTTAATAAAGTTTATACGGTTGCAACCTTGTCCTAATAAAATGGCCTTTTACGCTTCAAGTAACAGCGTGGAGTGTAGTAAATGCGCGATGACGGCCCCCGGGGGAAGTGAAGGTCGCAGACCAGTCTTCCCCCGGGGCTATTCGCGCAAGGCCGGAAGGACAAGGTGGGGGAGGGATTTAGAGTTTGGGAAGGGGCGGGAGTTAGGTACGCATATAAGGTGTCAGGAGAGGAGGATCCGGCCTCTTCCTGACACCTTAGCACCACCGGGAGGGTTAGAATAAAAAGTTTGTCCGCCCACCCACCCTACAAGTTTAGGGAGGGGATGAGACTGGGCCGGTCTTAGAGTGCCAGTTTAGGGCAGGTTGCAGGGTAGCGACGTTGCGGTACTTTGGAGGGGTGGTGAGTCAGATACGGGCGGATCCATCCCTCGGGGGGGAGAACGGTACACGGGTGACTGATAGCGGGGCGCGGAAGCAATGAAGGAGATTCAACAGAGGATGCTTGGAGGGCAAGTGAAGGTGAGAATGGGGAGAGGAAGGAGGTCACCGAGTGATTGGGGAAGAGTCAAACTGGTGAGATGGTTTGGAAAAGGATGAATGGAGAATGAGTCGGTACGGGATGGGAAAGTATATTTATTGCAGTTATGTACTGTTTAATAAAGTTTATACGGTTGCAACCTTGTCCTAATAAAATGGCCTTTTACGCTTCAAGTAACAGCGTGGAGTGTAGTTATTGCGCGAAAATCTATTTGTGCATCTCGACTCTAAAGAAGTGATCTTTAATTGTCAAACTCGAGTGTTCTGAACGCCCGAATTTGACAATTAAAGAGCACTTCTTCAGAGTTGAGATGCACAAATGGATTTTTACGCATACCTACGGGAAGGAGCTGCGTGTAACAACTTGGCCTTGGCGCTGGAAGGGGGGAGTGGGGACGTAAGGGCACGTCCTGCTGCCAGGGCGCAGAGAGTTACATTTTGTAGGGAAATTGGAGGTAGAGGCTGGCTGCAGGGCTCACTGGTTTGCGGGCTGCACCAGAATCATGGTGCTCGGCTGGCTGGCAACACTACTGATTGCACCGGCTGCCAGGCCGCCTGTTGCTGTGGTGCTAAATTATCTATGGCCGCCCCCTGCCAGCAAATAATTATTTCTGAGCCGGGCCGGTCGAAGGAGAGTGCTGGAGCCTGTGACGGGAGCCGGAGATACAGGCAGAGTGAGGCTGCTTCTCTTCGCAGCTGTCCAGCTCTCTGTTCGATGACAGAAAAAGGGCCCATTAGTCCTGCAGACTCGAGCCTTAAAAAAACGGAGTAAAATCGAGACAACACCCTCAGAGAGAAGCAAAGAGCAGGACGAGCTGGGTGAGTCCGCCCCCTCCCCGTCCCACTCACAGAGCTACCGGCAGCAGGTGTGCTGACCTCATTATACCCCCTTTAGTTGGTAGATATGATTCTTTTTATAATAAAAATGCCTATTTGTTTACCAATATCCCCCTCCCATTGCAGGCTCAGGCCTCCTTCTGCATTTTCAATAACGTGTTACTGTGGAGCTTCTCCTATTAGGGGTCAGATTTAACAGTGTCTTGTTTCTTCCGCTATTAAAAAGGTCGTGCTGCTGTGGATGGGTGTTTTTGGAGGGGGCACACGTGGGCCTGCGAGTGTCACTATTTTATTACTTTTTTTTTGCAGAGTTTTATATAGCGTGAACTTGACCCGAATCCAATCCCGTATCTGAGCGCTTTACATAGCAACAGTTCCAGTTACGTTACATGAGGACACACATTAATTTTTTTTTTTGTTGGGCACGGGGAGAATAAGTGATTTGCCCAGAATCACAGGATGTTCAGCGTCGTTACCAAGACTCGAACCCAGGTCGAGAGCCGTTAGGCCAACTCCTCTCCCCACTATCTGTCTAGGCCTGCAGAAACTGGATAATTAACACTAATTCACACTTCCCAGCGAGGAAATATCACACTGCCAGTGATTCTCTGTCCATTTCGACCAGAGTCAGACTGGGACAGACATTAGGCACAGGCATCAAAGTAAAAGTGCTTCAATAAGTGAACGAGACCCATGCTTCCAAATAGTGCCAGGTTTCACTCATACACGTCATACAAGTATTTTGCAAGGAATAGAAAACCTAATGAATTTAAACATTGCTATGTTTGTTTTAATAACAGGCAATTCAACAGTGAAAACCGGCACAGCAGACCACAAAACAGGCCACAAACAGACAAAAAACCAGCGCACACACTGACCTGGCAGACCAGGCCTTCAGCACTGGCTAACTGCCCCTGTAGAACAGTCCGACTTTGGCTCGAAACACATCTTTCAATTCGTGCATGCTTCTGCAGCCTGTGACCCTCCTTCCCAGCCTGGCGAAAGAACACACAGCTCAAGCAAAATAAATGAGAAAGGCATTCTTTTACATTAATCTCATTCAATTTTCGATTGATTAATACAATCTCTAAATTTTGTCCTTTTGGCACAGTGGTGGATAGTGACTTCTTTATTCTACTGCTCCAATGTCCCATCTGCGACTCCGACCACTAGATTATGCAGATTGCAAGTCTGACGCAGGTAAAAATTGGAGCCTTGCAAGTTCTGAGAAAGAGGTGTGTGCATGGTTGAGAGGGGCAAGTGCCGTGGCCATTTTTGCCTCTTTATTTGATTTTGCTCGCGAGAAAGTGTTACTCATAGTCGTTGAATGTCACTCATAATTACACTGAAATTATAAAAATGCCACACATAAGCAATCTGAAATCTTGGCAGTTATGTGTCGGGGCAGAGGAGCAGCGCGTGCTGCAGGGGACCCTGTTCCTCAGACTGCACTGTCCTCTTCTGACAGACCGGGCCTCCTGAGCCCAAGGGGTCTCCGGCCTCTTGCCCCCTATCGCACCGCTTCGGGCACTCCCCTCAATGTGCCCCGAGTGCTGAGACCGTGGCCTGCCCTGCAGGAATCCGCACCATGCTGAAGCTGCCCTTCCAGGAGTCACCGAAGGGCTTGGACGCTGATTTCATCGGTGCACCCCTGGACATCGGCACCTCCAACCACCCGGGACCCAGGTATCAGCGAGCAAGGGTGCGGGGGCCTAGCTTCACTTAACACATGGGACATGTCTCAAGTATGAGATGTCATTTCACTTTATTGCACATCTAATTCTTCCACGCAAGCAATTTGGCAAGCAGTGACTACGTCCCATGACAAATTCGAATTGGAAGCCAATACTTGAGGTAACATGCTAGTGAGAAACTTTATGGGTTTCCAATTCTGAAAGCAGAAAGACAGGCACCCAAAGGGATTTGTACAAAAGCGAATGAAGGGCATGACCCACCAGAGCGACATCAAAGGGCAATAAATATGGACCTGGCTAGATGAGTCCTTTTGAGAATACGCCTAAGACTCCAATAAAGAATAAAGCATTTTAAAAATGAGCATTGGCAAAACCAATAGGTCCCGCCTATATGTGAGCTATTGGCTTTGGCAATGTGTTTTAGCCATGTTGTACACCAGTTTGGCTGCTGTTCAGCCAGGGGTGTAACACAGGCCCCTGCAGCCTCCACAGTGCGGGGGGCCCTCGTGCTCCAGGGGCCTCCTCCGCGGCCGTGGCACAGTCACCAACCACTTAGCACTCCACACATCTGAACCTTCTCGGATGCATTGCTGGGAGTTACGTAACTTATATTACGCTCGCCATAGTTGCAAGCGCGGCCGCCTCATCATAAATTAATTGATGTGCGGCCTTCACCCTTAGTGTGGAGCATACTATGGTTGGGCTCAGCTGAATCGAAGTCTGGTAACGTTCTGCCCCTGGCCCGCTCTCCCCGCTCTGGGCGCCCCTGGCGTACCTACGCTCCAGGAATCCCACCTCACATGTTCTCCCCAGGCTGGCCGGTCCTATTAGCATGTCATGACTGGCGCTGACCGCCCGCCCCTCACGCTCCCTCCGCTTAAAGCCTCGGTATTTGCAAACTTTGTAGCAGAAGGCACGCAACCAGGAAGCAGCCCGCAGAAGGAATATCCCTCTCGGCGCTGCTGGAGCTGCTTTCATGGTCAGTCGTAAACTCAGAGAAAGGAGTTTGTGGAGCTCATGGGGTTGTGGCTTTCAACACCATGGGTAAGGTCTGTCCATTGTCACTATTAATGGAAATATTGAACGATTATGCAGCGTATCACGCAAACCGTATCATGTTACTTCAGTATTAGGTGACATTGTTACCCATCACATCCACTTCGAAGGTTAAAGAGCCGAGTTGGTCCTGCCTGTTAAACATTACAACCCAGTGTTTGCTACAGGCGCACGCATAACCCACCAGGGCGCAGCTTCGGGTGGAGGGGTGTTACCCCCCAATAAATGTATTCTATATTAAATATTTGGGTACAGGTACTTTCAGTTGGGTATGGTGAGGTGTCTGTCGAATTTCACCTAGGATTTTTTACTATGGCACACAGACAAAAACATACACACACACTCTCTCTCTCCTCTCTGTTTTGAAGTTCTTGAAAATGTTTTTACTTTACAACATATTGTGCTTTGAGTATCCCTAACAATCTGCACTGCTCTCCTTTTCCACTGCCCCCAGGGGCGTAACAGGCCCCTGCAGCCCCCACACTCCAGGGGCCCACTTTGCGGGTGCAGCGCAGCCAGCAACTACTTAGCACTCCACACATTCGAATTTTCTT
Source organism: Triturus cristatus (assembly GCF_964204655.1). Lineage (NCBI taxonomy): Eukaryota > Metazoa > Chordata > Amphibia > Caudata > Salamandridae > Triturus > Triturus cristatus. The sequence goes on from NC_140585.1 coordinate 736,529,693, forward strand.
GAATGCTGGGAGTTACATAACTTACATTATGCTCCCTGTAGTTGCAAGCGCGGCCGCCTCATCATAAATTAGGGTGGTGCATACTATGGTTGGGCTGGTGATTCTCATGTGCATGTCACTTTGCGCAATTTAAAGTGAGCGTGAGGTTAGGCGGCTGAGAGGGACCGTGCGGCCCAGGACGGACAGGTGCGGCCTTAATTTAATTATTGCCAATGCTAACGTTTCCCTGTCTTCTGCTGCCTGCTCGCGCCTGCCACTGAAGCTGCAGGCCAGGCCTCAGGTGAATCAGACTGTCGCCTACACATTCTCAAGTTTGAAAAGTTGATTGTCTCACACAGCATAATTTTTAACCTCCATGTCTTCAGTGGAACCCATTTCCACCACTGCCATCAGCATGGGCTGGGACATGTGACCGTCATAGCTCGACCATCCATGCAGTGTTTAACAGATGAATCTTTTCTGGAATCAATTATTACTGGCAGTTTCAAAAAGTCAACACTGGAGATCAACATTTTTATTTACAACATCCGACCTCATAACAAATCTCTACCTTATTATGAAGTTCGTACAGAAGCTAATGCTCCACTAATCGCTACACCGTCTTGAGGTCCCGTCCACCTCCCCTCCCTTAATTCCTGGATCCACCTCTAGGCATGGCACATACAGCACATGCACTGATGCACCTCTACCCAAAATTGCAGTGGCATAGAGTAGAGTGGCGTAAAGTCAGGCCATCAGCGCAGTAGTTGTAGCTCGCAGCTGCAGCATGGTTGCACCAGTTGCCTCAAATCAGTCCTGCGGCCAGGCGGCCTGCCTCATAAATTAAATGATGCACTTCTGAGCCTCTCAGTAGTGAAGATGGGTTGGCCCTCTCTCTCCGGTTTACCAGCCCAGCATCATCGTCTTTGTTGTAGCACAATCTGATGACCAAGTTATAGATAGAGCTACACAACTATAGGGGGAGCAATTACATTTTATGGTACGGTATTTATGTTTATATAAAGCATTCTATGGAAAATATGGCCCACGGCCCAAATGCCATGTCTGTGCTTAGTTAGATGTAAGCAAAATGTTCTATTTAATGTGTTGTGTTGGAAGTTTGTGTGTGTTCCATGCTATTGAAAAGTGCTCTTCGGGGCCACATTGCAGCCAGCTGAATAGCATATCTGCGCTATGTGGGGTGTATGCAAGGTCTGGCCAGAGCGTTCTGTTCGATGCTTGCGTGTGCTTGCGTGTTTTTTAAACTACTTACAATGCTCTTGGGAGCTGTGTGCCATCCATCTATATGGTATTTCTGAGCTATGTGCTACATAAGCTCTACCCAGTGTGCGCTATTCCATGTCTGCATGTGATGTACATTATCGAAAAGTGTTGTTGGGTGCTACAGTGCACCACAACAGTCAGCTGTATGCTATATCTGAGGTGCACAGTCAACATACCTTTGTGAACTGGTTACCAAGGCTAAGTTTTTTCCTGGTTTCAGTACCCCCTGGCCCCCCACTCTGCTTATTCCTTGCATTTGAAATTTACATTTGCTGCTGTAGTGTGAGAATGCATTTCATGAAAAGGAATATAGAGTAGGGTTGCCAAAAGAAAAATGCCAGCCATGTGTTTAAAGAGCCTGAAAATACCTTGTCATTAAACTAAATAGTGTTATAAATAAAAAAGTATGTATTCATTTGTAATGTGACTTTTCTGTCTTTGTTTCCTTTAATTATCAGTCATGGATCTCATCATTCATGCAGCCCTAGAACACAATTAAAGTGCATTCTATTTATATTTGCTGTTCGAAGTATGCACAGATAAGTGCTGAAAATACGGTTTTAGGTGACTGCTTATTTTTGTCGGTGGAGCAAAGTGGTAGGTGGTGGGCTGGGCCACTGCGGGGCCCCCCTCATTGTGCTTTGCAGGGGGGCCCCCTCAAGTTTCGTTACGCCACTGGCTGTAGTGCTATGAAGTGACACCACATACCATCATGCCTATTAAAATTCAGTTGTGGAATGTCTTTTCCTATAGTAAAGTACAATGGGGCATGTGCATCAATGTAAGGAATTGCGATTCCTTAAAAGCTATTTTTAAGGAATCGCTTTTAAGGACTCGCAATTCCCTACGCATGTAGGAATCGCTAAATAAATTGCGATTACTACACATTCCCTATTAGCGAATCGCAAATTATGATTCGGTAATTGGGAATGTGTTCCCATTCATTCCTATGGGCTTAGAGGCCCATAGGAATGAATGGGAAACCACTTGCAATTTCCGATTACCAAAAATGTAATTGCAAATTGCGCATGCAATTTCAAGGGTGATACGAGGTCAAAAGGCCACCCTGATTTATCCACAAAACTGGCAAAGCGCCACATGGCACTTAGAAAAATGCAATTTCTAGCATTTTTCTAAGGAATTGCAGATTACTACCAACTTGAAGTTAGTGGTTATTTGCGATTCCTTAATGCTAAGTCGCAATCTCAGATCACTTCTTGCATTGCATTTAAGGAATCGCAAATCGCGATACCCTAAATGCATTCGCAAAATAGGTAATCGCAAATTTAGCAATTACCTATTTTGCGATTGGGTTTGGGCATGATGCATCCCAAATGGCTAATTACCAGTAGCAAAGGGGCCGAGCAATTAGCTTGATGCATATGCCCCAATGCATCTTAAAATGTGATGTTTAAGCCTTGTAGTGATGCGCTTCTAATCATCACATATTGGCTGTGTTCAGTGGCGTAGCTAGGGGGGGGGGGCGGTGGGGGCGGTCCGCCCCAGGCGGCCCTATTTTGGGGGCGGACAAAGGCATTCAGATAAGTCTCGGCTTGCTTTCGTGTACGTTCGGGGACGGGCAGAGAAGCAATAGGACTCGGGCAATGTCTGCTTCTTTTTTGTGCTGGCAGCTGTCCCCCCTCATCTTCCTATTATTCCCTCTCTTGCTGTCTTGCTCCTCTCTTACTGAAAACCGTAACTTGAAGAAACGGTTCACAACCTCTCTTTCCTTCTTTCATTTAGTTGCTTCCCTGTGAAATAGATCCAAAAAAGAAAAACAGTCTTGCAGGAAATGCCCCTTTTCTGACATTTTTCTATTCCAAAGTGCAGCGGGATGGAGAGAAATAGAAGGGTTTAAATATGAAAAATAAATACATAACTAAATAAAGCAAGACAGAGTGGTTGCAAAGTGGCCAGATTGGTTTTATTCACATCCAAATACATCAGCCTCACTTTACAGAGTTTGCCAGTGAAGCGCTACTTTTGTTTTCTCGTCTTTCTTTGAACAGCATTGTTGTTCCCAGGTGGGAAAGTGTACCATTCCTGGAGGTACTGCAATACCTGGTTGATGGGTGGATTGGAAATAAAATGTGTACCATGGCTCTGTGTTTATGGATGTGGTCTTTGTAAACCATACTGCTTACGTTTTGTAAGGATATAAGCAATGGACATTGAAACGGTTACCTTCAGGGCCCTGTAGTCATGTCCTTAACTTTTCAGGTAAAATCACTCACTGATTTCTGAATAGTGAGTGAGAGATCGTTAAGGTAACCATGTTGTTTCTGCTTACATTTCACATGCTTTACTTAATCTTGCATTCCCTATGAGTGTTTGCTTTTACTTTTTCTTTTTAGGCAGCATACTACTCTTATCAAGTGCATAATTTGAATTGAGCAACATCCAAGTGTTTATAGCGCGGGCACAATTAGGTTGTAGCTGAAGGCAGTGCAAGTTTCTCTCAGTGTGGCAGTATGGTGTTCAGTGGGGGAGAGGATGTGGCACTAGGGCCAGAGCTGTCGAATTTGGAACTTGGGAACTGGGTTCAGCCTTCATGACCAGTCCACCAGACCACTCTACTGAGGGAGCATATTCCCATGCTAGACATTAGAAGGCTCCACTAGACCTTAGAAGGCTTGATGTCTTAGCACAAGCAGGTGTACCCTAGTGGTGTCTATTGTGAGTTAACCTTGAAGGCCTGTCCACCACAATCCATACTGAAGTTCATCTCCAGTCTTGCGGGCAAGCCTACGAAGCAGCACACCCTAGAGCAACAGTGATCCAGTCACTGTGACTCTGTCACTGAGGTCGCATGAACCTTGAGCAGGTTAGGGCAGTGTGAACGGTGTGACCTCACTGGGAACCTATTTCGGGTGGGTGCGTAGTGTTTCCAAGTATATTATGGTTTAAAAAAAACTTGCTGCCTCCTTCCTGGCCTCCAGCAATTTTCAGAAACAATAAAAATGTCATGATAACTTCGGTGATTAATGTTCTTCCTAGAGAGAGATCCGAGTTTTGTCTAGTGGAAGGGTTGACTCCTGGAAAGGTAGCACAGAGGGTTAATGTGCCTGCTGCAAAGAACATGTACCATGCAGATCACAAAGTGCACTGCTTTAATGGGGGGACCACGATGAATGGTCATTTAATGTCAGCCGTAGATGATGGATCCCTGAACAGTGTCATGCATGTGCATGTTTGCATTGTGCTGAGGGGATTACCAGGTAATTGTTCACGCAGCTCTCTGATGGATGTCACATGCGGTTTTTCTGAGTCCCCAGATAGATCATGCAGTCTGTGTGTTCCTTTTTGTACTGCCAGTCACCGGTGTATTCAACTCTGTAGCCTTGGACCGTGTCATGTATGTATGTGCATGTAACTTGCATGATCGAGGTAACTATTAGCAGCGATACTACATGTCTCTCGGTCCTCTTTCAAGTGCTTGCTGTCCTTTTTCCCCCAACAACCCCCCCCCCCCAGGGGCGGCAATCTGAGGGATAGCCCCGGGCGCCACAAGCTCTAGCTACGCCTCTGGCACTAGCGCAGGCTCTGTCACGTCTCAAGCACAGTTACAACCATCAGGTCCGTCCAAGTCTCAGTCACACCTTGTGACACAGACACGCTCATCAGATGCGAGTCTCACACACTGGTGCACAGACAGTCAGACACATACATTGGATGGAGTGAGTCTCACTCTCACACATTGAAGCACTGACAGTGACAACGCATCAAATGTAAGTCCCATACATTGAAGCACTGTCAAACGTCCATCACGTTCGAGTCTCACACTAAGTTGTAACACAGACTCGCTCATCAGGTCCGATTCTCCCACCTTGTTGTAACACAGACACGCTCATCAGATGCGAGTCTCACTCTCACACACTGGAGGGTACACAGACACAAACATCGGATTGATTCTCTTACATTTTACAGATTGGAGCATTCACTGATGCATCGCATCCATCACATGACGGCGGGCATTCATTGGGATAAGTCAGTGCGATGGCACGAGCACTGAGCACAGTTTGCAATGTGTCACAGTCTCAGAGACTGCTATCGACTTTCAGTTTCACTTTTCATCCACATCACGAGATTCGGGTGACCCGACCGAGTCTCGTGATGTAAATGAAAAGTGAAACTGAAAGTCGTCGGGTGACGAGTCTCAAGTTTCATTATGCTCAGCGAGCGGGCGACGATGACTGTGTGTAGACTAGTGCTGCCTGCTGCTGCTGCTGTGGTGCAGCAGCACACACACACAGACACTCGGACTGAGACAGTCATCATGATGGGCCTCGGCACCGTAATAATAATGTAGATCATGGCCATGGCAGAAGTCGAACAGACTGCGTCACATACGCATTTATTAGGTGACACAGACACGCTAATCAGATGCGAGTCTCACTCTCACACACTGGAGGGTACACAGACACAAACATCAGATTGAGTCTCTTACATTTTACAGATTGGAGCATTCACTGATGCATCGCATCCATCACATGACGGCGGGCATTCATTGGGATGAGTCAGTGCGATGGCACGAGCACTGAGCACAGTTTGCAATGTGTCACAGTCTCAGAGACTGCTACTAACTTTCAGTTTCACTTTTCATCCACATCACGAGACTCGGGTGACCCTACCCGAGTCTCGTGATGTAAATGAAAAGTGAAACTGAAAGTCGTCGGGTGACGAGTCTCAAGTTTCATTATGCTCAGCGAGCAGGCCACGATGACTGTGTGTAGACTAGTGCTGCCTGCTGCTGCTGCTGTGACGCAGCAGCACACACACACAGACCCTCGGACTGAGATAGCCATCATGATGGGCCGCGACGCCGTAATAATAATGTAGATCATGGCCATGGCAGAAGTCGAACAGACTGCGTCACACGCATTTATTAGGTAACACAGACACGCTCATCAGATGCGAGTCTCACTCTCACACACTGGAAGGTACACAGACACAAACATCAGATTGAGTCTCTTACATTTTACAGATTGGAGCATTCACTGATGCATCGCATCCATCACATGGCGGCAGGCATTCATTGGGATGAGTCAGTGCGATGGCACGAGCACTGAGCACAGTTTGCAATGTGTCACAGTCTCAGAGACTGCTACTAACTTTCAGTTTCACTTTTCATCCACATCACGAGACTCGGGTGACCCGACCCGAGTCTCGTGATCTAAATGAAAAGTGAAACTGAAAGTCGTCGGGTGACGAGTCTCAAGTTTCATTATGCACAGCGAGCAGGCCACGATGACTGTGTGTAGACTAGTGCTGCCTGCTGCTGCTGCTGTGACGTAGCAGCACACACACACAGACACTCGGACTGAGACAGTCATCATGATGGGCCGCGGCGCCGTAATAATAATGTAGATAATGGCCATGGCAGAAGTCGAACAGACTGCGTCACATACGTATTTATTAGGTAGGGGCCTACCTAATGTATTAAAAATGGCCATGGCAGAACTGGGTGCGTCACGTTACTTTACTGGTAGCCAGAGTAGGCCTGGCCTCCTGGCACTGCAGTCTGCACACATAATTCATCGACATGACCTCTGGAAGGTGGCAGGGACATTCTTCATCCCAAAGGGCATAACCCGGAACTGAAAATGCCCATCTGGTGTGGAGAATGCTGACCTCTCCTTTGCCCCATCAGTCAAGGCGATCTGCCAGTACCCAGATGTTAAATCAAACGTGCTGAGGTACCGTGCAGCCCCTAGCCGATCAATGAGGTCATAAGCACTGGGGATGGGGTGCGCGTCAGTCTTCGTGACCGAATTGAGCCCTCGGTAGTCCACACAGAACCGGAGTTCTGGTGTGGCACCCGGCGCTGCAGCCTTTGGGACCAAGACCACCGGGCTGGCATAAGGACTGCTAGAGGGCTCAATCACCCCTAGCGCAAGCATCTTTGAGACCTCCTCTTTGATGCAAGCCCTCACCCTGTCAGTTACCCTGTAAGTTTTGTGCTTCACAGGTAAACTGTCTCCTGTATCCACATCGTGGACATACCAATCTGTCCACGTATCTTGGAGAGCGCAGGGCTGCACTGGGGCCATGACCCACACTTTCTGACCAGGCTGAAGCTCTACCAGAGTGGCATTCTGGTCATACCATTGCTTCATCTCCTCCTGGCTGGCTTCCAGATTCACCTCAGCGAGTTGCCTGAAACGCCGAGTCTGGTTCCTGACGGCCAGCACGTAGCTATATACATCCTGGGGAGGTTTCCTGGGAGATTGCTCTCAGCCTTCCTTGACCAGACTCAGAGGTCCTCTGACTGTGTGTCCATAGAGAAGCTCAAAGGGACTGAACCCTAGAGATTTCTGTGGCACCTCACGGTATGCAAAGAGTAGGCATGGTAAGAGGACGTCCCACTTATGCCTCATGGGTTCCTCAAGACCCATTATCATGCCTTTCAGGGTTCGGTTAAACTTTTCAACCAATCCGTTTCCTTGGGGGTAGTAAGGAGTGGTGAACTTGTAAGTTATCCCACACTCCTGCCACAGGGACTTCATATACTTAGAGATGAAATGGGTTTCCCTGTCAGACACTACCTCGCGAGGGAATCCCAATCGGGAGAAAATTCCCATCAGTGCTCCTCCCACCACGGGGGCCGTCACTGTCCTCAGAGGTATGGCTTCCGGGTACCGGGTGGCATTGTCCACCAAGACCAGGATGAACCTGTTGCCCATGGCTGTCTTGGGGTCCAGTGGCCCCACAATGTCAATCCCCACCCATTCAAGGGGGTACTGACCACAGGGAATGGCTGGAGAGGAGCCTTCTGCTTCCTCCCACACTTTCCACTTGCCTGGCAAGTCTGACAGGTCCTGCAATGGGTGTCTGAATGCTTGCGCATTTGGGGCCAATGAAAGTGGGTGACAAGCCTTTCAAAGGTCTTGTCCTGCCCCAAATGTCCTGCTAACGGCACATCATGAGCCAGGCCCAGTAGGAAGGCTCTGAAACTCTGGGGTACCACCAGTACACGGGCTGGCCCAGGTTCAGCAACCTTAGGCTCACTATACAGGAGACCATTCTCCCAGTAAATCCAATGTGATCCTGACTGATCACCTACTGCCTGGCTTGCAGCCTGTCGCCGCAAACCCTCAAGAGAAGGGCATTCTCTCTGCTCCCTGCAGAATTCTTCTCTGGAGGGGCCTCCTTCTTGCTGCCAATGGGTCAGCTCAGGCAGGCCCCCCAGTTCAGCTACTTGCTCCCCGGTAGGCTCCACGGCATCCCCTTCAGGGTCTACATCCTTCTGGGCCGTGGGAACTTCGGGGGCCGGTTTCATGCGCCCCGGCCTCTTCTCTCTAAGGCAGGTTCCTGGGCCTCCCTCTCAGGCTCCAGGTCCTCTTGAGCACCCCTACTGGCTACCATTGACCGGGTGGTCACACACGCCAAGTCAGGCAGACCCAACATCTCCAGGTGAGTACGCTTTTCCACCTTTCCCCAAGGTGAGCTCTCCAAATCGTTCCCCAACAAACAGTCAACAGGCATGGCGGGCCTCACAGCTACCTGAAGAGTACCAGAGACCCCCCCCCACTCAAAGGGAACCTGAGCCATTGGACAATGGCTCTCTGTGTTGTCGGCGGCAACAACTCAGCAAAATGCATGAGGGACAAGCTGCACTTGTGACAAATAAGGACACTTTCCTCTAGTCAGGGTAAGGGGGTACACTCCTAAAATAACCCCTGCTCACCCCCTTGGTAACTTGGCACGAGCAGACAGGCTTATCTCAGAGGCAGTGTGTAAAGCATTTGTTAACACATACAGTAACCAAGTGACAACACTACAGATGGACACCACACAGGTTTTATATAAAAAATAAGTATTCTTTATAAAGATTTACCACTTTGTCATTGACATTGACCATTAAATGACAAAAACACGCAATACTATTACTTTAGCTGGTAGAATTTTGCTTAGTTCTCTTAAGTTCTTAAATGCGACACTTTAAGTCAATGTACCTTTTAGATGCGACATGCAGGGCAACGAAAGTGTAGCCACGATGTTGATGTGATTAAGTTTTTGGTGCAAAGAAATAAAGACGTGAAGATCTTCCAGATGCGGCACGCTTCTCCAATGTTGCGAGAAGGCTCGACTTGATGCTTCAGCTGCAGCGGCGACACCCTTTACGCAATGCGACAACAGCGACCTTGGCAGCGACACTCTTCTCCGACATTTGCGAGATGCTTCCGCTCGATGCGATGTTGCAGCGGCGACACCCCTTTACGCGATGCGCTGACAGCAGCTCCGACAGCGGCACACTTCTCCGTGAATGCGAGGCGCTTTTTTTGATGCGGTGCAATGCGTCAACTATGATGGCTGCGATGGCGACACGCTTCTTCGGCGTTGTGAGACACTTCCTGGATGATGCGAGACGCTTCCGCTCGATGCGATGCTGCAGCGGCGACACACTTTACGAGATGCGACGACAACAGCTCCGACGGCCGCACGCTTCTCCTTCTTGAGTCGCGCTTTCAGCTCCTTGCGACACACAGTCCCTCAGAAGGCCCAACAACAGCAGCAGGCACTTCCAAAGAACTCTGGGGAGCTGGGGGTGAAGTCTGTTGTCCCTGAGACTTCAGCAGGAGGCAAGCTCTTTTCCAAGCCCTTGTAGATCCTTCACAAGTTGAGCAAAAGTACACACAAAGTTCCTTTCTGCTCTCTTTGGCAGTAAGGCAACCACTGCAGGCCAATCCCCCAGGTTCAGGGATAGTTTACTCCTCAGCTTCTTATGGTTCCTCCCTCAGCAGAGGTTCTTCTTGTTTTCCCAAAGTGATCTAAATTCTTGGGATCAGGGTCCCAATATTTATACCCAGAAATCCTTTGTCCTCTGAAGTCAGAGGGGCCTTTGCCCAGTCCAAACCAGTTCCTGAGCACTCTGTTTACCAGACTTCTCCTTTCCTTTCACAGTGTAGGGCAGAAACATTAGACGCCCCACAGGAGGTGGAACTAGCATTGTGGAAGGCAAGTACAGCCCTGGAGCACTTTGTTGACAGGATTCCTTCTCTTCATTCACTGTGCAGGGCAGAGACATCAGCTGCTCCCCAGGAGGTGGAGCCAGCATTGTGGAAGGCAGGCACAGCCCTATTCAGGTCCCAGGTGCAACTCCTCCCACTCATCTGGATGCAGATCTCTCTATTCACCACTGGGACACCTCACCCTGTCTCCTGGAATTCCCCAGCCCTGTCACTCAAAGAAACCAGACAAAGGAATACACAGCCTAGCAGAGGCAGGTTTGAATGGTTAGACAAGAAAATGCCTACTTTCTAAAAGTGGCATTTGCAAACACAGAATGTTAAAACCAACTTTACTAAAATATGTATTTTATCATCCTGAGTTCAGGCATACTAAATTTGAATTTCTACCATGTTCTCTGAGTCAGTTAGGATTATAAGATGTAATAACCAAACTACCCATTCTGGCCAATGGAGAACAGGTAGCCTTGCAATAGTGAAAAACAAAAATGGCTGTAATTCACTATTAGAACATGCCACACACACCAGGGCATGTTCTACCTTATCCTTCCAATGCACCCTGCCCTTGGGCCTACCATAGGGGTGTCTGATATGAAGAAAAGGGAAGGTTTAGGGACTGGCAAGTGGGTGCACTTGCCCAGTCAGCATGACAGTACCAGACTGCATGCAGGCTCTGCAATGGCAGACCTTAGACACATGTTTACAGGCTGCTTCTGTGGGTGGCACAACTAGTGCTGCAAGCCCACTAGCAGTATTTGGATTACAAGCCCTGGGCACTCCTGGTGCACAATACTAGGGTCTGACAGGTAAACCAAACCAACCAATCATGGAATCACAAATTATACATTAATTTACAATAGGGAGCACTTGCACTGTGGCACTGGACAGCAGTGGCACAGTGCCCTGAACAACTAACACCAGCAAAAACATATGAGGCAACAGCAAAAAAATGGAAGGGAGACCCACGCCAATGTGCCAGGTCTAACACGTGTCCCCTTCTGCTGAAATGTGGGGAGAGCTACCCTACCTCCTGGGAGTTCTCATCACTAAGGCGGAAAAATCTGGACAGACCATCAGCATTAGCGTGTTCTGTACCGGGTCGATGTTCCACCGTGAAATCTATGCCCTGTAGGAAAATGGACCACCTTAACAGCTTTGGATTCTCACCCCTCATCTGCATCAACCATCTGAGGGGCCTGTGGTCTGTCTGAACCCGGAAGTGATTCCCAAACAGGTAGGGTCTCAGCTTCTTCAGTGCCCAGACCACAGCAAAAGCCTCGCGCTCAATAGCACTCCACCTCTGTTCCCGTGGAAGTACCCTCCTAATGATGAAGGCTACAGGTTGATCTAGGCCCTCCTCATTCATCTGTGATAGAACAGCCCCCACACCATGCTCTGAAGCGTCGGTTTGCACTATGAACTCCTTGAGAAGTTGGGTGCCAAGAGCACGGGCGCTGTGCACATAGCAGTTTTTAAGGCCTCAAAAGCTTCCTGACAGGTGTCAGTCCAAATCGCTTTCTTTGGCTGCTTCCTGGAAGTCAGCGTTGTCAAGGGTGCAACAATGTTGCCATACCCCTTCACAAACCTCCTGTAGTAACCCGTGAGTCCTAAAAAGGCTCTTACCTCTGTCTGGGTTTTGGGCGGCTCCCAAGCCAGGATGGTTTCAATCTTGGGCTGTAGGGGCGCCACCTGGCCGCTCCCTACCTGGTGTCCCAAGTACACCACGGAACCCTGCCCTATCTGGCACTTACTCGCCTTGATCATGAGGCCTGCCCTCCTCAGCGCCATCAACACTTCCCAGAGGTGGCACAGATGTTCTTCCCATCTGGCGCTGAACACTGCGATGTCTTCCAGGTAGGCGGCACTGAACGAGTCCAGTCCAGTCAACACCTGGTTGACCAACCTCTGAAAGGTAGCAGGGGCATTCTTCATCCCAAAGGGCATCACTCGGAACTGGTAGTGCCCATCTGGTGTGGAGAATGCTGACCTCTCCTTTGCCCCATCGGTCAAGGCGATCTGCCAGTATCCAGACGTTAAGTCAAACGTGATGAGGTACCATGCAGCCCCTAGCCGATCGATCTATGAGCTCATCAGCTCTGGTGATGGGGTGTGCATCAGTCCTGGTGACTACATTGAGCCCTCGGTAGTCCACACAGAACCGGAGTTCGGGTGTGGCACCCGGCACGGCAGCCTTTGGGACCAAGACCACTGGGCTGGCCCAAGGACTGCTAGAGGACTCAATTACCCCTAGGGCAAGCATCTTGGAGACCTCCTCCTTGATGCAAGCTCTCACCCTGTCAGTCACTCTGTAGGCCTTGTGCCTCACAGGTGTACTGTCCCCAGTGTCCACCTCATGGACGCACCAATCAGTGACACCAGGAACCAGGGAGAACAGATCAGAAAACTGTCCCAGCAACTGGTGGCAGTCACTCTGTTGCTCAGGGGTCAGGGTGGAAGAGAGGTTGACACCATCCACTGACCCATCTTGCTCTCTGGCTGACAGGAGGTCAGGAAGAGGCTCAGTCTCCTCCTCCATCCCAGCATCTGTTGCCAAGAGCATGCCCACTTGGGACCTCTCCAAGTGGGGCTTCAAGCGGTTGACATGCAGTACCCTTAAGGGGTTCCTGTGAGACCGCAAGTCCACCAAGTAAGTAACCGGACTCTTGCGCTCCACAACCTCAAAGGTGCCGGTCCACTTATCCTGGAGCGCACAGGGCTCCACTGGGGCCATGACCCACACATTTTGTCCAGGCTGAAGCTCAACCAGAGTGGCATTCTGGTCGTACCACCGCTTCATCTCCTTCTGGCTGGCTTCCAGATTCGCCTCAGCGAGTTGTCTGAAACGCCTAGTCTGATTCCTAAAGGCCAGCATGTAGCTATATACAACCTGGGGAGGTTTCCTGGGAGATTGCTCCCAGCCTTCTTTGACCAGACTTAGAGGTCCTCTTACGGGGTGTCCATAGAGAAGCTCAAAGGGACTGAACCCTAGAGATTTCTGTGGCACCTCACGGTAAGCAAAGAGCAGGCATGGTAAGAGGACGTCCCACTTACGCCTCATAGGATCCTCAAGACCCATTATCATGCCTTTAAGGGTTCGGTTGAATCTCTCAGCCAACCCGTTTCCTTGGGGGTGGTAAGGAGTGGTGAACTAGTAGGTTACACCATATTCCTGCCACAGGGACTTCATATACTTGGAAATGAAGTTGGTTTCCCGGTCAGACACTACCTCGCGAGGGAATCCCACTCTGGAGAAAATTCATATCAATGCTCGTCCCACCACGGGGGCCGTCACTGTCCTCAGAGGTATGACTTCCGGGCACCGGGTGGCATGGTCCACCAAGACCAGGATGAACCTGTTGCCCATGGCTGTCTTGGGGTCCAGTGGCCCCACAATGTCAATACCCACCCGTTCAAAGGGGGTGCTGACTACAGGGAAGGGCTGGAGAGGAGCCTTGCGCTTCCTCCCACTCTTACCACTTGCCTGGCAAGTCTGGCATGTCCTGCAGTGAGTGTCTGAACTCCTGCGCATTTGGGGCCAATAAAAATGGGTGACAAGCCTTTCAAAGGTCTTGTCCTGCCCCAAATGTCCTGCCAATGGAACATCATGAGCCAGCCCCGGTAGGAAGGCTCTGAAGCGCTGAGGTACCACCAGCACACAGCTGACCCAGGCTCAGCAACCTTAGGCTCTGTATACAGGAGGTTATTCTCCCAGTAGATCCAATGTGATCCAGACTGATCACCTGCTGCCTGGTCTGCAGCCTGTTGCCGCGGACCCACAAAAGAAGGGCATTCTTTCTGCTCCTTGCAGAATTCCTCCCTGAAGGGTCCTCCTTCTTGCTGCCAATGGGTCAGCTCAGGCTGGTCCCCCAGTTTGGCTTCCTGTTCCCCTGTAGGCTCCAGGGCATCCCCCTCAGGGTCTGCTCCCTCCTGGACCGTGGGAACTTCAGGGGCCGGTTTCCCGCGCCCTATGCCTCTACTCTTGACGCCAGGTACCTCGGCCTCCCTCTCAGGCTCCAGGTCCTCTTGAGCACCTTTACTCGCTGCCATTGACCGGCTGGTCACATACGCCCTGTCAGGCATACCCAACATTTTTAAATGTGCATTCCATTCCACCTTCGCCAAAGGTGAGCTCTCCAAGTCGTTCCCTAACAAACAGTCAGCAGGCATGGCGGGCCTCACAGCTACCTGAAGAGTACCAGAGACCCCCCCCCCCCTCAAATGGAACCTGAGCCACCTTGCAGTGACTCTCTGTGTTGTCAGCGGCAACAACTGGGTAGAATGCTCCTGGGACAACCTGGTCTTGAAACACCAGGTGACACTTGACAGCTGTCACACTGGCTCCTGTATCTCTCAGAGCCTCCACTCTATGGCCATTGATGGTCACCCACTGCCTGTATTGTTTAGTGTTATCAGGCAGCTGGGTCCAGGGGACCACCTCACAGTCTCCTAATGAGACAAGAGACATCTCTGCGGGACCCCACCCACCTTGGGCACCCATCTCCTCACCCAGGGCTACACTAGCCATCTGCCGGGGAACTGCACCAGTGGGTGCTGGTTTTCCAAACAGGCGACACTTGGGATCATTTGCAAAATGACCCAGTTCTCCACATTTGTAGCATCTCGGGGGCCCTCTTTGAACAGGTGGACCTGTCGGGGCCCCTGACGGTTTCTGGAGGGGAGGCTGAGAACCTTTCCCTTGGTTCCTTTGGGGATTACTTTGGGGCCTCTTATGAAACTCCCTCTGTTTACTCTTGTCCCCCCCACTCTTCTGCTGGGGACCCTGCTGAGTCTCCCACGTGACCCTTGTGGACCCTGGTACTGACCCAGCGGTCCGCCTCCTCAGCAAGCTTCCTAGGATTAGTCAGCCTACTATCAATCAGGTGCTGGCGTAGCTCAGGAAAACAGTTACTTATCAAGTGCTCCCATGCAATCAAATGAAGCAGTCCCTGAAAATCATTGACTTTGCTACCCTTCACCCAACCATCCAATGCTCTGCAGAAAAAAGTGACATATTCAACATAGGTACTGTTTGCTATGTTTGTGCAACCCCTGAACCTCTGTCTGTACATCTCAGGGGTCAAACCATATCTAAACATCAATGCATCTTTCATGTTGGTATAGGAATTATAGACATCCGAAGGCAAGTCTAGCAGTGTGTCCCGCCCCTCACTAAAGAACCGCCCCCACAACCCCGCTCCCCAATCCTTCTCAGGGACCCCGTGGGAAGACATGGCTACCTCATAGACTTTGAAACACTGCCCAATATCAGCATTTTGTAAAAAATCCTTCACCACATTTTTAGGGATATAAACTCTAGATTCTACAGGCATTGACGGTGTGCTGCCACCAGAGGGAGTACTCCCTAAGTTCTGGGCTTTTAACTCCAACTCCCTCAAAATCTGTTCATGTTCAAACTGTAGCTTATTTTCTTCTAGGGCTAACTTCCTACTTTGCATTTCAAATTCTAACTGCCCACTAAACTTGAGCTTGGTCAGCTCAATTTCATGCATCCGACACTCTTCTCTATCTGCCAACTCCTCTGGAGATAGACTTTTACCAGAAAAACTGCTACCGGCAGGGGAAGGGGTTCTTCTTCCTCTTTGACCCACTGGCCCATCCAGCTGCTCCTCTGCATTATCATCATCAGTGGCATTCCTTGCTTCTACTTGGGCCCCTCAGCGCCTTGTAGAACGCTGCCTTATTTTTACATCCAGTAGTAGAAACATTACATTTCTTGCAGAAGAACTTCAGCTGTGTTACTTTGTAGCTTTCCAGTTTCACTTCTTCCCACTCCCACTCATTATCAACAGAGACTACAGATTCTGCTCTCTCCATTCTGATTAAACTTGACAGTTCTCAAAAATAGAAAGTCCCAAGAAGAAATCTACCAACAAGTATTGGTTGCATTATGGTCTGCACTCACTAAGTAGTGTTCACCAATCACTGTACATGAGTCACAAATGCAATCCAGAATCCTCACCGCTGACCACAAATGTTAGACTTGGGGGTCTACAGTTGGCACAGGTATGCACTTGTGACAAATAGAGACACTCTCCTCTAGTCAGGGTAAGGGGGTACGCTCCTAAAATAACCCCTGCTCACCCCCTTGGTAGCTTGGCACGAGCAGACAAGCTTATCTCAGAGGCAGTGTGTAAAGCATTTGTGAACACATACAGTAACAAAGTGACAACACTACAGATGGACACCACACAGGTTTTATATCAAAAATAAGTTTTCTTTATATAGATTTACCACAAGACCATTAAACGACAAAAACACGCAAAACTGTTACTTTAGCTGGTAGAATTTTGCTTAGTTCTCTTAAGTTCTTAAATGCGACACTAAGTCAATGTACCTTTTAGATGCGACACGCAGGGCAATGAAAATGTTGCCACGATGTTGATGCAATGACGTTTTTGGTGCAAAGAAATAAAGACGTGAAGATCTTCTACATGCGGGACGCTTCTCCAATGTTGCGAGAAGGCTCGACTTGATGCTTCAGCTGCAGCGGCGACACCCTTTACGCAATGCGACGACAGCGGCCTTGGCAGCGACACTCTTCTCCGACGTTTGCGAGACGCATCCGCTCGATGCGATGTTGCAGCGGCAACACCTCTTTACGCGATGCGACGACAGCAGCTCCGACAGCGGCACGCTTGTCCGAGGATGCGAGGCGCTTTTCTTTATGCGGTGCAATGCGACAACTACGATGGCTGCGATGGCGACACGCTTCTTCCTCGATGCGAGACTCTTCTCTTGATGCGGTGCAATGCGTTAACTACGATGGCTGCGATGGCGACACGCTTCTTCGGCGTTGCGAGACACTTCCTGGATGATGCAAGACGCTTCCGCTCGATGCGATGCTGCAGCGACGGCACACTTTAAGAGATGCGACGACAACAGCTCCGACAGCGGCACGCTTCTCCTTCTTGAGTCGCGCTTCCAGCTCCTTGCGACACGCAGTCCCTCAGAAGGCCCAACAACAGCAGCAGGCAATTCCAAAGAACTCTGGGGAGCTGGGGGTGAAGTCTGTTGTCCCTGAGACTTCAGCAGGAGGCAAGCTCTTTTCCAAGCCCTTGGAGATCCTTCACAAGTAGGGCAGAAGTACACACAAAGTTCCTTTCTCCTCTCTTTGGCAGTAAGGCAACCACTGCAGGCCAATCCCCCAGGTTCAGGGATAGTTTCCTCCTCAGCTTCTTCTGGTTCCTCCCTCAGCAGAGGTTCTTCTTGTTTTCCCAAAGTGATCTAAATTCTTGGGATCAGGGTCCCAATATTTATACCCAGAAATCCTTTGTCATCTGAAGGCAGAGGGGCCTTTGCCCAGTCCAAACCAGTTCCTGAGCACTCTGTTTACCAGACTTCTCCTTTCCTTTCACAGTGTAGGGCAGAAACATTAGACACCCCACAGGAGGTGGAGCCAGCATTGCGGAGGGCAAGTACAGCCCTGGAGCACTTTGTTGACAGGATTCCTTCTCTTCATTCCCTGTGCAGGGCAGAGGCATCAGCCGCTCCCCAGGAGGTGGAGCCAGCATTGTGGAAGGAAGGCACAGCCGTATTCAGGTCCCAGGTGCAACTCCTCCCACCCATCTGGATGCAGATCACTCTATTCACCACTGGGACACCTCACCCTGTCTCCTGGAATTCCCCAGCCCTGTCACTCAAAGAAACCAGACAAAGGAATACACAGCCTAGCAGAGGCAGGTTTGAATGGTTAGATAAACAAATGCCTACTTTCTAAAAGTGGCATTTTCAAACATAGAATGTTAAAACCAACTTTACTAATAGATGCATTTTATCATCCTGAGTTTAGGCATACTAAATTTGAATTTCTACCATGTTCTCTGAGTCAGTTAGCATGATAAGATGTAATAACCAAACTGCCCATTCTGGCCTATGGAGAACAGATAGCCTTGCAATAGTGAAAAACGAAAATGGCTGTAATTCACTATTGAACATGCCGCACACACGAGGGCATGTTCTACCTTATCCTTCCAATGCACCCTGCCCTTGGGCCTTTCATAGGGGTGTCTGATATGAAGAAAAGGGAAGGTTTAGGGACTGGCAAGTGGGTGCACTTGCCCAGTCAGCATGACAGTACCAGACTGCACGCAGGCTCTGCAATGGCAGACCTTAGATACATGTTTACAGGCTGCTTCTGTGGGTGGCACAACTAGTGCTGCAAGCCCACCAGCAGTATTTGGATTACAAGCCCTGGGCACTCCTGGTGCACTGTACTAGGGTCTGACAGGCAAACCAAACCAACCAATCATGGAATCACAACAGCGAAAAAATGGAAGGGAGACTCACTTGCACCACATCTACACTGTTTTTTAGGGCCCTCCCACCCACCCACCAAACGGCAGGAACTAAAGATCTCCGCTAAAGAGCCCCGTTTCAGGTGCCCGTCCGGCATTGCAGTGCTGGCTCGACGAGGAGCAAGTCCATATGATGAAGCATGACACCTAGCTTGCTGGGTGTGTGAGGACTCTAGTTCCGACTAGGAGGATCCCCCATCCTCTATCCCTCCTTCTCTTTGTCCGCCCTATGAGAACAGCATACCTTTGTTGTTGATGACAATCTCCCGGCTTCCCTTTCCAGCCAAGCTGTTAGAGAAGGCCATAAACACCGAGCTTTCTCTATTCATCCAGGATCATAATCTACTGGACTCCTCCCAGTTTGGATTCAGAAGCCAACACAACACTGAGGCAGCCTTGATCACAGCTGCTGAATACATCAGAAAAACTTTAGATAAAAGAGGGAATGCTGCCCTAATTTTGTTAGAGCTTTCGGCAGCGTTCGATACGGTCAGTAATGAACTTCTTATCAAACGCCTGTTCAAGATAGGAATTAGAGGTACCGCTCTCAAATTCCTCAGATCCTTTCTCACTGACAAATCGCAGTTTGTGGAATGTAACGGTCACAGATCTACCTCTTTTACTCTTCCCTGTGGGGTACCACAAGGGTTGGCTTTGAGTCCCACCCTTTTCAATCTGTATGCTACCCCGCTAGCCTCTCTGATCAAGGGCCTAGGGGTCTCTGTTGTGTCTAGTGCTGACGACACCCAAATTGTAGTGTCATTCACAGAAAACCCTGACAGCACGGCAGAACATTTCCACAACTGCATGTCACAGATTGGCTGTTAGATGTCCAGAAATTGTCTGAAGCTGAATTCAGATAAAACTGAAGTATTGCTGTTTGGCAATCAACAATCATTGTGGTCCCCTAACTGGTGGCCTCAAGAACTGGGTGTGCTCCCAACACCTGTGTCTAGGGTGAAAAACCTGGGAGTCCAATTTGATGAAAAAACTCTCCTTTGTTGGACATGCCAATGCCATCACCTCGTCATGTTTCTTCATTTTTAAATCACTTAGGAAAGTTTTTCCTTTCATCCCTCAAGACCTACGCAAAGCAGTGATTACTGCTCTGGTCTTATCGAAAATTGACTACTGCAATGGGCTTTTTTGACTGCCCACAAGAAAACTTTAGACTAGCTCCAAATGGTCCAAAATGCAGTGATTGCTTTTAGGAATACTGAAATATCAATCGATCTCCAAGGCTCTCCCCTCACTACACTGGTCACAGTTAGAAAGCGGGTGATGTTCAATTCTTTATGCATAGCCTTTACGACCCTCCATCTTGTGGGTCCTGGATCTATCAAACAACTCTTTCAACAATACATCCCTTCTAGGACATTAAGATCTTCCTTCCAGGCTAATTTGGTTGTGCCCAAATTCAGGAGAGCCACCTGGGGAGGCAAGAGTTTTGCATTAGTCACTACCAAGCTTTGGAATTCAATGCCACTGACACTAAAAACCACAAAAAATCTGCTTACCTTTCGCAAGGCCCTCAAAACTTGGCTATTTAACAATTAGCTCACTACGATCACTTATTTGTGCCATAACCCTGTTCTGATGTTTTCCTCACATTGGCCCACCCACAGGAAGGTAGCGCCTAGACACCTACGGGTAGTAGTGAGCTTTAGAAATCCCAATTTCATTTAATTTAATTTCATATATGGCATCTAAAAAATGTGTAATGTTTTTTCTACATGTACCGACCACCAGTGCCGGGTTTAGCGGGGAAGGCAATGGCAGCCAGGAGGGAGCAGATGCGGCAGCTGCAGGGGGTGAGCCAGCAGCAGTGGCAGCCAGTGGTAAGTCATATCCCTGTTGTATTGGCAATAAAATATATACACACTCGCTGCAAGGGTGAGACTAAGTTGTGAACAGTTGAAGAAGACACCCTTTACTTAGCATTAGCAAGAGTTGAGTAAGTAATGGACTCTTCTCTTCAACTCCGCAGAGAAAGTTTTATGAAGAAGACTAAGAGTTAGACCTTGATGGGTTGATGGAATAGGGAAAAATGATGGAAGGAGGAAGGACGGGTGACATGTAATATATGACTAGCAGAGAAGGATGCGTAGGTGAAGTGGGCCCGGGATGCATATAGGTGGCTGATAGAATGCATGGGTGGGTGAAGGATGGGTGAAAGGTGAAAGAAAGTATGACTGCCTGGGTGGGTGGGTGCTTGAAACTGTATGGGTGAAAGGAATCCTCCGGGGGGTTTGATGGATCAGACTCAAAGGCAAGCAAGGACGCATGGGTGTTTAAATTACAAATTTATGTTGGTGAAAGGTTTGTTGAGGATATAAGCCATGTTTTGATGGATGGATGTCTAGATGGTATTCAATCATAGGTGGAGAATGGATGAAGAGAATGTAAAAGAAATTTAAAGCATGCCAGAGTAGCAATGCCAAGGGTGAAAAATAAAAATAATGCTAGAAGAACAATGCAATGATAATTCTCTGGGAAGAAGAATAAACAAGGAATGGTTTTTGAGTCAAAGGTTTGAGGTTGTATTTTAGACTACTCCCTTGACTCACAGTAGTTTGCAAGCACAACATATATATTATGTATGCATGTACCCACCCATCATTAATCGCATCCCTTCAAGTCCAAGGCCCACTCCTTCCCTACCCATGTCATTTTGACAGTGTCAGCCATAGGTGACCTATCGGCTGCATGGTTAGTACAATAGTAGTACCTCATGTCATGTGACGTTGTGCCGTATATCAACAATCATTCATATTAGAAATTATCATTTCATCTGCCTTGTTGTAGTAGTCAGGGTGAAAGTAAATTTGAGCATTTGCCATTGATATAACAGAGTATGGCCATAATAATAGAAAAATAAATGATTGTGTAGTACAGCTGCCTCACCTGCAGACATTAGTACATTAATGCAAGTCTGCGACACCAGTATGTCTGCCTAGGGCGCAAGCTGAGCAGGCATGCCTACAAGATTAATTTAGCAAAACAAGAGAGAGAAGAAGAATACTTGTCTACTCCATAGTGCCTAATGTCTGAAACTCTAATCACATCCAAATTTTAGGGGCCGAGGAATCGAGGCTACCACAAATGTTATGTGTTGCTAGTGCTACTGTGCTACTATAATTTTATGTGCATAATTGTATGTGTTACTTTTTTGCTAAGAATGTTGGTTACAATTGTCTTTTTCTTTCTTGATATAACCACTTCTTCCTAACCCATCAGGCAGGAGATAGCAGACAAGACCCGGCAACGGAAGCTGGAGGCCATCAGGGCAGCATATTGGCAGCTGGTGGCTCTGGCGGAGGAGGCAGCAGCTGCAGCCTCCAATGCCCCAGGCCCCAGCCAGGCCCCCTGTGCCTCTAGCGGTACGGCGCCGTGGTCCAGTAGCCGCCCGCCGCAAATCAACCACTGCTTCCCACCCCTGTTCATGTAAAACCGTTTAGTGCCAGATGCTCCTCTGTATGGCGCACCTAGAGGCCAGGATGGAGGAACGATTCAACCATCTTGAGCGAAAGATCCAGCTCCTAGCCTGCAGCTAGACGATAGACCTCTCTTGCCCCTCTTTTAATCTTTTTCTTGGTGGGTGGGACTTGTTGGAGAGAGGGTGGGAATGTGGGAGTTGGGGAAAACTTTGATGTTCTTTTTTTATGGACATTTGGATTTTTTATGGACAATTGGACTTTTCACTGGACATTGGTTGGGGTTAGGGAGAGGGGTGTGTCAAGTGTTGTGGGTTTCTTTCATTCTAGTTTATTTGTTAGGGGAAAACATTTATAGTTTTACATATGATATGATTTTGGGGAGTTACTCTTTTACTTCGCATTAATTCCTTTGGTGCAGAGCCGCAGCCACTTTGTGAAATCTTCAGGTAGTGCAACACACCAACAGATAGATGTGGTACCCTCACTTGTCCTACTACTGTATTGTCAGTCTCTCCTCTTAGTCTATGCAGTCTGCAACTAAAACCCCTATGGACTCGGAAGGGGGGTGGTTGTGTGAATTAATTTCCATTGTATATAGATTATTGCATCTTGAATGAATCCCCCATACTTCTTCTCTCTTACCTGTGATTATGCAAAGGGATATCTGCCTGCTGATGGTTTGCCAAGGTGCCATAGTGGTGGTAGTAGTAGACAATAGGAACATGCTAGCGGACTAGTCGAATACTAGAAGCACGAGATTTTGCAGCGAGGTTTCACTGCAAGCTTTGCAAAATAAATGAGGCAGTCTCCTGACGGAGACCAGATCGACTGAGCGGAGTACGAATATCAGTACACTAGAAGAAGCCTGCCAAACTAGAAAACATGGTAAGCAATGCTAAAGTAAAATAAATAAAATAATCAAAATTGAGGGCTAGAACAAGTTACAAACTGAAGTCGACTCCAGCCAAGTGAACAAGCATAACCTATAGTGTTGGAAGGATGATGATGCTGGCAATTATGATGGATTATGTTTTGCACAAAAAAAATTATGTTGAATACTGTCTGTGCATGGGTGGGCAATCTTATATATATATTACCAGTGTGGGCTATAGTTATACTTTGAGCAAAACCTAAGATCCTTGCCCTGCCTGCCCTCCTTGAGTTGGTGTTGCTTTAACCACATCCACCCCACCAAGTGTGTGATCAATTAATGGTGTAAATTTAATTTAGTCATACCAATAAATCACACAGCTCGGGGGAAGTGGGTTAGGAGTTCAATAAATAGATAGGAAGGGGGATCTGAGGAAAACATTTGACAAAGACAAACACTACTACACAAGGACAACAAATTCATTTTGGCAACACAAATCTGTTGTGGGAGGAAAAGGAAATGCATGCATGATGTTGAGTACTACTAGACTAGTACAGGTAAATTAATTTTCTGTCTGCCTCCAGAGAGACCCAAGTTACATTATGTTCTTGTAGCGGGCTTTGAAAGATAGCAAATAAAATAAAAATATCTATATCTATCTCTTCCGCCCAGCTAACTTTCTTGAACCTAGGCATTTGTAGAAGTTTACTATGTGCAGATCTTAGACTTCTAGATGACATGTACCAGTTTAGATGTGTCTTCAAGAATTGAGGACCGGCACCGTGCAGTGCTTTGAATGCTAGGCATTGGGATCGATCCTCTTGTCCACTGGGAGCCAGTGCAGGGTTCTTAGACAGTGGGAGACAGGCTTGGACCTAGGAATATCCAGAAGTAATCTAGCTGCCGCATTTGGAAGATGCTGCAACGTCTGTTGATGCAGTGATTGGATACCCATGTACAAAGCGTTACCATAGCCCAGTCTGGACAAGGCTAATTCCGTAACCAGTATTTTTAGGGAATCTGGCGAGATAAAAGGTCGCACTTTTCTACATTTTTTAGGATGGAAAAAATGGTTGAAGTAAGGGTACTGATCTGGTTTTTGAATGTCAGTTTGTCACCAAAAATGAACCCTAGGTTTTTTACCTTTTGCACTGGAACTAGGAAGTCGCCCAAACTGGGAGGCCACCATCTAGGTGACCAGAAGGATGTGTCAGAACCAAGCAACAGAACCTCCATCTTTCCGCCGTTCAATTTTAGGCAGTTAGACCGCATCCACAAATTTACCTGTGCCATGCAGCTATTAAAATGATTGGCTGTCTCTTAAATGTTACTTGAAATTGACACAACTAACTGGGTGTCATCAGCTTATGAGACCACTGAGAAGCCGAACTGTCAAATGATTGTGGCCAGCAGGGTGACATATAGACTAAAAAGCATGGGGCTCAGTGACGAACCCGTGGCACACCACAGAGGAGATTAAAGTGCTCGGATGAAAAAGTTCTGGTCTCTACTGAAAGAGTCCAATTGGAGAGAAATTATGTCAGCAGCATAAGAGCGGTGCCTCCGATCCCTAGCTCAGATAACCTGTTGGCAAGACGGTCATTGTGTATCTTGGGAAGAAGATACAGAACTGGCAGCTTGGGATGGTCTTTTTTCAAAAAACAATATTCTTCCCATTCAATTGCCCCCTTGTCCCTTCATTAAGTCAACTTGTCCCAAATGGTAGTGATGCTGTTGGCATAATCCTCTCTAGAGATGGGAACGTAAAATCCACCGTCACTGAGTGAATAGAGGGACAAGGGGGTAATTGAATAGGAGGAATATTGTTTTCTGAAAAAAGACCACCTCGAGCTCCCAGTTCTGTATCTTCTTGTCCCGCCAGGACGTCCCATTGTTTCATCAAGGGGTAGCGCTCTGGAACATGTGTCCAAATACGTGGACCACTTTCTGAGGGATCACGTATTCAAACTGGACTCCTACGTTAGGGACACTAAGGACTTTTTGTGCAAATTGCTGAACATCGAATGAAAGAATGATTACCTGTAGATCACCCTCGATGTTACTTCACTGTAAACCATTATAGACCATGAACAAGGACTTGAAGCATGTCTCCATTTTTTAAGCAGAAGACAGATTAGGTACAGGAAGCATACCATCATGATTCTCGAGATGATAGCCCATTGTCACAGAAGCAATATATATCTATTCAATGGTGTCATCTACAGGCAGACTACCGGTACTGCCATGGGCTTGTACTTTGCTTTGTCACCTGTTCATGGGCCAGTGGGAGGAGGGTTTGTATCAGAACTCTAAGCTTGCAGAAGACCTAGGGCATGTTGTGGTATGTTGTATCACATACAATGATGACCTCTTCTTGGGGAGGCACAGAACAACTGGCAATTGACTTCTTTAAAAAGCTTAATAATAACAATCACAACATTCAGCTTACGGGTAAGATCAGCAACACCACAGTTGAGTATCTTAACATTAGAATTGACATTAGGCAGAAAACCATCCACACTGACATTTTCCGCAAAAGCACAGCTGGTAACAGCTTACTGCATGCACTCAGCAGTCATCCCGAGACTCTCAAGTGGAGCATCCCGTACAGAGAACTATTAAGAGCTAAACGGAACGGAGATCATGTTGAACAGATTCAGGGAAAGAGGTTACCCGAACTGGGTCCTCAAGAGGGCCAGTGAGAGAGCTGATGACATCACGAGGCAGGAGATGCTAGCGGACAGGACCAACACTGAGACTGAACATTCTGACGATGGCACCAGGATCATCCTTACATATGATGCTATGCCAGCAGGGTCAAGCGGATTCTTGTTAAAAACTGGGATATCCTCAAGTGTAACATGGCCGTAGGCCACTACATGGAGGATGGAGCCCGCATTACCTACAGGAAAGGGTGCAGCCTCAGAGACATGTTAATCTGCAGTGACGTTACTACGGTCAGTAGTGGCAACATGCATACTTTACAGGGTTTCTTTCCCTGCGGCCACTGTAAGGCATGCAAGAACAGTCTGATGCGCAAGCAAATGAGACAAGGGCCAGCCTTAAAGGTTATCTCACAATTTCTCACATGCAGTACTAACTTTGTAATCTATATCATTCAGTGTCCTCGTAAGCTTTGGTACATAGGTAGTACCACCCTGATGGCCAATAAGAGAATTTTAGAACACATGGTAGAACACATGAGGGCCATCAACAACAGGAATCCCAAGTACCCAGTAGCCCGACACTTTCAAGACAAACATTTTTCAGACCCATCCCAACTTACATACTTTGCCATTGAGCAGATAACTAATGATCACAGGGGTGGGGACAGGATCCTGAAACTCAGGAAAAGGGAGTCCAAATATATAGTGGGCTTCCAAACCAAAATCCCGGGAGGGGTTAACCAGGCTGAGGAACTAGCAGTTCACCTCAAAGAGGAATGATCTCTACAGCCCTATACCTGAACTTTAAACTCTTTTTTACCCTTTTTCCTTCATCTGCAACGAGAATGACACTTGTACAGTTTGTTTGTATTGACATACTTTAAGTGTTTTTAACTATGCACTTAGATGCTATTGGTTTCTTTTTTTATGTCTCTTTTTATAGGTGGAAAGGAAGGGACCCATCACTACAAACTCCCCTGCACGGGTTTCCCTACCCATTTCTTTGTCCTCACTTCTGGGATTCCATAATAGATAAGATTCATGCCAGATAAAATATTTATTTTAGCTGTATTTCAATGGAACTTTATGCATTATGCAGTTATGATTGACCTGAGTCAGGACATTTGTCCAGTACCCATGACACACTCTATTGTGAGCTTATCTTTCCACATTCTGAACTTTGCCAAACCAACTAGACCCACTCACATGATATGAGAACTGGCTCACCGATTTCTGTTCTCTGGTCTAAGGTGACTTTTGCACTGTAACATGTTTGGAGCACTTTGCCCCTGACAGTTAGCCTTCACTAGCTGGATATTATTTTGCGATGTGCAATCTATTTATTTTTGGCCAACTGTCCTTATTGTTATTGGCATTGTTTATTTGCTATTCGGCAGGATTTACAATTTTAATGGCATGTACTTCTCATTTTAAGTGTCAACAACCACGTTCCAATATGTCTGACACATTAGACTCTAATGTTGTCCCTTTCTTTATTTCTACCATGCATTCTTAAGGACACCCTATTGGTGATGTAAACACATGTGACTAAGACTGCTGGGCAGTCAAAAAGCGTCTTGGGAAAAAAACAGTTTTCTGCATAACTGAGGCAACTTTTGCTGCATCCTGAGTGTGCACCTACCTAACTTAGTATTGGATTTCTAGCCGGTACGTTCTGCCGGCATGCGCACCACCTCCCATGGGTCCCTCAGTTCCAGAAGGGGCAAAAAGGAATATATATATATCACTGGAAAAATGTGTGAGCAAGTGGCTGTGTGATTGGTTGTATTTGTAAATGAGTCGGAGTGTGAGTAGCTCTATGGGTGACTGACTCAGTGTGTGAGTGGCTGCATGTATGTATGAGTGGATGCAGTGGTATCAGTGAGTGTTGGGTGTACGAGTGGCTGTATGGGTGAGTGAGTGGACGTGTGTGTAGATCTATGAATCAGTTAGTGGGTGTGTAAGTACTTGTATGGGTCAGTGAATAGGTTTGTGAATGGTTGTGTGGGAGTGGGTGTATAGGTTCTATGGGATATGAGTGGGTGCTTTAGTGATTCTGTGGATGATATCATCAGTAATGTCATTTGAGATGTCATCAGTGATGTCCTC
Organism: Triturus cristatus; assembly: GCF_964204655.1. NCBI lineage: Eukaryota > Metazoa > Chordata > Amphibia > Caudata > Salamandridae > Triturus > Triturus cristatus. The sequence goes on from NC_140585.1 coordinate 736,557,323, forward strand.
AGTGATATCCCTGACCATGTCATAAGTTATGTAATATGTAAGGCCATAAGCAGTGCAATGCAGGGGCAGTGGCCTAACGATAATTGAGGGGGCCCCCCTGCAAGGTACGTGGAGGGGCCCCCTCCGGACTCTATCAAGAGCTCCCCGGCCGAAGTGCAGTGCTGCGGGGGTCCCCTGAAGCTTGGGGGCCCACCTGCACTGCGGGGGATGTGGGGGCCTGTGTTACGCCCCTGTGCAGGGGCACAAGTTATAGTTAGCTCACTAAATACAACTGCTGAATTTCACTGGTTTTGTACAAGCGAAATCTGAGCCTAACTATAATGTCCCTGTAACCTTTGGTTTTTTCAGTGAATTTCTAAGTGTTCTTAATTCCATTTCCTAACTGTAAAATGCCTGTTCTTTAAAATGCTAATTCCTAACTATAACATCCCTGTAACCTTTGGTTTTTTTCAGTAAATTTCTATATTTTTTTAAGTTGTAATCATGTTTGCAGAGTGGTTGAGAAAGGGGGTGGGCCTCAGACCAGCTCTCAGGAATCTTGCTTTATAGGACTTACAGGATGTACCAGGAGGAGTTCTTGGTCCCCAAGGTCCCTCAGCAGTAAAGTGGACTTCATCCCCCAACCCGTAGTGTGCCACAAGCCGAGTTTGCAGTGTGGTGGAGAAAGGGAGTGTGGCCTCCGAAGACCTCTTAGAAATCCCACAGTGTGGGACTTACTGGAGGTAACAGGAGGGGTAGTCGGCCCTCAAAGACATCCTTGGGGCCAACTACCCCTCCTGTTACCTCCAGTAAGTCCCACACTAAAGGATTGCTGAGTGGTTGTCAGAGGCCCTACCCACTTTCTCCATCACTCTGCAAACGTGCCTCTTGGTGAACCCCTTTTTAAGGGAGGGGGCTGCGTGCCCCCCTTCCCGGAGCCATTTTCAGCCCTGGGGACTCCCTTCCAATGGGGCCATACCTTTTTTCAATGGGTGAGGGGGGGCACGCGTCTTCCCATCACAGACCCTTTTTCGCCCTGGGGACCCCGGTGCACTGCCTTTTCATTTTTTAAAATTAAAAAATAAGGGAGGGGGCAGCCCCAACCCCAGGACCTGCCCTCCATTTTGAGTGTCCTTGTCCCACTCAAGGCACCAATTGATATTTAAATGTAATTACAATTTGCAAGGGACCGTGTGGGAAGATTCAAGGACCCCCTGGTCCCTAACAACTCCCCGAATCCCGCAGGAGCCAGCATTGATTTCACAGACTGGGATCTGCTAAACATGCAGCTCCCTTTCTGTGAAATCAATTCTGCTCCGCTTTCAGCAATCGAGAGCATTTTTAATGCTCTCACTTGTTGAAACTGGAGCAGAATTTCCTCTGAGTTGGTGGGAGCAGTAAAACTCCCACCAAGCCACAGCAAACAAGCTATGCCTTGAGGGTGGGCACCCCGGGACTTAATGGAGCCGGCCCTCGGAGGTGGCATTCCCCAGGGCAATTAATGGCTCTTGAAGTGGGGCCTGCAGCCCCCCTCTATTATTGATTTTAGCTCCAGGGACATGGTCCCCAGGGCCAGGTAACTGCGATGGCCCCCCTTCAATGCTTAGCTCTTGCCCAGGGGGTGGCAGTCCCTGGGGCATGCCGTAGGCCATGCAGCACCCCGCATTAGTTTGCAATGTTTTGCTCTGGGGGTGTCGGTCTCTGAGGCTCTAGGCGGGCCATAGGGCCTCCCCCACATTATTTTTAATATAAACCTGTGCCCCAGGAAGGTTGTGGTCACCGGGCCAGCGTGGGAGCCGCAATGATCCCCCGCATGTGTAATGATCTTACTGCCCCGGGGAGGTGGAGTTTCCCAGGGCTTTGATTAGTCTGAGCGAGGGGGGCTCCATGCGTCCCCTCCATATTTTGCACAATGCCCCAGGACCTGCCCCACGCAGGGGCCTATTTATGAATAAGCGCAGGACCCCGTGCCTCATTCTTGAAAAAACAAAAATTGGCAGGAGTCCCAAGTCCAGTGCAACTTTTTTCCTGGTTAAACTGAGTCACAAGGTGGCTGCCAACACTTCCTGGTTTGAAGTGTTAACAAACAATCAAACCCCGGAACGAGATCTCGGTGGGTTCACGGATCCTCCTCATCCCAAGTTGTATATCTGAAAAGCCTTAAAATATCTCTGCAACTGCTGAACAGATTTACACCAAATCATAAAAAGGCACTTCCTTGGACCAACATCTACCTTCCTGCCAAATTTGATGTAATTCCGTTCAGGAGTTCGGGCTGTAGCCGTGTATAAAGTTACTATTGGAACTAACATTGGAAAAACGTACTTTTAACCACCCTCTGGTTCTCCGTCCCCGCTTGATGGATCACCCTGAAATTTTCAAGGGAGCAAATGAAGTGAGCGTCGTATCAGTTTTGAAAATTTCGTGAAGATTCGTTGAGCGGCACCAAAGTTATTGCAAGACAAAAAACATTTTTATAGGGAAACGTGGTCCTAACTATAACTACTTACTGGCAACTGCACTAGGATATACATGTATATACTTGTCAATTAAAGGACTAACAACACTAAAAAAAGCAAAAAAGAGGTGAAAAAAACTATGCAAATGTGAAAGAAAAAGAGAAAAATGGTGGTGTATAAAACAGGTTGCAACTGGTATTTGCGCATCATGTGATCAAGGCACTTCCTGGTGCCGAAACGCGTAATGCTGCTAAATGCTAATGGTGGACATATGTAAATAATAAAATCTGCACCGTATTTGTGGTCCGTGCTCCATGCAATAATCCGGGAGGTAGTTGGAGTTATTTGGTTGTTTGTAGCTGGTTAACGACTCTCCCAGCTATTCATGGACCCCCTTCTGGAAGTGTGGCCAGACGCTATTAAAAGGAGTTAAGGCCCCTAACCGGGCGAAAAGAGATTAATCCGGGAGGATTACCGGCAAGGCCCCCCAGCACCCATAATCGCGGCGAATTCGGCATCCAAGTGGCAGCATAGAGGTAAGCTGACTTGAGTCGGAGGACGCACGTTTAGTTTAACCCACTGCTGCACGAGGGAGCACGAAGCCTGATTAAAACGGGGGGCTGGGTACAGAAGGTGTGCAGTGACCAATACGGCACATTACATAAACGGGACTAATAAACCTGGGCCGTATTGTAAAACACTAAACAAAGTAATTTCCATCATAGCGCGATGTCAGTGGATGCGCTTAAAGAGAGAGAGGCGGCAGCAGCTGACATGTTCAGCGACACTAAAGTATACAATGTGAACTCAAATTCCCACCATGCACCACAGGGGGAAAGAAAGATTACATTACAAAGATATCTGGACGTTGGTAGAATACCCCGAGGATTAAGGATCCTAACTGCCCCGAGCTATGAAAATCCCGATAGGGAGATGATGAAGGAATGGGCGGAGACAAACTTAGATTCGTCCAGAAGATTGGTAATAATCCTGGTAAAATATGCAGAAAAGGACCGCCTTAAACTGCAAGAACAAATAGAAACAGTGAATTAGGATCTGGCTAACTTGGATAATATTGAAGAAATTTATAAACTGAAAGAAGAAATGAATAAAAGGTTAAAAAGAGAGAAAGACAAGATACGGGAGAGAAAAGCCTACAAGTTTCATCGTGATCGCATAGACTACGAGACTGGGCGTATTTTCACATTCGCAAAAAAATACGACACGTTGAAAGTATCAAAATATGGCAATTCAACCACAGTCCAAGCCGGGGCCAGCAAATCAGGTCCGGGTTTTTCTTCCAACTCATGGAGCTCTGCAGCAGAAAGCGAACCAGAACTGTGGGTTTCTAGAGCTCAGAATAAACAAATACCTACGAAAATAGATTTGGTTGAAGAGGTAGATTTTTTGGTACACGAGAGGCGCAATACTTTACGACCAAGGACTCAACTGAACAAACAACAACAAAAACCAGATCTACCAAACATCAGGAGAGGCGAAAAGCCAAATCAAGACGACACAAGAAAACCACAACAACGCCCACCCAGATGCAATTGGAGACGATAATGGCAAAATCCAACCAGAGTAGTCAAACAGTGGTTAATTTAATTGAAATTGATCTAAATAAAGGAGAGGAACAACTGTTATCCTTGGGGCTATCATATTTCCCTATCAGTTCATTTGACTACCCAAGTACTAGGTTGGACGTCTTCAAAAGCATAAGAAAGTTGAAACTAAGGAAATATCATCTACAGAATAAAAACAAGGACAAAGAAATCACAAAATCTATAAATCCCACAAGTCCTCCCCTCTCTAATCCTTTAGACATGAAACAAGCCTTATTGGATGATCTATGGGAATTAGCCAGAGAAAACCGTACTCAGGAGTCTATCACGGAACTTGATATCACAATGACCAGACCCACCACTTCCTTTAAACCAGCATCCAAATGTAATCCCATTACAATAAGGGATTTGTTGGACATTTTTCAAGACCAGCTGATAAAAGGAATAAAAAAACTCAACCATACAGTACAAAGAACTAAACGACATAAAATTAATCGAATGTAACTGCAATACCATCAATTGATTAAAAAATTAAAAGACAATTCTGATGTTATCATCCAAAATGCGGAAAAAGGAGGAAACTTAGTTCTATGGGGCAAGCAAGATTACACACAAGAAGCCATGACCCAACTGTCAGACGTGGCCTGCTATCGCAGAAGTGATCAGATGGAACTAAAAGCTACATATGGGACATACAACATGAAATTGGCAACCTGGAGAAATGGTGGATTAATTACAATGGATGAATTCGAATTTCTTAAGAATGATAAACCAGTGACTCCCATTCTCTATTTCATACCAAAAATCCACAAAAATGCACAAAAACCACCGGGAAGGCCCATAATCTCGGCCCGAAATAGTCTTCTTGAAAAGCCTTCCCAATATATAGACTATTTTCTCCAGGAACTAGTACAAAGTTTGCCCTCATATGTCAGAGACACAAGCGACTTTCTCCACAAAATAAAATGTATAAACTGGCAACAAGATTTTTTGCTAATAACATTGGATGTAACATCTCTATATACATCGATTAATCACCAAGACAGCATGGGAGCTCTCCAACACTATTTGGGAAATAGAACACCGGAGCTAATTGAACATAACAAAATGTTGCTCAATGTGGTTGAGTTTTGTTTGCACAACAATATCTTTTTGTTTCAGAACACGCTGTACAAACAACAACGCGGAGTAGCTATGGGAGCCAGCTTCTCCCCCAGCTATGCTTGCTTGCACATGGGCTGGTAGGAGGAGCTGGTACTCTTGAAACAGCACACTGCAGTTGTTCAAACTAATGTTAAATGTTGGCTACGCTACATCGATGATTTGTTTTTAATTTGGCAAGGCAATGAGCAGGAAGCTGAACATTTTATTACAGAATTGAACACAAATGATCTTAATCTGCATTTTACATCCAATATTAGTTCTACCTCCATTAATTTTTTAGATGTAGAAATTTATGTTCAGGCTGACAAATTGGAAACTAAGTTGCACAGAAAACCCACGGCAGGCAACTCAATTTTGCACGCCAGCAGTTTCCACCCGCAACCTCTTATTCAAAGAATCCCCTATGGGGAAATGCTGCGTGTAAGAAGGATTTGCAGTCTAGAAGATGAACTAATGAAGGCACAACAGGCCTGCCCTAGCAGATTCAGAGCCAGGGGATATTCCCACAAAGTCATTGACCAGGCTATCAATAAAAGTATGGAGCTAAATAGGGAAGATCTTATAGGAGGGGATAACAAAAGAAAAGAACAAGCTTCGAAACCTCCCATTTTCAGATTTATCCTCAAGTATAGCAAACAGGATAAACAACTAAGAAAGATCATCAGAAAAAATTGGCCTCTAATTTTAGACGATCCTATCATTGGCCACACTTTACCTAAACAGGCATCCATAACCTACACCAGATCTACCTCAATGAGGGACGTCCTGGTCAGAAATGATCCCTATATCCAACATAAAAACACCTGGCTATCACAAAGGAAAGGATTTATCCGTTGCAAAACATGCAAGGCATGTCAACACGGAGTCAATAAATCATCCTACACTACTCCTTTCTGTACAGAGGAAAGAACTATAGATAAAGCTTTGACTTGAAAGTCTGATTTTGTGGTTTACGTGTTGGAATGCCCCTGTTCCCTTAAATATGTGGGAAACACAATTTTACAGGTACACAAACGCATACTTCAACACATCAGGGCCATCAAAAACAAAGATACAACCTATCCAGTGGCAAGACATTTTTCGGAGAAACATAACGCAGACCCCAAAGAATTGAAATACTTCTTAATCGATGCCATCCCTCCATACAAAAGAGGAGGGGACAGAGAAAAAGCACTCAGAAGGTTGGAAACTACATACATTTTAGATCTAGACAGTAAACAACCTGGAGGCTTAAATGTCACAGAGGAACTTTATACGTGCTTATAAAATCAAGGTTTTAGCTACGTTACCCAACTCTAACACCCAGAAAATATTAATATTAATTTCAAATTTAGGGTTAAATATTGGGTAATCTCGAACTGTCAGCCTACAATACAAATTTGCTGCGCAATCAGTCCTCCCCTTTTTTATTCAATACTATATCTATTAATTACACACCTTATCTTATACACATTTTTACACACCTTTTATACACTCTTTTTATGCAACTTTATAGGATTTTAGTAGGGTATTTTTATACACGGGTATTTAAAATATTTTAGCATGGGTTTTAGAATAAACAAATAATATTTGGCGGAAAATAAATGTAAATTTATATGATTGGTAGTTTTATATCCAAGCACTGTAATTTTTTAACCACAGATATATACAAGAAATTATATATGTGGTATTTAATTACAAGGTATTCAAATCTGGATGCAACAAGGAGCGCTTTTAACATATAATGCCAACTGTTATGTAAGTAAGTTTTAGGTATTCATACTGATATTATTTAAACGCCATCATGACAAAAGATATTTTACACATTTGTAACAACAGCCAAAGTATTTTGTCTAACAACACTAAAAAAAGCAAAAAAGAGGTGAAAAAAACCATGCAAATGTGAAAGAAAACGAAAAAAATGGTGGTGTATTAAACAGGTTGCAACTGGTATATGCGCATCATGTGATCAAGGCACTTCCTGGTGCCGAAACGCGTAATGCTGTTAAACGCTAATGGTGGACATATGTAAATAAAGAGAATCTGCACCGTATTTGTGGTCCGTGCTCCATGCGAGAATCCGGGAGGCAGTTGGAGTTATTTGGATATATATACATATATATATATACATATATATATATGTATAGATATATATATATATATATATATATATATATTACCTACTGGCGGTCGCCAGTAGGTAGTTATAGTTAGGACCTATTATCCATAGGAAAATTGTAACATTCTTTTCCCAATAACTTTGGCGTCGGTTGACGAATCTTCGCGAAATTTTTAAAACTCATGGGGCGCTCTGGTCAGCTCCTATCTTTAAAGTTTTGGGGTGATTCGCAAGCGGGGGCCGAGAAAAAAGGGGGTCCCAAAACGTGTTTTCTCCATGTTAATTCCCATAGGAAACTTTAGACACGGCTACAGCCCGAACTGCTGAACGGAATTACACCACATTTGGCGAAAAGGTAGCCCTTGGTTCAGTAAGATCCCTTTTTGTTAAATGGTGTAAATCCGTTCAGTAGTTCATGAGAAATTTGAAAAAGAAAAAGTTTCAATATCTGGGCGGAGCCTAACGACACATCTCATCGTGAGATCTGATTGGCTGTCAGCACTTCATCCTGGAATTGCTGGCAGCCATCTTGGGAACAAAATACATGATAGTACCCCATTGAAATGCATTGTAGTGAATAGAAGTGTTTGAGGGTTACCAAAAGGAGAACTATAAAGGGTGATAACAGACTTTCGTTACATTAGAATTCATTTGTTGATGGTACCATACTAATTTCAGGAATTGTGGTGTGTTCTAAGGTGATTTTCCCCTTTGAAAAACCTTCTGCTGTGATATCATGAATCATGTTTGAGTCAAAACTGAAGCTAAAATGAGAGCATATTTTCAGTAAATTCACATTATCTTTCTCAGTCATGTGAGAATGAAGTCTGTCAGTAAATCATGTACATCCAACAAGAGCAAAGACTGTCAGTTGATTCCTTTGTGTTCTTCTGCAGCTTCCCAGAGTGTTCTAAAGAACAACTAGAGTGCTAACAGCCTTACTTATGACAAAAGTATGGCACACCTGAAGCCATCTTGATTTGAATAAACTGGTAACACTTAAAACATTTATTTAAAAAGGAACAAAGTGATGGGGTTCATTTTGTCATAGAAATTATGGTTAGTGCTGTAGAAAGAAAAATTAGGACATGTTTTAAGTGAGATCTCAAATATCTTCCTGTTCAACAGGAGCAGCCTGTCAGTTAATACTAACCCTGGGCGTAGTTTGCGAAGTAGCACTTCGCGAAGCTATGCAAAGTGCAGTTCGCACTACGCGAGCTACGCGTAGCACTTCGCGAACTGCGTAGTACCTTATTCGCACTGTGCCAGATGTCGTTTTCAATGATTGCACAGTGCGGACAGGCAACTGGCACTGTGCAATCATTGAAAATGGCATCTTGCACAGTGCGAGCTGTAGTTTTCAGCTGCTCGAGTAGATTTTTACTCGAGCGGCAGCTTTCTCAATGCGAACTGGTAGTTTCTCATCGCGAGCGGTCGCGAGCATACGCGACCACTCGCAATGAGAAACCTGACCTCCTCGCGTTGGGAATCTCGCCGGGAGGTTTATTTTCCATGCTCGCATTTTCGCCAACTTGATGTTGCTGATCGCGAACAAGGAAAAAGTCTTGCCGGGATGTCATTTTGCTTGCTCGCGGTCGCCAACTTGACGTTGAGGACTGCGAGCAAGCAAAAAATGGCCGCAGCACTACGCAACACTACGCTACGCGTGTTCGCACTGTGCTACGTGCAATTCGCGTAGTGCGAAGTAGCGCGAACTTCGCAAACTACGCGAGCGTAGCGTAGTGCTTTGCCCAGGCTTAGTTAATACCTTTGTGTTCTACTGCAGCTTCCCAGAGTCTTCTAAAGAACAACTAGAAAACTAACAGTCTTACTTATGACAAAAGTATGGCCCACCTGAAGCCATCTTGATTGGAATAAACTGGTAACACATTTAAAACATTTAATTTAAAAAGGAACAAAATGAGGGGGTTCATTTTGCCATAGAAATTATGGTTAGTGCTGTAGAAAGAAAAATTAGGACATGTTTTAAGTGAGATCTCAAATATCTTCCTGTTATATTTCAACAGGAGCAGCCTGTCAGTTGATGCCTTTGTGTTCTACTGCAGCTTCCCAGAGTGTTCCAAAGAACAACTAGAGAGCTAACAGTCTTACTTATGACAAAATTATGGCACACCTGAAGCCATCTTGATTGGAATACACTGGTAACACTTAAAACATTAAATTTAAAAAGCAACAAAATGAGGGGGTATATTTTGCCATAGAAATGATGGTTACTGCTGCAGGAAGAAAAATTAGGACATGTTTTAAGTGAGATCTCAAATCCTCTTCTATTTCATTAGAACATTCTGACATGCAGACTGAAACAATCACTTTCAATACCAGCAGTAGACTTCCAGTTAACTCCCTGGTGAGCAGTAGCTTTACTACAGTGATCTAATGAACAACTAGAGTGCTAACATTCTGAAGTTATGGCAAATGTGTGACACATCTGAATGCCTTCTTGATGGAATCAAAGTAAAAAAACTGAAAGCATTTCCCACTGAGGAGACTGCAATAAATGAGGGAATTAGGAAACTTCATAACAAATAAGTCTCCCAAGATGGCCACCAGAGAAAAAAGAGCCCAAATGTAGCACAAATATCACCCAGATGTAGCCCACATATAGCCCAATGACAGATGTGTGCAAAACACTTTTTATTTTTAGATTTTCTGCAGTTTTATATAGTGCAGACTGGTCAGGTTCTGGAGTGTTACATCTTACTTGGATCCCTTATTGCGTATTTTGCACGAAGTACATGAGATTGATCTTACGAAACATTGAACTTTACGATTCTGTTAACCAGAAGTTGCTCCGAACTGGGCTTTGTAACACCCGTTTTTACCTACTGGTTTTAATTAATTCTCACTGTATTGTATTAGGAAAGAGGATTTACTGTTTTTATGTACACTTTTATGATCTATGTTTCTAAATCAGATCAAATAAAGTTTAATGAATTCTATGGCAGGACGGAGGCGAGGATTATGCATATCTTTCCTCACTTTATTTGCATAGCAGTTCAAAGAAAACGTAACACAACAATCAGTAAACAAAAGACTACACAACCCCAGAACCATTAGGGGGGTAGTCTCCAAGGCAACTATAGTCCAATCATATCACAGTCCATCGTATATAATATTGTGACGTCCCTTCCGCTTTCTCTTTCTTCACTGCTCATCAGTTAAGTGCATTCCTTACATTCTCGGCTTAATATGACGTTGTTGCTGTTTGTATAGCGGTTTCTTGTGCATGTTATTAGCATTATTGCCTTGGTATTGTTTCATATTCCCTGCGCAGCAGGCTCTTGCCCGAGAGCGTTCTCCCCCTCGCAGTTTCTCCCGCTGTGCGCTCTGCGCGCGGTGAGATACTGTCAGGTGCGTCTGGTCCGAGCGAGGCAGCTCCGTCGAGCGCTCCCGCTTGTCTTTATGATCGTATGGGAATCCTGTCACTCCTTTAGTGTCCGCTTGATTCCCGACCAACCCTCGCCTAATTTTGATACCGCTACGCGGTGATTCCCCCACACGGCCACGTTAGTGACCAGTGCCACCTGGTGGTGGTAATTGGCATTGCGCCTCAGTCTATTCTTATAACATCTTCGGGGAAAGCCCAGCTGTTGGAGAATCGGTGAGGAGCTGCCTTAAGGACATTTGTTCTGTGCTCACACACTCTGCTATCATGTCTTCTCCAGAAGACCACTTTTACTCCTCCTACCAGGAAGTGGAGGAGGAATGGCCCCCCAACTTCTCTCTCCAGCAGTGGACCAAGCCCTCTCTCCGGCTATTTCTAGGGCACTAGCTCCTCTTAGGGATCAGGTTGATAAGCTGGCGAAAAACATCCCTGGGGTGTTCAGTGACCCAGATATGGTGGTGGCGGTTCCCAGTAGCTCGCAGATGGGGAATAAAAGGGCCGTTAAGCATAACGCGGGGCACTTGGAAGGATTTGATAAACTTACGGAGACCTTCCTCAAGAATGCGCGAATGCTAAAACATGCACCCTGACGGGAGGAGGAGGAGTCCGGGGAAAATTGCTACGCTGTCCCCACTATTGTACACCCCGACGGCGGGTTTCCCTTAGAGGGAGAGGGTGTATCGGAGGACGATTTCTCCTCCGATGAGGATAAGGACTCTGGGCGTCCCTGGCATCCAGAGTCCCACTCCTCTCAGTCCCGGGTTGGGGACGGGGTCCACTCAGACATGTTCGAGCCTACCCAAATTTACCATCCTAGGTCGGCGGAGTGGACCCCTGACACCAAAGTGGCAGAGTATGTGGTGGGGAAAATCCATCAACCCCTTGAAAGGGAGGTCAGGAATAGGATGAGGGGAGAATGCCCCAGGCCCTCACTGAAGGGGAAGGTGGCACACACGCCTGAAATTGATGAGAAACTATGTACCTTTTTCTCCAAGTATATGAGGGATCCCAAGAAAGGAATTGATAGGTCTTGGACGTGGTAGGGCCCTTGACCCAAATTATTCAATTGGCGGAGCGTTCAAAAGAGTCAGGATCCCCTTTGTCCACGGATATTGTGGCTGGTTGGGCGCACTACCCTAAACCCTAAAACACTACCCCCTCCACTACCCAAACACCACTGCACTACCCTAAACCCTAAAACACTACCCCCAGCATGACACCCTACACTACCCAAACATAACTGCACTAACCTAAACCCTAAAACACTACAACCAGCATGACTCCCTACACTACCCAAACACCACTGCACTACCCTAAACCCTAAATCTACCCCAGCACAAACCCCTACACTACACAAACACCACTGCACTACCCTAAACCCTAAAGCACTACCCCCAGCATGACCCCTTCACTACACAAGCACCACTGTACTGCCTTAAACTCTAAAACACTACCCCAGCACGACCCCCTACACTACACAAACACCACTGCACTACCCTAAACACTAAATCTACCCCCAGCATAACCCCCTACACTACACAAACACCACTGCACTATCCTAAATCCTAAAACACTACCCCAGCACGACCCCCTTCACTACCTAAACACCACTGCACGACCCTAAACCCTAAAACACTCAAACCCAGCACGACCCCCTACAGTACACAAACACCACTGCACTACCCTAAACCCTAAAACACTACCCTCTACACTACACAAACACCACTGCACTACCCTAAACCCTAAAACACTACCCCCAGCACTACCCCGTACACTACACAAACACCACTGCACTACCCTAAACCCTAAAACACTACCACCAGCATGACCCCCTACACTATTCAGACACTACTGCACTGCCCTAAACCCTAAAACACTACCCCAGCATGACCCCCTACACTACCCAAACACCACTGCACTACCCTAAACCCTAAAACACTACCCACAGCACGACCCCGTACACTACCCAAACACCACTGCACTACCCTAAACCCTAGAAGAAACAAAACCACCCCATGCCCAATCCCCCTTACCTATCACTCCTCGTGGTTCCTCTCTCCTCGTGGTTCCTGCTTCACGTCGTCTCTGAGGGGCGGTGCACATCGTTGTGAGGAAACAGAACAGCCTCTGTTTCCTTACAACAACGTGGATCGTCTACATGTTTTTTAGGACGCATGGTCATTTACCATACATACCTTTACAACAAAATTTGTTGGAAAGGCATGCGTGGTAAATGACCATGCGATCTAAAAAAATGTGTAGTAATGACTTCACGATGTACAACGCATGCGTTGTAATGCATGCGTTGTAATGGTATCACGAAGTAAAAAAGTCATTGTAACGGGCGGTTTACCGATCGAAGCTGGCCCCTGTTCTTCAGTGAGACATTTATTTGGTTAATTAGGAGGAAGGAATATGTTTTTTTACCGAAAAGTGCATTCCCAGCTGTTGTATTGTGAAAGTGTCCGTGTGGCCTGGTTTCACTTCCGGTGAGAAAGTGGAAGAGTCTGTTTGGATCTAAAGGAGTTCTGTTGTTGGACAGGGCCGGCGCGACACGTCATCACAAAACATAGCTAATGGAAATCGTCCTCCCTGAAGTGTGGAGCAGTGCCATGAGAGGTCAACGAGTGTGCGTCCCACCGCAGTATGACCGTACCGCGAGATCCATGTGCCGCCTCCAGGGTACGGGAGACAGAAGCGGCATCGCAGGTCCTCTTGAAGACCGTTGTAGCACTAATTCTACATTTTGGTACTGGGGCATTTTAAATTTGTTGTTTCTGCCAGATACAAAGAGAAGATCCTGTGTTATTCAGTGCCCTTGTTTTATTTTTTTTTGGGGTTGTGGAGCTTGTCACTTCACTGCTACCTTGTGTGCCATCTGCAGGGCCTCTGCCCTTGGATCACTGGTTTCGGTTTCTGGAGTGGCAACATAAACAGTTGCCCCCAAAGGACTAGCCTGAACACTTAGGTGAATATCCCCTGCACCAGCATTCCACGGAAATTCTTTCCTAGCTCTCCCACGTCGACGAGGACGTCATAGCATGGCTCCGCTCGCGACACCGTATGACGTCATCGGAGCCATAAGAGGACCTCGTTGGCATGCTGACGTCAGTTCCACCCATTTTTTCTGTGCCACTGAGGCAAACAGGCAGACCGAGACATTTTCACATGTATACACAGTATAATAAATATATATAATTCCTCTTCTGTGACAATAGGACGGTCTATTACAATATAACGTGTGACACCATTATTACAGTAAAAAGAAAAGGAAAATAAAGTTATGAATACAACAGAAGATCAATAACAAAATACTTTCGAGCGGTGAATATTTTCAGAGCTTCTTTTCCCCGGGACTTCGAAATGTTTGATCTTTGTGGCGACGGTTCATAAACTCCTCTGAGATCATTATGACTATGAAAATTATAATATACATATTCACAGTATATGATCAAAAGGGGGAAACAGACTAAAAACCGGAAGCTGGTGACGTTCCTTATATATCTTTACTCTTTGCGTAGACGGGTCATGAACTCCTCTGAGATCACCATGACTGTTCATATAATAATATACATATTGACAGTATATGATCCCCAGGGGAAAACAGACTAACAACTGGAAGCTGCTGATATTAATTATAAATCTTTAGGGTTTGCGCTGACGGATCACCAACACCTCTGAAGTGAAGTACAGTGTCAATATTATAATATAGAAAGTCACAATATATAAGCTGAAAGGAGTCAGAAAAGGAGCAATGTTTGCTGTAATCTGTCTGGTTCTGAAAACAAGCTGCTGATGTTACAGAAAAAAAGGCAAAAACATACAATAACACTTTTTTCTAGATATAAATGTTTAAATATTGACAAATAGCTACGTATTATAAATATCTACCATGCCATAATCAAACAACTTACAACTCCGGAATATGTTTTGTTGCTTCAAAAGAAGAATCCGACGCTAGAAAAGGGAAACTGCATCACAGAATGGACACGGATAAATGACTCACGAAAATGAAACTAATCGAACAACGGGTGTGGTTGATATGCTTTTTGGTTATTGAGTAGTCTATGGAAGGAAGATGCGGCTCCGCCTATTTAGATGTCATGTTTTATAGTTTACACGTGCTTACGTTTTAAGGGGCATATTTACAAAAACTGGCGCATCCCAGCATATCAGCAGGGATGCGCCAGTTATTGTGCGCCACAGCTCCGCCACCATGGATGCGCCGCATTTACAATGCGGCGCACCATGGGGCAAAAACGGCACAGATGCGTAACGCATCTGTGCCGTAAAAGCGCCGCATTGCTGAAGTTGCATCGCAAGCGACGCAGCTCCAGCAATGCTCTGTGGAGCCCTATCTTGTTAATGCTGCGTCAATCCTTACGCCTGCTTCAGGCAGGTGCAGGGTTCTGATGCAGCATGGGCCTAAAAGTGACTGAGTGAAATCTTGTAGATTTCACTCAGCCACTTTTAGGAGGCGTTCCTGCGCCGGAACGCCCTCGCCCCTGCGCAGGAACGCCTACACGTGGCGCAGGGCTTTACAATGTGACGCATCTCCCAGATGCGTCACATTGTAAGTACCCTGCACCATGGCGCACGATTTGCATCGCCGCTGCGTCACAAAATTGACGCAACGGCGGCGTAAATGAGGCGCAAGGGGCTTGTAAATCTGCCCCAAACTGTTTAACTTGTTGGGAAAAGTTACAAAATGTGAAGCTGTAAAGGTTTCGATTTCCATCGTAACACGTATAAGGTCCTTAATATGTACATACGTTGGAGAGTTTAAAAACTGTTACCCGGCAAACTGTGTAATTTGCATTCTCATGATTAAAAACATCTAAATAGAAGACATGAAAAAAATATCATTCACAACAGAAGAAAAAAACATACGTGCTAATATTTGTCATCACTATGCTGTTGAATTAAAAAAATGCCAGCATTTGTAAAGCATACAGCCACCCCCGGAAAGGTGTGCCGGCACTCAGGGGCATTGGGAAGATTAAGCAAGGTGTTGCCCACAGTGAGATAGTGGTGGGCTAACATGCTGCTCGAGCCGGGAATCGAACTGTGAACACTGTTGTTCGAAGTCAGGTATTATAGGTGCTGCGTCACACTTTTACTACACTTATATGTTAATTACTGCTAATTAAGCTGCAAACATTGTTAAATTATGAGTAGGGCTTCCTGTTTTCCGTTTTTACTGATTTTTACAGATAAATACAGACAGAAAACTATTTATTTTTATCTTTGTATTTATTTTAAAATGTGGATAAAAACGGAAATTGGGTTATTTTTTGAGCGATTCTAAATGCTGTCAATCATGACTACCAGGCCAATAGGTCTGTCATTCTAAAAGTAAAAGGGTTACAAAAATAAAATAATTTTAGTAAAGATCTTTAAACAGCAATATATATGCTCGTAAAAGAAAACATGCACATTTTAATATCAAGGTTGTGCATATTTTATCATCTGAGAGTGTTTATATCACTGAAAACGGTCAGTCCTTCAGGCATGAGTGCATATTTATCAGACAAATAAATGTAGAAATATACTCATTTCATATTCATTTTTACACAAAACCAAAATATATATAGGTAAATACAGATACAATTATTAAAAAAAATATGGATAAATACAGACGGAATTGCCCAAAAAATTAAATACCATAAAACCAGGAGCCATAATTATAAGTTATAAAAGACTACTCTTTAGTTCGTTTTCACTATAAAAAGTATACACGTCTTTTTAAAATTTACTTAAAAAACATTATAGGTTATAGGGACATTGTAGTTAGAAATTAGCATTTAAAAAACCTTTGAAAGTCACTGAAAAACCATAGGGTTTACAGAAGTTATAATTACAAATTTACATTTAAAAAACCCTTAGAAATTCACTGAAAAAACCATAGGTTTCAGGGACGTTATAGTTAGCTGGATATTTCACTCGTACAAAACCAGAGAAATTCCACCGTTATAGTTAGTTCAGCTAACTATAACTCACGCCCCCGCAATGCACTGCTCATGATTCACATATTACATCATTCATGGCATGGTCAGTGACATCACTGATGACATCACTGATGACATCTCAAATGACATCACTGATAACATCACTGATGACATCTTCCACATGATAATCCAATGCACCTCCTCACACCGTGATATAACCTTTGATACACCGATTCTAAAATACAGACTACCATTTTTGAAACCATAGAGACACCAATACCAGTTACTATATACCCACTCACTGATTCTTAGGTCTACACACACATCCACTCATTCACGCATATAATCACTTATACATGGAGTCACTCCTCAATACAACACTATCATATGCAGTCATGCACCTATTCAAACAGTCACATACTGCCACTCATCCATGAAGTTACTCACAGACCTAGATAGTCATGTAAAGAATCAATCACACTCCCATTTACTCACCTATACAGTTATACACACACCACCTCACTAATTCATACAGATAGCAATGCATACTTGCTCTCTTATATCATCTGTGATACAAGTACACACTCATCCATACAGCCATTTTCGTAATTACTCACTGTCACATATAGTTATTTATATACACCATTACTCACATAAACTGCCTTTTACATATGTAGCTACTTACATGTACTACTGAGATCTCCATTCACTCACAAACACACCCATACACACACTCACCCAGTCATAGAGCTGTTTCCACATGCAGTCTTGAACCCATACAACCAGTGAATCAACTAGTCACACATCTATGCACAGAGTCACACACCTCCAACCCACCCACACACACTCAGGCACCACTACAAGTACTCAGCCAAACAGTCAATAACCCATATAAACTGTCATGTAGCTACTGATTAACCCATGTACTAGCTTGCACAACAACAGACACACTGATACAGACATTCACACAGTTTAGTCACTAATGCATGCATTCGGTAAGACACATTTAATCAGTCACTTCTACAATCAGTCACACATCTTGTAAATCCTTCATCCAGACACTGATTTTTCAATACAGCTTGGCATATATATAAAACTTATTTAAACTTTACAGAAAGAGTGAAATGTCCAGCTAACGATAACGCCCCTGAAACCTATGGTTTTTCAGTGAATTTATATATATATATATATATATATATATATATATTAGACCTGGGCGGTAAATTCCGTTCTGCTCGCGGAATTGGGTAATTTTGCATTCTGCAGAGAACGCGGAATTGCCAAAAATTCCGCGCTTCGTGGAATTTTTTGCTTGTTTGCGCTTTCAAAATGCGTGTTCATGAGATATTTGCCCCTGAGCACGCAAACAACGTTCGTGAACAGGAAAAAAGCATCGCGAACGGGCAGAACAAGCAATTCCGCATGTTCGCGGAACTCTGTGTGCTCGCAGAGATTTTTTACCGTTTCACGGAGCTTTGCATAGCACGACTACGCAAATTCCGCCCACCCCTAATATATATATTTATCACACGAATATTCCTCAAAAACCTGCATATGTTGGTCCATCACCGTTTCTCCAGCGGGACAGAAAAGTAGGTGGCACCAGGTGGTAAATCTCCGGCAATCTTCTTTTTTTTATTTGTTACATTTTTACATATGGTGCATCAAACAATTGACCTATATATATCCATTGAGGATGCTGGGACAAATGATGAGTACTGTCTTCATTAGGGTATACCTTCCTTGTTTGAAAGCCTGCACTCCCCTGCCGTACATAATTTTGTGATCAATGATGTTGCAGTGATGTTATTAATGATGTCATTGAACATGTCAACAGTGATGTAATATGAGAGGTAATTAGTAGTGCATGCAAGGACACAAGTTATAGTTCATTTAGGGCACGAGTTATAGTTACTTGAGATCACTATAACTGCTGAATTTTAATGGTTTTGTTCCATTAAAAGGGTATATTAACTAACCTTTTCACCTAGCTATAACATTCCTTTAACCTTTGTATTTCCATTAATTTCCAAGGTCTTTTTCAATCTAAAGTAAGATATTTCAATTCCTAACAATAACATCACATTAACCTTTGTTTTTTTTAGTGAGTTTCTATGTTTTTTATTGGAAAGTAAGTTGTCTATCACCATGCATGTCATGGGGTAGGCTACCCAATCCCCTGCCACCCTTCATGGCTGAATATTCCATGTAACAATATAAACTGTGTGAATAGAAGTAAGGCAAACTTACTGGCTTTGTTAAAAGATCAACTTGCATAATGTAGATCTATTGGCTTTTTCAGAAAGTTACCAATGACTATAATTAAATGTATATTTTATGAATTCACACATTGTAATGTTTTGAAAAAGTGATTCTCACAAAATATTTACAATAAAGCATTTTTTTGAAAAATAATTAAAGCTCCAGTTTGGAGTGCTTTTAACAATACAATAAGCTCTCCTGGGGTCATAGATTCAATGACCCTGGAGCCTTATTTATTTTTCATTGAAGCTGGGACTGCTGTGTACCTGCAGCCCTTCACAACATTAAAAACAATGGTTGGTGGTGCCCATGTCTCTTATAGGAGCACCACCAGGATCAAAAAAATTCAGCTACGATGCCCTTGCTGGGCATTATGGGACGCTCATTGCTGGAACAGTGAATGATAAATTCCCTTTTGAAGTGTTTTTTTTTAATTTATTTTTGGGTGTCCCATCCCAACTGGGACACCCACACTATAAATTTAGTTTGGGACTGTGGCAGAAGCTCAAATGCCCCCGTTGCCCCAACTGGCTCCCCAGCCAACACCCATAGTGGGTGTTAGTAGAATCTGGTCTTTATTTTTCAATCGGTGCCCCAGTGCTCCCCCGGAGCAACCACCACACAAAGAATCATCAACCCCTAAGCACCATCTGCCCCAGTCGGCTACCCTGCAAGCAGCGATCCTGGGTGTCAGCAGGAGCTGGCTCTATTGCTTTGCTGCCACCTGGGTTGGAGCAGCTTATTTCTCCACTCTTGCCTGGGTGGTAGCAAAGACGTGTTTCCTGCCTGTGAACTGTGGGCAGGCAATTATATGTGTAGTTCCTGCCCACCCTCTCCTGGGTAGGGGACACAACAGTGTCCCAGGGGATGGTGTCCCCTGGGGGCTTATTTTGAAAAAAAAACATCATTTGGTTTAAGTTGTACTGCGGATTATCAAAATACAGTTTTTAGCCCTGGGTGTGTCTCTGCCCCCCCCCCCCACCAGTCCTCGGGGGCAGGGTAACCTTACTCTGCCCCCTGTTATACTTTTTTACTTTTTTCTTGGGACAGGGGACTGAGTCCCCATGTCATAAAATGTTGATGTGGTGTCAGCCAATCAGATCTTATCTTGAGATCTGTTGGCTTCTCAGATCCTCTGCAGTGAGAAATATAAAAAAATGAAATGCTTGTTCCTCAAAGTCTATTAAATTACAAAATGCATGTTTTCCAGACCAAGATGCAGCTTTCTGCCAAATATCATGTAATATCATTTTGGGCTGTTTTTGTGGTATTGCTGTTCAATTTTCCTATGGGAAATTGCATGAGAAAACATGCTTTGGGACCTCCCCATTTTCTCCATCCCCACTTGACAGATCACCAGGCAAGAGGTGAGGTGAATAAACTTTTCTTTTGGGAAGTTTTGTGAAGATTCGGCGAATGGTGCTGTAACGTCCTGGCTTTCTCGGGGTTGGGACAAACAGACAACGGACCAGAGAAAGGGAGGTTAAGGAGGGTTTAATAAACAGATAAACAACTACAGACAACAAAGAATACCGGTACTGGAATCACCAGTTAAAGTACGATACCCATTCACAGCTCTTCTAACCGTCCTCCGCATGCACACCGGTCCCGGTATGCTCCAACGGAGGGCACAGTGCTAAGCAGTGGCCGACAATGCCACTCGACCGCTGTGAAGGGTAGTTCCAAGGTTGTGGAATATACGGGGGGCACGTGGGAGTCACCCGGCCGGGCTCTCTACCACCTGGGAACAGCCGCTCTACCAGTTTCCCCCAGAGTACTGCCACAACACAAAGACGCTGGGAACACCTCCTAGTGTGCGTCTCTTGTATCCGGGTTTAAGTGATGATACCCAAGGTGGTGCAGAGAATGGATGGGAGCAGCCGCTCTACCTATCCCAGTTCTCCTACGAGTGTCGATGGCTAAGACGCGAAACACCTCCTGGATAGCGTCTTAGCTCTAAGCGTGTGTTCACCCAAGTAACGAGGGTTGGGAGCTTCGGCTCGCACCAACCTCGATTTCTCCAAATTGTCAGGCCGTTGGGAGCTTCGGCTCTACCAACGGTACTTGTGCCCAATGACGTTGAATACGGCTCTCAGAACGGGACAGGACACGGGCAGGAAGCACACGCCAGCACCTCTTCTCCGCTCCTTAGAATGTTCCTTCCGCCGCTCCACTCTCCAACGGGTCCGTGTACCTCAACCAGGTACTCCGGCAAAGATCAGAATATCCGACGCCGAGTCCCAGTGATCTTCTCCTTAAGTAGTACTCTCGGCGTTGTATAACATGAAAACTAGGTGTTACCCTTGGTGTTATGTAACCAGAACTCTTGAGTTGCATAACATGCAAACTAGGCGTTACCCTTGGTGTTATGCAACCAGAACTCTTGAGTTGCATAACATGAAAACTAGGCGTTACCCTTGGTGTTATGTAACCAGAACTCTTGAGTTCCATGAGGCAATTGTTGCCGGAGGGCATTCTGGGAGTTGTAGTCCGCTCTCCTCCAAGCGCACCAGGTTCACGGAAGTGGCATCGTGGGAGGGAATCCATGTGCGGGAGGGGATTCCTGACAGGTGCCAAAGTTATTAACAAACCAAAAAATGTTTTTCATATAGAAACATAGTCCTAACTGTAACTATCCAGTGGGGATATATATCTCACTCCATCAAAAAATATATAGGTATATATATTATGCACTTTTATATATAAAACAAATACATATCGTGTTAACTTATCAAGAAAATATCTCCTGAAAATTAATAAATACAATTTTTTTTTTTTTATAGAACATCACTTGCTTAACCCCAATGCCTTGATGCCAAGCAGGTCATGCAGGTCTTCATCACCTATCTAATATGTGGTCCAGCAGTACGTCTCCTGCCTTTGGGTCAGGAGACCCCAGCGCAGTGGTGCATATTGTGCTGCACTCTCCCCCACCACATCTCGCACTCTGCTAGGCTGTAGCGCTTCCAGGAACTGCAGCCTGCTGCCAGCATGAAGGGAAGATGGTTGGTTGAAATATCTACCTCAATGAAAATGTGGTGGGGTGTTACTCCCTCATGCCGGCATCATCACCCAAAGAGGATGCTGGACACACAGAAAGGAGCATGAACATAGCTGGCAAGTGTGAATGGAGATTAAGAGCAGCAGGCTAAAGTAAAACTAAATAGTCGCATGCTTGCACAATGTGGAATGCTATGTGCGCTATTGTTTGGTTCCAAAATGGAGCATCTTGCCAGAATGACTCCTGCTCTGCATATTTATTCAAGAAAAGGCCACCTTTTGGTGCAACACCTCTCATCAACTGGAGTACTTTCTGCTGGCTAATCAGTAAGTGCTAACTTGTGTTGTTTTTTTATCCGAATCATGAGATTCATTTCATGTATTTACAATAGAATAATACATGTGACCTCCTGCTCCCCAAATAAATACACTGTATCCAGGAGTACCTAGACCAGAATTAGATTATTAAATCTGAACTCCAAAATATATGCACGTTCCTCAATATTAGTTGGACTGGGATTAGAAAAGTAAATTTGACCACCCTCCCCCGGCTAACTCAAAAAAATATGCATGTTCTTCAATACTAGTTGGACTGGAGTTAGACTTGTACATTACACCCCTCACCCTAACCCACAAATATGCGTTCATTCCCCAATGTTTTTTCATTTAGAGTTAGATTTACAATTCTGCCTTTTGCCAATTATTCATTTTAAATTAATGTTTGAAGTATTGGAGTTATAGTAGTGCATTCTGCATATTTTTTCTTTTTACTTTTACATTTTAAACAGGAGTTAGATTGGACACTAGTAATTACTTTTGATTAAATGTCAATAATAGTTATTTTTCTAAATTTTATAGGAATTTTATAAATAGTCATTTATGTTTTTACTTTTATGTTATTTTCTATTGATTTAAGAATATGTGTTTATATAATGATAACAAAAGTATTAACAATTATGGATGTTTAAATAATTTAGTTTTTAAAGTCAGTTAATAGTATATTTATTTGCTGAAATATAAAAATGTTTTATTCATATAAATAACTTAATGTAATTTACATATCAAGATAAATTATATTTCTATTAATTTCAAATAATATATGATATCTTTAAAAATAATATATTTACATTCTTAATATATCTGTTTAAATACTGTTTACATTTTTCAATATACTTTTAAATAATAATGTAATGTATGTCTTTAACTGTAATGAAGGTTTTTTGTAGAGTATACATATTTATAAAGAGAGATAGATATAGATACACACACACACACATATGTTTGTGTGTGTATATATTTATATAGTTACAAATAATGTATTTCACTAATAACTGATCATTATTTTGGACCATGCTTTTTTGTAACTGACATTAAGACACTCACATTATATGTATGCAAAGTAGATCATTTTGATGTCGATATTTTTACAAAGATATTTTTGTTCCAAAATGTCCTTATGGTCGATATTTTGACATATTACACCCTGATCCTTGATTCTGCCGGACTTCACCTCACCTGGACCTGCTCCCTATAAAATCACTGACTTTACCACTGAGATCAACATGGCTGGAGGGGAATTGAATTCAGCACTGGAGTCTGATGACAAAGTTTCTGAGAAGTTAAATCTTCTTCTTGTCCACTCCAGCATTTTCTGGCTTGTGGTAGAATTATTTTTTCAAATAGGATATTTTTCAATTTAGGATTAGCAATGTCTTTATCATTTATTTTGTTTTTAGGTTTGAGTTTGTTGAAATAGGTTTTTTAGAGTCTGCAGTGGCAGGGTTGTTGTTTATCTGTTCCTGGAATGTTTCGATAGTTTCTCATTCCTTTTTGCTGATTCATACTTCATCCCTATAGAAAGATTAACCTTTTGACAGAAAAAGTATTATTCCTCTGTAATACTCAAAATTGAAATGGATGTGATCTAGATCTGATTTAGAATTCTTACTTTACTCACCTCCCAAAACTAAAAAGATCTATTTTTAAAATCTAATGGCTCTAATATTTCAACATATCCAGATTAGAAATCAAGGTATTATTACCAAATAGTGCATGGATCAATCTAGAAAAACAACAAACAGTAGTGATAGGAGAACAATTTTGGAATTGTGCTTTACAAGCCAACTTGCAGCCTTGTGACTCACCTTTGTTGAATTTGTAGATATGTTTTCAAGGCCCAAAAAATATTTAAAATATTTTAAAATATTTTCTATGCCTTTCCTTAGCTGATAGTGATCAATTTTGAAAACATGGTCTATAAAAGAATGATGAAGAGGCAGAACAAGCAACAGTAAATAACTTTAAACTCTCTGTCTTTCGATGTGCAAAGTGGTGCAAAATAATCTGTAGTGCTCTAGATTTTGTACATTCTGCTTGCATAATGGAGACAATATCAATAAAGGATGTGCATGCAACTAGCATTTCAAGTTATTTACTGTGTTATGTGGCCCATGCTCATTTTTACCTTCTATCTCCTTAACTACAATAATGGAGGTAATTTGAATGCAACACAATTTCTCAACATGTACTCATTTAATTTGAAAAGTAATTTCATTTTTGCAATTAATTTGCTTTAATCTTTTACAACAATTATTTATTTTTATTAATAAATTGAGCAGCATGATGTCAATAAACTTCTAGATAAGATTATCAACTACACAATGCATAATTAATTTTTGAAAATGGAATTAGATGAGGTGTTGATCCTTGCACTCACTGCCATTTACAAGACTGTCAGAAACATACTCAAAGCTATTATATAGTAGAACTCCTTCTCAAATTTGAAACCTGATTCCAAACATTTACAAAATACAAATGATAATAAAAGAAATATTGAAAGTGCTAATAAGTGTCTGTGTGTATATTTGTGTATAGTTGCCTAAATGCAACGAAGTATAGTCACTGAGGTGGAAATATCCACAAAAAGCCAGATTACAAGTTTCGCAGTGCAGGAGCGGGCAGTATGACACCACTGTGTCCCCACACTGCAGACACTCGCTGCTTCTCGCTCACCAGATTACGACTCAAAAGTGGTGTGGCAAGCTGGTGGTGTGGCTGTCCTGTGGTGGGGCCTCTTTCACAGGCGGCAGTGCCTTTGAAAAAGGCACTGCAATGGGACTGCACAACAAGGTTACTGCATGTCAAGGACTTGGAAGTCCATACGGTGAAGGAACTGGTGCGCATGCACACAGGTGGGCACATGTTTTGCACCCCTGTGTGCATCCACATGCCGAGAAGGCTCAGGGGCTTTGTAGGGCCCCCTTTGCTTCCTCTCCGCCACAGTGTACATGGAGGAGGGACCTCCATGACACAGGCAGAGAAAAAACTCATAAAATGCTTGGCGGACCTACTGCGGCCCCGTCAAGCATATTGTGGCCTCTGACCGCCACGCCACCTTCAGGGAACAGCGGTTCCCTAGCAGCGTTGGAAGTCCCAGGGTGGTCCAACCACCCAACTCATAATGGGGCAGTCGGACCGCCGGTGAGGTTGTGGCTGGACTGCCACAGCCGCGACCCACGAGTCTGGCAATACTCGAGCCATCAGACTCATAACTGGGTATAAAGAAATAAACTACTGTCCAATTGGAATGTTATAAGTTATTATGAAGTCCATGAGAAATAAGATTCCTGTGACTACCAGGTTGCTTTCATCTTATGGAAGCTAGTAGAGGAATGTTCTTGAAGGAGATATTTGGAAAATGAGTTGATGGTTAGCAAAGATGCATTTGTGTTTTTTTGCAGGAGAGGTACTTGTTAGTGGGAAGTAGTTTTTTGTTTTCTCTATGCATTGCAGATTTTATGATGAGTAGTCCTGTGTTCTTTTTGGTATATGAAATCCGTTACATTTAATGGTGATTAGTTTGTTGAGATAAGTGAGTTTTCAGGAAGGGGTGAACAATATGTAGCATTGAGTCTCTTCATTTACGATTCAGCAGTTCTGAAGGTGAGGGAAAAGAAGCATATTCCGTCGGCTACTGTACATGTTCAACTGTGGGTAACTTTTATTGACTAAAAAATGAATGAATGCAAAGGAATTCACATTTGAAATCATTTGAATCCTCTTGTCAGTAGTGAGGGCTCTTTACATCTATCTTTATATCGATAGGCTTGATAACGTTATGTGCATCACAGGCCTTGAAGCATGTTAACATGATCCTTGTTTGTGCGCTGAATGAATTTGGAAGCATGATAGAGGTACTACATCTAATATTCAGTCTTTCATTGACATGGGCTTCATAACTTCATTGTTTGTACTTGCTCAGATTTGATGAATTTTCCCCTACTCACTTTCTAGTAACCAGAGAACAGTTGTACCATTCCCTGCAGCATTTCAAAATAGCTAGAAAACTTCCTACAGACTGAGCGTGTGGAAGTTCCCTGCGAGCAGAATAACAAAAACATACCCAGTAGCTTCTATATGCTTCTAATAAACTAACAGGATCATTGTCTTCTGTCCTGTGTATTCTGAGCAGACCTTAATGCATGGGAAGTGTATAAAAAACCCTACTAATTGAGGTGGATAAGCAGACTGATTGGGTAGAGAGATGCTGAAAATCAGAGATCTCGTTTCAGACCTATGTAGGGGGGATTTACGTGACAGCGTATGAAGGATTGCAGGCTAATGCTTCAAGCTGTGAGGCAGTAAAATAACATATAATTAGGGATTCTAATTATAGTTTGTGTGATCAACAATATTTTGGGGTGTACACAATGTTTGGGGTGTATTTATCTTTATCATGCGTCGAATTCACATTCACCTGATTTATGTGAGAATGGCACATATATTCTAAAACATTATAAAATAAATTATTTGTGTGTGAACTAATTCTGAGATTCGGGGTGGCGGCTCTGCTATGCCACCTGCAGAAATCAGAATATCCCACAGGATTGTCTAAATTCTACCACCCCTACTCCTAGCTCATTCATAAGGGTGAGATACACCTGCCAGTTTTCCTTTCCTTGAGTAAGGTCACAGTTTCCTTTTACTAGGGCTGTCTTAAAAAACATTCAGGTAACAAAACACCCTCTCCTAAGATATCCTTGAGTGATGACCTTCTTCCCTTTCAATGGAGCAAGTGCTTAAGTGCCAGGGACTACAATTGCATTATGTGTTTTGTGAGACCAAATAAATATCTTTACTTTTAGCCAATGTTTTTTTTAAGATCCATTATGGTTTTTTTGCAAAAAAGCATGACAAAATAAAACAGGTGTTGACAAAGACAAAAGGCTGGTGGACAACTCTAGACCTATTGGCTTTGCATAATACTGAGCATAGCTCATTTAGCTATCTACCATGTGACAAACAAGTAAGAAAGCCTGGTTTGGGACTCATATAGTAAAGTTCATTTCTGCAGAGAATCTCAAATTAAAATGTCAAAATCCTTCAGCAGTCCATCGATGCCTTAAGGCATATTCCTTGATTAAACTGTGTCGTAGGTAACAGAACAGTAGTGTTCAATATGGAGGGATCAGAGTTGTTTTCTGGTTTAATCTTCAAGGTCTGTTTCACGTGAAGGATGGAGCTGATAGCTGCAGTTTTAGTGTGTGAGGAAAAGAAAATGTACACCAGGTGTACAATTTCACATTTGGGAATGTACTACAAATGTGTGCTTGTATATTTAACTATTTGTAGTTTGCTTCCCCATGCAGAAAATATTTTCCTGTGGAGAAACCATTTACACTAGACTCATTTTGGTCCTGCTCCCTTTTCATTCCCACCTTGGAAACACACTTATTCCTGCCCTTGGCATGAATAACATTGTGAGCTTTTCGAGTGTAAAACTACATGCGTATTGTTAGTGAATACCCATAAATTTAAAAATAATTGAGTAGCCTCCAGCTTTTAAAGGCAGACCCACTTATGAACAATGAGAAACCCTCCTGTATCACTAAATTTGCAGTGACCAAAAACTACATGAATCTATTAGATATTTTACATTCGGAAATGCAATTTGGGTATGAAATAAAATCCTGATTTCGTGGATCAAGACTGTGAATTTATATGTGTATCTAAGAAGAACTTAAGTGTGCAATATGCTTTAAGTATCATACCTCGTGAGAACTGTTGGTTCCCACTTTACGCCCCCCACCACATGAGGACATATACTTTCCAGGTGGTGTGACTTTCCCTTGGTGGGGCTCCAGGTGGGATTCTGCCAATTTCTCTACTCTCCTACTGAGTGCCTGTTAGACCTGTCACACTTAGGTTGGCCTTCCCCCAACCTTTTTGCCTGCTTAACTCCAATTGGTCTGCTGAAATTCACCTTTGTTGGCCTTGGGACAGTGTCCAATTTACCACTGATGACCAGTGCTAAAGTGCTTGTGCTCACTTCCTTGCTCACATCTGATTGGTATATTTAATTTACTAATAAGACCCTTGTAGAGTGGTATACCATATACTCAGGCCTGTAAATTAAATGCTACTAGTGGGTCTGCAGCACATATTTTGCCACCCACTTAAGTAGCCTCTTAAATCATGTCCCAGATTAGACAATGCAGCATGAATGCCGTTTTAAACTGCCATTTCAACTTGTCAGTATAACCCCGTCTTTAGATCGAGCATACAGTGCTTGCGCTGAAGGAGCATCTGTTGTATGTACTTTGTGGGCTCTGTAGTATTGCCGCAGGACTTGTCTTCCACTTTTTTTGCTTTCTGCTTAGGGACTATTTTTTTTCACAGCATCCCTCCCAGGCTCTTCTTTAGGTGCGCGATCAGCTTTGTGCTGTCTTTTAGTGCATCTTAGCACCCTCCTACCCTGTTGTGGCTGTCATCCTTCGAGCACCCCTTCTGTTTGTTCTATCCCCTCTCGGCCTCTCTCTTACCCTGCTTTCATGCCCTTCCAGTCCCTGCAAATCGTTGCTACTTTGGCGCTGCTGCCAGCGTTCTTTTAAATTGCATAATTTTGTTTCTATGACCCTTCCTTGTTATTTTGGCTTTGTTCCATGGACTTTTACAGAACAAGAAAAACAATTCATTCAGGTGTGTCACATGGCCCATAAATAGATGCAGTTTGACCGTAAATCAAGCTTATGCTACAATGAAGCAGACATAACAAAACAGAGGAGTGGTCTGAATCACAGCCTCCGTCTCAGAGTAGTGGGTGCGATGCTGTAGGGTCTCCTGGAGGTGCTGCAGGGGCGTGAGAGGCTCGTAGGAAAGAGCAAGCTAACAGAGCGACTGCAATGTCTTCTGTTCAATAAATGAGAAGCAGGATTTAAAGGGTTTCACTTGCGCATGACTTACCATTTTTAAACAGGAGAGTGTGAACGAACTCAAAAGACATGGCAGACGGATTTATGCTGTGTACATTTATTCAGAAATACACAGACTCCTCCCAGAATCCTGACTTCTATTTTATAATATGGATATTTGAATTTCCCGAATCGTTGGGATCCTCAGGTTGCTATGTTGTGTGGCTTGTGATATGCACACTTTCCCACAAATAAGCATAGCCCATCCACGGCTATGAGACTCATTTACCTTTCCTAGAAAATTGGTATTCAGAAGCAAACTCATGTTTACAAATGTGGGATTAAAATTAGTCCTCCATTTAATAAGTGCTAACTTTTGATTGGGACCAGGTAAGCATTTCATGTTTGGTATCTATTAAATTATAATGAAAAATCCTCTTTAATGGTAAAATCGAATTTTTAATTGCAACTTTGAAAATGCCACAAGTTGGCTTTTTCCAGCCCTTGGCCTTCTGATGCCTGCAGCTTGTCTTAGGTCACATCACTGTGTGTAGCAGACAGGCTTCGTAACTTCCTCACAGACAGTCACAAAATAGAGGGATTAGTTGTGCCTAAATGGGCCATCGGCTGGCAGGATGGGGGGTGGGCAGAGCTTGGCATGCCCCCTTGCAACTGAATAGCTTCTGCTCTGCCTACACAAAAAGTTGTTGTCACTGCCACATTGTCTCTGCAGCCAGCTTCGAGCCAGGGGAAGGGAGTCAGGAAATTGTACATCCTTCTAGTTATTGCCTGCGTAATTTGCATCTAGCGGTGGTCAGGAAATTCCATGTGTTTCAAAGAAAAAACCTCTAGAAACTTCTCCCAAATTTCAAAGGAGGCACCATGTATAAAATAGGGCCTTCTGGCCCACTCTTCACTCCACTTTCTGGACCTACGTAAAGGCTCTCAGAGGACTGCCCGCTGCTGTGGCCTCCTGTAGTCTCCACAAGACTACTTTGCTATGCCAGGGAGGACCGTTTTGCCATCTGGAGCATGTTTGAACCCTCAGAGGCCAGCTCTGCTATTTGAGCCCTGCATCTTCACCTGAAACCAGGACTACCAGAGTGGTTCAAAGGGCTAGTTTGCTGGCCTCCTGTTCAGAGCCACAGGGACAGAAAAGGCACCCACCATCTTGAACCCAGCGTGAGTGAGTCCTGAACCCCCAAAAGGCGTCCCACCAGTCCTGGTCCCTTGGTTGTGGTGCTAAAGGTGCCCAGATAGCCAAAATCCAAACTTGGGACTTAGCAAATTTCTGACATCCAAGGGAAGACTGGGGCCAACCTGCTAGTCGATCCACCGGAGGTGCATTGCCATTTTGCCTGACTTCGAAGCTGCCCCTCTACATTCTTCTCCACAGTAGCAAAACCTGTTCAGTGGATCTTCAGCAAAGGGGTATCCGACCTCCTAGAACTGTTTTCAGTTACAGCCTCCTGTCCCATCCCACTGGAGATTTTTGACTTCCAAAAACGTGTCTAAGTCTAAACGTAGAAATCTTCACTGCGACTTCACCCAGCGACTCCTCGATGACAATGCTCCCTGCTTGCACACCACCAGCCTTGCCTGCTGAACTTTACCTTATCAGAACATTTTTCTTGTATCTGACCTGCTCTCCTTAATGGTCAGCCATATTTTTTTTTTTACCTTAACCCGGTCTTGTGTGACTAAATGTCTGCTGTTGGTGCTTTAATCTTTTAGACATTACTTTTTACCAAAACATTAAAAAGTTTGTACCTTCGGTTTGACTGGTGCTCAAAACAATTATTAAAATGTACTCTATGTTTCTAAAATTCGTGTGGAATTTCTAATGTGTTGTCTTTTTATGGCGAACAGCCATCACATCACGGCATTGAATGCCGTTACGTTGCATGCATTACAACACAAGCGACGTTATGATACGTACACAATACGACATGTCCGATTACATCACATGCGCTTTTAAAATGCATGCACTTTTAAAACGCATGTGATGTAATGGACGGGCTCCGGTATGGACGTGCACCGGGATAGAGACCAGGAAGAGACAACGCTGGAACCGGAACCACGAGGAGAGAGAGGTAAGTGTCAGGTGGTCGTAGTGTGTGATAGTGTTTTAGGCTTTATTGTTTTGGGCTTAGGGTTGAGGGTAGTATCCGGGGGTCATAGTGTATGGTAGTGTTTTTGGCTTTAGGGTTTAGGGCTTTGTTTTGAGGGTAGTGTCAGGGGGGCATAGTGTAGGGTACTGTTTTAGGGTTTAGGGCTTAGGGCTTAGGGCTTAGGGCTTGGGGTTTAGTGTTGTGTCAGGGGGTCATAGTGTAGGGTAGTGATTAATGGTTTGGGATTTAGACTTTAGGGTAGTGTATTGTTTTGTACTGTAGGGTACTGTAGTGGACTGTGTGTTATGTAGGGTAGTTTATTACTGTTGGGGGTTATTTTGAGAGAAAAAATTGCAATGTAAAAGCATGCGGGGAGTTTGTGTGCGTTTTAAAGGGATTTTGTATGCATTTCAAAGGAAATGAGAAGTAATGGTTTGCGTTCCAAAAACTTGCGTTGTGACGGTACATGCGAACTAAAAACTGCGATGTAAAGGCATGCGTTGTTTTAGTTTGCGATGTATCGTCATACATCCGTTTTTATTTTATTACTGTTTGTGTGCTGCATAAATATTTTACACATTGCCTCTAAGTTAAGGCTGAGCGCTTTTTGTGCCAACCTACCCAGGGTTAAGCAAAGGTTAATTTAATAACATTTTGTGGTTCACCCTGCCAGGGATTGTGGCTTTTGTTTGACCAGGCCTAAAACCCAGCCAACCAACAACCCTAAATTTCTCACAGCGGCTGTTACCTCTTGTCCCACAATGAGTGATATTACCTCTTGTCCTTCCCTACCGTCCCTAGAGGGTGGCCCATTGCTTCCACCTCTCCCATTCCTCCACTGTGCAAGGCAAAAGGGTTTTCACTATACAAAGACCAGTTCAATTGCCTCTCTGACTCCCTATTTTGAGAGACTGCAGCCTATTGTATGGTATGTCAGCTGAGAGCCATTCTAAGCTTTGATCACAAAGCCACTTTGACCTTAGGTCTGCTGAGAATGATTAGTTTGAGCTCATAATACGCAGCTGAGCTAATGTATTTTATTAGCGCAGTCATGCGTCACGAAGATAACTGATACGAAGGAGAGCTCGATGGGGATAAACTCTTAGCAATAGATTTTGTTTATTAAATATTTAAACCTACCAACGACTTTTAAAAGTGAGAACCTTTTATTGGTTGAGATTCACTTGTTACCATTGTTTTTCATTGCCAACAATTCCCGTGATACAGACGTGTGTTGCAATTATTGTAGGTATGGTCGTATGCAGGAAGATGCCACATGTGACGCCGAGGAGATGAACGTCAACGACCTGGACGCCCCAATACGCAAGCCACCTCCGACTGACTTTGGTTTCGGTTTGTTCTGAGGCCACAAAGTCAGTAATTGATCACGGTTGTATGTTTAATCCAAGCCTTTCCCCTTGTTAGCTTATACGGACTTTGACGAGCAGTAGAATCTTCACTTTTTAAACATATTGATCAGCATTCGAATACATCATTAGGGAAAGAAATATGGATTATTTGTTTTTCTTGATTTTGATCTTGATTTTGCCTTATGGTTGTTAATATTTGTAATTAATGACACTTTACAAATAACCATAAAATGTACATCGGGAATGGGAGAAATATTTTCCAATCAATAGGTCAACGTCTTTGATGTTAAGCTGCAAATCATTTCGTTTTTATGAAAAAGCGTGTTGCTGACATCTAGTGGGCATATAGTGTATCACATTAGTTCGGTACCTTTTGGGATTGAGGGTTAAGCACAATATGGGTACATTCATAAACGGGGTGGCAGGGGAGAGCCCACCTCAGAAGACGTCTGACAGCCAGGAACATTAAACATGGTCCAGACGTTTACTGAAGAGACGGAAGTGACGTTTGATGAATTTCGCCGCATTTGGCTGTGGGGGGAGTCAAAGATTCTCTGCGTGTAGCACGAGAAGGCCTGTCCTCTTGTCTTCCGCCTTCCAGATGATGCATCCGAAAGTGATGCAGGCGAGTAGAGGGAGCTGATAGGGTTCTTTGTGGGTGGGGGAGAACGTTTGAAACTTTCTTTTATTCATTTCAGCATGTAGGCAGTGGCGTGAAAGACACTTTTCAAGGCGATCCGACGGGACTCTGGTATGCCAGTGAGCAGGGCAGTGCAGACGTCGGGGACCAAGACCAACGCAGGGACAGATGTTCTCGAGACTTATCTAGAAAAAAAGCCAATTGTATCATCGGATTATAAAAACAAGGTGACTCATTTACAAAGATATGTTGTAGGGTAGAGCGGCAAGGAATGCACAGTATTGATTAAATACAGCACATTCCAGGCCTTTCTGCCAGCGCAGGTGCACAAATGTGTGCCTAGCATCAATTCATGCACCCTTGCACCATGGTGCAAGGCTGTCTGCATTGTTGGCATGATTGTGTTTGTGCAGGAAGGGGCACCATCCTACACAGAAATAATTGATATTCCTTCCCTGGGAAGGCGCGCGATTTTGACGCATTCCCAGATTTACACTGTGTTGTAAATCTGGGAATGTGTCAAATACTATGGGCGTTGAGTGAGAACACCCACTACAACGACCATGGCACGACTCCACGATGCAGTGTGAGGCAACACAGCACCTTGGGCTGCGTTGCCTTACACCATGTCTACGAGGCCATGAAAAGCCACACTAGGTGGCTTTTTGTGGCCTCGCAGATATTACTCTGCACTCTGTGCCACAGGAACATCAAAAAAGTGACCTTCCAAAAGTGCACAGGGATTGCAAATTAGTCCCAAGATGTACACCAGACCCTCCCCAGGCTAATTTCCATAAAATAAGCTGATTCAGACATGTCTGTATACTGCTCTGTTCTTGTTACTTCGAGCTACGGACATGTTGGGAGAGAGAAAAATGGTTGAAAAAAGTTATTTGGCGAAGTTAGACAAAATGATGTACTAACAATGGCCCATGTTGTGCTTTATTAAAGAGAAACCGCAGCACCCAGAAGGCAAAATATCACACTATTGATCTCCAAAGCAATAAATCAACCTATAGCTAAGAGTTTCCCACCAAAACTGTCAAGAGGACTTGTTTCCATTATCCATCTGCCCAGGAAGGGACATCACTGGATTTCCTACCATCCATCTGCACAGGAAGTGATATCGACACAGGATCGAATGACATATTATGTGTTATACTCCAGTTCCCTTTAAAGATTTCCGTTGCACTTTTAAATGTATATTCTAGACTGACGGTCCTGGGAAAAGAGTCTGTTACATTGGAAGAATTAACTACGTTTTTAGGTAGCATTGTTGAAAATCATATGGTGATCTTGGGAGAGGACTTCAATTGTCAGTTCGAGCCACTAGAGGGAATGCTTCTGGATAGCCTATATGACGAGGATCATTTTTGGGCAATCCCGGAGACTAGATGTCTACCAGTTAAAAAATGGTCACCTCTGGTGATTCAGATGAACTGCCTTGTTTTGAATCACTCCCTTAGAGCTTGTAATGGTAGAACCTTGTCTGAAACATCAAGTAGTTATACCTTCCACAGAAATGACTGCGGCTCTCTGTTAGACTACATTTTAATTGACTCCAAATCCTGGGATAGGTTAATTGATTTCAGGGTGGTTCCACGGATAGATAGCGACCATCATGCGCTAGTACTAGAACTAAAGGAGTTTAATCCTGGTAACGTCCCTAGTTCAGATAACTCAATTGATGCCAGATTGACACTTTCCAATTGTAGGCAAAGAGTGCGATGGACCGATTTCAGTCAATCGCAAGATAAATGAAGCACTTTATATGAAGCCCTGGTCCCGGTACTCCTGACGGCATCCAACTTAACAACCCACAAAGGAGCAGGTATAGATCTTGACTTGGTCAGAACAAACCATGCTAGATTAGGAGAAGTCACATTGGACTTCTTCTACCCCCCCAAAAAAATCAGCCTAGCAGGATGCCCCCCCACCCTTGGTATAATGATCAATGCCGCAAAGCCAAAAGATCGCTGGTAGCGTCCGTCAAGGCTAATTATCGCCTGCAAATGAAATCTGCCAGGACGGCATATAAAGCGGCTATTTCTGAAGCTAAAAAATGGTGGGAAAAGGATAAGTGGGATGCTCTGAGAAGTGCTTTGGGGGCCAGGGACATGAGGACCTTTTGGAAAGTTGTCAATACTGGTAGTACTGGTGCTAAATCACTGGTAGACCCAAATTTGGATGAAGAAGTCTGGCGGGAAAATTTTGAATCTCTCTATTCCAAGGAAGAAACATTGATTGATGGCATATCTGAGGGATGCCCCATGGGGAGTGACCATTCCTCCAAATTGAGGGAAACTAAAGAACCCTATGACGATAGCTCTAGTATGAGTATAAGTCTAAATGAAATCAAGGGAGCTTTAGCTAAATTTGCCCTAGGAAAAGCAACCGGCCTGGACAAAATCCCTGGGGATCTTTTTCGTAGTGAACCAATGGTCTGGGCTCCATATCTTTGGGTGCTATTTAACACCATACTCCATGGCATGAAGCTTCCCCCCAGTTGGGTTGGAGCGGAAATAATCCCCATCTATGAAAAAGGCTCACCGCTTTTACCAACCAATTAAAGGCCAAGTAGCCTGATAGACATCACGCAAAAAATCTTTGCGCGCGTATTGTTGTTTAGATTACAAATCTGGATGGAGGAACGGGAGATATTATCCCCTTTACAGGCAGGGTTTAGGGAAAAACTGTCCACTTTGGACCAAATACCCAGGCTTCAATTGCTACATTGGAAGACCGTGTGTTTAGAGGGTGGCAGCCTCTATTTAATATTTGTAGACTTGAGGTCAGCCTTTGATTTGGTCCCAAGGGAAAAACTTTGAACAGTCCTCCATGAGATGGGGATTCCAACATATCTTACCCATCTCATTAAGCGGCTGCACGAGGATAACTTTGCCCAAATCAGGTTTGGCAAGGATGGAAAGTTAACTGCACCCATCCCGATCAAACGCGGTATTCGCCAGGGCTGTGTGCTTGCCCACACTCTCTTCAGTCTTTACCTCAATGGCTTGATAGATTATTTATTAGTCGAAAAAGACCGCGATGCACCCAAGTTCGCCTCCTGGAAAATCCCAGCAATGATGTTTGGCGATGAATCTTTTACTAATATCCAAATCACCTATGGGGATCCAGAGGGTACTCAATAAATTTGAAGCATTCTGTAGTGAAAGAGGATTAGAAATCAATCTACAGAAAACCAAATTTATGGCGTTTAACAGTCCTAAAAGTACAAGAGCACACCCATCCTTAAATGGTAAACCCCTTGAAAGAGTTTCCTCTTTTGACTATCTCGGCATTACAATCACAGAAACTATGGATTGGGGGGCACAAATCAAAAAAATATTCATTGAAATTAGCACACTCATCGGGTGGCATTATGAAGGTCTTTTGTAAGTCTAGCCAGAAAACAGTGAGCCCAGCCATTTAAATATATAAGGCCAAGGCACGGGGAGGGGCGTTATACGGTGCAGAACTCTGGGGCTACACAAGACCAGAGAACCTAACGCAGGTAGAGAACAACTTCCTGAGACAGTTGTTAAAGCTCCCACGGAGCACACCGTTAATTCCGCTCCGATTAGACCTGGGCCTTATGGCAATTGCTGATGTAACCAATTTTAAACCCTTATTGTACTGGCATTGCCTGTGGGTCACTCCAAAACTCTTATCATATAAGGAGGAAATAGGAAAAGTAATGAACCTAAGGGGGGCTGCCAAACTCCTGTGGCTCGCGTACATAAAGCATATGCTGGTCAGCATGGGGCTGGGGGAACTTTGGGCCGATCCGGAGTCTGCCTGCTCCTCACTCCCCAGGAAATCATTAAAGGCCCATTACGAAGAGTACAAAATGGCACAGCTTCATAGTTGCCCCCGAGTAGGCAAGGTAACCTCAGCCTTTTTAGATATCAAAGATAGGTTTAGCTATGAGCCTGCTCTAGATGACATCAAGCCGGCAGTTGCTAGAAAGCTTTACCTCCAGTTTAGGCATGGGGTTCTGCCTCTCCGTTGTTTTGCATACAACTGGGGGGGGGGGGGTTGCAAGTTTTGAGGTGCCCGGCATGCGATTGTCCAGAAGAGTCAGTACTTCACGTGTTTTTTAGCTGCCCTGGCTACTACAAGGCAAGAAAACGATGGCTGGTCCAAATCTGTAGGAACCTTGGTACTAGCCGTTGCTCTGAGGCTTTCACGATACTGAAAAATGATTGCAGTATCCCGATTGTTTACTCAGTGGCAGGTTTCCTATTTTCCATGTGGTGTACACATAAGATATTCATAAAAACACACCTAAAATAGAGCCAGGATGTGTTTTTCTCGTCAGTCTTAAAATTAGGCCCTGTTTTTAATATGATTAGATTATATTGAGCATGTTTATTGACCCATTAATCATGCTATAGGGAAATTGTCATTTATTAATCTACTCCTGCAATTATTGCAGAAGAGAAAAAATTATGTGCAGAAGTAGCCAGCTTGTAGGGGGCTCTTAGTGCTAGGACCTATCATCTGTAGTAAAGAATATTGGTCATCTTTTTTTAGAAATCCTTTTTAAGTAAATTATTTATTTATTTGCATTATGCACTTTCCAAAGGTGAATCCTCGTTCCTTGCCTTGAATAACCCTCTGTGATCCTCGCTCCTTTTTGTCCTCCCTTTGCGAATCTATAAGAATTGTAGGCATTTTTTAACTGAGTATGGAATTCATTCACTCCACATGTATGCCTATAGTGTTCATAATTGATTTTCTTGTTTTTTTTTTTATCATATGTAATTGATTTTTGATGTATCTTTATATGTATCAATGTGTATTGTATCTGTACTTTTGAGGTCATATTGACCGAAATAAAGTTTTTTGAATTGAATTGATATCACTGGTTTCCTGCCAAAACTGTCTTTAAAATAAAGATAATCATTTCTATCATCCATCTGCACTGGAAATTACATCACTAGATGTTTTCAGAGGATAAATAATATTTAGAGAGCTTGTTAGACCTGGCATCATTGGCATGAGTCTCTCCTCCATTTTTTTCTGTTTGCCTCCTCTGTTTACGATGTTTTTGCTGGATTATTGCTTTGGGCACTGTGCCACTGCTGATCAGTGCCACAGTGCAAGTGCTCCCTATGTTAAATTGTTACATTGATTGGTGTTACCATGATTGGCTTGGTTGACTTACTGTTCAGACCCTAGTCTAGTGCACTGCGTGTGCCAAGGGCGTGTAAGTTAACTGCTGCTGGTGGGCTTGCAGCACTGGTTGTGCCACCCACAGAAGCAGCGTGTAAAATGTGTCTCAGCCTGCCACCGCAGCGCCTGCGTGCAGTCCCTGACTGCCATGTCGACTTGGCAAGGAAACCTACTTGCCAGTCTCTGAACCTTCACTTTGCCACACTTCAGACACCTCTATGGTAGGCCCTAGGGCAGGGTGCATTGTTGGTAAAAGGTAGGTCATGCCCTGATGTGTGTGGCATGACCTAATAGTGAATTACAGCCATTTTCGTTTTTCACTATTGAAGGGCTACCTGCCTCCAATAGGCCAGACTGGGCAGACTGATTATTAACTCCATTATAATCTATCTGACTCAGGGAGCATGGTAGCAAGTCGAGTTTAGTATCCCTGAACTCAGAATTTAATAACACACCCTTTAGGATGGGTGGTTTTTAAATTCTATGTTTGAAAATAGCACTTTTAGAAAGTGGCTATTTTCTTGTCCAACTATCTACCGGTCTCTGCTGGTTTGGTGTGTGTGTCAGGGGCTGGGTGGCTCCAGAGGTCTGAATGAGTCAGTGTGGGGTGAATGGGGCGTTTACACATAGAGTGAGGGAAGAGTAGCCTGCCCTGCCTGACACAATACTGGCTCCACCTCCTGCTGGGCGACTGATAGCCCTGCTCCTGCCAGTGACAATACTGGCTCCGCCTCCTGCTGGGCGGCTGAGGACTCTGCCCTGCTCAGTGAATAGGCCAGGTGCCTCTGCCTGGCAACACCCACAACAAACCTGAGATGGTGGGAATCTCCCTGCTTGGACAAAGGGAACAAAGGGAAAAAGGGGTATAAGAGAAGGACCCCTGAACCAAGAACTCAGATCACTTCTGACAAGGAAACCTGTACCAAGGACAAGAAGCCTGCTGATCTAAGGACTTGCCTCCCCTTTCTGCCAGAGTGCTGTTTTGCTGTGGAGGAACCTGAAAGCTGCTTCTTTATTTTTGCCAAGGAACAAGGAGAGAGGAACTTGGTGTGTACTCTCTGAACACTTGCTAGGAAATCTCCAAGGGCTGGTAGAGTGCCAGTCTCCTGCTGAAGTCACAGGGCCAAAGGACTTCACCATTTGGTGAAATGCTGGAAAGTGTTGTTTCCAGTACACAAGGGAAAATCTGCAGTCTCGACTCCGCCGACGCCGCCGAATCCAGCTCGACATCGTGAGTAACGGCTCCAGTGTCCCGAGCCTTCGACGCCGGCCGCCGGGCCCGATCGACGCCAGCAGCAACGCCAGTGAGCAGTGGGTATCGGCCCCGGCCCCGGCTCCAAGTGACCCCGTCTCGACGCCGGTATCGACGCCAGTGAGGAGTGAGTATCGGCTCCACCTCCAAGCGACCCCGTCCCGACGCCGCTGCTGATCGCATCGACTCGACGCCCTTCTCGACGCCGTGAGCGCTGCTCCGGCCCGACATCCCTCGACGCCGCTGCGGATTGACCCGACTCCGAGGCACGATCGACGCCGACCTCGACGCCGACATCTCGACGCCGTGGATCATCGTTTTCTTCGTTTCTCAAGGTACTGTACTTGTGGGGTCTGTTGCAACTCCAGGCTCGACGTAGCGCTCCTCGCGGTCGACGCCGAACCTTGGGAATCTTGTAGACTCGACGTCGTGTGACTCCTGTGGGGGTTACACTGTTGCCAAAGAACTGTGCTCAGAAGAATACTTTGCTAAAGAACTATTTGCCAAGAAGAAACCTTACTTGAACTATTATTTTTCCTTCCAAAGAGTATTTATTAAGACTGTGGTATATTTTTGTCGTTATTTGGTCTTGTGCTAAACCTTATATAAAAATCCTATTTTTATAATAACTTCTGTGTCGTGTCCATCTGTAGTGTATTCACTTTATTACTGTATGTGGTCATAAATGCTTAACAAACTGCCTCTGAGATAAGCCTGTCTGCTCTGCCAAGCTACCAAGGGGGTAGCAGGGGTTATCTGAGTGTGTAATCCCCTTTCCCTGACTAGAGTTGGTTGGTCCCTATTTGTCAGAAGTGTATACCTCTGCCAACTAGAGACCGCCGGTTCTAACATTGGTGGCAGCGGTGGGATTTGAACTTTGCATTTATGACTCATGTGCAGTGATTAGTGTACGCTACATAGTGAAAGCAGACCATAACGCAGCCACAGTCTGTTTGGTAGGATATTCTATTTTTGTTCTCCGCTTTCCTGGAGCTTATTTTTTTTAAACACTGCCAGTTTTGACCATGGAGAATGCCGGAGCTACTACACCTGTGGAGATTGTTTTGGGGGAATTTGATAAGGAGAAGATAGATTCCTACACGCTAAAAGATCTAAAAGGATTTTGCAAGCAGTTTAAAGTTCCTACCGCAGGTGTCTCAAAGAAAGAGGGCTTCCTCAAAGCGCTGAAGGCCTGGTTAGAGGCCAGAAATCCCTCTATCCGGTGGGGGTACCGCAAGAGGAAGAAGAAGAGGAAGAGCCCACAGGTGGGCCAGTGTCATCTCCAGGCAGTAGTGCGTCCTCTAGGAGCCTTTCCCCCGAAGAATTCGAAGACAGGGAGAAGGAGAGGGGGTACAAGTTAGAAATGGCAAAACTTAAATTAGGAGGGCAGTTGGAATTAGAGAATGCAAGAAGCAAGAGAGAAGCTGAAATGGAGAGCAAAAGATTAGATTTTGAGAGAGAGAAATTAGCGTTTGAACGTGAGAAGATGGTGAGGGAGATGGAGCTTAAAACTAAGAGTTTAGAGTTGAATCCCTCTGGTGGCAGCACTCCATCTGTGCCTGCAGAAAGTAGGTTTTATTTTCCTAAAGATGTGATCAAAGACTACAGTAAGAATGAAGATATTAGCCAATGGTTTAAAGCATATGAGTTAGCGTTATTGGCCAACCGGGTCCCTGAGAAGGATTGGGGAACGGGGTTGTGGAGCCGCTTTACAAACGAGGGGAGAGATACCTTGTTGAGCATGCCTGAAGAGGAAAGGGCATCTTATACTCATATGAAAAATGCTTTAATGCTGAGATATGGCTTAACTCCAGAAAAGTACAGACAAACCTTTAGAGAATGTAAGAAGTTGCCTGGTACTACGTGGGTTGAATATGTGTCTTTTTTCTGCAGAACCATGGATGGTTGGATAAAGGGTAGCAAGGTTGATAGTTATGATGCTCTTTATGATTTGTTTGCTTGGGAGCACTTGTCTAATAACTGTTTTCCAGAGCTACGCCAGCACCTTGTTGATAGCAAGATATCTAACCCTAGAAAACTTGCTGAGGAGGCGGACCGCTGGGTCAGTACCAGGGTCCACAAGGGTCCAGTGGGAGACTCAGCCAAAGGTGGGCAGGGTCCCCAGCAGAAGAGTGGGGAGGACAGGGGTAAACAGAGGGAGTTTCAGAAAGGGCCCCAAAGTAGTCCCCAAGGGAACCAAGGGAAGGGTTCCCAGCCTCCCCCTGTAAAGAAGCCAGAGGCCCCGACAGGTAAACCTGTTCACAGGGGTCCCATGACCTGCTATGCCTGTAAGCAGGTGGGACACCGTTATTATGATCCCCAGTGTCCCATGAAGGATTCGAATGCACTGCCGCGTGCACCCCCTCGTCAGGTAGCGAGTGTAGCCCTGGGAGGGGATGAGATGGGTGCCCCCGGTGGGTGGGGTCCCGCAGAAATGTCCCTGGTCTCTTTAGGAGACGTGGAAATGGTCCCTCCAACCCCTCTGCCTAGTAACACTAAGAAATATAGGCAGTGGGTGACCATTAATGGCCATAGGGTGGAAGCTCTCAGAGACACCGGAGCGAGTGTGACAGCTGTCAAGTGTCACTTGGTGTCCAGAGAGCAGGTGGTCCCTCATGCATTCTACCCCGTTGTAGCTGCTGACAACTCACAGAGTCAGTGTGAGGTAGCTCAAGTTCCTTTTGAGTGGGGGGGGGGTCTCAGGTACTCTTCAGGTTGCTGTGAGGCCCGCCATGCCTGTTGATTGTCTCTTGGGCAATGATTTGGAGGACTCCCCTTGGGCTAAGGTGGAGAGGAAATCGCATCTGGAAATGTTGGGTCTGCCTGAGTGGGTGTGTGCGACCACCCGGTCCATGTCAGTCAGTAAGGGTGTTGATGGGGCCCTGGAGCCTGAAAGTATGGCCCAGGTCCCAAACCGTGAAGAGAAGGGGCAGGGGGCGCGGGAAACCGTCCCCCATCGTTCCCGCGGTCCAGGAGGGAGCAGACCCTGAGGGGGATGCCCTGGAACCGACAGGAGAACAAGTGGCCGAACTGGGAGACCTGCCCGAGCTGACCCATTGGCAGCAGGATGGTGGTCCCTCCAGGGAGGAATTTTGTGCGGAACAGAAAGTGTGCCCTTCTCTTGTGGGTATGAGGCAGCAGGCCTCAGCCCAAATGACAGGTGATCAGTCAGGATCACATTGGGTCTACTGGAAGAACGACCTCCTGTATAGCGAGCCTAAGGCTGCTGAGCCTGGGTCAGCCCGTGTGCTGGTGGTACCCCAGCGCTTCAGAGCCTTCCTACTGGGGTTGGCTCATGACGTTCTGTTAGCTGGACATCTGGGGCAGGACAAGACCTATGACAGGCTTGTCACCCATTTTTATTGGCCCCAGATGAGAAGGGATTCAGATATCCATTGTAGGACCTGTCAAACTTGCCAGGCAAGTGGGAAAAGTGGGCGGAAGCAGAAGGCTCCCCTCCAACCTTTTCCCGTCGTCAGTACCCCCTTTGAGCGAGTGGGAATTGACATTGTGGGGCCACTGGACCCCAAGACAGCCATGGGCAACAGGTTTATCCTGGTCTTGGTGGACCATGCCACCCGGTACCCGGAAGCCATCCCTCTCCGCACAGTGACGGCCCCCGTGGTGGGACGGGCACTGATGGGTGTTTTCTCCCGCATGGGGTTCCCCAGAGAGGTGGTGTCAGACCGGGGCACCAACTTCATTTCGAATTATATGAAGTCTCTGTGGAAGGAGTGTGGGGTAACCTACAAGTTTACCACTCCTTACCACCCTCAAGGGAATGGGCTGGTTGAGAGATTCAACCGGACCCTAAAAGGCATGATCATGGGTCTTGAAGAACCAATGAGGCGTAAATGGGACGTCCTCTTGCCATGCCTGCTGTTTGCTTACCGTGAGGTGCCACAAAAGTCTCTAGGGTTCAGCCCCTTTGAGCTTTTGTATGGTCACCCGGTAAGAGGACCTTTGAGTCTGGTCAAAGAAGGCTGGGAGCAATCTCCCAGGAAACCTCCCCAGGATGTATATAGTTACATGCTGGCCTTTAGGAACCAGACTCGGCGCTTCAGAGATCTTGCTCAGGCAA
The DNA here is from genome assembly GCF_964204655.1 of Triturus cristatus. Classification (NCBI taxonomy): domain Eukaryota; kingdom Metazoa; phylum Chordata; class Amphibia; order Caudata; family Salamandridae; genus Triturus; species Triturus cristatus. The sequence continues at coordinate 736,601,026 of NC_140585.1, forward strand.
ATCTGGAGGCCAGCCAGGAAGAGATGAAGCGGTGGTACGATCAGAATGCCACTCTGGTTGAGCTTCAACCTGGTCAGAAAGTTTGGGTCATGGCCCCTGTGGAACCTTGTGCGCTCAAGGACAGGTGGACCGGACCATTTGAGGTTGTGGAGAAAAAGAGCGATGTCACCTACTTGGTGGACTTGAAGTCTCCCAGGAACCCCTTAAGGGTCCTGCATGTCAACCGGTTAAAGCCCCACTTAGAAAGGTCCGAAGTGGGCATGCTCCTTGCCACAGATGCTGGGATGGAGGAGGAGAGTGAGCCTCTTCCTGACCTCCTGTGTGCAAAAGAAAAAGATGGGTCAGTGGATGGTGTTGTCCTCTCTGACACACTGACCCCTGAGCAGCAGCAAGATTGTCGCCATCTGTTGGTACAATTCCCTGATCTGTTCTCCTTAATCCCTGGTGTCACTCAGTGGTGTGTCCAATATGTGGACACTGGGGACAGCACTCCTGTGAGGCACAAGGCCTACAGGGTGACTGAAAAGGTCAGAGCATATATCAAGGAGGAGGTCTCCAAGATGTTTGCCTTAGGGGTGGTTGAGTCCTCTAGCAGTCCTTGGGCCAGCCCAGTGGTCTTGGTCCCAAAGGCTGCAGCGCCTGGTGCTTCACCAGAACTTCGGTTCTGTGTGGATTACCGAGGACTCAATTCGGTCACCAAGACTGACGCGCACCCCATCCCCAGAGCTGATGAGCTCATCGATCGGTTGGGGGCTGCCCGGTACCTTAGTACGTTTGATCTAACGTCTGGGTACTGGCAGATCGCCTTGACTGATGGGGCAAAAGAGAGGTCTGCATTCTCCACGCCAGATGGGCACTACCAGTTCCGTGTGATGCCCTTTGGGATGAAGAATGCCCCTGCCACATTCCAGAGGTTGGTTAACCAGGTATTGGCCGGGCTGGAAGATTTCAGCGCCGCCTACCTGGACGATATAGCAGTGTTCAGCGCCAGCTGGGAGGAACACTTGCGCCACCTCCAGGAAGTGTTGTTGGCCCTGCGCAGAGCAGGCCTCACAATCAAGGCTAGTAAGTGCCAGATTGGGCAGGGTTCAGTGGTGTACTTGGGGCAACAAGTAGGGAGTGGCAAGGTGGCCCCCCTGCAACCCAAGATAGATACCATCCTGGCTTGGGAACCGCCCAAAACCCAGACTCAGGTGAGAGCCTTCTTGGGTCTCACGGGTTACTACAGGAGGTTTGTCAAGGGGTATGGCAACATTGTGCACCCCTTGACCTCGCTGACTTCCAGGAAGCAGCCGAGACTTGTGATCTGGACTGACGCCTGTCAGAACGCCTTTGACACCCTGAAAACTGCAATGTGTACAGCACCGGTCCTCCAGGCACCCGACTTTTCAAAAAAATTATTGTCCAGACAGACGCTTCAGAGCATGGTGTGGGGGCTGTTCTAGCACAGATGAATGAGGAGGGCCGAGACTTACCTGTAGCCTTCATCAGCCGGAGGTTACTTCCCAGGGAACAAAGGTGGAGTGCGATAGAGCGTGAGGCATTTGCTGTGGTCTGGGCGCTGAAGAAGCTAAGACCCTACCTGTTTGGGACTCACTTCCGGGTTCAGACAGACCACAGGCCCCTCAGATGGTTAATGCAGATGAGGGGTGAGAACCCAAAGCTGTTGAGGTGGTCCATTTCCCTACAGGGGATGGACTTTACGGTGGAACACCGCCCTGGTACAGATCACGCCAATGCTGATGGTCTGTCCAGATTTTTCCGCCTTAGTGATGAGAACTCCCTGGGTGAAGGGTAGTTCTCCCCACATTTCAGCTGGAGGGGACACGTGTTAGACCTGGCATCATTGGCATGAGTCTCTCCTCCATTTTTTTCTGTTTGCCTCCTCTGTTTACGATGTTTTTGCTGGATTATTGCTTTGGGCACTGTGCCACTGCTGATCAGTGCCACAGTGCAAGTGCTCCCTATGTTAAATTGTTACATTGATTGGTGTTACCATGATTGGCTTGGTTGACTTACTGTTCAGACCCTAGTCTAGTGCACTGCGTGTGCCAAGGGCATGTAAGTTAACTGCTGCTGGTGGGCTTGCAGCACTGGTTGTGCCACCCACAGAAGCAGCGTGTAAAATGTGTCTCAGGCCTGCCACCGCAGCGCCTGCGTGCAGTCCCTGACTGCCATGTCGACTTGGCAAGGAAACCTACTTGCCAGTCTCTGAACCTTCACTTTGCCACACTTCAGACACCTCTATGGTAGGCCCTAGGGCAGGGTGCATTGTTGGTAAAAGGTAGGTCATGCCCTGATGTGTGTGGCATGACCTAATAGTGAATTACAGCCATTTTCGTTTTTCACTATTGAAGGGCTACCTGCCTCCAATAGGCCAGACTGGGCAGACTGATTATTAACTCCATTATAATCTATCTGACTCAGGGAGCATGGTAGCAAGTCGAGTTTAGTATCCCTGAACTCAGAATTTAATAACACACCCTTTAGGATGGGTGGTTTATAAATTCTATGTTTGAAAATAGCACTTTTAGAAAGTGGCTATTTTCTTGTCCAACTATCTACCGGTCTCTGCTGGTTTGGTGTGTGTGTCAGGGGCTGGGTGGCTCCAGAGGTCTGAATGAGTCAGTGTGGGGTGAATGGGGCGTTTACACATAGAGTGAGGGAAGAGTAGCCTGCCCTGCCTGACACAATACTGGCTCCACCTCCTGCTGGGCGACTGATAGCCCTGCTCCTGCCAGTGACAATACTGGCTCCGCCTCCTGCTGGGCGGCTGAGGACTCTGCCCTGCTCAGTGAATAGGCCAGGTGCCTCTGCCTGGCAACACCCACAACAAACCTGAGATGGTGGGAATCTCCCTGCTTGGACAAAGGGAACAAAGGGAAAAAGGGGTATAAGAGAAGGACCCCTGAACCAAGAACCCAGATCACTTCTGACAAGGAAACCTGTACCAAGGACAAGAAGCCTGCTGATCTAAGGACTTGCCTCCCCTTTCTGCCAGAGTGCTATTTTGCTGTGGAGGAACCTGAAAGCTGCTTCTTTATTTTTGCCAAGGAACAAGGAGAGAGGAACTTGGTGTGTACTCTCTGAACACTTGCTAGGAAATCTCCAAGGGCTGGAAGAGTGCCAGTCTCCTGCTGAAGTCACAGGGCCAAAGGACTTCACCATTTGCTGAAATGCTGGAAAGTGTTGTTTCCAGTACACAAGGGAAAATCTGCAGTCTCGACGCCGCCGACGCCGCCGAATCCAGCTCGACATCGTGAGTAACGGCTCCAGTGTCCCGAGCCTTCGACGCCGGCCGCCGGGCCCGATCGACGCCAGCAGCAACGCCAGTGAGCAGTGGGTATCGGCCCCGGCTCCAAGTGACCCCGTCTCGACGCCGGTATCGACGCCACTGAGGAGTGAGTATCGGCTCCACCTCCAAGCGACCCCGTCCCGACGCCGCTGCTGATCGCATTGACTCGACGCCCTTCTCGACGCCGTGAGCGCTGCTCCGGCCCGACATCCCTCGACGCCGCTGCGGATTGACCCGACTCCGAGGCACGATCGACGCCGACCTCGACGCCGACATCTCGACGCCGTGGATCATCGTTTTCTTCGTTTCTCAAGGTACTGTACTTGTGGGGTCTGTTGCAACTCCAGGCTCGACGTAGCGCTCCTCGCGGTCGACGCCGAACCTTGGGAATCTTGTAGACTCGACGTCGTGTGACTACTGTGGGGGTTACATTGTTGCCAAAGAACTGTGCTCAGAAGAATACTTTGCTAAAGAACTATTTGCCAAGAAGAAACCTTACTTGAACTATTATTTTTCCTTCCAAAGAGTATTTATTAAGACTGTGGTATATTTTTGGTGTTATTTGGTCTTGTGCTAAACCTTATATAAAAATCCTATTTTTATAATAACTTCTGTGTCGTGTCCATCTGTAGTGTATTCACTTTATTACTGTATGTGGTCATAAATGCTTAACACACTGCCTCTGAGATAAGCCTGTGTGCTCTGCCAAGCTACCAAGGGGGTAGCAGGGTTATCTGAGTGTGTAATCCCCTTTCCCTGACTAGAGTTGGTTGGTCCCTATTTGTCAGAAGTGTATACCTCTGCCAACTAGAGACCGCCGGTTCTAACAGAGCTCAATACCCAATTCATCTCAAAATCATTCAAATGTCTGTGATAATAAACCAACAATCATCCACTGGCATCAATGATTTGATATCTATCTGTTGATGCTGATTGCATTTCCATGAAGTGATAATCCTTCCTCAATGTCTGCATATTTTGACAATAATCCATTAGAAACACATTTAAAATCCCAATGCATTTCTGGTCCTTGAGACCCATCTTTAGGGTCATACTGCAACAAACAAAATAGACACAAATCTTCACTCAACATTACCAATGGAAAACTAACAACATTTCCACCAACAATTAAACATTGTTGACCATCGTCTATCATCTATGCAAACAATTCACGTGTAATCATATAAAACCTCCACCAGTATGATGATCAGAACACAAATTCAATAGTGTGGAATAGTGAAGGGTAGGGGTGGGCGGAATTTGCGTAATCGCGTTACGCAAATCTCCGCGAAACGGTACAAAATCTCCGCGAACACGCAGAAATTCCGCGAACACGCGGAATTGCTTGTTCGCGATACTTTTTTCCTGTTCGCGATCGCTGTTTGCGTGCTCGGGGTGAAATATCTCGCAAACACGCATATTGAGAAAGCGAACAAGCAAAAAAATTCGCGAAGTCGCGGAACGTAGATTTTTGTGCAATTTCGCGTTCTCCGCGGAACGCGAAATTACCCAAATTCCGCAAATTCCGCGAACGGAACGGAATTTGCTGCCCAGGCCTAGTGAAGGGCATATATGCTCAAACAGAGCTTTGACGGAGAACAAAAGAAGCAAATAGTACCCTCACCCAAAGCAGTCAGCTTGTGAGTTACTAGTGTGCAATGTGAACACTCTAAAACTCTGGGCACCATTTAATTGCACTTAGTATGGGAAGTAAACCAAAAGTATACAACGTCGGGACTTAAATAACTCTAATCCATTTCAAGCAAATATGCCCTGGTGGAACACCCCAAACCCAATGGCAAAAGTGTGGAAATGAATACTGAAACATTACAATGATGTGTGTTATTCTGACCTGACCTCAGTGCCAACCTGTAAGTGAACATGCCTTATCTTCCTAGTTTGTGATATGGAACGCCTAACATGGGTGCCATTTTTAAGCTGGCTCTGCAAACTAACAATTCAAAGTGCACGATTCAATCCAATAAATAGCTGAATAATTAAGGAGAAACAAAACAGTTCACACAGATAAACCTATTAACGCCACATATTATAGTGAATTGCACATATACAATGAGTTCCTCATTTGAACATTCGTCAAAGTCAATAATGCAAGACAATAAACAATCCCCTCTTAATATTAAAATGCAAACTCATGAAGCGGAAACTTGGTCTCCATTGAATTAGCATAGCTCTATGCTCTTGCCGAAAACAGGTCAACCCTAATCGCTCATTATCCCATTAGGATGTACACTATCTAATGTCTTAATCCATGCTAACTCTCTTTGGAGATGTTTTTTGTTGTTGTCTATACCGGGATTACTGACAACAATTTCCAAAACTTGGAACTGCAGTTGACTAATGTTATGTCCTTTCTCTAACCAGTGTGTAGCTATGATAGATATTTTGTAGTAATTGCGTATAGTTACCTTTTTGTTCTATTATCCTGGTCTTAATTTATCTTTCTGTTTTGCTCATGCAGAGCAGACTAGATGGACATTTTAAACAGCAGATAGCATTTTTGCTATTTAAATCATCATAGTACCATAAAGGGATCTTAATTCCCTTGTGAGGAGGAGTGACTGTAGTTCCTGTAATAACGATGCTGCAGTATTTGCAATTATTACATTTCTTTGTGCCTTAATCTATATGGAAGATTTTGTTTGAAGTCAGAATTTCTTTCTTGTTCTTGGAGTGTTGGAATGCACATAGAGCTTTATCTTTGAAGAACCTCTGAAAATAAGATTCAGTTTGCAATAATTCCCATCTTTAGTTAATAATTTTCTTGGTCGCAAGAGACTTGGTAGAACATTTTGACACAAATGCCATTCTAGTCCTTGGCCAGTGCAACAGCTTAAAGCTGAAAGAAAATCTGAAAATTGTAGGTCCCACTTTTATGTCCAGTTTACATGCAGTGGGTGAGGAACTACTGTCTTCAGTTCAGGAACTGGTTGGGTGGTTCCTTTTCATGAATGTATCTTCTTTCTGCAGTGAAGATTCTGTTTTGTGAAGATTGACGGCTGTCACCAGCAGGCTGTGATAATGCTGATGCCAAAAAGGTGTACCCATAGCACAAGCATAATGAATGTATGAAGCTCTGCACCTGGCTGCCAATGTCGATCTTGGATAGGCCACTAAGGAGAAGTTAAAAGACCCAGGCCCTGCCTAGAAATGCCTCTCCCATCAACATTCTGCTGACTCTTCTCCATTCTCTTACCATCATACAAACAGAAGGAAGAACTAATCAGCACTCTCCGCACATAGAATTTATAAAGGTAACCCTTGTCTCCTTCTCTCCACATTTTAGTGTCTGTGGCTACAAACTCCAGCTCAGGAATGTAGGAAATAGTACCTTTGATGTTACTGCTGCTGATGTTGTTCTTTATGTGAGTCAACTGCAGGTGCTCCTGAGTCTTGGGAGGGTTCCTGGAACTCCCCAGGATCGTCAGCTGTCCCTTCATGAGAGCTTTAGGAACAAAAATAAAGAAGAGTTTCATTTTATTCGTGCTAAGACACGTTTTAGCTGTTTTGTTGAGTCTTGAGTGTGTGAGTGTTTTCTGGCAGCACATCTTACCTATTCTTGTTTAGGCCCCTGGCAGCCCTCTCTCTTGCTTTTTGGTTAGCCTCTGCTCAGGTCTGCCACAGCGTTAGAGGACATGTGCCCCTCCCCCTTCCCGGGCAGGCATTTCCAGTCGGGTGGGCAGGCAAAGCTCTGGTCTTTCCGACCCCTCTGCCTACTTAAGGTCATAGTAGAGCGGGCGTGCCGAAGGCGTGCATTAGGCAAGCCCGTCTGCGCCCGTCCATGCCTGGACGCCAGACATGCTGCAGGTTTGGCCGCCCAACAGCTGCTATATTCACAGAGCACTCTCATTGACATCGGGAAGGGTCACTATCGCTGTACTCATCAATTTTACACCATTTTGGTAGGTCCTTTTGTATGTAAAACCTGTGGGTTTAATTCTTTGGCTACCACCTGTCCCACGCGTATTCCCTCACCGGCTATTAAAATTCTGAGCCTGAATTGCCGCTCATTGGTCAAGCACTTTGCTGAAGTGTTTGACCTAATTCAGGATGAGGCCCCTGACATTCTTTTCCTAACCGAGACTTGGCTCTATGCTAATACCGAGGCAGTGCCCAACCTAGCACTTTCTTTGGGATATGCCATCAGAACTCTCAATTGAGAAGGTAGGGGTGGGGGTATTGTGGTTGTCTTTAGAATGGGATTTACCTATACTCTGACCAAAGAAAATATTACATATTCTGAATGTGCCCTCTTCAAAATTGGTGTCAACGCCAATTTTACCCTTTTGGGCCTTTTGATCTATCACCCCCCAGGGCTGTCAAAAGGTTTTATGGAAGCCCTGGTTATTAAACTGGGACTGCTGGCTACTAGGTCTGCCAACTTCAATATTGTAGGGGACCTCAATCTCCATTTGGAAGCTAACCAGGATAGGGAGATTAGTAATTTTTTAGTGGACCTTGCTTCATTCCAACTGAGACAATATGTCCCCAACAGCATACATTCTGCTGGCTACTTGTTAGACCCTTTTTTCTCGAATATATTGACTTTCACAGCCAGCCATCCCCTCCCTATGAGCTGGATGGATCACTATCTGGTGTCAATGACACTACGGGGTATGGGCCCTCCCTTAGAGGCTCCTCGGAGACTTATATTGAAACGCCCTTGGCATAAGTTAGATGTGGATCGCTTCCGCTGCCTCCTTCTTACCCAAAGACCCAGTCTCCCTAATAACCCAGACAGGGCTAACAGTATCCTTTTAGACTGGCTCTCGCACACACTCGACACTCTGATCCCGGCTAAGCTGACTAACAGCTGCAGAACTCAATCCTGCCCGTGGTTCAATGACAAACTAACCCAGGCTAGGAGGGCATGTAAAGCCCTGGAAAGGGCTTGGAGAAGACAGTACGATCCTATTCTGAAACTCCAATATCGAGCATGCATCAAACAATATCACAAGTCCATCTTGAAGGTTAGAGCAAATTTTTTTTCGGAGTAAATTAAAAACAGCAGCAATACCACTAAATGTATATTCTCCCTTCTCAAGAATCTTAAAACTTCTGGGCAACCAACTTCATCCCCTCTCACTTCCAACGAGCAATGTGAGACCCTCGCTGCCTTTTTTGATCAAGAAGGTGGACGATATCTATAAAACTTTTTCCCACATAGTGCCCTGTATAGGTCGGCCTTATCCTTTGGGAGCTACCGGTCCTTCACTTTCTGTTTGCGGTACTTCCCCAGGAAGTCATGCGGTCTATCTGCAGCAAACTCAAATCTGGATCCCCGGCGGTTCCCCGTAAACCCGACCAATTTAAGGTTTTATTACCGCAGTTATTGCCTGTGTTCTGTGACCTCATAAATTGGTCCCTAACCTCTGCTGTGGTCCCCACAGCCTGGAAACATGCCAAAGTGATCCCTCGCCTCAAGAAAACCACACTGGTGGTGTAGTGTGGCTCACTGGTTAGAGGCAGCAGACCCGGAAGTAGAGGACGGCCCGGGACCAGGGTTCAATTCCCGACGCGGCAGGGTCTTGGACCAGAGCCAGCGGACTCAATAATTCTCGCCTCGGTGCCTACTCTAACCAGGAATCACACTCGGCAACTCTGGGCATTAGCTTGCCTCATCTCCACAACAGCCCCCCACATTCGCCGGGGATGCCTGGTTTCACCTTGGAGATACCCATGAGGGACCATCACACAGGGATAGCCAGGATGGGTTCCCCAGCGGTCTACAGCGCCACGACGCCTCGGCAGCAGTGCGCTTTACAAAAAACACATACATACATACATACTGGATGTCTCCAAGCCTTTGAATTTTTGCCCTATCTCTCTCCTCCCTCTGACTGCCAAAATTACCGAACCTTATATCAATTCTATCCTCTCTACCTACATGGACACCCACAACAAGTTGGACCCCTCTCAGAATGGTTTCCGTCCACGTCATAGTACAGAATTGGCTCTCCTGGCAGTCACGAAACATCTGCGTCACTCTCTTAACTCGGGAGGCACTTCTGCTCTGATTTTTATTACACTTAAGTGCTGCATTGGACACTGTGTCCGACCAGATTCTTTTTCAGCGCCTAGAGGACATTGGCATCAGTGGCACTGCCCTGGGGTGGCTTTCCTCATGTCTCTAGGAAAGATCCTTTCAATTGATCGCCCCTCTTTCTTTGCTCAGACGCACAGCGTACGCCAGGATATTCCTCAGGGCTCGGCAATGGTAGCCTTCTGTCCTTGGTTCTCCATCCTCACCTAAGCATTTAGGCGTTTGGTTTGATTCGGCCCCCTCCTTCCAGCCCCAAACCAAGGCTGTGGCCGGAGTCTGTTTCGGATTCCTTTGAGGTCTCAAACCTCCGCTGGGCTTCTTTGAGGCCAATGTCCGGCAGGTCATCATCCAGGCCACCATATTGTCTAGGCTGGATTATGCCAGTGCTCTATATTTGGGAGTTAACAGAGCAGAGACACAGTGCCTCCAGAGGATACAGAATGCAACAGCCCGTCTGTTGTTTGGGCTCCCCAGGACTTGTCATACCTCAGAGTTTATCAATAGACTCCACTGGCTCCATGTGGAAAAGCGGGTTCTATTTAAAACTCTGTGCATTACTCACTGAATTCTCAATGCCCAATCCCCTGGAATCCTTGCAGACCTCCTTACTCCGTACACGCCCACTCGCAACCTGCGCTCCTTTAATCAGCACCTGGTGGTTATTCCGCGGATTAAGAAAGCCAGAGCTGAAGGACACTCATTTCAAGCTTTAGCTTCTAAACTTTGGAACTCCCTTCCGGTAAACACCAGAAGCATCTGCGATCATGCAGCCTTCCGTAAGGCTATAAAAACCTATCTGTTCTCTAATTAATGGGTTGTGGCGTTTTCTCTGCCGGTCTTCCTCTTGCTTTCTGTGCTTAGCGCTGGGACGCCCCTTTGCTGGGGCAGCCATGCGCTCTACAAATTATATAACATAACATAACATTGTACGTTTCAAGTTTATTTGAAAGTGCATTGCTAATTAAAACCATTGCACTAATAATAACATTATAAACATTAATTAACAATAAAATACAACATTTTCCAGTCTTATTATTTACATACTGGTTTCTCATTGTTTATATGTAAAGCCATTAAGATAAAAATGCTCAGAAAGGATAACATTCACTGTACAAGTGTGCACAATTCATCATGTTCCACTCTCCCAAAACAACTTTGTCATTATATTAAGAGGAACATTACAATTAGAATACAATGCTCACGTCTCATTAAGGGTTAAAGTTCACTGTGCATTTGTGCAGATTATTTAAGGTGGCTATTTATTGAAATAACAGAGCTCTTGGACTGCCATCTTGGGCAATCAAACTATTCCGGTTCCTTTATTAGGGCATAGCAAAGAGGACTATGGGCTGGCAGAGCCACTCTTGTTCATGATGGCATCAGGTAAGTAAATATCTATTATGCAAGTTATTAAAACGCCATACACATATTAAAATATTATTACATCTATACCTCAGTGAATTTACTGACAAACCATTAGACCAGAAAGAATGGATACATACGATATGGCTGCTTCATTTAAGATGGTTCCTACTCCTTCAATGTTTGTGCTGCCTGAATTAGAAATTTTGTAAAACGAAAATCCAGGATTGCGTCCGTAGGTTTAAAACAAGCAATGACTGCCTGTCTACAGAAATCTATGCCTCATTGGTTCCATAGTAGCCTCGCTGGTTGCATAGTAACGGTGCAGTTAACAACATCCCCAGAGTGTACAAACAAAACGTTATATGTCAGAAGTCTGCACCCAAAACAAGTGTTAGAGAGGAGTTTATGGATCATTGATGGGAACCAAATTCAGATCCAGCCAGTAGGGACTATCTCCAGTTTTTTTGCTCTCTCCCCTCTTCGCCACTCCTCCCCAGAAGATCATCTCTTATGCACCCTTCAGATAAGATAGTGGGGGGTTATCATCCGTATTCTTTTGCAAGACCATTGTTTGCCTGGAAATTCCCTAAAATGTCACAAAATATATATGAAATTACATGATATTTTACAAAATAAAGTTTCTTGGCATCTCATGTAAAAATTGAATATGAGGCAAAAAAATCTCTTTTAAGTCACTTTAGATCCCATTGCAAGGAAGGGGTTGAGGAGAAAATATCTGGCCTTAGACATGTTCTGTTGGTTATTGGGTCATGCGTTCCTCCCGAAATTTACTGATGCCCATTGCAAGGCTGATTAACATTTCGTAGATACCACTCACTTTTGGTTTGCTCATTCCCATATTTTATCTGTTGGCATGCACCAGGGATGTTATTTCACGGGTGTTTGGTAGGTAGTTAAAAAAAAATCACTGGCCTCTTTTTCTTTTTGATTTATTGGTTGTTTAATTGGGGCACTGGCAACGTTTACGTAGTCTTAGATTATAGTAACCTAAATACCGACTCTACATTTACATCACTGATAGTGCTGTTTGGAAATACATGTTTCATTCTTTTCCAGATTGGTTTACTGCTGGTGGGACTTCCTTTGTATACTTCCTTCAGTGTTCAGTGGATGCTGCTCTTGTGTTACTGACAGTGAGTACTGTGCCACTCTTCTAATGGATCTGCTTTCCCAAGATCAGCATTGTTTTACTCTATTCTCATTATTACTATTGTTTACTGTAATACTCTAGACATTTGAAGTTCCACTGCTTCTCATGATGAGAGATTTCTTCAGAACTTTGGATTTCTCTGACCTTATTATCATGACGGACTGTTAGAAGGAACAGGACTAGACCGGCCACGTTACCACCTTTTTAGGTGGGTTGTATAATACAATATTTTAAACACATACGGTATGTGGATTCTATACACGGGTGACAGGTGCAAACAATTTCACGGGTTTATCTTGGTGGGTGTTTCTGTACTCTTGCAATTCATATTTCGGTTCTTTTCTGGCCATTTTATATCTAGGGGTCATGTACATCTTTTCTGTTGCCTGATCCGTGCATTCGACACTTGCACAGGGCTGGAATCACTATTTCTTGGAGGTTCACATGGTCTCATCTGTTCTGCGCTTTCTCTCGTCACGACACAAGCTTTTTTTCTTATGCTCACATCTGTAATATGCTTATGCAAGAAAAAGAACATTTTGTAAATGTCTTTACTGACTTGAAAAAGTCAAAAGTTGATGAAGCATGTGTTGGCTGTGTTCATTCTGGAATAATCAACTTGAACAAAGATTGTAAACCATATCATCTTTTGTAAATTACAACCCGATGTTTTGAACTGTATTGACATATTATCATAATTGTGTTGAATATTAAACAGAACCATATCTAAAGAATAAGAGTCCATTCTGTCTGGACATCACAATTTTTGGAGATTGATTTGGTTGCCTATAGTGAATGTTCTGTTTCTGCAATAGATTGCCTTTTCAAAGCAGTCTACCATGGAGCATGCAACTCCGGAATGTAAAGGGAGGGGGGAGAACAGCAACCCCGAGAAGAATGCACAGATGTCAGGAAGGATTTTGTATAGTACCAGGATTATCAGTGGTGGCCGGCCTGGTTTACGGGTGGCGGGGCAGGTGTGGGGATTGCGATTGTGGAAGGGTGCTCATAATAAAAAATACATTTTAAAAAAAATTGACTTACCTTACCGCTGGGTCCTGTTCTCCTCGAGGAACAGGAAGCACAGCCAGGCCCCACTGACCAACCACAACACTGCAATGCAGCATTGTGATTGGTAGGCACCCAGGCTCCCCTGACCAATCACAATGCTGCAATGCATAGTTGCGATTGGTTTTGAGTGTCCTGGTTCGACGCTCAACCAGAGAATGGGGGCCTGGGCATGTTCTTCATGCAGGTTGTGATGCAGCCTACATGGAGAACAGGGAAAGTGCACATAACAAGGTACCTGCACAGCTGAGCTGCACTCGTGTTGCTACTAGCGCTTTATTATTTTAAAATACTCCTGTTTTGTATTTGCTTTCAACTTTGTTTGTTTGTTTGCCCCTGGTTTTATCTGGGACTACGCTAGGCACTTCCCTCCCTCATACCACATTTAATTGTTGACATACACCGCCGTTTTGGTGGGTCCGGGTCACGGGGGTAGTCCGGGTTGGGCGCCATCTTGGATTGGGCAGTGCATCTTCGGGCGGGCGCCATTTTGAGCGTTATTACGCTCGGGCAGCCTCGCGGGACGCCTACTTAAGGCGGTCCTCTCTTCTCCGGTTGCCAGACAAGGTACCTGCACAGCTGAGCTGCACTCGTGTTGCTACTAGCGCTTTATTATTTTAAAATACTCCTGTTTTGTATTTGCTTTCAACTTTGTTTGTTTGTTAGCCCCTGGTTTTATCTGGGACTACGCTAGGCACTTCCCTCCCTCATACCGCATTTAATTGTTGACATACACCGCCGTTTTGGTGGGTCCGGGTCACGGGGGTAGTCCGGGTTGGGCGCCATCTTGGATTGGGCAGTGCATCTGCCGGTGGGCGCCATTTTGAGCGTTATTACGCTCGGTCAGCCTCGCGGGATGCCTACTTAAAGTCGCTCTTTCCCGCGCAGCGAGATCACGCAGTGGGACGCCGTCGCTTAGCCGGAGTCGTGCCAGAGTCCTGCCCGTCCGCGCTAGGGACGCGCTGGGCGCATCGGGTTATCTGCCGTGATGATCGCCTATTCCAATGAGACGTTACGGTCCATTGGACTGACCATCCCTAAGTGCGATCAGGTAAATATCCACCCTCTAAGCGGCCCGTATTGGTGTGCCTGCAAAAGATGGGCTCTTGCCTCTCCCGTACATACCCGCCAGAAGCCTTTGGGTTTCGCTTCTCGGAGTAAGGGTACGGCGCGCGCTCTTCGAGTATTTAGCCTGAATGTTAGGTCCTTGGTGCAACACCATCAAGTCATCTTGGACCTTATGCAGGATGAGACCCCAGATGTTTTCGCTATTACGGAAACTTGGTTGCAGGAGGACGATGCAGCTATTATCAATCTGGCCTTTCCCCCTGAATATTCCATCTTCACTCTAAATCGTCCAACTAGAGGAGGGGGCATTGCCCTTGCTGTTAAATCTTGTTTCCCTTGTAGCTGGAATGTCTTAAATATCGCTGGGTGCGAAAGCGCCTCCTTTAAGATCTGGATCAGCCCCCAGTTTTCGATCTCAGGGATGGTGGTATATCGGCCTCCAGGCAACGATGTTGCGTTTAGAGATGCCTTCCCTGACGCCGTTAGTTCCCTGGCAGTTGGTTGTGCCAATTTTTCTATTCTGGGAGACCTTAATCTCCATCTTGACCCCGGCTGTCTTGAATTTTCTAGCGGATCTCGAGGCCCTTCAGTTGTTTCAAAAAGTTTTACAACCCACCCATATAGGGGGGCATATATTGGATCCCTTTTTTACTAATTTAACGGAAGCCATAGTCTTTTCCATCTCACCCCTAGGATGGACTGACCATTATCTAGTGGATATTCGGGCCTCTCTGCCTATGACCCCCTCTACTCCTTCGGCTAGATCGGTCCCTAGAAGACATTGGAGTAAACTTAGGTTAGAGGACCTGCATCATGTTTTGACTATTGATCCGCTAGGACCCTTGGATGACGTTGAAACTGGTTATGACCAGTTCTGTCAATGGATCACCAGGGCGCTTGACTCTTTGATCCCGATTATTACAAGTAAATTGAGCTCCAGAAAGTCGAACCCCTGGTATGACAGCGCTCTACGTGCTTTGAAAGGGAACTGTAGGCGGGCCGAGAGAGAATGGCGGAGGTCTTATGATGCGGCTAAGAAAGTGTCGTATCTGGCTTCCATTAAGACTTATCATCGTGCCATATGTAGAGCCCGTGCGGCGTTCTACTCTCTGGAATTCCGCAACAGCACGAACCCGTCTAAAACCATATTCAAGGACCTTAAAGATCTTCTGTCTAAACGAATTTCCTCTCCGGCTATGGCTTCTACCTCTCATTGTGAGGCTTTAGCTTCTTTCTTTTTGGAGAAAGTGCAGGGCATCTACCGGGCCTCTCCCTGTACAAGGCCACCCTCGGAGGTTGTGGACATTTTTCCTGCCCCTCCTACTTTGGATTCTCTTCCCCTGCTCCTACCTGAGGTTTTTGATAGACTGTCCCTGAAGATCAAATCTGGATCTCCTTTGGATCCGGTAAGACCTGCCCTCTTCAGGGATCAGTCTTTTTTGGGACGCTCCACTGTCTGTTCCCTGATCAACATCTCGCTGGCTACGGGCATGGTTCCAGCTAAATGGAAGCGTGCAGTGGTTTCTCCTATCCTGAAGAAACCATCTTTGGATCCATTGAAGCCGGAGAGTTACCGGCCCATTTCTTTGCTTCCTTGGCCGGCAAAATTGGTGGAGGCTCACGTCAACCAGGTTCTTTCCGACCATCTCACCCGAGCTAACATCCTGGATGCTACCCAGAACGGGTTCCGTGCTGGGCACAGCACAGAGACAGCCCTTCTCACCATGGTTGAACATCTGCGTTCGGTGCTGGATGGGGGACAGACGGCGGCGCTAGTATTATTAGATCTGAGCGCCGCCTTCGATACTGTTTCACACCGCATCCTTCTACATCGCCTGGAGGAGATAGGCATTGGTGGGTTAGCCCTACAGTGGTTCTGTTCCTTTCTCGACGACCGGTCCTTCTGCGTTGCTATACCACCGTATCAGTCCAAATTCCATCCTCTGGGCCTGGGGGTGCCACAGGGATCCTCGCTGAGTCCCACGTTATTCAATCTTTACGTGAGACCGCTGGCTGATGTCGTCAAGCAGTGGGGCATGAATATGGTCTCATATGCGGACGACACTCAGCTGGCCGTTACCATCAGCGGGGATGCTGACTTGGATGCCCCTAGGTTCCAGAATGGGCTGAGGGCGGTGGCGAGCTGGATGAATGCCAACTGTCTCCAGCTCAACGCTAAGAAGACTGAGGTCATGGTTGTCGGGAGGGGCAAGGAACTTTGGGGGGACAGATGGTGGCCTCCGGAACTTGGGCCGTCTCCAACTCCGGTTACGGCGTTGAGAAATTTGGGAGTGTGGTTGGACTCCACTTTGAGCTTTGTTGGGCACACCAAGAAAACCGCAGCTTGCTGCTTTGGGGTCCTTCGGGGCTTAAGACCTGTCCTGAAGTTTTTTGACCCCCCCTACCAGGCAGCTGGTGGTTCAGGCAACAGTAATATCCCGTCTGGACTATGCCAGCTCGCTCCTGATAGGGACAAACCAGGCAGAAATCATCCGCCTTCAACGTGTCCAAAATGCCGCAGCTAGAGCCATAGTTGGCTTGCCTAGGTCCTGCTCTGTCTCAAGTACTCTTCGATCTTTACACTGGCTACCGATTAAGTCATGAATTCATTTTAAAGTCTTATGTCTGGCTTTTAAGATTATGAAAGGATTAGCTCCCCAGATCCTTTCGAATCTCTTGTCTAGCTATGTTCCGACCCACTCTTTAAGATCAATGGGCCAGGCACTCGCTGTGGTTCCGAGGTTTAAGCTCAGCCGAGTTGGTGGTCGGTCCTTTCGGGTAAAAGCAGCAGCGCTCTGGAACTCGCTTCCGTTTGAGATTCACGCGATGGAAGATCTTCTCCTTTTTCGTAAAGCCATAAAAACCCTCCTGTTTTAATTTTTCCCTCCTAACTAGCTGTGCCCCTTTTGTGTCTTCAATTTCAGTGTTAGTTGTGTTTTTACCGGTCTTGCGCCAGGACGCCCCTTAGCTGGGGCAGCTGTGCGCAATATAAATGCTCCTAACATGACATAACATAACATAACATAACATAACTAGTTTGGGCAACCCAAGAGGGCCGACCAAACAGTCATTGCGCACTTAGGAGTGGGCAAACCACCCGTCCCCTGCCCTGCTCCGAGAGCAGAGCAACCCCTCCCACATGCATGCTTACAAAGCAGCACAAACATAACATGATAACAACTGAAAGTTATTTTCATTTTATGTTTCTACTTCTCGCACTGCTTGAAAGCAGTGGGGCAACACTCCTCTGCCATAGCGGAGGAGTCACCACTGAGGATTATTCTATAACAGGGCTATGGTGTGAGCATGATTTTAATGCTAGCTTTCTTATTGGTTAGCTGTCTCTTTTCACTCCAGGGAGTCACCAGGGCCCTGTTCTTGTCCAGGCACATGTTCTACTTCTAAGTAGAGTGATGTCTTGCTTTAAAGTAGGGCTGTCCTTGGGAGGGCTCATAGATCTCAAATAGGGAAAAGGACATTTTGCCATTTCCAAAACACCTCAGAATAGTGTATTCTGGGCCATTTCTCCAATACCGTCACAGAAAGTATTTTAAAGAAGGTGAACTGAGTGAGGGAAATTTCTTATAATGGGTTTGTGTCTCATCACCAATCACTATGTAGGGACTACTATAAGAAAGACACCCATCAGAGACCTCAGAACTCAATTTGACTTGAAAGAGAACAAGTGGGGAAAAACTGTTTATATTTAACTGGAAATGGAAGTGTGGATCTCACCTTCCCTTATACGCAAGCTTTGCAAGTGCTTCTCAAAGGTCTGGCCCGCTTGGCTCATATAGTTCCAATTGTTATAAAGGAGAAAGAAGGACATCTTTGAGGAAGAACCAGGGTGGGTGTAACATGCATATTTGCTGTAGTGTAATTATGAAAGGAATATAACCATGCATTTAGAGCTATTTTCTAAGATAAAAATGCAACCTTGTGCCCAAATTGGACCTGAGGATGCATTTTGCGCTCTAAATGCATCAGAACAGGAACCACATTTTGCACTCTAAATGCATCAGAACAGGAGCACCCACTCATGCTCTGCTCTTGTGCTCTCAAAAAGGCATATTTGCCCCAAATGATTCAAAATTATATGAGCGGGGCTAATCACGCAATGTTAGGTAATTTTGCACCACAAGAGTACTATAAAATTACTGACATTACCCTGATTACTGTGGTGTAATTCAAATTTCACCCAGGTCTGGTGATGAGTTGCAAAATAACTTTGTCTGGGCCTTTGCTGAATGAGAGATAAAGGCTGTCTCCCATTAATATTAATGACCTCATATCCTAGAGCCTGACTCTAGCAGACCTAGGACTTTAGGACCAAGCAGGATACTGGGTATGCCATGACCTCCAAGTGATCTGAAACTTTTGTAATGGATAGTATTCTAGGCCCATACACTTTCTTTCATTTTTTGTACATAAACAAATGGCACCACTATTCCCACTTTTTCTATCATTCTTGTGTTTCCCAATGAGGATGTTTATGTCACATACACAAGTCTATTTGGAAAATGAACTATAGAGATGCTGAATACAATACAACAACTACAATACTTGGTCATTTCCAGGGAAAATCTCCTCCTTCATTCTCTATACTCTTCATACCTTTGCTTCAGATGTGGGGTTAGGCAATAAACTCCACTCTGCCGATGGAGTTTACCAAGTTCTGCCCACTCCGCATCAGGTGAGTATCGCAGAGTTTTTTTCTTGTACATGGCTTGCCAAGTTTAAGTTGGCAAGCAAGAATTTACATCCCATAGTGCGAATATTGGGTGCTAGAACACCTCCCGGCAAGATTTCTAAACTCGAGCGGTCATGGCAGGTCATGACCATTAGTGTTGAGAAAGCTGCAGCTCGAGTAGAAAATCTACTGAAGTGGCAGAAAGAAGCAGAAGCCTTTGGCGTGCTGCATGGTGCAGTTTGCGCTGATTTTACAATGCGGAACAAGCTCCTGCCCCTAAAATTCAGCATGAGCCGTGGAACTCTGTGGAACTCTGTGGATTATTGCAGAGTTTTTTTGTCAAATATCTTTTTATTGATTTCAAAGATGTAGGAATGCACAGAAAAGCGAAACAACATTTAGGGGAAGAAGACACCAAGGCATCATATCTGCTGACCATTACAGAGTGCTAGAGATTCATATCTTGCAGAGTTTGTATGTAACTCAGCGTAATTCAGCGGAGTAAAACTCTGCGAGTTCCCCCACCCCTATAGAAATGTCTCCCATACTCTTCCTCCATATGGTGAATATCACTGCTTGTACACTGTCCATGCTAGGTTTAGCTTGAAAATGTTTTTGTGTGGTATGTAGGCAGCTTTAGCTGTATGACCACCCCAAGTTTTACATAAAGGTTATACAAACTTACAAAATAGTACCTAAACTGAATTTGGTTCAGCCCCCTACGTCGCAATTGTACAAACATCCACGACTTTGACTCACAAGCCCTTATTATGAAAGCTAAATTTCTAGCCAGAGGTTACCCGCATCGGCTGATACGGGAATCTCTTAAGCGAGCAAGATTTTATGATAGGGACGTCCTTTTACGAGCAAAAGATCCTAAAACTAAAGACCAATTGGTATGTGTCACAAAACATTCAACTATGGACGAACAAGTACATCGCATCATCAATGCCAATTGGCACATACTTAATTCTGATCAAGATTCCTCTTTGCAACTTAAGAAACCTTTGTTTGCACATAGACGCAACAAAAATTTGAAAGACATTATTGTTAGATCACGTCTTAATACCCATGTCCCTTTTCTACAAAAAACGATCGATGGCACATCACCTATCAAAGGTACATTCAACGTTCTAACTGTAAAGCATGTGATGGAGCCATAGAGGGTTGCACTATTACTCTTAATGGATATACAACTAACTCTAAATCCATGACAAATTGCAGAACTGATAATGTCATCTATTTGATTATCTGCCCGTGCAATTCCGGATATGTAGGAGAAACCTCCAGTCCTATTGCTACTCGTCTCAATGAGCATCGCTCAGCCATCCGAACTAATAAATTGTTAGCTCCCATGGTTAAACACTATGAAGAACAACAACATTCTGCCGAAGATATTAAATGGCACATACTTGAAAAAATCAACATCGAAAATGAGACACACAGTGAGGAAATCCGCAAAAAACGTGAAGTTTTTTGGATTTTCACTCTCAAGACTTTCCATAAGGGATTAAACAATGAACTCCCATGGGAAAATGCCATTTTATTCAACAAATTCTAAATATTGGTTACCTGCTTTTTCTTAATATGTTTCCTTTTGCGTGCTACTGACTGGATTATCTATTTTCATTTTCCTTTATTACCTGTTTATTTTTGTTCATACATATCATATTTATGTGACACTCCAGCATTACTTTTCAGATTCCATATTATGTCCACCTGCTCCTCCCTAGTAAGTTTTGTGTTTTCCAGACTCTCTGCATCATTCCATCCTACTTTCTTCCATTATCTGCACATTCTATTAATAAAAGTCACCTCAGTTTCCCTTTTGAGTATCATTCAGTATATTTACCTTATGTAAATAAATATTACTTTTATATGTGTAGCCACGCTTTCCATTTCGTTTCCATCAGTCAGGCTTCGTTTTAAATCCGTTTCCGTATCCTTTTCCATTTACTACACTGTTTATTGTCCGCTCTCTAGCTCGCCGGCCGGTCCCAGCTTATTCCCGCGTTATCACGTGACCTTACGTAACCTTTTTAAATCGGGTCTTTTGGCTTGTTTCCGCACTAATGCCTGTGGTCCACATCCGTGTCTACATTTGATCCTCAAACTTCCTAAGTAAGTTAAACCTCAGACCTTTGTTATAGATATATTGTTTTCGGTCCGATATATAGTTTTTCGGTCCGTTGTATAGCTTATGCTATCCCTCTTTTGGAACATCAGAGTCTGACGAGTTTATCATACGTGGTTCACGTTGCCATATCATCTCTTTATTTTGTTTTCTCTGCAATTTTTTAGTTTACTATGTTGTACCCTGAGTTTATTTTCTGGTAACACAGCCATTAATTTTTCTTTAACCCCTCTACGGTCTTTTTATTTTGCTTGTTGGCGAAGCGTTTCTCATTGTTACTATTCCAGTATGTTTCATGTGTTTTTTTTTCTACTCCACATATTTTGGTTTACATTTGGCCTTCTCCTTTTCTGTTTCAGTGTTTGTCATCCTACAACATTAAGTCACATCTTTGCTTATGACGAGTTCATTCGCTGGTTTCTGCTTCCATTTTGTCGCATACAAATGAATTTCTTCCGTTTGACTCCTCAATCATTTCATGTATCTGCTCAACCTGTGCTGCAGGTATTTCTTGGTTTCATTTTTTGATCGGATGTGCCTGACATTATACCACTGTTATTATCTATCATTTGCCCTCTCCTCCTTTCGAATTCATTTTTACTGTTTGTTTTTCAGTAATTTTCTGAACTCATTCGGAGTCTAAGTGCCTTTATTGGACTTCACGGCATCTCTCTTTTGACTACTCCGTCTCGTCTCACCATATTTGTAAGCAGCCATTTACCGTTTTGGTTATTCCCTTTGGTCTGTTTTCCTGGTTTAAGGGAATATCATTTTCCTTTATTTGTTGATTTTAGATTACTGTATGATATGTATCATAGTAGGCTCCTGATCTTTTTTCTATCATTACACACAGGGAGTATCTTTATCGACAATAGGTCCTGGTTGGACCATATATATTGATCTATATCTACGACAATCCTTTAAGTAAGATTTTTCATTTATCAAGTTATTCATCTGGCGATTATTGGTTTAAATTATTCACTTTTTGCTTTTTATTGGCCTTTAGAATTCTTTCGTTTTTCATATCTTTTCTCCGTTCTATGCTTACTTATCACTGGCACTATCTTGGTGATCATAGCACTTTTTCTATTCTTATCACATCTGCACATGTCTTTTTGGTTTTTTCTTACTTTGGATATTTCGTGAAGGGTTGTTTTGTTCGCACCTTAATGTTATTAGAACAATAATATGTGAAGTATCTCACTGTTTTTAAGAAAAATTCGTTAAAAAGTGTACATTTCTGTCTTTTACATGACATTTTTTGTATATCTATAGGATAAAAGATTGTGTGGCTCTCCTGATGAAGACGCTTTTCTAGCGTCGAAACGCGCGTTGAGAACATCTCGGCTTCAGCCACTGTGTTTGTCTTTCTGTATTTGTATTTTTGGTGTATTTTTTTGTCTATTGCATTATATATTGATTTGTTTTACTATATGTGTTGCATCTTTTGTATTGTTTGACATTTTTGAATCATATACTCTAATGTAGAATTGCCTATAATCAATATATTTTTGTGCAATCTACACATATTAAAAATTTAAATATGCTTTTATAAACATGATGTACACTGTGTTTCCTTCTGCAATATCTAAAATGCCTATTGTATTATATAGCTGCTTATTCTAGACTGCCTAGGTGTTTATGTTCATATTTGTTATTTACCCTGCCCTAGGAGATCCGTAGTCCCAGCAGGGGGTCCCTTTTACTTGCATTGTTCAGCCCCCTTCAGCCATTGCTCTGTTGAAGTCTTATTCAACAGTTGGATCAGCCCAAAGGACAGCATACATACACTGGGCAATTGATCAGCCCCCTTCAACCAATGTCTTTCTTGACAATGTCATTCGGTTTTTAGGGCAACCTACAGGATGGGTATTTGGTGTTTGACATGTCAGGCAGTCTGACTTTTAATTGTTTTACATTTAAGTCCACCTGAGGATGAGGAGAACATTCACAGCCAAGCAGTCACATACATGGTGCACCACACACAAGACCTCAATGGAACAGTTGTGTGTGGTGTAGACCCTGTAAACACAATGGAAAGCTTGGAACAGTTTTTGTGGCATTGTCATCTAGAGCAGCCTCCGGAGGTCTATCTGGAGACTATCACCATCTAATCCTTACTTGCATCACTGAGTTCCTTCAACAGATCTGCTTCACAGCAGTCATATGAGTTATTGCAATGACGCCTTCACCCTTTCTCCCATGCAGACAGTGGAATGAATGACTGAGTACATGCTGTCTTGTAATCAATGGCCAGTATACCTGTGGATAAAATGTGGGACAGTAATGGTACTAGATTTATAGGGCTCTTCACTGGATTTGGCATGCACCTTCAGTGTCCACTGCACACCTTACCTGCTGCCAGTGTAAACTTGACCAATAGCTCCAATTAAAATCACATTTGAAGCACTGTGACAATGATGGACTACGTATAATATATTTTCACCATTAATTATAATGCATTTGTTGCATAAACTGAGCCTCTAGCTCAGCTCTGCAAGGTTTGTTTTCACACCCACGGGTGACACTAGTGAACTTAGTCCAATTCATCATTGCTGAGTGTGAAAGACAGGTTATTGTAGCTCTACAGAACCACACCCAATATATAAATGAGGTGGTGTTAATGCTTTTAAGTTGCTAACAGGGAGTGGGGAGTGTTGTGTAGTTCCTATAAAACCGATATAGGATCTGCACGTTTTGACAATATACACTGCTGGCTTGGTGTCCAGACTGATTCCAGACACCCCTACCGGGTATGTTGGCCTGTATACCAGCTAGCTCACAGTGCCACTAGAAACTCCTCTTACCAAGGAGAGAATAGTTCTTGGCAATTATCGAACATGACAACCCTGATCCCTCAGAACCGTGGAAACAGTGCAATACTTTTCGCTCAGTCACTCGTGCTCACTTTTCTCAGAGAGATACACAGAATAAACGATATGGACGTTTTTCAATAAGAAATTATTGATTTTCGTCATTCTAGTGTACAATAGGTGTGCTGAAACAACCACTGGACAGAAACAGATATAAATGATTAGAAGCACTAAAAAGGTAAAAGGATGGTAGATTTCTACTATTTTGCTATAACCACGAATACAGACAAGTATATGAAATACATGATAATAAAATGCGTACTCCTACGATGCAACCCTAACTAGATGTACCTAAGTGTACCTAGCATGTGTGTAAGCATTAAACCAAGAATTCCTCTAGGATAAAGTCAACCCCATTACCTGAAGTGAGAGACTGTGGGACCCCGTCTTGGTCTGAAGCTGTACACCCCGCAAGGAATGTCAGACCACTTCGAGCTGCAGTATCTGAATGAAGGAACCTCAGCGTCTCACGTCAGTGTGTCGGCAGGGAAGTCCTGATCTCCTCCGACTATCTCAGCAAGATGTGATGTTTATATACCCAAAGCTATTCACAGGGGTTCTACCTTGCTGTGCCATTGTCGGACTTAGGATGACGTTGGGAATGAACCTTGTACATAGTTATTATGCAGGAGATGGTAGTCCTGCTGAGTTTCCAAGCATCCAAGAATCCTCATGCATAATATATGAGGCTTTTGTTCAGGGAAAACCCCACGTTCTGTAAGCAGTACTGTAACTAGGTAAAGGGTCAGTCCAAGCAGCCCGTTATGTATGTAATGTAGGGACGAATATGGGTGAAAGGTTGGGATGTTGCCCAGGCCTATATTGGGGTACCTATATGGAATATAGCACCCACTCCTCATCCGACTGGACAATAGAATTAAATTCTAACGTACCACTATGCTGTCTAGGCACTAGTATGCAAGCAACTACAGTAAAACAATAGTTTTGCTAAACTCTAAAATGTTCCAAAGGAGAGGAATTGTCATTCAAGCAATAGCTCTAATGTGTCCGTATATATATAGTTTGACTGACTATAACCATCGGAAAGGCATGCAGGTCACAAAAGGTGTCAATTGTTTTGAAGTTCCAATTTGAGTTTGTTTAAAAAAAGAAGAGTAAAGGCCGAATTTTTCCCAGCACACAACGAGCCAAATGTTTATGTGTCCTAGCTCGCAGACAACGATCCCTGTAACACCTTGCAGATTACCTCAATTGATCACAGATGATCTTCGGTACTGCCTGCAGCCGATGCTGGGGCAGTCTGTGCACCATCCAAGGCCTGGGTGTCAGTGGAGGAGCCGGTATCCATTCCAACTGGAGCAGAGACTGCCTGCGGTGGCTCTAAGAATGCCACCATCAACATGGGAATACGCTGGGGACACTGCAGAACACAGTCCGTTGTCGGGTCCAGTAATGCATCAACGTCCGGCTGCGCAACTGGTGGAAGTGTCAGACAGAGATCTAACATGAATTCTTCTCCGCAAAACAGGCATGGAAGAACAGGTAAGATGCAGTCCATCCAGACTGGTCTAAATGACAGGAACCAAGAGGCACTTACTTCCCATAGGCGAGGTGTGCCCAGATGTCGTACCATGCGATCACGGTGTTTGCGCTCCAGGAGTGGTTTCTCCATCTCCTTGGTGACTGGGACGTCCATTGCTTAGCAGAAAAATTACAATTAGGATACCTGCTATTAGAAACAGGATCAGCGGAAGTCCTCTAAAATGCTTCAGAATACGGAGTGTATAAAGTTTGGTATAGCTCTGAGGACCATCTGAAAGGTGCTTAACAGTCCCAAACCTATGGTCTTAAATAGGTGAACTATACCCATTGTATCAGACATGTTAAAGATACGATTTACCATTTCTGTGAAATGGAAGGGGCAGTTCATATTTATGAGTGCCTCTATCTCAGCTGAGAACCTTGCTATTTAGAGATCAAAAGTCTGCCGGGCTGAGGTTAAGGGCATGGTTTTATGTAGAAGCATGGCTTTCATTCTGCTCAGAGTATCAAAACGTATAAAGGAAACATTCAATGAAGGTCATAGCGGCGCCTCCCTGACTGTATGTGTTGGTGGAAACAATACTTGCATAGAGCAAGTAACCCTGGAACTCACGGTTATTAGATATGCGATGCCCGGAAGCATCCCACAACAAACTCAAGATAGGATTGCTACTGAATCATTGCAGGCCCCGTGCAGCATGATATCCTGGAATATGAGAGATCCACCTAAAGCGTTCTCTCAGTCTATACCACTTAAAAACACTTCTAGATCCCTACTCCTGCATCAAAATCTGGACGGCAATTCCCAAGATTCCTTTATGAGTTCCTTTCTCATCTCTTCATATCTGCCTGCCTGTTGTTATTCTAGGCAATACTGAGACTGGAAAATTGTGACCGGTAAAGTTATATGGCCATGGTTTGACCACCCTTTGGATGGTGATTCTGCCACAGTAAAAGGTAATCTGTCTAGTTTTTCAATACGCATCATTCTATATTTTGCTCCCCTCTGTGCCATTTTCATCTGTTTTTCCATTAGATTGTATGCAGAAAACAGGGACGTACTGTTGATAAAACGCCAAAGCACATAACCTGCGTGCATGGATTGCAGCGTCCAGCTCAATAACATAATAGAACGTAATTGTGATTGCCCGTGCTGTAGTGTGGACAAATCGTGTTCTAGTACATCAATAGTAGAAGGTACAATGTTGCCCAGTGAATAAATCCTGGATGTTAACGTAGTCATACCATTGTCAACTATGGCTAATGCCTTTTCTAAGTTAATCCTGTTTCTCGTAGTCTCTCCACTGCTTCTAGTTGGGAGATTTTCCAAATTTCATTATAGACAGCATATTAGAAACGTTTTTGATGTGGCTTACAGGGACCTAAGAAAATGTCCCGTAGGTCCTCATCCTCTGTAAGTAAGGATAAGTGTTGTTTCACCTGTGCTAGTTTTGAGGTCTTTAGCCAATCGAGGCATAACTTCCCAACACTGTATGATGTCACCACCCCCACATCTTCTCTTTGTACATAGTGTGGGTCTGGCCTATGGATACTGAACCCTTCAATGGTACCCCAGAATCTTTTATGACATCTATTAGTGTCTGTGGGCCAAACCAACCATCCCTTCCAATTGGGGTCTGATCTATTTTATTGTAAAATGTCAGCTATTGTAGCCCCTTCTTGTGATGTGAAATTTCCCTCTGTATGTGATGGTGTTGGAATATGAGGTGTGTTCAAATCCTTGTTCTTGGCTATCCCATGACAGGAAGTCTGTTGCACGGTTTAATTTAGAAAAATCATCTGCTGAGGAATGAGGCATGCTCTAAATAGTGCTTCTGTTCCCTGGACTTGCCAATCTCTAAAACCCCAGACTGATTTTAATTATATAGTGTCTTTCCATAAGTCGAAACCCTGTTCAGACATTTGTGTAATAAAGGAAGAAGAGTAAATCTGTTTGGTGTTAGTTAGCATATTTTTCTGTGCGGATGTCTGTGCAGACTTATAGTAATATGAGGTAGGATCTGAAATGTTAGACCTTGAAAAATAAGAAAATTTCTGTGCTAAAGTTTTCAAACTACTTTTTGGTGGTGTAGGGCAATGTTCCCATTGGTGATATGTTAAAACATTCCTAGGGGTACTGAATTTGTGTAAAACATGATGACCATAATGTTGATAACAATACATGGTGTTAAAACCTGATGTGTCTTCTAACATTTCATTGCTAGAAAATGTGGCAGATTGCTCTAAATCAAACAACATATTGTTTACAGTTTCAAAATTCCAATCATCTGAAAATGTACTGGAGGTAATGATATTGTTTAATGAAATTTTAAATAAATGTGGTATTTTTAAAAGTTTGGTCGGGCCAAATATATCATAATTAACCTTGTCCCATACTATACCATCAGGTATAGGAACTGCTGTAATGTTCACTGATGACAAGTGTCTTTGTTAACGATGAGATGAAACATGAGGTTTCAGGATCAAGTTTAATTTTGAAGCTGCAGAGCTTTGGTCAAGGTAAGTTCCATTAACAAGTAAGCAAAAGACAGTTACTAAGCCTATCCAGAAAAGGAAGAAATGTATCCCGGTGATTATCCAAAGTTCTGTCCAAGGTGACACGAGGTAAGTCTTTTTAAGAAAGATGAAGAAGTCTTTGATTTGATGTTGGCGAGATTTTTGGGCTTGCGTTGTTTCAGGTTCACTTGGATCCAATGAAAAGGTATCAAAGTCGATGAAATAGCCAGATACAGTTCGATCTATTTTTGGTACCTCAGCAGGATTTGTTGAACTTGTAGATGACTCGTGTTGAGGTGTATTTATGTAGACATCAGTGTTAGGTCAAATTGAAATTTGTTGCTCATTTTGATTTGGAATTTCTGTTTCAAGAGGAACGAGTTCCATGGCAGTGTTGCATAGTCCATCATTCTGTATAAGAGACTCTTCAAACGTGATGAGCCTTTCCGTCTGAACTTCCTGTATGGTGGCGAGAGGAGGGCGTCGGCTACCCAGGAGCCCACTGGGCCTACTATTCAGTATTGACCACATAGTGTGGCTTGAGCAGGTCAACGGAGAAAATCTTTTCTTTTTTCCGGCAAGAGGCAGCAGAAGTACTGTTCTTGTTCCTTCAACAGCCAGGACAGGTACAGGCTTTGTATTGGATTATCCAAATTCTTTCTTGTCCGTTATCTTTTTTCTGACCAGAGCCCCAACCTTAGGGGCCCAGACAGGCCTTGCTGTGACTGACTTGACTTCCCCAGTGGCGGTCCGTTTTACCTGCGCATTGCTCTGTTGTGCTCTGGATTCATTCAGATCCTGTAAAATGGTTATTGATGCCAAATGGTTTACCATCTGCCACTGTGCCTTCACAATCAAGATAAGGTACCCACATTCTGAACCCAAATAGGACCTCATAAGGATTGACACCCCCTAGAGAACTTCTTGCCATATTATTGAGGGCCCGCTATACCCCATATAAGTGATTGACCCAACTACCACCGAACCTAATACTCTAGCTGTTAAAGATTGCTTTAAGTCCCGGTTTTTCCTCTCCACAACCAAATTTCCCTTGGGATGTTTCAGAGAAGAGTACTGCAGAGCAACACCCAAACTTCCCATGGCTTCCTTGGAAGCCCTAGAGCTAAAGGCGGGGCCTTGGTCAGAATGCAATGTGCCAACTGCGTATTTCCCTATAAAGACTCACAAATCTTTGATAACAGTTCAAGCGTCAGCCGAGCGCTGAGGTCATACCCATAGGAATCTTGAGTAGGAATCCACTGCAACCATGATGTACTTGTAAGCCCCATCAGATTGTAAGGGGCCGCAGTGGTCCAAATAGACACACGCGAGCGGTCTGCCTGATATTAATAATGGTGTCTGCTATGTGTTATGGTGGAACCTTTCATCCGTTGACAGATATTGCACTTTAAGACATAATCTTTGGTTTGCTTTGTTAACCCTGGCCACCAATAGCGTTGTTTCAGTAAAGAAACTGTCACCGTAACTCCTACGTGTGCAGAACCGAGACCCTTGTGTGCAGCTAAAATTAAGCCTAACATGCGATCCTCCATGTTTGGTATTACTCTATCCCCCACTCCTGGATCTGAGAAAATGGAACGTTATTTGCATCTAACTTATCGGAGTACTTGAGTGGAAAACCTTTCAGCAGTGCCTTGCTGTCTTTGCATGAAGCAATGACAGCTACCATTATCTGTCCGTCTATTGTTGTTTTTGAACAAGTGATTGCAGCTATGAATGCAGTTCGTACTGCCCACTTTGCGGCTTCATCAGCCAATGAATTCCCTTCAACATGAACGCCATCAGCGTGTGTATCACGTGAGCTCTTGGTAGCTCGTTTATCAACTTAGCTACCTGTTCCCATAGCATTTTATGCTTAATTGTGCCTCCTTTAGAGTCTTTTAACCCATTTTGTCACAAATGATGAAGATATTCATTGTATGACTGGACACATTAGAATGAATCGCCCACAATTAGTGAGGGGAATTCTCGATCCATATTAATCAGTGCCAGTAAAAGCACTTTTAGTTCTGCTACCTGAGCATTACAGACTGCTAAAGACTGAGTCTTTGTACAGCTTGGATGGAATTTATCATCCTGCATACGCCTTTTACAATCGCACATGCAGCGCTGTATTGTTGTTTACTTCCAATGGCCGGCTGAGCAGATCCGTCAGTGTAAATTATGTATTCATACTGATCTAGAGGCATTTTTTCATTCGGGAGAGCATATTCTTGTTCATATTGCAGAAATGCTTGTGTTTTCAGACTTGGGTTGTATCTGTATTCTACATCTGATACAGTGAGAGAATTAGCCCATTGTATCCATCTTGGAAGTAAGGCTTTAGCATTTGGAATGCTTGCCTTTGTTGCAGCCTCTAAGGCCAGTACCGGAGGCATGACAATTATTCGTTTCCCCTGAGACAGTGCTCTTTCTCTCACTACAGCAGTCTGTACGTCCGTTCTGTAGATGCAAAACACATCCTAGCCTTCGTGTGCAAGTGTGATTTGTATGCTATGGGTACTGTTTCACCTTCATTGTATATTAAGTAGGTGTACCCAGATAGGCCGCAACAATACGGATTACTAGATTGCAGACATTTACGCATGTCTGTAAGTGTTTGCACGCCATCATGTCAGCTTGTACGGAGCGAAGGATATCTGTGTGTTCCTGTGTCCATTGCCTAACTTGAAGTACTGGGTATTTAGACCCAGCGGTGCAGGGGCACACACCCTATGACTTCTGGGTTCACCCTGTTCCAGACCTACAGAAACACAGAGTCTTCTGGGTGAAGTCAAAGATCGTTTATTGGCTGCAGACCAATTACAGGTATCCTAGAAGTACAACAGCGTGTATGTTCTCAGGAGACTGCTGAAAATCATAGAAACGGACTTCATCTTAAATACACTTTTCCCTGCCTCAAGCATACATTCCTAGGTTTTATGATACGGCAATATACAAGTGTACATTACAAAGAAAAGGCAGAGTCATGATGACCATCCCACATTCCAGTTCGGCCAGCCCACAATGATTTACACAGTAAGGTTCAGATCCCACATTTGATATCAATAGGCCCCAATAAAACACGGGCAGCTCCTGTTTTGGGAAACAAGTCATAAAGCAGGAACAGTCAGGTGTGAAAGAGATTAGCCGGAGGCTCGTGTAGAATGAAAGGGTTTTATGATGGGTCAAACCCTGATGCTAATCACAGGTGGACGGAGGAAGGGGAGCTCGTGAGACCAGTTTGACCTGGGGCAGCAGAGCCAGCTGCCCAGGTCACAGAGAAGTCACGGGAAAGCACATGTACTGTGAGGCCCGTTTCTGCTCTATTATAGCCTATTTGAGGGCAATGACAAGATGGCCACCGCTCTCAAAATGGAACCCGCGTAGTGAAGCAGAATAACGTGTACACAGTGCATTCATAGCTAGAACGATATATAAAGCACTCGTACATACCGCATTAATCATTTGCGGTTCGCCAATACCAGGATAGACAGGGGTAGGGCCCTGTCCCCTACGCGGTCACAGAGATTAAAGTACGACAGACCCTCCTTTTGCCCTTACATAGGCAATCACTATACTCATCTCAATCCGAGTCCAGGTCAATGTTCACAAAGTCATGGAGATGTTGCTGTAGCATCATCCTATTACTTAGCTCGTCCCTCGATACAGGTTTCCTCACACATAAGGTAGCACAGAGGCCACATATCGCAGGAGCACACTGTATGCACAGACTGAACAGGAAAAGAATGGCTAAGATCATTCCAATGACCATCAGAACTTTCCAACCCCAGGCAGATATCAATTCCCAGAACCACCCCACCAGTGACCAGTCTCCCTTATCCACGTGTATGGATTCAGATATTTTATGGAGTTTGGAGATGGCTTGATAGACTGTTGGAGCGTTATCTGGTATGAAAATGCAGCAACTAGATTGGATAACCTTACATACCCCACCGCGGTCTGCAAGAATAACATCTAGAACCATGCGGTTCTGCAAAGTCATAAGGCGATCCACTTGGAGCTCTGCTGTCAGATTACCAAGGGCACCAGCCGTTACATTTACAGTGGATTCAACCACACGTGTCAGTTGTCTCAGGTTCCTACTATTCACCATAGGTCCCCAAAACGGCAGGAAGCCCAAAAAGAAGTCTCCTGCTTCCTGACCGGCAGTATCCTCCTTACTAATCACACCTCTCACAACTCTGGTCTTGTGATAATCAGAGGCAGCAGTAAATGTAGGCGGTAGCAAGTTCGCAATATAACATGTGCCCGAGAAATCAGGGGGCAACCATGTATATGCTCGGTCATTGCAGATGAAATATGTGCCCTTGGCAGCCAAAAATGCAGGGGAAAACTGTGACGGGAAGGTGTACGTTTCAGTACAGTCACTTCTTCCCAGTTGAGCTCTAGGATTCTGACCATTACCCTGTAAGCAGAACCGACCTATGTGGGGTACGACCCAGATTGGGGATGAGATTTTGCGCTGTCTTTCACCCAAACTAATACTATACCCCGTCGCGTTCCATCCTACATAAGGTCTCAATTCTTCTTTGGGAATGGATGAGTATGCATCAATATCCCTACTCATATCGGCAACTCCTTTCATCAAAGCCTTATTATTGGTGATAGGTCTGATGGAACGCGGTTGGCGAGGGGAGTACGTATCTAGAGCATAGAGAAACATGGTCCGGAATGCCCATGACGATCCATTGTAACTAAAGGGCAGCACCAAATAGGGGATACCCTTGTTAATGGTATGTGGCATTAACCCACACACCCAGCAATTGGTTGTGTTCATTACCAGTTGGTGCTGGTGCAAAAGCTGGATAAACGAGTTATTTACGAACTCGGATCGTCTGGTCTGTTCGTGCTCAGGCAGAGGGTGAAAAGAGTGAGAGGAGGCAGTAGAAAGAGGTATAGGCTGTACAGTGGGCGCAATGGTCTTTTGAGAAGAGAAAAACACAAATCCTACGATGAACATTACTATACTACACAGCGTAAATAGGCACAGAAATACAAAACATTTACTTTTTACAATTCTTGCTTTAGAGTTTATGTCCTCAACGGGTCTCTCCATCTTAAAAAACTCCATCCTCTAAACGGGCCGCTCGCGGCGGATGAGTTTCTTCTGCTAAGGAGTACGCCTGTCGGTCCAGGGAAACGCCCTAGACCAACCAGAACCGTTGACCTAACGTCTTCGGCCCGTACCCCAAAGTCTTGGCACCGCGACCCTGCGGCTGAACCCGGATGGTGGTTCGAAAAACAAAAATCAAGAAAGTCCTTCAGATGGGAGAGCCAAAAATGTCAAAAAGGGAATAGTAAAGAAATCTTTATTTGTCCATGGGCCTTGGTCTCAAATTATAGCGGAGACGGCCAGGTGCTGTTTGGTCTTGGAACAAAAGTTCAGGCTCAGTGGTGTCCAGTCGACTTGATGGTGGCACAGCTTCTTGCAGAATATTATCACTCTCTTGGTCTGAAGCTGTGTCTCTTATGCGTGCGTCACTGAATGGTACAAAACGAGGTACAGTGTCTGTCTCAGAGTCGGCGATACCCTCCTGGACCCACCGGTCATATGGCAAAGGCAAGGGGACTACTTTGCAGTGGGTGCCATGGATCCAGTGCTTCTTCCCTTTTACTCGCACCGCTGATCTTGTTGATAAAAGCACGAGGTGAGGGCCGATCCAGCGAGGCTCGTCGTTGCTCTTGCGCTGGAAATTTCGGACCAGGACCCACGAGCCAGGGTTGATAGGGTGTCCAGGAGGTTCAGAAGCTTGGGGAAGAGTATCATGTACCTGTTGGTGCAAAACACGCAGTTTAACAGTCAAATCATACAGGTAATCGAGTAGTACTGGATGCTCAATCTCACTAAATTTCGTAGGCCTCGGTACACCCCATACGTTGGCCGGGCGGCCAAAAACCACTTCGTAAGGACTAAGTCCCACTCGTGAGTGTATGGTCATTCTGGTGGACAGGAGTGCTAAAGGCAGAGCATCAGGCCATTTAAGACCGGTGCTCGCCTGAATTTTGGCCAGCTTGAGCTTTAAGGCTCCATTGTAGCGCTCTACTAGTCCAGCTGATTGGGGGTGATTTGCAGTGTGGAACTTTTGCTTTATGCCTAAACCTTCACATACATTCTTCATCACTTTACCCACGAACTCACTTCCATTATCACACCACACCATTCTCGGCATTCCAAACCTGGGGAAAAATTCTTTCACAAGGGCTTTGGCTGTGGATAGGGCAGTGTTATCTTTCAGAGGATAAGCCTCTATCCATTTTGAGAAAGCACAAACAACCACCAGTACATATTTCAGGTTGTTGCATCTTTCCATGTGAATAAAGTCCAGCTGCAAAACTTCGAATGGACATGATGGGGGTGCAAAGTGACCAGCTGGAGTTGGGGTTCCCCTACCAGGGTTGTATTTCAAGCATACCATGCAATTCTTGACCACATTCTCTGCACATTTGGGAATTCCAGCATTCTGCCATACTGGAGCCAACAACTTACAAATTCCTTTCGTACTGATATGTGCCATTCCATGTGCCATAGTAACCACTGGGAGCACATATGCGTCAGGTAACAACCATCGCCTATGTTCTGTCAGATCAATCCAGCAACCATTCTCATCCAACTTACCCATACTTTCTCTCCACTTGCTTAGCTCTTTCTCTGTGGCCTCAGCTTGAAGCGACTTCACACTCTCTATTGTGTTCTCACACATTCCAACATCATCAACCCATCTTGCAGGGCTTGCAACATACATTCTAGTCTTCACATTCTGTGCTGTTTCTTTCGCGGTCTCATCAGCAAACGCATTCCCACGTCCAACATCATCTGTGATTTTCCTGTGCGCACTGCATTTCATGATCGCAACTTGCAACGGTAGGGTCAGTGACTCAAGGAGATCATTCACCAACTTGCCATTCTGAATTTTAGCTCCATGCGACGTCAGAAACCCACGCTCTTTCCACAGTCGCCCAAAATTATGAGCCACGCTAAAGGCGTACTGGCTATCTGTGTAAATATTCACTCTCATTCCTTCAGACAACACGCACGCTCTCGTGAGGGCGATTAATTCTGCTGCTTGGGCCGAATTATGTGGCACTCGTGCAGTTTCCACGACCGTGTGTAAAGTCGTGATAGCATATGCAGCAGTCGTGTCACCATTAGGGAGCTTGAAACACGAACCATCCACCCATAAAGTGCCATCACACTCAGTCAGGGGAGTATCTTTTAGATCTACTCTCCCTTTCGTCTCTTCTTCTGTTCTGAACAGACAGTCATGTTGCTCAATCTCATCTGAGTCTGCTGGAATTGGCAATAACGTAGCTGGATTCAGCGTACTGCATCTCTTTATGTGTATGTGATTTGCTAACAGTGTAAGCTCATAGCCTGATAATCGCGCACTAGTCAAGTGTTGTGTCTTGGTCCTATTTAATAATGTGTCTACAGCATGCGGAACCATAACGATCAATGTGTTGTCCATTACCAAACCAGCAGATTGTCGGATAGACATCGCTGCAGCAGCTGTCGCTCTCAGACAGCTTGGCAATGCCCTCGCTACAGGGTCCAAGGTGGATGAAAAATATGCGCATGGGCGCGGTCTGTCGCCAAAGGGCTGTGTTAACACTGACAACGCACATCCATCTTTCTCGTGAACATACAACGTAAAAGGCTTGCTGTAGTCAGGAGTACCCAACACAGGAGCTGAGCACAATGCATTGCGCAATTCCACAAAACTTTTCTGGCACTCTTCAGACCATGGGATAGGATTCGGTGTGTCTTTGCATGTTAAGGCTAACAAAGGTTTTGCCAACAAGGAAAAATTAGGAATCCAATGCCTACAGTATGAGGTAATGCCCAAGAAAGCACGTACTTCTCTCTGTGTTCTTGGCACACTCAACTGTGTAATGGCTTGAATTCTTTCTGGGGTCAGTTTCCTTCCCTCCTTCGACAAGAGATGACCTAAGTAGGTCACTTCTTGTCGACAATATTGCAGCTTAGAGAGAGACACTTTGTGATGGAAAGCAGATAAATGGCGCAACAATGACAATGTGGCTTCTTTACAGATGTTTTCAGTATCCGCGGCGATTAGTAAATCGTCCACGTATTGAATCAGAATAGCGCCACTAGGTAAAACAAGTGCATCAAGCTGCGTTTTCAAAGCTTGACTGTATATGGATGGACTCTCACAGTAGCCCTGGGGAGCGCGTTTGAAGCGGAAGCTTCGGCCTCCCAGACTAAAGCCAAAAATATCTCTGCTCTCCTTTGCAATTGGGATGCTAAAGAAAGCATTCTTTAAATCGATCACTGAAAACCAGGCAGCAGAGGCTGGAATCATCGTTAACAAGGCAGTTATATCAGGGACAACCGGAAACTGTGGCACAACAATCTTATTAACCTCTCTAAGATCAATCACAAATCTGTAAACAGGTGGCTGTGAAGGGTCCGTTCTTTTTAAGACAGGTAAAATCGGACTATTGCAAACGTTGCCTCTTGTTTCTTCAATCACACCCTTATTAATCAAATCGCTGACAATGTCTAACAATGCTTTCTGGCCTTCATTAGAGATCTTGTACTGGGGAATACGTGGCAGTCTGACATTAGCCTTTAAAGTCACCACGTATGGCGGTATCTCCAAGAGGCCCACATCATTGGGACCAGTAGCCCAAAGGGCATCCGGAAGGGATGACAATTCAGGTGGCATTGTATTTTTAGACAAGTACATTGGGGAAATCACTTTCTTACCTAATGTAAGTTGTACTCCTGAGGGAGAACAATACAGTGTAGCGTGCAATCTTTTCAACAAATCTAATCCTAGCAAATTCTCACCACAACCTGTCGTCAGAATCAGGGGTGCTTTCAACTCGCAAGGCCCAATAGAAAGTGACATGGGACTAGAAATCGGGTTCCTAACCGGGGCGCCAGAAAAACCTACTGAAACATTTATATCGCCAGACAAAGGTGCGCCAGGGAGTTTTGAATGCATGATTGAACTCTTTGCAGCACCAGTGTCCAGCAGAAAGGGCTCCGTTACATTTGCTGTAGTTACCTTAACATACGGTCCACTCTGATCCACTGGCACTGAAACAACTCCCTCTCTCTGTCTACGGCTGTCCTAGTAATCATTATTTTCTGCATCGCCGTCCTCTGCATAATAATCATTATTATAATACTGAGCTGTATTACTAGTCGCATTGGTTTGCTGATCAAAGCTATTAATGGCGCTTTGGGGCGGAAGAGGACGCGCGTTCTGGGGAACACTTCCACGCCCTCTGCCTCTAGGAGCTTGCTGACCACCCCTACCTCTTGCGCCATACGCATTACCGTTCCGCTGCATTAATTTAGGGCAACTATATTTAAAATGACCTTCCTCTTTGCAGTATGAACATTGGTTGGGACCTACAGGGACACGTGGTTGATAATACCCATTCATTTGCTGATTGTTCTGAAACTGTTGGGGTTGGTGATAGACACCTTGGGGTTGCCTATAATTATTCTGACCTCCACGTGGCGGATAGGCCTGCTGCAAAAGGACCTTTGTCTTTAGTTCCTTCGTTTTCTTTTCTGTTCTATCTTTTTCGTCTTTATCTCTGTTTTCATAATACTGTGCAGTAGCCAGTATTTGCGCTGAAGAGGAAACAGCCCAAGAACTTTCTGAATCTTTTAACTTTTTACACAGGTCAGGAAGTAGATTCTGCACAAACTTATCCACAAATAACCGTTGGCCACCCTCAGTACTCATATCTTGCCCACTGTGGTCAACAAACGTTTCTTCAAACCTAGTAAAGAAGTCTGACACTGTCTCATCTTTCTTCTGCTTGCATGCAGATAACTTGTCCCAATTTACGCGCATCGCGGGCATTATTGTCTTCATATATGTGATGATTCTACCAGGCAGTTCTGCTACTAAAGGTTCAGGTTTCGCACCACCAGTTTGTCTAGCATCAGCAGCGATGATGTTAGCCCATGTGTCTCCTAGTTCTGCAGCATGATCCGTATTACGTATGGATCCCCACAAAGGCTGTGGAACCACATTCCCAAACAGCATATCTACATCAGCCAGATTCATTACACAAGATTCTGCAGTCTGTGACAACTCCTTATAATAACCAGTAGGGTTTTTACGGGGATCAGGCAATGACTGCTTAAGTGCTAACACCTCAGATCTTTTCCATGGAACATGTACCCAAATACGCTGGAAATGTGCTACGACAGGTGGATTGGCATTTGCATCAGCGGGTCTCCAAACTGGGGGAACCTCACGCATCGGATATTGGCGTGCTTTTACCCTTTTTCCCACAGAGACATCAGGTTCAAACAACGACTGTTGACAATCATCATTCCTGAAGGACAATACAACCGCAACTGCTTTCTCTACCTCGCGATCCACAATTATACCAGTTCCAAAGTCAAACCTCACTCTACACAACTCCTGCGGGCTCGGGTCTTTACCACTATCCTCCAATTCTTCACAGAGAATTTCGCACATTTTCTCAAACACATATCTCTGTTTTGGGGCATCCCACTGATGGAAAACGTTGACAACTGATTCCACATCATACAGTGAAGGGAAAACAATCCATCTACGCGCCATACTATCTATTACCTTTTTCTCATCAGGGTTAGGCAATTGACTACGCAGTTGCTTACGCTGTAAACCAGGAGTCGCACCAGATGACTCAAAGAGAGGCGACATTAATGTAGTAACCACATTAGCTAAGCGCTGTCGCGCTGAACGAGAAGCTGAAGTGAAAACAGGGGGAAAAACAGAGGGAAGAAAAGAGGATGCAGAAACAGGTACTGGAATGGTGGAAGGAAGAGTGTCAGGGGAGGCAGCTGCTGAATTAGGCAAAGTCGCAGGAAGCGCGGGGGCAGTCGGGAACACAACTGGCGGCCCTTGAGAGGGCTGCGCTATATGGACAAGAGCCGGCTGCGCAGCAGCTGGCGGTAGCGGCAAGGCTTGCAGTATATTAACTGGAGGTGGCATATTCACAAGCTGGGGAGGTGCCGTGGCATTTTGAGCATACGGGGGTGGTGAACTCAACAAATGTGACATCAGGGGATCTTTCTCCTTTTCTTCTAACTCATTCTGCTTAGAGTGTGGTAAGGCTGGGTAACATTTGTCGATCCCTAACTTACGCTGCCTGTGCAATTGCTCATTCATCTGCTCCCCCTCATTATCTTTAAATTGTACAGCTGCTTGCATTACTGTCATACCTCTCTCCCTTTTATTCTTTTTCGCTAGCTTAATTTCCTTCTGTTTGGCTTCCTTTCGCCATAAGCGGAAAGAGTCAAACATCGCCGGACGGGCTTTCTTTTTGAACAATTTAATTTCTAAATTATCTAAAATATCGGTATCGAAACTACCATTTTGGGGCCATTTTAAAACACCGTCTTTCCTGGTGTAGTGGATCCATACTTCGTTATATGCAATGGGGCCTACGCCATGTTTTACATAGAGCTCATAAGTTGGAGTTCCAACCGGAGGGACCGGGCATGATTCCTCCAGCTGGAAATCTTTTCCACAACCCAAACAAAATATTCCACCAAATATTCTAGAACCAGGCATCTTTGCTCACTAGTCTAGATCCAAACGTCAAAGGATTATCAATTACGATAGTCTCGTGAATACACGAGTCCTCTGGCTTTGGCGTTTGCAAACTCCAAATTACCAAATCAAACGATGCCGAGGGATACCAAAACAAATGGGAGACGCTCCACTATACTTAACTGAATATTGCTGATCGATGGCGTGACCAGAAGACTCTCTCGATTGTTTCGCTCTCTCAAAATACGTCAAGGGTCCAAAACAGGTCGATTAATCAGGGCAGCAGTCCTTCGTAGCCGTCGGGACGCGGAGAACCTCGCAGAAAAGACTTTCGGACCACGTCGACATGCAGGGGTCGATGAAGTGGCGGCCTTCCTCCGGAATTTCCACACAAAGCTCCTCACAAACCTCTGGCTTGGACTGGTACCGCTGAAATCGTCCCGAGTTGGGCGCCAAACTGAAGTACTGGGTATTTAGACCCAGCGGTGCAGGGGCACACACCCTATGACTTCTGGGTTCACCCTGTTCCAGACCTACAGAAACACAGAGTCTTCTGGGTGAAGTCAAAGATCGTTTATTGGCTGCAGACCAATTACAGGTATCCTAGAAGTACAACAGCGTGTATGTTCTCAGGAGACTGCTGAAAATCATAGAAACGGACTTCATCTTAAATACACTTTTCCCTGCCTCAAGCATACATTCCTAGGTTTTATGATACGGCAATATACAAGTGTACATTACAAAGAAAAGGCAGAGTCATGATGACCATCCCACATTCCAGTTCGGCCAGCCCACAATGATTTACACAGTAAGGTTCAGATCCCACATTTGATATCAATAGGCCCCAATAAAACACGGGCAGCTCCTGTTTTGGGAAACAAGTCATAAAGCAGGAACAGTCAGGTGTGAAAGAGATTAGCCGGAGGCTCGTGTAGAATGAAAGGGTTTTATGATGGGTCAAACCCTGATGCTAATCACAGGTGGACGGAGGAAGGGGAGCTCGTGAGACCAGTTTGACCTGGGGCAGCAGAGCCAGCTGCCCAGGTCACAGAGAAGTCACGGGAAAGCA
Organism: Triturus cristatus; assembly: GCF_964204655.1. Taxonomy (NCBI): domain Eukaryota; kingdom Metazoa; phylum Chordata; class Amphibia; order Caudata; family Salamandridae; genus Triturus; species Triturus cristatus. The sequence continues at coordinate 736,641,395 of NC_140585.1, forward strand.
CATGTACTGTGAGGCCCGTTTCTGCTCCATTATAGCCTATGTGAGGGCAATGACAAGATGGCCACCGCTCTCAAAATGGAACCCGCGTAGTGAAGCAGAATAACGTGTACACAGTGCATTCATAGCTAGAACGATATATAAAGCACTCGTACATACCGCATTAATCATTTGCGGTTCGCCAATACCAGGATAGACAGGGGTAGGGCCCTGTCCCCTACGCGGTCACAGCGATTAAAGTACGACAAACTGAAAAATCAGGTCTTATGAGGTCGTAGAAAGGTTTAACCCTTTCTGCATAATCCAAAATGTGTGTTCTGCCAACATTCAGGAATCCCAGCATGGATTGTAAATGTTTTAATGATTTAGGAGGTTGGAGCAGCGCACACGTTTCCAAAAAGTTAGCTGCAAGGCATTTTCCTTCACTTGAAAGCTCATATTCCAAAAATAGGACATTGACATGGGCTATTTTTGACTTTTTAAAGTTAAACTTGTAGCCCTCAGAGGTAAATCTCAAAATTATGCTGCTCACCATGTTCAAGTGTTCCTCCAGGTCATCATCTGTCATATAACTATCATCTACATAAGACAAAGCATCCTCATCCAGATTCTGAAGTAACTCAGTTACCATGACAGAAAATAACCCCCAGCTGTTCCTATATCCTTGAGGGAATCGACAAAATTGACGGTGTGACCCCAGCTCTGAGAATGCTGTCAAATATCTGCTCTCAGGAGCTATATTTTGGCATAAGAATCCATTCGAGATATCTAGTGTTGTGTTGTATTTTGTCCGCACAATGTTATTCATCACTGCGGCACTGTGTGCATTCTGTACTGCAAATGTTTTTGTGCATGAGTTCAGATGTCTAATCTAAAACTTTACTATATGGATTATGGGGTTTCATTACGGGGAACAAAGGATTATTCATTGAAGAAGTGCAAGTTTCAATCACACCCTGGTATTCAAGTTGATCTAAGATCTCCCTGACCTGTTTTTTCACTTCCTGTATTATTGGATACTGTCTCTGTGGAGTTGGAATAGATTTTAATGGTATCACGTGGTGAGCTGACTCTTCATCCCACCCAACATGGTTGCAATAAAGTGCAGGAACAAGGGCTACTGCCCACTCCCATGTGTAGGTGTGTTTTAAGTGTGTGGGAACAAGATCGGAAAAGGCTGGAAAGATGACTGTTTCTCCCTTTGGGCAATCCAAAACAATAGCAGGCAGCCAATCTCTTTTAGCTAAAAGAATGTCATATCCAAAAGTTAGGTTCTCCCAAAAGAGACCTTTAATTTTGCTAGGCTAGTCCCCTTCCAATTTCAATGTTATTTCATGTAACCTATGAGGGAATGCTTACTCTAGTATCACGTGTTTCCACCATGATATGTTCACTCAGCTCCGCTGTCACCAGAAATTCCATCAGGTTCTGGCGAGCTATTGTTACTTCTGCTGCACTGTCTAGCATCGTCAGGGCCCATTCTCCATTCAGTAGTAGAGTCCTCAGAGTTCTGGGCATGTCTGATCTTAAGACGTGCTACTTTCTTCTTTTTGAATTGAGGTTTTGGTTTAGGCTTTTCTTCTTTTTTGGAAGCGTAGTCTGAAGTGTGTTGCGTGTCTCTGGACTTTGTACGTTCTTCTTGTCTGTGTTCTGACAGTCCTTCCCTCTCAGAGTTTTTTGATGAACCCTGAAAGGAATGACAGGAACGTGTATCAGTGTCCTTATACCTGTCAGGTTTTTAATGTTATCTCTAGTCCTAAGTGTATACCTCCTTTTGGAGGGATCCTACTGAGGAACCTACCTCTGGATTTAGATCTATTCTTTTGTTGTTTGTTATTATCCCATTTCTTTTTTGCAGAAGCTGGTGTTTGCTTGGTTTGTTCTTTTTCTAGACCTCCCATTAATTGTGGTTTTACTGGTCTTGCTCCCAAACTATCTCTATCTAATTCTGCAAAAGCAGTTTCAATAAATTCTGTCTTCTGTTGTAAAGGAGGGAAATCTCTTGGGGTTGGCGTATTGCCACTGCTGCTGCATCCCCTTTAATGTTTGCTAATATTATAGCTGATACCTGGGCAAAGTTACCTAGTAACCTCATCCCTAAGTTCAGAGCAGGTTCTGCTCAATACTCATTTTGTTATTTGTCTTAATACATCTGGTATTACTGCTAATGAAGGGATACCATGAGTTCTGGTATATATTGCAGCGAACACTGTACCCCAAGTGGTACAATCCTCTATCGGGGGAGCTATCCACATTGGCAAGCAAATTGTGAGCATTCTATGCTTTTCTTGTGGACCAGTGTGTGGAAATACTGCCTCCAGTTGTGTTATTTCTTGAGCTATCCAGAATGGCATTTGTTTACGTTTAGTGGGCATTTTACCCATCACCGTGTGTAACGTTTATGGTGTAATTTTGGTTGTCGGTGTTTGAATAGGGCCTGTTGGTATAGTCGTGGTTGGCTGGAGTGTGAGTGTGGTGTTCTCATGATGAACTGTCATGTTCCTGTAAAGTCTGATTAGTTCTTTGTGAAGTGTACGTAAGTCTCCTGGCATTGTGTCAATGTCAGGATGTGGTGTATAGGCCGCTAGTACCGGCCATGTTGCCCCATCTCTTCCGAGCGGACCCTGCCTTACTCTATTTTTTGTATGAGGAAGGGCACCTTGAAACCAGTTTATATGCTCCTGGTGGGTGATTGGAGCTTCAATGTTCTCACACAGACAATATTCGTTCGGTATGTCATCTTCTACGTAGTAATTAAATGTTTTTGTTCGTGCATCTGCCTGTGGGAATCTAAACCATTATTAGAATACTTCTGTTCCACATGATTCATGTGCCTCAATCACGAAAGTTATTGGCCCACCCCTAGCTGTTAAACCATATGCTGCTAGTTTTAGGGTGATGGCATTTCTAACATTTTCTGAAATCTGTATTGCATTTGCATCTTCTTCTTCCTGAACTTTCATATGTAGTGCACGCACAGTGTCATCCTGCTCAGTCATTGTTTTTAGTAAGAAGGGTTTTTCAAGGGAACTGAGATAAGGTGATATGCACAATAGGAACAATGTGTCCTTTAAGCTTGATTAACCAACATAGGATTTTGCCTACTCAGCTGCGGCTGATTTTTTTTTCCCCTCCCACTCCAGACGTCTCTGGGGAAATTGTGAGTAGGGGTCTCTGAGAATAGCATGTCTGAACTACTCAGATTTGACCGTTAAATAAGTACCCAACCAATGTTGACTGCACCATGCCATGTAGTTCCTACAAAACTGATATAGGATCTGTGCGTTTAGACAACATAAACTGTGGGCTTGGTGTCCAGACTGATTCCAGGCACCCCCGCTGGGTATGTTGGCCTGTACATCAGCTAGCTCACAGTGCCACTAGAAACTCCTCTTACCAAGGAGAGAATAGTTCTTGGCAACTATCGAACATGACAACCCTGATCCCTCAGGACCGTGGAAACAGTGCAATACGTTTTTTGCTCAGTCACGCGTGCTCACTTTATCTCAGAGAGATACAAAGAATTAACTATATGGACGTTTTTTAATAAGCATTTATTGAACATTCGTCATTCTAGTGTAAACTAGGTGTGCTGAAACAACCACTAGACAGAAACAGATATAAATTATTAGAAGCATTAAAAAGGTAAAAGGATGGTAGATTTCTATCATTTTGCTATAACTATGAATAAAGGTAAGTATATAAAATACATGATAATAAAATGCATTTTCCTACGATACAACCCTAACTTGATTTACCTAAATTTACCTAGCATGTGTGTAAGCGTTAAGCAAAGAATCCCTCTAGGATAAAGTCAACCTCGTTACCTGAGGTATGAGACTGTGGGACCACTTCTTGGTCTCGAGCTGGACACCCAGCATGGGATGTCAGACCACTGCAACTGGAGTATCTTCATGAAGGGACCTCAGCGTCTTGCGTCAGTGTGTCGGCAGGAAAGTCCTGATCTCCTCTGACTATCTCAGCAAGATGTGAAGTTTATATACCCAAAGCTATTCCCAGGGGTTCTATCTTGCTGTGCCATTGTTGGACTTAGTATGACATCATGAATGAACCTTGTACATAGTTATTATGCAGTAGATGGTAGTCCTGCTGAGTTTCCAAGAATATTCATGCATAATGCATGAGGCTTTTGTTCAGGGAAAACCCCACGTTCAGTAAGCAGTACCGTAACTAGATAAAGTCTCAGTCCTAGCAGCCCGTTATGTATGTAATGTAGGGACGAATATAGGTGAAAGGTTTGGATGTTACCCAGGCCTATATTGGGGTACCTATATGGAATATAACAGGAGCAGTCATAATCCAAACAATCGTTCTTCAGTAATTTACACACTCAAAATCACTAGAAACGGACTCTGTATTTCAACATATTTATTTTAACATAGTTATTTTAAAATGCTGGGATCTAGTGCACATAATATTTGTAACCTCACAGAAGATTAAAAAAAAGCAGCTAAGCTTTTCAATAACACTGAAAATAAGGACAAATTGTAACATCACAATTTATAGACCTTGAACCATCAGTGTGCTATCCCTAAGTGCTATGCTAGTTCTAGTAGATGAATAAATTAGAAGCCTGAGTTTCCAGGTGGTGCACATACCTGGGGAACAGGGTTGGTTGCCTGTTAATAATAGCTTGTCAGGTATTTCAAACACAAGGCCAAGAGTTAGGAGATTGTGTCTATGAGAGAACAAAATCCTGGCACCAGTTTGTGAAGGTAAAATGGAATGATTTGCAGAGCCTCAGAAAGTTTTGCTGGAGGCTTCTTAAGTTGAGATGGAATCTGCCGCCGTGCTCATCTGGATCTGTGATCTGCGTCTGCGAACTGGGGGAAGCTTTTGTATTCTGCTGTAAAGGAGTGAAATTTCTCTGCCGTTGGTGTATTGCCACTGCTGCTGCATCCCCTTTAATGTTTGCTAACATTTTAGTTGATACCTGGGCAAAGTTACCTAGTAACCTCATCCCTAAGTTCAGAGCATGTTCTGCTCAATACTCATTTTGTATTTGTCTTAATACATCTGGTATTACTGCTAATGAAGGGATACCATGAGTTCTGGTATATATTGCAGCGAAGACTGTACCCCAAGTGGTACAATCCTCTATCGGGGAGCTATCCCCATTGGCAAGCAAATTGTTAGCATTCTATGCTTTTCTTATGGACCAGTGAGTGGAAATACTGCCTCTAGTTGTGTTATTTCTTGAGCTATCCAGAATGGCATTTGTTTACGTTTAGCGGGCATTTTACACATCACCGTGTGTAACGTTTATGGTGTAATTTTGGTTGTCAATGTTTGAATCTGGCCTGTTGGTATAGTCGTGGTTGGCTGAAGTGTGAGTGTTCTCATCACGAACTGTCATGCTCCAGTAAAGTCTTATTAGTTCTTGTGAAGTGTACGTAAGTCTCCTACTGGCATTGTGTCAATGTCAGGATGTGGTGTATAGGCCGCTAGTACCGGCCATGTTGCTCCGTCTCTTCCGAGCGGATAGTGGTCAAGTGGTAGTCCTTATATATTGTATCTTATCTAAGATGGATTTTGAATATCACCTTAGAAATGTTTAGGCATAATCATATACATCAGTGGATGTACCAATAAGGTAAAAATATGTCAATATAGAGTACATTAATTGGGTTATGGTTGTTATATGACCTTGAAAAAGGCACTTGTCCCAGAATGATGTTGCACTGGGGGTTTTGTTGACGTCTATATCTGAATGAATTGACAGTTTCACAGTTCTTGGAAAGATAGGCATAGACATCATCAAGACAAACATGTTGTTGATTCTACAGAATGTGAGGGGAAATGGCAGTCTCCAGTGTCATAGATGGCAACCTTCATGGTCTAAGGTGGCAGCCTCCATTACCTTAGATGGATTTGGGGCCAAAGGTAAGCTAGCTTGACAGGCTAACTAAAATGGAGACTGTAACTAAAATGGTCTGAATCTGGTGTGTGACTACGCACTGGCCATTTTTTGACATTCAATTCTGTTACTGGGGAAGAACACACAGGGCACAAGTCTTTAAAAAAGAAGTGAGGAGACTAACCAGGTTAGGCAGTATGCAAGTGAAAACATGACACGTGCCATCACAGTGCATGATGTCATGAAGTGTGACATTGGACCTCACTGGATGTGACATCACAAGAAGTGACATCATCTATTAAGACCTCATACATGTTTATCAGGTATATAATTGAGTACATTTCAGCACATTATGAGATTTGTCGTTGGGGTTGTGCAAAACAAAGTGGCACAAAATCTGGGCCTCAACTAATGTATTTATTTAGTTTTTAAACCCTATCACAAAGAAATTGGCAAAAAGGAGAAGCATGGCTGTAGATCTGTTCTGCTTAATTGGTTGAAAAGTCCGCATTTTAAAATATTTTATGGGTTAAGGCATTTGCTGTAAAGGTGCCCAGTAAATCTCAAGGACTAGTGATAATGGTAAGATCACTCAGAGGGTGAATGCGTTTGTTGGGAGTTCTGTGTTTTGTGAAGTCCCGGATTTAAATCAAAGTAGCATAGCTGGTTAATAAGTCTCCAGCAAAGCCCATCCCGTAACATGTAGATTACAGATTTTTATTTTATGTAGATAGTAAATTAGGTTACAGCTTTTAACACAGAGTTTCTTTTGTTACCTGCAGTTCATAAATTGTAATCCTTGTAATATAGCACAGTGAGCTATGAAGGACATGTGACTCCTACACCTTGTTACCCTGTCTCTTGTAACTCACCTTGTACATTGATTTACACATGTACATGAATTGTCAATGTATAATCTGTATAGAGCTCTGACACCCTGCATTGGGTTGTGTAGCGCAAAAAAATAAATAAAATAGTGCTATTGAAATTGTTTTTTGAGTAAATACTGGGACAGACAAACACACCTGACATTCGCACAGTGCATGTGTATACAAGGACTGAACAAAGGCAAAAGCATGCCTCTCTTCAGTACCTGTGAAGCAATAACAAGGGGGCATATTAACAACAACCGGTGATAATTATCTCTAAGCGCACTTAGCGCTAGGATAATTATCGCCGGCTAGCGTGAATTTTTATCGCTGAGATAGCGTGCTATTAGCAACGCTTATCTCAATAGCGATAAAAATCCTCACACTAACAGGCTAACGTGAGATTATCGCTGGAAACCCAGCGATAATCTCACGTTACCTTGTTGATAGGGACAGACAAACTTAGCCATGATATCCTCCTTCCATAGGATATCATGGCTAAGTCTGAAAAATACCAGACGTAAAAAAGCAGCGTTAACCGCGATTAGCGCTGCTTTTTTTGTCTCTAACAGGGTTAGCGACATTCTTGATAATAGGAGATATGTCGCTTAGCGACATTTCTCCTATTATTTTACTCTGGAACGCCCCCTTTGCATCTCATTAGAGATGCAAGGGGAAGCGTAGAGTAAAAGGGTGCTAACATGCAAATTTGCATGTTAGCACCCTGTTGTTGATAGGGCGCTAGTTTTATCTCTCCTTTTTTGGCTTTTAAAGCTAAAAAAGCAGAGATAAAGCCCTTGTTGATATGCCCCAAGGTGTGTACCTTTGTTTCCCCTGCATGGCATTTACGTTTAAGTGTGAGGTTCCAGGCCACCTCCAGTCAGGATATTCAAATAAAAAGGAGACCTGATGGCCCCTTATCTTCGGCCCAGCTGGAGGTGAATAAAAAAGCTCCCTCCCCGCCTGCACGTTGTCTGCTTTCGATTCCCAGCAGCAACGTGCAGGCCCTGCTGAACATGCCTTGTGTCTGAAAATTACACCAGGAGTGGACACTTCAGCATATTTGTGTGGGGCCCAACTTCTTGGCAGGGGGGACGGTGTCCACCGTATGAAAATAGTGGGTGGCCACCGTGTGCTTGCGTGTATCCCCGACTTGTGCCCTGAGAACACATATTTTGTGCCCTGAGAACACACATCAGGCCGGAACACAAATTCTTGCCTTAGAGCATATGAAAGTGTCGTTTAAACCAAGTAAACTAGAACTGCATTCCATCACCTATTTTTAGCATGATGCGTCACTGTGCTGGCTCTTTTCATGATCTTACTGTGATCTCTTCTGGAACAGGCATAGAAATAGAACAGTGTCGGATGCGGCCCTCGTATTCTTGGTTGCAGCAAAGTGACTGCCGCCTGGGTCTCCGGGTGGTTTCGCTTGAAAACAACCACACTGGGTAGGTAGACTTTGGGGCCTTTATCTGCAAAAACATTTTTCGGTAAATAGATTCAAGCCGTGCAACAGGCTTTTTCGGTTATGACCCGTGCTTTGCAATGTGAAGCGGGAGTGATTCACCAACTCTGGCTACTCAATTCAAACTTCCCTCCCTACCTCCTCCACAGCCACCTCCTCCCACTCTTTGCAGGTCTCCAGTGGTCAGCAGCGAAGGCAAGTCTGGAGCCGGACTCCAAACTGCATCACTAACCTTTGTGCTCAAGAAGCCCCTTTCCAGCCCACCGCCCCCTTCGGATGCTTTAAAAATACTTAGTGAACGCCTTACACTCAGTGAGTTATTCACACACCTGCATGTTTATTTCTATTCTTCCTGCTAAATGTCTTCGAGGCTTATAAGTTCCTGTGGCTTGCGGCAAGTACAGCATACAGAGCCCAGCTCTATTTACATGAGCCGCACTTACGAGTTGATTAAGTATTTACCGCACCTGGTAATACAGGGTACAGTGGCGTAACGAAACTTGAGGGGGACCCCCTGCAAAGAATATGGAGGGGGCCCCCCACGCTCACGGATTCAGTCAGGAGCTCTCAGGTCAGGGGCCTGCTGCGCATGCACCAGTGGCGGCTGGTGAATCCTAAAAGTGGTGTAACGAAAAGCTGAGAACCAAGTTGAAGGAGCAAGTGAGTACAGCAAGCACACCAAAGTGAAAGAGGAGTGTTCGGGGTTGGCCTTCCCAAGTGGGCCCTTTAACCACTCAAATTTCAGCTTTAAATAAATTCAGTCATTTGTCTCCAAAATATCAGCTTGTCAGTTTATGAAAGCAGACACGTTTTGCTATTAAATACCAGCTTCTTGAAAAAAAAGGAAAATTCCCTAAATAAAGAAGTTATCTTTTTTGTGAAAACGTTCAATTATTGTCATGATCCACTAAAACACATGATAGATTCCGCCTTCAATATCTATGTGTCATAGTTTTATGTCATATGCGCCAATCTTATGCCAAGAATTACCGCCATTATGCCGAAGCAAGCATGAGGGCTGTGCACCACGCAATCAGACAGGAATTACCACTATTATGCCAGTGCCCGAATTTTACGCGGTTTTGGCTCCATTATACCATGGGTGAGCACTTTGGGCCGATATGTGCCACCATTATGGCAGGGCCAACATTATGTCAAGTTATTTTATTTATTAAGTACACAATCATGGAACATTGCTGGTGTTGAAATGGGGTAGCTCTGTAGAATCTCACTAGTGGCCGTGACAAGCTCCCCTCTTTACCTAGTGATTGTTTTTTCTACACAAAGGCAGCTATGGAAAAGAGAGAACAAGATATGAACGGCTTCCTTGTTTGTCTCTTTAACAGTCCACCCACTCTCGTCACAGTCTTTCCCACAGTACACAAGGACACCCATCTGTCCCGTGTACCCTTCCACAGGTCAAATGCATATCAACCATCCTGGAATGGTTACTTATTTAGGAAAGTATGGGGAGAAATTTTAGAGAATAAAAATAGCTTGACCTTTCTGCGTGATGCGGGGTCTGTAATTGGCTATGGGGCACTGGCGTACAGTTCTCTGCAGGACAGCTGCAGGTCACGACTTCAGAGCCCATTGTGTTTACTCCCTGCTCTGTCTTCATTCATGGTCTATGTCGTGCAACCTTATTTACACCCTGTAGTAATTCATTGTCTCTCATTCACCACTGTCCACCTACTGTATTTACACCCTGTAGTATTTCATTGTCTCTCATTCACCACTGTCCACCTACTGTATTTACACCCTGTAGTATTTCATTGTCTCTCATACACAACTGTCCACCCGCTGTATTTACACCCTGTAGTATTTCATTGTCTCTCATTCACCACTGTCCACCTACTGTATGTATGCCCTGTAGTATTTCATTGTCTCTCATTCACCACTGTCCACCTACTGTATTTACACCCTTTCGTATTTCATTGTCTCTCATACACAACTGTCCACCCACTGTATTTACACCCTTTCGTATTTCATTGTCTCTCATACACCGCTGTCCACCCACTGTATTTACACCCTGTAGTATTTCATTGTCTCTTATACACAACTGTCCACCCGCTGTAATTACACCCTGTAGTATTTAATTGTCTCTCATACACCACTGTCCACCCACTGTACTTACACCCTGTATTTCATTGTCTCCCATACTCCGCTGTCCACCCACTGTATTTGCACCCTGTAGTATTTCATTATCTCTCATACACCACTGTCTACCCACTGTATTTACACCCTGCATTTCATTGTCTCTCATACACTGCTGTCCACCCACTGTATTTACACCCTGTATTTCATTTTCTCTCATACTTCGCTGTTCACCCACTGTATTTACACCCTTTCGTATTTCATTGTTTCTCATTCACCACTGTCCACCTACTGTATTTACACCCTGTAGTATTTCATTGTCTCTCATTCACCACTGTTCACCTACTGTATTTACACCCTGTAATTCATTGTCTCTCATACACCGCTGTCGCACCCACTGTATTTACACCCTGTATTTCATTGTCATTCATACACTGCTGTCCACCCACTGTATTTACACCCTTTAGTATTTAATTGGTTCTCATTCACCACTGTCCACCCACTGTATTTACACCCTTTCGTATTTCATTGTTTCTCATTCACCACTGTCCACCTACTGTATTTACACCCTGTAGTATTTCATTGTCTCTCATTCACCACTGTTCACCTACTGTATTTACACCCTGTAATTCATTGTCTCTCATACACCGCTGTCGCACCCACTGTATTTACACCCTGTATTTCATTGTCATTCATACACTGCTGTCCACCCACTGTATTTACACCCTTTAGTATTTAATTGGTTCTCATTCACCACTGTCCACCCACTGTATTTACACCCTGTATTTCATTGTCTCTCATACACCGCTGCCCACCCATTTTATTTACACCCTGTAATATTTCATTGTTTCTCATACACCACTGTCCACCCACTGTATTTACACCCTGTATTTCATTGTCTCTCATACACCGCTGTCCACCCACTGAATTTACACCCTGTATTTCATTGTCTCTTATTCACCACTGTCCACTTACAGTATTTACATCCTTTCGCATTTCATTGTCTCTCATACACCACTGTCCACCTACTGTATTTACGCCCTGTATTATTTCATTGTCTCTTGTTCACCACTGTCCACCTACAGTATTTACACCCTGTATTTCATTGTCGCTCATACATCTCTTTCCACCCACTGTAATTACACTGTGTAGTATTTCATTGTCTCTCATACACCGCTGTCCACCCACTGTATTTACACCCTGTAGTATTTTATTGTCTCTTATACACAACTGTCCACCTGCTGTAATTACACCCTGTAGTATTTAATTGTCTCTCATACACCACTGTCCACCCACTGTACTTACACCCTGTAGTATTTCATTATCTCTCATACACCACTGTCTACCCACTGTATTTACACCCTGCATTTCATTGTCTCTCATACACTGCTGTCCACCCACTGTATTTACACCCTGTATTTCATTGTCTCTCATACATCGCTGTCCACCCACTGTATTTACACCCTTTCGTATTTCATTGTGTCTCATACACCACTGTCCACCTACTGTATTTACACCCTTTCATATTTCATTTTCTCTCATACACCACTGTCCACCCACTATATTTACACCCTTTCGTATTTCATTGTCTCTCATACACCACTGTCCACCTACTGTATTTACACCCTGTAGTATTTCATTGTCTCTCATATCCAACTGTACACCCACTGTATTTACACTCTGTATTTCATTCTCTTATTCACCACTGTCCACCCACGGTATTTACACCCTGTAGTATTTCATTGTCTTTCATACACCACTGTCCACCCATTGTATTTACACCCTTTCGTATTTTATTGTCTCTCATACACCACTGTCCACCTGCAGTATTTAAACCCTGTATTTCATTGTTTCTCATACACCACTGTCCACTTACAGTATTTATAACATGTAGTTCATTGTCTCTTAATCACCACTGTCCACCCACTGTACTTATACCCTTTCATATTTCATTGTCTCTCATACACCACTGTCCACCCACTGTATTTACACCCTGTAGTATTTCATTGTCTCTCATACACAACTGTCCACCCACTGTATTTACACCCTGCAGTGTTTCGATGTCTCTCATATACCACTGTCCACCCACTGTATTTACACCCTTTGATATTTCATTGTCTCTCATACACCGCTGTCCACCCACTGTATTTACACCCTGTAGTATTTCATTCTCTCATTCACCACTGTCCACCCACTGTATTTACACCCTTTAGTATTTCATTGTCTCTCATACACCACTGCCCACCTACTGTATTTACACCCTTTAGTACTTCATTGTCTCTCATACACCACTGTCCACCTGCAGTATTTACACCCTGTATTTCATTGTCTCTCATACATAACTGTCCACCCACTGTATTTACACCCTGTAATATTTCATTCTCTCATTCACCACTGTCCACCCACTGTATTTACACCCTTTAGTATTTCATTGTCTCTCATAGACCACTGTCCACCCACTGTATTTACACCCTTTAGTATTTCATTGTCTCTCATACACCACTATCCACCCACTGTATCTACACCCTTTAGTATTTCATTGTCTCTCATACACCACTGTCCACCTACTGTATTTACACCCTTTAGTATTTCATTGTCTCTCATACACCACTGTCCACCTGCAGAATTTACACCCTTTCATTGTCGCTCATACATCTCTATCCACCCACTGTATTTACACTGTGTAGTATTTCATTGTCTCTCATACACAACTGTCCACCCACTGTATTTACACCCTGCAGTGTTTCGATGTCTCTCATATACCACTGTCCACCAACTGTATTTACACCCTTTGATATTTCATTGTCTCTCATACACCGCTGTCCACCCACTGTATTTACACCCTGTAGTATTTCATTCTCTCATTCACCACTGTCCACCCACTGTATTTACACCCTTTAGTATTTCATTGTCTCTCATACACCACTGCCCACCTACTGTATTTACACCCTTTAGTACTTCATTGTCTCTCATGCACCACTGTCCACCTGCAGTATTAACAACCTGTATTTCATTGTCTCTCATACATAACTGTCCACCCACTGTATTTACACCCTGTAGTATTTCATTCTCTCATTCACCACTGTCCACCCACTGTATTTACACCCTTTAGTATTTCATTGTCTCGCATAGACCACTGTCCATCCACTGTATTTACACCCTTTAGTATTTCATTGTCTCTCATACACCACTGTCCACCCACTGTATCTACACCCTTTAGTATTTCATTGTCTCTCATACACCACTGTCCACCTACTGTATTTTTACCCTTTAGTATTTCATTGTCTCTCATACACCACTGTCCACCTGCAGTATTTACACCCTTTCATTGTCGCTCATACATCTCTATCCACCCACTGTATTTACACTGTGTAGTATTTCATTGTCTCTCATACACCGCTGTCCACCCACTGTATTTACACCCTGTAGTATTTTATTGTCTCTTATACACAACTGTCCACCTGCTGTAATTACACCCTGTAGTATTTAATTGTCTCTCATACACCACTGTCCACCCACTGTACTTACACCCTGTATTTCATTGTCTCTCATACTCCGCTGTCCACCCACTGTATTTACACCCTGTAGTATTTCATTATCTCTCATACACCACTGTCTACCCACTGTATTTACACCCTGCATTTCATTGTCTCTCATACACTGCTGTCCACCCACTGTATTTACACCCTGTATTTCATTGTCTCTCATACATCGCTGTCCACCCACTGTATTTACACCCTTTCGTATTTCATTGTGTCTCATACACCACGGTCCACCCACTGTATTTACACCCTTTCGTATTTCATTGTCTCTCATACACCACTGTCCACCTACTGTATTTACACCCTTTCATATTTCATTGTCTCTCATACACCACTGTCCACCCACTGTATTTACACCCTGTAGTATTTCATTGTCTCTCATACACCACTGTCCACCTACTGTATTTACACCCTGTAGTATTTCATTGTCTCTCATATCCAACTGTACACCCACTGTATTTACACTCTGCATTTCATTCTCTTATTCACCACTCTCCACCCACTGTATTTACACCCTGTAGTATTTCATTGTCTTTCATACACCACTGTCCACCCATTGTATTTACACCCTTTCGTATTTCATTGTCTCTCATACACCACTGTCCACCTGCAGTATTTAAACCCTGTATTTCATTGTCTCTCATACACCACTGTCCACTTACAGTATTTATAACCTGTATTTCATTGTCTCTTAATCACCACTGTCCACCCACTGTACTTATACCCTTTCATATTTCATTGTCTCTCATACACCACTGTCCACCCACTGTATTTACACCCTGTAGTATTTCATTGTCTCTCATACACAACTGTCCACCCACTGTATTTACACCCTGCAGTGTTTCGATGTCTCTCATATACCACTGTCCACCCACTGTATTTACACCCTTTGATATTTCATTGTCTCTCATACACCGCTGTCCACCCACTGTATTTACACCCTGTAGTATTTCATTCTCTCATTCACCACTGTCCACCCACTGTATTTACACCCTTTAGTATTTCATTGTCTCTCATACACCACTGCCCACCTACTGTATTTACACCCTTTAGTACTTCATTGTCTCTCATACACCACTGTCCACCTGCAGTATTTACACCCTGTATTTCATTGTCTCTCATACATAACTGTCCACCCACTGTATTTACACCCTGTAGTATTTCATTCTCTCATTCACCACTGTCCACCCACTGTATTTACACCCTTTAGTATTTCATTGTCTCTCATAGACCACTGTCCACCCACTGTATTTACACCCTTTAGTATTTCATTGTCTCTCATACACCACTGTCCACCCACTGTATCTACACCCTTTAGTATTTCATTGTCTCTCATACACCACTGTCCACCTACTGTATTTACACCCTTTTGTATTTCATTGTCTCTCATACACCACTGTCCACCTGCAGTATTTACACCCTGCATTTCATTGTCTCTCATACAGCACTGTCTACCCACTGTATTAACACCCTTTCATATTTCAATGATTTCTTCATGTCTTTCTTCTCTCAGCATCCATTAGCTATCTTGGAACAAGAAAGTCATAATAAACTACAGCAAAAGAAACATACATTGGTACAGCCAATAGTCCTGCAACCAACGTCAGACCTATTCGCTTTGCCAATACTTATTAGATATGACATCTTACATGGATTCTCCCCTTCCACCCATAATGTCCTTCCCTTCTTATGTGTGTCCTACTCTCTCCCATATGACTGGTGATTGTTTGCTACACTCCACTCCCATTTATTTACCTGAATATATCTCTATTATTTTAGCATTTCGTTGCTGTTCTGGGCTTGTTCTATGTTTCATTAGACTTTAAGTACCAATTTATAACCTGCTCTTTGTTGGATTCTTCAATAAAAAATATTACCAATGTGAATAGCAAGAAATAGAATTCATAGGAAAACAAACATAAAATAAAAAGTGCACAGCATGGGCGGAAACTGAATACCTAAAATGTATTTAAAAAAAGAAAATGAAGGTTCTGTGCTGTGGAACCTGGAAATGACTTTCCCCAACTCTATAGTACTCCGGAGGCCCCTAAAATGTGAGTTTTTCAGTTAAGCTGGAGTCAGTGGCGTAGCACGAGCCTCACGTGCCCTCAGTTAAGGAGGTGAAAGTGCCCCCTGGCTCCTGGTTGGGTACTGAAAGACGGCTATAGTCAGTGTGCCCCTCCCATTCCTAGGCCCGATGCCACTGCACATGCGGCACCATTGGTACGTACGCCCATGGCCAGAGTCAAAGTAAATAAAAGGGCTGATGATAAAGCGAGTCAATAATACTAGGCAGGTGCCGAGGGTGCCAGCACCAGACAGTGCCAAATTGACACCAAAAGCATCAAATATTACCAATTAATTCCAAGGAGGGAGCAAAAAACAGAAAAAATAGAATTTTGCTGAAGGCTCCAGATAGTTTTGCACTTGGGTCTCAAATGTCGCTCAAAAATGGGCAACAACCACAGACATGTTCTCCCTTCCTTTGCAACTGGGAAGACCACTGACACAAATGAAATGTGGCATAACAGCCAGAGATGCTGGCTTTGGAACTGGGGGATCATGCTCGAGTGTCAGCGTTGGCTCAACATCCTGTGATTCTGGGCAAATCACTTAATATCCCCGTGCTTAAAAATAAGTGTGGCCTTGTGTAATGTAACTGGTGCTCGTGCAAAGCGCTCCAATACCTTGGGGACGAGCTTGCGCTATATTGAACTATTAAAAAAAGTACTCTCTGTCATTTTGTACACTTACATCCATTTTCAAACATTCTTGAGCCATTTTTTTTTATCTCTTCTGTGGAGATCTGGAAACGTTTCCATGTTCACTATCAGCATCGGGGACACTGCAGGCCACCGAGGAAACACTCCGTGCCATCCAGGGAGACTGCGAAGCCAATTGCATTTCCAGTGCTTGCTTACCTTCCAATGCTCCCAGCAGAGTCCTGTTCCTGGAGCTGCAGTCCTTCTCCTGCCCCTGTCAGCTCTGTGCGGCCTCCTCCCTTCTCAGAGGCTGTGCCAGTGGGGAATGCTCTCTCTGGGGCCCCCACCCCCATCCCTTTTCCGGCCCGGCTATGGCTGAAGAGAAACAATGTAACTTGTTACTTTGTTTCTCTTCAGTCCTGCCCTGGGTCAGCGCGAGGAGCCGGCTGCAGATTGCACCTGCTTTCTACAGCAAGCCTTTCTCTCCCAGCTCTTTACCGAAGAGCTGAGGGGGCCCCCTTCACCTGGGGGCCCCCCCTTCACCTGGGGGCCCCCCCGCACCGCGGGGGCTGCGGGGGTGTTTGTTACGCCCCTGACAGGGTACTTTATCTCGCCAGAATTTACCTGCCACAATTTAACGGTAAAGAGTACAGTGCTACCCATAGGTGCAGATTTTGGAGTGATATACACCAAAATCTTCATGTTATTAAAAACATGCAGAAAAGCATCATGGATCAGACACAGT
This sequence comes from Triturus cristatus, assembly GCF_964204655.1. Classification (NCBI taxonomy): domain Eukaryota; kingdom Metazoa; phylum Chordata; class Amphibia; order Caudata; family Salamandridae; genus Triturus; species Triturus cristatus. Next base: position 736,658,693 of record NC_140585.1, read on the forward strand.
AACGAGGAAGGTGGTGGGCTGGTGCTGTAGGCTGTAACACACAGGTTGTGCGAGGCTGAGCGAATTTACAAAAGAGTAGTGAGGGGTATACTGGCGCAAGAAGAAACAGTACGTTTTCCAAATACAGCGACTTAGAAACGCACATACTTTCATAATACCAGTGCTGTCACAGGCACAAGGCCATATTTATGTTTGCACATAAAGCATGGGAAATCAGTATAGTTAAATAAACAAAAACATTGTCAAAGGAAGCCGTGGTAGGGAATGAGAAAAAGAATGGAGAATAGCGAGTGGTGAAAAGCAACTTGTAGGACACAAAGGAGTAAAAGCTAGTGCTTATTTTTTAAAAGGCAGAAAAAGCGCTTTGCCACGCCAGCTCATGCACTATTTACATAAAAACACGAAAACATCGTAATCCCGCAGATGCTTATAAGGAGAATCAGAGAGTGTTTAGGTGTAAGTAAAAGTACCATAAAATGACATATGGTACCACAACCGAAAGTTGCTGAAAAGCAGGAGTGGACGCTGCTGGGGTTGAAGCGTATGAGCCACATGTAGCCCGCTGTGCTGTTAACCCCCTGAGGTAGCTCATCGGTTTGACTTTGCTTCCTGCACCACCGCCTTGCTGTCCCACCCCCGACACCCAGCTAATGAAGAGCCTGCGAAGTGCGCCCGATTTACTTTGTGTGATGCGCCTAGTATACATCTGTCAATCAATTCATTCACTAGTTGTACCCCGTGCAGTGCTTTAAATGGGCCGGTACTCACCGGTACTGAGTACTGGCACTTCTTAGATTTATCACTCGGAGTACCGGCACTTCTCTACTGCCGAGAAGAGTACCGGTACGCTGGCGGCCTTTTTTTTTATTATTAAGGCACTTATATAGACCTGCGCCGAGCCCAGCTGAACAATTCAGCATGGGCTCATTTGCATACCATATCGGTGTTCACAGACATCGAGGCAGCCCAGTGATAGCGTAATTAAGAAAGCCATGGGAGGTAACCAGGTTCAAATGGCTGTAAAGCGTACCGATTCTTTTGTTAAGTGCCTGCTTATGTTTGCTTGCCTGTGATTGTTGAGAAAAATGGGAGAAAGGGGGGGGGAGACAATAGAGACACTCTTGGAAGTTATATTAGCGGAAATGTGTGGAATGTTTGTCGGTGCATGTCTACTTGTTTCTTTCCGTGTCACTCGAGAACAGCAAAAATTTATGTTGCACATTTTACAAAGCAACGAAAAGTTGAAATATCGCCGCCTTTGGGTTTCGTGTTTTTTGTTATAAGTAAACAAACCTGCTTTGTTCATTGAAAGACATTTCCCATGTGTTTTGGTATGTGCTGCAAGTAGTATCGAAGTCAATAAGTATCGGCATGTCTTGCCCTAAGCCCCGCCCCCAAGCCCCGCCCGCTCGCCACATTTAAATGAGTGCCTGCACTATTTTGCCCCCATTTAAAGCACTGACCCCGTGGGCGGGGAGGCAATACGGCATTCACCAGGGAACAACATCAACCTCTTCGAACTTAATTTGTTGATGTCATGGAGGGCAGGATCTGCCCGTGCCGCCCTCTGCCAACCTTTGCTCTAATCGGCTCTCATGATCTGTTGCCATGTGAAACAAGCATTGGCATAGCCAATAGGTCTCGCCTTTGGGACCTTATAAGTGTTTATTTATCCAGCACAATATCCTTTGTGCAACAACATCAACGGTTGCATGGCTAAACACTTATAAGGTCACAAAGACAAGACCCATTGGCTATGCCAATGCTTGTTTCCATTTGGACTGGGTTTTTCTGCCACGTGATAAGAATGGTTTTACCCGAGCTAATCACTACTAATCGACTCATGCACGGTGATCTCACTTTGGGAAGAAACTTCATGGTTTATGAAGACAAGACGCCGTCTACGGCGTTGAAACACTAAATACTTGGATGACATCCTGGTGTACACAGTGAGTTACTTGGCAAGTTTGAGTTCTATGCATGGCTGTTCTTCTTCAAATCTTTCTTTAAAGTTTTTTGGTTTAAACTGAACACGTTTATTGATTTAGCTCGTAGCGGTGAAGGTTTGAGCACATTTGCTTTTCATAGGGCATGCACCACGGTGGTTCTCATAGATGTGTAATGGGGTCCTGTACTACTTTTGATGGGCTTTCTTTTTGGTTCTAGTTACCACTGACAAAGGGCATTAATGCCCGAAATGCATTGGGATGTTAGCAGCATAATTACCCAGGACAAACAGCACATTCTGTGTGCCAATGAAAGATGCCTGGATGGGCATTTCTCGTGCATTTAAAGTAAATATGGGTTACTCGTTTGAACTTGTGGATTACTGAGAGTTGACATTTTGCAGCTTTTGCATCACAGTGCGGCTTGAATCTAGTGCGTGACTATGCACTGGGCATTTTGAGACACAGGTCAGTGCCATTAATCCCCTTTTTAAAAAAAAAATAATGTCTCATTCTCTCCGGAGGGCCATGAGTAGTGTAAAGAGCCCATACCCACAGACCACACTGTTTCCATATAATACCGCCCAGCATTCAATGAGACAGATGAAATGTACTTTGTAGGATTTTACTTATGGAACACAAGGGGCTTAGCCAATGCTTAGGCAGCACACACTCCAAGTAAAATTACATAAGTATTCCAGTCCCAATATTGTACCTGCATGTTCAACACAGAAGTAAACTGATAGATAGTTTGACCCTGAAGTCAGACTGAGCACTGAGTTTTGCAACAAAAGGAATAGCACAGTCAGAAGAAGTGGAGAATGCTATGGGGAGTAGGGATAAGTGAGCTGAGATAGAAGATAAAAGCAGAGATCCACCCACATCCATAACACATGAGAGGCCACCTCACTCCCCAAAAGAAGAGTGCCATGTAGGCTCATTGAAGCGCTGTTACCACATCAGACTCCTCCTCTATGACACCTAGTGCAGTGATGTCATATCTCCTGGATTGGCTGAATGATAGGAGAGATGACACAGCATGGGGCCAGCATCGGCTAGGATATGTAGTAGGGCAGAAGGACAAGTCCCATTCCAATAGCCATGAAATGATAGGTCTTAGGGAGTTTCAAGCTAGCAGTCTATAGGCACAGTTGAAGTCACTCAGGGTCATGGGAAAAATAGTTTGAGTCCTAGGAATATTATCAAGGAGAGATTCAGGTCAGTGAATGAAGGCCAGAAAGCCTTTCATAGATCAATGCAGGAGGTGCCAGAGCTAGTTACAGTCTTATGTGCCTCTCTGCATGAGGAATCTTTGACCCACAGATGTAGGTATAGAGATCTTTTTGGCCAACTAGATGGCTTTGGCAGGTCTATTGACCAGTTTGTGAGTCACACTGGTTATTTGTCCAACAGGATTGTAAAACTCCAGGTGAAAATGGGCTTTGTGAGAAAGTGCCTTCATTTGCATGGTAACCCCCATTTTTTAGGTCTCGCATAGCGTTGCAGTGCAACGCACTGTTTGCTTTGCGAGGCATGCAGTATACAGTATAGTGGGGAAGCTCCGCCCACTTTCTGTCCATGTTTTTCATTGGCTTAAATCAGAAATGCTGCATTCTGGTTTGTTTTTGGTTTCTTTGTCCCTCCTCCTCATGGCCATGTCATCATTTTTCTCCTTCCATTGGTATTGGCCCCTTTACTTTACAAACTCTTTTGTTCCTCTGCGCCCCCCTTCCCTCCTGCAGTCCGTAACTTCTCTGCTCATCCGCCCTCCTCCCCCCACTCCCGATCATGCATTCTTGGACTCCCGCAGGTTTGTTTATAATGCAATAGGTCTCTCGTAATACGAGCCCCATTGTATTTATAAATGGTTGTTTTCTCCTGGGATTGGCTGGCTGAGTCTCACACTTTATTTTGCCTGACCTGTCCAGACGGCTGTGTTACGCATGCGTATTCCAGCAGCCGCTATACATTAACAGTGTCATTTTCCCAAGTCATAGTGGGAGGCAGTGACAGTACAAGCAGCGAGTAGCCAGTACCGCATATCGCAAAACCGCGGTAAGATAAATACAGGGTGGAAAAAACAGTACGGGCTGTTTTGAACATATGGTCTCAAATTTGCTGGACCCTTTTCTCTGCCGAGGGACGTGCATTTAATTATGCATTCAAAACCTTTTTTTTCCGCGAGCCAATTTTGAATGCATCGTGACTGAACAGCACAGTTGCTCACACGTACGCGGCTACCAACTTCCCCGAGTTCTCCCCAGAATGAGGCTGTCCTGGTTCATTTCAGGCTCAGCTGCAGGTCCGCTATGCTTGCCATGTACACAACCAAGCAAGGGGTTCTGGTGCGTTCATTGAGGTAGAGTTTTATCTCATCGTGTCCCCTTCAAGTCGCGGTAGCACTCATGGCGGATTTAAATATGAAACAGGGGTCGACAGACCAAGCAGCTATAGAGAACAGGTGATTAAGAAAGATCACTACGTTTGGGAAAAAATACTGTTTTGTCAGCTCAGGTTTTGCATTTTTTGCATCTACCATACACTTTTTTAAAACCTCTTGTAGCTTATGTGGTTACATATTTGCATACATACCGTTCTGTAAGCATCAGGTTCGTGTTTTCACATATCAACCTTATATCTCATAAAGCAAACACAGCAAATCGAGACAGTCAGAAGTATGGTTTTTCTCGGGTCCACAGAATTACGCCTTAATCCGTTTTGTGGCATGAAACGACCCCGATGAATTGGGCCTGTTTCTGCAGTATATTGCGCCACATGCAGTGTAGACAACAACTATGGGGCATATCAGCAACAACCGACAATAATTATCGCTAAGCGCACTTAGCGCTAGGATAATTATCGCGGGTTAGCGAGGATTTTTATCGCTGAGATAGCGTGCTATTAGCAACGCTTATCTCAAAAGCGATAAAAATCCTCACGCTAACTGCCTAACGTGAGATTATCACTGGAAACCCAGCGAGAATCTCACGCAATGTGGCGTTAGCTTCTTGATAGGGCCCCACAAACTTAGCCATGATATCCACCTTCCATAGGATATCATGGCTAAGTCAGTCCTGAAGCAGGCGTAAGGAAAGTAGCGATAACAGGGGTATCCCTACTTTTCTTGCCGCTATGCTTCATAGCGTGGGGCTTGATGATAGGAGAAATGTCGCTTAGCGATGTCAGGTCAGGAATGCCCACTTTGCATCTCATTAGAGATGCAAAGCTGGGCGTTAGGAATTCCTACGCTAACGCAAGTTTTCACGCGTTAGCGTGAGCTTGCTAATTAGGCGATAAAATTATCGCCGCTTTTCGGCAGCAAAAGCGGCGATAATTCTATAGCCTCGCCTTGCTGATATTCCCTCAAATTACAGAGAAGTGTATCAGGTTGTGTCATGCGCCACATTGTACTACATGATTGATGCTTGATGTGGTCCCTGTATAAGCTCGTATTCGACAAAAATAATAATTTCTTCACTTCACAAATTTGACAATAGGCGTCTACGGAGCACTTATTCCTCCTCTCACCTCAATGCATCTCTGCCCTAGCCCATAATTTGACATCCCTTTTCCATCAACCATACTTTGGGCCTCTAGCAGGGCTTTAAGTGGGCCGCTAACACTGATCGATTGCTTTTTAGGAAGCACCTGGTTTTGGTGAACTAAAGCAGTTGAGCGAACATATGTTCAGCAAAACACCAGAGTGGCAATAAAGCCCAAAATAGTTTTAAAATACACAGATATTTTATTTAGTGGTCTTTCACAATTTTAAGCTGATCCTTAACTTTCTTCAAGTCACTCAGGACCTCCATGCCAAACTGTTTAGTGCACCCATGCAGCGTTTCGTGACGTGCTAAGACTTAGCACTAATGTGGTGACACTGCAGCTGCTTTCTGTATTGTTTTATGGTGAGAAAGAGGCGTTCCTTTTAGACTCTGTTAATTAGCCAGTATGTTTTTAAGTTCCTCCCTACTTGCATTTTGTTGGGGAAAGATGTGACGAATCTATCGTTGAACCGAGAAAGCTTTATATTTATGAGAACTAGACAACATTCTTAGTAAATACCACACAATGTGATATCACTTTAACACCTAAATGCCCCATTCAGCAAAAGAAAGTTGTCATGCCATTGTGCGTTAAAGGGCCTGCCTCTGCGCAGCAAAACAAGTGGCAGGATTTTGAGTAATTTGATCTGTTTGAGCTAGAATATTTTTTTTAAATCTGCAAATCACATAGAAAATTAAGGATAATTTGGCAACCACACTATTCCATAATTATGCAGAAATCTCAGCACTGCGGAATCACATCATTCTACTGACCCTAACTCTTATCTTCCAAACAATGAAATGGGCCACTCAAAAGGAGGGTCCTAATGTTTTTTCACTAAATTGGAAGTAACACCTTGTTGGCCAATTGCTGTTTGTGACAACATTTACCACCCAATTTAGCATTTTAAGAGCATAACTAAAGCCTTCCATTTCTGCACTTGTCATTGTAGCCTTTTTTACTACCACTTTATGGTTTGGGGTAAATTGTAGTGCAATAACCTGGGAATAATTTGCTCTTACATTTTCACTTGGAGCATGTTTACTAACATCCACTAAAGTTATTTGCAACACCTTTTCACTTTTTTCTGACCTGTAAATAGGGCCTAAGAGTTACTAAATGAGAAATTGCAGAGTGTGAGGTTACCATATTAAAGGAGTGCTGGAGTGGTATCTAGTAGAGCATTTTAAAACACGTTCATCAATGTTTTTGCAATTTTCTAAGTGACGGTCAACATTTCCTATTTTTCAATTCCTACCCACTTGCAGTTTGTAGGGGAAAGATGTGGCAAATTCATGATTTAACACATAAAGCAACACATTTCTGACAACGAGACAACATTCTGAATTCAGCAAGGAGTAATTTGCGTAGCTCTCGCAAGGTTTTCCCAAGTAAGGTATTGCTGAAATTGAAAATCATTGAAAATAAGTTGGAACATTTTAATGTATAAATGTTGGCACAGAAGACTAGTGCTTTAGGCAGTGCTGCTAGCTGCTTCTCTCGTCCCATCAGTAAATCCTCATTGTAGGTCCTCTAGACAGTGCTGCAGCTGTTCCTCTCTTCCCAGTGGAAATTCCTCATTCTAAGTCCTCTAGGCAGTGCTGCAGCTGTGTTTCTCTCATCAGTGGTAATTCCTCATTTGTAGTCCTCTTGACTCCTCTGGTAAAAAACAATATCATTTACAACGCCAATAGCTCTAACTTTAAAAAAATGCGAGACCGATTGCATTGCAACGGCTTGTTTATACTGATGTTGCTGATTTTTTTAACCAGGCCCACTGCATGTGCCTGCCCTCTAAAACATGGTTAAATTAGCTAACTTCTAATTGGCTTATTTAACTTTCCTATAAAGCCTTAACATATCATTCAGAAATGCACTCATGACATGGAAAGGTAAATATTAACTGCGGACTGCAGCACTCATAGTGCCATCAACTAATGTGACAAGTAAACCATAGCTTCAGGTCTACCTATGAAGCCTGGCTGCTGCAGTTTAAACTTGCAGCCTGACCTGTGAAAATAGCCCCTTTGTTGGCCTTGCAGCCTGAGTGTTGCATTTAAGAGTGGGACATGTAGGAATTTAATGTTATCATGCCGCTGCATGGACAAGCCCCCAAAACCTATTTTCACTATAAAAGGCTCTTGCTAGAGTATGTATAAAAATACTAATCCTGCTATCTAAGGTTTGGGAAAAAGATTCAACCCCCATTTTTAATATTTGTAAAAAGCCCAATTCTATCAGGACGTTGAATTCTTAATAAATATTTAGTTAAAAGTAAGTTTTAGAAATATACATTTTCCCTGCCTGAAGCTCCTAGAGACTCATTGGTACAAGCTCTCCAGCAGTTGTCAAGCCAGTGATTCACCTTAATGAGGTGTGAAAACTGCTTCCAGAGCAGAGACACTGACCTGGATGTGGGGAGTAGATTATCTTCCCCTTGCAGGAAAACCAGTTAAGGAAAATCCTGGAACTTCGTTAACTTGTAAAGGGGCCTGCCCTTTCACCAGCCAAAGTATGGTGACAGCTAGAGAAGTCCAACCTATGTTCCCCTAGACAGACTGACTCCAAACCCATTGGGAGGAGAGCTCCCTATATAAAGCCACTCACCTGGCTCTTGTCTGCAGAGACGATGAAGAACTTTTTATCTCTCCTACGGTGATAACTGATCAAAGAATTATAATTGTGAATCAAATGCCGCACCAGAAGTGAAGGGGGTTGGGACAAATAACAAACTGAGAGACTTGCATGTCAGCTACCATCCCCTTGGAGTCGAGTGTACATCTCTTCTCAGTCTTGGAGAGTGTCACCGTGGTGTGTGCGCCATGTATTGTACGGTGAGCTGTTCTGTAAATATAAGTAGGTACAGTATAAATTAAATAGGGGATTGTGCAAATTCCCACCTCGTGCATGCATATGAACAAGATAAATCACTTGAATCTATTGCTTCATAGACTCCCAATATCCAATAATCATCCTTGGAGTTGCACCACTCCTGCCAGGACGATATGCGGTTTTCACACACTGAGATATACCTTGTTATGGTAATTCTAAACACAAGGTGTTCAGGAGTGTGGTCACATTCAATGTCTTCCAAGCCTTTTGCGCTCCTCAGTTTATGGCACAAGAAAGTACGATGCGCCTTATACCGAAGCCTTGGTATGCACATTAAGAGACCAACAATAACAATGTCTCGCTTATCCCCAAATTTCTCGATATGCGTGCTACTATTACCAATGACCATGTCTCAATGCTCAAGTTCATTCTGTTATACTAATAAGCTCAGCCGGGTCCAGAAGCCATTCAGGCAAACTGGAGTGTTGAAGAGGATCAGTCCTCTTCGACCAGTGGATAATCCAAGCACTGTCTCATGGTTTGATTTCTTGAAACATATGTGCACTCTGAAATCTCACAGGATTCCGGGGACACGCAGCAACAACTGCCACTTCTTACGCCGGGCCCCTGGGGAACACGTGTAAGGAGTGGCATTTGCCTTATCGATGGAAAGGAAACGTGGACTTGCCTGGGGGAACTACCAGTTACCATAAAACCCCTACACTTGTGAGACTGGAAGGCCCCAGGGGATAATACTGTCTGTGATGTAAAGCCCTTTGTGATTTAGAGGCACAGGGCCCCAATGTATATGAACACTATTTCAAGGGGGTTAATGAGTCCCAAGAACAACCAGGGAGTCAAGGAAATGTGTGCTCGATCCGGTAAGCCCCTCACATACAAGGCACAAAGGGTTTGAGAACACATGCAGTCAAAGATCATGACACCCCAAAGAAGCCGCATTGAGTGACCACAGAGTAGGGAGCTGCTCATTTCCCTAGCCACAGCCTTGGGTGTGCATACAGGCTCTGCACAAGGAAGAAAGTGTTTCCCCATCTTAGAGTGTAGGAAAAAGGTTCACTGTGGGATTACTTGCAGTAGAGCAAACACGAATTGTTGGAAAATATGGGTAAGGTTGTTCCTGAGAAATGTTACTCCACTTGTTATGGAGGAGCCAGGAGTCATCCCCACTCACTAGCTAGTGCCAACCTTAAATATGGCACCCTAAGGCACACAAAAAACGTTGAGGGCCAAAAGTATGATTATATTAGAAGCTTAAACTGCAGACCGGGATGAGGCTGCAAATCCATCCCAGTAGGAAAGCAACCTTGGCGGCTATGAAAATTAGCTTGGCCCACTTGGAGCTTTTGCTGCCAAATGAACATCTTAAGCGGTAGCATGACGGTTTTAAGGGAGCCTCACAAACTTCAGTCTGACATGTTGCCCTGCAGGAAGATTTTGACCTCTATAACACAGAATAAAAGCTTGATTTAGAGTTTGGCGCCAAGATGCTGCTCTACCCTCTCTATTCTGAATCAGGGGACTGTTATGTTTCTGATGGTGGTGCCCCCTCTGGTTTCACAGTTGGAAACCCTACACTGATGGCGTGATTGAGTTGGGACTGTCTGTGTAGTTGCATCAGAGTTCCTTCTCTATTCAGAGCAGACATTCAGATGGCATTTTCTCAGTTTAGATCCACAAGGTAAATCCTGATGGGTTAAACTGAAATAATTTTAATATGACCCCTACACCCTGTTTAAAAAAATTAAATTTCAGTTTGGGAGTTTGTTTTGAAAACAAAAAGTTTGCTGGTGGCAACCTGAAACATGGATACCTTTCAGCAAACCTTTGGTGCCTTCAGCGGAGCCGGTGATGGTAGGAACTGCCCTAAAGGCGCAGAGTTTTTTGTGGGGGGCAGAAATCTCAAAATATGGTGGATGGTAGTCTGGTCGGGTAATTACCTTGGCCAGCAGGATAAATGGGTGGCCTCCTGCCATACTCTACATGAGGTCCTTAGTCAGAAGATAAAAACTGAGCAGACCCACTTAGTGTACTCGACTTTTGCTCCATTGTGGTCGGCCTGATATCACACTTAGGTCCAGGTCCACTACAAAGTGATATTTATTAATGGAGCTCTATTTTTTTCTAGGCACATTTTGTCATAAAACATTAAAAACTCATAGGTCTGGTTGCCCTGATAAGATTTTTATGATTTTGTATCTTTGTGGTTATTACATTTTTCTCCCCTCTTCTGAACTAGTTTGGGAAATGTAATATGTAGTTTCCTTGACTTTTGAATTGTTGGTACTGCTTAAACGTAACCTGCATTTCAGAGGGAAACTGCCTGCTGCTTGCCTCAAAGCCAACATAGATTGAGCAGAGTTTCAATGAGGCTTGTGTTGAGGCCTAACCAGAGTGTGTTTCAGAAGTTGGTAAGGGTTCTCCTTCTCAAATTTATAACTAACTTTCTAACATTGTGCAGATTTCTTACTTTTGTGTGCATTATCATTATGGCAATTACCTTAGACATTATCAAAATTCCTCACATTCTGCCGGTGGAATTATAACCTCCACCAGGCCCAAAGGTTGCTGTGTTCAGTAAGCTTACAGTGATATTGCAGCAGGTCTCAAGCACATACTTCAAGGCTCCTCCACTTTTGTGCAGGCTCCTGAATTTGTCTTTCAGGAACCAGAATGTAGGCTTCACCACTGAGTATGTTCTCTTGTGAGTGCTGTTGTACCTCCCTATACATTGCTTGTGAAGATGCAGGTAAGTGGTCATCAGCAATATACTTGTTATGCCATTAGCTGTGTAGGGTGGAGGGATAAATGAATTTCAAGGAGTAACAGATTAAAACTTAACAAAGAGGCACCCATTCCCAAGCTCTCTTCTCTGCAAATGTTCATACAAGCAACAAACATAAAAGAAACATAAAATAATCATAGACACTGCTAGGATATTGTGAAGTGAAATCTTGATCAAGCATTCCGAATTGCACACGACCTGTATGTTGAGCAAATATTGGCTTTTTCTGTTGTGGTACAGGTACTGTGTGGAAGATGGGGGACACAGTAGTATGTGTGTTCCATATGCACACCCAAACACTTGAAGAAATTGTGCTAAACGAGAATCCTTCAACTCCTTTTGGGTGGTTGGGGAGAAAATAAGGAGATGTATTCAAGTTATCAGAACATTCAGGGTTTCTTGAAATACAAGGGAGAGTGCACTATGAGATATTCCACCTGCCACTGCAACAATGTCCTGTTAACTCCGTGATGCCAGGAAAGTGTAGGGATAACCTGGAAAACAGTCAATATTGTCTGGCTACTCTAGGTATTCATGGCCAATATTGAGTTCAAGTCACCTATGGGATCTGGTATGACCGGCCTCATAGGTCTATTTTTGCCATATATTTCCTCCTCACTTTCCTAAAACATACTGATATGACTCTACACCACTGCCAGGAAGGCTGCAATTTTAAAAGGGTGTATTAAATTCTTGGCCTCATTTTACACTGTGAAGCTGCTATGCAACTGCTTACATTTGGTAGTAAATTGCAAATCATTTGTTTTGCAATTTGCTAAAGCCTTGTACATTCCATTTGTATTCACGATTTGGGAATCACATTTCGGAAATCACCATTTCAATTCTGAATCTGTATGGATTCAATTTGATATGCATTTACTATGGAAGCATGGATTTCGAGCTTTCATACATCACAACTGTAAGAAATTGGGTTATTTGCTGAGAGGGGTGAGAGCGACACTCGAGAAGTAATCACAATCCTTGTCAAGGTGAACCACAAGAGTCACTAAATAAAACTATGCTTAACCCTCTGGTAGCTTGGCACAAAAGCAGTCAGGCTTAACTTAGTGGCAATATGTAAAGTATTTATGCAGCACTCAAACAGACACACACAAGAAACACAAAACAAGAAAATTTTAAATCAATTTAGAAAAGAAATATTTTCATAAATAAAATGACACAAAAACAACACCAATCCAATAAATGGATCCAGAGATATGAAGTTTTCAGTAGAAATAGTTCCAAAAAGCACAGAGCACCACTCTGGGTTATTTGTTCACACTGGAACATGTCAAAGTCAAAAGTTAAGGCCAACCACAAAAGAGCATGGGTTGGACACAGGGACCAGGTTCATCCTGGTGGAAAGTTTACCTTCTAATTTAGTCCTAATGCAGGAAGGTCTCATTGATGAGGTGGTCAGTGGTCAGGCTGCAGGCTGGATCTGTAGAGGGACTCATCAATGGGGGGATGCTGAGGTCCAAGCCTCAGTCAGGACTTTGCATTGGTGGGGGACTGTGGGGTGGTCATTGTTAGTGCAAATAGGTGGTCATCGAAAGGAACTTCACATTGGCAGGAAACACAGGTGGTTGTTGTTGAGACATAGAACCCTGTGTGGTGAAGTCTATGGTCTGCACACAGGAAGGTTTCTTCAGCAGTAGGATGTGGTTCCTGCATTGGCCCCGGTGAAGTCTGTGTGTGTTCACGAGGAGGCTAAGGACAGTTTTTGTTTTTACACGAACTGCTCAGAGCCTCTGTTTTTCAACCTGTTTTTGCTGTTTTAAGATTAGATTAAAACACTCTACCACCAGTCAAGGGTCCAGAGCCTGGGGGGCACCACTTGGGTGTGGAACATCAACAGAGACTAGCAGCAGGGTACAGGATGTTCCAGTTTGTACTAGTCAGTGAGGCAGTTGCAGAGAAAGGCGTCTTGAAGCTTGTTGTGTCCCTATAGCTCAAACAGGGGGTCAGCCAACTGAACCTTGGAGTCACTTCTTGTATCCTGGGTTCAGTGCGAACAGGTACAGTCTTCCTTCAGGATTCAGACAGCAGGGCAGTCCTTCTTCTTACTCTCCACAGGTCCAGGAGTGTTCTGATGAGAGGTTTTGGGGTTTGCACTTCTATGCAAAGTGCCAGCCTGTGGGTGGGAAGCAACCCTTTTGTGCAATCCTTAACTGGTTCTGTATAGTTCTTTTACGATCCCTGGGTCTGGCTCCAGTCTGGCTAGTACAGGCAAGCCCAGGTGCGAGATGCAGTTTCCAGTGATAGGGCAGGAATCTTTTGAGGTCAAGAAGGAGCTGGATACAGCCCTCAGGGTACCATCTGATGTGTAGAAAGTACTGGGTACAACTCCCGAGGTCATCCTGCTCAGGAGAAGAACACTCCTCCACATTCCAAAGATCGTTTGTCCGCTGTCTGGAAGGAGTACACATCACAAAGCAGGAGAGCCATTACCAGTCATGTGACTCTATATACTGGCTTAAAGGCACATTTGCTGTAGGCAGAAAAATACCAACTTTCTTAAATCGGCATTTTTAGAATAGTAAAAATCTGACTTTACCATTAAAGAAGATTTTAAATTACAATTTAAATGAGTAGAAGAAGTATTCCTTTAGTTGTTAACAAACTGAAGTTACCACCTATTAAATGCAATGATGGAACCCAGTGTTAGTCTATGGAAACCTAGCCTTGCCACAGTAAAAATTCGACTTTGGGGATTTTTCACTGCTAGGACATGTAAAACCTTAAATATACATGTCCTTCTTTTTAGATACCTTGCAGCCTGCCCTATGAGACTTTAGGGCTTACCTTAGGGGTAACTTATAATTATTATAAAGAAAAGTTTAGGGATGGCAAAATGTTTTCTTTGCCATATCGAAATTTCTGTTTTATATCTGCACATACTGGCTGCAGTGGCAAGCATGAGACATATTCTACAGTGCAACTTTACCAAATTGCACAAAGACTGCTGCAGCTCACTTGTACCATTTAATTTACAGGCCCTGGGTAAATATAGTATCATATACTAGGACCATATGCTGGGGACTTACACGTAAGTTAAATGTAGCAATCAAGTGTATGCCAATTTTACCATAGTAAAAAGAGAGAGCGTAAGCACTTTACCACTGATTGGCAGGGGATAAAGTACACAGTAATAATGCCAACAAAATGGGTTCAGCTACAGTAGACAAAATCTGGGATGATCCTGCAGAAAAGGCAAATTTCCAGCAGTGACTAACAGTTTTGCATTCTTCATCCAGCTTGTGATTAATTACTAATTCACAAAACTTTGGCACATCGGGCTCTTAAAGTTTTATTGACATATTCACATACACAACCTTGTCATCTGAAATAGCAGACATGATTAAAAACTGTTTTAAGAAAGTGGGTTACTGGTTGAGTTGGGTGAAGCTCTGCTCAAGCAGTAACCACAATAATGGTCTGAGTGAAGTCACAAGCAAACTCTAAATAAACCTGTGATCAACCCTCAGGTAAATGAGAGGTCCTGCGACGTCATCGAGAAGCCTGTTGACAAGGGGGCTTGCGATGCAAAGTCTTGAATCAAGGAGGGGCTGTGCACTGGCTGGTTCCAAAGAAGCTGCGCAGTTTGCAGTGTGGAGTCCTGCATCATCATCGAGGATGCAGTTGATGAGGAGCTTGTGATGTGAGGGCATTAGCTGGGGATTCATCATGCAGCAGCAGTTCCAATGAGGCTGCGGTGGCGATGTGAAGGCCTTGTGATGGGAAAGTCCACACAGCAGAGGTGATGAGTTGGTTCTGTTTGGAGTTACACTGCACAGAAGAAGAGATGCGTCCGATCTGCTGGGTCTACAGATGGGCTGGCAGAGTACTTTGAGGCCCACTTTCAAGGGTAGGACTCACAGTTAGGGTCCAGATGTTGTGCTCCTGGGTACAGGTTGCAGGTCCAGTCTTTCTCACCTAGGCAAGAGGGCAACAGGGCAGCAGTCCTTCACGTCAGGTGTCTACCAGGGAGGCAGTCTTTCTCTGCAGCACAGCAATCCTTCTTCCTGGTCCAGAAGTAAACTTAAGAGTTGGTGTCTTAGGCCCAATATTTATACCTGGTGTTTCCTTCGAAGTGGGAGAAGCCTTTAGAGGACTTCCTTTGAAGTGCACATGTTTCCTGCCTTCCCTGCCATGGCTCCAGACTAACTACAGGAGGTATGCAGTTCTTTGTGTGAAGGCAGGCCACAGCCTATTCAGGTGTAAGTGGGGCAGTACTCAGCTCTACCCTCCCATTCTTCCAGTGATGGCCCATCCAGGCTCTCTATAATATGTGGCTGTCTAGGAGGAATACACAAAGACCAACTGCCAATTACACCTAGTCATGTGACCTGGATGCAAGCTGCAAGCATTACATGGCTAATGCAGGAAAATGCCAACCTTCTAAAAGTGTGTGTGTGTGTGAATAGAAACAAGGAAACCCTATGGGTCAGATGGGACCAAGGGTAGGTAAGCTTTTCAAAAGAAACAAGGTCCCATTCAATTCGAATCGGTATAGTATCACAATTTTCCAGTCATCAAAAATTGAAATTTACACGTTCTTAAATCAAGAAATAAATGTGATTTTAATAACAATACGTCGAAAAACAAGTAATAAGTGATAGAATAAGTGAGCAACCCGTGAATAGGTTAAAAGGAAATCAGATGATTTCCTTACCGCAGGCAAGTGACTTTAAAATGTGACTTTGAGTGTTTGCAGAATAGAAGATATAGGAAGTCACAATCAGTTAACATCTCATACTCAAATACAAAATACAACGTATAGTTAAGAGTTTAGAGATGTGAGTCGACGACGTTTTGATCCCCATAGAAGTAGTGGGATCTCTTCAGGACAATGGATAAGATGCCTGGGAAAGTTTGCTGTGCGTGGACAGCGAAGGGAAAGGGGCGGCAACGCGCTCCTAGACCCTTAAGCCGTTTTGGTACGAGAATAAGGGATGCGGGGTGGGTTGAAGCAATTTTGAGGAGTTGACGCCGGTGGGTACGGTAGAGCGTTGATAGCGCGTGAATTGGTGCGAATGCAGTCTCACAGCCGGATACGGAAGGGAGAATTGAGTCCTCAGCACAGGAGAACCAGCATCTGAAAAGGGGTTCCCAAGGAACGTGGTCCAGCGGGGTCTGAGGAGTAACGGCAGTGCTCGTTCTCCTCAGACCCCACCAATTCACGCGCTATCAACGCTCTACCGGACCCACCGGCGTCAACTCCTCTCCTCCACTACTTCTATGGGGATCGAAACGTAGTCGACTCACATCTCTAAACTCTTAACTATACGTTGTATTTTGTATTCGAGTATGAGATGTTAACTGATTGTGACTTCCTATATCTTCTATTCTGCAAACACTCAAAGTCACATTTTAAAGTCACTTGCCTGCGGTAAGGAAATCGGCTGATTTCCTTTTAACCTATTCACGGGTTGCTCACTTATTACTTGTTTTTCGCCGTATTGTTATTAGATCACATTTATTTCTCGATTCAGGAACGTGTAAATTCCAATTTTTGACTGGAAAATTGTAATACTATACCGATTCAAATTGAATGGGACCTTGTTTCTTTTGAAAAACCTTCTAAAAGTGGCATTTCAAAATTGTAATTCAGGATCCTACTTTACCATAGAAGACGAGTTTTTCTTACAATCCACAACACCAAACTTGAACTATTTACCTGCTCCCATTTGAAAGATATCATTATTAAATGTAATAAGGTAACTTCAGTGTTATCCTATGGAAGAGGTAAGCCTTGCAATAGTGAAAAACAAATTTCAGAGTTTTTCACTACTAGGACATGCAAAACTTAAAAGTAAATGTCCTACTTTTTAAATACATTGCACCCTGCCCTGTGTGCTGTTTGGTCCTACCCTAAACGTAATTTATTTGTATTAAAAAGGAAGGTTTGGGCATGGCAAAAGGTTTATTTTGCCAGATCAAAATTGCAGTTTAAAAACTGCACAAACAGGCTGCAGTTGCAGGCCTGAGTTGTGTTTCACGAGCTACTTAAGTGCTGTAGGCCCAGTATTAGCATTTCATTTACAGGCTCTGGGTACATGAAATACCACTTTGCTAGGGACTTGTAAATAAATTAAATGTGCCAATTGGGGATAAGCCAATGTTATCATGATTTAAGGAGTCCGCACACACATGTTAGCAGTGGTAAAGTGCACAGAGTCCTAAGGCCTATTAAAACGAGATCAGAAACATATGCAGGAGTAAGGCAAAGGCTAACAGGTCTAACACCTGTTATGTACTGAGAGTGTGCAAGCACATGTTTTGCAGTTTTATAGCACTACAACTAAAAAGTGCTGCATGGAGAGGGCAACTTCCCCAGTCTGCCCATGTCTTTACAGAGAGTCTGAAACTCAATGAGATTGAATGAAACTGCATTGATGTTGTTTTTCCTGCGATTAGTTTACGTTTTGGGGATATTCTTATTACAATTGGAGATGACAAGCCTCGAGCATCCCATCCCACATCACAGAAGAGTTAGTAAAAAAACAGACAATGGCTTCAACTGATTTTGCAGACATGCACATATGTTAAGAGGCCCGTATTATTTTAAGTGTCTGTGTGTTGCATTTTTTTCTGTTGCTCCTGTACACTGTGCTCTGATCGCTGATGACAGTTTGAGTGTGCTCGGTAGTCCAAGGATCTGTGCCCTAAGGTACCCACTGTGCCCAGGAGACTGCCTTGTCAAGAGAATGTGTGGTCAAAGGACTGCTCTTTTCTACAGACGCTCGTCGGCGCTGTGCCTGGAGCAGTGCAATAATCGAAGTGCCCAGCGTTAAAGGCCCAGCTGGTGGACGCCCAGTGGGGTACGGATTTACCAGGAGATGAAAGGGAGAGTCTGTCACGTCCCCTTGTTGGATGGAATAGCCCCTTTAATAGAAAAGTGGAACTAAACAATGGGACGACACGATGCTCAGATGAGATGTCAATGCGTGTAGCTCATTTCTATTGCGAGGGTGTCTGTAAAGAAGACACAAATAGCTCAGTCATCATCTCTTCGTGGCTTCCCAGCTAAAAAAACAAACGTGCGTTTGATAAAAACACAAGAATCACCGAGGAACTACGTAAAGGGCATCGGGTGATTTTAGAAGCCTTTACATTGAACCAATATGGGCGACCAGCCATTAAAGGAGCCGAATTGAGCATGCATGTTGGGAATGGGAATGCACACACTTCTTTCATAAAAAAATATCTTTAGCCAACTAGGTATCAAGCGTCTTAATGGGGCGGGGAAGAGACGACTTACTAAGAAAACTCATTTGATAGTCACTGAGCTATCATAGATGGCCACTAGGTGGAGATCTACACACATGAAATATTTGCATGTGGTTTAATTCCCCTTTCCAGGATCTTTATGGGACACATTGCGACAGAAAGAGACAAGCAAGGAGATATGCTCCCAACAATCCAATTAATCATTGTAAGGTTAGGCCGTTCAAGGAGGGAATTCCAGCCCGGCTGCACCTGGGCCAACACCTGCCCCTGGGCCGGGATAGTAGCCAAGTCAATAAAAGGCTTGAGGGGAGCGTGGCAACGCCCGCGACTGGCGCCCTCCGGGCACGTGGTAAGGAAAGCCAACGACTTCCTACTTATCGCACGCTGGTGTTTGCTTCTTACTTTGCAAATGTAATCTGTTTTAAGCAACCAGATGTTTAAAAAAACAAAAATCCTCATGTCAAACAGATTTGAGACTACCCAAACTACACGACAGTCACCTTGGCCAGCAAGTCGGACAGAGATGCCACCAGACTGTGTACTCTAGGAAAAAAATGTTGGGATCGGGGACGGTGGCCTAATGATTAAACGTGGGGTATCCCTGCATAAATAAATATCCGAGCCTTGCATCGCCTCGCGCTGGTGTAGTCTGAAGGATGAGGTGTGAGGTGTAAACAATTAGGGGCTTATTATGAGATGCGCCGCTGCCTGATTATCTAGTAAATACGGGACTTACAATGTGATGGGGTGGAACGGAGTTTATATTTGGAGTGGACCATGGCTTTTTCCATATATTCCTTCTCTAAGATATAAGTAGGTGTGCCCTGAAGTTTGAGTGTGAAGGCGCTGATTGTGTTGCTAGCTGTGTACCCCATGTAAGTCTTCACTGCAGTTTGGTCAGCCATACGTTCAGATTGTGTTAATGTTGTATTGTGTGGTGCACGTTCTTTACTGTCTATGTAGGGTGTATGAGGACTAGATAGACACTGTCCTTGGTCATATTGTTTATGATATTGTGTGGTACATATTTTCCACATCTTCTGGAAGTCTAGCTAGCTGTAGTACGGAAACACCTTAAAGTCGGAATGTGAGAGTGTCAATCATGGTCTGTGTTATGTGACTTAAGGTTGTCCCCCGTCTCCAGATAAAGGTTAGAGTTGTAATATTGCTAATTGTATTTTGTAGTACATCGTGGACTTTCAAGCTGTGGCACTGCACAACTTGCAGTCAGACTGTGATATTGTAAACTGTATTTTGTGTTATGTGACTCAAGTTGTTTGCCATTTATATTGGGTATTTTCGCTATCGGTAGGATCTCCCTGTGGTTAGATTGTGTTGTTTGTTGTGTGGCCGAGGGTGTTTGCTGTCTCTCTTGGCCCCACCTATAGTTAGGAACACAAAGTACAGGGCCACATATAATTCTGCAGCTTTGCAGTGTTTCTGCTTAATTATGGATTTGCCATATTTTCCACGTTATCTGCCATCTGCATGATTTTCAGATTTTCTAACAGAACATTTTTAGCTTAGATGGATCAAAAGTTTCTAAAACAACCCCAACACAAGTGGACGCCACTTTGGAAGACGCGACGCGCAGAGTAGGCCGAAGGTGTTCGGGTCTCTCACTATCGTATGATGGGACCTTGGGAATTGTAATTACGAGCCCTCAATTTATACAGAAATCGAACATGAATATATGCACTTTTATTTCATATCAGATGTCTGCCCTGAATTGCAGTGGACATCTTAATGCTTGTTAACACCATTTCTGGTGTCTACCATTTGATACCGTGACTACAATTTTAACTCTCATTCGCAGCGTACCAGAATATGGGACTCCGCCTATCATGAATACTTTAATTTGGATGCTTCGTATGTTAAGAGGATCGTTTTAGCGTCGTGGTGATTGTTTTTAGTTCACTTGAGATCCCCAGAAAACTGTACGGGGTCTAGCAGAAGAATATTTCGAGCGACTGTTGTTAAAACAATTGCGAGCCTTGAAAAAGTCATACTAATGCAACGAAACACGTGTCGGCTGTCTGCTCATCCATCTTGTACCTTGAGTCATCTACATCAAGACTCCAATCAATCTTTCATTTGTCTATTAAATTGTTATTGACATTTGTTGTTTTCTCGTTACTTGTACTGTATCTTCCTTTGGGTCTATTAAAACCATTCTGACTACTAAGTCAGATAATGAGACCTGCTATTGGTTGTGCTCTGTATTTCTTATTTGTTTGTATTATATATGGGAAAGAGTATTCCTTTCTGTATATAGGTCGGACACCGTTAGATGGCACGGTGTTCTACATTGAGCACACCTATAAATGTAGTACTGTTACAATACTGGGATAAGACAGAGACGGAGGTGCTGACCTGTTCTTGTAACCACTGCCGTTCCTTTTTCTATAAACCCCAACACAAGTGGTTATGCTCAATGGCCGTCTCTCTGCAAAGATCAATTGATGACTTTTCAGTTGTTGGCTTCTGTGTTCAGGTGATAAACGGGTACTATTCACACACCTTTGCCCAGACAATATTAGCAGGTGTTTAAATGACAAAACAACCTAATTATGCTGTCACAGGCTGTGCTGCATTATGACGCATTATTTAACCTTTCTTGCCATTACATGTTTATAACCTGGCCATAATATGGTCCCCCATTACTTCATAGTCCCATAGGGCCTCACTATATAATAGGAGCATGGTTTTGTTTATTATGTTTTTATGGCACTTTATTTTCCATTTATTCTGGAAGTCCAAGTAATTGTATATTATCTACCTCGGATTTCCATGCTATAGTTGTGTATTATTTACAATCAGACTGGGTGGCCAATATTGTTTGCTTTCTGTCGGGGGTCTCTGTGTTGCAGCTCAGGCATCCCGCACTTCAGACAGTGGCTGGGTTGAGGCTTATTGAGTTGTGTGACAAAAATGTTTTTGTGTGCTGTATTAAGTCTCTGTTATCAGATAATGACAACTTTTTAAATGTAGTGCTTCATACTGCACTTCTGCCATTTCTAAGCGCATTTCTCTTTCCCACTCTAACACTTTACCATCTTCGTTTGGTTGATTTAGGATTCGAACTCGTTAAGCCTTAAAGTGACGGAGCCAACATGGCCATACCAACGGTGCACCCCAGAGCTGGATTGTAAAAGCGCTGGAGGTATTTTTGTGTCGCGTGGGCCGTTAGCCGTCTGCCTTGATTCTGTCGCTTTAGTTCGGCGCTCCCGGCGGGCATAGCTTCAAGCGCGTGCCAGTGTGAACACTTGTAACAGAGGCAGGAAGAGACACCTGCAGCTGCTAACGGGTTAATGAGCGCGAGCCCCAATGGAACTCAGCCCAAGGTACAGAGGTTAAGTGTTATTTCTGTTCATTGTTTCATCCTATATAATGAGCATATGTTTAGCTCCTATTAGACTATGCATATGGATAGCAGACATGAAGTGATTTGTGAATCATGAATGACAATTATGTGCTTTTTAACTGTGAGGGGGCTGTGCTAGCTGGCTTTTTTTCTGTTAATTAAACGTCTTAGGTTTTTGAAACGGTAGTACCTTTTTATTTAACTTTAACTCGTGTGCACAGTTCCTTAAATGCGTGTGTTGCATGCGTTTGTGTGTATTTTCATGTCGGTTGCATTTTTTTGACTATGCATTCTGTAGGTTTAGATATATATGTGCAATTCTGTGTGCATATTTAATTGTTGCTTCATCTAGTCTGTTACTGAATTGGTGTCTTGAGATTTAAGTGCACTGTTACGACTGTAATTACTAGAAGCTCTGGTTGCTCAGTGTGTGTGTGTGTGTGCGCCCATGCAACTTAATGTGTGTTTGCCGCTTGTGCTCTATGTGTGGGTTGTGTATTGTACAGTATATTTATTGTTGTGTGGATGTTTAGCTTTTCATATGTGTGGTACTTATGTATGTGTGATGTGGGTGGTAAGGTCAATGTGAGGTGTTTGAAAATTGTTCTTGCTGATTTTTATGTAAGTGCTATGTGCTGGTCACTGATTGTACCGGCGCGGTGTCTGTGTGCAGATATATGTTTTAGTCCATATTTTTGCTCATGTGTTATGGGTGCAATTGATTTGCTTTTTAGTAATTTGTGTGATGTTTCTGTGCTATGTCTTTGTGTACTGGGTGGTAATCTGTGGTGTTTGGTGTGTGGAGTTTGTTTGTGAAGTGTTTTCTAAATGTGTGTGTTTGTGTGCTATGTGTTTTTCTGTTGTGTCCTTCGTACATTTTGTGTAGTTTGTATGCAGTGTGTGTGTGAAATGTGTGTGTGGTAGGTTATTTATGTTTCGTGTTGAGGTAACTTATTTATGTTTTGTGTGCGCATGTGTGCATTTGTGTGCATGTAGATGCTTGGTTCCTGAATTTCTTTGGCTGTTTAGGCGTTTGCGGAGGTTTTCTGATCGTGTATTAATGTGTGGGGTCAATAGCTGAGGAACCTTCTGAAATTACACATTCATGGACGCTACTTATTGTGTTATGTTATAATTTATTTTTAAAGAGCAACTCTTACTCGTAGTTATCTTGGCGCCGCCTCAGCTTTAAAAGTGATTTGATTCAATCTAAGAGAATATTAAACTTTTGTCATGGAAAAGCCAAGTTTTTAAAGCTTTTTTAAAATGCCTGAGGTCAGGGATGGATTTAATATGTGTTGGAAGACAGTTCCAGAGTGTTTGGCAGTGTGTTGAGTTAAAAGTGTGCACAGTTTGTGTAGTGGTGTGTATTAGTATGGTGTAGCAGTGGCGGCCCGTGGAGGGAGTTCGGTGGGGCAGTGAGGCGGGGCGGGGGAGGGGCAGGGTGGGGAAATGTAAACACCGGAATATGGATGAACGGAGGTAAGTACACATTTAAATTAATAAACCAAATTCCTTTGCACGCGCTGCATCGCAAAATGCGATGCAGCGCACGCCACGAAATTTGTTTTATTTATTTAAATGTGTACTTACCTCCATTCATCCATATTCCGGTGTTTACATTTCCCCACCCGCCTCACTGCCCCACCGAACTCCCTCCACGTGCCGCTACTGTGGTGTAGTGAACAGGACCTCAGTGTGTGTTCATCTCTACGGAGTGCTTGGTGACTAATGAGTAGTGCCTGATATATATAGGGTGTAATATTTGCATAATATGTTTGAATGTGAAGAGATGTGCGATTTTAATGAATATGTGTGCATTTTATGAATGTCCTATTACTTACCGGTAATCTTCATTACTCCTGGTCCCGTAGTCCTCGTCCCATTCCTTACAAAGTGGAGATTACTATCTCCGCGACAGAAAAAAAGAACAGGAGCATGCTGGGATACCTAACCCACTCCCTCCCGCTGGGAGTACATAAGCGGTACCAGCCCAGCATGCAGCCTGAAAATACCAAGCCAACAACCGGAAGGCCGGCCGCCAGGGAGGGAGGGAGGGAAGTAAGGAATGGGACGAGGACTACGGGACCAGGAGTAATGAAGATTACCGGTAAGTAATAGGACATTACCCCCAGGTCCCTCCGTCCTCGTCCCATTCCTTACAAAGTGGAGAATACCAAAGCAGAGAACCCGGCCTACCGGAACCCCACCAAAGCCAGGGTCACCAGACCGAGAAAAACGGACCCCAACAGAAGCAATAGGGAGCCCACAAGAAAAGCAGGCAGGAGAACACAACCAGCCATGCCTCCAACCAAGCCGAAAAGAACCCAGACCCCAAAAGAAGCAGGGGACTAGCAAGAAAGGACCGCAAACGAACACAAGACCCCCCAGGAAAGCCCGAAGGAGGCCCCGCACTCAGAAGCAAGACCCAAGGAAACCCCCAGAGGGGCAGAAAGAGAAACCACCACCCCTAACCACCAGGGAAAGGGAACCCCGGAGAAGCGGAAGCGCCCCAAAGGAGCAATCCAACCAGGAAGGACAAACAACCCGGGAGAAAAACCACCAAGGGAGAAGCCCACAGCCCCAGGCAGCACCAAGCAGCTGCAGCAAATGGGACAAAACAGCACAACCAGGCCCAACGCAGAGCACCCGAGAGCATGACGCACAGGGAGACACGCCAAAGACCCAGGAAGGAACATAGTAGGGCAAGCCAGAGAGCGAACCCCCCAGAACAGAGAAGAAGGCGACCCACAGCCGGACCAATCCACAAACACCACACCAAGAGGCGAGGGGAATGAAGAGGAGAACGAAGAGGCACGTCAAACTCGGAAAACACCGAGCGCGACCATTCACAGGACCAACCCCAACACATCAGGGGAAGACACCCGCAGAGCCTCAAAGACCGAAGAGGAAAGGACAGAAGGCCCAGGCCAAAAGGCAGGAAGACAAGCCGTCAACCCCAGCAGAGACACCGGAAGGCCGCAGCCAAGGCCGCCACGTCGGGAGAAAAAAAACCCGGTCACAGGAACCAGTCAAAAGGCCAGGACCGAGGCAACCAAAGGCAGGAGACACAGGGACACGAACCCAGGAACCCACCTAAGCAAGGCCAGGGAGAGCAACAAGCGCCACCCAAAGCAGACTCCACACACGGTCAGCGAACAGCCAGGAGAGAACAACCAAGGGCTGAACACAGAATCGGGGAAATAAACCCCAGAACCGGAAAGGAGAAACCCCCACCAACCAAGAGCCGACCCATAGGTCAGGAGGACACCAAGGAACCTCCTAAGGCGTACCCCAAAAAGGGCGAAACAGGAACGACCAACAAGGAGGCCAACAGCCCAACAACGCAGGCAGCCCAGAAGACCCAAGAAGCCAACCGGACAACGGACAAGCCAGCCAGCCCGGAGGCCCCAAATTGGAGCAGCAGAACCCGAAAGGAGAGGCAAAGGGTCAACCGACCCAAACCCAAAAACCCCAAACAAGAAGGGACCAGGGACCGGCACCAAAGCAAGCCAAGCCACCAAGAGAGGAGAAGCAGCCGGGGAACAGAGAGGGAGACCGGCAAGCCACAACTGGCAACCAACACAGAGGTCACAGCACACCAGCCAGGCGCAAAGGAGCAGCTCAGGAAAGAACACAGGACCAACCCGGCACCCAGACCAACAGGGCCAGAACCACCGGCCAGCAATAGGCCAAAAAGAGGCCCAAAGCACCAGAGAACGAGCGGCCAGGGAAGAACACAGGCAGGGACCCAGGCAGGGAACCCGCAAAGGCAGGCCCAAAAACAAGGACCGGAGGGAGGAAACACATCAGCACCCCGGAACACCCCCGGCACCCCCAAACCAAAGGAGAGGAGCCCGGAGAAACCAAAGGCGCACAACCCCCAGGGGGAGCGGGCACACACCCAAAAAGGGAAGAACAAAGCACGCAGAGCCAGCAAGAGCAACGGCCAGAGACACCACAGGCCGAAAGCAGGCCGTACGGGAGCGAGAAACCCCCAAGCCCAAGGAAAAGGCCCACAAGGGGAAAACCAGAGCCCCAGGACCCAGGCAAAGCCAACCACCAGCACAAGGCCGAAAAGAGGAGCGGGGACGTAGCAACATGGCCCACACACTACGGGAGGCTAGACCACAACCGGCAGTCCCACCAACAAAACCACTGGCCAAGCCCAAGATAAGGCACGGCGAGGAGGACATCGGGAGTGGCACCCAAAGCATGAAAGAAGGGCACAGGGCAACCCGAACCCATAAACAGGGAGAGGCCCAGAAGCAGTGCACCCAAGAAACAAGGAACCACCCAGGCAGAAGCCAAGGAAGACCCACAACCCCCAGCCACCACAGGAGGCAAAGGAGCGGCAGCGAGAGGCAAACGACCGCAAGCCACAAAGAAGAGACACGAGGGGAAAGGAAACCACAACAGGAAACCAAACCCCATCAGTCAACCCAGCGCACCACAACACAGCACCAGGCAAAAGGGAAGAGGCAAGCAGCAACACCAGCCAGAAAGCCCACCAGGAATGCCCCGGAGTCAACAGCCAACCAAGGCCAAGACCCACCGGAACAGAGGGAAGGCACAACAGCCCCTTCCCCCCCCCCCCGAGAACCCAAGAAACAGGGAGTCCGGAAGCAACAAGGACCCAGATGCAGGATGCAAGGAGCAACCCAGCCAAACACAAGCAGAGGCCAAGCGCAAAGTGGAGGATCCTCAGACGGGGGAACACCGGGGGCCACAGGCCCACCCCCCCCCGACCACAACCAGCACGAAGTACACCCACAGGGAACCTGCCGGGGAAGGAGCCCACCAACCCAGGCAGGAATATACGCCGGAGGGCAGGAGAGAGCGGACGCAAGGGCACCGGCGTGCCCAGCCGCAACACCAAGACAGGAGCAGGCGCCAGCAGGGAGGGAAGGCCACAGGCCAGGAAACCCCACACGTTGAAGCTCAGAGCACCGGACAGGCACAGGGGGGCAGAAAAAAACAAGGCACCCCGAGCACGGGCCACACCAACACCCCTGGAAGGACGCAAGAAGCGCCCAGTAGCCTGAGCCGCAGGCAGGCACCCAGACAGGCACGCACCAGGGCTGGCCATAAAAGAACAGCAGGAACCAACAGGGCGGACAGGCAGCAGGCTGAAGAATCCGTGCGAACAGACAACCAAGCACCAACCAGGGGGAAACAGAAGCACGCAGGGCAGGAAGGCAGGAAGCCCACAGGACAGAGGAACGAACCAGGACGAACCTCACCAGAAAATGAAAATAGCCCAGGGGAGCAGAAGCGAGCACAGGGGAACGGGGGACAGCCACAGCACCCGCCCGCCCCGGCACACCCCCAGCAGTGGAAAACAGGGAGCCAAGGCCGCAGGCCAGCACAGCAGAAGAGCGCAGCACATGGAAGAAAGAAAAACGGCACCCACCAGGGGGACAGGCCAACCCCATAAAACAGAGACCGTCCCCCAACCCCTCCGCCCAGACGCCATTCAGCAACAAGCGTCGAGCAAGCGGAAACAAGGAGCTTTAAAGATGAGAGAGAAACTTTGCCACCTTATGCCACTCTGACAGAGTGTGCGGGACTCGAACCCTCGTCCTGTGAGACCCTTTACAACCGTAGGCACAAGACTCACCATTGAGCTATAGCTCCTGATGACAGGGAACCCAGAACCGGAGGAGGAAGCACCTCCCCCCCCCGCAGCATCGGGAAGCAAGGCAGGGACACAGCGCAGAAAGCCACGCAACGCCCCCAACCCAGCAAGCAGGAACAGGGAGCGCCAGAAGCCAGCACGGACAAACCCCAACAGGAATTAACCAGCAAACGGTGAGACCAGAGGACGCCAGGCCCCAGAGTAAAAAATCGCCAGGCAGCAAGCACGGCGAGAATACCCCCGAAGCAGCCAAGCAAGACCCCCAGCCAAGACCGCCGAAGCAGCCCACCGTGCACAGCCAGACCCAGCAGGCAAAGCACAGAGACAGATGGAAGAAATCGGAACCGCTATGCGGTACTCACCACAGGGGCAGGAAGAGCACACCAAAAGCGCCCTGCCCCCAATACCCAGCCCAGGCGCCCTCCAAGACACCAGCGCCGGGCGAGGAAGAGAGCTGCAGCCACCGATCAGACATTGACCCCCATCAAGCATCATCCCTGCACCAACCTCAGGAACAGCAGGGGCACTGGTAGGAAAGGAGGCGAGCAGCACACCAAGGGAGACCAGGAGCACCGCCCGGCGCAGCCCCTGGGCTCCCATCTCATCCACAGCAGCGCGTCTTCCAGCCAGGCCAAGCCGTAGGAGGACGCGCGCGGTAACCCGGAAGGAATCCGGACATCCGGCGCCCCAGCCGCAAAGGGCCGGGCGCCAATCAACGCGACTCCCAGCAAGCCCAGCAGGCCAGGAGACGCGGAAGAGGATGTCGAGGACAGCCCAGCAGCCCCACGAGACATCCAACGAAGAAATCACAGGTAAGATCAGCACGTCCTAATCTGTCGGAAGACAGAAAAAAAGAACAGGCTGCATGCTGGGCTGGTACCGCTTATGTACTCCCAGCGGGAGGGAGTGGGTTAGGTATCCCAGCATGCTCCTGTTCTTTTTTTCTGTCGCGGAGATAGTAATCTCCACTTTGTAAGGAATGGGACGAGGACGGAGGGACCTGGGGGTAATGCGTTTTTGCAGCAAGTTTGCTGTGAATGGCGTGTGTGGAGTGTATTGTGTTTGGTGCAGGGTCGGATTGGGAAAGCGGGCAGTTGGGCATTGGCCGATGGGCCGGCGCCTAAGTGTCCCCTGCCAGGCCGCTGTATTGTAAGGTAGGCTGACTATGAGGGCAGGGACTTGCGCCACTAGGCCTGCCGTCGGAGACTTCAGCTTAGCCCCTGGGGGTCTGCACAGACACCCGAAAGCAGTGCTCCTTCTCACCTGCTGGGCTGTCAAACAGAGGCGGGCAGGAAGAGTAAAGCAGCCTTGAAGGGGGTTCAGTGTCAGGTGAAAATGGAAGATGGCCCATCTTCATCTTAGCCCCAATTGCCCCCCACCTCCAAGGCCGGCCAAGAAGCTTTATTCTTTGCTTCCTTCCACTTCTGCCAGGCCATAGCCCCAAAGCTATAGTGGGCTGGGGAGAAGGTGAGTGGGATGTGGCCAGCGGCCTCCCCCCGGGACAGTTGTTCCTCTGGCTGTAGCGTCATTTTCACCTCCCCCGTGGGTTCGAACCAGCCTAAATAAAACCGCTGTCTTTCCCCTGGCCCCTCTCCCACTGGGCTATCACATCACATTCAGGCCTTGGTGGACGGGGAGGGAAAGAGTATTCAGGGGCTTTGCTGGGGGCCAGGTGTTGTCATCTTAGCCCCAGTGTCATTCTGCGCTGAGTGTAAGGTGGTGTGTGTGTGAGGGGGGGTGTTTCCATTGGCCTAGCTGTGAGGCTCCCTTGAGCAGAGCTGCCAACTTTGAAACTATGTTGGAATCCCAGCTTTAGCTCAACATCCTGAGATTCTAGAAAAATCACCACTTGTCCTAAGGCTTAAAAATAAAAACGAATTTGACCTTCTCCAGGGCAGCTGGTGCTCAGTGAAATAAATCCAATGCCCCTTGGGAACAGTTCACACTATATAAAATTACAAAAAAATGTTTTTTAAATGACTGGCCATTGTTCATGTTTTAAAATGGCGTTTTCAAACCCCAGAGCATGATAATTAAAGACGAATCTTTATATAGAATAAAAACCTAATCGTTTTTTAACATGACTTTTCTGCCTTTGTTAATTTGACGATCATTCATAGGTCATTAAGTCAGCTTTATAAATCAATATAAAGTGCATTTGCCTTACGTTTACTGTTTAAAATACATACTGATTAGGGGGAAAATACCAGATTCTGATTTTTGTCCTTTTTGGAGAGGCCCGGATATTGAAATACCCATCAGAGCAGGTGCTGCGGCCCTTGGACCATTATATTTCAATTTGCCCGCCTGGCCAGAACTCAGTGCCCCTAGTTTTTACCCAAGCTACTGGCTCTTTAAGCTATAAAATGTTAAAATTACCAAACACTTCTATAAACATATGCCCAATGATACTAATCAATTGGTGTTTAATGGAAAGGCACGATCGGGAAATGTGGGCCACTTTTTTTAGGAGTGCCTGGACCTAATTGTGATCCCAATCCGACCCTGGTTGGTGCTGTGTTGAGATGATGTAGTCATCAGTGAATTTGCAACTTGCATAACTTCAACTCTAACCACTAGTTAAGGAAGAAGTGTGGTGCAGCGGTCAGGGCGGCTGACTCCAGAACACGGGGGCTCGCGGTTCGATCGCCGCTGGCAGGCTAGCCCAGCACCATGTGGCTCTGGGCAATAGCTCACTTAATCTTCCCAGCGGCCCCCAGCGCCGGGACACTTTGCCTGAGGTAGCTGCGTGCTTTACAAATGCAGGTTATTGTTATTATTAGTGTCTGTAGTAGACATATGTACTTACTACCATTCTTATGTGAGTTCAGTTTATCTGTTTCGTATCTTTATGTAATTCATGCACTCAGAAGTCCTGATGTAATATAACGGGTTCTATTGTAAAGCACTCTGGCACCTTCGAGTAAAGTTTGCGCTATATAAAAAACGCATACATTAATAAATAGCAGATGGAATGCGTGCATTGAATGCCCATACATGTATGCTACATGTATGCAGGTGCGAAGTGTGTGTGTGTGGTTGTAGTATCTGTTGTGCACAGTTTGTGACTGTAATATAATGGGTTGTGTATATATGTGAGCAGTGCGTTTGATCTGGAATGTGTGTTTTAAGACGTTTCAGTGTCGTGTGGGCTGTTGTGCGCATTACGCGGCGTTTGGTTGGTCTGTTTGTACCACATGGCGCGTGTTTTTGCCTTGTGTGTGTTTTCCGAGGGCACTGCACACTGTGCAGAGTGTGGTGTGTATGTGTTGGGTTGTGTTCCCGTGTTTGTGTATGCAGGAGTGTTGAATTATTCATTTGCTGAGGAGAAATCTGAAGGTGTGAGTTGATGGACACGGGGCACGTGGCTGCACAATCGAGAGGCAGGACCAGCAGCATGCAGGCGTGTCAAGGGTCTGCAGTCTACGAGTCAGTGGAAGGGACAGTAAAACACAGGTAGACTATTAAAGAGACAGGAACACGTGCACTGATTTGCAACAGGTGGGATTCGGGAGAGCCACAGAGGTCAGGGAGACAACCCCCCCCCCCCTCACCCCTCCACCGCCGTCCCTTGCGGTCTTCGCTCAGACCGCTTACACAGCCCTGTGGTGCAGTCAAACGGGTCAAGATGCGTCTGAAAGTTGTGCCGCAACTAGACATGCTGTGTGTTAGATGATGCACAGACAGACCAGCAGGCAGCTAAGGAGGCAGAGAATGTCTGCCCCCGCCTTTGAATGTTAAATGGAGCTGGAAAGGGGTACGAAGTGGTTGGTTCCTTCCTATACCTATATGCAAACTGTCACTCCCGTTTCTACGAAGACGAGTTCGGCGGTAATTAGCATGTGCCGTGTCTAATCTATAATTATTTATTGTGGCCATTGCAATGGTGGCAAACGCGGGCACATGTTTTCCCGAGAGATGCCCTCGCCCAAAGATCCGAGCATGTCAGTGCAGGGGTTCAACTTCAAGGGTTCACCTGGGTTCCAATAATTCGGACCATATCTTTTGTTGTTGCTGTGGGATGTTGTGACTCTGGACCCTGTGTGTGCCTGTGCTCCTCTGCCCTTCCACAGGCATGATGTGCAAAGGTTTCTGTCAGATTACTGCAGAGGCGATACTGCATGCACACTGTTGCATCACCGGCATGCACATGCCTAACAATACTCTTTACTTTCCCTCACCCCATGTACAAAGAAAACTCTGCATTCCCTTCCCCGAAAATGTCACATGCTGGTTAAAGAAGTTAGTAAAAATAAAAAAAAGTTTTTTTAATTAATAAAAAAAAAGGGTGTAAAAAACATAACTGCATAGTATAAAACAATAGCCCATGCGATGAATAAAAAATCAACAATAAATATCGCTGAAACATAAACTGATGCAGAGGTCTGGGTAGTTTCTTCAAACAAGTGACTATCAGAAAGAGACCACTGTCGGGCTAGCTGTAGGAACGGTGCCCCCTTCTTGCCCCGAGCTCTGTTTTTTGCTTCCCTCGTCTGGGTCTGGCTTTTCTTTCCCCTTGTCAGTTTGCCCTTTCTCTGCAGCCTCCTCAGCCCGTCCCCGGCTTGTTACCACCCACTGCAAGGCCGCTCCCGGGGCTGGCCTGTTTCTATACAAACCCCAGCGTCCAGTTGTCATATTCATTATTACACTGAGTAATGATTGAAATAGTCAAAATAAGGGGACACTCAAGAGGGCTCTTTCTTGCTGCTCAAAGATTCTGCAGCGAAGGTCTGCAACAAAGCACTAATTGGCGCCCAGGCATACTCTGACAAGCCATGGAAGATAGGTTTCAGAAATCCCAGCCATTGCGAAGGCCGGAGCGGCCCATGAATAGACCCCACGCTTCTTTTCGAAACTCTCTTGCTGAGCAAAAAAATAGGGGGAGGGGCGCGGCTCCTTGAATGCGGGCTCCAGTTTGAATGCTATGCCCAGCAGAGAAAAAAATGCGCCATTTATTGAAAGGTTTCTCTCTTCGCCCGGCTATTCAGAAGCCGTACGCGGAGAATCAGCTGGATGTGTTTACGATAAAAGGCCTTTACTTTATTTTCGCTCGAAGAAGAAGAAAAAACTTGTGCCCAGACCCAGACGAGCCCGCCTACTGTAACAAAGTGGAGTGTAACAAACCCCTCAAAAGTCCAGACTGTATGGGCTCCTCGAAGGGGTCTATCGGATTAACCACTTTGGTGTGGGGCCGTGGATGGCGCTCAGGAAGGAGGACGAAAAGTGACCCGGAACAAGGGCGGCCACGCCGGCTCCAACTCACTTGTGACGACTGTGGCGGGGCGTTTTCTACACTTTGTAAAATAATGCAAATTTAAGGTGCAAAAATAAAATTATCAAAAATACGCCCTAGAAATAGTTTATTTTGTGTAGCATTCGTGGCCCTTGTCTGCAGGTGTGATGGCGGGGCATGTACCACCACGTGCAAGTACTGACACTGTCGAAAATAAATGCACTTTCGTAAACACGAAACATCAGTCTCTGGGGAGATAGCCACAGCCATGAGAAAAGGCGTGGGGAAAACCTGGGACTTGAACCGGGAATAATTAACCCTGCACCACTGCCCATGCCACTACTGGCCCACACACCACTTGGAGTAAGAGAAAGAAGCAGCTTCACCCAGACACTGAGGTATTCTGCATCAGTTAATTAAGCATGTGTTATTGGACCCTCGTTATACACCCAGCCAGTTTTAACACACACGTTTGTTTTTTAAAATGTTGGATCCTGAATGTTAATCATGCGCCAAGTCATGGAGGTGATGAAGCTCGTTGTGCAGACAGTATATAGATGTGAGATGCAGGATGCAGGGGGACTATTCCCAAGAAGGGTCTTGTGTTTCTTTGAACAGCCAGGGCTTCAAGGCTCTGTGGGAGAGAGCTCCAGGGTGAACGCTTTCTCCACAGCTGAGGTGAGGCCTTCACATCACACACTCTAAATGTAGTATTTTAAGTTGTTTATTATTAAATGCTGGTTCTCTCCAACTCAACTATTGCTATACAAGTCTTTTTGCACCTTACAAAGGTTTTTAGTAGCATGCTTTGGGAACTCTTTACAGGATTCCTTAATTGGAGGCAAATTTGAGTCCTTCTGGACTGACTTCAAGTGCTGTGTGTGACCATAAGTCAGAATCATCCTTCCAAGTGCCTGTGATCACAGCTGGGGTTACACTTACCCAAGTTTGTGTTCAAGACAGGAATCATCCTCACCCATGTCTGTGTCGCAGCCATGGATCAGCTTCAACCCAGTCTGTGTTCACTGACCAGAATCATCGTTGACCATGTCTTTTTTCAGAGCCCATCTATCGGTCTCGTTAGGTCTGTGTCTGCAGCGACCGATCAGCCTCACCCATGTATGTGTTCTCAGACCAAGATGAGGTACATCAGTGTCAGTGACTGCAGGCAGAGATCAGCATTGCCACCTGCACTGAGGAACATGAAACCTCTTCAATGATGCTGCTGAAACACCATCATAGAGAACTATAATTGGGGTGTTGAAGTATGAAAGAAGTACACTTACAATTGTGCACCCTTCAGAGAAGGCAGAACACACTTTTGAAGCAGCTGAAAAATAGTAATTTCGACTTTCACCTTGTCTGAGATAATATATTCCATGATGTTTAAAACAGCCTGTGTTAAGGGCCTTTCAAATGAAAACAAACGTACTACAGCAATGCGTAGCATAAAAAGTTACCTTATGATTTAATTGTGCTCTTGCATCCTTTCTGTGGGGCCTCCAAAAAGCTAAAAATTAAAAATTACTTCCTCGAAATATACACATCAGCCAAGTGTTGATGAACTCCCAGTTTACTGTAAATATGTCACATGGAGCTATTCAACATAACTGGTCACAAGAATTAACCTGTTGATGGTTGGGTGCCTAAGCAAACACGAGGAGATGATGGACAGGGCGCTGAAACTTTTTGGGAACTCACCCCCAGTCACAGATCTGTGTTGAATCCATCATCGTTCTTTAGCTCACTTTGCCACCCCAGGTCAGAGGTCTTCCCTGGACCAGAAACAAGCATCCTGGGTCGGTTTTGGGGTAACAACCCTCATCCGCCAGGCTAGCTTGAATCCAGTGCCAATGCGCGCAGGGGACCCACATCTGGGCATACCCTGCCAACTTAGGGCGATAAAAGCAAACACAAGGAGATGATGAACTGAGCGCTGAAACTTTTCAAACACTCACACCAGTCACAGATCTGGGTTGAATCCATCATCGTTATTTAGCGCACTTCGCCACCCCAGGTCAGAGGTCTTCCCTGGACCGGAAACTTGCATCCTGGATCGGTTTTGGGGTAACACCCCTCATCAGTCAGGCTAGCTTGAATCCAGTGGCAAAGTGAGCAAGGGACCCACATCTGGGCATACCTTGCCAACTTAGGGCGATAAAAGCAAACACAAAGAGATGATGGACTGAGCGCTGAAACTTTTCAAACACTCACACCAGTCACAGATCTGGGTTGAATCCATCATCGTTATTTAGCGCTCTTCGCCACCCCAGGTCAGATAGTTGGGTGCCTCTCACCCCTTGAGAGTGCATATTTGAAAGCAGAAATAACATTTTTTATCAGTGTAGGGCAACTTCTTTTCATTGATTTGAAAATGTTATCACCTGGTCCAATGGTTCAAGTTGTTTAAGGCTTCCAAAAGATGAAGCCAATGCAACAATATACACATGCTCTTTTCCAAAATATGAAACATTCCTCGTGTCACAATGCTCCAAATGCTCTCAATAGAGCACCACAATTATTTTGAATCTGTAATGTCCTTTGCATCCAACAAAGTCTGAATATGAGGATTAGCTATAGTTTTCTAAATATTCTTCAATGCATCTCGAGAAACTACTCACCCATAATTGCATCAAAATTCACTGATATGCTAGTGACTTAAAAATCTTCTTGGAAATCCCTTCCAATTTAGACATCCAATCCCTCAAAAACTGCCTGCTCCTCACCCAGACTAGAATGTCCAGTCCCTACTTGAAGCTCAACCCTACTAAAAGTGTTCCTGATAGTTGACAAGATCAACAACCAAGACATAGTTAAAACCTGGCTAAGCTACATGAACTGTAACTCCAACTTTCACCCAGGACCATGTCACAGTTCACCCTGGACACTGAACTCAGCTTCAAGGAACACATTGCAATAAAACCAAAGTTGTTCCGGTTCCTGCTTTCTCTACTAAAGAAAGTGAAATATTTCCTCTCTGAAAGAAACTTCAGAATGACTATTCAATCACTTTTACTCTTGCATTTGAATGATGACAATGCCCTGCTCTATGGTCTCTCATACTCCAGAGTAGCACCCACCCATGTTTAAGGGCATATTACAGGCTACAGCATGCCTCATTAAGGACTGCTTATCAACCATGCAGGACAGGTGAGAGAGGCTGTGGCAGCACAACATACCACCGTGGACAGGAGAGAGGGGCAGCGCAACAGACCATGCAGGGCAGGAGGGTTGGAGTAGGGGCATATACTCAGACAATGGAGTGCAGGAGGGAGGTTACAGGGGCAGCAAACTGACCATGTAGTGCAGGCAGCAGTAGTAATCACAGTACAATAGACCAGACAGAGCAGGAAGGAGGGGAGAGGAGGGAACAACCCATAGAGGGTAGGAGGGAGGGTAGAGAGGCACACCAATGGACAACAGCGGAAAGATGAAAGGTGATCAGAGACACCAGATGACCATGCAGGGCAGGTGGAAGGGTAATAGCAGCACAACGGACCATTGATGACAGGTGGCAGCATTAGTGGCAGCACAATGGACCATGGTAGGCAAGAGGAAGGAGGCTAGGGCATGCATAAAGTACATGGAAAGAAAAAGTTATGGGGTAGGGACTGGACCTAGACATCAGAGGGCAGGCGCAGGAGCAGCAAGCTGACCATGCAGGATGAGCAGGAGGGCTAGTGGCAGCACAACAGACTACACAGATCAGGCATAAGGTGCAGTTGCTGCACAACGGATCACGGAGGCAGGGGGATAGGAAAGGGGCATGCACTTGGACAATGGAAGGCAGGTGCTTGGGGGCAGGGAAGCAGACGATATTGGACAGGTGGGAAAAACAGGAACAGCACAACAGACAGCGTAGAGCAAGCAGGAGTAGCAGTGGCAGCTCAATGGACCATGAAGGGCAGGGTGTTGCAGAGGCATGCACACAGAAAACAGAGGCCAGTGGAGAGCAGGGCAGGGGCAACACGCTAACTACAGAGGGCTAGAGTGATGGGGCAGAGACATTTACTCAGACACAGAAGGCAGTGGGAGGGAGGCAGCGGTAGGGACAACAAGCTAACCAGGAGGGCAAGCAGGTGGGGCAGTCACAGCACAAAGGCCATAAAGAGCCTGAGGGAGAGGACAGTGAAAGACTCAGACAATGGAGTATAGGGTGGAGGGTGCAGGGAAAGACTCGGACAATGGAGGGTAGGGAGGAGGGGGCAAGGACAGCAAGGTAAGGCTTGCACCGGCAGTGGCGGCACAACTGACCATGGAGGGCAGACAAAAGGTGGTAGAGGCCCTCTCAGTGAGAGCATAGGGCTGGGAGGGGGGTAGGGGCAGTAAGCTGTCCATAGAGGGCTGATGGGAGGGAACAGGGGCATTCAGATGGTGAACAGATGACAGGCAGAAGGGAGCAGCAATTGTACCACAGAAGGGGAGGGGTAGCACAATGGACCGTGGATTGCAGGCGAGAGGAGCAGAAGTGCACATACTGAGAATGAAGGGCAGTGAGAGAGAAGGGGCAGCAAGCTGATCACAGAGCGCAGGTACAAGGGGTCGGGCATGCAGACTGATAACAGATGGTAGGCAGGCATGGGACAGAGCAAGCTGGCATGGAGGGCAGGAGGTGGGTGGCATGCAGATGGAAAATGGAGGGCAAGCAGGAGGAGAGGATGGGCAGGGGCAGCAAGCTGACCACTGAGGATAGACTGTTGTGGGTTAGAGATCAGCATGGTGTGGGACTGTGCCAACACCAAGTTGCAAGTTGCTGAAGGCTATACGCAGTGGAGGTTTTGGCTGAATATGTTCAAAAAGCAAGAAATTCACTCAAAATTCCAAAGGTTAAATAGACATTATATTCAGGTATGGTAAGATAATCTTCCCTAAAATCAAAACAAAAACAATAAAATAACAAAAAAACACAAAGGTTAAAGTGACAAAATAGCTAGGTATGTGTTAGAAATGGGGGTCTCTAGTTGGCAAAGGTAGGTGCCTTTGTCCAAATAGGGACCCTTGCTTCTAGTCAGGGTAAGGGGATACACTCCTAAAATAACCCCTGCTCACCCCCTTTGGTAGCTTGGCACGAGCAGACAGGATTATCTCAGAGGCAGTGTGTAAAGCATTTGTGAACACATACAATAATACAGTAAAAACACTGCAAATGGACACCACACCAGTTTAGACAAATAAGTAATCTTTATCTAAACCAAACCAAGACCAAACGACCAAAAATCCACAATATAGTATCACAAATATCTTAAAAAATAGGTTATTCACTTAAATCAAGTCTCTAGCAACAAATAACTCCACTTGGATTTATTACGACGTCGTGACAGATGAACATCCCAAAGTACGGCACCCACCCGAGGTGCGCGGCGTCATTCCCTGAGTCAAGCAGACCCACAAAGAACAGTACCTTTAATTGATGAAGCAAAGACGATGCACAGCGTCGGAAAGGTGATGCTTCTTTGGCGCCACATGGCGTCGGTCCCTTACGACCTCAGGGGAGGTGACGCCTGTGTTCCTTACTGCAGCGCAGGGGAGGTGAGATGATGGTTCCTTACTGCGTCTGAGAGGTGACGTCACATTGGCGCCAAAACTTCTGTCCTGACGACGGCGCACTGTCGATGGATTTGGGGGGTCACCCATGTCGAGGAGCGGTTCTGCGATGATGAAGTCGGCTTCAGAGTCTATGCGGCATGTCAGCAGGTGGCGGGCCTATGTCGCAAGTTGGAGCAGCGCTCAGGGCTTCGGGCAGGTTACGGCGTCACTCTCCGGCATCGGTGTTGCAATTTCCTTCTGTAGCAATTGAAACAGCAGTTCCAGATGCGGGGAGACAAAAGGGGTGAAGTATTTGTGTTCCCGAGACTTCAGAATACGAGGAAAGCTCAGTTTCAAGCCCTTGGAGATGTTTTTCTTCAAGCAGGTGACAAAGCAAAACAGCAAAGTTCTTCTTCTTTTTTCCTTGGCACTGCAGGCCAAATCCAGGCAGAAACAGGCACAGGGACAGTATTCATCCTCATCTTATCTGGCTCTTCTCCTTGGCAAAGGTTTCCTCTTGATTTCCCAGAAGTGATCTAAATGTCTTGGGTCTGGGCCCCTCTTTTTATACACCAAAATCCTTTGTTCTCTGAAGGCAGAGAGTGTCTGTGCCCAGCCAAAACCAGTTCTGTCTTCACTGGTGCAGCTTCCTGGCAGGAGGTGGAGACAGCATTGTTAAAGGCAGACCAGGCCCATTCAGGTGAAAAGGAAATCTCCTCCCCCTACTCTAAATGCAACCCAGGTCTATTCAGCCCAACCCTGACTCATCAGACTTCTGGAGCCACTGATCCCCTCTAGCCCCTTTCATCCAAAAGCCAGACATGCAATACAGAAACCTAGCAGAGGCCACTGGATGGTTAAGCACGAAAACACCCACTTTCAAAAAGTGTTTTTTTCAAACACAGAATGTAAAAATCACCCTCAATAAAAGATGCATATTAACATTCTGGGATCAGGCATACTAAACTTTATTTTCCTATCTTGTTCCCAGGGTCAGTTATGTTTATAAGATGTTATATACAAACTCCCCATTCTGGCCTATGGGAACAGATAGCCTTGCAATAGTGAAAAATGAAATTGGGTGTATTTCACTATCGGGACATGCCCCACACATCAGGGCATATCCTACCTCTCACATACAACGCACCCTGCCCTCAGGGGTACCTTGGGCCTACCTTAGGGGTGACTAATATGTAGAAAAGGGAAGGTTTGGGGACTGGCAAGTTTGTGCACTTGCCAAATCAACATGGCAGTCCCAGATTGCACACATGCCCTGCAATAGCAGGCCTGTGCCACATTTTACAAGCTGCTTATGTGGCTGGCACAATCAGTGCTGCAAGCCCACCAGCAGCATTTGATGTACAGGCCCTGGGCACACATGTTGCACTGTACTAGGGTCTGACAAGTAAACCAAATAGCCAATCAGGGAATCACTAATCCATAACAACAATTTACAAAGGGAGCACTTGCACTTTGGCACTGAACAGCAGTAGCAAAGTGCCCAAAGCATCTAGACCATCAAAAACACAGGAGGCAACAGCAAAAGATTTTAAGGGAGACCCACGCCAATGGTGCCAGGTCTAACAGTATGGTAATAAGATATTTGCTTAAAATTCACTGAAATACCCAAAGGTTAAAGTGATGTTATAGTTAGGATTTGAAATAATTTAAAAGCTAATGCTTAAAATACTACAATCTGCCAGCTATAATTCAGTGACCTAACTATAACTTGCACCACCACCATGCACAGCTTCTGACCTCACATATTACACCACGCAAGACATGTTAAATGACATTATTGATTAGATCAATAATCTCAGATGACATCATTGATGAAATCACTGAAGACATCATCCAATGAATGCAACATTTGCTAGGGTGCATAGACTTTTGCAACATGCAGGATGTTAGAACTGGTATTCCTGGTTGGCTGAGGTATGCACCCAGGCCAGGCAAAAAACAACATTGTAGTCAGGTAAGCTAGATACACAATAAGATAACCTATGCTCACCCTCTGGTAGCTAATTACAGAGTAGTCAGACTTATCTACAAGGTAATGTGTAAAGTATTTGTGCAACACAAACACAGTAACTCAATCAATTCACCCCAAATATACTCAACACATGTTTAGAAATATAGATTATTATATTATGAACAAAACAGGACCAAAACAACAAAAATCCAATCAGTGGATTGCATGATATGATTCTTTAAATTTTAATTGCGAAACAGTGCTTAAAGGTCTCTAATGCTCTCAAAAAAGTTAGTTGCGGCTATGCAGACCAGGGTAATGTGACACAAATCTCTCAGAGGCCCACCAGAGAGACTTGATCATAATTGCGATGGAATTATGCATCCAAAAGTCACTAGTGATTCAACAGTTAAATCCGATCACTGAGACTGAGGTACTTTCCCAGGTACGCTGCCCATGAGGGAGCGCAGGCTGGCTACAGGCACTCAGAGGTGCCACAGCACACAGTACCATAGAGGTGGGGCCTGCACTGTTAAGTCTTAAGGATGGGAGGGAGCTGCTGGAATAGCACACATGCACGCAGCGTGGATTCTCCTTATGTAGGCTGGTTGCGGCAGTGTCGGGAAGGAGTGTAGCGACTTCAGTCAGTGCACAGCTATGAAGCGCTGCTCCTGGACATACTCCATCGCCGAATGGACATGAAGCGCTGATCAAAGAGAAACTCTGCTATTACTCGGGCACGAAGTGCTAATAATAGACAAACTCTGCTGTCACTCAGGCACAAAGTGCTGATCGTAGACAAGCTTATGATGATTTTAATGTTTGTGGCTTGATGGGTGATAATTTTTCCCGAAGGCGATTGGTCCTTCTCGTTTTACACTTAGCGAGATTTGCTTACCATGTTTTTTTCTGGTTCACAATCTTCATAGACCAGACCAGTCCATTTTGTTAACATATACAAATCTACACAAAAAATTACTCAACGTTTCTCTTCTTGTTCATCAACAGCAGTGCGCTACAGGTCAAACTCTCTTGTTTGGGTCAGTAGTCGGGATGGAGTTGGACAAATTCATTACTCGGAGTAAGGAGGTTGAAGGACTCAGAGCGGGACTACCTCAACAACAGTCCGAAGAAGGAAGTTATCAACTTCAGGGCAACCAGCATGATGATGAATCTAAGAGGGGTACTGTTATATAATATATAATCATTTACCTTCTGTCCTTCCCCTTGACCCTACAAAGTCATTTCTGTTTTACTATCAGCAGGCCTTCTCTTCCCCTGCACAAAAGGCGAAAGCTCCATACCGGACCGCTTCAGCCAGGCCCCCAAGAAGGATGGTCAATCGGAGAAGAATTCAGATGCACTGCCCAATTCGGCAATACAGTATCATTTTTCTTTTTAAAATAATTTCTTAGAACTGTGAGGGTTCACTTGACTCCTCCATAATTTGTAATTTCAAACCTAGATGACAAAACATTTAGATATATAATATATCTTGGGTCTCTCGGACTGAAGGACTATTTGCAATGCATTTAACTGAACAGTGTCATACTCATGCCTTCATTTCCTTCCACAACAGATTGATGATGATGTACTGCTCATCACCGAGATGAATATTGTCACTATGTAGTATTTGTGTTTGTCACACCTTACCCCAAAACCCCTTCCCTTCCATTCCCCCAGGCTGTGTGATTTATTGAGTTATGAATTAATTCACACCATAAATGAATCACACACCCTTGGTAGGGCAGATGTGGTGAAAGTGACACCATCTCGCTGTGGAATCTTCTATTACCTGAGCAATAGCCCACACTGGCCCCATTTCCCCACCCTACATAAATTTGATTCATATTGTACATATAGAAGAACATCATTCATCAACATCATCATTCAGGCATTGTGTTGTGTTGTGTAAATTGTGAAAACTGGCCAACCCTGACTCTGACTCAACTCCTCCTTATTTAAGAATTTACACGAGTTTAGTTTTAATTAAATACAAGTTGCTCTGAAGAAGTTACTATTGCTAGTTTTTGTTATCATATCAGTTCTTCTTTTTTTGTCATGGTGGTAGTCAGTTATGATTTTTTCTAAAGTTATGATAAAAATAATATAACTCAATAACTTTGTGTTTTTTTCATT
The DNA here is from genome assembly GCF_964204655.1 of Triturus cristatus. Taxonomy (NCBI): domain Eukaryota; kingdom Metazoa; phylum Chordata; class Amphibia; order Caudata; family Salamandridae; genus Triturus; species Triturus cristatus. The sequence continues at coordinate 736,700,925 of NC_140585.1, forward strand.
CTAGTTACCTGTGATGGATAATACTTTGATTAATCCTACAGTTGGAGTTCACCTAGGTGGGAGTATGACCTCACATGATTCCTTCCCTGTTATGGTGCTAGTCTGCTACTCCTACCACCACCATAAGGTGGCACCTTGGGAAACTCTGCAGTAAGAAGATTCAGAGAGGTAGCTGCCCTGCTTTATCTGTTCAGGTAAGAGAACTATGCAGCATTGTTGTAGGCAATATAGGGAATTACAACCGCCACAGTGGTCAATATAGTTACAGAGGGTCATAGGACAGGGGCACAGTATAATTAACTGGTATGCACTTTTTTAAGCAGATTTATTTTTAAAAACAGGTGCACTAAAAGGCAGCAGTGCAAGGTAAAACACCCAAAAAAGGATATGAGACATAAATAAAGTAAAATAGTTATGCATTACCCTTTTATTTTTTGAACAATAAAACCCATCCTTTCCACTCAAAACAGACCCACTCCCCTCCCCAAACAAATCTCCCCATCCCCAACCTATGTCCAAATGTCCAACTAAAAGTCCAAAGAAACAGTCCCAGTCCAAACTCACATTTCAGTTCCCATCCTCTCCACCCACAACAAGTCCCTCACACCAAAAGGGCTAAATAAGAGGGCACTATACATGGGTCAGAAGCCCTTCAATGCGTGCCATTCGACTTTCCAGACACGGCAGCCTCCGCATGATGCAGCAATGGAAAAGACGGCCTGAGCGTGAAGGGGGGCAGCAGTGGTGGTGTGATGGGTTGTTGCCAGCAGTGCTGGCATTGCTCTTGCTGGTAGACTGGAGGCACTGGTGGCTGGCTGGGGCCCTAGGCAGCCGCATCTGCCTCCTCCTCCTCCTCCTGCAGGACCACCAGCCACTGAAATTTGACTTGTATGGCCTCCAGCCTTTGCTGCCGCAGCCTGGCTGCTATCACCTGCCTAGTAGGTGGTCAACCAGCAAAGGAAAGAAAAAAAACGAATTGTAAACAATGCTCTGAGCAAAGCACTTGTTTAAAATTATATAGTGGCAAAGTAGCAGTACATTGCTGGTCCCCTAGGGCCAATCAAATTTGATGTGATTAGATTCACAGCCATTTATTACCCACACATGCCTCACATATAAGGCAAATGCACTAACTAGCTAAAAGGAATTGAGGCAGAACAAACAGCACACTAGTTTGAAAAACATATTTTTTCTTTTAAAAGATTTCCTAATAAAAAAGTATATGGACAATTTGAGTGGAAAAATAAATATAAATTACCTCTCAATAATGAGTAAGGCATTTTGCATTATGGAGTACAAGTATTATTTTTGCGCTAAATTAATGGCAGCATGCTAGCTAGCACATCAGTAGACAGTACTTTGCTACTCTGGAGTGTGCAGCTTTGGCAGCTGGGGTAGCTGTAATAAACAATTATCTTACTTTAATTTCAATGGCCCTGCTCTTTTCCAAAATGCCTTTCAATGTTACCCTGCTTCCAAAGAGACAGAAGAACTCTAATGATACAACGTTACACAAGTGACATATAAAATGCGGGTGTCCTGTCTCCCATAATACGGTAGGAAAAGTGATGCACTGCATTACAGGGAAAGGATTAAGGAATGGAATATATCGTTTGTATTTGGCATGTTTATCACAGACTATCCCATATGCAAAACACAAGGCACTTAGTCCCACTTTTCTCCCTGGCCTTGCCCTCCACCACAATTTATAATTATTTCCAACAAATAGGTAGGAGTAGGAGGAATTAGGCCAGGTAAGTAGACGTTTTACTACGGAATAGTGGGGTGTCACTGATCATCATTATGTGCCTAAGCTTAGTCAGTCACTGCAGTTGACGAATGTTGAAAAGGAAACATTTGAACAGGTGTAAATCCGTTATAGAAGCAACAAAATATATAAATCACTTGGCCAGAATAATGTGGCACTTGCCAAGAATGGATTTTCCAATTATTTTGGGAGGTTGAGACAGAATGTAGGAAAGAATAAAGGAGTGAAGTACTAGGAGGTGACTGAATGGGCTCTGGGAGGGAAGGGAAACACACCTTGTTTCCACTTTGCCATGCATTGAAAACTTTGTAAATGCCTAATTAACTGAAGCAGGCACACATTGCACCGCCAACACTACAGTGCCGAATTGAACAATGCAGTAGTTAGGTCATGGGTGGCCCTTGCGAAATGCCATGGGCAGGGAGGTCATTATTGATGATGGTTGGGATACATATCTGCGTCCTTTAACAAATACAGTGAGTCAAGGGAGTAGACAGAAATGCCCCCCCCCCACTTTGAACCAAAGCTTTGATAAAACCACTCCAAGCAAGCGAAGTAAGTGAGCACACACCTCTCCAGAAGAGTTCCATTGTTTCTTCATCCAAACAATTATCCATTCATCATTTAATTGTTTTAGTATGCTTCACACTTTGGTACCCACCATTTAGGCTTTATATTATCTCATCCAGATTTTCACCATTGAAAACCATATATCCATATAAATCCATTCATTCACCTATCCATGGCTCTCAACCATCCTTTCACTAATCCATCTACTTACCCATCCACGTATCCTTTCACCCAATCACCCTTTTATCAATCCTACTTTAACCCACCCGAACAGTCCATTCACCCATCAACCCTTTCAACCACCCAGACAAGCAACCTTTCACCCATATACCCTTTGATCCTTCCTTCACCCACCTATGCTCCCTATCTTACACCTATGCATCCTTTCACCCACCGATGCAGCCTTTCGCTCAGATAACATTTCACCCATCCTTTCTCCTGCCATCCTTATTTCCTTTCCCATCAACCCATCATTCTTAGTGTTCATTATGAGCTTTTGACTGCAGAGTTGCAGATAAAAGAAGCCGTTAAGAACTCAACCCCGCTGTAGCTGCTAAAGAAGGGGGTTCACAATGCCCTTGCAGTGAGTATACTAGTAATTGTCAATAAGCAAGCACTGTGACTTACCACCGCCTGTCCCTGCCACTGCAGGGACTCCCCCACAGACCGCTGCCACATCTGCTCCGCTGGCACTATCGCTAGCCCCGGCACTGGTGGTCTGTGCAGCTAGAACAACGTTACACATTTTAGATGCCAGATACACCTCCCTTTATTGTTATTTGTTTAGAAAAATACAACCACAATACATCACTACAGTTCAGTTACAGTATTTTTTTATCAAAAATATCACGTTGGGCACTTTGTTGGTTGGCAGTGTTTGAAAAGCAAGGCAGTTAAGCCAACCGAAAGCGTCGCGTAATAAAAGAGAAGGGACATTGAAATGCATTGAAGGGATGGAATAATTGGTCAATGAAGGACATATGGTCTTAGTTGGCAAATGCAATGAGACCATCCTCATACTAGTTTCCAGCCATGCTGCACTGTCATCGAAACTGCTGGTACAGACTTGTACAGACCGGAGGAAGTCAACTACAGAAACCTGAAATATAGAAAATAACTATGATAATGCAGAGATAACAATAATTTACTAATCATTAGATAGAACAAAGAGGAGTTGGAAAAAGTTAGGAGATGGGCACAGTAAAAAAAGAAAAAGGAAACATTATTCTAAATGTGGAGTTGTGAAAGTTAGGAAAATTTTAATAATATTAATGGGAGGACTTACGGGGGCCAGAAGATCCATCTGCATCAGCCTCCGTGCTGGTAGCAGTGGTCGTGGTGGAACTTCCACCTGCCGTGCCTCCGTGCTGCTTGCCCTCTTCTTTCCCCCCTGGAGGCTGATGTAAGAAATAAAGAAGATTTAATAAAAAAGATTAGTGGTAAAGTTAAGTTATCTCCACAAAAATATTTTGACAGGCAAGGGCAAATGCAGCAACATTGTAGGTTTCTAAAGCAGATCGCCTATAGCACTAGTATTGTGTTGACCTTTTAAAATTTCCTAAACCTAAGCTCTATTCCAAATTTCCTACACCTAAACTACATTTTGTAACTACTAAAGCATTGCAATGAATGATCTTTGCCTCACATCTCATTCTCAATCTCAACACCCTTTGAGTTGCCAACTCAGTCTCCCTTTTTTAATGCATAGATGCACACTGGACATCACTAGGAGATTACTTGGACTGTACGAGCTCCATAAGGAAAGCCACAGAGAATGCTAACTCACTGATAATTCTAATACTACCACCATCTTAGTGACAGGACAGAGGAGTATACATGACTTCTTTAAATAATCAGCCCAAGCGAGCGCCAACAAGTACGATTAGGTAGCGCCCAGCACTTGGCTGGATCGCATAATATTTGTAACGTAATCTTAACTTACCTTTGAGTGTGAGCAGAATGCTTTTGAAAAAAAAATGTTAGCATAGAAAAAACACAACAAATAAATAATAACTCACCGAGCCATGCAACCTCGATGCACAGAAGGCTGAGCAGGTCCTGCTCCCTGTCCAGGATATCGGCCCAGTGTTGCATCAACTGCTGTTGGGTGTGCTGCTCCCCAGAGGTCTGGCACACACATGGGTTCACCCTCCACCACATCAGCCGATGCTCCCACAGGCCAGGCCTGCTGCCAACATGGAGGGGAGGTGGCGCCACACGTAAAAATCAGGTGCAGCCACCTCCACTTCTGAGAAAATGGAATGGGGCTGCACCCCTTGGCAGCGCCGATGACCACAAGGTGTGCGGCTAGCAGGCACACTGGTGCTGCCACGACCTCTCTTGCCCTACTCTGCCATGGTGCTGGGTGGTCCAATTTTCTAAAAAAAAAAAAACTGGTAAGAAATAAGAGACGGAAAAACTAAAAAAAGTGAAAAAGAAAAAAGTACAAAAAGTCAAAAGTCATGAAAAGCACAGAAAAATTACAAAAAAGTAAAACACACAAACATAAACACACACGGATACATGAAAGGAAAATGAGGGGTGGATGAGTCAGACAGCGGTAGGATTGAAAAGATTAAGGGTGGATTAAACAGCAGCATGCACAGAACAGAAAAAAAATGGCTGCTCCCATGCGTACCACGTGGTGCAGTTCACACACAGTTTCCAGCGTGAGAACGCGCGTCACGCTACTAACAATCAAAAACTTAGTGCAAACGGGCACATTCAGCAGCTCCGCCCATCTGCAGAATTCTGTAGGACATCGCTGAGTTTTTGGGCTGCTCCGAGTAATTCCGTGTAGCAAAACTCTGTGAGCTCCACACAGACCTACAGTAAACTGCACACACAGGCACTGCAATGGTTACCCTGAGACAGGCTTGAAAGGTGACTTCAGTAGGTGGCACAATTAGTACTGCAGGCCTACTAGTAGCATTTAATTTACAGGCCCTGGTTATATGGTATACCACTTTACAAGGGACTTACAAGTAAATCAAATATGCCAAACAGGTGTAAACCAATGTTGCCATGTTCGGAGGAGAGAGCACGTGCACTTTAGCACTGGTAGGCAGTGGTAAAGTTCCCAGAGTCCTGAAGCCAACAAAAAGAAGGTCAGAAAAAGAGGAGGAGAAAGGCAAAAAGTTTGGGGTGACCCTTCCGTGAGGCCCATTTTCCAACACAGGTCATAAAGCATATCTGTAAAAGAAGAGTTCAGCATGAAAGAGGATATGATCTTTCCATTATCGAATATTTGTAAGGTAATTCCTAATATAGAACTGGATACAAGATAAAAACGATGAAAAGAAGAGAATGATTTGCTCAGCATCAACATTGTGGTGATAAATGAAACCTAAGGTGGAGATGATGTTAAAAGTGAAGTGGTATATAGAGATAAAAGAGTAAACAGAGGACATACCCTTGGCAGACACTTGATGGGGTAGAGTAAGGAGATAGCTTGAAGAGTTCAGGAAAAGAGGCAGGATTCGGAAAAGTCCAGTAACATTGAGATGATTCTTAGGAGGCAAGGATTGTCATCTGCTTCACGTGGTTGATAGCATCGATGGCACAGAAAGGTTAAGAAGGATAAACAAAGAAAAATAGTGGTTGTAATAGGCAATGGTGATGAATGTTAACCCTTGTGAGAGGGCGGTTTCTGTGGTGAGAAAAGGGTAAATGCCTTCTTTAGGTGGCTAATTAGCTTGTCAGTCAAGAGATAGCAAGTTAGTTGAAGGAATCCCAAATGGTAAAGTAACTGGAGAATAGCTGGAGGGCAGAGTAAGGCTGAGTAGTTTGCTTTGTGAGCATTGGCACGACTATAGCAAACTTAAATCAATATTAGCATTTGATGGAGAATGAGGAGCAGCTGAATGGAATATGGAGGTAGGTTAAGACCCTACATAGGATGGTAAGACACTAAATGCTGTATGTCCTGAAAGTTTCAATGAGTGTGAATGATGACTGGGATAACAAAGTATAGGGATACCTTCTACAGGAGATATGGGTAAAGGAGGGGCTGTTAAACAATGTGATTGAAGCAGCAAAATGGGCTGGGCTGGATTAGGCTGGGCTGGCCTAGGTTGGGATGGTTGTTGATGGCTGGCTGGAAAGAAGTGATCATGTTTTCGAAGTGTGGTGATATGGCTGCAATTAGTGCAAATGCAATGGTTTTGAGAATTGTCCACACAGGTCAATGTGCTGAGGATCAAAGAGTCTTATCTTCTGCAGATATGGTTCTGCATTCATATTTTTAGGGCTCAGGTAGCAGGAGTACTTTAGTGCTGGGGATGGGGGTTGGGAAGATCGGCAGATCGGTAGATAGACTCATGTGGAGTAGGTAGTGGAAGCTAACCGATGACAAAAGATTATCCTTGAAGGTGCTGTATGAGGCGATATCAAGAAGTGGGGCTAGACCATTGTTGTCTAGGAATCAAGGACTTGGTCAAGGAATGGAGAGAGAGAGATGAGCAGGGCTCAACTTCCCTTTTTAAACAGTGGTCACCATCCCTTTTTTCCAAAAAGTGAAAGGAGGCAGGGCTGATTCCCTTCACATGTGTGCTTAACAGTGTAGTGGCCTTGTGACCCTTCGCCATGGTTGTGAGGATGTGTGCTTATGGTGTACAATTGTATACATTTTGATTGTGGCCTACTATGGTGCTTTCAAAAGCCTTGTGCGCTCATGTAAAATAGAGTTCTAAGGAGGCCTAGAAAGCAATAAGAAGCAGAAAGCATGCACACAACATTGAGGCACTTAATGACATTGAGCCAAAATGCCATTTATCATTGTTTGAAAAGAGTAAAGATTCTCTGAACGCTCCGTCATAATAGAGGCATTTGCACAAAATAATTAATATAGTACTGTATTCTGCCTTCTCTACTTTTCGGACCTGTAAATGTTTTTTTGAATATATAACATTTGTATGTGTTATTAAATGTATGAGAAATCTGTATGAAATCAATACAAGTACAAAGAAATTGCCGAGTGTTTGACTTTGTGGAAAACCTATGCACTCGATATTTGAACTTAGAGGAAGTGAACATTGCATAATTTAAAAAAAAGCCACAAGTAAGTCACACATCGCCACAGAAGGATTAATAATTCATTCTTAATCAAGAACCTTATTTTTCATTTTCAACATCCTGGCTCCATCCACTACTACTGAGAAATGCATACAGGAGATACATTTAGAGCAACCAGCTGTCTCTAGATTAGAATTACCCACATTTAGCTTTATAACACTCTGTTTGCGACTAAAGAGGTGAGAAAGCGGTGCATTGGCGGTGCAGTTACACAGAGCACTATTTGATGAATTTTTGGGGGTTCAGTGAGGTGAGCTGTTGGTTTTTGACTCATACTAGCAACAAACAGACGGCATGTGAACTTCATACTCTGCGGAAAAGAATAGAAACAGAACATCTATGATCATTCCTAGAAGCTGCCAGTTTGACTCCACCATGGCCCCAAAAGATGTTTATGACAAGGCATGCAGTCCCTACCCCTTGAAGATGTCTTCACTGGAGCATTGAAGTCTACCTGTGAAATATTTTTAGACTTCCTCTTAAAAATTGGTGGGAGTCTCCAGAATATAGTATCCTTATGGCCAACGTGCAGGAGTTTCTGCCGCTACTTATTAAATGAATCGATATTAGATATTCTATAGTAATGCCTTATGTCAAACAACAAAGTGATAGTCAAATTGCTGTCGGAGCTCTATTTTATTTATGTCATATCATGTTATGGGGGAAGGGTTGTAGTTTTCCCTGTAGGTTTCTTGGCGCTAGCAGCACCTGAAGATACATAACTTAGTAATAACAGTGAGGGTGTCGGTAGAAGGTTATAGAGTCCCCACTAAATCTTATGAAAATAACATTACCAATCTATACCTAGGATATTAATTCACTAAATATTCCCAATCAGGATCAAAGCCTATTTATTTTCTTCTTTGTCTGTAGAGCTATGTGCAAGAGGCATGCTACTATCCAATTTGTATGAATGTTGCCCGACCAAACCTCATTTATAAAAATATAAAGGTAAATTATTCACTTAACAATAATTTCTTAAACCAAACATCAATATATTTAATCATTTCATTATATCAATAGAATTTATCAACAACATAAAACTATTATATAAAGAGCCCCCTAATCTGAAGTCCATATAGCCAGTCCCTTATGTGCATAAAAGCAGTTCCTGGTCATAAAGGCAGTTCCTGGTCAAAACCAAAGGTCCTGTTGTACGAGAAGACATCTGTTTCTATTTTCTACTTTTGCAGGCAGAGATCAGTGAGCACGTAAAAGGCAGGTGACGCATGTTACGGTGGAGTTCCATAATTTGTTAGACCGCCTTCTTCAAACCACCCCCTATGGAGGGAACATGTCCTATGGTAGGTGGAAGATTCCATAATTATTAGGGGCCAGAAATACGATGCATTTTACCGGTCGCAAATGACCCATCAGGCCGTTTGTGAACAGTAAAGTTCATTTTATTATGTACCAACTCTATTTTACGAGTCGGTAACCTATCACTGACTTTCAAAATATGGTTTGCGAGTCACTATTAGGAAGGGGCATGTAAAGGGTGTCCTTTCCGAGTCGCACTGGTATGTATGAATGTTTTTTGTGACCTAGAATGTGGTTGCTAACATTCGCAGAGTACCACCATTTTCAAATTGATGGTAAGCCATTCGCAAATGGGAGAGAATCCCCAAGGTACCTCTTCCCCTTTGTGAATGAGGGCACAACATTTTGCTAGATCAGGCAATGGTCCCACGAACCACTGCCCACTCTAAAAAAAGAAAAAGAAAACTTTTCATTTTTATTTCTTGAATGCATCCCATTTTCCTTTGAAGTTTTATTTAAAAAGCAGTCACAGATATGGTGGTCTGCTGAACCCAGCAGGCCATCATCCCTGTGAGTGCCGGCCATTTCCAATGGGTCACAAATTGCGACCTGCCTCATGAATATTAATGAGGCAGGTCCCCTGCAACCCATTTGGGAATCGCAAACAGTGTCTAAAACATCAGGTTTTGCGACTCACGACTTGCAAGATGCTGATAATCGCAATTTGCAAGTCGTAAACCCTGACGGTCGTACCTGTGGCCAATAGTGCCCTTATCTGGGTTAATTTGTCCTTTTTTCAGCCTGGTGTGGATAATTGTATCTTTGATGGATCTCCCTCTGTTGAATGTGAACAATAGTTATCTCGTGTGTCCCGATGATGATGATCATCTTGATCCCGAGGAGATCGGAGTAGGTGGATTTGCAGGCGCTCTTGCTTGAAGAATGTTTGACTAAAGTGGCACGCCCCTCCCGGGACCAGAATAGCTGCACAATTCTCATAGCTCAAGTATTTTCTAGCAGTGGACCCGTAAGTACGGTCGTACCACAGCATGCACAGCACACCATAGGGCGTGTGCTGAAAAATCAAAAACACCTGGCATAATTTTGACCACTTTCACTTTTTTATCACCCTCTCACTTTAATGTGGTCCTGAAGAAAGCCTTATCATTTTCTAACAAGGCTGAAACATGTTGACCAACAGGATAATAAAGACCAATTACCAGTCTTCATAGATTATCCACATCTTTGATTTTAGTATACCCTGGGTCGCTGGGAATAAATAATCAATCAGTACGAATCCCCAGAGGTGTTTTTAATTCTCACCACTTAACCACACACCAAAAATCCCGCTCCGCTGTAATCAGGTGTTGAAGCACAGCTGGGTAGCATTTGGCAACTCCACTGGGAACCCGATGATGAAGCATGCCACCAACTAGGTTGGTGGGTGAGGGTTCTTCTAACAAACCCTAGTGATGTCTGGCACTCCAAGCATGACAGAGACATCCGTTCTGGGTCCGTCTAAGTAGTTTCAAATGCAAAGTCAAAGTGGCTGTAAACTACATGCACTGCGGTAGCAGGCCAGAGATAGGTTTGAAAGACTTCTTATGTGAGTGGCACAATTGCTGCTGCAGGCCCACTAGTAGCATTTGACTTATAGGCCCTAGCTATATGTTATACCACTTTTCAAGGGATTTATCAGTAAATCAAATATGCCAATCAGGTATACACCAATGTCACCATATTTAGGGGATAAGCACTGGTTATAAGTGGTAAAGTGCTCAGAGGCCCAAGGCCAACAAAACAAATCTGCAAAAAAAGGAGGTAAAAGGTAAACAATCTGGAGAAAGACCACCCTAAGAATGACAGGTCTAACAACCAAGTTGCCCATTCCTCTGATCCATGGAAAATAACTAGGAGTGGCTACCACTTACCGGATGTGGAGTCAAATACTGAGTAAGACTTCCAAACACCAATCAAAAGAATGGGGTGAAGGAAAAGAAGAACCCGGTGCCTGCCATACTCTCTGCCGATGAAGCAGTCTTTCTAGCTCTTACTCCTGATGCATTGAGGCAGCTGGTGGACTGTTTTGCTTTTTTATGCAAGATCTTGATTTTAAAACAAATTATACTAAATCGCATATTATGTCCTGTGTGCCTGATAAACTAAGGCTGAATTAAATTACCATCAAGGGGCAAGCACTTACTAGCATTGACAATTTCTGCTATCAGGGTTTGACATTTAGTTCTTCAGGGTCTTGGTTCTCCTAGATTAACAATTCTAGTCTCAAACTCAGCAGACCTGCAGGGATCGTTTGCAATCTTATTAGACTGGGCACTAGAGGGACTGTCTTGCCAGCATTAAAGGTGTACAACTCCCAGTGTATTAGTTTGTGGGGTTTTAATCAAAGTTGCTCCCTACAGGTAGAGGAAAATTGCTTTCTCTGTCAGTTGTTGAAATTACCACCCACTACTTCTAGCTTTTTTATTCATTCAGTGCTGAATCAGGGATTCATCTCCTACAAGGTCCACTTGTCTCCTCTTTTGCTGTGGCTCAGTATTTGGACAAATCTGGCAGCTACGTTATGCAGGGATATCATTCTCGGCTGTCTCAACCTAGAAAATGCTTTTTCTATTCCATGGCAGAGTTATTTTTGGGACACTCTAGATATCCAGGGATTGTTGTCTCTGTTTACTGAGCATAGTAGCATTTCTAAAGCAGATAAGATCTCAGCACCGCCGAACACCTGCACTTCCAGATCCACACTGACCCAAACACCACCCTCAGAGGAACACTGATCTACAGACCCCCCAGACCCTGGCCTCAGTCCAGCGACTCCATCGCCGACTTCGTCAGACTCAGCATGCACGCCCTCACCTACATGGACTACATCCTCCTCGGAGACCTGAACTTCCACCTCGAGAACAACAACGACACCAACTCCATCACCCTAATCGACAACCTCGCCAACCTCGGACTCCGACAGCTCGTCACAATGCCCACCCACTCCGCCGGCCACACGCTTGATCCCATCTTCTCCGCAAGATCCCACGTCTCCTTCAGCCACACCACCGAACTCCACTGGACCGACCATCGCTGCACCCACTTCACTTTCCGGAAACCCACCACGCACCACCACACCCAACAGATCCCCTGCAGCTGCTGGAGCAAAATCACAGATGACCAGCTAAACACCGCCCTCGCCCAAAGACCAACATCAACGACAACCAAGGTCATCGGGAAAACCATCAACAAACAGCTGACCCACTACCTTGAGGAGAACAACATCCTGGACCCGTCCCAGTCTGGGTTCCACAGCAACCACAGCACTGAAACTGCCCTCATCGCTGCCACCGACTACATCAGGGCCCTGCTGGACAACGGCAAAACCGCGGCCCTCATCCTCCTGGACCTATTAGCCGCCTTCGACACAGTCTGCCACTGCACCCAACGCAGGGATACGAGACAAGGCCCTGGAATGGACCACCTCCTTCATCTCCGGCAGAACCCAGAGCGTCCGCTTCCTCCCTTTCTGTTCCGAAACCTCCAAGATCATCTGCGGCGTACCCCAAGGATCATCCCTCAGCCCGACATTGTTCAATATCTACATGGCCCCGCTCGCCCACGTTGCCAGACTGCACGACCTCAACATCATCTCCTACGCTGACGACACACAGCTGATCCTCTCCCTCACCAAGGACCCCCTCACCGCCAAAACCAACCTTCACGAAGGAATGAAAGCCATCACTGAATGGATGAAGAACAGCCGTCTGAAGCTGAACTCGGACAAAATGGAGGTCCTCATCTTCGGCTCCATCCCCTCAGCCTGGGACGGTTCCTGGTGGCCGACCGCCCTGGGAGCAGCACCAACGCCCACCGACCACGCAAGCAACCTGGGGTTCATCCTCGTCTCAACGCTCTCCATGACCAAGCAAGTCAACACCGTCTCATCCTCCTGCTTCAACACCACCGCATGCTCCGCAAGATCTACAGGTGGATCCCCACCAACACATGAAAAATGGTCACCCAGCCCCTCGTCAGCAGTAGGCTGGACTACGGAAACGCCCTCTACGCGGGAGCCCCGGCCAAACTGCTGAAACGACTGCAACGCATACAGAACGCCTCTGCCTACCTGATCCTTGACATCCCTCGACACAGCCACATCACACCCCACCTGAGACCTGCACTGGCTGCCTGTCAACAAAAGGATCACCTTCAAGCTCCTCACCCATGCAAACAAGGCACTCCACGACACCGGACCAGCATACCTAAACAGACGACTCACCTTCTACACCCGAACCGCCAGCTCCGCTCCGCTCTGCCGACCGCGCCCTTGCCACCATCCCCCGCATCCGAAGAATGATCTCCGGCGGCAGATCATTCTCCTACCTCGCCGCCAAGACCTGGAACACCCCACCTACGGCAGACCCAAGACCTACTAACCTTCAGGAGACTACTCAAGACCTGGCTGTTCGAGCAGTAGGAGCACCCTCCCCCCCTAGCGCCTTGAGAGTCTCACGGGTGAGTAGTGCGCTCTACAAATTTCCTGATTGATTGATTGAAGGTGAAAGCAATATTCCTGGAACACTGTGAAGATCTAAGAAGGAAAAAATAGCAAGTTAGATGCACAGACCTGAATTAATATTGATCTTTAGCTGCAGGAGAACCAACTATGTATCTATCTATTGATCTCGCACAATGGGAGTGATAACTTATTTTCCGCTTCAGGGCGTGCTCAATGTATTGGTTCCTGTGCTTTAAAAGTGTCCCATATCTAGCGGGTTATATACTATCATCTTGCCCATTCGACAATCAACCTGCGCAAATACTATTGCACTTTATGTTTTTTTGTAATTTGCACAGTTTGCCACGTAAGCACTTTTTGAAACCCCTGTTATGGTCATTAGGATTCTGATGGTATAGATAAGCTTTGCTTTATTTACAATCTTTAGGCTGACCTGAAATTTGTTATTGTGTTTGTGCCTTTCTGAAATCAGCTATCCGGGCAAGAGAAACAATTTTAGGGTAACTGTACATTGGTCTTTTCACTGTCAGATAATTTTTATTGTAATCTTAAGATGAAGTATGTTTTAGGTCTTAAGAAGTTTTAAACATAGGCATGATTTTATTGTATTTGATCATAGTGTCTCTCTATTACAACTTGTAAATCGAAGAGTTACACTTGTACTTTGCTGTTGTTTTTATCTATTTGTATTTTGTATTTGTCTGTATTTATTTCTGTGGATTTTTTTTATTGATTTTGTTTTATTTGCATTTAAAATCTCTACAGGAGCACCAATTGGTTAGCAACTTAGCACCAAGTAAGACATTTCTCAAAATATATTACAAAACCCAAATAACAGTTGATCAATTGTCCTCTTCAGGAGCAAAGCAGATGGATTTTGAGCAGCTGTGGAAATTTAGCCATACCGGTTGTAAACTATAATATATCTTGGGACTAAATATTATACAGTATGGTACTTGATAATGCAGTGCATCAGAAATCCCAGAGAGAGAGAAAAGTGTGGGTGCAACAAACAGTACTTACAGAAATTAATCACGAAGAGCCGCAATAATAGCATTGCTATGTGCAAGGGGTAGTTACATCTAAGAACATCAGAATCAGACTTGTACCGCAACATCCCTAACATATTAAAATATTAATGCAAATAGCACAACAGAGCCAAATCCGAGCACTCCGTTTCTGTGCTTTTCTTCCTTTACACTCATACAGCGTGGTCTCCATATTGTAAATAGCCAAAAGCCTAGACCTCCATTCAAAAAATGTGGGGGGACCAGGGTTTAACCATCATGTAGCAATACACATTTGTACAACTGACATGGCAATAAAAACCATATCTTATCACATAAAGAGGGGGGGACCGGGAGCGTAATTAGAGAATAGGTCCAGTACCCGAGCTCCCTCAGAATCACTTAAATATTATGAGAGGGTAACTGTTCCTAAGAAAAAATGATTGTGTGTGCTCTCACGATGTGGTGTGGGGAATTCCTCCTTTTGTATATAGTGCCCTCACACACCCTTTCGAGTGTCTTGCTTCATCATGGGGCGTTGCTCCTCGTGGGGGTGGCGCTGCAGTCCCCCACGGGCCCCGCAAGAGGGCTCTTTGACGGAGATCTTTTGGTTGGAGACGCCGCAGTTGTGCATGGGGGTGTGTGGGCCTATCGGAAGGAAGGTGGGTGGTGCGTTTAAAAATTACTGGATAGAGTCCAAGACCTTTATTCACGGCTCTACCTAGCAAAAGGTTAAAATTAATAATCCTGGAGCTACTCTTGGAAAAAGAAATAAAAGAGGGCAGATTCTGGAAAGTAACTGCTGCTCTCAGGATAGTGAGTGGGGATCCTACTGGTGGGGGGTCAACATGTTTCGCGCTCACGGGTGGGTCCTTAAGGGATCCCAAATGCGCTTTGTCAGGACCTAAAAAAATTAAAAAGTGAGTGAAAGTGTTTGTGGATATTCAAAAGAACAGGTTTCTGTAAAGTGTAGTTCTGTAAACCTGTTGTACCTCAGTAGTAAGGTTGAACAGCGTCCTCGCGCTGATAGGTTTTTCCTTCTTATTTGGAAACCTTTACCCAACCTGGTATGGTAGAGGAAAAATGGAGAGACACACACATGGACAGGGGAGAGGGAGAAAAATAAATACGCAAAGAAAAATAGCATCAAAGTAATCATTATACATTGTATGTCATAATTACCATATAAGCAGCACAAGATGGTATCTATGCAAGCCATGCTTCTAAACATTACATGCGAGTGTGATGAACTCGTTTGTGAGGAGTACCACAACATTGTGCATCGAATCCGTTATAGTGCAGTGAGAATGTCGTCGTATTCGAGTGCCTCACTTATCCAGCAGTTCATGTGAGGTAAACAACACCGGTTGCACCGTGGGAGCTGCTGCTGTCATTATCGTGGCTATAACAAGAGACGAGCAGTATCTCTACAGCGGTATACTCGTTTATGTGAAGAAATGACAAATACTCGTATTGGTGAAAAAATAACAGGAAAAACTAAACTTCTGGCTAAAGCCTACCCTCAAGTTGTAGGGATTAGGGCTCCATCAGCAGTGTGGAGTCGGCATAAGGAGAGACTGGTAGAGGGGGAAACAGAGCGGAATGTCATGGTCATCGGTATCTATACCGAACATGAAAACAGAGCGTCTAGGCTCACCTCTTAGGTCTAGAAATACTCACACGTGCTCCTTTGCCCGGGACGTAGTAACCTACCCCTCCTCCGTCTATTGCTGGAATGGATAGGGATAGTGCAAAGACGTGCTGCTTAAATGCGATCTCCCGTCCTGCAGAGTTCTGTTAGGGGGCGGTCCCTGGGTGCAGAAAAGTGATGTCACGACGTAGCGTGATTAGGTGTCATGGTAACTATGGCAACAATTGGGACGCTATTCGATGACGTAGTAGCGTCTAGGGAGTGACTGTCAATGTATTCGTTGTGTGGTTGGTTGTCATGGTAGCTCTGGCGAAACTGAGACGCTTCTTGGTAAAAGAGGAGCGTTGAGTAAGTAATTGTCTATGTCATCGTAGAGTATGGTTCCTGCCGACAACTGAGCTCCGTTTATTGTGAGAATCGGTAGTGTCATTGACGTTAGAGTGACTCAACGCGTTCATGCAAAGTCGCTTGTGTGTTTCCATTGAAAATCAATAACGTTTTCAGTATTGAAACACAATGTTCGTGGTAAAGGGAGCACATTGGGGGCTTCTTTGGAGAGCTAGTATCAGATGGTAACTCTGGGGAAATAGAAGCCGTTGTGGTGTCCCATTATTCAAAAATTAGCGCTAATACACTTCGTGTTTTTTTATATAAAAAAAGGTTTTCAGACCGTTATGTGAGTATTGTAGTACCCTTCATTTTCCCTCTAGTTGATCGCATGGAAGAGTGTGTCACGTGTATGACAGAGAAGGACTTATAAGTAAAATCCCTTGCTGGGGGTATGCAAAAACAATAGTCAGACTCCCTTATGAACATTGACTGTGTTGGTGTGTAGATGTTATGTCAACTCAACCCATGGAATTTCATCGTTCAGACCTATTGTGTCGCATCTCAGTCTATGGACCCATCGTTGTTCCTGTTTGAACAGAGTCTGTTTTGTCCAGTGGGGATTGGAGACAATGATGGTCCATCTTAGACTATTCGCTGTGTGTCCTTCCTCTGCAAAGTGTGTCAACAGTTTTGTGTTAGTCTTGCCTCGTCTGATGGTACTTTTATGTTCCCCCATGCGGATCTTAACTGCTCTAGTGGTCATTCCTACGTACCTTTTGTTACACGGGCAGACTATGGTATAGACACAATTGGTTGTGTTACAATTAGTGTGTCTTATTTGACGCCACGGTGTACTGAGGCCCAAATCGATTTCCTTTGAAACCGTAGTTTCTGCACAGCTCGAACATGAGCCGCAGGGGTAATGGCCTACTACTGGTGGTAAAGACCAGAGTGTAGATAGGTGTGCGGTTAGTGGTTTCGGCCTTGTATGTACTAGATGGTCTTTTAAATTCTTTGTGCGCTTGAATGCGAAAAGGGGTGGCGGGCCTGGTTCGAATGAACCTGAGTTTAATATTGGCCAATGTCTTCTGATTACTCTCTGAACACTGTTCGAGCTTGGAGTGAATGTGGTGACACATGTCATTGTGTCTAATTCAGATTTTTCTTTTGTCTCAAGCAGAGCTGCCCTAGTGCTGTTTCTGGCTCTTTTGTGTGCCTGACGAATAATGTTCTTCGGGTAATGTCGTTTTTCCAGATTATCTCTGAGGAGATCAGACTGTATTTCAAACTCCTTGGTGGTGTCACAATTCCTCCGGAGGCGTAAAAATTGGCCAACCGGGAGGTTGTTCCTGAGTGCCCTGGGATGGTGACTGTCATAGATGAGGAGATTGTTCCTATCCGTTGGTTTTCTGTAATTGGTAGTGTGAAGACACCCATTCTCCAATGAGATGAGAAGGTCCAAAAATGGGATGGTTTGACGCGACCTTGTGCTGGTGAATTTTAAGTATGGGTTAAGAGTATTCACCCAGTTGCAGAATTCAATGCATTGGTCTTCATTCCCTCGCCAGAATAAGATAACATCGTCTATGTAACGACGCCATAGAAGAATGTGCTCCTTAAAGGGGTTGTTATCTCCTAGAATGTGTCTTTCTTCAAAGTGGGCCATGTAAAGACAAGCCAGACTCGGCGCGAAAGTGCTTCCCATGCTCGTGCCTTGTATTTGATGGAATAGTTGCGTTTTAAAGGCGAAGAAATTTTCTTTGAGAGCCAGGGAAGCACAGTCGCAGATGAAAGAGATAGGAGTTATATAGGGCCATGGTTCGATTGTCCGGAGAGTGTCTTCCAGTACTTCCAATGTGGCATCCTGCGGAATGTTCGTATAAAGGGCTTCAACGTCCATAGTCACAAGGAAGTCTATTCGGTCTGCGTCAGGGAAACGATCAATGAGATTCAGGACTTCTGTAGTATCTCTCAGGTAGGTAGGTGTCTGGCTCACCAAAGGGCGTAGGTAAAAGTCGCAGAACTTACTCAGTGGTTCTAACACAGAGTTAATACCAGAGACGATCGGACGGCCAGGAGGGGGGGTGACCCCCTTGTGGATCTTCGGGAGAGTATAAAAGTATGGAGTCCGAGGTTCTTCTGTCGTGAGGAAATTTGCTTCCTGTTGCGAAATCCAGCCTTCAGCGGATGCCTCGCTGACCATGCTCTTAATCCTCGTCGAAAGGCGTTTAGTGGGATCTTCTGTGATCACTTCATAGTAGGTGGTGTTGTTCAGCTGGCGGGTGCATTCTCTGTCATAAGTATCTAGATCCTGGATGACAATGGCACCGCCCTTGTCTGCTGGTTTGAGTATTATTTCCCGATCCTCGGTGATGGTACGAAGGATGGTTCTTTCCTCTTTTGACAAATTGTCATATGGTCGCTTCTTGTTAAGGGCTCCTATGTCTTTCAGGACCGCTTGTTCATAAGTAAGGACCTCGTGAGGTGTCATGGCCATGGTAGGGGTAAATTTTGAAGGTTTTTTCAAACCCGTCTCCGTGGGAGGATTGTCTGGTTTCCCTTGAAAGAAAGCTTTAAGTCTAACTTTGCGGAAGAACTGATGAAGTTCTTGGTGTAACCTGAAAGAGTCTTCTTTGGGTGTGGGAACAAATCCCAAACCCTTTTCAAGTAGCCTAGTTTCTTTCTCTGTAAGTGGTCTGGAAGAGAGGTTCACCACTAGGGTCTCTGGCCTCTCGCTTGGCTCCGTAGTGTCATCGGTTCCTGATCTTGCCACTGTACTTTCTTGTAGTTTCCTCTTCTTCTGCCTCTTCCTTTGCCCCTCCCTCTGTTGTGAAAAGGTGGGTTCGGGAATTGCTGGAATTGTGTTGGCAGAAGATGATGAGTTGGAGGTACATGCCACATGGGTGGGGGGCCCATCCATTGTCCCGGGTAGCTGGGTGGTTGGAAAGAAGGGTGTGAGAAATGGGGTGGCGGTGGAGGATTCTGGAATAAGGGAGGGCGTATTGGTTGGGGTGTCCCTCTAGCGTACTGTGTGTACCGCTGTCCTTCATAACTTGAATCACTGCTAAATGATCCTGTCCTACTGGATCTGGTGCTGCTTCCTTCATCAGAGGATGTGTCATGATTTTGGAAAACATAATCTTCTTTCGTATAAGGATACACCTTCTCTTTGTTGAACCGTTTTAAATCTTTCTGGAATTTTGTGATCTTTTGTTGAGTCAGGAAATCTTTGTGTTCATTCATTTCCTCATTAATTTCCGCTAGTCTCGACTTAAATGAAGAAATAGAGATACCTGTTTTTAAGCCATTCTCAGCTATGGTGATCTGAATGAGGAGTTCATCTGAGAGACGTTTAGCCGTGTTAATTATTAGCACGAGCCAGTCTCGTGTACACTTCCATGCAATTTGTGACCATTCTGTGCGGAATGTCAGGTCTTCTAGAAAAATCCTAGGGGGTAAGGTAACTAAGAGACCGTTAGGTGCTACGTTCGCTCTCAGATATTCTGTCATCATAAGCCCATGCAGGGCTGTCTTGATTTGTAGTTTCCTCAGTGATTGTAGAGATTTCCAATCGTCTGCTTTACTGCCTGTAGCTGCGCTGCCATCATCTCCTAATAGTGAGGGTGCCCGAAGTATCTCAGCTATTGTTTCGTCATCAAAACAGAGGCCAACGGTGTCCATGTTTAGTATGAGTGTAGGGGATGCTAAAGATTCCCTAGATGGTGTAGCTAGGAAAAGAACAGTTGTCTGTGTATAATTTAGAAAGAGGAAATACAGATAGAGTGGTCCCGCGGCTGGCTGCCGTACGTTAAATCTTATCACATAAAGAGGGGGGGACCGGGAGCGTAATTAGAGAATAGGTCCAGTACCCGAGCTCCCTCAGAATCACTTAAATATTATGAGAGGGTAACTGTTCCTAAGAAAAAATGATTGTGTGTGCTCTCACGATGTGGTGTGGGGAATTCCTCCTTTTGTATATAGTGCCCTCACACACCCTTTCGAGTGTCTTGCTTCATCATGGGGCGTTGCTCCTCGTGGGGGTGGCGCTGCAGTCCCCCACGGGCCCCGCAAGAGGGCTCTTTGACGGAGATCTTTTGGTTGGAGACGCCGCAGTTGTGCATGGGGGTGTGTGGGCCTATCGGAAGGAAGGTGGGTGGTGCGTTTAAAAATTACTGGATAGAAACCAGACAATCCTCCCACGGAGACGGGTTTGAAAAAACCTTCAAAATTTACCCCTACCATGGCCATGACACCTCACGAGGTCCTTACTTATGAACAAGCGGTCCTGAAAGACATAGGAGCCCTTAACAAGAAGCGACCATATGACAATTTGTCAAAAGAGGAAAGAACCATCCTTCGTACCATCACCGAGGATCGGGAAATAATACTCAAACCAGCAGACAAGGGCGGTGCCATTGTCATCCAGGATCTAGATACTTATGACAGAGAATGCACCCGCCAGCTGAACAACACCACCTACTATGAAGTGATCACAGAAGATCCCACTAAACGCCTTTCGACGAGGATTAAGAGCATGGTCAGCGAGGCATCCGCTGAAGGCTGGATTTCGCAACAGGAAGCAAATTTCCTCACGACAGAAGAACCTCGGACTCCATACTTTTATACTCTCCCGAAGATCCACAAGGGGGTCACCCCCCCTCCCGGCCGTCCGATCGTCTCTGGTATTAACTCTGTGTTAGAACCACTGAGTAAGTTCTGCGACTTTTACCTACGCCCTTTGGTGAGCCAGACACCTACCTACCTGAGAGATACTACAGAAGTCCTGAATCTCATTGATCGTTTCCCTGACGCAGACCGAATAGACTTCCTTGTGACTATGGACGTTGAAGCCCTTTATACGAACATTCCGCAGGATGCCACATTGGAAGTACTGGAAGACACTCTCCGGACAATCGAACCATGGCCCTATATAACTCCTATCTCTTTCATCTGCGACTGTGCTTCCCTGGCTCTCAAAGAAAATTTCTTCGCCTTTAAAACGCAACTATTCCATCAAATACAAGGCACGAGCATGGGAAGCACTTTCGCGCCGAGTCTGGCTTGTCTTTACATGGCCCACTTTGAAGAAAGACACATTCTAGGAGATAACAACCCCTTTAAGGAGCACATTCTTCTATGGCGTCGTTACATAGACGATGTTATCTTATTCTGGCGAGGGAATGAAGACCAATGCATTGAATTCTGCAACTGGGTGAATACTCTTAACCCATACTTAAAATTCACCAGCACAAGGTCGCGTCAAACCATCCCATTTTTGGACCTTCTCATCTCATTGGAGAATGGGTGTCTTCACACTACCAATTACAGAAAACCAACGGATAGGAACAATCTCCTCATCTATGACAGTCACCATCCCAGGGCACTCAGGAACAACCTCCCGGTTGGCCAATTTTTACGCCTCCGGAGGAATTGGGATACCACAGAGGAGTTTGAAATACAGTCTGATCTCCTCAGAGATAATCTGGAAAAACGACATTACCCGAAGAACATTATTCGTCAGGCACACAAAAGAGCCAGAAACAGCACTAGGGCAGCTCTGCTTGAGACAAAAGAAAAATCTGAATTAGACACAATGACATGTGTCACCACATTCACTCCAAGCTCAAACAGTGTTCAGAGAGTAATCAGAAGACATTGGCCAATATTAAACTCAGGTTCATTCGAACCAGGCCCGCCACCCCTTTTCGCATTCAAGCGCACAAAGAATTTAAAAGACCATCTAGTACATACAAGGCCGAAACCACTAACCGCACACCTATCTACACTCTGGTCTTTACCACCAGTAGTAGGCCATTACCCCTGCGGCTCATGTTCGAGCTGTGCAGAAACTACGGTTTCAAAGGAAATCGATTTGGGCCTCAGTACACCGTGGCGTCAAATAAGACACACTAATTGTAACACAACCAATTGTGTCTATACCATAGTCTGCCCGTGTAACAAAAGGTACGTAGGAATGACCACTAGAGCAGTTAAGATCCGCATGGGGGAACATAAAAGTACCATCAGACGAGGCAAGACTAACACAAAACTGTTGACACACTTTGCAGAGGAAGGACACACAGCGAATAGTCTAAGATGGACCATCATTGTCTCCAATCCCCACTGGACAAAACAGACTCTGTTCAAACAGGAACAACGATGGGTCCATAGACTGAGATGCGACACAATAGGTCTGAACGATGAAATTCCATGGGTTGAGTTGACATAACATCTACACACCAACACAGTCAATGTTCATAAGGGAGTCTGACTATTGTTTTTGCATACCCCCAGCAAGGGATTTTACTTATAAGTCCTTCTCTGTCATACACGTGACACACTCTTCCATGCGATCAACTAGAGGGAAAATGAAGGGTACTACAATACTCACATAACGGTCTGAAAACCTTTTTTTTATATAAAAAAACACGAAGTGTATTAGCGCTAATTTTTGAATAATGGGACACCACAACGGCTTCTATTTCCCCAGAGTTACCATCTGATACTAGCTCTCCAAAGAAGCCCCCAATGTGCTCCCTTTACCACGAACATTGTGTTTCAATACTGAAAACTTTATTGATTTTCAATGGAAACACACAAGCGACTTTGCATGAACGCGTTGAGTCACTCTAACGTCAATGACACTACCGATTCTCACAATAAACGGAGCTCAGTTGTCGGCAGGAACCATACTCTACGATGACATAGACAATTACTTACTCAACGCTCCTCTTTTACCAAGAAGCGTCTCAGTTTCGCCAGAGCTACCATGACAACCAACCACACAACGAATACATTGACAGTCACTCCCTAGACGCTACTACGTCATCGAATAGCGTCCCAATTGTTGCCATAGTTACCATGACACCTAATCACGCTACGTCGTGACATCACTTTTCTGCACCCAGGGACCGCCCCCTAACAGAACTCTGCAGGACGGGAGATCGCATTTAAGCAGCACGTCTTTGCACTATCCCTATCCATTCCAGCAATAGACGGAGGAGGGGTAGGTTACTACGTCCCGGGCAAAGGAGCACGTGTGAGTATTTCTAGACCTAAGAGGTGAGCCTAGACGCTCTGTTTTCATGTTCGGTATAGATACCGATGACCATGACATTCCGCTCTGTTTCCCCCTCTACCAGTCTCTCCTTATGCCGACTCCACACTGCTGATGGAGCCCTAATCCCTACAACTTGAGGGTAGGCTTTAGCCAGAAGTTTAGTTTTTCCTGTTATTTTTTCACCAATACGAGTATTTGTCATTTCTTCACATAAACGAGTATACCGCTGTAGAGATACTGCTCGTCTCTTGTTATAGCCACGATAATGACAGCAGCAGCTCCCACGGTGCAACCGGTGTTGTTTACCTCACATGAACTGCTGGATAAGTGAGGCACTCGAATACGACGACATTCTCACTGCACTATAACGGATTCGATGCACAATGTTGTGGTACTCCTCACAAACGAGTTCATCACACTCGCATGTAATTTTTAGAAGCATGGCTTGCATAGATACCATCTTGTGCTGCTTATATGGTAATTATGACATACAATGTATAATGATTACTTTGATGCTATTTTTCTTTGCGTATTTATTTTTCTCCCTCTCCCCTGTCCATGTGTGTGTCTCTCCATTTTTCCTCTACCATACCAGGTTGGGTAAAGGAAAAACCTATCAGCGCGAGGACGCTGTTCAACCTTACTACTGAGGTACAACAGGTTTACAGAACTACACTTTACAGAAACCTGTTCTTTTGAATATCCACAAACACTTTCACTCACTTTTTAATTTTTTTAAGTCCTGACGAAGCGCATTTGGGATCCCTTAAGGACCCACCCGTGAGCGCGAAACATGTTGACCCCCCACCAGTAGGATCCCCACTCACTATCCTGAGAGCAGCAGTTACTTTCCAGAATCTGCCCTCTTTTATTTCTTTTTCCAAGAGTAGCTCCAGGATTATTAATTTTAACCTTTTGCTAGGTAGAGCCGTGAATAAAGGTCTTGGACTCTATCCAGTAATTTTTAAACGCACCACCCACCTTCCTTCCGATAGGCCCACACACCCCCATGCACAACTGCGGCGTCTCCAACCAAAAGATCTCCGTCAAAGAGCCCTCTTGCGGGGCCCGTGGGGGACTGCAGCGCCACCCCCACGAGGAGCAACGCCCCATGATGAAGCAAGACACTCGAAAGGGTGTGTGAGGGCACTATATACAAAAGGAGGAATTCCCCACACCACATCGTGAGAGCACACACAATCATTTTTTCTTAGGAACAGTTACCCTCTCATAATATTTAAATAAAAACCATATACCCCACTTTTTTGGCTAGCCAATTCTCTATCAAGTCCTCTACCACCCCTAATATCCCCAATGCGGCATTGGTTTTGTTCTGGCCCCCGGAGACCTGTCCTAAAAATGTGTCAATCTCTTGATAAAGAGATCTTAATTCCGGGTTTGAATAAAACGTGTACTATTTCAGCAGGTCCAGTGCCACATTGTTGACAACAATCGTTATCTCTCCTACCCCCTTAAACTTTTTCTTTGGAGTATAGTAAAGATCAAAGGTCGTTTTAAAGTGTTGGCTCTTTAATCCAGCTGTTTAGAGTACTTTGCTACCTATATCCAGTGATTCTTGCAGTAGCGGCCCCTCCACTCCCAACATATTTTCCCATTTGACATTTCGAGACGTCAAATCATCCAGCAAGCCTTGGACCAATAGATCGTAGAATGCGCCAATCTTAGCCTTCTTATCAATTGTCTCTACGATGGTAATCTTTATCATCGATCCTAAGACCCTGTACAGTTTACTAATGAAGTCTTGGATCTGGTGATATTCAAAGAAATGATGTTTAGTAAGCCCAAATGTCTCCCGAAAATCCCCAAATAGGCATAATTGTTCTCCATCGAACAAATCCCCTAATTTTAAAATCCCTCTCGGTTTCCAGCTCTTAACCATCAGATCGTGAAATATATCTATGGTAGTGACAGTGTCCCCCAAAGAGGTGCATAATAATTATATTTGGGGATTTTCATTTTCTTTCTTTTTCAGATGCTGCCACAATCTACAAGCCCCATGCAAAACTTTGAATTTTGTTTTCTTATAATAGCTGGGTTTGATGTTTTTCATCAGATAGCCTTTAGCTTCTCCTCCCAAAATCAGCTGATATATTGACGAGGATGAGCTTCTGTGTGCTTCCCGTGATTAATATTCCCATATTCCGCAACATACATGCCCAGTAATACAGGACTATATTTGGTACACCCCATCCTCCACAATCCTTGGGAAGAAGCATATATTTAGATGCTCTTCTTATCTTTTTGAATCTTCATGGAAAACCATAGCCCACTCTCTCAATTTTCCCTAGCCACTTATGGTTGAATTTCAATGGGACTCCCCTGAATAGATATAATAATTTGGGTAAAATACTCATGTGTTCGAGCCTAGCGGCAGCGTGCATGCACAGCTCACTCTGCGAGACTGCTGTAATAGAGTATGGGAGAGAAGCTGCTCCCACTCTCCTCCCATATTAATCATTGGCTTGTATCATTGTCTTTCGTAAATGCTGCTTTTGGAATCATTAATAGGTTTGTTGGTCCCTCCTTAGTAGAGCTTGTCTTCATTTGTACCCTCCCATGGCGACTGTGCCCTTTACATCAGTTGTTACACAGGATATGCTATTTAGTCTATAAGCACTATATACTTCATAGAGTTTCTCTTACTACAGGCTGGACATGTGCTGCTTCAGCTGAAACCGCTTGTGTTTTTTTATGCAGCATGGCCGCCCCTTTAACACAGGTGCCTGCCTGGCATTATCTCGTGTTTGTTTTTACCCCCCAAGTAAAATGGATTTAGAAATGATTGGCGAATTAAGTCATGAGAATTCCAGGTAGCACATAATCCTGTGCTAATGGGCTGAAGCTAACAATAGCACATCTGTGTTACATATCATCTGCACTAAAGCCACCTGATGGGTTGTTTTCAAAATCCTGCTTTATTAAGAACACCAATAAAACCACCACCACCAATACCACCACCACCAATACCACTACCACAACCACAGCAAATATCACTACCACCAATACCACCACCAATAGCACCACCACCAATACCACCACCATCAATACCACCACCTCCACCACCACCAATACCACCAATTCCACCACCACCAATACCACCACCACTACCACCACCACCATACCACCACCACCAACACCATCACCAACACCACCACCACCAATACCACCAAAGATTCCATCACCACCAACACTACCAACAATACCACCACCACCAATACCACCACCAAAACCACCACCACCAAGACCACCACCAATACCACCCCCAATACCACGACCAATACCACCACCACCAACATCACCACCACCACCACCATTACCAACACCACCACCGATACCATCACCAATACCACCAATACCACCACCACCAATACCACCACTAATACCACCGCCAATACCACTAACACCACCACCAATACCACCTCCAGTACTACTACCACTGCCACCAACAATAGCACCACCACCATTACCACCACTAATGCCACCACCACCAATACCACCACCACCAATACTACCACTACCATTACTGCCACTGCCACCAATACCACCACCACCATCAATATCACCACCTCCACCAATACCACCACCAATGCTATCAATACCACCACCAATACCACCATCACCACCACCACCACCAATACCACCCCCAATACCACGACCAATACCACCACCACCAACATCACCACCACCACCACCATTACCAACACCACCACCGATACCATCACCAATACCACCAATACCACCACCACCAATACCACCACTAATACCACCGCCAATACCACTAACACCACCACCAATACCACCTCCAATACTACTACCACTGCCACCAACAATAGCACCACCACCATTACCACCACTAATGCCACCACCACCAATACCACCACCACCAATACTACCACTACCATTACTGCCACTGCCACCAATACCACCACCACCATCAATATCACCACCTCCACCAATACCACCACCAATGCTATCAATACCACCACCAATACCACCACCACCACCACCTCCAACACCACCACCAATACCACCACCACCACCACCAATACCACCACCACCACCACCAATACCACCACCAATACCTATACCCCCACCAATACCGACACACCAATAACACCACCTTCAATACCACCACCACCACTAATACCACCACCACTACCAATACCACCACCACCAACAACAATACCAATACCACCACCACCATCACCACCATACCAATACCACCACCATCCATATTACCACGAATCCCACCACCACCAATCCCACCACCTCCAATACCACCACCAATACCACCACTAATACCACCACCACCAATACCACCACCACCACTAATACCACCACCAATACCACCACTTCAACAACCAATACCACCAGCAACATCAACACCACCACCACCAATACCACCACCACCACCAATACCATCACCACCAATACCACCACCAACAAACCACCAATACCACCTCCAGTACCACCACCACCAATACCACCACCACCACCTATACCAATATCCACTAATACCACCACCAATACCAACACCATCAACACCAATACCACCAGCACCAATACCACCAATACCAACACCAATACAAACACCAATACCACCACCAATACCACCACCAACAACAATACCACCACCAATACCAATATCAATACCACCATCAATGCCACCACCACAAACAATACCACTAATACCCCACAACCAATACCACCACCACCAATACCACCACCACCAATACCACCACTAATACCACCGCCAATACCACTAACACCACCACCAATACCACCTCCAATACTACTACCACTGCCACCAACAATAGCACCACCACCATTACCACCACTAATGCCACCACCACCAATACCACCACCACCAATACTACCACTACCATTACTGCCACTGCCACCAATACCACCACCACCATCAATATCACCACCTCCACCAATACCACCACCAATGCTATCAATACCACCACCAATACCACCACCACCACCACCTCCAACACCACCACCAATACCACCACCACCACCACCAATACCACCACCACCACCAATACCACCACCACCAATACCACCACCAATACCTATACCCCCACCAATACCGACACACCAATAACACCACCTTCAATACCACCACCACCACTAATACCACCACCACTACCAATACCACCACCACCAACAACAATACCAATACCACCACCACCATCACCACCATACCAATACCACCACCATCCATATTACCACGAATCCCACCACCACCAATCCCACCACCTCCAATACCACCACCAATACCACCACTAATACCACCACCACCAATACCACCACCACCACTAATACCACCACCAATACCACCACTTCAACCACCAATACCACCAGCAACATCAACACCACCACCACCAATACCACCACCACCACCAATACCATCACCACCAATACCACCACCAACAAACCACCAATACCACCTCCAGTACCACCACCACCAATACCACCACCACCACCTATACCAATATCCACTAATACCACCACCAATACCAACACCATCAACACCAATACCACCAGCACCAATACCACCAATACCAACACCAATACAAACACCAATACCACCACCAATACCACCACCAACAACAATACCACCACCAATACCAATATCAATACCACCATCAATGCCACCACCACAAACAATACCACTAATACCCCACAACCAATACCACCACCACCAATACCACCACCACCAATACCACCACTAATACCACCGCCAATACCACTAACACCACCACCAATACCACCTCCAATACTACTACCACTGCCACCAACAATAGCACCACCACCATTACCACCACTAATGCCACCACCACCAATACCACCACCACCAATACTACCACTACCATTACTGCCACTGCCACCAATACCACCACCACCATCAATATCACCACCTCCACCAATACCACCACCAATGCTATCAATACCACCACCAATACCACCACCACCACCAATGCCACCAATACCATCACCAATACCACCACCACCTCCAACACCACCACCAATACCACCACCACCACCACCAATACCACCACCACCACCAATACCACCACCACCAATACCACCACCAATACCTATACCCCCACCAATACCGACACACCAATAACACCACCTTCAATACCACCACCACCACTAATACCACCACCACTACCAATACCACCACCACCAACAACAATACCAATACCACCACCACCATCACCACCATACCAATACCACCACCATCCATATTACCACCAATCCCACCACCACCAATACCACCACTAATACCACCACCACCAATACCACCACCACCACTAATACCACCACCAATACCACCACTTCAACCACCAATACCACCAGCAATATCAACACCACCACCACCAATACCACCACCACCACCAATACCATCACCATCAATACCACCACCAACAAACCACCAATACCACCTCCAGTACCACCACCACCAATACCACCACCACCACCTATACCAATATCCACTAATACCACCACCAATACCAACACCATCAACACCAATACCACCAGCACCAATACCACCAATACCACCACCAATACAAACACCAATACCACCACCAATACCACCACCAATAACAATACCACCACCAATACCAATATCAATACCACCATCAATGCCACCACCACAAACAATACCACTAATACCCCACAACCAATACCACCACCACCAATACCACCACCACCATTACCACCACTGCCAATACCAGTATCACTGCCAATACCACCACCAATACCACCACCGCCAATACTAATACCATTGCAAATACCACCACCAATACCACCACCACTACCACCACCAATACCACCACCACCAATGCCACCACCAATGCCAACACCACTAACCACCACCACCAATACCACCACCACCAATATCACCACTACCACCAATACCACCACCACCAATCCTACCACCACCAATACCACCACCAATACCACCCTAACCAATTCCACCACCACCAATACCACCACCAATGCCACCAGTACCAATACCACCACCAATAGCAATGACACCACCAATACGAAACAACCACCAAAAACACCACCACGAATACCAGTAACACCACCAAAACCACCACCACTAATACCACAATCACCAATTCCACCATCATCACCAAAACCACCACCAATAGCATCACCACCAATATCAATACCACCACCACCAATACCAGTACCACCACCACCAACACCAATTCCAGTACCACCAATACCACCACCACAATACAACCACCACCAATACCAGTACCACCACCATCAATACCAATACCACCACCAATACCATCACCACCAATACCACCACCACCAATACCAATACCTCCACCACCAATACCAATACCACCAACATCAATACCACCACCACCACCAATACCACCAATGACACCACCACCAATACCAGCACCAATACCATCACCACCAATACCAATACCACCACCACAAATAGCGCTACCTCAGCACCTCTCACTCATTAGTAATAGCAAGGGTACTGTATGAGGCTGGAGCTGCAGCCAAGACCACCCTTCCCTCCCTCCAAGCCTGCCCTAAAGCACAGCCTGCCCTCCACCAGGAGGTGAAGCCAGGGCCCTACTGCAGCCGGAGTGTTTTTATTAGGCCAAAGATAGCAATGACATTATGCAATGCCACACTGCACACTCAAATCACGGAGAGGGCAGGAAATAGCACCCCCCCCGCTCTTCCTCCTGAGCCACTGCAGTGTAATCACAGAGCAAAAGATGTTGGAGCGCTTTGTAAGTGTTTATAGGTCGGATCATATGTAGCTTTTACTTCACACTTTTTTCTGTGTAATTTACAACATTTACACATCTTCTTCACTGCACTGTTTATCACTACTTTGAAGACGTCACAGGCCCATCTCTTTCTCTGATATTTACAATCTAACATGTGGTCAAGAAGGCCATTTATTGCAATGCAATAGGTCTCACATTTGCGAGAGTTTAAGCTATTAGTATTGTAAATGACAATGCCTTTTATTTATGTTTTAAAACCCAAAACATACATAAAAGACATTGTCATTTACAATGCCAATAGCTCAAACTTGCGTGAATGCCAGACATATTGCATTGCAAATGCTTGTTTTTTTAAACATTCCCCCACCCCACCAGTAACAGATGGAGATGATTCAATCTTCCAAGTTCCTGTTCAATTGTATGTGTCAATGGACTCATATTTAGATCAACTATATGCTCAACAGCTGATGAGATCTGAATCCCCAAGTAGGTGGCTTCTTTCACCACCCGAGTATCACATCGCCCAATGTTGCTAGTACATACCACTTGTGTTTTCCCCTGATTTAGTTTATACCCTGACAAAAGCCCAAATACCTGTGCTGTTTCCTCTATCTCCCCTAAAGCTTGCTGGGGATCTGTTGCGGTGATTGCTACATCATCTGCACAGGCTAGTACCTTATATTATAGTTGCGCTACAGATATTGACTTAGTTTTCTGATTCCTTTCCAGCATTGTAATGAAAGGGTCGATATACAAGGCAAACAGAAGTGCTGAGCAAGGATAGCCTTGTCTTGTCCCCCTGGAGATACAAAGCTCTTCCGATTCTATCCCCATAATCCGTAACTTGGCCCTGGGGGCAGCATATAGTGATTTAACCGCTCTAACAAATCATGGGCCAAATCGATATCTCACTAATATTGCCCACAGAAAGGTCAATGACACCCGTTCAAATGCCTTTTCGGCATTTAATAAAATCAGACCCATATCTTCCGCAGTATTTTCGGTAATATCAACTAAAGTAATTACTTTTTTAATATGAAGAATTTTTTAATTGAATTGAATTGAAAAGAAGAACCAATTTCCAAAAGCATTCAGTAACATACAGCCGTGCAGTTAAAGGAAGGGCTTCTTTTTGCAAGTAGCTGTCTCAGGGCAGGTCACAAAATGGTGCTGAACAAGAGGAGAGATGAATTCAATCTTCATCTTTGTAGGAAAGTGGGACAAAGCGGAGAAGGGTTGATGGTTCAGCAGTCACAGAAACATTATTCATGGGGGACCATCAGTGCAACGAAGAGAAGCTGACTAATATAAGCTGTGCACACTTTGTCTCTCACTCTTTTCCTGCCATCACTCTTTAAGCACTGTGATGAAAGGCAGGCTATGAGCACAAAACTTTCTTCCAGCCAAATATTCTCCCAGATGTAGCATGCTATCATCTAACAATGTGCTTAGATGTTTTTCAAGTGGTATGAAGTGATGTAAAAATGCAATTACAATGTTATACCCTGTAGGCTACCATCCCCTTTAAGGCTTTTTGTCAGGATTGGCTCACCCCCTTTGTAGGGTGATTCTCATCTCCCTCCCTAGGAGGCACTGTTACAGAGCAATTTAATTGTGCACTGTTCTGAAGAAGCATTTTCTCAATAGAGAAATTGCACGGACTAAGATACCACCTGAGGAAACAGAAAATTGTACCCTACTTAGAAAACTGCATGAGCGAAAGCCCATTGCTTTGAGCACCAGCTGTCTCATCATGATTTGTTTCCTTTTTCTCATGTTGGTTCAGTTTATAAACTTTTCTGCTGGTGATTTCTGTATCCTAGCTGCTATGTACTACCAGAGCTGGATTTAGCCAAGAGCACCATATTTATTCTCATTTCATGTCCAGGAGTGAATCTCCCTGATGTATCAGTGGATGACTTCTTTGGTTGGTGGTAATTAAAATATTTGGTGGAATACGTTTTCCTGTACCCTTAAGGCTTGAGTTTCTGCACTACTGGATCCCTGTTGAAAATGCAGGTTACCCTGAGGCAACATTTACAATTTCACTGTGTGTGCAAAGATAATGTACTTGCAAATCTGATGTCCACTGTAAAGGACTATTGCTTGAAACCCAATAACTTTGCTGTAGGGGCGCACCTTGATTTTGAATACAAATGGCTGTGCCCATGTTACCCACTGTTCTCGCTTCTAGTATTATTGTTATTAGACATGACAAGCCTCATATATTCTCCTACACACAAAAGGTGATAGGAGAATGCTTGCAATAAGTCTAACCACTGACAATTACTTGGGGTAGCATTCCAACCCATCAATCTTTTGCTTACGGTGCCATCAGAGATTAGACCCTGCCATGTGCAAATCAGTCTTGACTCTGCTCCAACAGGATCAGTCCAGACTGAACTCCCAAGCCAGGTCCTCTCAGAACTGGAACACAAGCACCCAGGACCGGTTTTTCCATGATTGGGGTTCTTCAGTCAGCTGCAGCTTTGTTCCACTGGGCCAGTGAGCAAGGAACCCATGTCTGGGCATATCTATAGCCACTTTGGGCATGACATCAAACACACAAAATGTGATGGAGGATGCTTGCAATAAGTCTAACCACTGGCAATCAGTCAGGGTAACATTCCAACCCACGGTCCTATGTGGCAGGAATATGCCCAGACGTGGGTCCAGTGCTCACTGTGCAACTGGAACCAAGCTATACCTGGCCGATGAGCTGTTATTAGGACAAAACCAGTCCTAGGTTGCTTTTGTTATGGTTCGGGAAGGACCTGATCTGGCAGGCTGGACTGTTCCCATGAGTAGCAGGGTCAAGGCTGATGTGCATATGGCTGAGTCCAAACAGAGGTAGAATGGTGAGCAAAAGCATGATAGATTAGGATGCTGCCCTGAGTGATCACCAGTGATTAGATAAATTGCAAGCATTCCACCCATCACCTTCTCTGTGTTTGATGTACCATCACTGTTAGAAATGGGGGTCTCTAGTTGGCAGAGGTAGGTACCTGTGTCCAAATAGGCACCCTTGATTCTAGTCAGGGTAAGGGGGATACACACTTTAGAAAACCCCTGCTCACCCCCTGGGTAGCTCGGCACGAGCAGACAGACTTATCCCAAAGGCAATGAATAAAGTATTTGTACTCAAAATACACAACACCACAAATGGACACCACACCAGTTTACAAAATTAATGTATCTGTAGCTAAACTCTACAAGACCAAAATGACAAAAATTCAACATACATGTAATAAGAATATGACTTTAAAAAGGTTTCAAGCAACCGGGTCCATAGAAAACTATGGATGCGTGATTTCTCACAATGTACCCGTAGATGTGTCAAAATTCACAAGGCCAAACAGCCGTAGAGGCGGGAAGCGTCAAGAAACAGAGATGTGTCCGTTCCTGAGACCATGGGGGGAGATGCGACAGTTCTGCTGCACACAGGAGAAGTGATGCGTCAAATCCGATCTTTAGTGGGAAGTGATGCTTCAGCTCTAAGATGATTCTGGTGCATGGGTGATGCATTGTGAAAACTTGCCACACAGGTATGATGCATGGAAATCCAGGATGCGTCGGTGATCAATGACGCAGTGTCAAGAGGTGCTGTGTTAGTTTCTTCAGCCGCGATACCTTGATGTGTTGGTTCTTGCAGCGGCTACAGGTGCTGCGCCAGTTTCTGCAGCGATGCGGTAATGCATGGAGATTCTTCTCGCACAGTGGTGCTGCGTCGGAAAACTGTTGCAAGAGGAGCGATTCGTTAATTTCTTTAGTTCTTTAGGTTTCTTCCAGCTCCCAGCAGCAAGCACAACTTCCAGGGGCCCAGAACTGGAACAGACACCTCCTGGCAGGTCAGACTCAGAACTCTCATCAGCAGAGTTCAGGAGAGCTGGAGGTGGAGTCTTTGTGTCCCTGAGACTTCAGAACAGGAGGCCAGTACACACAGGCCATTGGAGATTCTTCTTCAAACTGGTTCAAGCAAATTTCCAGTCTTTTTCTTCTCCTTGGCAAAAACAGCAACTGCAGGCCAACCCTGCACAGCACACAGCAAAGGGGCAGTACTCCTCCTCACAGCTCTTCAGCTCTACTCCTTGCCAAAGGTTTCTCTTGAGTCCAGAAGTGATCTAACTCTCTGGGGTGTCAGGTCTAATACTTATACCCCAAAATGTCTTTGTTCTCTTTGTGCAAGGGTCTCTGAGCTTAGTCCAAAACAGTTCTGTACTCACTGGTGTAGTATGACCACATGGGGTGTACACAGCATTGTGCAAGGGAGACAGGCCCTATTTAGGTGCAAGGAAATCTCCTCCCACTACTCTAAATGCAGCTGAGTCCTATTCAGCTCAGCTCTGAGTCATACAGGAAGGTTTAGGCACACCTCAAACACCCCCCACCGTGGCTGTCTACAGTTAATGCACATTCCCAGCCACTGCCACTCCAAAACCAGTCAGTCAATACACAAACAGGCAGAGGCACACGGAATGGTTAAACAAGAAAATGCCTTCTTTCTAAAAGTTTAAAAGTTGCATTTTCAAACACACAATTTAAAAACAATCTTTACTAAATGATGTGCAATTAATTATTAAATCTTTTATTGTCAATTAATAAAAATCATTATAATCAAGAAATATATCAAATGAATTTTGATTGGTTAAGGGAATAGATTTATAAATACATAAAGTGTTTTTGTAATACCATTTTCTTCACTCATCAAGTGCAGAACAAAATATAGATAGTATGACAGAGATTTAGGGATAGCGTAACAAACCAATTTGTTGATGTCCCAACAGTCCATCACTAAAATAACATTTCATTCTATAATTTATATTTGCTAACATATTGCTATCTTTATTAAAACAATGCTTCTTTTATGCTGGTAAAATCTTCCCTAAAACTATCTTTACTACATTACTTTAAAATTTGCTACATTTAAAGTGCCATCATGCGTTTCGCTCAGATAGTGTTGTTTTTACTTAAATCATGTTTCTATATTATTGTTTAGATTTTTTTTATTATATATCAAAATACACCAAATAGGTCTAATAATTAATAGTGCAAGTTATTACAGGTCATTACAATATGATAAAACCATAAAAAGTATTCAATTTTTGCGCTGAAATACCATCTTCGATTTCAAAGTTTAGGGAATTTGAATTAACTGTCTTACTATTCTCAGGTCTCATAGCAGCGTTAGAAATAAAATAACAGTAAGAACAGATTACTAATCCTTGCAGGCTGTCCTTTGCATCTAGAGTGGACTCATGATTTATCTTTCTTCAGCTATAAGGATGAACTTTACAAACTGAGGGGCCGATTCCGATCTGGGTCGGAAAGCTCTCCGACCGAGCCGAATCCGGAGTGTTTTCTGACCGAGCCGGGCTCCTG
The DNA here is from genome assembly GCF_964204655.1 of Triturus cristatus. Taxonomy (NCBI): domain Eukaryota; kingdom Metazoa; phylum Chordata; class Amphibia; order Caudata; family Salamandridae; genus Triturus; species Triturus cristatus. The sequence goes on from NC_140585.1 coordinate 736,737,353, forward strand.
CAGTCCGACCGAGCGAGTAGGATGCGGCCGCAAGCTGCCGGACTCTGTTCAGTCGGACTCCCATAGAAGTCAATGGGAGCCGGTCGTACGATGTGTACATGGGCTCCCATTGACTGAATGGGTACGTCTCGCACACGGGCTCCCCCTACAATGGGTACACGTCGGTGCCATCCGTACCATACATGCCTGTGTTGGGGAGACCCTTGGGTCTGACCCTGTGTCTAAGTCATAAGACTGCAGGTGATGGGGGTCCGACGCAGACCCCCAAAGGCAGTTTCCCGGACGTTTTGTGAGCCGGAAACTTCAGCTCGATCCGGCTGTCCAACGCGTGCATCGTACTGGCTCGATTGGAATTTGCCTCCATTGCACGGCACGGTTCGCTTACGGATGAGGCGTACGGAACGGTTCGGACCCGGAAATGAGTCGGTCGGCGAATTTCGCATTGCTCGCATCGTACTTGCTCACTCGTACAGCTGTACGAGTCGGTCGGTAAACATGCGTACGGCTCGTACTTTTTACGGCCGGATCGCGTTCGGAGCCCTTCCAAGCGAGATCGGAATCGGCCCCTGAATTGTTAAATGGGCTGAATTCCCTGAAAGGCAAGTTATAATTGCTTGGTGACATGTTCTCACTCTGTTTTCATTTAGGGTAGATTTTAACAGTGCCTTCCTCTCCTGCTGCGAGGACAAATACATAAAATATGCAATAATGTTTCATTATGAAAGCCACATAGTCTACAGCTGCTTGTTGACCAATTTTGTATCCATTTTGGGATTCCATCCTTTGTAGGATATCGACCGAGTTGTACCAAAAGAAATGTATCCCTTAGAAGTGGTTTTAAATAAAAAATAAGATAAGAATGTGGCTCTATTTTATTAAATTAGTTAATGGCCGACCAAGCATGCCTTTTCAATATGGTTGATAAAAAGTTTGCTTATTGATTTAAAATCTGTCTAAACACCACTTTGTTTCTGACCATTTGTTTCAAAGGGCTGGCACTTAAAAGAGTTTAAGCTCTCTGTTAAATAGGATCTCCAACCACTTGCAAACTCTTGCTTCGTTAGTTCCCGCCTGCAATGGTTTACAAGCGTGCCGAGATCAACAGAAAAGGCGAATATAAACATTTTAGTATGCAGATTGTCTCACTAAAGATTGACTTTTCAAACCAAATTCCAATCGGACATTAGTTTGTCCGACATTTCTTGGTACCTTGAAAGTTGATTTAAAAAACTTTTCTTTGTAAATTATCAATTATGAAGGATTTTGGAGTCTTTACCTTGGAGGGAATCAGCTTTGACTTCATTACCTTAAGTAAATGATCATGGTTCGGACATGACAACGTATCTCGCAGCTTTTTAAAAGCAAAAGACAGTGCAGACTGGTGGTGAATTGCTTTGGGGGCCCGTTGTGGGCCCCCGGGGAGGTGGGTGGCCTGCACTTGGGAGGTACCTATGGTACCCGCATTGCCATGCACAAGGTGGCAGGCACCGCGCGATGCCTGCCATGTTGTGCATGGCAATGCACAACATACCTCTTTGGCATTGCGGCGGGTGCTGCTTACAGCAGCACCCAACGCAATGTTAAAGATGTGAAATGCGAACGCCAGGGTGGTGGTCTCATCCTAATTGGCGGTGTGGGACCACCGCACCGCTGGCGGCCGGTCCTAGCACCGATAGGGTGGCAGGCAGACTAAAGTTTCTGACCAGAGATCTATTTTCGCTTTAAAAACAGCATTTGGGATCCCATTTGGGGCCCGTCGCCCCATTTGATCTAATCCCACTTATGGTCATTTTGACTGATTCTTCTTGTAGTGTCTTGATTGCTAGACGTTTGATCTCATTATAATGATTTTTTTCCTTCATCTCACTACTTGTGATTGTCGGTGGCTGTGGCATATGCTGTTCGATATTGGTGTCTAAAACAGTAACTGATGGGGCCCCATATAAGTTTTTAATGAAGGATGCTCAAAATGATTCTGAGATGTTTGCATTGTTGACTCTTCTACTGCCATATTCCAGATTATTAATTTGTCCCCAAAATGCTTTCGAATTGTTTGTTTTACTAGCAAAGTGCAATCTTGTGCATATTTCTTCATGGTATGTTCTTTTTGCCTTCCATATATCATTTTTATATATTCTTCTCAAGCGTTTTAGTGAGTACAATTTTGATAATTTAAAAGTACTGTTTGGTTGTTTAAAAATGGCCTGTGATGCTTTATTACTTGCTTTTTTGTTTGTATAACCTATACGAATACCACCCTGTTCTTAATGGCCTTATAGGGTATCCCCTAGTTGTAGTTTTTGTCTGGAAGTGATCAATCAAAGAAGCAGAGAATTGGGGCCAAATTTCTACCATTGATTTCCCATTTCTGTCCTCAGTTAGTGCTAATTCTATTGTAGGTACTATGTATGCCAGAATCTCCGTTTGTCTTGTTGTATGCCACACTAGCCTTTTCAGATTGTATGCAGTTGGTCCAGATATTAGGGACGATGAGTTTGGCAGATGATCAACTGTTAACATAAATGTCAATGTTTGTGGGTTATGATCACTTTCCACTCTTGGGATCACTTGGTAATCCAGGAGACAAGATACAAGTTCATTTGAAATAATAGTATAATCAATAATAGAGTGTTGCCGTGAATTTTTTAATGTTGGGGCGCTCTCAATACTATTTTGAATGGCTTCCCGAAGCAGCATAAGATGGTATTTATTTAGCTGGGAGCAACCTTAGTGTGATAAATGCCCTACTTGATTTATCTGCACGATTTTTAGAGAGCAGATGCATGTTGAAATCACCTGAGATAATATGGGTAATAGTTAAATATTTGAATTACCAATATCCTGCTATTTCCCAAAGGATGGTAAGTTGAGATATCTTATCTGACCTCTTTGTGCTAAAATATACATTTAAGAATATTATCTGTTTCACAAAATCTATTTTAATAAATAGGGGCCGATTCCGTCCGCAAAACGAACCGACCGACACGGACCCGGACCGAATACCGACCGACACGGATCAGCGCCGTACGACAAGTATGGAATACAAGCTGTACGACCGAGCCGGAGGGAAAATAGTGATCCGGCCGGAAAACCGACGTGATTTTCACCAACCAACACGAACCCGGAGTCAACCTGACCGACCCGTACCCACGATGTACGATTAGCACAGTATGATGCAATGCGTGTAAAACCAGACCGACTCGCACGGAGACCAAGCCGCACGACCGACACGCACAGACAACCCGGCACACAAGCAATAGAGACCGCCGCAAACAACGCCTACCAAACACAGAAGACAGGCAGCGTGAACGAGGTGGAGAAGCCCGCATGAGACAACAGAAGCGTCCGTTTCCGTCACATGAACGTCTCCTACATGCCTACAAAACATAAAGGAAAAAACACAAAAAAAGGACCAAACTAGCAATGACTAAGCCAATAGATACCCAACACAAATTAATTGGACAAAGACACACCCACAACTACAACTATATAAAGGACTACAATCACTACCATCATCCCTTGCAAACAGGAGACACAGACAGCAGCAAACACCAGTACACAGCAACCACAGACACACTCTAAACTCACCCATCACACAACTCACACACCATCAGCACCTCATACAAAAGCATACACACATACACACAGCAAAACCAACAGCAAACCAACATCACTTGCACCCTCACACACACATCCCTCACTACCACCACCCATCACCATTCCCCCAAAGAAGAATCCAAGTTCACAGATAGTTAGAAATGCTGGTAGACCAGATCATCAGAGTAGAGCCTCGTTTGTTTGGTACATTGGTTCAAAGGACCCCCATCTCACAGAAAACAAAGATGTGGGCGAGGATTGTGGACAAGGTGAACGCACAAGCACCAACGTTGCGCACAAAGGACGATATCCAGAACAGGTGGTATGACGTGCGCAGGAGGGTCAAGAAACTCATCGAGAAAGATCACACCTTGAGTCAGCGCACCAACGGTGGCCCTCCTGCCAAACCAGTCTACAGACCTGGGAGGAGAAGGTGCGGGACATCCTACCACCAGAGAGCGCCCATGGCCTAACAGACATCCCAGAGACTGGTGAGTACACAAACAACAAACCCGAGATTATTTGGCTAAGGGACAGTGAAACCATGCACCCCAAGCAAACCTACACTAACCAATAGATAATCAACCCAAGATGTGTATGCCAGTCACACAAACACAATACCTGCCATCTCATTGTGACTGGGGACTTTGTCATGACATGCACCAACCTACAAACAAATAGAGCAAGCCACTGGCACTAAGCCAAATACATCCAGCAAGACAGTTTGCCACCACAAACACACCACCTAACAGTGCAGCTGACTGTCAGGAAGGAATAGTGGGGATGCAGGTGAGTGTAGCCAAAAGCATGATGGGGCCTGTAGTCACAGATAATGCTCCCCCTCCTCATTGGCCCATCAAGGCCTCTCTGAAACATGCCCACATCACAGGGAGTGGAAAATGACTGACAAGATGGCTGACACTGGCTCCTGCTAGGGTTTGTGTGCAAATCAGAAGCAGGACACCACTGACTGACCTCCTGAAAGACAACTTGCACGCCCTACAATGGAAGCACGTGTCATGATAGGAAGGAGGACTGACAGCCCTGACCATACTAATCAGCATGGGGAGACACCCCCCAACACAAATGCCACACAAGTCACCGGGTACACTGCTTTGACACACACCTCATTGAAATATCAGCAAAAGATCCCCCGTACTGGCTGCTGCTGTGTGAAGCACAGGGGCTCACTTGGGACTTGTAGCCAAACAAACACCAGGATTTCACAGTCAGCCATCTTGCCATTGCTGTCACACCCCCTCACAGGGAAGCAGAGTCAAGAGGGAGGAAGCATGGGCATGCTGGGTAGGGGGGGTAGCCAAGAGTATGATGGGACTCGCAGTCACACCCAACCTACACCCACCCACATGGCCCAGCAAGATCAACCTGAACCATACTCGCCTCACAGGCAGTGGGAAGGGACCGACAAGATGTCTGACACTGGGCTCTGTTGTGGGGAGCACAAGGCCATGCTGGCAAATGGCCAACAACAAGATCAAACTCTGTCCGTGACAAGCTGGGAAAAAGCAGTGTACAGGCAGGCATCTGTTATAAAAGTAGAAAATGTCATGTTTGTGAAACAACGATGCATGTAGAAACATAAATCACATTGTGTGTGTCTTCCAAAAACAGGACGTGCTGGGCACCCACTGACAAATGACGAGGATACCCAGTCCCAGACTCTGGTGGACACTGAGCTCTCTGGTCTGATTCTCTCACTGTCTTTTTCAGATGACGACAACCAACCTGGCCCCTCCGGTGTGAGCCATCATGCAGCACCAGCAGCAGCAACATCTGCCCCCCCTGTACCCATGCCTCCACCATCTGGACACCGACCGGGCACCCCTGCCAACACGGACAGACCAAGGACAATCAACACCCACAGCACAGGGACACAGGACCCCCCAGAAGCTACAGCCAACACCACCAGCAACACCAACCAAGGGGTCCCAGGGTCACCTGTGCATACCGCCACTGGTCCTGCCCGTGTGGAGCGGGGTGCTGGGAGGGGTGGGAGGCACAGGGCACGACTTGCAGAGGGGTCTGGACTGCATGATGACCCCCAACTGGCACGCATCATAGATGCGTACCAGGATAGCACCGGAGGATTTGGCCAGGTAGTGGGTATCCTCAAGGACATGCAACAGGAGCAGGTCGCCCACCATGCCCGCATGGAGGCAAAGTGGGATGCCCTTACTGCGGTGCATCGGGACATACTACACTGCCTCCGCCAGATCAACACCAACCTGTCCCCACCGCCCTGTGTGCCCACAACATCTGTCACAACACCATCTGCCAGCGCCACAGGGAGGGAGGAGGACTCTGGCGAAGAGTCTCCTGCACCGCAGAGGCCTGCACATGAGGATCCCCCCCCCCGGAAGAAGAGGGGTCGTCCGAAGAAGGACATGTGAGAGGCAGATGTCCCAGCACATCCCCCAGGGCCTCTAAACCTGTTCTGGACCATGTTCTTTGTGCGCAAGCCGTTCACCTTGTCCAATCGCACACAACTCGCCCACATGACATGGAGGGTTCATGTTGGGCCAATGTATCAGATGACTGTGGACTTTACTCTGGACATTTCATCTACCAGCACGTCCAACTCAAATGTGAACATTGGATTCCCAAACCACTGTACAGCACCCAACATCCTGTGCACCTCACTCACACATGTTTGTAAATAAACTCACCAGTATACCATACTTGCCTCTGTTGTGATTCAAACTTGTCATGTTCAGGGCGAAGTCGATCTGCTACACAACACAGTACATGCCAAATACTGCAACAATGTGACCAACGTAAGATCAGTCATGGGGATGTGACACATGTGAGGGAGACACACCACTATGGCAACACAAAACATACTCACCATGGCCATGTGACTCATCACACACAATGATGTTGACCTGAAACACATTGGCATGCACAGACACAACACCAAGCACAGTCAATGGTAACAAGTCCACAGGTGAGGTAAGCAGATGTCACTCAGATGTGGGAAGACAGACAACGCACATAACAAAGCGTAGCACAGGTTCATTACACACCAGCAACACGTTTATTCCACAATAGTTGCACGGTAATTCTACGTAACAGTGGACACACGCTCACAATGTTTTGGAGAATGGAAGTCCAGGGATGTGTGGTACATCAGTTGATGGGAATTCTCAACTTCCACAATGGTGTTGGCTTCTGGGTGTTGGGGGTCAGTGTTGACCACACAACAGGCAAAGGACCCTGGGAAGGACAGACAAGATACAGTCAAAAGCACAGACGAACAGGAGAGAAATGCAATACACATGCACAAAACATGTTGCAAAACACCTACACAAACACTAGTTGGCAGTACTACCCTATTGTGGAGTACACACCACCTGAATGGACACATCACAGCATGAATCCAGTCAAGTGGCACACAGACACACTCAGACAGCAACAGAGCTGGCTCAACACATTCCTGGAAACTCACTTTCAGGTGAAGAAGTTGTTGATGAGCTGGGAGCGGACGTCACCATCATCTTCATCATCACTGGCATCCTGGCCCAGGCCAGGATCCTCCACAGGTGCCGGTCGTTGGTCGTCGTCATCCTCATCCAGGATGAGAGGCACCTCCTTCTGCACCGCCATGTTGTGTAGCATGCAGCAGACCAGTATTATTTTGCACACCTTTGCAGGCTCATATGGGAGGGCCCCTCCGGTCTTGTCCAGGCAGCGAAAGCGGCTTTTCAGGAGGCTGAATGTCCGCTCAATCACCCTCCTGCTCTGACCATGTGCCTCATTGTAGCGCAGCTCGGCTGGTGTCACAGGGTTCCTGAGGGGTGTCAGCAACCATGGCATGTTGGGGTATCCGGAGTCACCTACACACACAAAAATGAACAAGTAGATGAGTTTGGTAGGAGTGTGGAATACAACAATGACAAACACACACAATGAGAAACAGTACACACCGACAAGCCAGGCACGCTCAGCTGGCATCTGTGACATCAGCGTTGCAATGTGACTACTCCTCATTATGTAGGCATCGTGCGCCGAACCAGGGAACCGTGCACACACATGTGTGATCAACATGTCAGTAAGACAGACCACCAGAGCATTGATTGAATGGTGGTGCTTCCTGTTACGGTATGCCTGCTCATGTGCCTGTGGTGGTATCAGGGCAACATGTGTCCCGTCAATGGATTCAATGACGTTTGGCATCCTCCCCAGTGTATAAAAGGCATCCTTAATTTCAGGGAGTTCATCTTGGCTCGGGAACTTGATACACAGGTCAAGCAATTGCAACATCCCCTCCAAGACATCATGTAGCACCTGACTAAACATCGTTTGCGACATACCACCAGCAGTAGCCACAGTGTACTGGAAGGTACCAGTAGCAAAGAAGTGCAGGGCTGCCATCACCTTCACCTCTGGGGTCAGTGCTGTAGGGTATGTCCGGCCAGGTAGCAGATGTGGCGCCAACTGCTCCGCCAACTCCTCAATCAGTGGCCTGGTGAAGCGGTACCATCTGATGCTGTCGCGTTCCTGCATGGTTGCAAGGTCTGGGAACGGACGATGCACAGCTGGTGCCCTGCAGTACAGAGATGCACAAAGGAAGATTGTCAGTACATCCCCCCATGTGGCCATAACCATGATCACTCTCACATGCTAGTTCATGACATTACACAATGTATTGATGTGTGTGCTGTTGGTCATGGACACATATGTCACCTACAAGACCACCACCTCACATCTCAATTCCACATGTCCACATGAGTCCCATGTAGTGCAATGGGCTAATCATCTGGCTGTGTCACCCAACCTATGTACTGCTGCAACGTTCAAAAAACCCACCCCAGTGACTAATGAGGACTCAGGTCTCCCAGGCATCACAGATCTTTGCCATGCAGAAACCCAGGGTCCCTGTATTGCCATATCAACACAGCAATGGCCATGGCGTAGCACGTACACACCACAAGGCAAGCGTAAGTCCCACAGGTAGTGGCCACTGTTGTCCATGCCGGCCCTACATGTACGTCTCTCAGACACACCCCATCAAGGTTGATGCATATACCACATGGATGTGGAGAATGTCACCCATTGGTAACATGTGATCAGACACATCTGAGACACAACATGCACACAGACTGTGGGTGCACATCAGTATTGGGGCTACAGGTCTCTCTGTGACGTACATGCCATCACCCCCAGGACTCAGGGTGTATGTGACATGCCCCAAACATATCCAACCTGGCACTGTGGCCTTCACTCATGCCAGTTACTGTCCAACTGCACATCACAGTGCAAATGTGCACAACAAACAAAGGACTTTCCCCCCATGTACAAGATAACAGCCTGGGAGTGGCTGCACAAAGTGCCAGACAAAAAAACTGCTGTGGCCCCCTCAAACACCCAGGGAATGCAGCCTCACATGCCATGGGACACTGTGTGGCCAATGCTATAGTGTGGCAGGTGTGTGCAGGTGTCCATGGCCAGTATATGTGTGTTGCATCCATCTAATATTCACACTAATGCGGTCCGAAGCGGGTGACAATGCATACGCATCGCACGGGTCATGTCCATGCCGTGCGTAGGCCTTGTCATTTAATGCAATGAGGTCCGACGCGGGTGACAATGCGTACGCATTGCACGGGTCATGTCTGAGCTGTGCGTACGCCTTGGCCATTGAATTGTATGGAGACGGGTGCATGTGTACATTCAAAATACGCATTGTACAATCAGTTGAGCGAGCCGGGCGCACCCATTGGTTCAGAACTGTCATGGAGACGGATGCGGATTCAAAACTTGTACGAGTTGTACACTGGATATTCAGTTGGATGCCTACAACAATGTTGCAATTTCAAGTGTTCCATGAAGGTGAAGATTTGAACGATGTGGAAGGTGTGTACGAGTCGTACTTTTAAATGGGTTGGCCAGATTCATAGAATGCAACTGTGTTGGACCTATCACTTTGGACACATGGCACAGATTCTGCCTCTGCAGCACAGATATAAGGCTGGCTGGACCCCAGGGAGCTCACTTGCCTGCACAACATGCTACTGGACCACATCCCTGCTACCACTGCTGCTGTCTCTGCATCCTCTGGCTCCTGCTATCGCACGTACACTGGAGAGGGCCCCAGCCTTCACTGAGGAGAACCAGGCCCTGCTGGACGGGCTCCTTCCAGAGTACAGAAAGCTCTATGGGACACCAGGGGAGCAGGTGAGTGTGCTGTCAACTGCCTTCCTAATTAAGCATGTTGTCTGACTAGCAGTACTAGCAGTGTGTACAGCAGTGGCAAGCATTATCACTGACTACTTTCATCCCCCAAAGTGTGTAGGGACATGTACTGAATATTTTTCCTGCTGCTAAAGTGCATTTTTGCCAGCTTAGACTATCCATGCATTGTTAACATGTCAGACATGCATATGAGTTTTCATTCCCCATGGTTGCACTATCTGTGTAATTATTTTCCCTTTGTGATGATGACATGTATATCTAATTGTGTGCTGCACAAATCTGGGGCATGTGTGTTAATGTACTTTTCACTTTGTCCTCCTCACAGGTTGATACCCACCAGAAGCAGGAGATCTGGCTGACCATCGCCTGGGCTGTTCGTTCTGTGGGGGTCTACAAGCGCCACATCCGCAACTGCCAGAAGAGGTGGCTGGACCTTCGTGGCTGGACCCGGAGGATAGCTAGAGTCCAGCTGAAGCTGTCACCTCCATGCAGGAGGGGCGGACACCGGACCCACATGCTCCGGATACTGGCGGTGGTCTTCCCGGACCTGGATAGGCAGCTGAAGGCCAGACAGCAGCAGGAATCTGTGTACTTTGTCTGACATGCACATAGCAGTCTTTTGTCCGGGTCACACTTCCACATTACGTAGGTCTTGTAGTCCCCAAATCAGGTCCCTCATCTGTGTGATGCACCCTCCTCATCTGTTCCACAGGTGTGGCTCCTACAGTCTTTGGATTTTGTCACTAGGGCACTGTGTCCCTGCAGTCAGCTATGTATCAGCTACCAGTCAGCATCAGTTCCCGTGACTCTGTTGTGCGTGTCATGGGTGGATCAATTGTTTACACAATGCCTGAGATCTGACATGTGAACTGTGTGTGCCCTTGAGATGTCTACCAATTGCTGGTCTGACTCGCAACATGTTTCTGGGGTATTCAATAAAAAACCATTCAGCAGGGTACTCCAATTTTTGGGCATCAGGAGGAGTAGGTATGGCAAGTATGCCACAATTGCTTGGCCACCTGACTACTGTCCGGGGCAAAACACTGTTTCACTTAGTCCTGCCCAGTCCTGCCCCCTCAAGGGCATTCAGAAACACTCTGTAATCCCACTCCTGTGTTTGAAATTGCAGGTTGTGCTTCGTGACATGTGTCCTCAGGTGTGTGCCTCTGTGTCATTAGGGTGTGGCTTGTTGCTACGTACAACTGAGGTGTCCATGATTCCGAGGGTCAGCATGACATCTGCAATGTGACTGTGGGAGACAAGACCTGTGTGACATATAGGTGTGTAAGCATCTGACAGCGCACAATGGTGTATGCAACTCTGTCCCTCATGCCGCGGGGTTATATGCATGGCAGACTGTGATGTGTTAATGTACATGGAGTCGTGTTTGCTGGAGACTCATATGTCTGATTTTCATGATGTGGGGTCTTCTGGGTCCTGGATATGTTGTTTGCATGGGATGTGCAAGCGCGCCGGTCATCTGCAGAGTCATAGTTGCCCCTGAGCTAGGATTGGGAGTCAGTGCATATTGTTGTTGTCTGGATGCTCTGCCCCTGTGACAGGAGACAGTGTTGACTGACTTACAGGCCATCCCAGTGCCATGGCATTGAACTTGCTATGAGTGAGCCTGAGTTGTGTTCAAGTGTGCACCATGCACCCCATTGTGGCCTTGCCCATCAGGACATGAGTACATCATAGAGTGTGTGTTGCTGGCATGCATCCCAAGTATGTGAACTGAGTCTCTGCCCATCCCTTCATCCGGACACCTGTGCTGAGTCAGTCGCAAGAGATGTGCTGTGGGTCTAGTGACATACTGCTACATGTTCACTTGCATGTACAACTAATGTATGGGTGGTGCATGTTGGCACATTGGGGTATTAGCATCCAACATGCAACAGACATATGTGTGCAAATCAAGGAGGAATATGTGTGCCATGGTTGATGTTGGAAATGACAATTGTCTTATTCTAAACAGTGTTGGCACCTTGAGCTGTGTTCAGCTGATGATGCCAGGGCTTGCCCTGTGATGTGATGTACTCACTGTGGTGTGTGCAGTTGGTGCAGGTGACTGATGTTGTTCTGTTACTTCCTATTCCTATCCAGATACATCCACGGCCACAGGAGGGGACAGCTCCACGGAACAGGAGGAGCCACAGACCCTTACAGGGACAGAAGGAGAGGAGTCAGGTGGACCCAGTGGCACGGAGGGCGATTTCAGCCACACAGAGGAGTCGCCAGCACCATCCCCCCAAGCTGAAGGCCACAGCAGCTCTGAGGATGACTCCCCTGTGGAGGCGGGTGTCAGCAGCCACCAAACCCCAGCTAGTGAGGCAGTCTCCGCCACCACCACCACCACCCTCCTCCCATCGGCTCCCATCCCAGAGGTCCCTGTGGGCTCCCGTGTTCATGAGCATGTCTCCTTTGTGCCAGACACCGCACCCCCTGCCCCTGTGTCTCCTGCTGCCCTGAGTGAGGAGTCTGTGGACTTACTTAGACAGATGCATGTGGGGCAGACATCGATGCTGAAGGTCCTCCATGCACACACAGGTCTGTTGACACAACTGGTGTCATTCATGGAGGGCATTTCCTCCGGCATGTCTGCCCTACAGAGGACCAACCAGTTTGTGGCCTCCTCCCTGATGGCAGCAGTGTCCCTCCTCCAACAGTCCCACACCCCTCCTACCCCTGCAGCACCCACAGTTCCTAGCACACTACCTGTCCAAAGCCCTGAAACCCCGAAACCAAGGTTTAGACATGCACACAAGCAAGCGTAGGGGACTGATTCCACACTCAAAGGGGCTGGTTTGCTGACACACACACAGTCATCCACAACCACTCCACAGTCCTCCTAGACCTCTCCCTCCCAGCCCCCTTCCCTTGCCTCACCTGCAACCCCATCCCCCCCAGAAGCTCTTCCTCTGTGACCTTGGCTTCTTCCCCACCAACCCAGCTGATCCTGATTACAAGGGGAAGAGGAAGTCCCCACACACAGAAGGGAGTGCCCCTCACACCCGGACACCCTCTCCCAGGCGCCCTCAGACCGAGATGCCCACACACAAGTCCCCCTGGTGCAAGAAGAACAAGACCCCCCCGCCAGCACGCAGCTCCAAGGCAAAGTCTCCGTCCTCCATCCCCCAGGCTACCACTCCAGAGGTTCCCCTGCCACTCCCTGCCCCGGGTTCCCCCACACACAGATACACCATCCCCAAAATGCTAAGGCCCCCCCTAGCACTTGCTCCTCCACACCTGGTCAGACAGTTGCTGCCACTGATGTGGGGACCGTGTCACCACCCCCTGCCCTGCAGACCTCACCTGTCCCCCATTGCGCTCCCATGGATGTAGGCACTGCTTTGGAGTCCACGCCCACCCAATCTGACTTGTGCCCCACAGTTGGGACAGCACCCACCACTTCAGTCATCTCCACTGCAGTTGCAAGTGTCTTGCCTGCATCCCCCACCTCTTCACTGCCTCCTTCTGCTGCACCCTTATCCTGTCCCTGCGGTGCCTGGCCTGCCCTCATGTGTGCCCCTCCGAGGGGATGACCCCGGTCCGTAGCAGTGCAGGCAAGCAAGGTGTGACAGTTGTCCCTCTAGTTCACTCCTTGGCAATTTGACATGGACTGGCCATTGGCCTTTTGGTTGCACAGACGTTTCGAATTTCATATACTGAATTTGTGACTCTAGTTCACTTCTTGCCCTTTGGACATGGACTGGCCATTGGCCTTTTGTTGGAACAGACGTTTCACTTTTCATATACTGAATAAAGCTTTTTACTTTGTCCCTGTGAACTTGATTTAGCTGTACATCATGTTGAGGTTGTTTTGGATGCCCTTACACCTGTAATGCTTGGTTTACAATGTTGCATACTGATGTGTTGATGTGAGGTACTGCTTGTGGTCCACGAGATATGTATCCTATTCTGGAGGGTATCCATGTCATCCTTTGCAGCTACCTGGTTGTGTCTGGATCAACCATTTGTGTACATCTCTCTGTGAGCATTTAATTGCCATGGTCACATCTGTGGCTTGCACCCCTGCACATATGATGTGCTTCCCATTTTCCAAATTGTCACTTCCACATACTTCGTGCTCATCACTACTGGCCCTACAGGTGTGGGCATCATTGGTATAGGAGCAACTGGGTCCTCTGTGCAACTTGCAGTACATATGTATTGAGTATGTGCAGATGACTTAAGGGAGACTCACGTACCCAGGCTGTTGTGACCAGAGCCTTCATTGTGCAGTAACTGATGGCTGACTGACCAAGTGTTCTGCAGACATGAGTGGGACTTGCTGTGAATATGTTTGGCACAGCTGGGCTCCCACAGGAGTTGTGTCCCCTCAAGTTAGTGTGTTGTCCAGTGACATGGCCTGGGCCCACGGTGTGTATTGTATGTGCATGTGTGTGTCCACATCCCTGTTCATACACAGACAGTGTTCCCTTGATATGTTCGTGTTGTTGATGCTTGCTGAGTGGTACTGGGTTAATCCCACTACTTTTCCAATGGGCTACCAGATGTGTGGGTGCATGACTCACTCCTGTTAATTGGTGTATCATCATTGTGATTTGTCAGTTCTGAGTGTTGATGATGTTGTCAGACACAGATGGGACACAGTGAGGGTTCCTCAAGGCACTTTTTTGTTCGCAATATCATGTAGTTGTCCCTAGGTGGTAGTTTTCAGTGATTGAGACATTTGTATGTGTGTGTGACTGCTCCCACTTGTCGGGTTCACGGCAGCGATGCTGGCAGGTGTCAGCATGGGTGCATTGTGTTCCTCCTTGGCATCTGCATAGTCCTGGGACAGTGGCAGGGATTGTGATGGTCACATGAGCTTTGAGGTCATGGCCATGTACCGCATACTGTGCAGTGTGTCTGTCATTCCCCAGGGCTGTAAACAGTCCTTGTGTGATGTGTGTGTGCACCTTAGTTCCTGCCAACATTCCTGTGTTTGTCATGTGGGCATGTGCAATGTCACCTGTCCATGTGGGCTTCACAGATACACATTGTTGCAGTTCAGGTGTGTGGTGTTGATGGTGGATTGATGTGAATGTTTGCATGGATGGTCCCTTAGCTCCCGTTTGTCCATGGATGAGGGGCCATGCTGAGTGATTTGTGTTTGTGTATGTGTGATGTACGTTTGTGGCACAGGACACATGTCTGGGTTTCCCAGTTTGAACGACATCTGCCTTTGTCATCACAGTGGAGGTGTCATGCATGCTTGTGTCACACCATTGTCTTGTCCCTGGGGATTGTGCTGTTGTGTGTCAGTCTCTTGCTGTGTTAGTTGGTGTTCATTCCAGCTAGTGTCACATGTGTCTGTTGTGCTCCCTCTCATCTCCCAACGCCTGATTGCCCACTGAGGGTGTCCCAATGATGGTTTACTTTTGTATGGCACTGTGTCCACATCTGTGTCATTGTGGTTCAGCCCCTCTCATGTGTTGTGTAGTTACCTGTGGATACTGTGACACACACACACACATGTTGTGTCAGATATGCAGTGTGAGTTTGCCTGTTTGTGTTTGTGCATCTGCACCAGTGCATTGGTATTGCTGTTGTGGGCCTTTGTCTGGATGCTGTTTCTGTGATTTTGCATGCTGTCCCTGTGAGTCATTTCACATCATTCTGCACATTCATCCTGGTTGTTGGGTGCCATTGCTGGCATGGAATGTGAGTTAGTGAGCTGACACCTACAGTCTACACATGTTGTTTTGGTTGGTGTGTCTATTTTCGAGATGTGTGCATGCTTGGTGATGGTCACTTCTACTGTTGTGTCATTGTACGCTGTGTGCATTGTCAGCCCCCATGTGTGGTGCTTGTCTGCACATGGCCGAGAGTGTTATGTTTTCACAGCACTGTTTGCTTCAACTCATCTCTGTGTGTATGGGACACAACCACTATTTTCCCCCAGAAGTATGAGGAAATATGAATTTTTATGATCAATTGTGTCCCCTATCTTAGACCCCAACGGCTCCATGTACGTGATACAAGTACATGTATGTTCCCTCCACTTCCAGCTATGAAGACGCAAATACATTTGTGTCCGACGTTAACACGTCCTCTTTCAGATCCACCATGAATGGGTCGAATATTCCGTTCCTAAGTATGCCTTGCCACCGTCTTTATATGGTGTACCTTTCACGTTTTTCAGCTCTGGCAAGTTAGGCCCTGAATTCTGCCATCGAGCCTTTTCCTGCCTTCTGCCTCTGAATGCTCCAGCCTGGACCTGCATCTGTATCCATGACCTTTGTCTTACTCCCTGCGCGGCTAACGGTGCCCGGCTCGGCCTGTTGCCTGCCAAGACTGTATTCAGCCTTCAAGTTATCTGCTCCGCTCCTCGAAACATGCATTCCTGTCTAGTAGTTTAGGTAAACATCCTTCCAGCTGCAGAGCAAAGGGCCCGGCCTTACTGTCTCCGTGCAAGTAATTCAAAGCTCCTGTTACCATGGTAGGCCCATGCCCCCTCGCATCTCATGTAGACACGTAGACGCTTATACACGCACTAGCAGTCAGTATAGGATAGCCTCTGCCTGAGAGACCTTTCCTTCCAGATAATACAGTTCCTTAAACACAAGATATTAGATACGATTTGGGATTAGGTTGTTCTGACATCCCAGACTTCTGTCTCCTCATGTAGGGCTAAATGTCAAGTCCCCTTCACCCTCCAGTTACACGTCAGTCACACGTCATGCTGCTGTACGCGCATCTCTGCCATGTATTTCTGCTGACCTTGCAGGATTCTCTTATGGATCCACCCACCTGTGACATCTTCATAATGACGTTTCTAGTACACGCCCTTATGCACGCCTATTGTAACGCCTTTTTTCATTACGTATGTGTATTCTTATCTCTCTTCTCAGCTGTTACGCCTCCTGCATCTGCCTTTACTGTAATGCATTGACTATATATATGGTAACCTGTCAATAAAGTATGCGTTATCCCTTCCCGAACCTTCGTGGTGACGGAATCTGATTGCCTGGTTCGAACCAATTCCTTTGTAAGGAATAAATCCCCTTTTAAAACCTCTAATACCACGGATTCTGCCTCTTATTTATTCTGAGTTATCCTTATTGAATTTTACCGCATAAATTAAGTACAGGTAATTTAAAATTTACCACATAATTGACGCCCGAACAGGGACTCCTCCCCCACCCCACGCGCCGGAGGTGCATTGCAGACCTGGTCTCCTGCCACAGCCGGACGGACAACTACGCGTACCCGCAGGATTTCCTGTACCTCCCTCAGGCCAACGGAGGTGACTGAGGCTGCGATCAACACCCAGACGAGGCGGTGAGGAGTGCGGAGGATCCCGACCAGAGCCTAGCTGAGAGAGCAAGATCCGAGGTATACAGAGGCCCACCAGGTTCCGAAGTTCAGTTCCGAAGTACCTACGTCACGAGTCGAGTCCAGTCTGGTCCAGTCCAGTTCAGAGTTTCCGAGGCCTTCTGTTCCGTTCCGTGCTTCCCGGTGAGTACCGTTGCTGGGGACGCATCTAGACGTGCGCATTGGTTTGTGCCGGTCAAGACGGGTTTGGGTACACAGATCCGGTCTGCACTGTTTTAGCAGTGTATCTGTACTGTTTAGCAGTATATCCAGTATTATGCAGTTAGCTAGTTTTATTTTAATTATCATTGTTCGTTTTAAAATGTTTTAATATGTTTTAAATGTCGTGGTATGAGTGATTGTTCGATCTTCATTACTGTGTTTATTGTATTAATTGTGTTCAAGTCCGAGTAAGAATCAAGTAACAAGGTTTAAGATGCCGTTATTCTCGAAATTAAGACAGATAAAAACTAGAAAAGGGATACTCGAGGAAGCCATTCCCATTCCACCTAGGGACACTCCAGGGTACTTTATGTACCATAAACATGGCCTAGATGCCGTATTATATCTCGCTTTATGGGTGGACTACACCAAGGATTTAGCAGAGAATCAGAGATGGCCCGCTGCTGGGACATGGGATGCAGATTGCATCATGAGAGTAGAAAAAGCATTATGGAAAAAGAAAGCTAGACAGTCACAGAAAGATGCCATTGAATTATGGCGTAAAGAATCGCATAGACGCACAGAGAAAGCGCTCAGAAAAGAAGAGAAAAGTAGGGAGGATTCAGACAAAGCCCGAGAAAACGTAATAGTTGAGGAAGGTATCCGAGTAAAAGCAGAACAAGTAGACAGACAACGAAACACTCTTATGAATGGTATGTATCCTCTTCTGGCCGAGGGTTTACCTAAGGCCACCCTGGAGGTACCAAAAGATCTGCCATCTCCATTGCTTCCGACCAAATTGCACCACAAGACCGCAAAGGACATTTTCCTTTTTTCCTATGTAGACGATGTAGCCCCCGAATATGTTAATGTTCCGCCGCCACGCACACCACCTGCTAACGGCGCTCGACCCCGAGATAATCTGCCCCCACTTCTGCAGCAACATACTCCTCCCGTTCCAAACCTTCCGCCTGTTCCTCCACTTCTTCCTGCACCCATTCTTCCTACCTTACACCCAACGAATCCTTTTGGACCTGGCACCTCAGGAGGTGCGACAGGAGGTTTTCATACGCCACCACTAACACGTCGATTGACTTATAGGGATTTAGCACACCAACGTACACCTCAAACAGCGAATTACGGCATACTTAAAGAGCCTCTCACAGACTGTAGATATGATCCAGTACCCGGTAAAGACGACAGAATGATGCTATCATCAGTACGTCTACGACGAGTTGCGAACTATTTAATGATACTACCAGGAATGGTTGATCATCTAGACAAAATATATCACTTTGTCCAAACAGGGCAAGGTCCTGAAAGTATTGGCGAGGCCATGGCGTACCAGAAAGTGGACACGCAAAAACTTTTGTTACGCTTCTTCATAAACTGCCTGATAAGAAACAGAGATAGGCCTAGTGTAGACCCGGAAGAAATGAAAGCCCTTAACAAATGGGGTCAGAATATAGCAGACGGAAAACATGATAAACAGAATAGTATAAAAAATATGTATCGAAGGATCCGAAAAACAGTAGAACAAATACGTGAAAGAGAACAGCCTGAAAGAGAAATAGATGCAGATAAGACAGAATCCTCGGAGGAGGAGGAACAACAAGAAACGACAACAGGACAATTACAATTACCAGCTAGAGAAATGATAGCTTATGTAGGTAAGGGAAGATCTTATAATAATTCAATGCGTCCGATACGTCCAGAAAGTAAGAGAATTTTTCAAGCAGCCATGTCAAATCCAAAGACCCCTGAACACTTATTTCAGGCTACTGATAAAATACTTCAAGAACGAATGGGGTACCATGTACTCGATTCTATGGATGAACAAGAATTAGCCAGGTCAGCAGTACAATGGGCTGACAGTTCTGATAAATATAGTGATGACGCGCTAGCACACACGTTTTTGAATCTTTCACCAGACGAACAGCGTTTAGCTGGTATGTACATGATACAACACCTCCTTATATTGTATAAAGGCCAACACTCCGATCCTGGTCCCCTACCTGATATACTGATAGAACTACTCATGAAGAAATGGAGAGGTCTAAGTACCGATCTAATTAAAGTAATTCTAGAACATCGGCACAGATACAGTGCCTTTCTGTGTTCACAGCTTGATCCAGCTCCCTCCATGGAAAGAAAAATGTATTACCTAGACAGACAGAATCCCTTACGCGAAGTGCACCCAGTTAGAAATGATGATAATACTTTTAGACGCGTGTTTGTGTACACGCCCATAACTAAAATAGAATTATTGGAAATGAAAAAATTAGTGCCCAGCCATGACAAAGATCCAGCAGGTTTTCAACGTGAAATAAAAGACATGTTACTCATGGGTGATTATACCTATCCTGACATTATGAAAATATTAAAAGTATTATTGCCTGCCGGTATTTACGAGAAACTCAAAGAAAAAGAATGGGAGGTGGGAGAGCAAAAGATTGATTGGACAGCATTAGAAAACGAAGAAAATACCCGAACTCCAGGCCTAGGGCTTGGGGACAAAACTAAAGCGTTACCAGGATTGTTAGTACAAGTATTGCCACGCTTATTAACTACGAAAAAGGAAGACTGGGGTGCAATCTCAGCCTGCAAACAGAAACCCGATGAAGACACTAGTGATTTTTATTCCCGATTTGAAAAATGTTTTGGTATTAATAGCGGTCTGAAAGCAAGTAGCGATTCATATCCACATCTTTTTGTAACAAAATTAGTCGAGAATTCCCTGCCCCAGGTTAAGAACAGAGTATTGAAAGTCGAGAGCTCTTGGCAAGCTAATACCCCGTCACAAATGTTACAAATGTTACAGTACCACCAGAATAGAATTAGAGAAGAACATGAACACGAACAAAGACGTATGAAAGACACGAAAATGAAAATGTTCGTTGCCCAGTCAGTTCCAGCTGACGGTCATAAAAAGGGTGCGACACAGTCCAGTAATTCAGCGGCTCCTGTTAAAGGGACATGCAACTATTGTAAACAGCCAGGTCATTATATAAACGATTGTGCAGTTCTGAAACACAATATCTCTACGGGTAAAACCAAGGAGAGACCACGTCCACCTAGACAGGATCAGATCCAACCACAAGTACCTCAGAATGTACAGCCTATGCAAGCTTCACAACAGACCGTAGCAGTACCACAGCCACAGCCTAGTGCCGCAACACAAAACACGACACAACAGATGTACCAGTATGCACAAAATGACTATCCCGATTATCAGCGATACACATGAAACAGCCTAGAGAGGGAGGTTGGCTTGCCTCTTATTGAGGTTCCTGTAGATCAAGAGGGTCCTTATGTGCATAGTCAAGTATTAGGGAAAGACAGAAAGTTTTTAATTGATACAGGGGCAAGCAGAACAACTATAAGTCACGACGAGGTTCCAGGGGCACCCCTCTCAGGCTCACAGAATGTTTCCCTTGGATTTTCAGGAAAACCTATTGTTAACGAAGTATCGCAACCTCTTCCTCTTGCAGTTGGTCCATTGACACGGACTACAGATTTATTGCTTACAAAGTCATGCCCAGAAAACTTGTTAGGTATAAAGACACTGAAAGCTCTAGGAGCTGTAATATGTTGTTCCCCGGAAGGGGTACGACTATTTTTGCGTGACTTTAAAGGTCACTACGTATTTAGAGACATGGATCACCGGTTACAGAATGTCCCTGCACATTTATGGGCACAAGGCCCCACTGATGTAGGTTGTATGCACATTACACCATATCGAGTCACACTCAAAGCAGGAGTGGTATTACCACGAATTCGACAATATAAGTTACCTCCAGATGCTGTAGTGGCTTTGCTGCAAATCATTGACGAGCTCATTGCACAAGGAGTGGTTGTGGAAACCGACTCCAATGTATGTAATTCTCCTATCATTCCAATTCTTAAACGTACTGATCCAAAGGCACCCCCAGTTTATCGATTAATTATTGATCTGCGCGAATTGAATAAATGCATTGTACCACAGTACCCCGTGGTTCCAGATATCTCTTCATTATTGACAGCTATTGATTCAGAAGCAACGTTCTTTACTGTAATTGACCTCAAGAACGCCTTCTTTAGCGTCCCAATCAATCCGGAAAGCCAATATTTGTTCGGATTCTGTTTAAATGGACGAAGCTTCAAATTTGCACGCGCACCTCAAGGATTCACAGAAAGCCCCAGCATCTACAGCCAAGCACTGAAAAGACAACTTGACAGTATTCACATGCCTGTTAACACTACCCTGCTTCAGTATGTCGATGATCTGCTGATCACCGCCCGAAGCGAGCCCGAATGTGAAAAAGCATCACTGACGGTTTTACATTTTCTGGCCGACAAGGGGCACAAGGTGTCCCCTTCGAAGCTGCAATTCTGTGTTCAGCAAGTTGTGTACCTTGGGCACTTGCTGTCCAAAGGGGGGAGACAGCTCACACCTGACCGCATCCAGCTAATTGTAAACATGTCACCACCCAAGACACAAAAGGAGGTGCGGGCCTTCATAGGCCTCACTTCGTACTGTAGACAATGGATTCCCCAATATGCATTTCTAGTAAAGCCACTCATTCAGTTGACAACCCAGGAGGCAGCGACATCGACTGTCCTCCCTTGGACTCAGGCACATACACAAGCTTTTGAAGACTTAAAGAAAGCCTTATGTCAAGCACCTGTTTTAGCGACACCATGTTACAGTAAGCCTTTTACACTTTTTGTTACAGAACGCGAAGGTACTGCCTTGTCAGTACTCACTCAGGAACAAGCAGGTTCACACAAACCGTGTGCTTACTTTTCTAGCACATTAGATCCAGTAGCCCAGGCTCTGCCTACGTGCCTGAAATCAGTTGCAGCGACAGCTTTAGCGATCAGACAAAGCGATTCCATAGTATTAGGACATCAATTGACAGTGCAAGTTCCACATTCCGTGGAAGTTCTTTTAAACCGAACACAGACCCAGCACTTGACTATAGCACGACTGACAGGTTATGAATTGACATTGTTTCAGCCACACATAGAAATCAGACGCTGTAGTACATTAAATCCTGCCACACTTTTGCCATTAAGTGGAACAGACCCATTGGCACATGATTGTATTGAAGTCATTACTATTACGACGAAACCCAGACAAGACTTGACAGACATTCCATTACCAGATCCAGACCTGACACTTTATGTGGATGGTTCATGCATGAGAACAAGTACAGGAGAGTTAGTGGCCGCTTACGCAGTCACGACAGACACCGAAGTTATTGAAACGAATTGTATTGACACATTGTCAGCTCAAGCAGCAGAGCTCATCGCTCTGACACAAGCCTGTATTCAAGCCAAAAATAAAAGAGTTAACATATACACAGATTCACGTTATGCATTCGGAGTTGTACACGACTTCGGAGTCCTCTGGCGAGAGAGAGGTTATTTAACTTCTCACGGTGCCAACATTCAACACGGTCCCCTCATTCAAGCTCTGTTAGATGCAATACATCTGCCTACTGCGATATCTATCATGAAGTGCAAGGCCCATACAAAAGTCACCGATATCATTTCCCAGGGTAACGACCTGGCAGACCGAACAGCTAAGCAAACAGCGCAGAATCGGACTCATGCAACTGACTTGACAAAGACAATAGTTCCGACATCGACACACTGCATGACAGTAAGGGATCCCGCCCTTGATGTAATTGACATACAGACACATGCTACACCAGAGGAAATCAAGAAATGGACTGAACTAGGAGGGATCCAAACAGATCAGGGATGGATGACGAAGGGAAAATCTACATGGTTTCTCCCCGACTCCATGGTTCAAGTTATCATTAACACAATACATAGTCCAGTGCATTTAGGAGAGAAAGCTATGCTAGACAGTATTCAAAACATTTGGTCCAATAAACACTTACGAGCAGCAGCCAAACAGAAAGTGCGTACTTGCATGATTTGTTGTCAGTTCAACCCAGGCAAAAGCATTCCTGTAGAGCAAGGTGGATTTCAGCCTCCCGATCACCCTTTTGAAGTCCTCCAGATGGATTATATCCAGATGGAACGTTGTCGAGGATTCAAATATGTCCTCGTAGTTGTATGCGCACTTTCTCGTTGGACAGAAGCATATCCAGTCCCAAATTACACTGCTCCGACCACTGCCAAGCAGCTGGTTCGTGAATTCTTCCCACGGTATGGTTTGCCCCGTATCGTGTACTCAGATAACGGTCAGCCGTTCTCATCCGAGCTAATGAAACACATTACACTCCTGTTAGGCTATCAATGGAAATTCCACTGTGTCCGGCATCCCGAGGCAGCAGGTCTCGTGGAGCGTCATAATCAGACTCTGAAAATTCGACTTTCTAAAATATGCAGAGAGAAAGGCGTCCACTGGATAGTAGCTTTACCAGTTGCGCTCTTTTACATGAGAATGGTAGCACATTCTCGAACAGGGCTATCCCTGTACGAGGTGGTCTTCGGTAGGCCACCAAATATGTGGGGGACGCCTATACCTCGTAAAATCACTGATGTTGATTGTAATATGCTGACAGATTACCTTGCTTCCTTGATGTCTGCACTACAATCTTGCCGTTCACAGGTAGCTGCAGCCTTTCCCGACAACACCGAGGTGAAGCCCCATGAAGTGGTTCCCGGAGACTACGTGTTTATAAGAAATTTCGACAGGAGGAGCCCGCTGGAGCCTCGCTGGCAAACGCCGAAACTAGTACTTCTGACCACGAGGACAGCAGTGAAGATTGAGGGTCGCAAGGGTTGGCTACATTCGAGCCATATCAAGAAATTTCACGGACTGCCTTCTGATTTGAACTCTCAGCCCTGCCCTCCTCCACAGACTGACTCAAAACTCCCCCTGGCCGAGAAAACTGCTTCCCAGGAATATAAACTGAAACTAAGGTCTAGCAAGTCAGACAATTTGATTGTTTAAGTCCTCTCCTAGGTGAATCGGTTAAATTAGTCTCTGACATGTATCCTCTAGACCGAAATCAAGAGAGAGATAGACAGAAACAGCTCAAGAAACGTGCATATTGTAAATCACTTTGTAGTCACTGTATAGTGACATTATTGATTATGCTTTTTCTAAATCTTCTGATTATTGCTGCAAGTATACTGTTGCACATATACTACCCTATTTTCAAGCGTGCACATTCTGCTTTCAATGTTACTGCCGAACACTCTTTTAGCGAATTACCTCCACATGAATTGCCCTACAGACTTGCGCTGCGCAACAACACATTCATTAGTATGTTACATCACTCCCATCAGACCAACAACGCTACAAATTGTTGGATATGCGGCCGACTCCCTCCCTACCAGAAATACAAGGGAGTTCTGCCCCTCTTTCCGTATCCATTCACACACAATGGTTCATGTGGTGCGTGGTTTAGTATGATTAATTCTTTGGATTCAAATACCGTAGTTTACCAGAGCAAATGGGTATGGGGAAACCTGAACTTAGTTTTGCTTAAAGCCTGCTACCCTAACAAAGAGGGACTTCCCAAAAGGACAGGAACTGATCAAGAAAATGAAGTATATGGATTAGGTAACTTTACACTTAACCTCATGATTCTGAATGTTGAATCCGAAGCTGCACCAGTCTTGCCTGCTATGTCCGTATTACCAGTCAAAGGTGAATTATGCGTAAGAAAGAATGGTTCAGTACACCTGGGTCATAGTAAATGTACTACTGTGATCGAATTCAGTGATCAAGGCAAGTCTACATTTAGAGCTTCCCGTCATTCCTACTTCATTTGTGGTCATACCGCATATATACGTTTACCTCTAGATTGGGATGGTACCTGTTACATTGCATTCCTTCTGCCACCTGTCTTCCTAGCACCTTCTGATTATCATCGAAACACCCATCTAGTACACAATAGACCCCAGAGAGATCTCCCGATTGTCGACTACACTGAAACGGCATGGGAACAATACACAGACTTCAATAAAGGTCTCTTTCCCTACATAGGTGTTGTCTCTAATAGTAAACTGATACGTAAATTAACCAGAACCCTTGAAGCAGTAGTGAATGAAACTACCTCTGCCCTAGGCAACTTAACAGAGGAGCAGTCTGCGATGCGGATTGTTGTTCTCCAAAATCGTCTTGTCCTTGACGTCATCCTGGCCGATAGGGGCGGAGCCTGTAGAGTCATCGGATCGAGTTGCTGTGTTTTCATTCCATAAAATGCGCCATCAGTATATAAAGCCATAACTCGTCTTCATAAGATTGCAAGTCAGATACACCAGAATCCAGGCACCTGGACTTGGTCCGGTTGGTTCTGGAGTGTGTTGTCAGCCTGGGGATGGAAAGTCCTATCCTTCCTAGGTATTGCCCTTCTCATAGTATTCAGTTGCTGCCTGTGCCTACAATGTGGGCCAGCGATTTGCGGCCTGTGTGCCACATCATGTATTCCACATTCAAGTTCTCATTCAAAATCCCGTAAGAAGAAAGAAGAGCAAATGATGTTACATGAACAGATTGATGGATTCCTGAGGATCGATATATCATGAAGGGTCCGTAGGGGACAAGGAGGGAATGAGGAAATATGAATTTTATGATCAATTGTGTCCCCTATCTTAGACCCCAACGGCTCCATGTACGTGCTACAAGTACATGTATGTTCCCTCCACTTCCAGCTATGAAGACGCAAATACATTTGTGTCCAACGTTAACACGTCCTCTTTCAGATCCACCATGAATGGGTCGAATATTCCGTTCCTAAGTATGCCTTGCCACCGTCTTTATATGGTGTACCTTTCACGTTTTTCAGCTCTGGCAAGTTAGGCCCTGAATTCTGCCATCGAGCCTTTTCCTGCCTTCTGCCTCTGAATGCTCCAGCCTGGACCTGCATCTGTATCCATGACCTTTGTCTTACTCCCTGCGCGGCTAACGGTGCCCGGCTCGGCCTGTTGCCTGCCAAGACTGTATTCAGCCTTCAAGTTATCTGCTCCGCTCCTCGAAACATGCATTCCTGTCTAGTAGTTTAGGTAAACATCCTTCCAGCTGCAGAGCAAAGGGCCCGGCCTTACTGTCTCCGTGCAAGTAATTCATAGCTCCTGTTACCATGGTAGGCCCATGCCCCCTCGCATCTCATGAAGACACGTAGACGCTTATACACGCACTAGCAGTCAGTATAGGATAGCCTCTGCCTGAGAGACCTTTCCTTCCAGATAATACAGTTCCTTAAACACAAGATATTAGATACGATTTGGGATTAGGTTGTTCTGACATCCCAGACTTCTGTCTCCTCATGTAGGGCTAAATGTCAAGTCCCCTTCACCCTCCAGTTACACGTCAGTCACACGTCATGCTGCTGTACGCGCATCTCTGCCATGTATTTCTGCTGACCTTGCAGGATTCTCTTATGGATCCACCCACCTGTGACATCTTCATAATGACGTTTCTAGTACACGCCCTTATGCACGCCTATTGTAACGCCTTTTTTCATTACGTATGTGTATTCTTATCTCTCTTCTCAGCTGTTACGCCTCCTGCATCTGCCTTTACTGTAATGCATTGACTATATATATGGTAACCTGTCAATAAAGTATGCGTTATCCCTTCCCGAACCTTCGTGGTGACGGAATCCGATTGCCTGGTTCGAACCAATTCCTTTGTAAGGAATAAATCCCCTTTTAAAACCTCTAATACCACGGATTCTGCCTCTTATTTATTCTGAGTTATCCTTATTGAATTTTACCGCATAAATTAAGTACAGGTAATTTAAAATTTACCACATAATTGGCGCCCGAACAGGGACTCCTCCCCCACCCCACGCGCCGGAGGTGCATTGCAGACCTGGTCTCCTGCCACAGCCGGACGGACAACTACGCGTACCCGCAGGATTTCCTGTACCTCCCTCAGGCCAACGGAGGTGACTGAGGCTGCGATCAACACCCAGACGAGGCGGTGAGGAGTGCGGAGGATCCCGACCAGAGCCTAGCTGAGAGAGCAAGATCCGAGGTATACAGAGGCCCACCAGGTTCCGAAGTTCAGTTCCGAAGTACCTACGTCACGAGTCGAGTCGAGTCCAGTCTGGTCCAGTCCAGTTCAGAGTTTCCGAGGCCTTCTGTTCCGTTCCGTGCTTCCCGGTGAGTACCGTTGCTGGGGACGCATCTAGACGTGCGCATTGGTTTGTGCCGGTCAAGACGAGTTTGGGTACACAGATCCGGTCTGCACTGTTTTAGTAGTCTATCTGTACTGTTTAGCAGTATATCCAGTATTATGCAGCTAGCTAGTTTTATTTTAATTATCATTGTTCGTTTTAAAATGTTTTAATATGTTTTAAATGTCGTGGTATGAGTGATTGTTCGATCTTCATTACTGTGTTTATTGTATTAATTGTGTTCAAGTCCGAGTAAGAATCAAGTAACAAGGTTTAAGATGCCGTTATTCTCGAAATTAAGACAGATAAAAACTAGAAAAGGGATACTCGAGGAAGCCATTCCCATTCCACCTAGGGACACTCCAGGGTACTTTATGTACCATAAACATGGCCTAGATGCCGTATTATATCTCGCTTTATGGGTGGACTACACCAAGGATTTAGCAGAGAATCAGAGATGGCCCGCTGCTGGGACATGGGATGCAGATTGCATCATGAGAGTAGAAGAAGCATTATGGAAAAAGAAAGCTAGACAGTCACAGAAAGATGCCATTGAATTATGGCGTAAAGAATCGCATAGACGCACAGAGAAAGCGCTCAGAAAAGAAGAGAAAAGTAGGGAGGATTCAGACAAAGCCCGAGAAAACGTAATAGTTGAGGAAGGTATCCGAGTAAAAGCAGAACAAGTAGACAGACAACGAAACACTCTTATGAATGGTATGTATCCTCTTCTGGCCGAGGGTTTACCTAAGGCCACCCTGGAGGTACCAAAAGATCTGCCATCTCCATTGCTTCCGACCAAATTGCACCACAAGACCGCAACGGACATTTTCCTTTTTTCCTATTTAGACGATGTAGCCCCCGAATATGTTAATGTTCCGCCGCCACGCACACCACCTGCTAACGGCGCTCGACCCCGAGATAATCTGCCCCCACTTCTGCAGCAACATACTCCTCCCGTTCCAAACCTTCCGCCTGTTCCTCCACTTCTTCCTGCACCCATTCTTCCTACCTTACACCCAACGAATCCTTTTGGACCTGGCACCTCAGGAGGTGCGACAGGAGGTTTTCATACGCCACCACTAACACGT
Source organism: Triturus cristatus (assembly GCF_964204655.1). Taxonomy (NCBI): domain Eukaryota; kingdom Metazoa; phylum Chordata; class Amphibia; order Caudata; family Salamandridae; genus Triturus; species Triturus cristatus. The sequence goes on from NC_140585.1 coordinate 736,765,827, forward strand.
CGATTGACTTATAGGGATTTAGCACACCAACGTACACCTCAAACAGCGAATTACGACATACTTAAAGAGCCTCTCACAGACTGTAGATATGATCCAGTACCCGGTAAAGACGACAGAATGATGCTATCATCAGTACGTCTACGACGAGTTGCGAACTATTTAATGATACTACCAGGAATGGTTGATCATCTAGACAAAATATATCACTTTGTCCAAACAGGGCAAGGTCCTGAAAGTATTGGCGAGGCCATGGCGTACCAGAAAGTGGACACGCAAAAACTATTGTTACGCTTCTTCATAAACTGCCTGATAAGAAACAGAGATAGGCCTAGTGTAGACCCGGAAGAAATGAAAGCCCTTAACAAATGGGGTCAGAATATAGCAGACGGAAAACATGATAAACAGAATAGTATAAAAAATATGTATCGAAGGATCCGAAAAACAGTAGAACAAATACGTGAAAGAGAACAGCCTGAAAGAGAAATAGATGCAGATAAGACAGAATCCTCGGAGGAGGAGGAACAACAAGAAACGACAACAGGACAATTACAATTACCAGCTAGAGAAATGATAGCTTATGTAGGTAAGGGAAGATCTTATAATAATTCAATGCGTCCGATACGTCCAGAAAGTAAGAGAATTTTTTAAGCAGCCATGTCAAATCCAAAGACCCCTGAACACTTATTTCAGGCTACTGATAAAATACTTCAAGAACGAATGGGGTACCATGTACTCGATTCTATGGATGAACAAGAATTAGCCAGGTCAGCAGTACAATGGGCTGACAGTTCTGATAAATATAGTGATGACGCGCTAGCACACACGTTTTTGAATCTTTCACCAGACGAACAGCGTTTAGCTGGTATGTACATGATACAACACCTCCTTATATTGTATAAAGGCCAACACTCCGATCCTGGTCCCCTACCTGATATACTGATAGAACTACTCATGAAGAAATGGAGAGGTCTAAGTACCGATCTAATTAAAGTAATTCTAGAACATCGGCACAGATACAGTGCCTTTCTGTGTTCACAGCTTGATCCAGCTCCCTCCATGGAAAGAAAAATGTATTACCTAGACAGACAGAATCCCTTACGCGAAGTGCACCCAGTTAGAAATGATGATAATACTTTTAGACGCGTGTTTGTGTACACGCCCATAACTAAAATAGAATTATTGGAAATGAAAAAATTAGTGCCCAGCCATGACAAAGATCCAGCAGGTTTTCAACGTGAAATAAAAGACATGTTACTCATGGGTGATTATACCTATCCTGACATTATGAAAATATTAAAAGTATTATTGCCTGCCGGTATTTACGAGAAACTCAAAGAAAAAGAATGGGAGGTGGGAGAGCAAAAGATTGATTGGACAGCATTAGAAAACGAAGAAAATACCCGAACTCCAGGCCTAGGGCTTGGGGACAAAACTAAAGCGTTACCAGGATTGTTAGTACAAGTATTGCCACGCTTATTAACTACGAAAAAGGAAGACTGGGGTGCAATCTCAGCCTGCAAACAGAAACCCGATGAAGACACTAGTGATTTTTATTCCCGATTTGAAAAATGTTTTGGTATTAATAGCGGTCTGAAAGCAAGTAGCGATTCATATCCACATCTTTTTGTAACAAAATTAGTCGAGAATTCCCTGCCCCAGGTTAAGAACAGAGTATTGAAAGTCGAGAGCTCTTGGCAAGCTAATACCCCGTCACAAATGTTACAAATGTTACAGTACCACCAGAATAGAATTAGAGAAGAACATGAACACGAACAAAGACGTATGAAAGACTCGAAAATGAAAATGCTCGTTGCCCAGTCAGTTCCAGCTGACGGTCATAAAAAGGGTGCGACACAGTCCAGTAATTCAGCGGCTCCTGTTAAAGGGACATGCAACTATTGTAAACAGCCAGGTCATTATATAAACGATTGTGCAGTTCTGAAACACAATATCTCTACGGGTAAAACCAAGGAGAGACCACGTCCACCTAGACAGGATCAGATCCAACCACAAGTACCTCAGAATGTACAGCCTATGCAAGCTTCACAACAGACCGTAGCAGTACCACAGCCACAGCCTAGTGCCGCAACACAAAACACGACACAACAGATGTACCAGTATGCACAAAATGACTATCCCGATTATCAGCGATACACATGAAACAGCCTAGAGAGGGAGGTTGGCTTGCCTCTTATTGAGGTTCCTGTAGATCAAGAGGGTCCTTATGTGCATAGTCAAGTATTAGGGAAAGACAGAAAGTTTTTAATTGATACAGGGGCAAGCAGAACAACTATAAGTCACGACGAGGTTCCAGGGGCACCCCTCTCAGGCTCACAGAATGTTTCCCTTGGATTTTCAGGAAAACCTATTGTTAACGAAGTATCGCAACCTCTTCCTCTTGCAGTTGGTCCATTGACACGGACTACAGATTTATTGCTTACAAAGTCATGCCCAGAAAACTTGTTAGGTATAAAGACACTGAAAGCTCTAGGAGATGTAATATGTTGTTCCCCGGAAGGGGTACGACTATTTTTGCGTGACTTTAAAGGTCACTACGTATTTAGAGACATGGATCACCGGTTACAGAATGTCCCTGCACATTTATGGGCACAAGGCCCCACTGATGTAGGTTGTATGCACATTACACCATATCGAGTCACACTCAAAGCAGGAGTGGTATTACCACGAATTCGACAATATAAGTTACCTCCAGATGCTGTAGTGGCTTTGCTGCAAATCATTGACGAGCTCATTGCACAAGGAGTGGTTGTGGAAACCGACTCCAATGTATGTAATTCTCCTATCATTCCAATTCTTAAACGTACTGATCCAAAGGCACCCCCAGTTTATCGATTAATTATTGATCTGCGCGAATTGAATAAATGCATTGTACCACAGTACCCCGTGGTTCCAGATATCTCTTCATTATTGACAGCTATTGATTCAGAAGCAACGTTCTTTACTGTAATTGACCTCAAGAACGCCTTCTTTAGCGTCCCAATCGATCCGGAAAGCCAATATTTGTTCGGATTCTGTTTAAATGGACGAAGCTTCAAATTTGCACGCGCACCTCAAGGATTCACAGAAAGCCCCAGCATCTACAGCCAAGCACTGAAAAGACAACTTGACAGTATTCACATGCCTGTTAACACTACCCTGCTTCAGTATGTCGATGATCTGCTGATCACCGCCCGAAGCGAGCCCGAATGTGAAAAAGCATCACTGACGGTTTTACATTTTCTGGCCGACAAGGGGCACAAGGTGTCCCCTTCGAAGCTGCAATTCTGTGTTCAGCAAGTTGTGTACCTTGGGCACTTGCTGTCCAAAGGGGGGAGACAGCTCACACCTGACCGCATCCAGCTAATTGTAAACATGTCACCACCCAAGACACAAAAGGAGGTGCGGGCCTTCATAGGCCTCACTTCGTACTGTAGACAATGGATTCCCCAATATGCATTTCTAGTAAAGCCACTCATTCAGTTGACAACCCAGGAGGCAGCGACATCGACTGTCCTCCCTTGGACTCAGGCACATACACAAGCTTTTGAAGACTTAAAGAAAGCCTTATGTCAAGCACCTGTTTTAGCGACACCATGTTACAGTAAGCCTTTTACACTTTTTGTTACAGAACGCGAAGGTACTGCCTTGTCAGTACTCACTCAGGAACAAGCAGGTTCACACAAACCGTGTGCTTACTTTTCTAGCACATTAGATCCAGTAGCCCAGGCTCTGCCTACGTGCCTGAAATCAGTTGCAGCGACAGCTTTAGCGATCAGACAAAGCGATTCCATAGTATTAGGACATCAATTGACAGTGCAAGTTCCACATTCCGTGGAAGTTCTTTTAAACCGAACACAGACCCAGCACTTGACTATAGCACGACTGACAGGTTACGAATTGACATTGTTTCAGCCACACATAGAAATCAGACGCTGTAGTACATTAAATCCTGCCACACTTTTGCCATTAAGTGGAACAGACACATTGGCACATGATTGTATTGAAGTCATTACTATTACGACGAAACCCAGACAAGACTTGACAGACATTCCATTACCAGATCCAGACCTGACACTTTATGTGGATGGTTCATGCATGAGAACAAGTACAGGAGAGTTAGTGGCCGCTTACGCAGTCACGACAGACACCGAAGTTATTGAAACGAATTGTATTGACACATTGTCAGCTCAAGCAGCAGAGCTCATCGCTCTGACACAAGCCTGTATTCAAGCCAAAAATAAAAGAGTTAACATATACACAGATTCACGTTATGCATTCGGAGTTGTACACGACTTCGGAGTCCTCTGGCGAGAGAGAGGTTATTTAACTTCTCACGGTGCCAACATTCAACACGGTCCCCTCATTCAAGCTCTGTTAGATGCAATACATCTGCCTACTGCGATATCTATCATGAAGTGCAAGGCCCATACAAAAGTCACCGATATCATTTCCCAGGGTAACGACCTGGCAGACCGAACAGCTAAGCAAACAGCGCAGAATCGGACTCATGCAACTGACTTGACAAAGACAATAGTTCCGACATCGACACACTGCATGACAGTTAGGGATCCCGCCCTTGATGTAATTGACATACAGACACATGCTACACCAGAGGAAATCAAGAAATGGACTGAACTAGGAGGGATCCAAACAGATCAGGGATGGATGACGAAGGGAAAATCTACATGGTTTCTCCCCGACTCCATGGTTCAAGTTATCATTAACACAATACATAGTCCAGCGCATTTAGGAGAGAAAGCTATGCTAGACAGTATTCAAAACATTTGGTCCAATAAACACTTACGAGCAGCAGCCAAACAGAAAGTGCGTACTTGCATGATTTGTTGTCAGTTCAACCCAGGCAAAAGCATTCCTGTAGAGCAAGGTGGATTTCAGCCTCCCGATCACCCTTTCGAAGTCCTCCAGATGGATTATATCCAGATGGAACGTTGTCGAGGATTCAAATATGTCCTCGTAGTTGTATGCGCACTTTCTCGTTGGACAGAAGCATATCCAGTCCCAAATTACACTGCTCCGACCACTGCCAAGCAGCTGGTTCGTGAATTCTTCCCACGGTATGGTTTGCCCCGTATCGTGTACTCAGATAACGGTCAGCCGTTCTCATCCGAGCTAATGAAACACATTACACTCCTGTTAGGCTATCAATGGAAAGTCCACTGTGTCCGGCATCCCGAGGCAGCAGGTCTCGTGGAGCGTCATAATCAGACTCTGAAAATTCGACTTTCTAAAATATGCAGAGAGAAAGGCGTCGACTGGATAGTAGCTTTACCAGTTGCGCTCTTTTACATGAGAATGGTAGCACATTCTCGAACAGGGCTATCCCCGTACGAGGTGGTCTTCGGTAGGCCACCAAATATGTGGGGGACGCCTATACCTCGTAAAATCACTGATGTTGATTGTAATATGCTGACAGATTACCTTGCTTCCTTGATGTCTGCACTACAATCTTGCCGTTCACAGGTAGCTGCAGCCTTTCCCGACAACACCGAGGTGAAGCCCCATGAAGTGGTTCCCGGAGACTACGTGTTTATAAGAAATTTCGACAGGAGGAGCCCGCTGGAGCCTCGCTGGCAAACGCCGAAACTAGTACTTCTGACCACGAGGACAGCAGTGAAGATTGAGAGTCGCAAGGGTTGGCTACATTCGAGCCATATCAAGAAATTTCACGGACTGCCTTCTGATTTGAACTCTCAGCCCTGCCCTCCTCCACAGACTGACTCAAAACTCCCCCTGGCCGAGAAAACTGCTTCCCAGGAATATAAACTGAAACTAAGGTCTAGCAAGACAGACAATTTGATTGTTTAAGTCCTCTCCTAGGTGAATCGGTTAAATTAGTCTCTGACATGTATCCTCTAGACCGAAATCAAGAGAGAGATAGACAGAAACAGCTCAAGAAACGTGCATATTGTAAATCACTTCGTAGTCACTGTATAGTGACATTATTGATTATGTTTTTTCTAAATCTTCTGATTATTGCTGCAAGTATACTGTTGCACATATACTACCCTATTTTCAAGCGTGCACATTCTGCTTTCAATGTTACTGCCGAACACTCTTTTAGCGAATTACCTCCACATGAATTGCCCTACAGACTTGCGCTGCGCAACAACACATTCATTAGTATGTTACATCACTCCCATCAGACCAACAACGCTACAAATTGTTGGATATGCGGCCGACTCCCTCCCTACCAGAAATACAAGGGAGTTCTGCCCCTCTTTCCGTATCCATTCACACACAATGGTTCATGTGGTGCGTGGTTTAGTATGATTAATTCTTTGGATTCAAATACCGTAGTTTACCAGAGCAAATGGGTATGGGGAAACCTGAACTTAGTTTTGCTTAAAGCCTGCTACCCTAACAAAGAGGGACTTCCCAAAAGGACAGGAACTGATCTAGAAAATGAAGTATATGGATTAGGTAACTTTACACTTAACCTCATGATTCTGAATGTTGAATCCGAAGCTGCACCAGTCTTGCCTGCTATGTCCGTATTACCAGTCAAAGGTGAATTATGCGTAAGAAAGAATGGTTCAGTACACCTGGGTCATAGTAAATGTACTACTGTGATCGAATTCAGTGATCAAGGCAAGTCTACATTTAGAGCTTCCCGTCATTCCTACTTCATTTGTGGTCATACCGCATATATACGTTTACCTCTAGATTGGGATGGTACCTGTTACATTGCATTCCTTCTGCCACCTGTCTTCCTAGCACCTTCTGATTATCATCGAAACACCCATCTAGTACACAATAGACCCCAGAGAGATCTCCCGATTGTCGACTACACTGAAACGGCATGGGAACAATACACAGACTTCAATAAAGGTCTCTTTCCCTACATAGGTGTTGTCTCTAATAGTAAACTGATACGTAAATTAACCAGAACCCTTGAAGCAGTAGTGAATGAAACTACCTCTGCCCTAGGCAACTTAACAGAGGAGCAGTCTGCGATGCGGATTGTTGTTCTCCAAAATCGTCTTGTCCTTGACGTCATCCTGGCCGATAGGGGCGGAGCCTGTAGAGTCATCGGATCGAGTTGCTGTGTTTTCATTCCAGAAAACGCGCCATCAGTATATAAAGCCATAACTCGACTTCATAAGATTGCAAGTCAGATACACCAGAATCCAGGCACCTGGACTTGGTCCGGTTGGTTCTGGAGTGTGTTGTCAGCCTGGGGATGGAAAGTCCTATCCTTCCTAGGTATTGCCCTTCTCATAGTATTCAGTTGCTGCCTGTGCCTACAATGTGGGCCAGCGATTTGCGGCCTGTGTGCCACATCATGTATTCCACGTTCAAGTTCTCATTCAAAATCCCGTAAGAAGAAAGAAGAGCAAATGATGTTACATGAACAGATTGATGGATTCCTGAGGATCGATATATCATGAAGGGTCCGTAGGGGACAAGGAGGGAATGAGGAAATATGAATTTTATGATCAATTGTGTCCCCTATCTTAGACCCCAACGGCTCCATGTACGTGCTACAAGTACATGTATGTTCCCTCCACTTCCAGCTATGAAGACGCAAATACATTTGTGTCCAACGTTAACACGTCCTCTTTCAGATCCACCATGAATGGGTCGAATATTCCGTTCCTAAGTATGCCTTGCCTCCGTCTTTATATGGTGTACCTTTCACGTTTTTCAGCTCTGGCAAGTTAGGCCCTGAATTCTGCCATCGAGCCTTTTCCTGCCTTCTGCCTCTGAATGCTCCAGCCTGGACCTGCATCTGTATCCATGACCTTTGTCTTACTCCCTGCGCGGCTAACGGTGCCCGGCTCGGCCTGTTGCCTGCCAAGACTGTATTCAGCCTTCAAGTTATCTGCTCCGCTCCTCGAAACATGCATTCCTGTCTAGTAGTTTAGGTAAACATCCTTCCAGCTGCAGAGCAAAGGGCCTGGCCTTACTGTCTCCGTGCAAGTAATTCATAGCTCCTGTTACCATGGTAGGCCCATGCCCCCTCGCATCTCATGTAGACACGTAGACGCTTATACACGCACTAGCAGTCAGTATAGGATAGCCTCTGCCTGAGAGACCTTTCCTTCCAGATAATACAGTTCCTTAAACACAAGATATTAGATACGATTTGGGATTAGTTTGTTCTGACATCCCAGACTTCTGTCTCCTCATGTAGGGCTAAATGTCAAGTCCCCTTCACCCTCCAGTTACACGTCAGTCACACGTCATGCTGCTGTACGCGCATCTCTGCCATGTATTTCTGCTGACCTTGCAGGATTCTCTTATGGATCCACCCACCTGTGACATCTTCATAATGACGTTTCTAGTACACGCCCTTATGCACGCCTATTGTAACGCCTTTTTTCATTACGTATGTGTATTCTTATCCCTCTTCTCAGCTGTTACGCCTCCTGCATCTGCCTGTACTGTAATGCATTGACTATATATATGGTAACCTGTCAATAAAGTATGCGTTATCCCTTCCCGAACCTTCGTGGTGACGGAATCCGATTGCCTGGTTCGAACCAATTCCTTTGTAAGGAATAAATCCCCTTTTAAAACCTCTAATACCACGGATTCTGCCTCTTATTTATTCTGAGTTATCCTTATTGAATTTTACCGCATAAATTAAGTACAGGTAATTTAAAATTTGCCACAAGTATTTGATGTGTTGGGAGCAGGGATCATACATGCTGTTAGTTATTTCCAGCTTTGACCATGATGACACTTACCTTTTGGTCACTGTGTTGAGGGGGATTTGGTCCCCATCACCACAATGCTCCATCTGCTGCATTTTGTGAGCCCCCACTTGACTTCTGTTCTACACAATGAGGGGGTGTTCTTTTTACATTGCCACAGTGCTGTGGTGATGCTTGCCTTGTGTATGTCACACTCATGTGTTGGTCACACATGTGCTGTTACTTACATTGTATGCTCGTAGCCATATTCACTGTTGTGGGCATTTGTCACAGACTACACACTGTTGTCATGATGTCGTGATGTCGTGGGGGATGTATTTTGCGGACATACCTGATGTTTGCGTATGCTGGATGTGTTGCACATCACCCATCCTATGGCTGGGGGTGGCAGGGGTGATGGGCAACAGGTCTCCTATGGCTGGGGTGGCAGGGGTGATGGGAAACATAAGCCCTGTGAGTGGGGGTGGCAGGGGTGATGGGAAAAATAAGCCCTGTGAGTGGGGGTGGCAGGGGTGATGGGCAACATAAGCCCTGTGAGTGGGGGTGGCAGGGGTGATGGGAAACATAAGCCCTGTGAGTGGGGGTGGCAGGGGTGATGGGAAACATAAGCCCTGTGAGTGGGGGTGGCAGGCGTGATGGGCAACATAAGCCCTGTGAGTGCGGGTGGCAGGGGTGATGGGCAACAGGTCCCCTATGGCTGGGGGTGGCAGGGGTGATGGGAACCATAAGCCCTGAGAGTGAGGGTGGCAGGGGTGATGGGCAACATAAGCCCTGTGAGTGGGGGTGGCAGGGTTGATGGGAAACATAAGCCCTGTGAGTGGGGGTGGCAGGGGTGATGGGCAACAGGTCCCCTATTGCTGGGGGTGGCAGGGGTGATGGACAACAGGTCCCATATGAGTGAGCGTGGCAGGGGTGATGGGCAACATAAGCCCTGTGAGTGGGGGTGGCAGGAGTGATGGGCAACATAAGCCCTGTGAGTGGGGGTGGCAGGGGTGAAGGGAAACATAAGCCCTGTGAGTGGGGGTGGCAGGGGTGATAGGCAACATAAGCCCTATGAGTGGGGGTGGCAGGGGTGATGGGCAACAGGTCCCCTGTGAGTGGGGATGGCAGGGGTGATGGGCAACAGGTCCCCTGTGAGTGGGGGTGGCAGGGGTGATGGGCAACAGGCCCCCTATGGGTGGGGGTTTTAGTGGTGCTGGCCATGCAACCCGTATGGTGGGCTGTTGTTAGTGGCCAGGATATATATCCCCTGTGTGTGTGTGTCATTTTGCGGGTACGTGTCGTTTCTTTATGTGGTAGATGTCTGACTTACCGTCTGCGCCGTCGGCATCGGTCCCTGATCCGGTCATAGATGTAGAGTACTGATATGACCTGCACGATGGGATTCATGATGTGTTTGTGTCGTACACGCTGCTTGTTGCTTCATCTCATACCCACTGCAAGCTGTTCCGTCTCCTAGTCGTGTATTGAGTTGTGGCGCGAATCGTAGCTGATATGCTTGTTTTCCGGATGCTGTGACGTGCCGTACGTGACGACCTGTCCGGCGCGTAAGAAGTACGCATCGTACTTGTCATAACGGAAGCTGCTATGGATACTGCTTCCGGGCGACACGGTTCCTCTTTGGAAGTTACGGCTCGGACGGAGAATGGGTCTTGATTCACAGCCTACGTGTCGGTCGTGTTTTTGGCAGTTATGCGCATCGTACTTCCTATACAGGACGGACCGGCTCCGGGTACGTGTCGGTCGCAGGGTAAGGCTACGGACAGCTGTAAGACCGGCCATCGGAATCGGCCCCATAATAGCCAAGTTAGTTGAAAATCGATTTCATGGTGATTTATATCCAGGTTCAGCGACACATATATGTGAATAACCCCCCTTTTGCACGCCCAAAGACTGATGCATAGTTGGCATACACTTGATAACAAATTAAGGGTTATTTACACATTTTCCAAGTTTCTTGAAACCTTAGAATTTTAAAGCTCTGTATAAAAATTACTGTGTCTTGATCTTCTAAAAATCTTATCATCCAATGAATATTCAACAAACAAATTTAATAAACTTTTTTGTATTAAATGAGCTACTCAACCTTCAATCATTCCCTTCAGCTTTCCCTTTAATGAGAATGTTTGGAAGCTATGCCCAGTCATCATTAAGAACTGGATTTTTCTTTAATTGTTCACACGTGAGGCTGAATTACAACTTGTAATTTTGATGCCAGTAGATAGAACAGGGTTCAATAGTGGACCTATTGCTCCTTTTAGGACATTGATGTACCCTCCACGTATTCCACTTGTCATGGGGTTTGGCTGGGCAGATCTCTTTAATACGGGCTTTGGGATTAATAGGGTTGCATATTGGTTATCATTACATGTCCTAAGTTCAATGCCCCATTTTGCAAATTTAGATCAATTTTCTAAGATTTTGTTGATTATCTCTTCATCATGCCAAGTAGTACAAGACACTACTTGAGTGAGGTTCCTTAGATCTTGTTTAAATTGCACTGAGTCTAGGTCCTTGGATGTTTAATCGTTAAGCTCTGGAATTGAATTCAGCAGCTTAAGAATAGACTACAATTAAAAATGTCATGTGGGCCCCTTGAGACATACCGTGGAATAAATATTAGTTTGACCGAAGCAGCAGAAATGTTATCTCCATTTATTATTGTGTTTTTTTGTTTGAGCCTGTTGCAAAAGCAATGAATATGAGCCTTCTATCTTTTCGCCTCTTGAGAAATCATCTACTGTAAAATTACCATCTAGAACACAGTTTTTTCCACGTTATCTTTCTTTATATGTGCTGAACTTTCCTCAGGTAGTGAAGGTAAAGGTAATGGAGGCATTATATGTGTTAATTTATTTTCCAATAAAACTGAGATGTTATGCCGCTTTCCCCTCTCTTTACCTTGCAGTGTTATCTGTAGATCTCTGCTACCTGATTGAGGCCATTGTCTAGGGTCTTGTCAGGAAGCAGGGCAATTTAATGGATCAATGGAATTAATTGTTATTGGCTTTTTAACAGCATCTTCAGAAGGACATAGCACGTCTGGTCTACTTGAACTTGTACTAAGCCCATCTTTAACTTCACACTGGTGTATTTCCGAAGATTAAAAAATTGGATTGTTTTCTTTTAGCTTATGGAATGAACTTGTAATGGTTGGTTTAGATGTTTTCTTTGTTTTGTTATGTGCGTGTCTCAATATTTTTCTTGCTTTTTTAGTTATCTCTTTGTGTATTGGGTTGGATGATGAGGCTGTGTTGTTAGTTGTTTGGATGTCTGTGTCAACGTGTGCTGATGATAACTCTATGGGTTCATTATATTCAATGAAATCAGGAGGTGTAATTAAATTCTGAGTTCCGAGAGCCTAAACTTTATTTCTCCATCTTGTCCCAATGGGAAGTTATACTTGTAAGATGTTACAAGTATTTCCCATTCTATCCTATAGGGCAGATCGCCTTTCAATAGTGAAAAAACTAAATTGGCAGTATTTCACTATCAGGACATGTCACACACACCAGTGCATGTCCTACCTTTCACATACTCTGCACCCTCCCCAAGGGGGTACCTTGGGTGTACCATAGGGGTGCCTTACATGTAAGAAAAGGAAAGGGTAGGGTCTGGAAAGTGGGTGCACTTGCCAGGTCGACCTGGCAGTTAACAAACTGTACACAGATATTGCAGTGGCAGGTCTGAGATACCTTTTCAGGACTACTCATGTGGGTGGCACAAGCAGTGCTGGAGGCCCACTAGTAGCATTTGATTTACAGGCCCTGGCACACTCAGGACACTTTACTAGGGGCTTATCAGTAAATCAAAGATCCCAATCATGGATAAGCAATCATGTTCACAATTTACACAGAGAGCATATGCACTTTAGCACCGATCAGTAGTGGTAAAGTGCCCAGAGTCCTAAAACCAACAACAACAGGTCAGGAAATAATAGGAGGAAGAAGCAAAAGGTGTGGGGATAACCCAGCAAAAAGGGCCAAGTCCAACAATCACATATTCTCCTGGCAGGCTAGCAACCCTTTGTGCCTTGTTGATCGTATCAATCAATCAATCAATCAATCAATCAATCAGAAGTTTGTTAAAGAGCCACTACTCACCCGTAAGGGTCTCAAGGTGCTAGGGGGGAGGGGTGCCGGTTCCATTCCATCAAGGAGGGGGTCTGTCGCAGAGCCAGGTTTTGAGGTTGCTTGCAAAGATGGGGAGCGATGTTGTCTGTCTGAGGTGGAGTGGAAGGGCGTTCCATGCTTTGGCCGCAAGGAAGGTGAAGGAGCGGCCTCCTGATCTGGTCTTTCTGGTGCAGGGGACCACGGCGTAGGAGAGCTGGACTGATAGTAGGGTCCTTTGTGATGCGTGGAATTTAAGTTGGCTGTTCAGGTATGCTGGTCCGGTGCCGTGGAGGGCCTTGTGTTCATGGGTGAGTATCTTGAAGGTCATTCTCGCGTCGACAGGGAGCCAGTGGAGAGTGCACAGGTGCTGGGGGATGTGGTAGTGTTTTGGCAAGTTGAGGACCAGTCTTGCCGCGGCGTTCTGGATGTTCTGTAGCTTGCATTGAGGTTTTTGTTTATTCCAGCGTTGAGTGTGTTGCCATACTCGAGTCTGCTGGTGACCAGGGCGTGAGTGACGGTCTTTCTATGTTCAAGGGGGATCCATTTGAAGGTCTCACGTAGGAGGTGGAGGATGGGGAAGCAGGAAGACGAGACGGAGTTGATCTGGCGGTCCATTTTGAGCTCATAGTCCAGGATGATTCCCAGCTTGTGTGCGTGGTCCATGTGGGTTGGCGGGTTTCCGAGGGCGGGGGGCCACCAGGTGTCACTCCAGGCGTTGGTGTTTGGGCCCATGAAGAGTACTTCTGTTTTTTGGCTGTTTAGTTATAGGCAGCAGTTTTTCATCCATTTGGCGACGGCTTCCATGCCTTCTTGAATGTTGTATCTGGCGGTGTTGGGTTCGTTGGATAGGGAGAGGATGAGTTGGGTGTCATCTGCGTATGACACAATGTTGAGTCCGTAGGTTCTGACGATGGGGGCGAGTGGAGCCATGTAGAGGTTGAATAGCGTCAGGCTGAGGGAGGAGCCCTGTGGGACTCTGCAGGTGGTAGTTGTAGGGTCCGAGAGGAAAGGGGGGAGTCTGACCTGCTGCGTTCTACCGGAGAGGAAGGAGCGGATCCAGTCGAGGGCCTTGTCCTGGATTCCTGCATCATAGAGTCTGCGTATTAGGGTGCAGTGAGAGACTGTGTTGTGGAGGATGAGGGCTACTGTTTCTCCTTTGTCCAGTAGGGTGCGGATGTCGTCTTTTGCGGCGAGGATGGCGGTTTCTTTGCTGTGGTTTTTCTGAAGCCGGATTGGGAGGAGTCGAGGATTTTGTGTTGTTGATGGCTTTCTCGATGACTTTCGCTGGGAATGGGAGCAGGGAAATGAGTCTGTGGGTTTTTAAGGTTGGTGGGGTCCGCTGAGGGTTTCTTTAGGAGGGGTTTGACCTCAGCGTGTTTCCAGTGGTTGGGGAACGAGGCGGTCTCCAGGGAGCAGTTGCGGAGCATGGGTGCGATGGTGTCTGCGGCTCTGTTGAAGATGTGGTGGGGGAAGGGGTCCGTGGGGGCCTATGCATGGATTGACTTCATTGTCTTCAGTGTGTCTTCGGTGTTGAGGGCTGTCCAGTTGTCAATCGCTGGTTTCCGGGTGTCGGGGTACTTGGTGAGGGTTCAGTGTGTTGGTTGTCTTCGTCGAAGTTGTGGTAGATGCTCTTGATTTTGTGGTGGAAAAAGGTGCTGAGATTGTCACAGAGGTCTTGTGAGGGAGGGATGTCAGAAGACTCACTGGTGGGTTGGGCGAACTCCTTGATGATGCTGAAGAGTGTCTTGCTGTTTTGTGCGTGGGTGGAGATTCTGTCTTCAATCGCTTTTTTCCTCGTTTCTCTGATGAGCTGGTGGTGGGCGTTGGTGGCGGCTCTGAAGTTGTTGTGGGCTTCTGTGGATTTGGTGTTCCTCTAGGCCTTTTCAAGGCGGCGGCAAGTGCGTCTGGACTCTCGAAGTGTGGTGGTAAACCATCTGGATTTCTTGGCGCGGGTGTTGTTGCTTTTCTTGAGGGGGGCTATGGTGTTGGCGCTGTCCGAGATCCATCTATGTAGGGTACGGGCTGCGGTGTTGGGTTCATCGTTTTCCGCGATGTCTTCTCCTCACCCCCTGCCCCTCCGGGAAGGTGCATTCCTTGACCGAATCCCTGCAGAGAACGGCCACTTCCAAAGCCAGCTGGGATTATGAAGCCTGCCATACAGCAGTGGGGCCCCACGTGCTCTTTCCCAGGACCACTGCGCCAGTCGTTTCAGGGGGGGTGGAGGCCCCACGACGGAGGGCGCAGCCCCCGCTCGCACCTCCAAGCGAAGGGCTGGGAAGTCAGTCAGGGTTCGCTATTAAGAACTGAACAGTCTGATAAATGTCTGGATGGTTTCTTCAGTCTGGTGATAGCCGTTCTAGGTGGAAAAGTCGTCACAGCTGGTTGATGACGATGATTCGTCAGAACCGTGATTTTTCAAGTTGGGTTTTGTGTTTTCGTGGAATGCACATACAAACCGCTCAATTCATACGCAAAAAAACATTTGATGGTCAGAATGCTGAACAATGCAAACTTTTACCCCCTGTCACAAGGATCAGGGTTTAATCCATCATTCTTTTGCTCAGTACACCACCCCAGTTTGAACCCAGCCATATGCAAATCAGTCTTGACTCTGTTCCTTATGGGAACAGTCCAGCCCGAAATGCCAAGCCAGGTCCTCCCTGGACCGGAAACAAGCATCCTGGGAGTGGTTTCAGCGCTCACTCTGCCACTGGATTCATGCTATCCTGGCTGATGAGGGGCGAAACCCTGAAACCAGTCCTAGGATGCTTGTTTCGGGTCCAGGGAAGACATGGCTTGGCAGTTCGGCTGGGCTTTTCCCATGAGGCACTGAGTGAAGACTGATTTGCATATGGCCCTGTCTGAACTGGGGTGGCATGGTGAGCAAAAGAATGATGGATCTCACCCAGATCTCTTGACTGGGTGTTTGTTCTGCATTCCGCCCACCAATTGAGTGTCTATTGCTCAGTTTGTACAGCACACACTATACGTGGTAGTGATTTATCAAGATAACCATAAAAGAAATGTGACGTTATCAAAAGTTATGCTCTGAAGAAAGGCGCAGCAAGATACTGTAAGGTGACCATTAGAAGCTCCGTTTCTTTTGTGAGTTTGTATGCGTTTGGTATGTGTTTAAGTGTATGTGTGCATGTTGTGTGTGTGTGTCTACCGATGGAATGTTTGTGCTGTGTGTCCGTGCTTGTGGTTTCTGCAAGTGTTTGCGTGTGCGTACTTGGGCATGAATCTTTGCTGCATGTACATCTGTGCCGTATGTACTCATCCGTGTCTGTGCATTATGGTTTGTGTGCATGTATCCGTTACTGTGTTGTGTGCGTCACTACTGTGTTTGCCTATGGTGCCTGTCTATTTGTGCAGTGTGTGTTTTATTTGTGCAACAGTGAAATCGAGCATTTCATGAACATTTGTTTTCAAAAAAATGTTAGTAAAATCGAAGGGTATCCGAAGAGTGTTCTTCAGAGTGAGCTGTGTTTCCTCCTGTGACTCTCTTTCTGAAACAGCAGCCAGAGTTCAGTGCCTTCCTCTAGCACCCAGGGCTCGAGTCGGGGTACCACGCGGGTGGACGGCGTCCCCCCACTTATTTTACCAGGTTTTTCCGGGTGGACGCCGTCCCCCCTGCCAAAAAGCTGGACAGCATTGTGTACCAAAGATATGCTAATATTTGTAATTGGAGACTTTAAGAGGCACCGGTGGTGTGTGCAGACTGGAGTGATTGGGAGGCGGAGCGAGCAGGCGTTGGCGGTTAACGCTTGGAATGTGTGTCCTTCTGTATCTTGTGCACTTTTGAGCACTTCGTTGTGCAACTGGGGCACCCCCTCGGGGGAGTGGGGGGGAGGGGGGGTTGCAAAGGACATCGAGGAACAGACCAGGGGTAGCAGTGCTGTGAAATGCCCCGTCATCTAAAGGCATATGAATACTCATGAGATTCCTGTTGTGACGTCACTTCCGGTGACAGCGTCCCCCCCACTTCTTTTCATGAGATTCCTGTTGTGACGTCACTTCCGGTGACAGCGTCCCCCCACTTCTTTTTTTAGGACTTGTGCCCTGCTAGCACCTACTTGTTTTCTCAACCACATACACAAACACTTGGCACTTATCTGCTATAAAGAAACACGTTTCGTAGTTTCGAAAGCCGTGCCTCGTCGTCCCGCTGCGGGAGTGTACTCATTCTGGAAGGAGTTACTGTTACTCGTATGAGGCATTATTATACTTTACAGAAAGAACACATTTCACAACACGATAGAGTTTTAGAATAAAGAGCGACTCTGGAAATATAGATCAAGGTGTAATGGTAGCCAGTGAAGCACTAAGAGCTGAAGAACGGTGCCCTCCGGTGGATCATACACCCAGGGCAGGCCAGCGAGGCCTGGACCCGGAAGGGGTCCGAGGCTGAGACAGGCCCACCGGCACCTGTCCTCGGGTGCGCTTACTGTGCCCCTGTTAGATAACATTCAGTGGACATCACTGCCACAGCCGTGCCGTGGACAGCAGTGTGAAGGGCTGTCCTTGCAGTCACAAAGAGAGGGGGCGGCCAGGACAGTCCTGCGCCCGGTCCGGATTTTGGCCCAGACAAAGGGAACACGGTTTAGTGAAAGCCGCAGACAACTGGACTGCGCTTCTAAGGGACCGAGGCGCTTCACATGTATGACTAAATGTCCCTTCGAGTGAGCACGCCCCCGTGACGGCACAGCCATGACCCCCTTTAAATTCCATGAGTGAGCACGCTTCCTGTGGCACCACAACCCTGACTCCCTCTGTTTTTCTATCCCCCTCGGCTCTGTGTCTGGGCGCGCGGCACAGTCCGGGTATGTTTCCTGCTCCGTCTTCTGACTGCTCCGTTCCCCAGTCCTGAAGGAACAGCAACTTCAGCACCTTCGGGGCAGGACTCGAACACATGACGGGGGGGGGGGCGGGGGGGAGGAGGGGGGATAGTGGGGGCGTTCTCTGCAGGTCTGTGAAGAGCAGGGACTTGGTACCGGTCTGTGGGCAGAGCTCTCTGCTCTCGGAGGTGGGCGGGGTCTGTGAAAGTAGTTGTTAGTCTGGTTCACTTGCAGTCGAGGAGCACTGTCAGATGAAGTACTCCGATGCCCGACTACCGCAGGTGGGCGTGAGCGGTGAAGAGCTAAATGGGGATATGCCGGAGCTTACTGCGCGCGCTCTGGCGGCTCTGTGCACAGGACGGATATCTGTCATTCTGTATATACTAACTCTGCCCACGAATAAGGATTCGGCGTGCGTATGAGAGCCCGGGAGCTCCAAAGTATCTGTAAGCAATGTGCGAACAGCTACGCGCGCCACAGCCGAACTGCTGGCACTGCTCTATTGAGCGGGTCTGTGGAGCATCAGCGAGACCAAGGCTTGAACTAAACCAGAGCCGGGATGAGTCCCCGAGGAGCCCTCTCCTCACACATGTTACGTGATGGACTCTAAAGTTCAAAAGTCACGCCCCCATCCCTAACAAGGGGGGCTTCGCCCACCACAATACACCTGTGGAATATTTGCGAATATTGCATTTGTTTCGTGCAGTGTTGCATACGCTACAGTGGGGTGTGGATCATGGGTGGCCCGTGAGCTCCTGCCTTTGAGCCCATCCGCCAGCCCACGGGGTGAGCACCGTTTGAAAATAAAGTGGAGCGACGAAGTGATAATATGTGTGTGAGTGAAGAGCGAGATGTGAGCAGGAGAGTGCCTAGAAGAGCGGGGTGTCGCAGAGGATGCGTCAGACGTGAACATGAGACTGCGTGTGAGCAGAGGTGACGAGCGAGCGGAGCGAAAGGTGTGTGCCAAAGAGTCGGGCATGTGTAGGTGAGAGAAGTGAAGTGTATATGAGAAGAGGAGACAGGTGTGGGGAGAGTGCTGAATGTGAAAGTGAACGGGGCGAGGAGTGTGTCAGAGAAGGTGTGTCGATGCAGGTCGGTGAGGTGCGCTCGGGGGACGAGTGAGATCTGAACTGGAAGCAGGGGAGGGGTATGAGAATTTGAGAGGTGTGTACAGGGGAGTATTGCATGTGTAAGTGTGTGTGTGGTATGTAGTACGGAGGAGTGGGGTGTGCAGAGGGGACTGAGGTGTTTACAGACGAGTGAAGTGAGAGCAGGGTTGAGATGTGTACGGGAGGTCGAGGAAGGAGGAGACTGGGGTGTGTGCAGGGGAGTGGGGTGTGTGTAAAGGGGTGAGATGCGCAGAGCAGTGTTGAATGTGAAGCGGAATAAGCGATATCTAACGCAGTGCTTCGTGTAAAGAGGGGCCGTGTTAAGCGTGAGTTGTGTGCCTGGGATTGAAGTGACTGCAGTGAAATTACTGTGTGTAAGGGAATGAGGTTTGTGCAGGAGAGCGTGGTGTGTGCAAGGTGGAGTCAGGTCTGTGCAGGAGAGGAGCCTAGTGTGTGCATGAGGGGGGCTGAGTCATGTATGCAGTCGTTGTGTGTGCAGGCGAGTAATGTGTGTGCAGGGGTGTTGTGTGTGTGCAGATGACTTATAGGTGTATGTGAGTTGTGTGTGCAGTGGAGTCAGGTGTGTGCAAGGGTGTTATGTGTGTTCAGGTGACTTATAGGTATATGTGAGTTGTGTGTGCAGTGGAGTAAGGTGTGTGTAGGGGAGTTGTGTGTGCAGGGGAGTTACGCGTGTGCTGGGGAGTTAGGCGTGCAGTGTAGTTAGGTGTGGGCAGGGTGAAGAGGTTTCAGGGTAGGGTGAAATGTGCAGTGGAGTTAGGTGGGCTCAGGGGTGGCGTTTGTACATCGGAGTGAGGAGCGTGCAGGGGGGAGGTTTGTATATCGGAGTGAGGAGTGTGCAAGAGTGAGGTTTGTACATTGAAGTGAGGAGGGTTCAGGGGGTGAGGTTTGTACATTGGATTGAGGAGAGTGCAGAAGTGAGGTTTGTGCATTGGAGTGTGGAGTGTGCAGGGGTTGGTTTGTGCATTGGAGTGTGGAGTGTGCAGGGGTTGGTTTGTGCATTGGAGTGTGGAGTGTGCAGGGGTTGGTTTGTGCATTGGAGTGAGGAGCGTGCAGGGGTTGGTTTGTGCATTGGAGTGAGGAGCGTGCAGGGGTGAGGTTTGTATATCGGAGTGAGGAGTGTGCAAGAGTGAGGTTTGTACATTGAAGTGAGGAGAGTCCAGTGGTGAGGTTTGTATATTGGATTGAGGAGAGTGCAGAAGTGAGGTTTGTGCATTGGAGTGTGGAGTGTGCATGGGTGAGGTTTGTGCATTGGAGTGAGGAGCGTGCATGGGTGAGGTTTGTGCATCGGAGTGAGGATCGTGCAGGGGTGAGGTTTGTGCGTCAGAGTGAGGGGCGGGCAGGGGTGAGGTTTGTGCATTGGAGTGAGGAGCGTGCAGGGGTGAGGTTTGTATATCGGAGTGAGGAGCGTGCAGGGGTGAGGTGTGAGCATTGAAGTGAGGAGCGTGCAGGGGTGAGGTTGGTGCATTGGAGTGAGAAGCGTGCAGGGGTGAAGTTGTGCATTGGAGTGAGGAGCGTGCAGTGTTGGGTATGTGCATCGGAGCGAGGATCGCACAGAGGTGAGGTTTGTGCATTGGAGTGAGGAGTCCAGTGGTGAGGTTTGTATATCGGAGTGAGGAGCGTGCAGGGGGGAGGTTTGTGCATTGGAGTGAGAAGTGTGAGGAGTAAGGTGCTTGCAGTTGATTAAGGTGTGTCACAGGAGCGAAGTGTATGTATTGATGGTGTGGGATGAGTGTACGGACAAGCATGGTGCTGGCCCAGCACATGATCCTCATAGGGCTGTTGTTTGCTCCAGAAGCTTGGCTTGACAACCCCCTCAGCTGCAGCCTCCTCCCCCCCCCCAACCCCCGAGCTGCCCACTCTAGTGCTTTCCTGGCTTCCTCCTCCCCCGCCCATGCTTTCCTCGCTACGCCCGCCCTGTTGATCCAGGGCTGTGCCCGGCACGCGCCCGGCGCACGCACGGCAGGAGCAGAGGGGAGGGGGCACTCACCCTTCTCTGAGTGAATGGAGCTGCGGGGCGCGGGGAGGGGCGTCGGCAGCGCGTGGGGCTGTGTGTGCAATGAAAAGGCGGCAGCACCCCCTCCGCACCTCCTGCATACATCACCGACTCCTATATAAATGTAAGGATTCAGGACAGACACGAGAAAGAGTTTGAAACAGCAGCCAGCGCACGCGAGCGCCACGAGCCTCCAAGGGAGCCCCAGTAGCGCAGCCACTCCCTGGCCCGAGCCACTAGCAGCATCGGGAGCAGGACCAAGAGCAGCAAGCAGCCACAGCATCCTTTTCGCCCCGTGCCAGCCGCAGCATCAACGGAAAAGCGAGAGCAACAGCAGCATCCTCGACTGCTGCCTCCAGGCGACCCACCTTTCCCAGAAACAGAACAATCTCCTCTTCAGAGGGCGGGTTGCACCCCTGAGCCCAGAAACAGAAGAACCACATTGTCTTGGTGCAGACTGCCCCCTGAACCTCTGCACTTCCAGCAACAACCTCTCCCAAACAGCAAGCTGTACTCCCAGGCTCAGAGCCTCGGCAGCTCCGACAGCAGAAGTGACAGCTTCCCTTTCGAGTCTGGAAGACCCTCTGTGGTCCTAGCAGACCAACTTCCCACAGCTTTCTGAATCTCGTCTTCCCCAGCACCAATATCTGCCCCCTTTTATGGACAGCACCAAGATGCATACCCTCGCCCCCCAACAGCACTTCCTGCCGCCCGCCTGTTACTTCACGTCTGGGGGGCAGAGCCTGCAGCTGAGCCCGGGCAAGCCCTCCCCGCCCCCGGAGTCTGTTCAGAAGTCTGCCCCGGAGGCGACCAAGGGCCCGGGAGCCCAGGGGGCGGCCCTGAAGCGCCCCCGCTCCACCTCCCCGGAGCTGATGCGCTGCAAGCGGCGGCTGAACTTTACGGGCTTCGGGTACAGCCTGCCCCCGCAGCAGCCCGCCGCTGTGGCCCGGCGCAACGAGAGAGAGCGAAACCGCGTGAAGCTGGTGAACCTGGGCTTCGCCACCCTGCGGGAGCACGTGCCCAGCGGGGCCCAGAACAAGAAGATGAGCAAGGTGGAGACGCTGCGCTCCGCCGTGGAGTACATCCGCGCTCTGCAGGCGCTGCTGGACGAGCACGACGCGGTCAGCGCCGCCTTCCGCTCCGGCGTGCTCTCCCCCGCGCTCTCTCCGCACTGCGTCCCCGCGGCCCACGGCCTGAACTCCATGGCTGGCTCCCCCGTCTCCTCGTACTCCTCCGACGAGGGCTCCTACGAGCCGCTGAGCCCCGAAGAGCAGGAGCTACTGGACTTCACCAACTGGTTCTGAGCGTCGAGCAGGTGGGTGTCTGGGAAGGGTCCCGGGGTGTGTACTTTTGCAAAGGATGCAGGACTCTGCCTCCTCCCTTCCTTGTATTGTCCATCATTAATGACCACAAGTTGACCAGCACTGACTGCGAGGTGATGTGCATGCTACCATCTCCCACAGTGACTGCAGCATCACGGCATAGCCTGCCTGCCCGAGGGCGATGTGATGCAGTCACTCATGTACCATCGCATCCTGTTACAACTTAAACTGGCCATTGCGTCCTGCCACAGCCGCATGCGTGTCCCGCCCACGGCTTGTACTATATGGCTGAAAGACACACTTTATACTGCCACCATTCCAGTATCAGCTTTCACCTCCTACCACAACCAAACCCCACAATCAACCAGGTACTAGTTGTGGTCTACTGCCTCCACCACATACTGACTATCTCCTACTGCCACAACTTGTATGCATGGAGTGCACTGCACTGCTATGCAATGTCCTGCACCATACCACCACCCAAGATCCTGCAACAACCAGAGGTGCGTTATGGCTAGAGTCATAGCACACCACCCACAACAAGTTACAGCATACCACCTGCCACATCCTTGCCCTGGTGCTCACATACTGCACCCTTGTCCTCGCATTATTGCAGAATCCCTCTTACTCATGGCATCAATACCAGCCAAGTTCTGCTAAGACTGCTGCCAACTCTCAGTGTGACCCCCTATATGCCCAAACCAGAGTCCAAGGTCACCCACCCTAAGAATGATCACTTAGCAGCCACATTCTGTCCTGTATGTACTTGTGAAATGCATATTTAGCACTCTCACTGCTCGGGTGATACCAATACCACTATAACCCTCTTTGGGTGCCCACGTTCAGAACCATGGCCATCTAACCTCGGGTAGCCCTTGACCCTAGGTAGCCGTTAAATGAATGCGTGTGCCATTGATCATGCACTAATAAGTACTCTGGTCTTACACCCCTTGTTGTTGTGCCCCGTTCCACGACTCAACCCCCACTCCCACACACTCTTCCAGTTATTGTGGCTTGATGTGTCATACTTCTAAACTGTTTGTGGTGCCCATCATTGGTAATTTCTGTTTCATGGTCTCAAAACAATTTCCTGAAAACTGTTTGCCTGTCCACGTGTCGTAACCAGGGTGTGCACCCTGAATATCAAACCAACAATTTAGATGGGACAATATATCGAGGACAAACTATCAAGAACAAAATATTGACAGATAAGACTAGAGTTTCTATACCTAACTCCACATGTATGTACCTACGCGGTACATATATCTTGAAGGTATGCAGATGTGGGTTAGGAATAGTTAATCTATACTTCCCTATATGCACTTACCCTTCAATATTCTGTCCCTTGACATTCTGTCCTCGATTTCCTTGTACCACAATATTATCTGTGTCCGTATAGTGGTACAACCATACCCAGGCCTATGCAGCCTGTTGGTACAGTGACAGGTCCGAGCTGTGGCCTAGTGAAGATGTCTCTCTTTAGATCATGTTTTGAGTCTGTGCCTAGATCTGATGCTGTTCCATGTATTAATCTGCTTCTCCTTGATCCCCAGGACTCCTCGTTGGCCTCAAGATGGCTGGATGGATGAAGCACATGCAGGAGCTGCGGCCTCTCCCAGGACCCAAAGCACTGGCTGCCTTTGCACTTCACTTGGGTAACCTGGAGAGACAGAGAGACTTGGACCCGGGCGCCGGGCCTCAGTGGGTGCCCCAAAGAGCTCCTCCTGCAAGCGGGAGACACAGGGTTCCACAGAATGAGCTGTGGGGCCACAGACGTCGGCTGCAGCCCCCGAAGGCCTGCTCTCCAAGAAGGCTGTTGGACTCAAGCAACCAGCACTATCCGGAGACCGGACTCCAATGTCGGACTCTGCTGTACTCAAAGAACCCTCAGCTGTAGAACACCAGCACTATCCAGAGACGGGACCTCAATGTTGGGCTCTGCTGTTCCCAGAGAACCCCCTAACTCTCGGCTGTGGGACTCGAGCACTCTACCGAGACTGGACTTCAATGTCGAACTCTGCTGTACTCAAAGACCTCCTGATCCCAGCCGTAGGACACCCACCCGCACTATGCCTAGACTGTACTGCAATGTCCACTCTGCTGTACTCAAAGACCCCCTGATCCCAGCCGTAGGACACCCACCCGCACTATGCCTAGACTGTACTGCAATGTCCACTCTGCTGTACTCAAAGACCCCGCCATCCCAATAGACTATTTTTGTACCTGCTTCCTCATAGATGCTTCCAATCAAATTAGATTTTATATTGTAAGAATGTTTATTTGTATCTATCTCCCGGCCAGTTTGGGGACATATTAAGCTATTTTTGTACATAAGAGATTTATACATTTTTTGTACAGATGATATATAATGTGTACTTCTTCATATTTTAATATGTAATGTTATTACCTCGGCATACCTAGACGTGTAATCCTCGTGACCTTGCAGCTGCCATTCTTGGGCCATGGCTCTGTGAAGGTGGAGGTGGGCTTAGGACCCCCAGATGAACTTTAGCACCAACGTGTCTTACTTGGATTAAACCTTGTTTGTGTAATAACGCTGTTATTGACTCGAGAGCACACTGAACGGACGCAAGCAGCTATTGGCCAAACCTAGCAGGCGGCCCTCCAAAACGCTGCCTTGTGACAACTTCAAGCACTGCCTTTTCTCGACGTTTTATTACAAACATTGTATGACCTTATTTTATACACACTTGTTTCGTAATAAAACTTTTTGCTAAACACACATGATACTGTTTTTATTGTGTTCAGTTTCGCAGGTGTACAAAACACGAGAAGATAGGACATCCTGGTTCTCGCAGGGCGTGCTCGCCAATGGAAAAATGGAAGTGCAGGTACTCTGTACCACAGCACCTGCATGCTTCTGAGAAGTGTCAGTACTCTCCTATTAAAAGTATTACGTTTCTCTTGAGAAGTACAGGTACACTCCCTCTCAAAATAAAAACAAGTGCCGGTACTCCGTACCGGACAGTACGGACAGTAACGGCCCATTTAAAGCACTGGGTCACTGCTCGCACAGTCGCACTTTTCGAGGGTTTTCAGAACTGCCCAGTCGTTATATTTCCCTTATCGCTTTAATTACACTGAACAAGGGTGCTCTGAATGCGAAAAGCGACCAGCAAGTCATTGGCTGCGCTTGTGCCGGCCTCACGCCGCCCTTCCTAAAACCCCGGCTCGTCATCTGATGATGACTTCCGCTCAGAGAGGACCAGTTCAGAAAAGGGCGCTCTGTCCCTGGCGTGTACCCTAGTAGCCGCGCGCAGCACCTTCAGTGTACTCAGGCCAGACATAGGCCTCGTTTCTACCACATTAGCACACAAGGCAACGTTTAGTAACACTACGTAGTAGAGCAAATAAGAGCCCTGTGTTAGAGTCTACCCCAGCCCCGCCGTCCTTTCATTGGCACTGTCCAGTCCTGGAATCCACCCATTCTCCGCCACATCAGCCCGCCCTGTCTACGTTTTTGGCTAAACAAACATCGCAGTGTGTCTTCTGAATAGGGAGAGTTGCCATGGGTGAATTAAAATCAAGCACCCCCGCCCCCGTCGCCCACCCTCCCAAAGACAGAGGTCGGGCTGGGGCCGGTGCCCCGTGACCCCGCAGCCACCGCTGCTGCTCGGGGATTGTGCCCAGTGCCGTGAGCTGCCTCCGAAAGTGCCCAATTACCAAACCTGAAAGAGGATTTGGGCCTGTTTTGGCCTGGTTGCCTGTTGTAAGTTCGGGGGGACGTGACCGGAATGCTACTGCGGGCCCGGCCGGCACCCGCCCTCCACCCCGCCTCACTTGCGCATTCAGGGAGCGTGCACCCAGCCAAGCGGAAGGCAACGCGCAAAAAGGCCTTTTACCAGAAAAAAAGCAGCACAAAGGGCGGAGGTGCAGCTCCAAGAGCCTCAGGCCCAGCCAGTCAGTTTATTTACATAGACTTTAGGAAGCATGTCCCGCATTGAAGAAGGCAGCCACCGCACCTATTCCAGTCCCGCTTCAAGTTGTTTACCCTCCATTTAAAAAATATATAGGTTCTACTAAATATCGATTCCTCAGATTGTCTATGCCGTGTCTACTTTTGGGTTCTTCCATGACTGGGGACTCCGTGCTGTCTTTGTTTTTATATGCACCGTGGTAATAACAATCCTGTGTTTATAAGGATATACAAAACTGCATACACCAGAATACAAAGGAAATTCCTGCATCGACTACTCACACCTGGCACTGCCACTGCCAGGGGGAAGTGTGGGGTCCCTTGTTGTTTGCTGCCACAACCCTGGAAACTGAAAGTGGGTGCTTTGACGGCAGCGTAAGCTGCCCTGAAGTGTTTATCATAAACCTCTATTCCTGCTTCCTGTTTGGGGGAATCTCGCAAGCCCACGCCCACTTCCTTTGTAAATCTGCAGATATGGCAGAGGAGAAAGTGCGGCAGTCATTTACGGTGATGAATATAACATTAGGGTAATGTTCCATTCTCCACAAAAGGCGAAATTTCATTCCTTGTGTAGACAGGTGTTTTCTGCCAGGCCCTGAATAGTAAACAGCCAGCCTCATTTAGTGAAAGGAAAAGTTAAGCTGCTGTTTGCTGCACTGTGCAAGGCGCACTCAGAAATTCACAAAACACACACTTTTGCTTCAGATAGGAAAGGGCAAAGCAGTTTTGGGGCAAATCTCATTACATCTGCTCTAATCGCTTAGCAACACAAAGGGCTTTTTTTGTGCAGGCGAGGGGAGCCTTTCTCTGCCCTGACAAGCAGAGTTCGGTTATCTCAGCTCCCCCATAAATCAGCGGCGCCTGTGCCTGGCAGGGACCCCTGGAATCACACACAGGGCACCGCAGCCCGGTTCAAATGATCAGACCTGGGCTGCTGGCCTGCTTTCTTTCCAGGCACTACTTGCAGACCGAGGTTACTCATTTCGACCCCCATTAACCAATGGGGCTTTTTTTATCGGTATTGAAACAAAAACAAGCTCTGGCAAGCCCTATGCAATAGGCATGAAAAGTGTAAAAGTAATAAAAGGTCACAATACTTCCACCCACATATGGCATGCATATGACTGCAAAGTAAAAAATAAGTAAACAATCACTGGTAAAGCCAATAAGTCTCGCCTTTGAGACCAATTGTGTTTGGCAATGACTTTTAGTCATGTTGTGCATCAGACTGACTGCTGTGTAGCATGGCTGAAAATAATGTAAAAAAACGCACGATGACACGGTCGTCACATAATTTTGTAGGCGTGTACCAATTGAGATGTTTATCCCTACAAGCTGAGGCAAGCATTTTTTTATTTTCATTTTCTCAATCCGAGATCGATTAGTAAATATAAACTAATACAAAATGCACTTTTTTGATACAGTGCTAGTATGGTTTTTGATATAGCACTAAAGTGTTTTAAAAAAAATGGGAGCGTGGGTCTGGGGTGAGTCGTGGTCAGGGACAAGGCAACACAGAGTGACGAAGGAGAGGAGAGAAGGATGGGGCGGGGTAGAGAAGGACAAGCAAGAAATACCAATGGGGAAGTACATAGACAATGTAGGGCGGGTGATGGGGAAACCCATGAACAACAGAGAGTGAGCAGCGGCACCGGCTCCTCCCCTATGGCGGAAGAGCGTCACCCCCACTGCTGAGAGCCAGCTGAGGGAAACCGGAAAAATACAATTATAAATTGGTTTTATTATTTTACTTTTACTGTTTCGCTCTAGAGCCAGCCAAGTCTGGAATGGGCTTGGCTACCATCACAGCCAGCAGGGGAGGAGCAGTGCACACTGTACGTGCCTATGACTGTTTGCCCGGCCATCTTAGGCCGGCAGGTCTTGCGCACTTAGGTATCTCCAACCCAGCCGTGTTGCACAGCTGGGTTGGAGGCTGAGTTGGAGAAACAACACAGACTCCCAGGCACTGTCTGAGCGGCGAACCAAGCCACTCAGACCAATCCTAGCACTGCTCTCATGCTATTGATTGCCTCTAAGTTAAGGCTGGCTGCTTCATGCCAAGCTACGGGAGGGATAAGCACAGGTTAAATTAGTGAATTTAGTGGTTGACCCTGACAAGGATTATGGTTGTTGTTTGAGTAGGACATTCACCCCTCTCAACCAATAACCCAATTTCTTACAAAAGTCTACATAAACTAAGGAATAAAAAAGCAAGCACATTTGAATGCCAATAATGCCAACCAATGGTGAGCAGTGGGTGGCCTCTAAGCCGACATTGAGCTAGCAATATGTACCGCAAAATGCAGTATACGTGCTGTCTTAGGCAAGATCTAAAAATGATTAATCGTAAGAAAAAAATAAAAATGAAATGAAGCCAGAAATGAGATTATCAGTTGTCATACTAGCCCTGCCAATGAAGAGGACTAGTTTTAGGGGGATGTACATATGTGCAAAATCAAAATGTCATCACTCACAGTAAAGACAGTCAAAGACTGAAGTGGGATGGCACATTGCTGCATGGTGTATTCTGTAGTGGGTGGAAGCAAAATGTTAATGAGATTTGAACAGTCCAGTGGATGAAGAGGGCTGTCTGAAAGCCCATGTGTATGTATGAGACTGTTTCTTGAGAAGACCTAACTGTGGTATGGCGATAGATTGCACAAAGGAGTATGCAAAAATATTATTTAAGTTATATACTTGTTTGGATCTTCTTAGAATGATAAATGATATTCACAAACATGTTTAAATCACAGGCTGTATTTAGTTTATTACTGTTTGTTTTACAAGATTGTTTTACAAGTTTATACACATAATTAAATTCAAACATGAGCACAATTTAAACATTGGGCACATACATACAGTGATACAGTGAAAACACTACAAAAGGACACCACACCAGTTTTAGAAATATAACCAATATTTATCTGAGCAAACAAGACCAGAACGATAAAAGACAAATATACAGTAATTAAAAATATGCCCTTTGCAAGAATGACTTTATAATGCAGTTCCTTAAAGCCGTGTAGTTCCGTCCGGGGCTACCGCTGTTCTGAAAACAACAGAACCCAACAGTTCCGGCCAACCACATCGGTGAAGACCGGCAACAGTGTCAGCAGACTCGTAAATAGTACTTTTGGTTTGGCTGACCGCGTCGGTGCAGGTTGGTCGCAGGAACCATCGTGGTTGCGATGTGAAGTGTAGCAGTGCGGCGTGCGGGGCTATCAAGTCACAGTGAAAGTAGCGGCTTGGTGATGGCTATCTAGTGGTGTTGAAACCTGGGCTATAATGCGAAGCTGGGCGGTGCTCATTGCGGTGCTGACAGGTCACGGTGCAAAAAAGAGAAAAAACAAAGGAACCCCTAGTCACCCAACTTCTCAAGGGCTAATCATATACTAAGAAAGTGAACAAGCCAAGAAGCAGGAAAAGATACAGCTATTATTAATTCTAATGATTACATTAATTAATCATAGATACAACTCGAATATTACGAGATCTTTCTTTTATTGGGTCTCTCCAAATATTCACATTTTATCAGAAACAGGAATAGAGTTGCTGTAAATTATAATACATCAAACATACAAATCCTACTATATACAGAAATTAAACAAATAGTACAAAACATTACAAAAAATCATACAACGCCAAATTTGACCCTATAAAAAAGACTCCTATCTTCCACACATCTACTTGTCCGAGGCTGTGCATCAAACTCGTGCTCAATCACTCTGAGTGATAATCTCTGAGGTCCGTCTGTATAAACAACACACAGTGTATTTATTACATCCAGTAATTCAGGCCGTCCAAAGACTTCACAAATGAGGTGTCACGGTGCAAGCGGCAGTGCCGGTTGATGGGAGCTGGTGTCGGTCAGCCCAGGCTGCGGTGTGGGACGGGGTGGTGCATCATGAAACTGACGAGCGGTGCCCCCAAACCATGGTGCAGTCACGGGTGTCGAGGTCAGCATGCAGCAACATCGTCGGTGAGACCAGGGCGGTGCAGTGAAGTGCAGCGGTGCCTTCTGCGGTGCGTTCAGGACACAGAGCCAGCAACAGTGTCAGTGACGGTGTCAGCTGCTTTCCCCTCTGTGGCAACTGAAACCTCTGGTTCCAGAGGCAGTACCCCTAGGTAAGTGAAGTCTTTGTTGTCCCTGAGACTATGTGAACAGAAGGTAAGCTCTATTTCAAGCCCTTGGAGATACTCAGCGAAAAGTGAAGAAAGTTCAGTCCAGTCCTTTCACTGCCCAAGGCAGAAGCAGTGACTGCAGGCCAACCCAGCAAAGCAACAGCACAGCTAAGGGGCAGTTCTCCTCCTGGCAGCTCTTCCAGCTCTTCTTCTTGGCAGGTTCCTTGATCCAAACGAGTTCTAACATTCTGGGGTCTAGGCCCCAATATTTATACTCAGTTTCTCTTTGTTCTCTTGCGAAGAGAGTGTCTGTGCTCAGTCCAAACAAGTTTGATCCTCTCCGGTCCAGCTTCCTGGCAGAAGGTGGAGACCCCATTGTCTAAGGCAGACTGGGCCCATTCACGTGCAAGGAAATCTCCTCCCACTACTCTAACCTAGATCTATTCAGCTCAGCCCTTGCTCATCCAGGAAAGGTAGAACAAACATCCACCCCCAGTGGCTGTCTAAAGAGCATGCATATCCGCAGCACCTGTCACTCCAAAGCCAGACAGTCAATCCACAACCCAGCAGAGGCACACAGGATATCACACAGGATGGCTAAGCAAGAAAATACCTACTTTCTATAAAGTGATATTTTTAAACACAAAACATGAACTCCGACAAGACGGAGGTCCTCATCCTCGACTCCATCCCCTCAGCCTGGGATGACTCCTGGTGGCCGCCCGCACTGGGAGCAGCTCCGACACCCGCCGACCACTCACGCACGCACGCAACCTGTTTTTTTTCCTCGACTCAACACTCTCCATGACCAAGCAAGTCAACGCCGTCTCGTCCTCCTGCTTCAACACCCTCTGCAGGTGGATCCCCACCGAAACAAGAAGAACGGTCACCCAGGCCCTCGTCAGCAGCAGGATGGACTACGGAAACGCCCTCTACACAGGAGACGACTATAACGCATACAGAACGCCTCTGCATGCCTGATCCTCGACATCCCTTGCCGCAGCCACATCACACCCCACCTGAGAGACCTGCACTGGCTTCCCGTCAACAAGAGGATCACCTTCAAGCTCCTCACCCATGCACACAAGGCTCTCCACAACACCGGACCAGCATACCTAAACAGACGACTCACCTTTTACACCCCGAACCGACAACTCCGCTCCGCCAACCTCGCCCTCGCCGCCGTCCCCTGCATCCGAAGAGTGACCCCCGGCGGCAGACCGTTCTCCCACCTCACCGCCAACACCTGGAACACCCTCTCCATCCTCCTACGGCAGACCCAGGACCTACTAACCTTCAGGAGGCTACTCAAGACCTGGCTATTCGAGCAGTAGCAGCACCCTCCATCCCCCCGGTGCCTTGAGACCCTCACGGGTAAGTTGTGTGCTCTACAAATGTTCTGTTTGATTGATTGATTGATAGAAATTATCTTTACTAAAAGATGCATTTCTACATTCTGAGTTCAGGCATACTAAACTCCATTTCACTATCTTGTCCCAATGGGAAGATATACTCGTAAAGTGTTACCCAGTACTTCCCATTCTTTCCTATGGAACAGATAGCCTTTCAACAGTGAAAAACAAAATATACAGTCTTTCACTATCAGGACACGTCACACACACAAGTACATGTCCTACCTTTCAAAACCCCTGCACCTGCCCATAGGGGTATTTTGGACCCACCTTAGGGGTGACTCACATGTAATAAAAGGGAAAGTTAGGGCTTGGCAAGTGGGTGCACTTGCCAAGTCGACATGGCAGTAAAAACTGCAAGCAGATACTACAGTGGCAGGTCTGAGAACCCTTTGAAAGGTTGCTCATGTGGGTGGCACAATCAGTGCTGCATGCCCACTAGCAGCATTTGATTGACAGGCCCTGGCACTCTTAGTACACTTAGCAAGGGACTTATCAGTAAACCATATATATGCCAATCATAGAAACACCAATACATAATACAATTTACAATGGGAACATTTGCACTTTAACACTGAACAGCAGCGAGAAAGTACACAGAGGCACTACACCCAAAAAAACAGAGTCAAAACTGTAAGGTCAGAAACTAAAAAGACAGGGAAAACATGCAGAAAGATGCCAGTTCTAAAAGAAAAATGGTACTCCATGTGTCCAGAGCCTGTAAATTAAATGCTACTGGTGACCTGCAGCTCTGATGGTGCCACCCACTGCATCAGGCCTACCATTGCAGCCTAAGTGTGCAGTTTTAAACTGTCATGTCGACTTGCGAGACTACACCTTTTCCCAGGGCCAACTTTCCTGTTTCATGCATAGAAGTCACCCCTAGGGTAGGCCCTACATAGCCCAGAAGGCAAAGTGCAGTGTATTTGAAAAGTTGGACATGTACTTTTAAGTTTTATGTGTTCTGGAAGTGATAAACTCCTACATTTGTTTTTCAATACTTCAAGGCCTACCTCTCCCTTAGGGTAACTTTATGTTTCCTTGCTCCATTTAATAAGTGATGGCTTTCAACTGGGAGCAAGTAGGGATATTGAGTTTGGTTTCTATAGATTTGTTATTAAAAACCCTCCTTAATCATAAAGTCAGATTTTTTGTCAGGATTCTGAAAATAGCACTTTTATAACCATTTGGTGCCACCAGCCAGATCCTGGGTCACATGACTACGTGTCGCAGGAAGTTTCCATTTGTGTGTTGCTCCCAGACTGTGGGACAAAGAGAAACTAGGTGTTGGCAAGATGGGCCACTTTGAGTTGACGAGGGGCTGTCACCTACCACACTTGCACATCACAAAGTCTCTGCCTTAGCGCCCTCACAAAGGATTTGCCATTCGTTTATTATGAACCTAGGCAAGCAGGAGCCATGAAAGGGAGTAAGGGTATGTCTGACACCTCAGGGGGATGGAAACCTCTAGGAGCTGCCACCACTTCAAAGTGGGCACTAGGTATAAATGTTGGACCTCAGGCTTCAGTTCTTCAGTACACTTCTACACTAGTGGACTCTGCCAGGAAGAAGGACTGCTGTGCTGCTTAAAGGACTGCCACTGTGCTGGACTGCTGCTCTGAAGGACTGCTGCCCTGCTGTGCTGCCCTGCTGGCTACTGCCCTATTACATGGGTGAAAAGGACTGGACCTGATTCTGTTGAACCCAGGACCCCAGAGAGACCCCAAGGGCTAGTTGTCTGACATCCTAACTAGAGATTCACGGACAGAAGGTTTCAAAAACCTTTGCCCAGCACCTAGACTGTGCCATCAGTGAGTCCTATCCTGTCAAGTGGTGCCACCCCAGTCCTGTGCCCTTGGAAGCAGGCTTGAAGATGCTCTGCCAACCCATCTGTGGTGTCAGCAGAACTGACACATCTCCTCTGCTGCGTAGCACAACCTCAAGCAGAACTAAACATTGCCTCTTGCCAGTGGATTTCCTCCACTTTAAGGACATGCATTGCCACCTGCAACTTTCCAGAGCCTCTGTATGACGCATCATCGATGTAGGCCTTCGCATCGCAAGCCCCCCATCGTTAGCATCCGCGACAACCCTTGCCGCAGCCACTCCGCATCGCAATATCCACAACTTTCTGGGAACCAGCTAGTGTGTGAAGCATCTCAATGCAGGACTTCGCATTTCAAGCCCCTTATCACGAGCATCCTCGACAGCATGACATATCCTCAAAGTGGGACTCTGCAATGCCCCACAACCAGGATTTAAGATACTCTTGTTCAGCAGAAATAACTGGGTCTTTGTAGCAGGCCCGTACTCCATTGCAATCGGCTTGAACTTGTGACTTTGTCCAGGTCTAGCATGAGCAGATATCTACTGTTCGTGCTTTGTGACTTTTGGCACTATTTTCACTTAATTCTCTAAAATTGTATATCTCTGGTTTTACTGATTGGGTTTTTGTTATTTCAGTCTTGTTTTATTAATTAATATGTGCTCTATTGTTTAAGTTGGTGTAGTATTTCTATTGTGTTGTGTTTTCACATTATTACTGTATGAAGTGCTGTATGCATACTTTACACATTGACTCTGAGGTAAGCCTGACTGCTCTGTGACAGAGGGTAGAGCAAAGGTTAATTTGGGGTTTGCTTGTGACTTAACTCTGGCAAGGATTGTGGTTGCTGCTTGAGTAGGATTTCACTCCCCTCAACCAGTAACCCAATTTCTTACAGGGCCTTTTCACATTATTTTTCAGTAATTGAGGTACTTTAGAGGCTTGTGGCTGGGCTTGAGTTATGCCAGATAAGTGTTATGTTTTGGTTTCATGTTCCTGTTGGTGACTGAGGTCAGGGTGTCTCCAGGAGTCCAGCCCATGTGTGTGTGTATGTGAGATGATCGATTAGTGTACATTTTTGCAACTTTCAAACGTCATTGGCTGAGGTAGTTCGTATATCGGGGTGTCTGTGTTTTAGTAGTCTATTTATTCTTTCAGTTTCCATGGGGCTGTGCTGTTATGATTTTGTATCCAAATTGAGTTTTACATTCCTTTGCTACTTTAGAGGTGGTGTATACAGGCCCAAGTACATTTTGGGTTTATAATTGTGCAATCCTTTCCCTGCAATACTTCATGTGTTTATTGGTGGAGGGGAAAGAAGGGGCGGCCTTGTTCTTTTTGTCGTCCATGCCTCCTCCATCCTTGACATGTGCTCTTCTCCCATTTTGTGAAACCAGCTTGTGTGTTGTAGGTGGCCATTTTCTCGTTGTCTTCCCTGCCTCCTTCTTCCTTATGCCTGGCCACCATTTTGTAAAGCCAGTGTGTGCCTCGTTGATGGGCATTTTGTCTTTGTTTTATTCTCTGCCTTCTCCTTCCTTGCCAAGTGCTCGGCCAACATTTTGTAAAACCTGTGTGTGCCTCATTGGTGTCCATCTTGTCATTCTCCATGCTTTCTGCCTTGCCAAGCACTGTGCATGTCAGCCATTTTGTGCTACCAGTTTGTGTGTGTCTGATCATTAATTATTAGCCATTCATGTAAATTAAAAACTCCTATGGTGGGACCATGGCATGAGTCATAACCCTTTCACAGCCAAAAGATATTTTTGCTCATTTTTGTCTTTTTCATATATACTTCCTGCTGTTATTTTTGTAATTAATTTAGTCAGTTTTTTCCAGCCTCCCTGGGGTTGCCTTAGAGGCCTTGTGTTTCCTGGACGGAACTCAGTTTTTTATCTTCCATGTTTTAGAATTTTTTCCACGTTCTGCCACATGACTTGGTCCCTCTGAACTATGGTTGTTAGTGCTTTTAATTATTTCACCAATTGTTGCCAGCCTCACTATCAGGGTCCTATGGGTCATGGAGGGACACTACACTGATTTCTGTCTCATTTGTGCTAGATTTAACAAATTACATGGTTATATTATAGTTTTAATGACCTGTATTGCACTTGCTAGAATAGCTGAATCTGAGTGTTTCCGCCTTATTTCTTATTCCATGCAGATGGACGAGAAAGAGATGGAGAGGTGTCATGAATTAGTTGACACCGGAGTCCTGAGACTCCTCTGTTAAGTGCTACTGCTCACACCAACCAACAAGTGAACAAGATGGCATGTTAGAAACAGACCAATTCTAAGAAAGTGACAATAGAGAAAACTTGAGTTGCCACCATTGGCATCAGGTCCTCTTCCATTGTTCCTTCAAGGTGCGCAACATCAAGTTCCTCTAACACTCTCCTATGAGCAGAAAGATGTTGGGAGCATAACCCCTGGCTCAGCAATGTTAAGCCAAAGCAGATGTCTCTCAGTGCTGCAGTGACTGCGGCCATGGTTCAGACCAGATAGTCCAAAATGGAATTTTCCAAGCAAAACCAATCTTCCCAGAAAACCCATCAGCAACAAGAGTCTGCTTCACCAGATCTTCCAGAAGTAGGAGCAGGGTCAGAAGTTGAGCTTTCTGCACAGCAGGATGTTGTGATTGCTCTTGCATTGGACATATCATTCTCACCATCTCCTTCAAGGAAAAGATAGATTACTCCCCAGTCTTCTCCAAGTTCTACTTCAGACAAAAGGGACCTGGATTGGGGCCCAAGCCCTGCCAATGGAGAAAAGGCAAAATGAAGATTCCAGAAAGTCTAGTCAGCAACATGGAAGATGAACTAGTGATTTTGCATGTAGAGAGTGAATCTAAGGAAGTGAAGATCGCATCTACTCAAACTGCTATTGTACCAGAGAAACGTGCTTATAATCTTCTAAAAAATCCCAGAACCATCAACTGAAGTCGCAGCCCATCACAGGAATAGGCATACCAAGCCTACCTCAACCACAACTTCTGGCTTTGGATTTGTAAGGAAGCGCTCTATCCTGGTTTGGCACTTCTTTACACTTAGGCCACTTGAGGACTACATTGCAGACCCACAGAGGTTGCCACAGATGAGAGTGTCATGGGAAGCCAGGGGCCAATTGACCCTAATGAAAAACAACATTTAATCCTGTGTGAACTACACCTATGAAAGGTGACTTTTGCTGAGTGAAGAAAACAGATAGAAGGAGGTGCCTATGATGAATATAATGTCCTAATGAAAATCGTCCCTGTTGCTCATACTGTATGCTCATTACCAGCAACAACCACAGTTAGCACAAAAAGGGGGGATGCCACCATCACACCAAAGCTTCTAAGCAGGATAATTTCAATGTGGTCTCTTGAGGTGCGATAGTCACTAAAAAAACAATGACAAGCCATTATCCAGGTTATGCTCTGCAAGGATGCACCATGTCACAAAAATAAATAGTTGGTATATTTATAAAATGGGAAGCTGGCCAAAATGTTAGTGCTTGGCCTCCTTCCTTGATCTTTGGTGGAAGGAGGGAGGTTCCCGTAATTTTTGGATGCCCAGTGCCTCCAATGGATGGTTCCAAGCTGGACCTATTTTTCAATTGTTGCTGTGCCACAGCTTCACTATTAAGTGCTGGAGTTAGTCACTAATGCAACAATAGAGAAAACTGTACTGTCTATTCATATCACTGCAGACATGTAGACCAGATGTAAAGCTACAGACTACATGTGATCACTGCACACGGTCTCTCATTTGAGAGAGTAAAGCAAAGACTAGCCTCTGATAGCACCTTAGCTGATGCTTATTAAGACATTCATCTGCTTGCAACAGTTGCAATGTTAGCTATGGAAAATACACACACAGCCTCCAACATATTGGAGGAATTCAATACCAAAGTCTACGAATGATTTTCACCCAAAGGTCTCATCAATGGATTGGTTCTCATGGATGATGGCAGTATAATGTCAGATCCATGGCAGCTAGAGGATACTTCGAAGTGCTATGTTTAGCTTATTGGACCAACTAATTATGCAGTGCTTCCTAAAAAAATAAGAAGTAATCCAAAATATATTGGTTACCTATCATATGATTTGCAAACATTTCATTCATTCCTTTAAAGCCTGAAATCAACCAGGGGTGGGCGGAGCTCGCAGAGTTTCACTACGCGGAATTCCACGGAGTCCCCAAAAAACTCTGTGGAATTCCGTGTAGTTCTGCAGGCAGGCGGCGTATTGGTATTGCTCGGGTATCCCTAGCAATTAGCCATAAAAAAGTATGAGCGCTGCAGCCGCAACGGATAAGCATGTAATCATGCACAGTGTTAGTCTGTAATGCGCAGAAGAGGGCCCACTTACCATTTTGTGGGAGAGGATGACTTCCAGTCTGCACCGTTGTGCCAATTCGATCGATGTGATGATGACTCTGAATGACCCACTGCTGCATCAGTTCCAGCCGGTATGGCATGGCAACGTCATCATGACAACGGATAGCTGGGAAGGACATGTTCCGACTCCTGAGTACGACACATAGAGAAAAGGAGGAGGGAAGCAAGCAAAAGGGATGGGAAGCCATGGACATAGGAAAGCGACTGCAGTGCACGCATAGCACCAGATGCATAATACAAAAATCCCAATACACTTTTGTGCTGTAAAAAAAACTCTGTTGTCTTTTTTTAAAGTTCAATGATGTACTGTACTCAAACGGAGTCCCATCCTTCCTGTAGTTTCACTTGCACTTTCTTCGCCGTACCAGTCCCTTTTCTATGTTGGCGCTGTATTGAAGGGCACAGTCAGCAGCTGGATCTGACATTACCTCCCCAGGCGCCTCAGCTTGCCGTATAAGTGTGAGCACCGGGACAGGGCCCCGAACTTGGTGCCACATCAGGGCTACAGCTGGGGCTGCAGAATACCAACATGAACCTGGCACACCACGAGCATCCATGAGAGTAGTTCCTGCCAGCAGCAGCTGCAGCCATGGAAGCCCCCGTAAGGACAAGCAAAGGTCCTCCCTCTCCACTCATTTTGCCGCTGACCTTGGCACCCGCAGGGGGCCAATAGAGCGGTCGGCGCTCTAGTGTCGGCTGGGCACCAGAGACCCCTCCCCGCCCCCCCCTTGGGGGCAGGGACTCCGGCGAGTCCCCCCTCTTCCTCCCTGGGGGTGACGCGATGGGCGTCACTTCCGGGGGTCATCGTGGCCCGAGGGGAGGCTATATAGCCCTCCCCCACCATGAGGTCGCCCTCTTTGCCACGCTCGCCACATGGCTCGCCGCATCCGGAGGGTCGCTCGTCATCTCGTATCAGTTCCCAAACGTGCCACTAAAACGCCTGTCTGACCAGCCTGACGTTCCGCCCGTGTTCTTCGGTTGTAAATTGGGAGGCACACGCACGAAATTCGATGGATAGTCAGGGATCCCCACTGCTTTTTTCGATGAGGTCCCAAGTCGAGGAGACCCAGACTGGCATCTCTGAAGATGCACGGATCGCAGCTTTTCTCGAACTAGCCAAGACCAAGGGATTGGTTTGGGCCACCGAACTTTTGAAAGCCAATAACCCCGGGGTCTCCGGAATCGCCAGCGAGGTCCTGCCCGCAGAACAGGAGCACAATGATGAGGCAGGCCCCTCTAGGTCCAAGAGGATACGTCGACCCACGGTCAAAGACTTTCCGGCGGAGCAGACGCCAGCGAGGGGCAGGGCCGTGGCCCCCCTGGGCCACCACCCCCCCTACTGGTGTCCCCAGCCCTGGGACATGGACCATCGCCCATACCGGCCAGCTGCCCACCCCCGGCGGCCTATGCCACATTGGAAGACCTTGGTAAGCTCTCAGACACTTTGCGGAGGTTCATGTCTGAGGTCAGAGCGGGCTTAGCACTGGCTAGCCCGCCCAGTGGGGTTGGGACCGCCGTTCCTCCCCTCCCGTGGGGGCTCTGGCGCTACCGGCTTTCACGCAAGTTTGGGGTGGGTCGGGTAGCCCGTCTAGCGCATCCCTGGCTCAGGTTGGGGGACTAGCGTTGTCAATCCCCTTGCCCGCGGGAGGACAGCCTCCAGTTGGGGGTGTGCCTCCGCTGACTACCAATCCCGCAACCAACCCGGCCCTACCTCCGGCGGTGAACGCACCCACCACACCCATTGTGGTCTCGCCGGCTGCGCCACCAACAGTGTCAGCCTCACTGTAGTGCCAAAGCCCTTGGTCACTATGGCGCCGCTGCTATCAGGCCGCTGCTCTTTGGGGTGGGAAATGCCCTTGGCAGCCAAAGAAGGTATCTGGAGGAGAGACTTTATTGACATTTTCATCCTACTCATCCATGGGGCTGAGGGGGTCGACACTAGGAAGATGGGTGCCAAGGATGATGATAAGAAAGTGCGCTTTCAAACCTGGCCGGAAAAGAACATTGGTATGTGGGGACAAGCCTTCACTATTTTGGTGGTGGTAATAATGGAAAGGTTCCCGGACCAAGGGCCGGGGCTATTCCAATATGCAAGCATTATCACTGAAGAGGCCGCGAATAGTGGGGGAATGGGCTGGTACCGCTATGACTGTGACTTTAGGAAGAAAAGGGCCATCTGCCGGAATTAGAGTGGGACCAACTAACGGTGAGGGTTTGGGTCATGCACATGGGTAAGCGCGCAGTGGAAGGGACAGCTAAGCCCAGCACCTCCAATAGTGACAAGAGCAAAGACACAAAGCAGGAAGCGAAGGGCCAGACAAGGAAATCCTTTCGGGGGGGTCAGGGAGGGGGCCGGAAGCCGGGCAACCGACAAGTGTTCAATGGGACCTGCAGGCTATTTAACGCCGGCTCCTGTTCTTGGGGGAAAGCATGCAGGTTTGCACACAACTGCAGTAAGTGAGGGGCCTCCCCCCCTGCCTCCTCCTGTTCCAAGCGAGACAGCTCAGCCCTGCCCCCTGCATGGCAGGACAAGTAATCAGTGCCCTGCTCTAGTTCCCACCCCACCACCCACCACCTTTTCTCCTCCCAACTGCAATACAGGCTGGCCCGTGCCCCACGGGGTGGACCTGGCCCCTCCCACTCCAGGGAAGGGTCCCTCCCCCATCAGCATTGCCAACCTCCTTCCCCTGATCCATGGGTACCCCAACAACAAAGAGGGCACGCTCCTCGCGGAGGGCTTTGTGGAAGGTTTTCGTATTCCGTACCTAGGGCCTCTAGTGAGCAGGGATGCGGAGAACCTCATATCAGCGAGGGACCACCCTGAGATAGTGATGGCTAAAATAAAGAAGGAAGAGGGCCTGAGGAGGGTGGCAGGCCCTTTCAGCATCCCACCTCTTCCGCACTTCGTAATCTCCCCTCTAGGGGAAGTGCCCAAGAAAGAGCCCGGGTCCTTTAGGCTGATCCAGCATCTGTCGTACCCGGAAGGGGACTCAGTTAATTTTTGGTTGGAGTAGGGGAGGTGTTCGGTGTCCTACTGCTCCCTAGACCTGGCGGTGGAAATAATCAGGAGGGCAGGGAAGGGAGCGTGGTTGGCGAAATCGGACATAGAGTCGGCGTTCCGACTACTGCCGGTCCACCCCGACAGCAACACCTCCTGGGCTTCAAGTGGCAGGGCAAAGTTTTCTATGACAGGTGCATGCCCATGGGCTGCTCAGTGTCTTGTGCGTACTTCGAGGCGTTCAGCTCTTTCCTTCAATGGGTCCTAATGAGTAAGTTCGGGGTTGAGGGAGTGACCCACTACCTTGACGACTTCTTGTTTATTGGGGGCGCTGACACGCAGGAGTGCGCTAGAGCACTGCAGTGTTTTCAAGACTTGGTGAAACACCTGGGA
Source organism: Triturus cristatus (assembly GCF_964204655.1). Lineage (NCBI taxonomy): Eukaryota > Metazoa > Chordata > Amphibia > Caudata > Salamandridae > Triturus > Triturus cristatus. The sequence continues at coordinate 736,806,964 of NC_140585.1, forward strand.
GTGCCGCTAGCACCTGGCAAGACTGAGGGTCCGGCGCAAGTACTGATATTTTTAGGCATCGAGTTGGACACGGTCAAGGGCGAGTCCAGACTCCCTGCGGACAAGGTACAGGCGTTGCGTCAGGATATTCAGGCATTGCTGGGGAAAGACAAGGCTACCCTGGGCGACATCCAATGCCTTTTAGGAAAACTTAACTTTGCAGCCAGGGTCATCCCGTTGGGAGGGTTTTTGCTCGGAGACTAGCGAGGGCCACAGCAAAAGCTTAAAAGAAGCACCACTGGGTCAGACTAGGGACAGGTTTGAAGCAGGACCTCGCCATGTGGGATGACTTCCTCTCCCAATTCAACGGGATGGTGATATGGCGGAAACCATGGGTGGACAGTCAGGAGCTATGCCTATTCACGGACGCCTCGGGTAGGGAGGGCTTTGGGGCAATCCTGGGCGAGAACTGGTGTGCCCAGGAGTGGCCCAATGCCTGGCACAGGCGCAAAATCACCAAGAACATCACTGTACTTGAGCTGTTCCCCATCGTGATTGCTTTACACCTTTGGCCAGAGACCCTGTCAGACAGAAAGGTCCTATTCTGGTCTGACAACATGGCGGTAGTCCAGGCCATCAATGGGCAGACAGCTAAGTGCCATCTTGTCCTATGCCTGATGAGGGAACTTGTTAGGATTTGTCTGCACGCCAATGTGGAATTCAGGGCAAGACACATTGAAGGTGTGAAAAATGTGGCAGCTGATGCTCTTTCTTGTTTTCAGTGGCTCCGCTTCAGGGAGGGCTGGCCGCGGGCGAGAGCACAGATGACCCCATTCCCGGCGCACCTTTGGAGGATCCTGCAGTGGGCCAACGACTGAGAACCATGGGGGAGAGATCATTGGCCCCAGGTACCAGGAAGCGATATGGCGCACACATGGCCACCTTCAGGACTGTGTCTCATTCATTGGGTATTTCTGCTGCACCAATGGAGGGTAGAGTCAGGGCATTTGTGGTGTGGGCCAGGGAGCATGGAAAGAGCTACTCCTGGGTGGGTAGCCACCTGGCGGCGGTAAGCCACGACGCCAAGCTGTCAGGGGGGATAGACCCAACAAAATCTTTCACCACAAGTGCTGCTCTCAATGGGTGGGCTAGGGATGAGCCCCGGGTTCCGGACAATAGGGCCCCCATTGATTTCAACATCCTCATGGGCATGCTGGGCGCGCTGGAGGGGGTTACCTATTCCAAGTATGAGGCTACCCTCTTCGCGGCTGATTTCTGTTTGGCTTTCTTCGGCGCCTTCCGAATTAGTGAGCTGGTGGCCAGGTCCAAGACCGACAGTTCAGGGGATGCCTTAGGCGTTTTAGATGTGTCCATCACGGACTCCCTGTCAAAGACTGACCAGGCGGGGCAAGGGATTGACGTGGTCCTCAGGCCCCTTGGGGACCCTAGGTTTTGCCCGGTCCACTGGGTCAGGGAATAACTGGTGTGCCATCCCCCTGCCCCGGGCTATCTACTGATGCATATGGACCAGGCCCCCCTGACCAGATATCACATGGAAAGAATCATCAGGGCCAGTTTGTCCAGGGCAGGTTTGGCTCAGCCTGAGAAGAGATATTCCAACCATTCATTCAGGATCTGGGCTGCCACGGATGCTTTCAAGGCAGGCTTGGAGCCCGGAAGTGTGAAGAAGGTGGGGCGGTGGGAGTCAGACTGCTATAAACGATACGTTCGCCCGTGATGTATCTTGCCAATTCTTTGCGTGCAGTGGATTTGTAGTGGTTATTGTTTTAGTGTGCGTGTATTGACAGAGTTATTAAATGATTAGGAGTGTAAACCGTGTCTCTTGTTTAACTAGGTCAACCGGTTTGGGTGATCGGGCGTTCATTTATCTCCAGGGTGGCTCAATGGGCGTCGCACCGGAACTGGATGAGGCGTTTCCCACAGACACAGTTTGAGTGGATGGGATTCCCTGGCATGAGATGGAGCTGGCTCCGGAACAGACTGGAGCAGAGACTGGTTGCGCATTGGGCTCCCCCCAAAATTTTAGTGATTCACCTGGGTGGGAATGACCTCATTGCTCTGGGTAGAAGGCTTCTTCTGCAGGCCATAAAGAGGGACCTAGGTGAGATCTGCAAGCGCTTAGGGCAGTGTGATGTCCTCTGGTCGGAGATGATTCCACGCAGAACGTGGCGAGCGGCCAAATCAGCTGAGGCAGTGGAGCATTCCCGGAGGCGTTTCAATGGGGCAATGAGCAAGTTTGCCAACCAGAGGGGCCTAGGTTTCATAAGACATGAGATGATCAAAGAGAATGTAAAAGGTTACTTTGACAAAGATGGGGTTCACTTATCGCCAGTAGGCATAGACCTTTTTCTTTTAGACCTGAGTGAGGTGCTTGAGATGAGAGATTGCAGGTAGGCTACAGCTGTGATGGGGGGCCCTGGTGGTGACGGGGGCCACCTCCAGAGCTGTGGCGGAGTTACAGGGTGATCTGGAAGCAGGCCGGTACAAAGGGTACCTCTGCGCGGCACCATAGGGGGTGCCAGAGCCAAATCCGCGGAGCCTCATGGGAGGGTCCTGGATGCCGTGTCGGTGCCCCGCTAGTCCTTCAGGCGGTTGTGGGCCTGAACAACCGGAGGGTTGCTATGCGACGCTCCGCTCTGGAAGGGGCTTGAGTAAGAAGTTACCAACGGTCACGTGATCCTTTAAGAGAATCACCGGTAGGGCAGCAGAGGCAGGGTTCGCTCCAGTGCTGCCCGGCTCTTCCGGCGGGCAGGTGGCCCAGTTGGTTGCCTGCCCTTGGATCGCCCATAAGATAACCCACCATTACATAACGGTGTATGTAATAAACCTGCGGCATCTGTACCCATTCTAACAAACTGTGTTGTGTGCTTATTATTGGAAAATGCATATATAATTTGGGAGGGGCGTACAGTGGATGCCAATGACGACACTATGAGCAGGGGTGAGCGGGCAGCAGGTCGGGAAACTGAACTCCGCTCCGCTGGCAGTAGGCAGAGCTTCTTTTTACAAACTCCACGCTCTGCATGCAGCCCAGGGTGGCAAAACTTCTCCCCCTCCCCAGACCGGTGAGGGCACTCCGCGCTCATGAGCGGCTAGAGGAGACCTTGCCACAGATTCAGCCTGTTTTTCAAAGCGGACTTATCAATGCTAGGTCATTGGGCAAGCACAAGTACGAAATTGCTCATATGATAGAGTACTTGGCCCTAGACATATTATTTATAACAGAGACCTGGGCTGATGCAGCATCTGACCCTGACTTCATTACGGCCACTCCCATGGGATATAAAGTGATTAGAGAAGATAGGTCTGCTAAGCGTGGTGGTGGAGTCGCCATTATTCTCAGGGATCAGTTCCCGTCAGCTCATCATTCCATCTCCTCCTCCCTCTATGAAGGCCTCCACTTCTCGCTTACACTTCATCCCAAATTAACGCTTAAGGGAATTCTTCTCTACCGACCACCTGGCCCCCGCACTACGTTTTTAACCAATCTAGGCAGTCTATTTGAATCAGCTATTTTAAACTCCGATTTTATCATCCTTGGGGATTTTAACTTTTATTTAGAGGATGCAGGTAACAAAGATACGGCAGAACTATTGGATAGTTTTAGTTCCTTTGGACTCTCTCAATTGGTGCAATCCCCCACACATACGGCTGGGCACACACTAGATGGTGTGTTCTCCTCAGTTCAGGGTCTTATGATTGAGGAAACGCTTCCTTTAATTTGGTCAGACCACTCCCTAATTAAATTCTCGCTTCCCATACCCAGTGAAGCCAAGGAGGTTGCTAGCAAACGCTCTGCCTCTGTTGGACTAGCATGGAACAAAGCAGACTTACTGTCCTTTAATGCTCTGTTAGAATCCTCCTATCCCTCCCTACAGGACCAAGTAGACCCGGCCGTGGATAGCTATAATAATTGGCTACAGGATGCAGTGAATGCTTCAGTTCGTCAAAGAACTTGCTCAGCAAATAGGTCTACACCTTCCGCCCCTTGGTTCTCCGACTGTCTTCGTCTGGAAAAACAGTACTGTCGTCGTTTAGAAAGGCGGATTAACTATGATGAGCCACAGAAATTAGCATACAAAACGGCATTATCCAAATATAAAAAACTCCTCATATCTGAAAAAAAAAGATATTTCACCTCTCAGATTGAGTCTGCTGCCAACTCCTCCAAAGAACTGTTTGCAGTGATTAATAAGCTCTCGATACCCATCAACTCGGGCAGGAGGGTCAACCAGGAATTCTGCAACGAGGTGGCCGAGGTTTTTAAATCTAAGGTTTTAGATATTTTTAATGCTTTTAGGGAAGCTTCGGATCCCAGCCCAGTATCATGCCCAAATAGCCCAAGCATTAACAAGCATCCACCATTTGCGTTTTCCGCAATTTCGATAGACATAGTGAGAAACTTTGTCCTTCAAGCTAAATCGGGTTCACCTTTAGACCCCTGCCCCCCAAGGGTCTATCAAGAACTGGTACATTCGGTGAGTCCTCTACTCACCGATATTTATAACCTGATGTTCTCCTCTGGTGTTTTCCCGAATAGCTGGAAGCAGACATCTATTCTACCTTTATTAAAAAAACCTACGCTTGATGCGACTAATCCCACCAACTATCGGCCCATTGCCAGATTGCCGCTGCCAGCAAAGATAGTGGACAAAATAATGAACAACCAATTGTCCCTCTTTATCAATGCCAATGGCCTATTGGATCACACCCAATTTGGCTTTCGCAAGGATCATAGCACGGAGTTGGCATTGATTAAAGCCTCCGAGGAGATCAGGGCAGTTATGGATGGTGGAGGTGCAGCAGCTTTGGTGCTCCTCGACCTTTCTGCTGCATTTGATACAGTGGATCACCGTCTCCTGCAGAGATGTTTGGTAAAGCTAAGACTAGGAGATTCAGCACGAGCACTTATAGCCTCCTTTCTCGTTGATCGAAGAGCCACCGTATCCATGGATGGTTTTAACTCAAATCCCTACACCCTTCCATGTGGTGTCCCGCAAGTTAGCTCTTTGAGCCCCACACTTTTTAACATATATGTCTCTGAACTAGCACCCCTTATTCTGGATTTTGGTTTCAGCCTGACCACCTATGCCGATGACACTCAGATTGTGGTGGCAGCCTCCAAATCTCAACAGTCCCCGGCTCCGCAGTTCAGGAATTGTATGAGCGCAATTAATAGGTGGATGACAGCACACTGCCTGAGGCTCAACTCCAATAAAACGGAAGTTCTTATCTTCGGCAGTATACAGCCCCCGTGGAATGATCTGTGGTGGCCTGTCGAGTTGGGCTCCCCGCCCAATCCGGTGGTCAAGGCAAAGAACTTGGGTGTGCTTATGGATGCTAAACTCACTTTCCATCACCACACAAATGCGGTAGTATCGGCATCGCATTTTCTTATTAAAAAATTAGGAAAATCTTTCCTTACATCCCCAATCACACCAAGAGAACAGTAGTTTCTTGCCTTATTTCATCCAGGTTGGACTATTGCAATGGTCTCTTCCTTAACGCCCAGAAGCAACATCTGCATAAACTACAGATGATTCAGAACTCGGCAGCTCGTCTCATACTGGATATCCCTAAACGTCATTCTGTCTCTAATGAAATCCGCAATCTTCACTGGCTTCCTGTACCCCAGCGTATCGATTTCAAAGCCCTGTGCATTGTCTTTAAGGCCTTGCATGGTATTGGTCCGTCTTTGTTGCGGGATCATTTTTCTTGGTACCGTCCCACCAGACAGCTGCGTTCCACTGGAGCTCGATTACTTGCTGTTCCAAGAATCTTCAAAGCCCACTGTGGTGGACGCAGTTTCTTTTATGGAGCGTCTAAATTGTGGAACACCCTTCCTTTTCCCCTCAGAAATGCTAGCTCCTTGACGATTTTTAGGAAACAACTGAAAACTTGGCTCTTTCAGCATTAGGGGCAAGGTAGTCTTGTGTCACTGTTATGTCTAGCGCCAAGACACCCCCGGGTATATGTGCGCTCTATAAATTTTCGTAACATAACATAACATAACAGCTCTGCTGGCGGAGCAGAGTTTGCGGCCCTCCCTTAGAATCAATTGAGGCTCATGCTGTTTGAGCATTACAGGTCTAAAAATGATTACGTGCTACAAAGGAGAGGTGATGCAACTGCCATAGCCATGATAATGGAAGTTGTAAAATATGGGCTAATACAGGGTCTGATCCAAATTCTAGTGCCTTTTGAGATTTTGACTTAGGAAGTTAAAAAGGAGGATTGTACTGTGAGTCAAACCATCCCATTGCAGCATTTGCTGCAGATCTATTTGTGTAAGGTGGAGGAATAATATACCAATGTGAATGATGAAGCAGCTGATTTAGTCAACAGCATTATCCTTTATCTGGATATAAATCTCGGGCTGCAACAAGAGATTGTGCCTTCCAAAGAGTATATCTGGAACCACGGTACAAATAAGAGCTGTCTACTTTCATTCCTTTTCCAGCACTGGATGTAACTATTTAGAAGAATTGAATCATCAAGATATGGTTGAACTGGGAGACGAACAATGTCATCTATGATGGCTAAGAAGTACTTATATGATTTCTTCCCCAACCTTTGGAGAGCACCATGGTGGCTCAGAGTCCGGTAACATTTCACAGCTGCAACAGCAGTGCCCACCAAAACAATCACCATTCCAAAGCACATCTGCTACTAAATCAACAGGGTCACTTCAACCAACCTCTTTGCTGGGTTGGTTTTGGCATTTTCGAGGGGTACACCAGGCATATAGGTACAGGAAACTCAATACAAAGCAAAAGTTAACAATTAGGGGAATAGCAAAAATGTCACAAGAGTACCTGAAGGATCAAACAGAATTCTACATTGATCAACAACCATTGATCTTTTGGCGTGGGGCAAATGGTGAGTGTCCAGAATTCAGCATTTTGACAATAAAATATGTATACTATCCTGTTACCAGTGTTTCATCTAAGCTGGTTTTCAGCGCAAATGCTGCTGTTGCCACAATTAGAAGGACAAGTCTCTCTCCTCGAAATGTAGAGAGAGTGAGGATATTCAAAATGAGTACACATTAATTCCTCAAAATTATCAGACTCCGGAAGAGACAACAGAGGATGCGGGTGATTTTTCAGACATTTCAGGTGGGGCGTGCTTGTACTCAAGACAAAGTCCATGAATATGAAGATGAACTCTACATTCTGGACTAAAAAGTAAAACCAATACACTAGTAACCGTACAGAAATGTTTGCTATAAAAAAGAAAAGGACAGAGAATAATGCCTATTTTTAAATTTGGTGTGCCAAGAAATATAAATAAACTAGACGGACCGGTTACAAGGCACAGAGAGATAATCAAGAACACATCAATTTTGGTCTGGTCACTGAGGGGTAGAAAGAAAGGCATCTCATTCAACCATAAGGTCGAGCATAGATTGCAATAAGCAACAGCCTCTAAGCCTGCTATTACCGGAATGATCAAAATGCCTCCCATGCTTAAAATATTATTCCCATGCTAAACTGTCAGTGAAAATTCAAAGGACTGTGCTGCTTATGTGTGTGTGTCATCAATGAAAAAGAGAGAAATAGATAAACACCACACTTGTAACAGGTAGCTATAAATATGAGGGGTTAGGTAAACTTAGTATTTTTAATGTTTGGTTGATCATTCTAGGTGCATGCTTCTACGCATCTTTATGAGTGTTTTTTGACTGACCTTTCATTAACTACACACTAGCATTTTTTGGTTCTGCTGAGACGTTGCAATTTACCTTGGCTGTAAGTCTCAATTTCTTTTCATTTTCTTGCTCAACAGGCCTGTTGGTAATTGGGTTACTGGTTGAGGGGGTGAAACCCTTCCCAAGCAGCAACCACACTTCTTGTCAGGGTGAACCACAAGCAAACCCCAATTTAACCTGTGTGCAACCCACTGGCAGCTTGCTGTAAACCAGTCATGCTTAACTTATTGGCAATGTGTGAATTATTTATGCAGCACTTCAAACAGTAATAAAGTGAAACCTAACACAAGTAAAATCCCACACCAATTGAGCAAAATAGAGTCAACTTTAATAAATTATTTGAGACCAAAACAACAAAAATCTGTAGAACCGGAGATAATTCAATTTTATGGTTGTAAATAAAAATAGTGCCAAGAAGCAGAAAGCGCAATTTGGTTGCCCCAGACCTGGACAAAGTCAAAAGTTCAGGCTGACTGCAATGAAGTGCAGGTTGGCTACAGGGACCTAGTCAGGCCCATTGAACAAAGTACCGTAAATCCTGGTTTGCGGTGTTTTGCGACATCCCGGGGTGAGGATGCGTCACGTGGTGGCGGTTCCAAGGAAGCTGTGGTGCTGCGATGCAGAGTCCTGCATAATTGTCAAGGGTGCCGCTGACTGGAGGCATGCAATGCGAAGGCCTGTGTCAAGAATGCATAACCGAGCGGCAGTTGCGAGGAAGCTGAGATGTGAAGTCTGCTTCATAGATGCGTTGCTCAGTGGCGGTTCCGATGCAGCTGTGAGGAGATGGGTCGCACTGCATTGGTTCTGCTCTCAGGACCACATCTGGACTGGCAGAGCACCTTCACGACCACTTCCAAGAGTCTAGTACCAAGGTGGCCCAACTCGGAAGGCGAGACTCACAACAGGCAGAGTCCAGGTGCTGGGTTTGAGGTGGTTGGAGCCTTTTGTGTCCCTGAGGTTCTGATCAGGAGGCCATCCAACTAGCAAATGGAGTTACTCCTACAGTCCTGGGTTCAAGATGCAGGTCCAGTCCTTCTCACCTTGGCAAGAGGGCAGCAGGCAACAGGTCAGCCCTGCAGGGGAACAGTCCTTCAGATCAGCAGTCCAGCATAGTGGCAGTCCTTTCAGCTACACAGCCGTCCTTCTTCCTGGCTCAGAAGTGCACTAAAGAGTCAGTGACTGGGGTCCAATACTTAGACCTGGGCCTTTCTTGCTGCCCTGAAGCTTCTCAATTTTGGAGGAAGGTATGGTCAAACAGTGCAAACATTTATATATTGATGTACCTTTTGACATTTTGCATGTATTCTTAGGTGGTTGTTCTCATATATGGTCTACAGACAGAATTAAAAGGCAATGTGTGGACCTACTCTTGGCTATTGTATTTCAAATTATTAAATCCAATCGGAAGACACTTGACAAGACTGTTTATCTTCAATGGTGGATTTGTAATTCCAATTGGTTGGATACAGCCTATTTACCATCTATACAACTGTCAATTCATAGAGACTTACTTTGATTGCCTTTACCCTCCTTCGTTTCTAAAACGTGCCTATTAATACTGTACCATGTGATGTTTTTAGGACTCTGTGACTAAGTTTAATTTATTACTACAGTTTGTCAAGTTTTTCAATGTCTTAATGTTTATCTACATACCCTTTATTATGTTGCCTATCATTATATTATGTGATTTCCTTTGTGCACTCAGTTGGAATCTTGTTTTATTAAAAAAAAATCTTTTAGTTCTGTTCATTCTAGCTAACTTATCCAGTTATGTTTTTTCTTGATAGGAATTATGCTTATATATTTCCTTATTATTATCTGTATATGTATGTTTCACCGTGTTATGTTAAATTCTGGCATATTACACTGCTGTGTTTTGAACTGATATTTCTCTATAAAATATTTAATTGCTTTTATCCGCAATATTTGTTTGTTATATATTTTTCCAATAAAGCTTTTTAAAGTAGAAGATGCAGGTCCACTCCTTTTCACTCAAGCAGCAGGGCAGAAGAGTAGCAGTCCTTCTTGCACAGCAGTGCAGCATACCTTCTGAGTCTTGCACAGCTCTAGAGGTGTACTGAAGAGTTGGGTCTGAGGGTCCAATAGTTATACCTGGTGCTCACTTTGAAGTAAGAGAAGGTTCTAGAGGTTTTCATCTCCATAGGTGTCTGGAATTTCCTTCCTCCCTTCCCTTGCCCCAGCTTCGCGGGATAACAAAAAACTAGCGTCGAACCCTTTGTGAGAGTTCTCAAGCAGAGCCTTTTGGATGTGCAAGTTTGGAAAGTAGGTAACAGCTCTTCCCCTCATCAAGTCAGAGATGGCCCATCCTGCCAACACATATTTCCCCTTTGTCTCACTGTCTGGGAGCAATATACAACGACCAGCTGCAAGCTGCACCTAGTCCTGTGACCTAGGATACAGGCTGCAGGTTCCAAAGGGTTAGGCCACAAAAATAACTTTCTAAAAGTGTCATTTACAGAATTCTTACTTAAAATATGACTTCACCATTGAAGAGTGTTCTAAATTACAATGCGTTAGACACCAAACTTGAAATTCCCATCTGCTCCCAATTGAATGTTAACACTTATTAAATGTAATAAGGTAACCTAATATAATCCTTAGTGAGAAGCAGGGCTTGCAGTAGTGAAAAACAAATGTAGGAGTTTTTCACTACCAGGAAATGTACAACCTTTTAAATACACTGCACTCTAGGGATGACATATGTATTAAATGGGGAGATTTAGGCCAGTTTGAAATGGAAGTTTAAAACTGCACACACAGGCTGCATGGCAAGACTGAGACAGGTTTAAAGGGCTACTTAATTGGGTGGCACAGTAAGTGCTGCCCAAGGTACATGTAGTACCACTTTACTAAGGACATACGTGCAAATTAAATGTGCCAATTGGGTGTATGCCAATTTTTCCATGTTTTGAGGATAGAACAAACATATTTTAGTACTGTTTAGCCTTGGTAAAGTGCACAGAGTCCTAAGGCCAAAACAAATGAGATCTGCAAAAAAGGAAGAGTAAGGTAAAAAAGTGTGGGGGAAGACTACCCTAAGGATGACAGCTCTAACAAGGCCTGTCTCTTTTTGTAAGACAATACAATGTGTATGAACAACATTTAGGATAAGGACCCATCTCTATCTTCTTCAATGGAAAACGGCTTAAAGAGGCATACCATTTGGACTGGAAAAAGTTGATTTATTTAGAATAATGCTGGTGAATGAATGCCAAATGCTCCATAGAAAGAGTAGAAGACTCTCAGAATCTTTCTAATGATATTGCCCGCCATATATCGATCAAATCAGACATATCAGGAGTACCCCTCTGGAAACTAAAAAACCAACAGGACACCAAGACAACCCACCATAATTTTCATGTTTGGCCAAACCCCACTATTGACATAGAAATTCTACTTTTAAAACTCAAGAAAAACAATGTAATCAATGACCTTATGCCTCCTGCAGTCCCTTGTCATTAATGCTTCACTGGATGAGGCATGGGGCAAATAATTCTAAAGCAAACAGTAATAAGACATCTAGTTAAGGAACCTATGTCAGATATCCCTGAATCCAATACATTTAAACCAATTGCTGGGCTTCAGGTTATCAGCAATATCCTTCAGAAAGGTTGTCACTTTTCAGGCTCATCCTGACAAAATAAAATCTTGGATGACAACAATTAGAGTATTGCACCAAGCATGGGTTGAAAACTGCCTTGAGGCTCTTTTGGAGATTGGCAACTAAGTAGGTACCTGATGTTCCAGTTCATCGACAATGTGAATCTCATAATGGTTCGATGATTGATGTTAATTGTAAATATAAACAGGCCTGCTGCAAACTGGATGTAGGAATAATAGTGGCCACCTGGTATAACTGGGGAAATCTTACTCACCAAGTTTGATCATGGACTGTTGAGTCTCTCGAGGGTCAACTTTATCTAATGTCTTTGCCATGTGCTTGAGATCATTGATAATTGTCATCTAAAATCAAGATCTCATATATTAGTTATAAGCAAACATTACTCAAATCTTAGTCAAGGTAGATAGGAGCTACTCCAAGTAGGCCATTCATACCTATTGGGTGAAGGAGATTTTATCAATGATGGTTTATAATTTTTTATAACTAAACAGGAACAACACTGAATACTTATCGTGGGGTCCAAAACTAGTTTAATTACAACTGATCTTACCAGTTTCATCCCTCATATATGTGATCAAGTGATTCAACCTAAAGATTATGTTAATAATCTATTAGTCTCACTTGACAGCACACTAACTATGAAGTGTCAGACAGACAGCACAGGAGTATCATAAATCATCTGCATTGCTTGGAAAGAACAACACATTATTTTCCTCTACAAAACAGAGATATCTCTATTGGATCCAAAGTCAATTCAATTAGAATACAGGACTGTCCTATATTAAGTAATCACTATGAAAAGGTTAGCCCCTCCTTCAAACAGCTAGAAAAATTGTGATCTGTGTGACAGCTGGACCTACAGAAACGATTACCGAGACCAGAAAAACCCTTCTATGGCTCCCATTTAGAGTCTGGTTTAGAGATAACTGTCTTTGTATGCTTTTTACGTACAATGAAGATAGCCTTCCTATATTTTATCGAAAATAAAATCAAAATAGACATCTCCCTGTATGTATAGCCGTGCCCTGGTGGAAGAATCTTCTGGAACATATAAGATTTGATTACAGTCCCCAAAAGTGTAAGGAAAAATAAAGAAGCATCAATTTTAGAACAACTTCTTTGACAATTTGTTACTGACTGGCTCTTACAGATGTTTAATATAAAGTGCACTGTAAAAAATAATAACAGCAATGATAACAACAATACTACTACTACTAATAACAATGATTTTCCATATTCAGTATATTAAACCTGAGTGCATTCTAGTGTGTAAGAGCCACTTCAGTGCAATTTCACTTTAGATACATCTTGATCAGTCACAGAAAGTTTCTTTTAAATACAGAAAATATATTGTTACTCTTCATTGAAGCAGCATGACAGTGAACATTCAGACAAAAAATCAACATGACAATGAAAGCATCGAGTGATTTGCCTTTTTTATTAGGAATATTATTTAACCAGGATAGATTCAGTGGGTGTCTATTATTTTAAAGTGTCTTAGTTAGGTATGGGGCAGGAATAAAATGCACATTTAAAAAAAAAAAGATAGGCTTGTTTAGAAAAAAGCCTTGGAATCCTAAAACCCACATCAAAGTAGCTGCTGCAAACATTAGACTGGAAGTGGTGAAGGTCTGAAAAATCAGTGGATGCTGAATGTATTAATAAACAGTCCCAAGAGTGATCAAGACATGCTGTGTAAAAGAATAATCACTCACAAAAAAGATCTGCTCACCAAAAATAGTTTTTAATAACAAGAAAACACCTGCCAGAGTAAATATATATATATATTTTTTAAATCATACTCTTCATAAATTTCTCCCCTAGAGAACATGCCAAGTCGGAGTCAGACTTGTTTTCTCTCAAGCCCATACTGACCAGCGTCGAACTCAGCATTTTCATGTAAGTTTCACCTCTCTAGGTCTTAACACTGCCTCATGTAGAGGCTTTTGTATCAGGCTCCTCAGACATGTATATCAATCTCAACAAAACTCAATTGCACTTGGTGTGTAAAATCAAAAAAGCAGTTAAGAGTAGAACAAAAGAGCAGTATAACAAAATACTAGTCCAGGATACTCTTGCTACTTACTACCTGTAATGAACTCTGCATCTATTTTACTAGCTAAATATCCAAAAGGTGGGGCGTGGCTTGGACGCCGCGGAAAATGGCCGCTGCTCGTCGGAGCTCCGTGAGGGAGTAGCGCGTTGGGATCTCCCCAGGGCATTTTTTCCTCATTTCGGGACCTTCCGCCAGCAACATCATGTTTGGGACACTTGCCTGCTCCGCCTGGGATATTGCCGACTTCTGGTGCTGACGGATTCGGCATATTTTTGCCTTTTACTTCCTCTCGCGGCTCTCTGAATGTCGCGACCGCCATTTTGAATGCTCCGGTTTCCCGCGATGAAGTCTCTCCTCATAATCGGCTCCTCAGGTGACCAGCGATGAGCTGTTTTGACCTCATTTTCTTCAAGTTTTTTGTTTCCTGCATCCCCTTGATGTCGTTATATACCTTTTTATTCACAATTTTTATTCTGAGGCGTTAATTCTTTTAATTACACCGTTTCAGTCACATTGGACTATTTTGCCTGCTCAAGTCAGTTTTATTTATTTTTGTGGCTTTTTGTATTTTGGACTGTATGGCAATGCCTCGCACTAACCGTGGAAGTGCCCAGCAGGGTAAAAATGCGTCAATGGCGGACTCCAATCCTTTCAATGTGCTACAAGATACTATGGAGGACGCTAACTCAGACTCTGTAAATTCTAAGCTTTTGCCTTCTGCCCCTCCTGGTGCCAGTGCTAAAGTACTCTCGAAGATTCCTTCTGTCTCACCTTCGACATCTGGTAAGAGAACTAAGGTAACTCCTCCTTCTCCTCCTACTACTTCACCTACAATTTCAATGGAGCTTTTGTTAGAGGAGATACGCTCTCTTAAACCCTATATGTCAGAGACTAATGTTCGTCTCCAACATCTTGAAGATAACTGGTCGAACACAGAGAAGAGGGTGGATGATCTTGAGATTCATGTCGGTTCTATTCAAGCTATCACAGATCATATTCCTGATATGCGGAGGGAAATTTCGCACCTAACGCAACAGGTGGAGAATTTGGAGAACCGAAATAGGCGTAATAACCTACGCATTTATGGCCTTTCGGAGGGCCTTGAGAATCCTGACCCCTTGGTATTTTTTCGATCTTTCCTACCAAAGCTTCTTGGTTTTCCTGAGTCACCCCCTCTCAACATGCAGCGAGCTCATCGCCTGGGTCATAGCCCAGGTTCCTCTACTGCTTCCGCTCACGTGAAACCCAGGGGCGTCATTCTATATTTTTTGGAATATACGGACTTGCTCAGGGTCCTTCAGGCTGCCAAACAGAAAGGAAAGATTCTTTGGAATGGCTCTACTTTGTTTTTTGCTCAAGACTACTCCAAAGCTACAGCGGATCGCCGGAAGAAATTTTTGGATATGAGGCCTGCACTTCGTGCGTTAAATGCTCGTTATGGTTTATTTCATCCGTGCCTGTTCAAAGTGACCTACCAGAACAAGACTACTAACTATGATGATCCCGCGCTTCTACAGCATTTTCTGAATACTTGTAGAGATGAATCTATGGACGTATCCAGAGCGTGATTTCCCTATTGTATTAACATTGTTGTGATTTTCTGCCTCGTGTTCACCTTTTTTGCATTTATTCCTTGTTTAGTCTGTGACTTTGTTGGTTAACATGTTTTCTTTTCCATTTTCTTATAGATGCATTATTCAATCCCTCCCTTCTTCCTCCGTCGCTCTCCCTGGAGGTCGTTATCCCTCGTGCTCTCGTCAGTCCTGGAGTTGTCCGTCTTGGTATGCTGCCTTTTCCTGTGTGGCTTCACCCCCCCCACCCTCAATGTCTACTTGTGGTATGTCTTTTTGAGTTATTATATTGGTTTGTATTGCCATGTTTCTTTACCCTTTGGTTTTCCTTTCAAGTATTAGCGTTCTGCTGTACTGCTTCTTCCCCTACTCACTGTTCCCTACTTTTTTCTATTTCCCTTTCTTTCTTCTTCCCCTCTCATTGTTATATTATTCATATTGTTGCAGCTGTTTTTCTATTCTTTGTTCTGCACCTCTTTATTACTTCTTTTTCTCATCCTCTGGTGCTAGCTCTCTTCTCTCTTCACTTTCAAGTATCGTTATTATTTTGTATTGATTATTCCAATATGGATTCTTTGTCACTTATCTCTTTTTCCAATTCCCTTTTTTCTTTTCTCTTTTCTTATTGTTGCACTACGCATGATGTTGTCGTTGTTTCTCTGTTTTCTGTTTCTATTCCTCTCTGTTATTTCTTTCTCTCCTTCTGCTTTACTAGATTTCTTATTTCTTCACTCTCAATTTTGTTCCTATCATACTTCTTTACTGTATCTTATCACGTCTCTTCCTGTGTTAATATTACTTCTCTCCAATTTTTATATGCTGAGTTTATGGATACTTATTTGCCTGATTGTTTTCTTATATAAATGACATCTTTTACTATGAGTTTTATGGTTAAATGTTGCTAAATATATTTACCTGGAATGTTAAGGGTTTGGGCTCTCCCATTAAGCGGCAACGAGTTTTGTCCCACTTAGCAAATTTAAAGGGAGATATTGTGCTACTACAAGAAATTCACATACAAGAGGGTGAAGTTGCCAAATTACGTCGTAATTGGGTAGGGCATGTATTTGCATCTCCTAGATCAGGGAAGCGTAATGGAGTTGCAATTCTCTGCCATAAACGGTTAAATGTTAAAGTTCTAAACCAAACCAACGACTCTGATGGTAGGTGGGTCATTGTCTCTATGTTGGTTGATAAAGTCCCTTTAACTATTTTTAATTTATATGCTCCTACTGTGCATGATAAGCTTTTTTGGCCCCAGATGTTAGTCTCCTTGATGCAATCCTCTGACGATTATCTCATTTTAGGAGGAGATTGCAATATGGTTATGGATCCTATTTTAGATCGGAAATCCCATTCACGTTTTTCTCCCTCATCCATGCACACTCAATTTACATCCACTATATCCCAGCGCTCTCTTGTTGACTCTTGGAGACTCTGTCATCCTACACTCCAGGAATACACATATTACTCACCAGCTCACTCTTCTCAATCCCGAATTGACTATATTTTTGTTTCTAAGGCTTTGATCCAACACATTACCCATTCTGAAATAGGCTCCATTTTAATTTCTGACCATGCCCCAGTTTCTTTGCAGCTTGATTTGCTTCCCCCCATAAAAGGTACTAGGAGATGGAGATTCAATAATTCTCTCCTATTAGACCCTAAATTTACTCCAGCTTTCCTTAAATTTTCATCCCTATTTTTTACTGAAAATGAGTCTCCTCTAATATCCCCTCAGATATTATGGGATACTTTCAAAGCTGCTTCTAGAGATTTTATTATCTCGTTTGTTGCCCATAAGAGACGAGCTGCATCCCACTCCTTACAGTCCATTAATACACAAATTAAGCAATTGGAACATCGCTAATATTTAACTAGCTCTCAATCTGATTTGGATAAACTTCTCAAAGCCAAACTCTCCTTTAATAAAATCTCCACGGACTCTGCTAATCTAATTTTACTCAAATCCAGTGTCAAATATTACTGTGCGCAAAATAAGGCAGGCAATCTTCTTGCCAAATATCTCAAAGTTAAACAGGAGCGCACGAAAATTGAATCTATTGTTTCCTCGTCAGGCCCCACTCTTCATAAGGATGAAGATATCCTAGCAGAGTTCACTAAATTTTATCAAAATCTTTATACTCCGGAATCTCCTCCTCTTTTAACAGATATTGACCGTTATTTATCTTCCATTCCTTCTCCATCCTTTCCAGGCACAGACTTTGCCCCATTGGAAGCAGATATAGGTCCTAAGGATATCCTAGAGTCCATTCGGATAATTAAAAAAGGTAAGGCTCCCGGGCCAGATGGCTTTACGATAGAATTTTATATACATTTTGCGAACTTGCTTGTTCCCAAACTTCATCAATTATTTTTGTTTTTTTTTTCCTCCAAAAAGTCTGAGGGATCTTTTCAAGAGGCCTTAATTTGTCTCATACCTAAGGATAATAAAGATCATACTTTGTGTAAGAATTATAGGCCCATTTCTTTAATCAATTTGGATTATAAGATCTTTGCAAAAATTCTTGCACTACGTCTTGACAAAATTTTACCTAGTATAATTGGCAAGGAACAATGCGGTTTTATCAAAGGGCGTCATCTTTCTGACAATACTCGTCTTTTCTTCAATGTTCTGAGTAAATCGAATTCCTTTCCGCATTCTTTAGCTGCTGTCGCATTAGATGCTGAAAAAGCTTTTGATAGGGTTAATTGGCAATTTATGCTCGCAGTCCTTGCTTGGTTTGGTTTTGGTCGGAAATTTCTTGCTTATGTTTCTTTGTTATATTCCTTTCCTAGATCCTTCATTTTGGCTAATGGCCTTGTTTCTTCCTCGTTTCCTCTCTTCAGAGGCGTTAGACAAGGGTGTCCACTCTCTCCTCTTCTTTTTATTTTGGCATTAGAACCTTTCCTGATAAAAATTCGACTGAACACAGATATTACTGGTTTCCCTTATGGGGATAAAAATTTGAAGCTTTCTGCCTATGCGGATGATATTCTATTATTTATTTCCAATCCACAATCCTCTATCCCATCCTTTTTGTCGGAGGTATCTGATTTTGCCAGAGTCTCGGGCTATAAACTCAATGTTGACCAGTGTGAAATTCTCCCTTTGAATAAATTTTGTTATCATGCAGACTTTTTGGCCTCTTCTTTCCACTGGAGTCCGGCTAAGATAAAATATCTAGGCCTCTGGTTTAAATCCTCTATCAAAGACACTGTAGCACTTAACATTAAAAATTTACAAACAATAATTCAGGACTCTACTACCCGTTGGCATCCTTTGTTTTTATCCTGGTGGGGAAGGTTGGATTCCATCAAAATGATGTTGGTTCCCATCATTTTATTTTATTTGTCCAATCTCCCTGTTAATGTACCTAAATCTTGTTATAAGAATATATACTCTGCGTTGTCTAAGTTCTTATGGCAGCACAAAAAAGCTAGAATGTCTTTTGCAAAACTTAAACGACCCAAGCAGTCGGGTGGAGTTAACTTTCCGGATTTTGCCTCTTATCATTCCTCATTTTTCCTTAAACACTCTGTTCCCTTGCTATCCGAGCAGGAAGCGGACGTTACTTCAAGACCTTTGTGGGTTGAGATTGAATCGTCTTTTTTTCATCCATTTACCTTTGAGGAATTTGTATCGCTCTCTCATATTCCAAATAAATTTTCCCTCCCGATTCTTAAAAATTCTCGCAAAGTCTTTTCTCCTCTTTTCCTGGGAGGTTTAGATGACCGGTCGCGTTTTTTACATTCTCCCCTGTGGTACAATCCTCTTATTAAACTAAATATTAGTATGCTTTTTTGGAAAGACTGGAAGAACCTTGGTATTAATTGGATCCGTCAATTGTTTGATGAAAACACTTGTGTCCCCTTCTCTACTCTTCAATCTCGTTTCTCTTTACATGATTCCTTTGAACCCAAATATAATCTACTACGTACGGTTTTACAAAACAGTTATGACACTCTCTCTAATTCCACCACTCGCACTAATTTCTCTCCTCTTTCTCTCCCTTGTTTGCTTGCTTCTTCTTCTGCCTCCCAGATATATGCAAAACTAAGAGACACTTCTGACTTTCGGGATGAATCTAAAACAGAAACGGACTGGGAATCGGATGTAGAGGACACATTTTCTGTCTCCTTGTGGCAAAAGGTTTGGGTCAAGATAAGGAAGTCCTCTAGAGCAGCAAATACTACTCAAACGTTATTTTTTATATATAATAGGCTTTTGATTACTCCTGCCAAGTTGCATGCAATTGATCCTTCCATCCCTCCCATTTGCTGGTCTTGTTCAGCATCGAGGGCAGATCTTAAGCACATGCTATTCTGCTGTCCGAGGATTCATAAATTTTGGACTGATGTGTGGAATCAGATTAATAAGATCTTTTCCACCTCTTTCCCTCTCACATTTTCACATATCTTTTTAGGTAGTCTTTCCGACATATGGTCCTCTTCCACCACCAATACGTCCATTATTGATTTACTTCTAGCTGTAGCTTTTCAGCAAATCACTAAGTCTTGGAAGGATACCTCCAAGGTTTAATTTCAGGCTTGGTGGTATGGAGTCTGTTATCATCATAGACTTGACAGAGCCTATGTTTATCCCATTGCACTTGCCATTAAACGTGATTTATTATGGCTCCCCATTACAGATTTTTTAGATATGTCTGTTCGATCCCTATCCCTACATAATCCACGTACAGAAGAGGTTCCCAAACCCCCATAAATCCATTCCTGATGATTTTATGTATATATTCTTACTGCTTGTTTTATGCTTATCTTGTATATTTCTTATTTTTCCTTTATTGGAGAATTCTTTGTATGTTTGAACCATTTTCTTATTCTTTTATATAATTTTATATGACAATGGTTACATTTTCATTGCAACTGCTTTTGTATTATTTGATGATGCTCTTTCCCCCTCTCCCCCTTTTACCTCTTTCCCTTATCTCTTATCCCTTTCTTTTAATTATGATGTTTTATTTTTCTATTTGAGATGAAATTTAATTTTATGTCTTCCTGTTAATCTG
This sequence comes from Triturus cristatus, assembly GCF_964204655.1. NCBI lineage: Eukaryota > Metazoa > Chordata > Amphibia > Caudata > Salamandridae > Triturus > Triturus cristatus. Next base: position 736,826,975 of record NC_140585.1, read on the forward strand.
TTGTTAATGAATTTCAATAAACTCTTCTTTAAAACTTAAAATAAAAATATCCAAAAGGTATGACATTAAGAAAATATTTAGAACTATAGCCAATGGACCTCTTAAATGATCATCATATCTTCAGTCTTGTTAAAGAAAATATGCACGATGCAACCAGAATGAAGAAATCCTTGTGCATATTTGTAAATAAAGTAAAACAATTTAAGGTTGTATGTGTGTAGCAATACAGTTATGAGCCTATCATCAATTTTTTTAACATGCCAGTAGGTAAAGACGTATTGATTATGAAAAACCTACATGAAAGCTAATAAGTAGAAGTCTAATAATTTTGAAAAGCCTATTTTGCATTACTCTATGTCCATTTATACTTTTATGTGTCGTATTTTGCTGTATGTAGAATAAATTGCCTTAGTGCTTTAAAGTAAAAATAGAAGCTAAATAGGTGGCATATTAGCTGAGTTCTGAGTTTCTAGCTCACACCATCTCCTTCAGTAAGCCATGGAACCCTCTGCTTGCTCTCTGAGGGTTAAGCTCTAAATAGGGTGTACTTGGTGCTCAGTTTGGGTCTAATGGTAAGTTGGCATCAGGAGACCAGAGGCAAAAGACTCCAAATGACACACGATGGTCAGTCCTGTTACTCTTTTTATGTTTGTTGTATGATTAATGGCAACATTTTATTTCTGTTTCACATTTTAATTATCTTAATTATGTTTATTTTTTTGTTAATGATCGCTCTCTTCTGTAACTTGTAAAATTAACATGGTTTGTACTGTGACTAACCACACTTAGTACATATCATGTGACAGCCATTTTAAAATACAAAGTTCTCACATGGTGTCCTACTAGATTTGAGCAGCTCCATCGCACAGGTGAGTTATTGCCTGCAATATGTGCATTTCAAAGATTTCAATTTTGCCTGAAAACTAACTTGAGCATGGTTAAGCACATTATGGATTGGAGTAACGGTTGTAAGTTCACTATGGAGTGTTACCCTGGTAGACTACTAGCACAGAATGGATGATGGTAATTTGAAATTCTCGCTATTTGCTGTGACTTTACACACATTATAGTGGTAGATTGTGCACTCCTCAATTGCGATATGTCACTTTAGTCTGTTTCACAATCTTGTTTGATGACACTTTAATTCTGCAAGCGCAGAAATCTCACAAAAAGTTTATAAACAAGTCCACCTTGAAACTTACTAAGAGTCTTACCAATTCCCATGCAAATTTCTTCTTCAGGTTGATGAATCTTTGCCACTATGTTAGAATGGAGCACAACCCGAATACATTTCTCAATTAATCATTAACTTCTCAGTATGTATGTTCAGTCGATGATAATAGGTTCGGTGAAGTTTTAAAAGTTTTATTTTCTCATTAAGAGATTAGGCCGTATCTTTGTCTTTTTATTTAGGTTAGTCAAATAATTCTGTTAACAGCAATATCAAGAAAATTTGGCTAGAATTACACAAAATAAAAGCATGTTACATAAAGGAATGAATCCCCATCTTAATCACAGTTGTCAATAGCTCACAGTAATTTCAGGCAAGAGTAGCACAGTCACGTGCTAGAGCTCATGGCAAGGGGAAGATGTGCATAGAATTCATTGCCTCTCTAACTAGGACCACATACTATATAGAAAAGCACATAGCATGCTGCAAACTCTCAATGTTGAATAATTTCTAACCAAAAGGAAAGGATCCTCCGATGGTCCATCGTCTTCTCTCTCAATTCCCACGGTAAGCATTCGTGTTGACATGTTGTTATTTGAATATTACTACAGCGTATTGCAAAAAGATACATCTAGGAAGGTTCTCATGAGAACCTTTGCAACCCTGTTAGCTGTTCACTGTCCCATTGTGTAACAATGGGCTGCTCCATAAATAAATACATTTTGCAGTAAACAGCACATTTCACAGAAATTTTTATTTCTACAGTTCAATTGTAAAGTTAAAATAGCATTTACAAAAAGGCTTTTCATTTATTAAAGGGAAAGGAAGGAATATAAAATATAGATGTGAAAGAATGACAGAAATTGGAGCTTTCTGCAGAAATAAGCAGCATTTTTCTTTTTGTCCATTTTTATAAAAGCACATTTTCTCTAAACTTTATATTGACACACATTTCCTACCTTAGGTTTAAGATACATTTCTACATTGTCATGTGATAAATTTACCTCAAAAATGTAAACTTCCTCAATTCTAACACTCACATCCCAATAACTAATTGCATCTTTGAGGTTTCTGTTAGTGAGCATGTATATTTTTGTATTATAGATATATCCCTTATGAAGGACACCGCATCCGAAATGCATTGGACATGTCTTTGTCAAAGGATCGGAGGATCTATTTGAATGTTAAACAGACGCTATTGTATGAACAGCATAAAGACTTCGGTTCGAAAGATTAAAGGTTCTTGAAATAAAAACTAAACATAAAACAGTTTTCAATTGTCTATAGGGCGCTTTGCCGCTTTCTTTCAGTGAGACTTGGAACTAAAAAGATTATCAATATAGGATTCTACAGTGTAAGTTTTGTGACCTTGGACAGAGGTCATACCAGCTTTGAACGTTCGAGTATTTCAACCATGGATTAAGCTGGAGTGTGTTTGGAAAGTGTTAGTGTTGTTTATTTCCCTCACAAAGAAGCAGTTTCATCATGTGTTAAATCAAGTTTCTATAGTGCATCAGGGTCTGTGATGAGTTTAGTATTTAATCAGTTTATATACTGGCCACATTTTTTATATTTAAAATTGAGGCAGAGAGGTTAACTTTGTACAGCTAGTAACCATCAATCTAGAGAGCCAGAGGACACCTTTGTATCGGGTGCATAACACTTGGATAGTTGGAAAACGTTTGAAGTGTAGTCTGCATCTTGTAGATTTTAAATCATCTTAAAGTCTTTCTCGGCGCTAAATGAAATACCTGTGATTGATATCACTTCGTTGCCGTCCCAACATTCGGTAGTCTATTGACTTTCAGCTCATGTCCGACATACGGGGAACATTGCAGTCCTGTTAACTTTGAGCAGTAGAACGGGAAATAAAGAGCCCAGGTCACAGGAAATGTAACCGTGTAGGCAGAGATGTACATCTCTACCTGAATGTACTATATTGTGCTATATTGTTTTATATTCACAAACAATCCCAGCAGTACTCATGGAAAGCTGCAAGAGGTGCAAGTGTCCAGGCATACGACTTGGAAAGGCAAGTTCCATCTCCCATGGACTCTTATAGAATGAATCTACACTGTAGATTGAAGCACAAGAGGAATTGAACCCGCTGCACAAGTGCACATTTTTTCTTTTTTTCCTTCAAAGGCAAAGCATTTTCCCATGTGGAGAACCCCTTTCATGGAACTTCACCAAATCCTAGTTTAATCCTTTCTCCTTCCCTTCTTGGAAAGGGAAAATGCCCAGCCCTTGACGAGAGTACATTTCCGACCGTTTCCAGATCACGAGGGGTCAGATATGTGGCTGTGAATGACTCCAAATGTAAAAGCATGAGTGTAATCATAAATTTACAAAGCAAATCAGGCCTTGCAACACCCACTTTACATCCCATGCTTGCGGGTTTACCACAACAGATTCCTCTGAATTTGTGGTGAATTGCTTTGAACTCATGGAATGCATAAATGTAGATAGTTTGTCAAGTTAATGTACAATTATGGCCCAAAATACATTTGTGAGTCGGGGCCACATCCTCCTTGGTTGGTGCACAGGATATTTAATAAAACCAAGCATTATTTAATAGTTCTAAAGGTTCAATACAATGTCCTAGGGGATAGAGTTTCACATTTTTTGCATAAAGGCAGAACCTCGTGAAATCGTAGTGGTGTATTTTTTCTCTATTTCCCATAGTTGTTTACAGCTGGAATACCAAACGCCTTTGACAATTTACTTGGTTTCATAGACAAAAAATATAGAAAAACAATTAACTTTATATAGCAGTATCATTATAAGCAGCTGTCGGATCCTATTCAAGGGCCACAGGACAGACAAAGGCTACTAGGCTGCAACTGGGGAGGTTAAGGTAATGTGCCACAGATGTGCTGGTGTCCATCCTACTATGACTGTGCAAACATGACCAAGCACTGTCCTTTCTGCACTTGACTCTCAGGGTAGTAAAGGAGGACAGTAACAGGCTTCTCAGGGTGGTAGTGCAGGGGGAAAAAGCTCCGGGGCCATACCCTGTCGTGCGGACACCTGTTTTTTTGCATGCGCACTGTCAAAATTTCAAACATACAAGTATTTCTACAAGTCAGTGTATGAATCGTACGTAGAACACATTGTAAACTCTGCTCCTGGTTTGTTCTGTTTGAATTTCATGCATTAACTCTGAGAATTTCTAAGTCATGTGTTTGACCTTTAGACACCTAACACACAAAAATACAGGTACTCGGCCCATCGTGTTATGGCCCCTAAACTCAACAATCAAACAACAGACACAATAATGTTATTTCAATCCCAGTGCTTACATTTATAAAAAGAAAATACTTCTAATCTCAGAGCAGTTCTAAATTTTACTAGGTCCGGAAGAAATGTAATTTACATTAGTGTAACCAATGCATTTTGGGAATTTCGTGTTATGCTTGTTACGCAAGACTTCTGAAATTATGCACTGATACCACATCGTGTACTTATGTGCTGGCCGAACCAAACTTTTACTGCAAGTGAAGAGGAATAATCTGAATGGCGACAATGCAAGCACCTGTTGCTCAAACCACTTGTGTTTGTCTTTGCTATTTTTTTGGTTGAAACAAAATGTGTTCTGCATCAATAATTGATGAAAGGATGCATTCACACTAAAATACAGTACTAATTGATATATTTGCATTAAACAGAATTACAAGGAATTTTCACAAAGTTTTGCGTAATTCCGTGAAAGCAAATTTCACCCCCCCCCCTAAATATTACACAGTTCAATTAATACATCATAGAGGGTTATCACACACCGAGAACTATGTTGTAGCGTAAACATATTGGGCCTCATAAGTTATTTTATATGGTCAAATAAACTTAGCTATGACACCAATCCCATTAGGTCCTCCGATGGATCTTGTTCTGTGCTGAAAGGGATCAGAATACTTAGGGGATGAATAATTATCATATGAGGACCCGGAATAGGATAATTGTTACCTTTCATTCATTAATTAATGGATTTTCTCAAATTAAATCTATCATTTAGGTCAGTAAAATTTGAAATAGATAAATTGGCCACAACAAATAATGATCCAGAATCAGCAGAGTAATTTATCTCATATTGTATCTTTATCAAATTAAAAATGATTTGCATACCAATCTGTTTATTCACTTAAAGGGTTTAATAAGCATTAACAATCTGTGAAATTCAATCAGAAGGGAGTTATCTTCCTCAGCTGAGGGAGATTATATCCTAAAGAAGTGAGTTTTTAGAAAACAATTATCTCTCATTCAAACCCTATGGATGAAAGTTCTGTAAATCCGTCCTTAGTGCAGCGTTAGTGCCACAGCTGTTGTCAGTCTTGTTACGAGGAGAATATTTGTTCAAAATTCAAGTTTATCATAAATCACACAAAAAAAACATTTTACACATTGAATCTGTTATCCTGTGGTCAAACCTAGTTTCTGACCGTATTAAAGAAATGTGTTAGATGCGTGCCAAATTTGTGTATTTTGCTTTTGTGTTCTTATGTGAAATTTTAAGAAAAGTTAGCAAAATCACACACAATTAGGCAAACGCAAATTCGTCATTTAGCGTGAAGTGCATCTTTGTGCCAGTTTTTTTTACATGAGGTGTATTTCACATTAAAATAATACAGTGCAAATAACAAGAGGCAAGAAAAACAGCGGCTCCCATTGTGGCACTTCAAATTGTTCCAAATGTGTGCAATAACATTTTACCACAAATGGCACGCAATTACACAACGTGGTGTAATAGCATAATTTTGATAACTTCACGCAGCAAGCCTAACACAATATTACAGAAATTGCGCAAACTATGCCAGGGCAATTTAAATTTTGACTGAGACGAATATGCATAAGTATTTTTAGGTAGGCTTTGAATCAGTCTTTATATCACTAAACAGAGTTTGAGAGGAACAATAGATTACTTTGTGGCTCATATCCACTATACAGTCATCCATCAGTCACATTTTGAAGTGCATTTCATACCGTTAAAAGTTAAACATGGGTGTCATGGGGTACAAAGTAAACCATCTTTGCTCTTGTCCTCTCATTGATCATAAAGTGTCCAGGCCCTGCTATGAAGCAGACTCAAATTAAACAAATTCAGTTTGAAAAATCCTACTGTTTGGTCATGGGGTACTTCAAGATCAGCATAGACTTGTTATACCATCAACAGTCTAAGAGTATCTGTCGTCTTTCATTCTTACATTCTGAGAGCCACAGATTCTTGCTGCTAAAATAGTGATGCCTTGTGCTTAGAGTTGAGTAACTAACGTTTTTTTTATTTTGACTTTACTGTGAAGGGTACTTTTCAAACTTCTGTGCACTCCGGTCTCTCTGACTTGGAAAAATAGCAGTCACTGTTCATTTGGGGGACCTTGAGTTGAGGTTTCTGATTTACTTTGTAAATGTTTGAAACGATTTTTGAACAATAGTTTAAAACACATTTCTCTTCGTACCTTGTGAAACAGTCTTTGTAAAATTCTGTGCATTATTTTCTCTTGATTACTCAGATGCCTTGTTATCCTCTCTAAAACACACCTTTAGAGCACGGAGATTGGTATTGCTCTATTACTTACCGGTAATCTTCATTACTCCAGGTCCCGTTTTCCTCGTCCCATTCATTAACAAATTGGAGATAATCATCTTCCGACAGAAAAAAAGAAAAGAGGGATGCTGGGACCCTAACCCTAGCCCGTCCCACTGGATGTACATAAGCAGTACTTACCCAGCATTCCACCTGAACAACCAAGCCCACACAGGAAGGCCGCCATCCGGGAGGGAGGGAGGGGCATTTGAATGCGACGAGGACAACTAGACCCAAAGTAATGAAGATTACCAGTAAGTAATACCCCCAGGTCCCTTATGTCCTCGTCCCATTCATTAACAAAGTGGAGAACGCCAAAGCAGAAACCCGGCCTTCCAAACCCACATGCACACCAAGGAAACCACACCCAAGGCAGCAACCCAAGGGAAACAAAAGGGAGAACCGCAGGGAACAACAGGCAGAGCACCCAGACAGGAAAGCCCCCCACCAAAGCAGAGACGCATCCACCAAAACAGATGGGAGACGACCAAGCCGAAGAAGAGGACAACCCACAGAGGGCAAACAGCACCCAACAGAGGCTGACGATAACAAAAGGACAGCGAGGAGGCCACACAAAGAAGAAGACCCCAAGAAAACCAGCCAGCAAGCCAGAACAGGCCAGCAGGGAAACAACCAAGGACCGGAAACCGGGACCAAGGAAAACCGAAGGCAACAGTAAGGAGGCACCCAACCAGAGAAACAGGAAACAGAGGACCCAGACCAACCAAAGGGTACCCCCAACCCGCCAAACAGAGAAGAGCACGCAAAAAGGGCGACCAGGCCAATAAGGACAACAAAAAGAAGGCACCCCAAAGAGACCCCAAAGGCAAAGCCCCAGAAGGAAAACAGGGAGCAAAACAGGCAAAAAGCCAACAGCACCTGGCAACACCAGGCGCACCCTCAAGAAGGCACCAACCGAAAGAACAGGCAAGAGTAGACGCCCGGAGCGCGGGATGGCCACAGGCTCACAAAAGGAAAGCCCTCATAGCCAAACGGACACACAAGGCCCAAAAGCCGAGGGTCAGAACGGAAGGACCCGGAGCCCCCCAAAACACCCCGGCAAGAAGGAGGAAAGAGCCCCCCCCCCCGAGGCCAACAACACCAGGCAGACGCACTGGAGAGCAACCCAAAAAGGAAAAGAGGAGAGCGCCAGCCACAAGGGCAATGGCACAAACCAAAGAACCAGACAAGGGCAGGACCTACTGGACCAAACCCGGAAGAAGGGGAGCACCAGCCAGGAACCAGCACCCCCAACAGCCAGAAACACACGGCCCAGAACACATCCGACACATAACAATCCCCAATCACCCAGCCCGGGAGGAGCAGCAAGAGACCAGGGACAGGCAAGGGGCAAAGGGCAAGGCCCCACCCAAGAATACTGAGGGAAGAACAAACAAAGCCCCAGCAGGCCCCAAGGGCCAAAAGGCAGCAACCAAGCAGCCAAAGGAAAAGTAGGCAGCAAAAGACGGAAAGACCGACTAGGAGGACCAGACAGCCAGACCCCAACTGAACCAGAAAGGGCAGTGGAGGGGCCAGGAACCAGAAACACAGGAGGACAGTCACCACCCACAGAACAAGGCCCAAAACCGAACCAGGACCAGACCCAGAACAAACAGACCAGCAAAGAACGGGGACCAGCAAAACGGAACCCACAGAGGACCGAAAGGGGCAGGACAGGGTGAACTGCAACAACCCCGAAACCCCAACCACTGGACGAAGGGAAATAATCCCCAAAAAACACCCAATCCACAGAGGCAACAGACACCAGGGCGGAAGACAAGCAAACCGCACAGGCACCCAAAATACCCCTGGCCCAGAACACATCAAGGGAGGGCCAGAACAGGGGAAAAGCACAGGGCAGAACAAAGGCAAGAGAGGCAAAGCAGCCGGAAAGCGAAGACCAAAGCCAAGCAACCCGCCGGAACAGAAGGAGCCCGCAGCCCAACCCACAACAGGGGAAGGCTCAAAACAGAGCCCAGGCAAAGGCCAGGAAGGGCAGCAGAGACCCCTGGCACAGAACCACCGGACCACACAAGACTGAAACACAAGCAAGGCAACAGCCCATTATGAGACAAGAAAGAAAAAGAGCTGGCGGTAACAAGGAGGCACGGCCAAAGGCCAAGAAGAACCACCTGAAAAAAGTGGCCCAACAGGGCAACCGGAGAACAGCCCCGGACTGGGAACCACACAAAGGGCAAAGAAAGAAGAACACCCACAGTGGAGCAGGCAGAACCAAAAACAGACCAGGCAAAGAAGGAGCCAAGGACCCCAACAGCCAGAGGACAGCACCCGAGAACAACAAGCGAAGGCAGCTGATGCACCCAGCACCAGGAACCCCAGGCGGGCCCCAACACAGACATGGGCAAACCGGGCGGCAAGCAACAGGCCCCAAAGAAGGCCATGGGAGGAGGAGCACCTAGAAACGGAGCATCCCCCGGAGCCAACCAGGCTTGAACCCGCGCAACGCCCTAAAGCAGATGAGAACGGGACCAGACAGGAGGAACGGCTACAGCCCAACACCGAAAAGAACCACCCAGTCAGACAAGGCAGACCCAGAATGACACCCAAGGAGGAAGGCCCAGGCCATAGCACCAGGCACTCCAAGACACCAACCAAGCCCGACCAGGCACAAGCACAGACAGCAGTCAAGGCCAGGAGCTTGCCAACAAAGGCCACCCCACCAGAAACCAGGAGGATGGTCAGACAAGGAACAGAGACCAGAGCCAACGGCACCCGTAATGGCCAGGTGCCCCACCCACCCAACCAGGCACACACCAGGTCCAGCCCAGCGAAACCTCTGAGAACAGAGAAGAGGGAGAGCACACAGGGGGAGGCCACAGAGGGAACCCCATGCAAAGCAGGCACAAAGCCGCAACAGCAAAAGGCCACACCAGCAGGATACACAGCCACACAGCAACCAGGCCCCCAAACAGCAGAGAAACAAAAGGAGCCAGAAACAGCACCTAGCAGCCAAGGAAGCGCAGGCAACGCCAGACACCGCAACGATGCCAGGCACCCCCAGGGAGGAAGGAGCGAATGGACACCCGAGCACACCCGCGCGTAGCCATGAGCACCGGCATACCTTAGGATCACCACACAAGGCATCAGGAAAAGAAGCCAGCACCTGGCACAGTACAAGAAGCAACCGCACAGGGCAGCACAGCACAGCATGGGAGAACCGCCGGTGCAGCAAACAGGAAACGCCGCCACAGATAACACAAACCAGAGCACCGAACACACTAGAATGAACACGTGCAACAGGAAAGAACACACAAACCCCCAAAGTGGCAACTCGGCACAGAAAAACAGATGGGCATTGTTACCCAAAGCAACGGTGCACACCCCACCGGCCCCAGAAAGGAGCAGAAGCAGAGTGGACCAGCCAGGAGCCGAACCCGCGATCATGAAAATGAACACAGTCCCCAGCAGCGGAAGCAGCAAACCACAAAACCACCAGACCAGGTGGCAAAACCACCGGACAGAGAGCGGGAGCCAACCCCAAACAGCAGAGGCACATGGGTGCCGTAGACACCACAAGGTGGAAGAAAGAACACACCAACATACTCCAAAATGTGTAAAAAGTCTGGAAAGTATGGCCAGGCAGTCCATGCTGGGGGATTGAACAAGTGACCTTCAATCCATCACATTTGTCAGTGTTGACCATTCAACTCACTGAGCCACCGTGCTCCCCGACAAACAGCAGAAAAAGGGGGGACTCACGGTCGCAAGCCACAGAGCACAGCCCCCACCCCAACACAGAGAGAACCCCCCCACAGGGGAACTGAGACAAAGGAGCAAAGCACCAAGGAGTCAGAGCGGAGGCAACACACAAGCAGCAGAGATGCCAGCATATGACCAGCCGAGCATACAACATGCGCATCCGCAAAGCATACGCCCACCGCTGGAAGCTCGGTGGGGAATACCAGACGCATACACACACTGAATGGAACACACTGCAAAGACCTCACAGGGAGGAAAGCGTGAAGAGACCCACCGGGAACCGAACCCGTGACCATGAGGATGAATACCTGCCCGCGCAGTGGACGAAGCAGTCCACCGAGACCCCAGAGTCATAGACCACGAGGGACAGCAGGAAGCAAAACCATCAGCAACCCCCAGACTGCCAGAACAACCTCATCCCGCCGAGAGCCCAAGAGGGAATGGGCACAGACAGCGGGAGCGAAGACAAAACGGGGAGCAGCCAGCACAAGCGCCACGCATGAAGAAAACAGATGCCAACATGCGGCACTCACCCAGAGGGGCCCGGGAGGCAGAAACAAGGCCCCCTCCCAGCAGCCAGCCCAAGGCAAACCAGGAACCAAGCCAGGGCAGGGAAGGACACCCAGCAGCGTGCCCCAAACGTCCCTGGAACCATCCGTGCACCGCTACGACGGACACATCGAGGGGTGGGGCTGGGAGACAGAAACAAGGCCCCCCCTCCACCACCAGGGAAGCACAGCAGGCACACACCGGAGGCTGTCACAGCAACACAATGCAGGGCACAAAGGGGCAAAAAAGAAAAAACGCTGTGCAGTACTTACGCCCTGGCCAGCAACCAGTTATCGTACCCCTGCCAGCCACATTGCAGCAGAATGCCTGACTTCCAGCACCAAAACCCAGGAAGTCAGGTAAAACCCGGAAAGAAGTGCCTCAATGGAAGAGGCAGGGCAACCAGCAAGTGAGGTGAGTCATCAACCTGGCCAGGCAGGAAGACGAGCCCAGCAACCCCTAAGAGCCCGCCTGGCCAGCGCAGAAGCCGCAAAGGGCCGGCCGGCATGCAAGAGCTGTTTCTGGGAAAACCAAGCCTCCCAGCAAGCATTGCAGGCCGGGAGGCTGGGCACCAGAAACCCCGACTGCACGGCCAGGCAGCCGGATGGGGAGAACCAAGAAGGAAAAGCCACTCAAGCCCAGCAGAAGCAGCACCAGCATCCACATCCCAATTTTGTCGACAGATAGAAAAAAAGAATGAGCGGAATGCTGGGTAAGTACTGCTTATGTACTCCCAGTGGGAGGGGCCAGGGTTAGGGTCCCAGCATTCCTCTTTTCTTTTTCTCTGTCGGGTGATGATTATCTCCACTTTGTTAATGAATGGGACGAGGACATAAGGGACCTGGGGGTAATGAGGTGGTGAACCATCGATTGGATACGAGGGATTTGGGGCCAGTGTATCTTTGTCATAATAGAGAATCTTTTTTATTTGATGGGTCACAATAATTTTTGCTTCCTTCAAGTCTTCGATTAAAAGGTCACTCTTTTTGATGAAGTAAATAACGTATTCCTATGCCTCTTGCCCTCACTCATTCAGTTTCTTTTTGCAAATCTCACTGTCTGAGCCTTGGAAGTTAGCCAGCACTTGCTTTTATGAGAGTTTTGTGTGATAATTTCTGAACTATAAGAGTCTCTATGTTTCTCTCTTTCCGTGATGGGATTCAGGACTATCAAATCCTCATTTTTGGTTTAGTATATTTTTAAGTTTATTTTTCTGCAACAAAGATTTGATTCATAAACACCTTTGAGTTCCATCTAGGAGTAGTGTTATTTTGTTTAGGTTATTATCAACTTAAATATTCGCTGTTTTATTGAAGGCTTCTGTTTGTGGGACCATGTGCAGATATATTTCAGGGCAGATACTGTTAATTTGGCAGCCGTTAAAATAAAATCTCTACAGTTACATATGATTTCAGTAATTTCATTTGCTACTATAAGAAGCAGCCATGAAAAAGTCTTGATCACCCTGTCACTTCTCGTAGGACATAAGTAAAAATAGTATTCTACCCTACATCATCTTTTGCAGCTGGGCTAAATATAGCTCATCAGATTTTAAAGACCACAGATGCAGTGATATTAAAGCCATCCTCACAGCTATACATTAGTGCAGCGGAAGACCCTTCAAGCAGTTGTTCCCAAGGCGCTGGGATAGGATCATTCTCTTCCACCACAGTGTGGTATGGTACTTCAAAATCAACGTAACTACCTCCACTGGCACAGAAGCTTCTCCCACTGCTTTGAACATTTTGATGCATACTACATGGGATGCACTTTGGGGCCATATTACGCATTGTCATTGTTTGCGCCCGATACAGCTTTTAAAGGGTGCACCCGGTGCAAACAAGGACAATGCACCCGATTATGGTGAATGCGCTGCCCCCAGGGCAGCTGCAAACTTGTGGTGCCCTAGGGGCAGCGCATTCATGAGAAAAAATGGAGTGGCGGCTTGCAGCCGCTCCGTGTTTTCGCAGTGCAACCTGCCTGCACTTTTAAAGAAGATTAGAGATCCCATTCCAAGCGAGCACAGTTAGTGACTGTACCCACCTGCAAGGGGATGTCTGGTGGGGCCATAGATCCCCCCTTTCTCCCCTCAGGGGGTGCACTCACAGTTCACCACCTAGAAGGTGGCACACTGAGTGCACCCCCTGAGAGCTACTTTGCCTCTGTGCCAGAATCTGTAATATTGTGAGGGCGCAGAGGCAAAGGAATTCCCTCATTTGCCCTGTGCAAATGAGGGAACACCCCCAGATGGTAGCGCTGGCAATTTCATTGCCCCAGTGCTATTGGTATTACTGAAGGGGAAGCAGAAGCATCTGCGTGCCCTTCCGTAATGCCAAAGTGCCATGGGGGAGTGCAGTGCAGGAGCAAATGCCCATTGTGACCCCAAGGCACTTATTGCAATACGGCCCCATATGTTGTGATTGCAAACCAAAATGTTGTCATGCCTTAATAATGCCATGCGTTAACTACTCACCTTATACTTTGCAATGTAACCATACCCAGGGGTGGTGAGAGATCTTCACAACTTACCACGATTTGTCACTACCAACTGCATCCCCACCAACAGCGGTTGAAGGGCCAGCAATTCTATGCATAGCCATAAGAGCATTGTATACACTCCACGCCACTCCTGGTACCAACATGCATTCATCCTGTGGGCACTATCATTGTGAAAGACATACAAAGAATCTCATACAACATCTATTCATTGTAGGTGATCCTGCTCAGTTATATGACTAGCCAGCCAAGACTGCTGCAACTAAAGTTCTGGCTCTTCAGTATACATACTTACAGGACCCGATTCACAAAGGGCCTCCACACTCATGGCGGAGACCCCACAGTCATAGCGGGACCTCTGTACTGCAGCTACCAGAAATAGAATGCTCCTGCATTCAATGGTATTGCTTGTGACAGACAGCAAACCAACAAAAGTTGTAAAAGCTATTTCATTCTTCTATAAGCAATATATACAAAAAGAAACATGACATTAACTTATAATAGGAGTACGAGAGGTACACCTACCCCATATATGGGGCTAGTAATGCTGAATAGAAAGAGAAGAAGACTATTGTTGGATGCTCTAGAGGGGGGATCGATTGTATAAGTAAAATGGCTAGCTGAACCATCTAATGTCAATGTAAAGATTGGAACTGACCTGAAATGTTATAATGTGTATTGCCAGAGGTTTGATGTTGGGAGAAAAAGCAATATAAATATATTTAAAAAAAAACATTACATTAAGTTATAATATGATAAAACATAGTAAAAATCCAATAACCAGTTAGCTCTAACATCTTCTTTTTACTTTATGCTTGCCTTACACCCTGTAAAGTGCTCCACCTCCTTTTTAGTTATTACTGCGCTATACAAATGCCACATAAAATATAAATATCACAAACATGATACAAAAGAAAATCATACATTGAAATATATTATACTTAAACATTGTATTATGTGTCATTAATATGAGTGTGCAGAAGCCAAAAAGAATAGATACATACTCTCCAATATGCACATATATATCAAGAGTGAAAAAAAGTAGAAAAGCAAACAATCCATGAACTCATAAAAAACATCTAAGGAACAAATGGGCAAATAAATCTGTTAGACCTGTCAGCCCTAGGGTGGTCTTCCCCTAAACCACCATACATATTGCCTTCACCCTCCTATTATGTTTTTTATTGTCTTTAGGGCTCTGTGCACTTTACCGCTTCTAACCAGTGCTGATGTGCTTATGCTCACTCCCTAAAATATGGTTAATGTGGCTTACACTTAATTGGCATATGCAATTCACTTAAAAGTTCCTAGTAAAGGGGTATACCATGTACAGAGGGCCTATAAATTAAATGCTGCTAGTGGGCCTGCAGCAATTAATGTGCCCCTTAAGTAGCCCCTTACAACAGGTTGCATGCCTGCCATTGCACCTCCATGCAGCCTTAAACTGCCAATTCACCTTGTCAATATAAACCTCTTGCCAAGCCTTAAACTCCCCTTTCTTTGCATACATGTCACCCCTAAGGTAGACCTTAGGTAGCCCAGAGGGCAGGGTGCATTTTAATTGAAAGTTTGGACATGAACTTTTATTTTTTACTTGTCCTTGTAGTGAAAATACTCCTAAATGTGTTTTTCACAACTGCGAGGCCTACCTCTCGCATAGGATAATATTGAGTTGCCTGATTACATTTAAGTGCTAATTTTTGTTTGGGAACAGGTGAGCATTTCATGTTTGGTGTCTGAGAAATTGTAAAAAAAAATCCTCTTTAATGAGAAAATCCGATTTTAAGTTACAATTTTGAAAAATACTGCTTTTTGAAAGTTGTGTAAGGTAATGGTGCCTACGAGGGATGTATTTGGAAGTAAATTTAGATAGAATTCTCTAATTACTTGCAAGATATTTAATCGTGATAGCAACAGTATACAGTTTGGAGATTTACTTCAGAAGCGGCCGAAACTTCAATGCCCTAACCCATTTTCCTTTTAGTTTCCATGGTCACATGACTGTGTGTGGTTGCAAGTTGAACTTTGTTTATTTCTCCCTGAAAGTCACACACTAGAGGGGTGTGCCAGCATGGGCTATCAACTGGCAGGATGGGGGGTGCAGAGCTTGGCATAGACCCACTTGCAACTGCAAGGGCTGTCTTCTGCTTTCACTCAAAGGACTTGTCACCCTAGCATTGTTCAGGCAGACAGCCAAGAGGCAGAGCAGGTGAAGCTGGAAACTTCGAGCACTTCATAAGGAATCTTCCAGAAACTTTTTCTACTTTAAAGAAGATACCAGGCATAAAACTAGGACCCTCAGACCCACTCTTCACTTGGCTTTCTGGACCTGCTTATGAACTCTCAGAGGACTGCTTTGCTGCACCTGGAAGGACTACTTTGCTGCCTGAAGCCTGCCTTGAATCCTTGGAGGCCTGCCCTGCTGCTTGAAACCTGTTCCACTGCTGAACCCAGGACTACCATAGTGATTCCAAGGGAGAGTTGACTGGCCTATTTATCAAACCCTCAGGAAAAGATCTAACCATCTAGAACCTGCACCTGGGCCCAGCCTGATTTACTCGTAATACCTCAAGTGGTGCCTCTCCAGTCCTGGACCCTTGGTGGTTGTGCTAAAGTAGCCAACATAGCCAAAATCCAAACATTTTGGCTAAAAACTGCACTGAGAACTGAAAGGAAACTGCAACCACCCTGCTTGTCAATCTGCCCAAGGTGCATCTCCGGTAGACCTGACTTCTCAGCAGCTCCTGCTACATTTTTCTATGGAGCAGCAAATCTTGTTCAGCGGTCCTTCAACAAAGGGGTATCTGGCCTAGTGAAACTTTCACTGGCCCTGGCCTCCAGCTTCATCCTGCTGAATATTTTTAGATGTTGGTTGGTCTGTTGATGAAAGACCTTGCGAGGGCCTCCGACTCCGCCTCGCTTTTTCTCCCACGTTGACGGTGTCATAAGCATAAGTGACTGTCAGCAGGAGTCCCGTCAAGATTACCACTGCCTTTCCGCAGAGGAAACCGTGATACCTCCTACTTTGATTTGGCTGAATCAAAGGAAATGAGGTAGAAACGTACCTTTTTTTATTTCCTCCGTCCGTTTACATCTTGAACCCCATTGTCCAGGGCCTTTCTTTTCTGCTTCTACTTGACCATGACACTAATCAACTCTGTTGTCGCCGGAATCTAAGGTAATCTTTTTTTACATTTCTCTTAGTATCAGTCATGTGTTGACAATTGCTTTAGCCTCGTGTATTTTGACATTGCTGTTAGATAAAAAAAATCTCATGTGTGATGCATTAGTGTTCATTTTAAAACTTATCAGGGTAAAATGAACATACCTGTATTAACACTTAAAAAAATTAATTATGTGCATGTGAGTGTGCACTCAATAGTGTGTGTGTTGTTTGTGTGCTATGGAATATGTACAAAAAGAGGCATAATACATTACCTACATATACTATTTAAGCAAACACAACATATATGTGTAGTGACACAGTACTTACCAGTCTCCACTCCACAAGGGACTCATTACATCAGGAATCCGCTGCTAGGACAATCCTAGAACAACAGGGAAATCTAAATAGGCATGGTGCAAATGCTGGTAGCCTGACAGCGACGGAGTACTGTTAGCCAGAAGTGGACAGAAGTGCACCGCTTACGCGACAGAAAACAATCTGTTGATGTGGATGGCAGGTCAACCAGCTCACATCTAAATACAGTGAGTGGGACTCTGTCATCTTGATGGCGTACTTGTAACCGCCACCATGGAGGTATGACTGGAGTTTTGCCAACATCTGAATCAGATCCCAAGTCCGACCATAAAAATCTTCACTGTGACTTTGTCCAGAAGCTCCCCAATGACTAGGCCTCTTCCTCGGACACCACTGCAGTCTTGCCTCCCAGAACATTTTTTGTCAACATTTCTTCTAAGTCCGAATGGAAGTGCCAACTTGGCCCAATTCACTTTTTGAATCTGCCTCGTACTCCTTTGTGGTTGTCCATATATATTTCAACTTTGACCTCGTCTAACGCAACTAGATGTCTGCGGTTTGGTCTTTTAGGCACTCGTTTTTACCTTAAACGTTAAAAATTCATAACTTATGTTATACTGATTGGATTTTTGTAGTTTAAATGTCAAAAAAGATATTAACATTTACTCAACTTTTTATAATTGGTGTGGGCTTTTTCTTGTGTTTGCACTTTGTGACTGTTTGTTTATGTGCAACATAAATAGCTTACACGTTGTCTCTAAGTTAAGCCTGACTGCTTATGTGCCAAGCACCAGAGGGTTAATCACTGGTTAATTTATAGACTTTTTGTGGTTCACCCTGTCAGGGATTGCTGCTGTTGCTAGAGCACTAGGGCCCACTTAACCTGCAACCAGATTCTCACAGTATCCAAATAGCTTAAACAATGTGGAATTAATTTATACATTTTATGAAGTGTGCTACATTCTGTTCATATAATGGAATGACAATTCTAAAATATTCATTAATATTCCAAAATGTGCTTGATTTATCAATACAAAAATAAATTTTCATACCAATGGTAGGTAAGTGAAGCTATGACCATTTCTAAGTCATGAAATCTATAAATATTAATAATATGTTTACATAATGACTAGAGAAATAGTCCTAAGGAAAGTTATAAATAAATGTGTGCATAAATAAAACATAACCATAGCCACAAGTGCTCAGGGTATATGAAAAGGGACTGATAAATTATCTTACCTGTATATTTAAAAGTAAATGTTTTAAGGACAAAACCTGTCACCCATTCTAGGGTGGCATAGTTCATCATAGGGTTCCTAGTTACAGTGACAAAGTGTAGGTGTCAATGTGGGCTACAACCCTGGAACCAGAGGAGCTCTTTGAACACTATGCATAGAGTGTATCCTAAAGTGTAAGAGTTATATACCAGAGAGGAAATAAAAAGAACTCCTAAAACTGCCTACTGATGGACTGTAGGCTTTATTTGTGCCCTCAACGTGTAGATTAAAAATACAAGGGGAATCTTGGATTCTGTTAAGTGATCAACATGTTTCTGCCCAAGAGGTATTGTCTTCCAAGGGTGGCAGAGCATTCACCAGGACATGGGCCCTCTCTATACAGCTCTATGATTAATTCTTCAAATTTGAGTTTCTAGTGAGCAAGAGAGTCACCTTCCGCCTCCTCACCCACGCACACAAAGCCCTACACGACCAAGGCCCGAGCTACCTCAACAGCCGAGTCAACTTCTACGCTCCCAAACGCCACCTCCGATCTGCCAGCCACGCCCTCGCCGCCGTCCCCCGCATCCGAAGAGCGACTACAGGAGGAAGGTCCTTCTCCTACCTGGCCGCCAAGACCTGGAACTCCCTCCCGACCGACCTGCGCCTGACCCAAGACCACCTCTCCTTCAGGAAGAAGCTGAAGACCTGGCTGTTCGAGCAGTAGCGGCACCCCCCCCCCCAGCGCCTTGAGACCCTACGGGTATGTAGCGCGCTCTAGAAATGTCTTTGATTGATTGATTGATAGTGAGGGAAAACAGTATTCGATCAATAATGGTGAGGGCATCTACCATCCCAATGTGGCCTGTTGGAAAAAGAATGGTAAAAGCAATATATGGATTTATTAGGTTATGATTTGTGTCAATGTTGTTTAGCAGGATCACACTCAGTGATGCATACACTGCAAATCCACTTGTGAGTCCAAGCACACCTCATTTGTGAAAGCACACTTATGAGATGGAAATACGTTACCCTATTTACGGGTATTCCTGTCTTTCATCACTATAGTCATATACAGTGATATATTTGCAGTTTTCTAATTATAAGGTTATATCTACACCAAAACTGATAAGCTAGAAAGAAAGTGTACGTGCATCTAAAAACATAATTTTCTAAAAATGATTACTAGATGTAATATAATGATATTTTCATTTTTAGTGCAAGAGTTTTGTTGTTTGTAAATCTAATTGTTCATAAGATCAAGTTTGACATAAAGTGCATATCTATCACAGCAATTGACTGTCATTTGAGATGTCATCAGTGATGTCATGACTGATGTCACTGACCATGTCATGAGTGATATAATATGTGCTGTGATAAACAGTTCATTGTGGGGCGTAAGTTATAGTTAGCTCAGGAAACTATAACTGCTGAATTTCACTGGTTTTGTACAAGTGAAATTTGAGCCTAACTATAATGTCCCTGCAACCTTTTTTATTTTCAGTGAATTTCAAAGTGTTTTTAAAATACTATCTCCTAACTATAACGTCTCTGTAACCTTTGTTTTGTTCAGTGGATCTCTATGATTTTTTAAATGTTATTTCCTAAATATAATGTCCTTGTAACATTTGGTTTTCTCAGTGATTATATATATATATATATATATATATATATATATATATATATATATATATATTCACTGAAAAAACCATAGGTTTCAGGGATGTTATAGTTAGTTGGACATTTCACTCGTACAAAACCAGAGAAATTCGAATGTTATAGTTAGTAGAGCTAACTATAACTCACGCTCCTGCAATGCACTGCTGATGACATCACATATTACATCACTCATGATAAGGTCAGCAACATCACTGATGACATCACTGATGACATTTCAAATGACATCATTAATGACATCATCCAGTGAATGTGTGTTTCTGTGAAGTTTAAATATATTTTATATATCTTAATGCCAAGGTGTATTGAAGAATGAGTTGGTGTATAAATGTGTGGGTGGAGGATTTAATAGGTTTGTGACTGACTGTATAAGTTAGTGATTAAATGTGTCTTACTGAATGCATGGGTTAGTGACTAAACTGTGTGAATGTCTGTATCAGTCTCTCAGTTGTTGTGTAAGCTGCCGATTGGGTTGATGATTAGGTAAATGACTGTCTATATGGGTTACTTATTAGTTGCATGAGTATCTGTATGGGTGCCTCAGTGTTTGTGTGTGTGGGTGGGTGGGCGGTGTGGGACTTTCTGCCTACATGTGTGAGTGGATAATTTACAGGGTGTATGAGTTCAATAGTGCATGTAGAAATAGCTGTATAGGTGAGTGAGTGTGTGTATCAGTGTGTTGGTGAGTGAATGTATGTCTCACTGGTATATGTGTGAGTAACTACATATGTGAAAGGCAGTATTTGTGAGTGTTGGAGTATATAAATGACTATATGTGAGAGTGAGTAATTGTGAGAGTGGCTGTATAAATGAGTGTGTGCTTGTGTCAGTGATTGTATAAGAGAGTAAGCATATGTTAGTATCTGTATGAATAGGTTAGATGGTGAATATATAACTGTATAGGTGAGTAAATGGCAGTGTTATTGATTCTTTACATGACAAGCTAGGTGTGTTAATAACTCTATGGATGAGTGACGGTGTATGATTGTATAGGTGTATGAGTACATATAATAGTGCTGTGACTGCATGTATGAGTAACTGTATTGGTGAATGAATGAATTTGTGTGTATAGCTAGGAATTAGTCAGTGGGTATATAGTAACTGCAATTTATTTGTCTATGGTTTCGAAAATGGTAGTCTGTATTTTAGAGTGGGTGTATCAAAGGTTATATAAGGGTGTGAGGAGGTGCATCGTGCATGTGGATGATGTCATCAGTGATGTCATCAGTGATGTCACTAACCTTGTCATGAGTGATGTAATATGTGATGTCATCAGCAGTGCATTGCGGGGGCGCGAGTTATAGTTAGCGCTACTAACTATAACGTTCGAATTTCTCTGGTTTTTTACCAGTGAAATGTCCAACTAACTATAACATCCCTGAAACCAATGTTTTTTTCTGTGAATTTCTAAGGTTTTTGTAACTGCTAATTTCTAACTATAACGTCCCTGAAACCTATGGTTTTTTCAGTGAATTTCAAAGGTTTTTTTAAATGCTAATTTCCAATTATAATTTTCATTAAACCTATAGTTTTTTCAGTGATTTTAAATTATCATTCCATTCTCAAGCTGGTGAAAACAGCCGATATCGCCAGTTTTCCAGCAATAGCTTCCACAAAAAAAAATCTTCACAAATGAGAGCAACAACTAACGCTAATAACATGCAGAGTAGGCGTTCCTATGCAAAAATAACACGAAAACACCACTTCCCGATATTTTCAATGAGCAGCCAAATCTGCGGTGTGATCCAAAAACAGGCTATATGCTGCGTTGACAGCAGGAATGTAACATCTGTCTTTTACTGGTGTAAAGTAGGACGACTACCTACAGTGTGAAAGGGTGCTCAGCCCAGAATCACATCAGAAGACCAACAAATGTCATAGAGCTACTGATCATGCACCTCCCACACTCAAGAAGGCCACAAAACCCACTGCCACCATCCTCAGGACCTCCCCCCCGGGCCACCACCCCTACTACCACTGAGGCAGCACACAACAGGACAGCAAATCTTCCCAAAACAGCATGGCCCCTCAGCCACAAAATAGCTGAATGTTGCGAGATGTGGCAAGCAAACATGTGTGAAGGACGCAAGTCACCCACCAATAATAATGAACCCAATACCAAGTGTAGCGGTGATGTGCTGGACAGACCTCACTACGCAGAGCACAAACCTCTCCATGTGTACATATACTGCTTGTGCTTGCAGTGTTGTGGACAGTGGACGCAACCATGTTACCTCAGGCAGTGGGGAAGATACCGGTCATGTACCTGTGCCGTCTTCCCCTGTAAGCGGAAGCACAGTGGGCTGGTCCAACGTACACCACTCCAGCGTAGAAGTGTGAATAAATTGGACGGGGCTCTGGGCGTGGTTCACTTGTGTGAAGGCTAACATGTCTGCCATGTGGCTGCCGCCATGACCGTGGGCCTCCTCGACACAGGCCCCCTGCAAACACAGTGGCACAGCACCGCAGATTTATGTCTGTACACGCTACTGCCTTCGATCTACACTGCGGACAGCAGGGCTCCCAATTCAGATGGAGTCACAATTGCAGATGATGCAGTCCAGTAGGCAAGACACATTACTCCCAGTGTGGCCCTCCCAGACCACTCATCATCGCAGGCTGCGTACACGCTGAGCACCAGAGTTACCACTAACTCAGTGCACCACAAGTAAATGCCACGTGGCCTTATAAGACAGCATTCATTAGACACAAGACATTGCTACCAATGCGGCCCGCCCAGACCATGCATCATCGCAGGGTGCGGACACTCTGAGTGCTTCAGCTACCACTAACTCAGTGCACCACATGTCACCGCCACGTGGCCTTACTGAGGCAGAATTCATTAGACAAAAGACATTGCTACCAGTGTAGCCCGCCCGGACCATGCATCATCGCAGGGTACTCATACGCTGGTTGCTTCAGGTGCCACTGACTCACTGCACCACAAGTCATCGCCGCGTAGCCTTATTAAGGCAGAATTAATTAGGCAAAAGACATTGCTACCAGTGCGGCCCGCCCAGACCACGCATCACCACAGGCTCTGCACACGCTGAATACATCTGATGCCACTAACTGTGTAGCTCAACTCAACGCCACGTGGCTGTGGGCCCTTGCTGACCGCTGCCTCTGGCCTACACAGCGGTCAGCACGGCTCACAATTAAAATTGAGTCTTGATTAATTAATTACAGAGTCCAGTAGGCAACTAACTACAATGTCCCTGAAACCTACACAATATCCTTTTAGTATCCTTGCTTCAAGAACTTTTTGGATATCAATTATAGCTTTAGTACAATGACCAAATTCATCTTGCAGGTCCAAAGGAACACTCAATGGCAGTCTACACTGCGGCCAGCAGATCTCACTGTTCAAATTCAGTCTTGATTCATTAATTTCAGAGTCCAGTAGGCAACTAACTATAACGTCCCCGAAACCTACACATTTTGACAATGTATTCTATACATATTTCATCTTTTGTTACCTACACTGCAGTCAGCAGAGCTCACAATTTACATTGAGACGTGATTTATTAATTGCAGACAGGATTGTACTCTATGTCCTCGGATTCTGTCAAGAGGAAGTGACAAAAAGCATTCCTCGATGTCTGTGCTGAGTACTGCCTTCCATCTACATTGCGGACTGCAGGGCTCACAATTCAGATCGAGTTGCTATTGCAGATGACGCAGTCCAGTAGGCAACAGACATTGCTACCAGTGCGGTCCTCCCGGACCACGCATCATCGCTAGCTGTGCACA
This sequence comes from Triturus cristatus, assembly GCF_964204655.1. Taxonomy (NCBI): domain Eukaryota; kingdom Metazoa; phylum Chordata; class Amphibia; order Caudata; family Salamandridae; genus Triturus; species Triturus cristatus. Next base: position 736,850,617 of record NC_140585.1, read on the forward strand.
TGCGGAATGCTTCTGATGCCCCTACCTCAGTGCACCACAACTCATGGACCCTTTATGATAGAATCTTTAGTGTATGATTTCAGATCTGCTGCCCCTACCTCAGTGTACCACAAGTCATTAACCCTTTACAATAGAATCTTTTATGTATTATTTCACATCTGGTGCCCCTAACTTAGTGCAGCACAAGTCATGGACCCTTTATGATTAAATCTCTGTGTGTGATCCAATGATTACTGTTGTACTTGTTGCCAGCACCAACCATTCCCTGAGGGTTGACTTACACTCACCCCACACGCATCCAGCACAGATGTCACTGGACATGTGACCCTGGTAATAAAAAGGGGCAGAGCGCACGTGCCCGTACCCAGTTCCACTATCTATCTAACTGTGTCTGTGTGTTCATTATGTATGCATGATGCTGCCCCTGGGCCCTACCACATTACATTCTGCTGTGGACAGCGCTCGCAACCATGTTACCTCTGGCAGTGGGGAAAACTTTGGTTATGTAACTTTGTCTTGGTCATTGTATAAGTACATAGGTAGAGACTGGATCATTAGAGTACTGCAAGGAGAGTGTATAGTGAATTTATAAGTGCTTCGGAATTGGCAGAGTGATTATATAAGTACATATGTTGGCGGAGCCTTACCCCGAGCAAGAGCTTGGCTCTAATTGGCTGCCCTCCATGTGCCAAAAACAGAAATTTGGGCTTTGTATGGCCCTGTATTGCTATAGCTGCAACACTGAATGTGCAATAAACATTCATATCCACACAGATAAGTCATGTGCACAATCTTTCATGTGTGGAAAAATGGATGAATGTAGGGTCAGTGATTCCCCCTACCTTCCATGTTGGCCATGTTTTAGGACTTGGGTCACAGGGTGACGCATTTGCGCATGCACCCGGGTGGCGGCAGCCCTTCAACAGGGACACCCGCATCAGTTGATTCCTCATACAGCCCAGGAAGGAACCACGCCCAGATTTCCAGAGTCAATGTTCACAACCTCACGCAGGACTGGCATACGCCAGGCCAGCCCAATCCACTTACACATACAGGGAGGGACAACAACGCTACATGGCCCAGATTTTCATTGTAGTGATCTGCTGTTCTCAGGTATAGTTGTCAGTATGCCAGAGCCACTCCCTTACAGCTGGTTTACACCCACACCACACCCATCAAGCACAGACGTCACAGGACATGTGACCCTGCCAATAAAAAGGACCGGGCGCACGTGCTCCACACCATTTCCATTTCAGACTTGGTGCACCTGATACACTGCAGCTGGCACAGGCACACCGCCATGGGACGGTGCACTGAGGTAGGGGCACTGTAAGTAATGGTGGGCCGAATTTGCAAAATTCACTTTCGCAAATTATCGCGAAAATGTTAAAAATCTCCGCAAACACGCGGAAATATCGCGAAGATGCGGAAGATTTTTTCCCGCCCGTTCGCGGTATTTTCTGCGTGGTCGCGGCTCGCCAACTTACCCATGCGGTTGCTCGCGGGCGCGGCCATCTTGTTTTCACTTGTCTCGTGGTGCATGATCGCGAGAAGAAAGACGTGATCGCGCGACGAATGACGATACTGCGGGTGCGAACTGTCGCGAGACAGCGCAAATGGCTACCAACAATCCAACATCTCATGGAGAACGCGACCGGATCGGGAAAACTTGTCGGCGAACGCGGGGATTCAGGTAAGGCGATCGCGCGCACGTGAGAATGTATTATTTTACAGCGCGAGCAAGCAAAAAATTTCCGGTAAAATGCGGATTGCGGAAATTTTGACATTTTCGCGCTCTCCGTGGAACGCGAAAATGTCAAATTATCGCAATTTCCATCAGCGGAACGGATTTTTAGCCCAGGCCTAACTGTCAGTGCTGAGCGGGTGTGCAGCCTGTGATAATGTCCCGTCCCGGTGGTCTGGACAGGTCAGGTTTTGTGTGCCCTGCTGGACTGCAGTGCAGGCCTGTGCCCTCGACCAGCGGGGGCCTACCACCACGTGGTGTGGCCTCACTGGTCAGATGTTCTTGCATGTATCATTCGAAAATGTGCTGCCCAATTCTCACTGCAGAGGAAGAACATATGTGCATAGATTGATACTATCATGATATATATATATATATATATATATATATATATATTCCAAATGCAAGGACACCCACCGTTGGAGACCCACTCGTAACGTGGTAAACATCTTTATTTCACCAAGCAGCATCGCAAACAACTTAGTGGGCACAGCAAAGTTCAGCCACTTTCTTCTCCCCTACGCGTTTCGAGCATCCTGTTGCCCTTTGTCACGGGAATGGCATCTTGCGATCAGCAGCGAAAGGTGAGTAGTTATATTGTTTTTAGGTTCCGCCCCATGGGCGTGTCAGCCCAGTGCTTCATGGTATTCTGAGTCTTGTGCAAATTAAAACCTCTCATAGGTGCCGCTGCTGTTAGATCTTTGGTCAATAACAACTTCCTCAATGGGTTTGCTCTGCTTCATGCTGTTGTTGCTGTGCTGTTCTTAGCCTCGGTGAAACTCCACGTTTCTCCATGCGCGTCGGTATCGTACCTTCGCAGGACCCGCACTTCAGCAGGGAAGGGTTCTCCGCGACCTGGGTAGGCCGCTCATATTCCAAATGCAAGGACACCCACCGTTGGAGACCCACTCGTAGCGTGGTAAACATCTTTATTTCACCAAGCAGCATCGCAAACAACTTAGTGGGCACAGCAAAGTTCAGCCACTTTCTTCTCCCCTACGCGTTTCGAGCATCCTGTTGCCCTTTGTCACGGGAATGGCATCTTGCGATCAGCAGCGAAAGGTGAGTAGTTATATTGTTTTTAGGATCCGCCCCATGGGCGTGTCAGCCCAGTGCTTCATGGTATTCTGAGTCTTGTGCAAATTAAAACCTCTCATAGGTGCCGCTGCTGTTAGATCTTTGGTCAATAACAACTTCCTCAATGGGTTTGCTCTGCTTCACGCTGTTGTTGCTGTGCTGTTCTTATCCTCGGTGAAACTCCACGTTTCTCCATGCGCGTCGGTATCGTACCTTCGAAGGACCCGCACTTCAGTAGGGAGGGGTTCTCCGCGACCTGGGTAGGCCGCTCATATTCCAAATGCAAGAACACCCACCGTTGGAGACCCACTTGTAGCGTGGTAAACATCTTTATTTCACCAAGCAGCATCGCAAACAACTTAGTGGGCACAGCAAAGTTCAGCCACTTTCTTCTCCCCTACGCGTTTCGAGCATCCTGTTGCCCTTTGTCACGGGAATGGCATCTTGCGATCAGCAGCGAAAGGTGAGTAGTTATATTGTTTTTAGGTTCCGCCCCATGGGCGTGTCAGCCCAGTGCTTCATGGTATTCTGAGTCTTGTGCAAATTAAAACCTCTCATAGGTGCCGCTGCTGTTAGATCTTTGGTCAATAACAACTTCCTCAATGGGTTTGCTCTGCTTCACGCTGTTGTTGCTGTGCTGTTCTTAGCCTCGGTTAAACTCCACGTTTCTCCATGCGCGTCGGTATCGTACCTTCGCAGGACCCGCACTTCAGCAGGGAGGGGTTCTCCGCGACCAGGGTAGGCCACTCATATTCCAAATGCAAGGACACCCACCGTTGGAGACCCACTCGTAGCGTGGTAAACGTCTTTATTTCACCAAGCAGCATCGCAAACAACTTAGTGGGCACAGCAAAGTTCAGCCACTTTCTTCTCCCCTACGCGTTTCGAGCATCCTGTTGCCCTTTGTCACGGGAATGGCATCTTGCGATCAGCAGCGAAAGGTGAGTAGTTATATTGTTTTTAGGTTCCGCCCCATGGGCGTGTCAGCCCAGTGCTTCATGGTATTCTGAGTCTTGTGCAAATTAAAACCTCTCATAGGTGCCGCTGCTGTTAGATCTTTGGTCAATAACAACTTCCTCAATGGGTTTGCTCTGCTTCACGCTGTTGTTGCTGTGCTGTTCTTAGCCTCGGTTAAACTCCACGTTTCTCCATGCGCGTCGGTATCGTACCTTCGCAGGACCCGCACTTCAGCAGGGAGGGGTTCTCCGCGACCAGGGTAGGCCATTCATATTCCAAATGCAAGGACACCCACCGTTGGAGACCCACTCGTAGCGTGGTAAACGTCTTTATTTCACCAAGCAGCATCGCAAACAACTTAGTGGGCACAGCAAAGTTCAGCCACTTTCTTCTCCCCTACGCGTTTCGAGCATCCTGTTGCCCTTTGTCACGGGAATGGCATCTTGCGATCAGCAGCGAAAGGTGAGTAGTTATATTGTTTTTAGGTTCCGCTCCATGGGGGTGTCAGCCCAGTGCTTCATGGTATTCTGAGTCTTGTGCAAATTAAAACCTCTCATAGGTGCCGCTGCTGTTAGATCTTTGGTCAATAACAACTTCCTCAATGGGTTTGCTCTGCTTCACGCTGTTGTTGCTGTGCTGTGCTGTGCTGTTCTTAGCCTCGGTGAAACTCCACGTTTCTCCATGCGCGTCGGTATCGTACCTTCGCAGGACCCGCACTTCAGCAGGGAGGGGTTCTCCGCGACCTGGGTAGGCCGCTCATATTCCAAATGCAAGAACACCCACCGTTGGAGACCCACTCGTAGCGTGGTAAACATCTTTATTTCACCAAGCAGCATCGCAAACAACTTAGTGGGCACAGCAAAGTTCAGCCACTTTCTTCTCCCCTACGCGTTTCGAGCATCCTGTTGCCCTTTGTCACGGGAATGGCATCTTGCGATCAGCAGCGAAAGGTGAGTAGTTATATTGTTTTTAGGTTCCGCCCCATGGGCGTGTCAGCCCAGTGCTTCATGGTATTCTGAGTCTTGTGCAAATTAAAACCTCTCATAGGTGCCACTGCTGTTAGATCTTTGGTCAATAACAACTTCCTCAATGGGTTTGCTCTGCTTCACGCTGTTGTTGCTGTGCTGTTCTTATCCTCGGTGAAAATCCACGTTTCTCCATGCGCGTCGGTATCGTACCTTCGCAGGACCCGCACTTCAGCAGGGAGGGGTTCTCCGCGACCTGGGTAGGCCGCTCATATTCCAAATGCAAGAACACCCACCGTTGGAGACCCACTCGTAGCGTGGTAAACATCTTTATTTCACCAAGCAGCATCGCAAACAACTTAGTGGGCACAGCAAAGTTCAGCCACTTTCTTCTCCCCTACGCGTTTCGAGCATCCTGTTGCCCTTTGTCACGGGAATGGCATCTTGCGATCAGCAGCGAAAGGTGAGTAGTTATATTGTTTTTAGGTTCCGCCCCATGGGCGTGTCAGCCCAGTGCTTCATGGTATTCTGAGTCTTGTGCAAATTAAAACCTCTCATAGGTGCCGCTGCTGTTAGATATTTGGTCAATAACAACTTCCTCAATGGGTTTGCTCTGCTTCACGCTGTTGGTGCTGTGCTGTTCTTAGCCTCGGTGAGACTCCACATTTCTCCATCCGCGTCGGTATCGTACCTTCGCAGGACCCGCACTTCAGCAGGGAGGGGTTCTCCGCGACCTGGGTAGGCCGCTCATATTCCAAATGCAAGGACACCCACCGTTGGAGACCCACTCGTAGCGTGGTAAACATCTTTATTTCACCAAGCAGCATGACAAACAACTTAGTGGGCACAGCAAAGTTCAGCCACTTTCTTCTCCCCTACGCGTTTCGAGCATCCTGTTGCCCTTTGTCACGGGAATGGCATCTTGCGATCAGCAGCGAAAGGTGAGTAGTTATATTGTTTTTAGGTTCCGCCCCATGGGCGTGTCAGCCCAGTGCTTCATGGTATTCTGAGTCTTGTGCAAATTAAAACCTCTCATAGGTGCCGCTGTTGTTAGATCTTTGGTCAATAACAACTTCCTCAATGGGTTTGCTCTGCTTCACGCTGTTGTTGCTGTGTTGTTCTTAGCCTCGGTGAAACTCCACGTTTCTCCATGCGCGTCGGTATCGTACCTTCGCAGGACCCGCACTTCAGCAGGGAGGGGTTCTCCGCGACCTGGGTAGGCTGCTCATATTCCAAATGCAAGGACACCCACCGTTGGAGACCCACTCGTAGCGTGGTAAACATCTTTATTTCACCAAGCAGCATCGCAAACAACTTAGTGGGCACAGCAAAGTTCAGCCACTTTCTTCTCCCCTACGCGTTTCGAGCATCCTGTTGCCCTTTGTCCCGGGAATGGCACCTTGCGATCAGCAGCGAAAGGTGAGTAGTTATATTGTTTTTAGGTTCCGCTCCATGGGCGTGTCAGCCCAGTGCTTCATGGTATTCTGAGTCTTGTGCAAATTAAAACCTCTCATAGGTGCCGCTGCTGTTAGATCTTTGGTCAATAACAACTTCCTCAATGGGTTTGCTCTGCTTCACGCTGTTGTTGCTGTGCTGTTCTTAGCCTCGGTGAAACTCCACGTTTCTCCATGCGCGTCGGTATCGTACCTTCGCAGGACCCGCACTTCAGCAGGGAGGGGTTCTCCGCGACCTGGGTAGGCCGCTCATATTCCAAATGCAAGGACACCCACCGTTGGAGACCCACTCGTAGCGTGGTAAACATCTTTATTTCACCAAGCAGCATCGCAAACAACTTAGTGGGCACAGCAAAGTTCAGCCACTTTCTTCTCCCCTATGCGTTTCGAGCATCCTGTTGCCCTTTGTCACGGGAATGGCATCTTGCGATCAGCAGCGAAAGGTGAGTAGTTATATTGTTTTTAGGTTCCGCCCCATGGGCGTGTCAGCCCAGTGCTTCATGGTATTCTGAGTCTTGTGCAAATTAAAACCTCTCATAGGTGCCGCTGCTGTTAGATCTTTGGTCAATAACAACTTCCTCAATGGGTTTGCTATGCTTCGCGCTGTTGTTGCTGTGCTGTTCTTAGCCTCGGTGAAACTCCACGTTTTTCCATGCGCGTCGGTATCGTACCTTCGCAGGACCCGCACTTCAGCAGGGAGGGGTTCTCCGCGACCTGGGTAGGCCGCTCATATTCCAAATGCAAGGACACCCACCATTGGAGACCCACTCGTAGCGTGGTGAACATCTTTATTTCACCAAGCAGCATCGCAAACAACTTAGTGGGCACAGCAAAGTTCAGCCACTTTCTTCTCCCCTATGCGTTTCGAGCATCCTGTTGCCCTTTGTCACGGGAATGGCATCTTGTGATCAGCAGCGAAAGGTGAGTAGTTATATTGTTTTTAGGTTCCGCCCCATGGGCGTGTCAGCCCAGTGCTTCATGGTATTCTGAGTCCTGTGCAAATTAAAACCTCTCATAGGTGCCGCTGCTGTTAGATCTTTGGTCAATAACAACTTCCTCAATGGGTTTGCTCTGCTTCACACTGTTGTTGCTGTGCTGTTCTTAGCCTCGGTGAAACTCCACGTTTCTCCATGCGCGTCGGTATCTTACCTTCGCAGGACCCGCACTTCAGCAGGGAGGGGTTCTCCGCGACCTGGGTAGGCCGCTCATATTCCAAATGCAAGGACACCCACCGTTGGAGACCCACTCGTAGCGTGGTAAACATCTTTATTTCACCAAGCAGCATCGCAAACAACTTAGTGGGCACAGCAAAGTTCAGCCACTTTCTTCTCCCCTACGAGTTTCGAGCATCCTGTTGCCCTTTGTCACGGGAATGGCATCTTGCGATCAGCAGCGAAAGGTGAGTAGTTATATTGTTTTTAGGTTCCGCCCCATGGGCGTGTCAGCCCAGTGCTTCATGGTATTCTGAGTCTTGTGCAAATTAAAACCTCTCATAGGTGCCGCTGCTGTTAGATCTTTGGTCAATAACAACTTCCTCAATGGGTTTGCTCTGCTTCACGCTGTTGTTGCTGTGCTGTTCTTAGCCTCGGTGAAACTCCACGTTTCTCCATGCGCGTCGGTATCGTACCTTCGCAGGACCCGCACTTCAGCAGGGAGGGGTTCTCCGCGACCAGGGTAGGCCACTCATATTCCAAATGCAAGGACACCCACCGTTGGAGACCCACTCGTAGCGTGGTAAACGTCTTTATTTCACCAAGCAGCATCGCAAACAACTTAGTGGGCACAGCAAAGTTCAGCCACTTTCTTCTCCCCTACGCGTTTCGAGCATCCTGTTGCCCTTTGTCACGGGAATGGCATCTTGCGATCAGCAGCGAAAGGTGAGTAGTTATATTGTTTTTAGGTTCCGCCCCATGGGGGTGTCAGCCCAGTGCTTCATGGTATTCTGAGTCTTGTGCAAATTAAAACCTCTCATAGGTGCCGCTGCTGTTAGATCTTTGGTCAATAACAACTTCCTCAATGGGTTTGCTCTGCTTCACGCTGTTGTTGCTGTGCTGTGCTGTGCTGTTCTTAGCCTCGGTGAAACTCCACGTTTCTCCATGCGCGTCGGTATCGTACCTTCGCAGGACCCGCACTTCAGCAGGGAGGGGTTCTCCGCGACCTGGGTAGGCCGCTCATATTCCAAATGCAAGAACACCCACCGTTGGAGACCCACTCGTAGCGTGGTAAACATCTTTATTTCACCAAGCAGCATCGCAAACAACTTAGTGGGCACAGCAAAGTTCAGCCACTTTCTTCTCCCCTACGCGTTTCGAGCATCCTGTTGCCCTTTGTCACGGGAATGGCATCTTGCGATCAGCAGCGAAAGGTGAGTAGTTATATTGTTTTTAGGTTCCGCCCCATGGGCGTGTCAGCCCAGTGCTTCATGGTATTCTGAGTCTTGTGCAAATTAAAACCTCTCATAGGTGCCGCTGCTGTTAGATCTTTGGTCAATAACAACTTCCTCAATGGGTTTGCTCTGCTTCACGCTGTTGTTGCTGTGCTGTTCTTATCCTCGGTGAAACTCCACGTTTCTCCATGCGCGTCGGTATCGTACCTTCGCAGGACCCGCACTTCAGCAGGGAGGGGTTCTCCGCGACCTGGGTAGGCCGCTCATATTCCAAATGCAAGAACACCCACCGTTGGAGACCCACTCGTAGCGTGGTAAACATCTTTATTTCACCAAGCAGCATCGCAAACAACTTAGTGGGCACAGCAAAGTTCAGCCACTTTCTTCTCCCCTACGCGTTTCGAGCATCCTGTTGCCCTTTGTCACGGGAATGGCATCTTGCGATCAGCAGCGAAAGGTGAGTAGTTATATTGTTTTTAGGTTCCGCCCCATGGGCGTGTCAGCCCAGTGCTTCATGGTATTCTGAGTCTTGTGCAAATTAAAACCTCTCATAGGTGCCGCTGCTGTTAGATATTTGGTCAATAACAACTTCCTCAATGGGTTTGCTCTGCTTCACGCTGTTGGTGCTGTGCTGTTCTTAGCCTCGGTGAGACTCCACATTTCTCCATCCGCGTCGGTATCGTACCTTCGCAGGACCCGCACTTCAGCAGGGAGGGGTTCTCCGCGACCTGGGTAGGCCGCTCATATTCCAAATGCAAGGACACCCACCGTTGGAGACCCACTCGTAGCGTGGTAAACATCTTTATTTCACCAAGCAGCATGACAAACAACTTAGTGGGCACAGCAAAGTTCAGCCACTTTCTTCTCCCCTATGCGTTTCGAGCATCCTGTTGCCCTTTGTCACGAGAATGGCATCTTGCGATCAGCAGCGAAAGGTGAGTAGTTATATTGTTTTTAGGTTCCGCCCCATGGGCGTGTCAGCCCAGTGCTTCATGGTATTCTGAGTCTTGTGCAAATTAAAACCTCTCATAGGTGCCGCTGTTGTTAGATCTTTGGTCAATAACAACTTCCTCAATGGGTTTGCTCTGCTTCACGCTGTTGTTGCTGTGTTGTTCTTAGCCTCGGTGAAACTCCACGTTTCTCCATGCGCGTCGGTATCGTACCTTCGCAGGACCCGCACTTCAGCAGGGAGGGGTTCTCCGCGACCTGGGTAGGCTGCTCATATTCCAAATGCAAGGACACCCACCGTTGGAGACCCACTCGTAGCGTGGTAAACATCTTTATTTCACCAAGCAGCATCGCAAACAACTTAGTGGGCACAGCAAAGTTCAGCCACTTTCTTCTCCCCTACGCGTTTCGAGCATCCTGTTGCCCTTTGTCCCGGGAATGGCACCTTGCGATCAGCAGCGAAAGGTGAGTAGTTATATTGTTTTTAGGTTCCGCTCCATGGGCGTGTCAGCCCAGTGCTTCATGGTATTCTGAGTCTTGTGCAAATTAAAACCTCTCATAGGTGCCGCTGCTGTTAGATCTTTGGTCAATAACAACTTCCTCAATGGGTTTGCTCTGCTTCACGCTGTTGTTGCTGTGCTGTTCTTAGCCTCGGTGAAACTCCACGTTTCTCCATGCGCGTCGGTATCGTACCTTCGCAGGACCCGCACTTCAGCAGGGAGGGGTTCTCCGCGACCTGGGTAGGCCGCTCATATTCCAAATGCAAGGACACCCACCGTTGGAGACCCACTCGTAGCGTGGTAAACATCTTTATTTCACCAAGCAGCATCGCAAACAACTTAGTGGGCACAGCAAAGTTCAGCCACTTTCTTCTCCCCTATGCGTTTCGAGCATCCTGTTGCCCTTTGTCACGGGAATGGCATCTTGCGATCAGCAGCGAAAGGTGAGTAGTTATATTGTTTTTAGGTTCCGCCCCATGGGCGTGTCAGCCCAGTGCTTCATGGTATTCTGAGTCTTGTGCAAATTAAAACCTCTCATAGGTGCCGCTGCTGTTAGATCTTTGGTCAATAACAACTTCCTCAATGGGTTTGCTATGCTTCGCGCTGTTGTTGCTGTGCTGTTCTTAGCCTCGGTGAAACTCCACGTTTTTCCATGCGCGTCGGTATCGTACCTTCGCAGGACCCGCACTTCAGCAGGGAGGGGTTCTCCGCGACCTGGGTAGGCCGCTCATATTCCAAATGCAAGGACACCCACCATTGGAGACCCACTCGTAGCGTGGTGAACATCTTTATTTCACCAAGCAGCATCGCAAACAACTTAGTGGGCACAGCAAAGTTCAGCCACTTTCTTCTCCCCTATGCGTTTCGAGCATCCTGTTGCCCTTTGTCACGGGAATGGCATCTTGTGATCAGCAGCGAAAGGTGAGTAGTTATATTGTTTTTAGGTTCCGCCCCATGGGCGTGTCAGCCCAGTGCTTCATGGTATTCTGAGTCCTGTGCAAATTAAAACCTCTCATAGGTGCCGCTGCTGTTAGATCTTTGGTCAATAACAACTTCCTCAATGGGTTTGCTCTGCTTCACACTGTTGTTGCTGTGCTGTTCTTAGCCTCGGTGAAACTCCACGTTTCTCCATGCGCGTCGGTATCTTACCTTCGCAGGACCCGCACTTCAGCAGGGAGGGGTTCTCCGCGACCTGGGTAGGCCGCTCATATTCCAAATGCAAGGACACCCACCGTTGGAGACCCACTCGTAGCGTGGTAAACATCTTTATTTCACCAAGCAGCATCGCAAACAACTTAGTGGGCACAGCAAAGTTCAGCCACTTTCTTCTCCCCTACGAGTTTCGAGCATCCTGTTGCCCTTTGTCACGGGAATGGCATCTTGCGATCAGCAGCGAAAGGTGAGTAGTTATATTGTTTTTAGGTTCCGCCCCATGGGCGTGTCAGCCCAGTGCTTCATGGTATTCTGAGTCTTGTGCAAATTAAAACCTCTCATAGGTGCCGCTGCTGTTAGATCTTTGGTCAATAACAACTTCCTCAATGGGTTTGCTCTGCTTCACGCTGTTGTTGCTGTGCTGTTCTTAGCCTCGGTGAAACTCCACGTTTCTCCATGCGCGTCGGTATCGTACCTTCGCAGGACCCGCACTTCAGCAGGGAGGGGTTCTCCGCGACCTGGGTAGGCCGCTCATATTCCAAATGCAAGGACACCCACTGTTGGAGACCCACTCGTAGCATGGTAAACATCTTTATTTCACCAAGCAGCATCGCAAACAACTTAGTGGGCACAGCAAAGTTCAGCCACTTTCTTCTCCCCTATGCGTTTCGAGCATCCTGTTGCTCTTTGTCACGGGAATGGCATCTTGCGATCAGCAGCGAAAGGTGAGTAGTTATATTGTTTTTAGGTTCCACCCCATGGGCGTGTCAGCCCAGTGCTTCATGGTATTCTGAGACTTGTGCAAATTAAAACCTCTCATAGGTGCCGCTGCTGTTAGATCTTTGGTCAATAACAACTTCCTCAATGGGTTTGCTCTGCTTCACGCTGTTGTTGCTGTGCTGTTCTTAGCCTCGGTGAAACTCCACGTTTCTCCATGCGCGTCGGTATCGAACCTTCGCAGGACCCGCACTTCAGCAGGGAGGGGTTCTCCGCGACCTGGGTAGGCCGCTCATATTCCAAATGCAAGGACACCCACCGTTGGAGACCCACTCGTAGCGTGGTGAACATCTTTATTTCACCAAGCAGCATCGCAAACAACTTAGTGGGCACAGCAAAGTTCAGCCACTTTCTTCTCCCCTATGCGTTTCGAGCATCCTGTTGCCCTTTGTCACGGGAATGGCATCTTGTGATCAGCAGCGAAAGGTGAGTAGTTATATTGTTTTTAGGTTCCGCCCCATGGGCGTGTCAGCCCAGTGCTTCATGGTATTCTGAGTCTTGTGCAAATTAAAACCTCTCATAGGTGCCGCTGCTGTTAGATCTTTGGTCAATAACAACTTCCTCAATGGGTTTGCTCTGCTTCATGCTGTTGTTGCTGTGCTGTTCTTAGCCTCGGTGAAACTCCACGTTTCTCCATGCGCGTCGGTATCGTACCTTCGCAGGACCCGCACTTCAGCAGGGAAGGGTTCTCCGCGACCTGGGTAGGCCGCTCATATTCCAAATGCAAGGACACCCACCGTTGGAGACCCACTCGTAGCGTGGTAAACATCTTTATTTCACCAAGCAGCATCGCAAACAACTTAGTGGGCACAGCAAAGTTCAGCCACTTTCTTCTCCCCTACGCGTTTCGAGCATCCTGTTGCCCTTTGTCACGGGAATGGCATCTTGCGATCAGCAGCGAAAGGTGAGTAGTTATATTGTTTTTAGGATCCGCCCCATGGGCGTGTCAGCCCAGTGCTTCATGGTATTCTGAGTCTTGTGCAAATTAAAACCTCTCATAGGTGCCGCTGCTGTTAGATCTTTGGTCAATAACAACTTCCTCAATGGGTTTGCTCTGCTTCACGCTGTTGTTGCTGTGCTGTTCTTATCCTCGGTGAAACTCCACGTTTCTCCATGCGCGTCGGTATCGTACCTTCAAAGGACCCGCACTTCAGTAGGGAGGGGTTCTCCGCGACCTGGGTAGGCCGCTCATATTCCAAATGCAAGAACACCCACCGTTGGAGACCCACTTGTAGCGTGGTAAACATCTTTATTTCACCAAGCAGCATCGCAAACAACTTAGTGGGCACAGCAAAGTTCAGCCACTTTCTTCTCCCCTATGCGTTTCGAGCATCCTGTTGCCCTTTGTCACGGGAATGGCATCTTGCGATCAGCAGCGAAAGGTGAGTAGTTATATTGTTTTTAGGTTCCGCCCCATGGGCGTGTCAGCCCAGTGCTTCATGGTATTCTGAGTCTTGTGCAAATTAAAACCTCTCATAGGTGCCGCTGCTGTTAGATCTTTGGTCAATAACAACTTCCTCAATGGGTTTGCTCTGCTTCACGCTGTTGTTGCTGTGCTGTTCTTAGCCTCGGTTAAACTCCACGTTTCTCCATGCGCGTCGGTATCGTACCTTCGCAGGACCCGCACTTCAGCAGGGAGGGGTTCTCCGCGACCAGGGTAGGCCACTCATATTCCAAATGCAAGGACACCCACCGTTGGAGACCCACTCGTAGCGTGGTAAACGTCTTTATTTCACCAAGCAGCATCGCAAACAACTTAGTGGGCACAGCAAAGTTCAGCCACTTTCTTCTCCCCTACGCGTTTCGAGCATCCTGTTGCCCTTTGTCACGGGTATGGCATCTTGCGATCAGCAGCGAAAGGTGAGTAGTTATATTGTTTTTAGGTTCCGCCCCATGGGCGTGTCAGCCCAGTGCTTCATGGTATTCTGAGTCTTGTGCAAATTAAAACCTCTCATAGGTGCCGCTGCTGTTAGATCTTTGGTCAATAACAACTTCCTCAATGGGTTTGCTCTGCTTCACGCTGTTGTTGTTGTGCTGTGCTGTTCTTAGCCTCGGTGAAACTCCACGTTTCTCCATGCGCGTCGGTATCGTACCTTCGCAGGACCCGCACTTCAGCAGGGAGGGGTTCTCCGCGACCTGGGTAGGCCGCTCATATTCCAAATGCAAGAACACCCACCGTTGGAGACCCACTCGTAGCGTGGTAAACATCTTTATTTCACCAAGCAGCATCGCAAACAACTTAGTGGGCACAGCAAAGTTCAGCCACTTTCTTCTCCCCTACGCGTTTCGAGCATCCTGTTGCCCTTTGTCACGGGAATGGCATCTTGCGATCAGCAGCGAAAGGTGAGTAGTTATATTGTTTTTAGGTTCCGCCCCATGGGCGTGTCAGCCCAGTGCTTCATGGTATTCTGAGTCTTGTGCAAATTAAAACCTCTCATAGGTGCCGCTGCTGTTAGATCTTTGGTCAATAACAACTTCCTCAATGGGTTTGCTCTGCTTCACGCTGTTGTTGCTGTGCTGTTCTTATCCTCGGTGAAACTCCACGTTTCTCCATGCGCGTCGGTATCGTACCTTCGCAGGACCCGCACTTCAGCAGGGAGGGGTTCTCCGCGACCTGGGTAGGCCGCTCATATTCCAAATGCAAGAACACCCACCGTTGGAGACCCACTCGTAGCGTGGTAAACATCTTTATTTCACCAAGCAGCATCGCAAACAACTTAGTGGGCACAGCAAAGTTCAGCCACTTTCTTCTCCCCTACGCGTTTCGAGCATCCTGTTGCCCTTTGTCACGGGAATGGCATCTTGCGATCAGCAGCGAAAGGTGAGTAGTTATATTGTTTTTAGGTTCCGCCCCATGGGCGTGTCAGCCCAGTGCTTCATGGTATTCTCAGTCTTGTGCAAATTAAAACCTCTCATAGGTGCCGCTGCTGTTAGATCTTTGGTCAATAACAACTTCCTCAATGGGTTTGCTCTGCTTCACGCTGTTGTTGCTGTGCTGTTCTTAGCCTCGGTGAAACTCCACGTTTCTCCATGCGCGTCGGTATCGTACCTTCGCAGGACCCGCACTTCAGCAGGGAGGGGTTCTCCGCGACCAGGGTAGGCCACTCATATTCCAAATGCAAGGACACCCACCGTTGGAGACCCACTCGTAGCGTGGTAAACATCTTTATTTCACCAAGCAGCATCGCAAACAACTTAGTGGGCACAGCAAAGTTCAGCCACTTTCTTCTCCCCTACGCGTTTCGAGCATCCTGTTGCCCTTTGTCACGGGAATGGCATCTTGCGATCAGCAGCGAAAGGTGAGTAGTTATATTGTTTTTAGGTTCCGCCCCATGGGCGTGTCAGCCCAGTGCTTCATGGTATTCTGAGTCTTGTGCAAATTAAAACCTCTCATAGGTGCTGCTGCTGTTAGATATTTGGTCAATAACAACTTCCTCAATGGGTTTGCTCTGCTTCACGCTGTTGGTGCTGTGCTGTTCTTAGCCTCGGTGAGACTCCACATTTCTCCATGCGCGCCGGTATCGTACCTTCGCAGGACCCGCACTTCAGCAGGGAGGGGTTCTCCGCGACCTGGGTAGGCCGCTCATATTCCAAATGCAAGGACACCCACCGTTGGAGACCCACTCGTAGCGTGGTAAACATCTTTATTTCACCAAGCAGCATCACAAACAACTTAGTGGGCACAGCAAAGTTCAGCCACTTTCTTCTCCCCTACGCGTTTCGAGCATCCTGTTGCCCTTTGTCACGGGAATGGCATCTTGCGATCAGCAGCGAAAGGTGAGTAGTTATATTGTTTTTAGGTTCCGCCCCATGGGCGTGTCAGCCCAGTGCTTCATGGTATTCTGAGTCTTGTGCAAATTAAAACCTCTCATAGGTGCCGCTGTTGTTAGATCTTTGGTCAATAACAACTTCCTCAATGGGTTTGCTCTGCTTCACGCTGTTGTTGCTGTGTTGTTCTTAGCCTCGGTGAAACTCCACGTTTCTCCATGCGCGTCGGTATCGTACCTTCGCAGGACCCGCACTTCAGCAGGGAGGGGTTCTCCGCGACCTGGGTAGGCTGCTCATATTCCAAATGCAAGGACACCCACCGTTGGAGACCCACTCGTAGCGTGGTAAACATCTTTATTTCACCAAGCAGCATCGCAAACAACTTAGTGGGCACAGCAAAGTTCAGCCACTTTCTTCTCCCCTACGCGTTTCGAGCATCCTGTTGCCCTTTGTCCCGGGAATGGCACCTTGCGATCAGCAGCGAAAGGTGAGTAGTTATATTGTTTTTAGGTTCCGCTCCATGGGCGTGTCAGCCCAGTGCTTCATGGTATTCTGAGTCTTGTGCAAATTAAAACCTCTCATAGGTGCCGCTGCTGTTAGATCTTTGGTCAATAACAACTTCCTCAATGGGTTTGCTCTGCTTCACGCTGTTGTTGCTGTGCTGTTCTTAGCCTCGGTGAAACTCCACGTTTCTCCATGCGCGTCGGTATCGTACCTTCGCAGGACCCGCACTTCAGCAGGGAGGGGTTCTCCGCGACCTGGGTAGGCCGCTCATATTCCAAATGCAAGGACACCCACCATTGGAGACCCACTCGTAGCGTGGTGAACATCTTTATTTCACCAAGCAGCATCGCAAACAACTTAGTGTTCACAGCAATGTTCAGCCACTTTCTTCTTCCCTATGCGTTTCGAGCATCCTGTTGCCCTTTGTCACGGGAATGGCATCTTGTGATCAGCAGCGAAAGGTGAGTAGTTATATTGTTTTTAGGTTCCGCCCCATGGGCGTGTCAGCCCAGTGCTTCATGGTATTCTGAGTCCTGTGCAAATTAAAACCTCTCATAGGTGCCGCTGCTGTTAGATCTTTGGTCAATAACAACTTCCTCAATGGGTTTGCTCTGCTTCACACTGTTGTTGCTGTGCTGTTCTTAGCCTCGGTGAAACTCCACGTTTCTCCATGCGCGTCGGTATCTTACCTTCGCAGGACCCGCACTTCAGCAGGGAGGGGTTCTCCGCGACCTGGGTAGGCCGCTCATATTCCAAATGCAAGGACACCCACCGTTGGAGACCCACTCGTAGCGTGGTAAACATCTTTATTTCACCAAGCAGCATCGCAAACAACTTAGTGGGCACAGCAAAGTTCAGCCACTTTCTTCTCCCCTACGAGTTTCGAGCATCCTGTTGCCCTTTGTCACGGGAATGGCATCTTGCGATCAGCAGCGAAAGGTGAGTAGTTATATTGTTTTTAGGTTCCGCCCCATGGGCGTGTCAGCCCAGTGCTTCATGGTATTCTGAGTCTTGTGCAAATTAAAACCTCTCATAGGTGCCGCTGCTGTTAGATCTTTGGTCAATAACAACTTCCTCAATGGGTTTGCTCTGCTTCACGCTGTTGTTGCTGTGCTGTTCTTAGCCTCGGTGAAACTCCACGTTTCTCCATGCGCGTCGGTATCGTACCTTCGCAGGACCCGCACTTCAGCAGGGAGGGGTTCGCCGCGACCTGGGTAGGCCGCTCATATTCCAAATGCAAGGACACCCACCGTTGGAGACCCACTCGTAGCGTGGTGAACATCTTTATTTCACCAAGCAGCATCGCAAACAACTTAGTGGGCACAGCAAAGTTCAGCCACTTTCTTCTCCCCTATGCGTTTCGAGCATCCTGTTGCCCTTTGTCACGGGAATGGCATCTTGTGACCAGCAGCGAAAGGTGAGTAGTTATATTGTTTTTAGGTTCCGCCCCATGGGCGTGTCAGCCCAGTGCTTCATGGTATTCTGAGTCTTGTGCAAATTAAAACCTCTCATAGGTGCCGCTGCTGTTAGATCTTTGGTCAATAACAACTTCCTCAATGGGTTTGCTCTGCTTCACGCTGTTGTTGCTGTGCTGTTCTTAGCCTCAGTGAAACTCCACGTTTCTCCATGCGCGTCGGTATCGTACCTTCGCAGGACCCGCACTTCAGCAGGGAGGGGTTCTCCGCGACCTGGGTAGGCCGCTCATATTCCAAATGCAAGGACACCCACCGTTGGAGACCCACTCGTAGCGTGGTAAACATCTTTATTTCACCAAGCAGAACCGCAAACAACTTAGTGGGCACAGCAAAGTTCAGCCACTTTCTTCTCCCCTACGCGTTTCGAGCATCCTGTTGCCCTTTGTCACAGGAATGGCATCTTGCGATCAGCAGCGAAAGGTGAGTAGTTATATTGTTTTTAGGTTCCGCCCCATGGGCGTGTCAGCCCAGTGCTTCATGGTATTCTGAGTCTTGTGCAAATTAAAACCTCTCATAGGTGCCGCTGCTGTTAGATATTTGGTCAATAACAACTTCCTCAATGGGTTTGCTCTGCTTCACGCTGTTGGTGCTGTGCTGTTCTTAGCCTCGGTGAGACTCCACGTTTCTCCAATGCGCGTCGGTATCGTACCTTCGCAGGACCCGCACTTCAGCAGGGAGGGGTTCTCCGCGACCTGGGTAGGCCGCTCATATTCCAAATGCAAGGACACCCACCGTTGGAGACCCACTCGTAGCGTGGTAAACATCTTTATTTCACCAAGCAGCATCGCAAACAACTTAGTGGGCACAGCAAAGTTCAGCCACTTTCTTCTCCCCTACGCGTTTCGAGCATCCTGTTGCCCTTTGTAACGGGAATGGCATCTTGCGATCAGCAGCGAAAGGTGAGTAGTTATATTGTTTTTAGGTTCCGCCCCATGGGCGTGTCAGCCCAGTACTTCATGGTATTCTGAGTCTACTCACCTTTCGCTGCTGATCATAAGATGCCATTCCCGTGACAAAGGGGAACAGGATGCTCGAAACGCGTAGGGGAGAAGAAAGTGGCTGAACTTTGCTGTGCCCACTAAGTTGTTTGCGATGCTGCTTGGGGTGAAATAAAGATATTTACGATGCTACGAGTGGGTCTCCAACGGTGGGTGTCCTTGTATTTGGAATATATATATATATATATATATATATATATATATATATATATATATATATATATATATATGTATGCAGCATTCTTGGAGTAGCAAGGTTACCAGCCTTTCTCAAGGGTACGGGCACTGTTCGAACGGCAGGTTAAATTGCACAGCCTGTTCTTAGCCTAATATTTATATATATGTATAATATTTATATATATATGTATATATATACATATGCTTATACATGCATATTATCTACTGGCAGTCGCCAGTAGATAGTTATAGTTAGGACCTATTTTCCATAGGAAATCCGCAACATTCTATTGGGAATATCTGTGGCGCCGATTGCCGAATCTTTGTGAAATTCTCCAAACTTTTGGCCAGCTCCGCTCCGCTGCTACTCTGAAAGTTTTGCAGTGATCCGCGAAGTGGGGGCCGAGAAAAAAGGGGGGTCCCAAAACGCATTTTCCCCATGCAATTTCCCATAGGATCTGTTGTTGCAGCTACAGCCCGAACCGCTGAACGGAATGACACCAAATTTGGCAAAGAGGTAGTCTTCAGTTCGGACTCGTGCCTTTTGCATATTTGGTGTGAATCTGTTCAGTTTTTCCTGAGAAAATTAGGGTAAAAAAGTTAGTGATATCTATGGCCGCGGAGGATCCGCGGACCGTACCCGCACCGTAAGCGCACCCTCCCCGAATGGAGCGCGCACCCTCCCAATCGTGCGCTGAATGCTAATTGGCTGTCGAGCGTCTCTCTACATTTGAAACCAGGAACTGTTGGCGGCCATTTTCTGCCTCGGTAGAAGCGAGGCTGAAGATGGAAGGGGAATAAGTGAGTAAAAGATATAAAGGGGCAGAGTGGAAATACTCTGACCCTCTAGATCTGCTGTGGGGGTCCCAAAAGGACCCCCTGTGGCCCCCCTTTTTAAAAAAAAAAGCGGCGAAATGCGCGCACGGTGCGCGCATCCTATCGCGTTGGATGCACGGATTCTCTCGCGGTGGGTGCGCGGATCCACAGCAACGTTTTTTGAAAAACGACAAGAAATCATTGGTTGTATAACAACTTTCTACACTGAAAGGTAGGGTGTATATTTTTGTCTTTTAAAGGTATGATTGTTATTGGTTAACAAAAACAGATTGTAAGGAACATTATATATGATAAGCTGATATGTTGAAAAGTCAAGCACACTTCCTGTCTTGTGTAGGAACATTGTGTGCTGAACTTGTGACTTGTGAGCTCAGTGCAGTGTTCCATGACCTGTTTCTATGGTAACAGGCAGAAGGCAGATTGGGGGAAGGGTTGAAATGTATTTCAGTTGAAAAGGGTTGAAATGTTTAACCAATAGAAATGTGTGTTTGCTTTTGAGTTTATGTGCGAAGGATTGTGATTTGATGTTTACATGTACATGTGTGGAAAATGAAAGGGAAACTTTTCCATTCTTTGCTTTTGCTGAGAGGTGCACAGTGCAGAGATTCTGTAAAAGAAAATATGGTGAGTGATTGATATACTCCTTAATCTACAAAAGAACTTGAAAGATGAGATATTTAATTGTGAGGGGATGTATGTAGATTATTTTGATTTTAATCAGACTAATGTATTTTTCCTGCTAAAGTGTAGGGAGTACTTTTTTTCTCTACAATGTGTGTGCATGTAGAAACCATTCTGTGATAGGCATTTGTGTTTTTCATGTGTTTGTAGACAGGTAACTGTGCAGTTTTTTATATTTTGGTAGAATTAGAAACCAGTCATTGTTTATGAATTTATGAAATGAGTTATGTTATGTTTCTATACTAAAATGTAGTACTACTTCTAGATGAAGAAATGTGTTTTGGTATAGTGCAAGGGATAGTGTTGTTTGGCTAGAATCACACAGTGAGTCTGTGTGCATTTGGGAACCACTGTGAGAGAAGCATTTGGTAATATGAAGTATTTGCTGACAGATAACTGTTTTAAAACCAGTCAGGTTGTCAAGTTTTAGTAGCATTAGAAGACAGTTATGGCTTATGCTTTCATTTAATGAGTGAGGCATTGACAGTAAATTGCAGTCGTGAAATATGTAGATTGTGTGCAGTTCCCTTACCACTTGCACTGTAGTGAATGAGTTTTGGTAAGCTCATAGGGATAGTGGTGCTTGTCTAGAATCACACTGTGAGTTAGTGTGTATTTGGGATCAGTGTGAGAGAATCATTTGGTAACATCATGTATTTGCTGACAGATAACTGTTTTAAAATCTGTCATGTTGTGAAGTTTTAGTAGCATTAGAATCCAGTCTTTGCTTATATGTTTATTAAATGAGTCATGCTTTGACACTGATGTGCTGTACTTAAATATGTAGATTGTGTGCAGTACCATTAACTCTTCCAGAATAGTGAATGAGTTTTGGTAAACTCCTAGGATAGTGTTGCTTGTCTAAAATCCCACTGTGAGTCTGTGTGTATTTGGGTAAGGATTGTGAGATAAGCATTTGGTAACATTGTGTATTTGCTGACAGATAACTATTTTAAAACCTGTCATGTTGTCAAGTTTTAGTAGCATTAGAAGACAGTTATGGCTTATGCTTTCATTATATGAGTCAGGCATTGACAGTAAATTGCAGTCGTGAAATATGTAGATTGTGTGCAGTTCCCTTATCACTTCCAGTGTAGTGAATGAGTTTTGGTAAACTGCTAGGGATACTGGTGCTTGTCTAGAATCACACTGTGAGGCTGTGTGCATTTGGGAACCACTGTGAAAGAAGCGTTTGGTAACATCGTGTATTTGCTGACAGAAAACTGTTTTAAACTTGTCATGTTGTCAAGTTTTAGTAGCATTAGAAGCCAGTCATTGCTTATGTGTTGATTAAATGAGTCAGGCATTGACACTAAAGTGCAGTCGTGAAATATGTAGATTGTGTGCAGTTCCCTTACCACTTCAACTGTAGTGAATGAGTTTTGGTAAGCTGCTAGGGATAGTGTTGTTTGTCTAGAATCACACTGTGAGGCTGTGTGTATTTGGGAACCACTGTGAGAGAAGTGTTTGGTAACATCGTGTATTTGCTGACAGATAAGTGTTGTAAAACATGTCATGTTGTCAAGTTTTAGTTGCATTAGAAGACAGTTATGGCTTATGCTTTCATTATATGAGTCAGGCATTGACAGTAAATTGCAGTTGTGAAATATGTAGATTGTGTGCAGTTCCCTTACCACTTGCACTGTAGTGAATGAGTTTTGGTAAACTCATAGGGATATTGGTGCTTGTCTAGAATCACACTGTGAGTTAGTGTGTATTTGGGATCACTGTGAGAGAAGCATTTGGTAACATCGTGTATTTGCTGACAGATAACTGGTTTAAAACCTGTCATGTTGTGAAGTTTTAGTAGGATTAGAATCCAGTCTTTGCTTATGCGTTGATTAAATGAGTCATGCTTTGACACTGATGTGTGAAAAGACACTCTTCATTAATCTTCAAAGGAAGTACCTTTCCAGTTTTCTTTTTTTCATATTTCCAGTGGCGTTATTGTAAGATTATTTGGAGGTGTCCTCAGCTTTGCACTACTACAACTCTCTTGTTTTTTTTTGTCTTCTATCTTAAATAAAATGGCATCCGGAGGAAGTCAGGAGAAGAAGCCACACCCTCAAGAAGGAGACTCTTCAAATGAAAAACCAGCCCCAAAGAACCCATCCATTGAGTGGGATTTCTTTACAATACCTTCTGAAGAAAAAACAACTATAGCAAAATATATCATGTGCTCCTTGTGTGACAAAACTCTTTCAAGGGGCACTGCGAAAAATATTTATTTCGGAGAACTAGCATGTTGTCCCATTTAAAAACCTACCATGGTGCACATCTAAAGAGAGCATACAGGGAAAGAAGTGCTGAGGAACCATCAACTTCGACTACTACACCATCTACTACCAGAGAGAGAATTCCTGCTGAAGTGGAGCAACATCTGCCGGAACTGTCTCCAGAACTGAGGAGAGTAGGAATGATTTGTCTAGACTAAATATGGCGCTTACTGTTGGCGAACAGTGTGTTGCTGTAGTTTTGGAGACAGCAAAAAATCGCAAATGCTATTTCTTTTTTATTCACACCACTTGTTACACTGTTTTTGAGTTTCTGAAGATAATGTTTGTTTTCCAAGTTGCATTTTATTTAAGAAAAAAACCACAAAAAAATACAAAAGGGTTATAAAACTAAAATAAAAACAGTTCCAGGAAAAAAGAAGAAAGTTTCTCGTTAGAAGTACCTTTCATGGTTAAAAAGGATAAAAACTGTATGTCTGTGCATATATAAGGAAGAGTGGATGGATGAGTGTGTAAGTGGCTGCATGGGTGTGCGACTTCCTCTAAAATAGGATTTATGGGTGAGTGAATGGCTGAGTGAGTGCCTGGATGACTGAGTGAGTGCTTGTGTTAGTGGCTGAATAGGTGGGTGACTGGGTGTGTTAGTGCCTGCATGAGTGACTGACTGGGTGGGTCATTTTCTATGTAAGTGAATGACTGGGTGTGTGAGTGGCTGTATGGGTGGGTAACTGAGTGTGAGTGGCTCTATAAGTGAGTGACTGTGTGTGCGAGTGGCTGTATGGGTGGGTAAATGTGTGACTGCGTGTATTGAGTGAGTGGTTGTGTGAGTGGCTGCATAGGTGAGAGACTGGGTGTGTTAGTACCTGTGTGAATGAGTGACTTGGCATGAGAGTGTTGATATTACTGAATAAGTGGGTGTTTGACTGCTTGTCTAATTGAACAAGTGTTTGTATGAGCAGCTGTATCGTTGAGTGACTAGGTGCATTAGCATGCATATGTGTGAGTGAGTGGGTGTCTGAGTGTTTGTATGGGTGAGTGGTAGGGTGTGTGAATGGCTGTGTGAGTGAGTGACTGTGTGTGTCTATATGGGGGAGTTAGTGGTTGTATGACTGAGTGATTGGGTGTGTGAGTGGCTATATCAGTGTGTGAGTGGCTAAATAAGTGAGTTAGTGGCTATGTGTGAGTTTATCAGTGAACAAGTGGGCATGTGAGTGGCTGTATGAATGCGTGACTAGCTGCAAGAGTGCCTATATGGGTGAGTGAATGTCTGTGTGAGTGCTTGTATGATTGAGTTAGTAGTTGTGTGAGTGGCTGCATAGGTGAGAGACTGAGTACGTTAGTACCAGTGTAAGTGAGTGATTGGGTATGTAAGTGTCCATATGGGTGAATGGATGGGGATGTAGGTGCCCGCATGATTCAGTGGCTGGTTGTGTAACTGGCTTTATGGGTACATGACTGGGTATGTTCCTGCCTGTATGAGATAGTGACTGGGTGAATGAGTGTCTGTATAAGTGAATGACTGGGTGTGTCAGTGGCTGTAGGGTGAGTGAGTGGGTGGGTGGGTAAGTGTGTGTATAAGTTAATTGTTGGGTATGTAAATGGCTGTATATCTGACTGAATGGGTGTGTAAGTTATATATGAGTCTGTGACTGGCAGTGCCAGCTGTTTTGTGGTTGAATAAGTAGCTGTGTGAGCAGTTCTATGAGTGAGTGAATGTGTGTGTGTGAGCAGCTCTATCAGTGTGTGAGTGGCTTTTTTCAGTGTTTTCATCAGTGTGTGTCTCAGTGGTTGAATTATTGTATGCACGGGTGTAATAGTGTATAGAACAGTGTGTGTCTGGGTGTATTAGAGTATACACATGAGTGTGTCTCAATGTGTCAGTCCATGCATTTGTGTGTGTGTCTGGATGTGTTAATGTCTGTCTTAGTGTGTGCCTGGGTGTAGTAGTGTATACAACACTGTGCGAGTGGGTGTGTCACAGTATGTATCTGTTTGTGAATGGTTGCATATATATATATATATATATATATGTATATATATATATATATATATTATCCACTGGCGGTCGCTAGTAGATAGTTATAGTTAGAACCGTGTTTCCATAGGAAATCTCAAAATTCTATTTTGAATAACTTTGGCGCCGGTTGACAAATCCTCGCGAAATTTTCAAAACTAATGGGGCGCTCTGCTCAGCTCCTACCCTGAAAGTCTCGGGGGGGATTCATCAAGCGGGGGCTGAGAAAAAAGGGGGGTCCCAAAACGCGTTTTCCCCATGCATTTTCCCATAGGACCTTTAGTCGAAGGTACAGCCCAAACGGCTGAACAGAATTACTTGAAATTTGGCAGAGAGGTAGTCCTCAGGTCAGGGATGTGCCTTTTGCATATATGGAGTCAATCTGTTCAGTAGTTCCTGAGAAAATTGCAGTTAAAAGCACATACATATCTATAGCCGCTCACCGCACGCGCACCCTAACGTGCGCGAGCGTAATTCTGATTGGTTGTTACATGTCAGTCAACGTTTGAATCAGTCGAAATCAGGAAGTGTCGGCCGCCATTTTGTTTGTTTTCAGTGCGAGAGTGGAAAAGGAAGGTGCCGAACGTGAACAGGGTTATTACACCAAGAGCGCATCGCACGCCCATTCATCTGCAGCTTATCCAGATCACTGCATCGATTAGGAGATTGAACTCCAATTCTTTTCACTATCGGATGACAGATCCCTAAAACGCCAAGAAGAGACAAAGGGATTCTAATTGCTACGGCTGTAGCAACGTATCAGAGGAGCTGTTTTTGCCCTGTCTTCCCTATCCAAAGAGCCGGCAACCACGTGAGAACCCGGCTGGGTCCTCACGTGAGTTTTTATTTCACTTCTCACGAAAGCACTTCACTTTAGCTGCGCCCTTTACATTCAGATGTCCCAGTATCCTTAGTCCTGAAGAGACCCCACATTCACAGGAGGGTCGAAACGTCGTCGACATACACACAGAACAGACCACAATTCAGCCTGTATCATTGTATACATAAACTGTTCAAGAATTTGTATTGATATGGTCGTTTTGTTTTGTTTTTTCTTATTTATGGAAACCTAATCTTCTAAGAAACACTATTATCTTGTACAGTCACTTTTGGGTTCCAATTTTCACTTGGGGACACTATGCACCAAAAAACTTTTTTATGGTTAAAACATTTTGTATGTTTAAGAAATGTATATACCATTTATTGCTATGCATAAAATACAGTATTGATTCAACTGTGTAGAGATTTCATTCTGTCCTCTGACAGTACAGAGTCCTTTATAAATCTATTGCCATTGTGCATATATATTGCCTAAATCATTCTTTATTATCCACTGGAACCATTGTTCTTCCATATCTAACCATTACCCTGGTTCCGCTGTGAGTAGGGTTCCCCTGTTGTTACAAGGAACGTGAAAAGGGGGCAGGGTAGAGAGTTCCTGACCCCCTAGCCTTTGTCAGGGGGTCCCTGAAGGACCCCGAAGGCAGAAAAAAACCATAATTTTTTTTTTTTTCAAAAGTGAGGTGCGCGCACCGTGCGCGCACGGTGAAAAACCATTAAAAAATAATAATAATTAATACGTAGTTTATTGAAAAATAAATATATATAAAAAATAATAATACATACATAACTTAGCATTTAAAAAAACGTACAAATTCACTGAAAAAATCATAGGTTTCACACACGTTATAGTTAGGAATTAGCATTTAAAAAACCTTGCAAATTCACTCAAAAAACCATAGGTTGCACACATGTTATAGTTAGGGGGATATTTCACTCGTAAAAAACCAATGAAATTCCCCCGTTATAGTTAGTTCAGATAACTATAACTCGTGCGACCGCCACTCTATCACAAGGATGATGTCCTTAGTGATGTCAAGAGTGATGCCACTGACCATGTCATGAGTGATGTAATATGTGACGTCATGAGCAGAGGATTGCGGGCGCGGGAGTTATAGTTATCTGAACTAACTATAACGGGGGAATTTCATTGGTTTTTTACGAGTGAAATATCCACCTAACTATAACATGTGTGAAACCTATGTTTTTTTAAGTGAATATAAATATATATACACACGTATAAAGCAGCCATGCAGGAGGCTAAGAGAGCCTTCTTCACTAATAGGGTACTCGACTCTGACAATGGCTCTTAAGAAATCTTTGGGATTGTGAAAGAACAACCTAACTCGAGTCGCGTGACCCCGCCCTTCACGGCCTCCCAGGAACTCTGCAATGACCTGAACTCCTTCTTCGTGAAAAAAAAAAACCCTCCATCGATTCCAACAATGGTAGCACCGCAGACAGCATGGTCTACTTTAATTCTTCCACCCTTAACATCTTCCCTATGTTAGATAAGTAATGCTTTTTGGATCTTGTAGTAAAGGTCAAATCGGGCTCCCCCAAGGAGGAATGCCCCAGTAACATTTTGAAAGCAATTTATCGATCCTTCCCTGACGATTTTCTTGAGTTTCTTAATCTTTCACTGTCCCACGGCACTGTACCGCCAGCTTTTAAAGAGGCAGTGGTTATTCCACTTAAAACAAAACAGGGCTTGGATCCCAAAAACCTGGAGAATTACAGACCCATATCACTTCTACCGTTTCCAGCTATATTGCTGGAGACACATGTAGCCACCTGTCTGAGTTCCTTCTTGGAAGCTACCAAGTTCTTGGACACCCATCAGGCAGGCTTTCGTCCAGCGCACTCCACTGAATCTGTGATTCTATCTGTTATGGATGACCTTAAAGGACAGGCTTACATTGATTGCTCTCAGGCTTTGATCCTCCTTTACCTGTCTGCTGCATTTGATAACGTGAACCACAAAATGTTGCTGGACCGCATTGCCGCAGCAGGTCTCAGGGGTTCGGCACTTGAGTGGTTCAGATCCTTTTTAGCGGACCGCAAACAGTCGGTGTGGCTCTCGCCTTTTAAACCTAAAACTGTAGCAATGAGTTGTGGTGTCCCACCGGGCTCTTCCCTCTCGCCAATTCTTTTCAATATATACACACGCCCTCTGATTTCTAGCCTTCGGCAGATGGGGGTAAAGATCTTCAATTATGTTGATGATATGCCGCTAATCTTTGCCCTGGAGAACTCCACTGAATCTAAAGACTTCCTCAGGAGATCAATGATGCATGTAAAAACTTGGATGAACAACAACCAACTAAAGTTAAACTCTGAAAAGACTGAGATAATTATTCCCAGTAGTAAACTAGCTCATTGGACTCCCTCCTACTGGCCTCCTGAGTTAGGTGTGGCACCTACTCCTAAACCAGTAATAAAGAGTCTGGACCTTCACATTGACTCGGATCTCTCTATGAGCACCCAAATTGGCTCAGTTACATCTGCTTGCTTTGTCCAACTCCGCAAATTGCGTAAGATCAGACGCTTTTTTAGTAAAGAGGCCAGTACCCAAATTGAAACAGTCCTTAGTCTATTGAAAATTGACTATGGTAAAGCCCTTTACTTAGGCCTCCCACAATACCAGAGACATCGTCTTCAGATGATCCAGAATCAAGCAGCGAGAATCATCTAACTTAAGGACAGACGCTGCCACATGACCCCCTTGCTTAAAGATTTCCACTGGCTCCCAGTGGAGCAGCAAGCTATGTTTAAAACTGGCTGTATTCTCTTTAAAAGCTACCCAAGAAACTGGCCCTAGATTCATTGCCGCGCTAATCATTAAGCACTCACCCCAGCGCACTCTGAGATCTATGCATCAGAACTTTCTGACGGTGCCCAGAATTAGACGTAAACGCATTGGTGGGACCCGGTTCTCCTTTCTGGGCTCGAAGCTCTGGAACGCACTTCCTACCTCCCTCAGGCTTGAGGTTGATTACCTATGGTCCAGGAAACAACTTAAGACCTCGTTGTTCACCTTGGCCTACAATTAGACGCTACTCTGCTTAACTCTTCCCCATTCAGACTCCCCAGCGCCAAGAGACCTGTTGGTGTACGTGCGTTATATAAATGCCCACGTAACATAAGATAACATAACATATATACACAAAAGAAGCAAAGAACTCTAGGTTGTTTCCCAAGTTTAGGTGGAAAGCAGCTCCTGTATAGAGCACATGTCATTCATGTTCTCAAAAGCATAGAGCCTCTCTCGCACCAAGTCAGACAAGGCAGATACACTTATACATTTATTCACATGCTCAGAAACTAGTTATGTATTCAGCACTATCAAAGGCAGTTGCAGACACAAGTACATACCCCTGTATTCATGAATGAACACAGGCATTGATCTATTTGTTCAGCCATTTACATACACATTTAGAGAGCTATAGAGTCAGTAAAACAGAAAGTCATATACCAGCACACTTACCTAAACATCTGATGACACTCCTACAGTTCAACTCTTACACTCCATAGTCACCCATCCAGATTAGTAGTCCTTTAAACATGGGTAGGTACGCAGGAACACAGTAATGTATATGGTAGTAAACCCAGGGAGACACTAATGCATACACTCAGACAGACAGAGACACAGAGACACAAACATTAAAATTAATAGACTAAGGTTAGCTATAAAATAATAAGACAGCTGTTTATGTTTCTAGTTAAATAGTTAAAATATGTAATCTGATAATACATAATGAAAAGGTATGTTCACTTTTTTTTCAGGGAGCAAATTCTAGTTAAGTATACACAGTTACAATGCCATATAAAAGTGAGAGAAGAAAGAAACAGAAAGAAGGATACTATCTCCAAACTACTGAGAAACAAAAGGGGCAAAATGTGGAAAAAGTGCTAAAACAGGAAAAGAGCTGCTAGTAAGAGAACAAGGGCATTTCTTGAGATAGTATGTGGACAACTGGAAAGTGAGCAAAATCAAGTAAACAATAAACAAAGATTGAGATCAACTAAGAAAGGAGAAAATGTACCTGATATGAAGAGTAAAGAAATTGTGCAAGAAAGTAGAGAGTTTAACTGGAAGATTGATGCAGTTTAAGATAAACAGAGTTAGAATGTTCCGTAATAGAGTAATTCAGAATCCAAAAAGAACTATGAAGAAGTATAAAAGAAGAGAAACGGTGAGACAAAAGGGACGTGCTGAGGCTGTACTCAATAAGGCCTTTGCTCTCAAGAGGAAACTATTTATTTTGATTCTAAACAGAATGAGGACATTGGATTAAATAGTGTTGTCTATGAGTAAAAGAAGCCAAAAGACAAGTCCTGTCAATACATGTAACTTTTGCAAAGTTTTCAGTTGGGGAATGGAGACATACTTCTAGTACTGAGCCTTTCTTTAATTAAGAAAGCTACTTTCAAAAGAACACATTAGTGCATGCAGTGGAAGAATCTGGACGATGTTATGAGATGAAGGATGGTAGACCTATTCAAAAAGAGGTGATGGTACTCAGAAGTGTAGAGGAAGTGATGGCTGAAGAGGTACAGGGATGGCTTAGACAGGTCCCTGTATATACATGGAACTGTAGCAGTATGTGTAATGTTTGGTAGGAATCTATGAATATATTGAGACATTTCTTATGTATGGTTTACTGCAGAAGTCTGAAACAGAAAACAGGTACATTGCAAGGATTAGTTCCATGCAAAGGAAATAAGTATACTAATTTACAGGGACACTCATTAACATGTCTATCAAAGAAAGTCTGCCAAAGCACTTTTCATCATTTCAGAATGTTAGCTGTACACCACTCGAATTTGCGAACTTTACTTAGAAGGCTTTGCTATGTCAAAACTACTGCTCTATGTTTAGGAGAAATGAATAGAGCTCTTTTGCATGGTACAGTAGCAGAAGTAGAAGAAGTTTGTATTGATGTTCAGTTTAGTTTCTTTGGTCCTGAACAGGAGTGTAGGGAAAATGAGGACTTGGTATCTGCAGGTCTAGTGTAACAGGACACGAGTTTTACTGTTAATAACCTTTCAGAAGTGATTACAAAGTTTAACACAGTTTGCTCTGTGAAACCAAACTGTTTTTGTATATGTTGTTGACTCACTCACTACAACAGTCAAACTCGTTCTGTTGTTCTGTCTTCAAAAATTGAACAAGAGAACAGGAAAGTGGTAAGAATGTGCAGCTTATTTATTTGTAGAGGAACACTTTGATTGTTCAAAAGAAGAAAGAATACGTAAGTACGGTTATGATAGAGGATAATAAAATGGCAGCTAGAGCAGTATATAACAAGTTAGAATTAGTTTAAATTCCACAAGAAGTTCAATATTTAAATGTTTATGAATCAATTCTTATACAATGCATACATCCATTCCAAGCTATAGTTCGTATGGACCCAAAAACAGGGAAATTACCTCCAACTAAGCTTTAGAAAGGTCTTAAAGGTAGAGTTGTGTACTTGCCATAAGTTGTAAAGCAGAATATTTAAACTATAGTGGTGGAGAAAGATTCTGAAGAACCACTTATTGTTCTAGTCAATGTTGTCCCTACCAAGAACAAAAAAATATGACAAGAGTTAGTGGATCTTAGTAAAGTAAAAAAAGCAACATGTTACGTGTTACAAAATAATATTTATTATAAAAATGCAAATGTTCTTCAAGATATCCCTCATATTGAGGATGATCCATTACCATCAAGTGGTCAGATTGAAAAGGTGGATCGACCCAGATCAGAAGAAATGTATGAACACTACAGTATCCGTCCTCTGCATTCTTAAGAGATTATTATTGATGCAATTGATCTCTTTCAAATTAAACATGCAAAAGGAGCTCCCTTGAGTGTGTGGGAGAAAACATTAGAAGCTCACTGTTTCCCATGTCTGTTTCCCACTGGAGTAGCTGGTAGGTATGATGACTGGCCTGTACAAATACCAGCAGCCGAGCAAAGATCAACTAGTGTATATTCAGGGGACCCCAGATTTTGCCAGTGTATTCCCTATATATTCCATCTATTGTTTGAGACTGACCTGTCTGGACTCTCTTATGCAGTAAATCACAACACAAGAGTGAATCTATGAAATCAATCACCAAGGGAATTAGTTCAAGGAAAAAATGAACACCTGGAATACAACTTGATTAATTTGATGGCGTGCCAAAATGGCACCAACAAGTATTGGTATCGTCTTTATGGTAAGCTGAAATGCATGTTGAGAAACCTAGATGCACCTACTTGGTTTATGACACTCAGTTGTACTGAGTATGCATGGAAAGACCTGCTTGAACTTTGTGAGAAGCAAATTCAAACACAAAGGACATCAAAGTGAAAAGACAGCTGGAGACCGTTGCTCCTTGGATCCTGCAAATGCTATGTGACTTCAAATATAATAAAATCATAGAAGACAGAGATGAAATAGATGTGGGAGGAGATTTCTGCAGAAAAGAGTCTTATGAAGAAATTGTACCCTTCTAACTTAAACATACTTTCGCACTGAAAAAGGGGATCCTGTGATTGCTCAAACCGGTTAAGCTTGACGAGTTTGTTCTCAGAGTCAAGGGGAATTGTATGGATAAGTCTTGTCCTTCCAACCAATCGAAATAGAGTGTTAAAGTCTTTCTCTGAAATTCAGCTTCTAGTAGAATTTGATCCAAAAAGTAGAGACATTGTGAAATCTAATATGTTGGATACATACTACCCTAGAAGGAGTGCACGTCTAGAAAACATGTGCCTGTATGAAGTACTTCAATACTATAAATAAAGATGTAATGTAACTGAAAACAGAGAAGAATGGAGATATACAGTACTTGGATGTGAAGGTGGTTTGGTGAGACTCACCAAAGGATTTCTAATTAGCCACAAAAAAACTTAGGGCCTGACTTAGATCTCGGTCGGTGGCTTACTCAGTCACAACAGTGAGAGATAGCTGTCAGCCGAAATTCAAATCCCATCGTATCTTATGGGATTTAGATTTCAGCGGACAGGCTATCTGTCACCATTGTAACAGAATAACCCATCCATCGAGATCTAAATCAGGACCTTAGTTGACAAACTCCAGAGAGAAGAGAGTATTTCTATTTGGCACTTTTGCAGTTGTTCAAGCCATGGAGTGCTGAATCAGAATTACTTATTAGACACTTTTGCTGGTACAAAGACTCTTTCAACGAAGTGAAAGACAGCATTGAGTGTTCAGTCTTTCCAAACTACTTGCAAATGTTGAAAGATCAGATTTAGCAGGAAAAAAACATTCCTGCTGAGATTGCTAAGGAGAGTTCGCAAAGCAGCCAAAGTTCTGTACCACTGAGTTAAGATCCTCTTAGACAACTAGTTATTCAAAATGAAGCAGCCATAGGCATGAATGAGGTGGAAACTTCAATGCAACAAGCAGGAGAGGAAAGTGTTGATTTTGAATACTTAATAGCACAATTGAATAACAAACAGAAAGAAAGAAATGTATATTGAAGTAAAAGGTCAAATATAGCATGGATTCCTGCACGAGAAGAAAGATTGTGAATGCTTTTCATTCAACCCAATACTACTATAAATCAGTGGTCAAGCTGACAATAGGAAAAACTTTCTAATTTAAGTTCTCACTGATTATCTATGAAGGACTATAATTCAAATGTATCATACATAGTAACAGCACCAACTGGATTAGGTGCCCACAACATTAAAGGAATTACTCTACATCAAGTACGTATGCTACCTGTTGAACCTGACAGTAATCTGGTATACCAGAAGCTATCTGGTGAAGCTTGTCATGAGGTATTAAGAGTATTGAAGAAACAGAAGCCTTTAATCATTGATGAGGTGAGCGTGGTATCAAACTTAATGCAGTAGATTTTAGGAACAGAGTATGATGTACTCTATGGAGGAAAGCATTTAATTGTGTTCTGTGACCTACTGCAACCTGCCCCCTTAAAATGACAGCCTGTTTTCAAAACGCTTATCCATATCGAAACCAGAAATTGTTTGTGGAGTATTGACGATTTAAATAGTTGGATAAACATTAACTACAACAAACTAGTGAAAAATATGCATCAAGCATCTGATGTGGAATATGGAGATACGTAGATGGATATTAGAGTAGTAGTGTTTGAGGTAGCTGTCACGCTTTACAAGTGTCCGTATTATTATTAATATTTGTTCTGACAAAAGAGGGGAAACATGCTTTAGAAAGTTGACTCATCAAAAAACTATTTTCAACTAACAACACAGCAGCAGAACTAATGTACAATTCCATTAGAGAAGACAAATCCATAGTCTGTTTAATGCCTACATTTCAAGAGGTCTCCAAGTTTGATGAACAATTACTATATGAGCATCTGACAGAAAAACTACAAGCAAAATTAGGTTATTTGGAGAAGTCTGCATCCAGGACTGCAGGACTAGAAATGCATTTATGTGTGCAAAAACGGTTGAATAATTTTGCAGCGTAATTTAAATGTTGAAGAAGGGTTAGTAAATGGTGCTATGGGAAGAGTTATTAATTTTCCAAATAGAGATGTGGTTGAATACTTAGCTATAAAATTTAATTAGATTGATGGCGTCAAACAGATTGGCTGATGTATTGTAATTTTTTTGCAACAGTAGTTCCCACTCTGCTTAGTGCATACTGCAACTATCCATAAATCACAAGGTTTAAGTGCAGATGCAGCTTTTGTTAATATTGGAAATACTGTATTTAAAGAAGGTATGGCATATGTAGCATTGCCACAAGTTAGAACATTGTCCGTTTGGATTTTGAGTGATTTCAATGATAAGAAAGTGAGTGCCAATACAAAATGTGTCAGAGAGTACAATTGGTTAAGACGTCTATACACTCCTCATTTAGGGCAATATCCTGTTTATGAGAAACTGATAATCTGTCCAAAGCAGAAGCTTACAAAAGTATTGATAGAAAAGAGGACAAGGAAGAAGATGTTAAAAACTAAAATTGGAAAATGAGGAAGATGTTGCATGTTACCAATTGGAAAATAGTAATAGCATCAAGAGCTATGTTAATATTTTTTCAATGTACTCTTCCATTTACCACATTTTATAAATGCAATTCAAGAAAACCAAAAAACACATTGGGGCATAAGCCCCTATCGCACTGTGAAAATCACTTTTTATGATGTTCCTGTGGCGATAGAGGTTTGGCCTTATTTACAAGGCAGCATTAAGCCACTTAACATGGCTTAATGCTGCCTTGTAAATAAGGACCACTTTTCAAGCCATGCTTAGCGTGAAAGGGGAGGGGAATGGGTGTTGAAGTGGGCGCTCCACCACAACACCAATTGATTCTGACACTGTCCCCTATTTACAAGGGGGGTGTAAAAAGGAGGCAGCAACAGAATTAAGACCAGGAAAACCTGGTCTTACCCTTGCACAACAAGGAGAACTGTTTCATTTCTACTCATTTTTGCTGTAGTCATGTGTGCTGTGTTGTGCAGCACAGATGATAACAGCAAAAGGCCAATGGTTGAATGAAAGAATGAGA
Source organism: Triturus cristatus (assembly GCF_964204655.1). NCBI lineage: Eukaryota > Metazoa > Chordata > Amphibia > Caudata > Salamandridae > Triturus > Triturus cristatus. The sequence continues at coordinate 736,885,599 of NC_140585.1, forward strand.
TAATTTATAAAGCACAGAGCTACTCAAACAGAGTATCCCTGCGCTAATGGTCCCCATCTATCCTGCGAATGCCCCTAGCTGCAGAGAAAACCAGGTTTTAGGCAGTTTCTTAAGGCAAAACGGACAGTTGCGGAATAACTGGGTTATTAGCAGCTGCCTCAAAACAGCAAGGTATGTCACAGTTCTGAGGGACAGCGGAAGAAGATTCCCATATTGGGCTCACAAAAACCTAAAAGAACCTACCTCCAGACCGGGCGCAGTATATTCTAGGCACAGAGGCAAGGCCCACTGAGGGTGACCTCAAAGTTCTCGATGGCGCATATTTGGAAACTCTACTTCTGAGATACCCCATGCCACTGCGTTGCAGAGCTTTGAAAAATATCACCGGTGTCTTAAATCTAATCCACTTTTTTTCTTTTGATTACATTTAAGTTGATTTCTCCTTAGCCACGAAAACACCTTGGTGAGGCAAGTTTCAATCTTCTCACCCTCAAAGTCCACACCCTTGTCACAGGTGGAGAGGAGCTGTGTATCGTCGACATAAGATTTTTTTTCCCCTATACTCTTCCTGCCAGAGGTGCCAAAGGGGACATATATAAGTTGAAAAGAGTGGGGCTCAGTACAGAGCCCTGAGGAACCCCCACTTTTTTCAGGCTGGGACTAGAGTCTGCAAGGGGTGGAGTCCAAACTTCCTAGGTTCTGTTTTAAAGGAAGGAAATAAGCCATTCTAATGCAGAACTGCCTAATACCAGTTCCCGCAGTCTCTCCATGAGTCTGTCATGCGGGACGGTGTCAAAGGCCGCCGATAGGCTTAGTAGAATTAGACCGGCTTTGCCCCCCTGATCGAGCCTCTCCTTGACATGTTCAGAGACCTCCAGCAGAGTAGTTTCAGTACTATAGTTCGCACTGAAGCCAGACTGGCTGATGTGAAGAAGATTATTTTTTTCAACATAGTCAGAGATAACTGAATTCACATATTTCTACAGAATCTTAGAGAAAGATGCCAGTAGTGACATGGGCCTGTAGTTTGCTAGTACTTTGGGATCAGCAGAGGGCTTCTTGAGTAACAGCTATAGAGAAATTGAGCACGTTCTTGACCACAGGATTTAAGACTGTGGCAACCGAATCCAGCAATTTAGCTGGGCAAAGGTCGGCAGGAGAACCTGACTTAAGACCCCGGATGATATCCAGGGATACTTTCGGCGGCAACCGAGGAACCTGCAGGAGAGTAGGAATATCTCCTGAAGGAAACTCTGCAATTGTTTATGTACAGGAAGGTCCCCCTTCCTGCACATAAACAATAACAACATTTAAATGCTGTTGTGCAAATTCTGTGTATGCTGCATTAGGCAGCACACATAAAAGTTACAAAACAGCATTTAAAGATTGTTTATGTGCAGGAAGGGGGACCTTCCTGCACATAATCAATCTTCCCCTGCACGTAGACACCATTGCACTATTGTGCAAGCATGCCTGCGTCGGCATAAGGCTGTTGAGTGTAGCCACACCACAGAGGGAGAAGCAGGGCTGCTCTATAATCTGGTAAATATGGTGCAACCCTGCGTTTCAGTAGTGGCATTGTGAGGCGTTAATCCAGAAAGGCTATCGCCTCACAACCCCACTTCTCTTGTAAATATGCTCCATTGTGTTCAGCATTCTGCAATTTGCACCAAAGTTTACATAGTGATAGAACAGTAATACGTTATTTTTCAGGTATTCAAGAACTAGTAGACATATATACTGGATCTGTAGAATTTAGTTTCAACACTCAACAAAACCCACAGGAATTTATTATGGTGCTCCTTGGAGTTTTAGAACAAGAAGAAGTAAATATTGATGATTTATTTGGAGTGAGTTACACATAGAACCATGACTGTGAAGAGTGTTATTTTTCATCTGCCACTCAAACAAATTCTGAGCCTTTTCTGTATTTAACATTAACGGATTTAAAAAAAATGCTTTTTGAAAGATTGATGAAAAAGGCTAAATTGCGGATCAGATGCTATGTCTACGTTGATTCTAGGGACAACTGAAAAATACCTTATTTTAATACAACAACAATGCAGAGCAGATGGATGTAAATCAGAAATTCAAATTGCAACCTTCAAAGCTTGACAAAGATCAACTTCTGGAAGAATGTGTACTACTTTGGTTATATCCTTCACAAAGGACTCAATATAACATCTGGAAACAAAAAAAATGTACAGTGTTTATTCTATGTGGATCATCTGTGTTTTAGACATAATATGGCCTACCAGGGGTGTTGCCTTTGCAAAGTTCTCCAAAATTCAAGAGTCATTTTATCCTCCAGACAGGAGTTAATATAACATCTACATTCTAAACTCTTTAATTTAAGCTTGAAACTGGATGGACACAATGCAATCACAGGAAGCTTAAATTGTAACCAAAACTTCCTTTCAACTGCAAAATTGTCACCTTTTGTTTCTTAAACGAAACCTCTACATACTATTTGTGGAAAAAGAGTAATGCATAGGATTTTGTCTACAATGGTCATCAGCGTTTTAGGCATCATTTGTCCTACCAGGGATGTTTTATAAAGGACCCCAAAATTCAAGTGTTGTTTGTATTTATTAGTAGTATTGTACCAGGTATAGTATTAAAACAAATATTTTTAAGATATGTATGTTTAGGGTAGTGTAGTTACTGTAGGTAAAACAACTGATTAACAAATTGTAGTGAGTGTAATGCATAGTGTCCCTTATTTACAGGGACATACAGTGAAAGTTTTTCTTTCCTACAATCTATACAATTGTTTTTTCCCCACTGTTCATTGATGAAGCATCATGCAGTACATTGTTTATGGTGAACATGTATGAAAGCTGAGAACAGTAAAAAAGGGGAAATAAAATGTTTTACTGTATTGTGATATACAGTTTCAGCATTAGCAATGTGTATTGTTATGTTTCTGCAATTTTGAAAATTAAATACTAACATATATTTATGTTCTTCTTTTTCTATAGTGGCTAGAGTGCTACGTCTTTAGATGTGTAAACATGCTTGCTGTACCACAAAAATGTTTCTTAGACATACCCCTGAAGAGTGTATTTATGCATGAAGAGCACTTGGCATACCTTGCCACCACTTTGATTTGCACATTTCCTAATTATTACTTTCAGTGTAGTTCAGCAACTTTACACTGTAAAACTGTACATCAAGGTAGAGTCTTATACAGCCACTGATACATTCACAGACACACTGATTACACAACTCTTATACCCAGCCACCCACCCATGCAATGACTCAAACACCCACTAACTCAGTGACAGATTAGGAAACACATCATCTCACTTACGAATACATCTACTATTACACGATATTACTTGCCCATACAGATATTCACTGAATTAGTTACTTCCTAATACAGGTACTAAAACATTCACTTACTAACCTACACAGTGCCTTATACAACTAGACAGCCATGCATACAATCATGAACATACTCAATCACTCCACCATGTAACTGCTGATACATCCAATCAGCTAGAAAGAGATCCACTCACTCCTGTAAACAGTCATACGTTCACTTACTTACCTAAACTGCTACTAACAGAGTCAGCAAGTTACTTCTGCAGCTATAATGTTTGTATGTCAGTTGAATTAAATTCTAAATCTACTCACCTCAAATGTCTGGTTTACTATCAATGTTTTTAAGCATAGGATTAGCAAAGTGCCATCCATGCCAAGATAGAAAGCGACAAAGTCTTTTGCCATTTCTACAGCAAAGTCTTTAAGCATAGGACTAGCACACTGCTATCCATGCCAAGCTGTAAAATGACAAGAGCCTTTTACCATCCAGGCACAGTATTACAGCTTTGAATTGGTAAAATACTAACCAAACCAACCTGAAATGAATAAAAGCATTACCTGACACTTGTTTCACTGTCATTAGAGCTTTTCAGAGAGGTATAGCTTTGTCCAGAAACAAGGGAGCACCCAGTATAAGTCAAAACAATACCCTTTCAGGCATGGAGTGAGGTATAAATTATGCAAAAAAGGAGCAGAGAACTCTGGGTAGTTCTCACGTTTTGGTGAAAAGCAGCTCCTGTATAGAGCACTCTCAACACCGGTGACACTCTAGATCTGCTCACCTTAAATGTCTGCTTTTCTATCAAAGTTTTTAAGCATAGGATTAGGACAGTGTCATCAATGCCAAGATAGAAAGGGAAATGTATTTTACAATTTCTACAGCAAATTATTTAAGCATAGGACTAGCACAGTGCTATCCATGCTGAGCTGTAAAATGACAAAAGCTTTTTACCACTCCAGGCACAGTATTACAGCTTTGAATTGGTAAAATACTAACCAAACCAACTTGAAACGAATAAAAGCAATCCCTGACACGTGTTTCGCTCTCATTAGAGCTTTACAGAGCTTTTCAGATAGCTTTGTCCAGACACAAGGGAGCACCCAGTATAAGTCAAAACAATACCCTTTCAGGCATAGAGTGAAATCATAAATCATGAAAAAAAGAAGCAGGGAACTCTGGACAGTTCTCAAATTTAGGTGGAAAGCAGCTCCTCTCTCTATCTATCTATCTATCTATCTATCTATCTATCTATCTATCTATCTATCTATCTATCTATCTATCTATCTATCTATCTATCTATCTATCTATCTATCTATCTATCTATCTATCTATCTATCTATCTATCTATCTATCTATCTATCTATCTATCTACACTGAAAAAATCAAAGGTTACAGGGACATTGTAGTTAGGCTCAGATTTCACTCATACAAAACCATAGTAATTCAGCAGTTATAGTTACCTGAGCTAAATATAACTTACATCCCCACAATGCACTTTTATGACCTCACATTTTATATTACTCACGACATTGTCAGTGACATCACTGATGAAAACATTGATGACATCTCAAATGATTGTTAAAGATATATACTAATCTACTTCAAAAGTTAAATAGTATACTAGGTGCACTAGTACTGAGTGATACTGCTTCTAACATATATTATTTTAGTGGCTGTGCGACTGTATGCATCCTTGTGTGTATGAGTGTGTACGTGGCTATTTGGGTATATAAATGGGGTGTGAGTAGAAATGTGGGTGAGTGAATTGCTGTGTGAGTGGCTGCATTGGTGAGTGAGCGAAGGTTTCAGTGGCTGTATGGATGAATGAGGGTGTGTGAGTGGCTCTAGGGGTAGGTAAGTGGGTGTGTTGTGACAGTTTGGGTGAATAAGTGGGTGTTTGAATGGCTGCATGGGTGTGTAAGTGGCTGTATGGGTAAGTGAGTGGCTGTTTGAGTGGGTGTTTAGTCAAGTGAGTTGATGTGTGAGTGCCTTTATTGGAGAATGAGTGTCTGTGTGAATAGCTGTAAGGGTGAGTGAGCAGATGTATGAGTACTTATATGGATGTGTGAATGGGTATGTAAGTGGCTGTGTGGGTGTGTGAATGGGTGTGTGAGTGCTTGTATGGTTGAGTGAGTGGCTATGTTGAGAGACTTTATCAGTGAGTGAGTTGGTGTGTGAGTGACTGTATAGGTAAATAAGTGAGTGTGTGAATAGATGTGTGGGTGAAATTCAGCAGTTGAGCTAACTATAACTCGCACCTCCGCAATGCACTGCTTATAACATCACATATTACATCACTCATGACAGGGTCAGTTGCATCACTAATGACATCTGAAATGACATCACTGATTACATTATCTGGTGACTGTGAGAGTTTTTAAAAAGTTGACTATATATACCATGGTGTGCTGGTGAAACAGTGGGTGTATGAGTGCCTGTATAATGATTTAGTGGGTGCATGACACACTGTATAAGTGAGTGAGTAGGTGTCTCAGTGAATGTATGAGTGAGTGACTGGTTGTGTGAATTTCTGTATCAGTCTGCCAGTTGATTTCTAAGTGACTGTATGGATGTGTGAGTGGATACTTGAGTGGCTGTATTGGTGGGTGGGTGACTACCTATATGGATGAGTGAGTGAGTCAGTGGCTTTGTGGGTTAATGAGTGCATGTGCGAGGGGCTGTATGGATGAGTATGTATATGACTGCATGGGTGAATGAGTGAATGTGAGAGTGTCTGTATGGGTGAGTGTGTGCTTGTGTCCATGACTTTATAGGTAAGTGAGTATGTGTTAGTATCTGTATGAGTAAATGAGTTGGTGTGTGTATCTGAATGGGTGAGTAAGTGGCTGTGTGATTGACTTCATGGGTGACTGACTAGGTGTGTGAGTAGCTGTATGGGTGTATGAGTAGATATTTCAGTGGCTGTATTAGTGACTGCTAGGGTGTATGAGTGGCTGTAAGAGTGAGTGAGTGGATGTGTGTGTAGATCTATGAATCAGTGAGTTGGTGTGAGTACTGGTATGGGTCTGTGAATGGGTTTGTGAATGGTTGTGTGGGAGTGAGTGTATGTAAGGTTCTATTGAGATGTGAGTGGGTACATCAGTGATTCTGTGGATGATGTCCTCAGTGATATCCCCAGTAAAGACAGTTGAGATGTCATCAGTGATGTCACTGACCATGTCATAAGTAATGTAATATATGAGCTCTGTAACCTTTTGTTTTTTCAGTGAATTTCTAAGGTTTTTTAAATGTTAATTCCTAAATATAATGTCCCTGTAACCTTTGTTTTTTTCAGTTAATTTCTATGTTTTTTTCAAGTAGTAGTCACATTTACAGAGTGGTGGAGAAAGAGGGCGGGGCTTCCGACCAGCTGTCAGGAATGCCGCTGTGAAGGACTTACAGGAGGTACCAAAAGGGCTACCTCAGGAGTAAAGTGGACTTCATTCCCCAACCCATAGTGCACCAGGAGGCGCGTTTGCAGAGTTGTTGGGAAAGGGCGCATGATCTCTGAAAACCTCTTAGCAATCCTGCTAAGCCCCCAAGACCAGCTACCCCTCCTGTTATCTTCAGTAAGTCCAGGTCAGTGGGTATACTGAGAGGTTTCGGTGCTCACGCCCCCTTTCTCCACCAGTCTGCAAACGCATCTTCTGGTGGACTACTAGTAGAGGAATGAGGTCCCCTTGGCTTTTGAGTGTTCTTGGAAGCCACCTACCCCTCCTGTTACCTCCAGTAAGTCCACACAGTTGGTTTGCTGAGAGGTTTTCGGTAGCCACACCCCCTTTCTCCACCACTCTGCAAACACGCCTCTTGGGGCACTACTAGTTGGGGGATGAAATTCCCTTGGCTCTTGAGGGTCCTTGGGGCCAACTACCCCTTCTGTTGCCTCCAGTAAGACCCACACAGCTGTATTGCTGAGAGGTCATCAGAGGCGATGCCTCCTTTCTCTACCACTCTGCTAATGCGCCTCCTGGTGCACTAATGGTTGGTGTAAGAAGTCCACTTCAGTCCTAAGGCCCTCAGGAGTAAAGTGGAATTCATTTCACAACTAGCAGCACACCAGGAGGTGCCTTTGCTGAGTGGTGGAGAAAAGAGGCGTGGCCTCCAAGTCCTCTCAGCAACCCTGCTGTCTGTGACTTACTGGAGGTAGCAGAAGGGGTTCCAGGACCCGAAGAACCCTCAGCCTTCAGGAGGATTTCATCCCAAACCACCACTGTGCAAGGAGGCGTGTTTGCAGAGTGCTGGTGAAGGAGGCGTGGCCTCCAGAGGCTTGCCGGAGGATTTTTTTTAATGACGGGGGTTGCGTGGCCATCCTCCCCCAGCTTCCAGGACTCTGGGGGATCCACTTGGCACCCGCATTATTTAAAGTAAAAGCCCTGGGGAGATGGCAGCCCCAGGGCTGCGGGGGGTCCACACAGACCCCCCCCACATTTGCTAAACAAAGAGCCCTAGGGAGATGGCAGTCCCTGGGGCAGGGGAGCAAGAGGCCCGCACTGATAAAATTTAAAGTCCCATAAAGTCATGGTCCCTGGGGCAGAGGAAGAGGCTGTACGGGCCTCCCCGCATTTTTTTTTTAAAAGAAGCCCTGGGGAGTTGGTGGCCCAAGGCCCATCAGTAAGCCCCAGGAGGGGGGCCTGTGCACCCACCTCCTATAATCACAATGCCCTGGGACCTGGCTCACCTTTGGGTTATTTTGTTAACTTTTGTCGGGATTCGCGGATATTTTTTTTAATGCTTTTTTGGCCCTGGTAGAGGGGGCTTTGGGATTCCCCAAGAGGCCTAGGGGGTCAGGGTGTTTCTACCCTGCCCCTTTCCTTTTTTTTATCTTTCTTCTGTTACTCAGTTCAACCAAGTCACAAGATGCCTGCCAACACTTCTTGGTTTGAAGTGTTGATAGCCAATGAGATCTCAGCACAAGATCGGGAGGGGTTGTGGATCCACCGCATGCCTATATATACAACCGGAAATTTCTTTAAATAACTTCAAAACTACTAAATGAAGGTGCACCATTTCACAAAAAGGTCACTTTCTGGACCAACAGCTACCTTTCTGCGAAATTTGGTGTAATTCCGGTCAGCAGTTCGGGCTGTAGCCTTGTCTAAATTTCCTATGGAAATTAACATGGGAAAAACAAGTCCCCCCCCTTTTTCTCGGTCCCCGCTTGATGAATCACCCTGCAATGTTCAAGACAGCAGCTGACGTGAGCATCAAACTAGTTTTGAACATTTTGCCAGAATTCATCAAACAACGCCAAAGTTATTGGCTTATTAAAAAACGTTCTTCCTATGGAATCTACATCTTAACTATAACTACCTACTGGGAACCGCCAGTATATAATGAATATATATATGTGTGTGTGTGTATGTGTGTGTATATATATATATATTCTCAAGACTCCTCCTTTGATATGAAGGAGACAGCTCTCAAAGAAGCAGTTCATGCAGTTTATTATTAATATATATCCGGCCAAGGAACAACATCAACATGTTTTGGCCACAAAACAGCCTTGTTCACTACATCGGGTGGCATGTTCATAGTGCAATTTATACATCAGTGTTGTGCTCATCAAACATAAACAAAATACTGCCTTACAGTACATCAGTCCATTGTGAAGGCCATCTTGAAAGAACTGTAGGATCCAAATTAAAATATATGATTAGCATAGCGTAACTAAAACTAGCTTATGAGATTCAGCCCCGTAATAAGGCCCTTTTCGTCTAAATTAAGTTAGTACGACGGAAAGGGCCGAAAACAGAACCGCGGCCATCTTGGCCCTCAACTCTCTCGTCATGTAGGAACTACGATCACGTGGTTCCCTGAGCCCATATTTTCCTTATTTTAGCATGCACCAGTTTAGAAGATAGGCTGAATTGTATTTACGACCGAGAAGCAAGGTCACATCTGCTAAAAGGGAGTACCAAGCAAAATTCCTTCTGAACCTGGGACGAGAAGGGAGTCACCCGGCCGACCTTCTATTCTTAAAGATAGTAGCCTTTTTTGTATCGCTGAAACTAGATATAGGATGAGCTCATTAGGAGCGCCTGGACTGGCTGGTACTTTTCCACTTGTAAGGCTTTGTATGTTGCGCTGTAATGTATAAAAGTATGAGTTTGTCAAGGAGCCAGCAGTCTTCCTCGGCACACCTCTTGGGTGAGGATCGATGAGGCTCCTCTATCTAGAGTTTTCTGTCTGGCCAATAAACGCTTGAACCTCCTACGTTGCCAACTGCTCGTTATTTGACTTACATTACGGGCCACTGGTAAGTGTGGCCCTTGAGATGAAAATTTGGATACAACAGAACAAACATCCCCATCATACATATAGTTGCAATTCTTTATCCTCATTGATTACCCTTTGAGAAGTATTTTTGTAATATTCAAAATCAGTTCTATCACATGAACAAATACAGCAATATCTAACAATATATAACAATTATACATTGTTTCACATAAAGCCCGAGCGGGCACAAAAATCATATCATTCCACACCATTGTTTCCTTACATAAAAATTCATCCCTCTCATAGCTCACATCAAATTCAAATTAACAGTTGCAGACAGGGTCCCTCCAAAATAACTTTTTTTCTCCCAACATCTAAAATACTACTAGTATCATAGACTACCAGTATCATAGAATCTCATATCTGGCCCAGGCCAACTACATGTTTTTAACACCCAGCCCCAGTGGGCATCCTTATTCCAGATTACTGTTTTGGTAAACAAGTATCCATGTTCTCCTCCTGTTCTCCTCCCATATGGGCTCCGCCCTGCTATGGACCTAAAATTGAAGACAAAAAATGTTTTACCTAAAAAACTCCCAACACCTCTCCAGTTAAAAACAAAAACAAAAACAACCTCAATTCTTCCCTTACCTCGCCAAGTTCCCTTTACTACTGCATTTCAAATATGTGCATGCATTTCTTAATCCACATTCAGGCCTATAGGCTCTAATCTGAGTATTAATATCTTGATTCTAATCTATGCAATTCTTTCTCTCTTCCTCCTTTCATTCTCTTGGGGACAGTGTCTATCGTTGAATACCTAAAAAGACTTGAATTATCCTTATGCTCTTTCCAGAAATGTCTTGCCTCTGGATACGTTGCATATCTATTCTTAATTGCCCTCAAATGCTGTAATACCGGCTTGTGTGCCTGAAGAATGGTGCCTTCTACATATGTATTCGAATATGGGCATCTTATAATTTAATAAATCATATTCACCTCTGCAAGTCAGATTTCCTTTAATGGTGATGACTTGTCCAAATGATGTGCAAATTGATGCAGCAATTTCTCCTTGTTTACATGCCTTACATTTGCTTCACTCCCTGAAACCAACCTTCAGTTTCAGTTAACTATTTTGTTTTACCTGTTAACCTTAGGGTTGTCCTCCCTCATACTTTTTGCCTTACTCCTCGATATTTTTCTGAACTTGTTTTTGTTGGCCTTAGGACTCTGTGAACTTTACCACTGCCAACCAGTGCGAAAGTGCTTGAGCTCTCCTAAAAAAGGTAGGATTGGCTTACATTCATGTGGCATAATAAATGTACTTTTAAGTCCCTAGTAAAGTGGTACTACATACATCCAGGGCCTGTAAATTGAATTCTACTAGTGGGCCTGCAGGAGTTATTGTCCCACCCACTTAAGTAGCCCTTTAAATATGTCTTTGGTTTGCCATTGCAGATTGTCTATGCAGTGTTAAATTGCCATTTCTATCTCCCAAAAATCTTTTGCCAGACCCAAACTTTTCTTTTTAACACATATCAGTCACCCCTATGGTAGGGCGGACGCAATGCATTAAAAAAGTAGGACATGTCATTTTAAGTTTTATATGTCTTGGAAGTGAAAACTTCTCAGATAAATTTTTCGCTAATTCAAGGCCTGTTTCTCCCACAGGATAACATTAGAGTTACTGGATTACATTTAATAAGTTTTAACTTCCCAATGGGAACAAGTAAGCAGTTCTTGTTTGGTGTTTTCAGAACTGTAATGAAAAATCCTCTTTTATGGTGCAGTTGGATTTTTGGTTACAATTTTGAAAATGCCACTAGACAACCACCCACAATAGAGAGCTTAGGTGTACCTGCATGGGCCATCACCGGCAGGATGGGAGGGCAGAGTTAGGCACAACCCTACTTACACCTGAACATGTTGTGTCCTGCTTTCACACAAAGGATTGCATACTCTCTATAGTTAGTCTGGAGCCAGGGCATGGAGGAAGGAAACCTGTGCAATTCAAAGAGAAACCTCTAGAATCTTGCCCCACTTCGAAGGAGGTATCAGGTGTAAATATTGGACTTCAGACATTAAATTGTCAGTACACTTCAGTACCTGTGGAAGAATCTGCCAAGAAGAAGGACTGCTGTGCTGCTAAAAGAACTCCCACTCTCCGGGATTGCTGCTCTGAAGAACTGCTGCCTGGTCCACTGAAATGCTGCCCTCTTGCCTGGGTGTGAAGGAAAAGACCTGCATCCTGTACCCAGGACCACCAGAGTGACTCCAAGGACTAGTGTCTTGTAACCAGCACCTGGACGTCTGCAACTGTATGTTTTACCCTGCCAAGTGGTGCCACCCAAGTCCTTGACCATTGGAAGTGGGCTTAAAGGTGCTCTGCTAGCCCATCCGTGGATCCAACAGAACTGAAGCACTTCCTCTGCTGATGTGTGACACCGAGCAGAACTGATGCATCGCCTGTGTTGCAAGCATTTTGCCTGCGCAAGGACTGCGAATCGACCTTGCAGTCCACAGCTTCATCGGAACTGCCATTGTGCAACGCTTCCACAACACAGGACTTTGTATCACAAGCCTCTCAGTCTCTTCGGAACCAGCTCGTGTGTGATGCATCCTCATTGCAGGATTTTGCATCGCAAGCTGTCCTCATTGAAAGCCTCTTTATCGATGATGCAGAACCTTGCATCAGTGACTCACAGCTCCCCGAAACTGTAGCTGCATGTTTTATCTCTAACCCAGGCCCCACATCGGATCGGCTGCAAAACACATCCTTGACACGGTACCGAGCAACACTTCACAACCAGAATTTAAGGTAGTCTTGTTCAGTGGCCCTTTTGGGCCTTGAAGTCAGCCCACACACTGTTGAGATCAGCCTGAACTTATGACTTTCTCCCCATCTGGCACGACCAGATATCCACAGTTGACACTTGCTGCTTGTTGGTACTAGATTCACCTAAATCTTTAAAATTGCATCTCTCAGTGTCTACTGATTGGATTGTGTCATTTTGGTTGTGTTATATTTATTAAAATGTACTCCATTTTTCCAATCTGGTGCAGAATCCTTTTTGTATGGTGTTTTCACTTTGTTACAGTTTGAAGTGTTGCACAAATACTTTACACATTGACTCTAGCTTAAGCCTGGCTGCTCTGTGCCAAGCTACCAGAGGATTGAGCACAGGTTAATTTTGGGCTTGATTGTGACTTCACCCTAGCAAGGATTGTGGTTCCAACTAGAGTTGGGGCTTACCTTCCTCAACCTATGTTGACTATACACCCCTACCTCAATCTTCCTCCACTGCAAGGGCACTACATATGTAACAACTGCATGGCATGCAAGTCCACTACTAACACCAAAGTATTTGAATTTGAGAACTCTAAGTATACTTTACAGTCTTTTTCAAATTGCAATTCACAAAATGTAATCTACTGTATTGAGTGTCCATGCAAACTGAGGTAAATCGGCCAAACCACACAATCAAGGCAAGAATCGCCCAACACAGGAGCAGAATCCGATGTAAGATCACAATGGCGCCCCTCGTGGAACACTTTATATCAAAAGGACACTCTGAAACAGACTTCGCGTGGCAGGTCATTGAAACTCTTCACTCCAATGTTAGGGGAGGAAACCAACAACAGATCCTCAATCGATTGGAGTGCAAATGGATTTTTAATTGCCGCACTATTAAACATGGTCTCAACTCGATTGATGAATGGAATGCCATTCTATAAACATTTGACTATTCATATCTGCACATTTTGACCTCAGCCACCTGATACCACTATGTACTTCTTGCTTAGTGTTTTCCTAACAGGTGTATACACACTTCCTTATGTTTGAACTTCTTGCTACCCATTGGTTCATGTGCTACCCATTGGTTCATGTCTAGTTTATATGTTGCCACAGTAATTGAATATCAGTGAGTACATTGCTAGACTATATGCCTTAACTGATTTTGTGGTTGGTTTTTAATTCATATAGCAACTACCTCAGTAGGTACAACACATTAGGTTGCTTAAGAATTAATTCTGCTATCATGTGCCTGAAACAGTTGTTGCACACACATTGATTTATTTTTTCCTATGACTTTCTTCTCTTTTCTTACTCTGCTGAGTTAGTACTTTTCCCTCGTTCCCTTACTTGATTCCTACTGACAGCCATTTCCCTTCAGCATGCTCACTTGCACACAACCATTCGCAGGTGTGTGCTAATTAGCTCCGCCCTGCTGCTGGTTTCACAGCTGACACAGCCCTTAAGTACTTCCTGGCTCACTCTGTCTTGCTCTCTCACTAAACGTGAACAGCCCAAGCAGCATGACGCGCTGAGCTCCTCTCCCAAGACTTTCCAAATATGAACTGGGAGTGACTTTAACTGTAAGTACTATGACTGCGCATACACTTTTACCATCATTTAATCTTTACCTTGGAGTTTCTGACCCCCACCCTCCTTTTGCCCTTAACAGAAACTTATTGGCAGCAAATCATTAAGCACAATTTATACAGCTGACCCTGCCTTTCAAGTTTACACAGTAAGTATTTCCTTTCACCACTTTCCTTGCAAGCGCCCTTTACGGATGCACACCAGTTTCTAATTACTGCTCTAACTTCTTTACAGCACGTGATATTCTCACATCCGTACCTTCAGTGAATTAATCTGAGTGAACTTGTCTACCCTCAGCTGTTTTCTGAAGCCCTCAATTGCTCTTCCTTGCGCTACGAATAATTGCATCAGTAAGTCTACTCTGAGTGTTCTCCCTCTCCCCCCTTCTCTCATTTAGCGGGTTGCTACCCAGCTTCATCTGAGCTCTCAACTCTACCTTCCTACTAGCGCAAATTATTCCTTGTACTCCCACCTATGCTTGCGTATTCACATGCAGCATTTTCACCATTACTGGTCTTTTGCTTCTGAATCGCTACTATTTATCTTCTCTTTTCGACCGTTTAAATACTTTCACCACTTGTAATTTACATCGTTGACTTTCGCTTCCGAATTGCCTTTAAATCATGTCTTTCGCTTCTGTATTTGCCTTAATTCATGTATTTCCACACCTACCTTGACCCCAAGACATGTTATACAGAATAATTCGGGAGTAATACATATTTATATATGTCATTATGTTTTTTATAAAAAGGAGCCTCTGATTGTATTAATTATACTACATGTAGGGATCAAACTATAGCTTATTTATTTGCCCGTTTTTCCTCATTTTAGATTCAGCTTGCTCACCCGTTATATGTCCTGATGATGATCTCGAACAGTTGAGATCGAAACGCCGTTGACCCTTTACAACAAAACTCTTCCTATTCTATAAAGTTGCTTGAGGAGTTTTACACTATTGTTGTCAATGCGATGCCATTATTTTAAACTTCACCATCACTCTGCACGTCACGCCTCTTTCACTTATTGTGTGAGCACCTGAATTCTATGGTTGTGGAAATAAATGTTTCACATGAACTGACTTATTTCCCTATGTACATTATTAATTTTTTTGCTCCTTTAAAATAATGAATCTTCAACTCTCTAACCATAAGTGCTCTCCTTAGTATCACTTTATTATTGGAACTTTTGGCCACACCCGAACCATTTTTTTTTACCGCATATTTCACCCCAGGTTCACGTATTGAGTTACCCTCGTTTTTCTTAAAACTTACCTTCCTCAACCAGCAACACAATTTCTTACATATATATTTTGGTGGCCCGATATTTCTGTAGTTGAAATTTCGATATACAGCACACACAAATAAATATAAATATGGATATAAATATATATATATTCACTGAAAAACCATAGGTTTCATGCACGTTATAGTTAGGAATTGGCATTTAAAAAACCTTAGAAATTCACTAAAAAAACCATAGGTTTCAGGGGCGTTATAGTTAGCTGGACATTTCCCTCGTACAAAACCCTAGAAATTCCCCCGTTATAGTTAGTTCAGCTAACTATAACTCGCGCCCCCGCAATGCACTGCTGATGACGTCACATATTACATCACTCATGATATGGTCAGTGACATCACTGATGACATCACTGATGACATCTTAAATGACATCACTGATGACATCACTGATGACATCATCCATGTGATAAATTAGTGCATCTTCTCACAACCTAATATAACCTTTGATACACCGACTCAAAATTTCAGATGGCCATTCTCAAAACCATTGATACTCCAATACCAATAACTACATACCCACTCATTGCCTCTTAGGACTACACACAAATCCACTCACTCACCTGTACAGTCACTCATACTTACAGTCACTTAGTACAGGACTCTCATATGCATTTATACACCTGTATAGACACTCACACACCGCTAATCATCGATAGAGGTACTCACACACCTAGTCAGTCATGCAAATAATTAATCACACTCCCATTTACTCACCTATACAATTATACACACACAAGTTCACTTACTCATAAAAAATAGTACCAAATTCTTATGCTCTTATACAATTACTGATACAAGCACACACTCATCCATACAGCCACTCTCACAATCACACACTCTCACATATAGCCAGTTATATACTCTTACACACATATATACTGCCTTTCACATATATACTTACTCACACATGTACCACTGAGATATACATTCAATCACTAACACACTCATACATACACTCACCCAACCATACAGTCCATTACAGATGCACTCTTAAAACCATGCACCCATAGAATCACCCACTCACACATCTATGCACAGAGTCACACACACCCCACCCACACAAACACTCAGGCACCCATACAGATACTCAGACAACCAATCAATGACCCATATAGACACTCACATAGCTATTCACAAAACCATGCAGCCACTTATACACCATCAGACAGACAGATACAGACATTCACACAGTTTAGTCACTAGTCTGCAGTAAGATACGTTTAATGACTCACTATAGAGTCAGTCACACACCTACAAAATCATCCATTCACACACTTATACACCCACTCATTCTTCCATAGGCCTTTCCCTATATATATTAAACATATTTAAACTTTGCATAAACACAGACTCACTGGATGACGTCATCAGTGATGTCATCAATGATGTCATTTGAGATGTCATCAGTGATGTCATCAGTGATGTCACTGACCATGTCATGAGTGATGTAATATGTGACGTCAACAGCAGTGCATTGCGGGGGCACGAGTTATAGTTAGCTGAACTAACTATAACGGGGGAATTTCTAGGATTTTGTACGAGGGAAATGTCCAGCAAACTATAACGCCCCTGACACCTATGACTTTTTTAGTGAATTTCTAAGGTTTTTTAAATGCCAATTCCTAACTATAACGTGCATGAAACCTATGGTTTTTTCAGTGAATTTCAAAGGTTTTTTAAATGCCAATTCCTAACTATAACGTGCATGAAACCTATGGTTTTTTCATTGAATTTCAAAGGTTTTTTAAATGCTAATTCCTATCTATAACTTAATTCAGTGTGTAAATTTCTTTAATTGTGTTTTTTCAAAATACTTTTTTATCATCATTTTTTTAACTTATTTTAACAATTAATTATTTTAAAAATTAAAAAATATTATTTGTTTTTAATGTTTTTGTTAAAAAATGGTAATTATTTTTTTTGTTTTTAAAATATTTTTTAAAATACTTTTTAAACTATATTTTCAATACTTTATTATTTTTTCCCATTTTTTGGGGGATTTGTGCACCCTATGTGCACCGTTCTTGATTCCTGCGCGAAAGCATCCGCGTACGGTATGCGTTGTGTACGTGTTTGGTGCGCGATTGCATTGCGACCGGTACACGACTCCACGCCTATACGTGACACGTACGATGCATGTTACGCGACGCTTGCGCGCTTCCGCAATACGTCATGTGCGTGTATGACGCACTGGGTGTGTGAATCCCGTGAAATATTTTACATTTAAAAATATATATATATATGTATTTCATGTGAATATTAATTGAAGACAAACTCTAAACTACTCATAAAAGTGATATATTTTTACTTCTAATCCTATATTCCTTTAAAATTCAATTTCATGGATGCGCACTGGGTGCGTGCTGCCTATGCGCACAATGCGCAGATCCCATGTGACCTGTAAAAAAAGAGATTGGATTGGTTCATTACACTTTCTATTCTAACTATTGAAAGACCCCACCCATTTCAGTCATTCTTCTTTGACCTTCTTTGGAGGAGCATCTCTTTGCAGAAAAGAAGATTTTTTGGACTAAGTTTACACTTAGCTCAAACATTTTTTTTACAAACTATGGCTTCAGGGCAGCAGGCATCTCCAGGATCTCCTCATTCATCTGAGGATGATTTTTTGGAAGAGCCACCACGCCCACCACGTTTTATGCAATGGGGAACAGTCAATCGATCTAATCTGCCGAAAGCAAGAGAGTCACCTTTGCTAGTTTTTTTTTTCCTGAAGTTCATTGTTTTGTTCCTCCAGTTCTGTTTTTTCCTTTTTTTTCAAGAAAAACCCAAAAATATTACAAATTGTTCACAAAACCAAAAACAAAATTTAAAAGAAAAAAGAAGAAAAATAAAAGTTCTTCTAAGAAGTAACTTTCCTGGTTAAAAAAAAGAGATACATTTGTTTGTTAGTGTGTGAAAGTTTAGATGAATGTATTATGTAATTGACTGAATGAATGCATTAGTTGCGCATGGTGAATGTATAAGTACAGGACTATGAGGAAGTGCTGCAGCATCACACAGTAACCTCTTTAACTGCAGTGTGCTGTAGTACTTCCGAAGCACAATGATGCAACATATGTACATAAATATGTTGCAAATCTGCTTCTCTCTGCACGGCTGCTTAAACTGCAGCCATGTGGTAACACAGGCACCCTTGCACCATGGTGCAAGGATATCTGTGTCATGTGGTGTTTGTTTTTGTGCAGGAAGACACGCCTTCCTGCACAAAAACAATCAGAAAACGCATTTTTCTCCTTCAATGTATGCTGAACATTTTAGCATGCATTGAAGATTAAAAAATGAGGAGAAATGAAAACAATTCTCCTTGTTGTACCTTGCTACACCAATTGGAGAATGGTGCAGCATTCACACACATGTCGAGATTTATGATTTCTGATAAATCTGGAGATGTGTCTTGTTCTATGAGTATTCAGTGCAATCATGCACAACAACACTTATAGAACACCCTTTCAACGCAAAGTGGTGTGTATGATGAGGTTGTATATACATGGAGTAGAAAAAGTACACAGAGTGCCTTTTCCTCTCTTTGCAAATATGAAAGAGTGTCTTGCGCAATAAGTATGTTACAAAAAGTGACATATTTCTGTTTTTAAAATTGCTTGCGAATGATAGAAGGTAAGAACAGAGTTTTGTCTTCAATGATGCTCAAAGAAGAATGATTGAAATGATTGCAGTCCTTCAATAGGTACAATGGGAAATATTATGAACCACTCACATCTGTTTTTTTGGAGGTCACATGATATCCGATAATAGAGAGATTTCAAAACTACAGAGGTATAAACAGAGTGTTTTTAAAAACGTGTTCAAACTTTGTAGCTTCTTGCAGATCTGCCCATTCTGCATATTAATACTTAGTTAAACTTACCTTCACAGTAAAAGAAATTAAAAATGGTATACATTTTTTTCAGATTTTATTTGCAATGTAAATTGATGTAAATTGCTTATTTTAGAATTAGGATCTGTGAAAGAAAAGAAAAAATAGTTATAACATGTAATAATACATTTTTTAGAACACAGCATCATTTCAACAAAGTAATTTGTTTGCCTTTTTTGCTGTTCTCAGAATATATTGAATTTCACTAGAAATAGTGATTTCAATCGTACTCATCACTTAACAGCGGGCAAAAAAAAACAATCAAAAAGATTGTTTAAAAAACAACATGCTCTTCTCAGTAAAATACCAGAAAATACAAATCACACATATATGAAATGCTTATGGCTAACACAATTTTATAACTTTAACTTATAAAAACTGCAAATGTTGTTGCTTTAAAATATTCACAGAGTCAATGAGCACAAAAAAGTCCATAATTCAAACATATACATTTCCTTGAGGCCAAATGGCATTTTTGCACTCCTTTTTATGTAAATTGTCCAATGGTAGTCCTAATAAATTATAATAATAAATTCCTCAGAGAGTGAATTATCTTCCTAAAACTTTGACTTTAAAATTATTAGGTAGGAATTTGGTAATTCCCTAGGCAAACGTTGTTTGAAAACCAACTGGGAATCATTACAAAGTGTCCAGCCTTTGTCACATTTTAGATAGGCAGTGTAATGTCCAGATGTTGTGGAAGGACCATCATGGAAAATTATTGCAATTGCTACAAAAGTCCTTCCTGATATTGATAGTTGTGTTGCTACAAATTGCTTTATAAAAGTATCCAATTTTCTTCCATCAGCTGTACAACGTTGCATCATTAAAATTATGTATTGTCGATATTTTGTTAAAAATAATGTGGATAACATTTCAGATTTACATTGGCTACACTCCATGTTTTGATTTGCACCTTTAACTAATTTATTGAAAAACACTGATTTACAGTCTGGTAATGTTAAATACAGAAATCTTTCAGTGTCTACATTAGTGGTACATGTATACATGTAATTTTCACAATGATGTTCCCATTTGTAAGAAAGGCCAAAAATATTTTCTATTTCTACACCTTCATTTTCAAAAATGGTAAGCATATACATTAACCTTTTCGGTGCTCATGACGGAACGGTTCCGTCATGAGCGTCGGTTGAGCTGTGCTCATGACGGAACCGTTCCGTCATGACCACGCCCGCGCAAGAAACGGTCAGCGCTGAGCAGGAATCGGCGCCGCATCGAAGAGGTTAAAAATTCATGAGCATCTTGTTGGATATTTTGTGTAAATTGTGTAGAACCAGAACATACATCCAAAAGATTACGAACATCTGAAACAGATTGTATTTTACTTGTATCTGTTGTCAATTTTTCATAAACAGAATGCAACAGAGAACAAAATCTTTTTTGCCGATTCTGCATAATTTGTTCTTGCAAACCTTCAGGATAAAAACAACATTGACCACTACATTAGCATAGCAGTTGACACATGAACTATTTTCAAACTGATAACCAACAATCTCTTCAATAGTCTCCTTTTTCTTTTTACTTGCAATCACAACATTATCTTGTTCTTTTCCCTTCTCTACACCTTCAGTACAGATATTCTCAAACCTTCTTTTTTGACCAACCACACACTTTTCAAATACAGGATATTGACCTAAATTTGGAGCATACGCCCTTCTTAACCTATTATACTCTTTTACACAGTTTGCATCTGCAGTAACCTTTGTCTCATCAAAATCAATCGAAAACAAACCAGATAATGTTCTGACTCGCGACAAAGTAACATATGCCATACCCTCTTTAAATACGGTAGATCCAATGTTCACCAATGCACTGTCTACACTTAATCCTTGAGATTTATGAATAGTCACTGCATATGCCAGAGACAATGGAAATTGTTTCCTATGGACATATAAATCTTTAACAAGCAAAAAACGAACTGAACAACACCCAATTTCTTTAACTTCTTCAATCTGATCAAATTTAATTTTTAAAAATTCAATTCCTTCTTTTTTCTGATAATTAACAAAATCCACCACTTTACCCATTGCGCCATTAACTAAACCTTTTTCTACATCCAATTTACGCCTTAAAATTACCCAACAGTTTACACATGCATATAGTGTCTTTTCTAAACCAGCTGTTTTAGATATTTTTTTTCTAACAAATCCAATTTTGTTTTCAACTTTCCCATCAAAATAATAGTGATTCCTTTGCTCTGTTTTATCGATGGCTTCCATTTTTATAATTTCTTCATTTTCCAGTTTTAATAGTTCTTCGTTAAATATGGAACACTCGCGCAGTGTTGGCATTAGGCAGATCACTGATTTATTTTCTGCAATTTTCATGTACACTTTTGCAGGAACTACATTTTCATTTGGAAACACATTGCAAAGTAATCGACTCTCCAAAGCTTGTTTGCCATGTTCTGTAAGACTTCCAATTCTTATATCTTGAAGCATATTTCCATACTCAGCATCATTTGCCTTTCGCATATTTGTTGTCAGTTCTTTGTATTCAAAATAAGTCCAAATGTTCACCAACACTACCAAGAGACTTTCTGGTATCTTCATGTGCAAGTGTTTTAAACACTGATTGTCCTTTTACTGGAGTCAGTTGCAGTAGATCTCCAAAAACTATGACGTGTTTTCCTCCAAATAACACGTCATACACTGTTTTAAGAATTTGCTGCATTCTTAAATGCACAGAGGCAAGCATCAAGTTTGAGACCATGCTTACCTCATCAATAATGAGAAGTTTCATTTTCTTCAGGACTCTTGAAACTTCACAACAAGCTTCTCCAGATAGCTTGTGGTATTACAATTTGTTCTCATGCTCTACTGGTAGCATTAGTAAACAATGTAAAATAATTCCTTTAATGTTATGTTGTCAGGCCACGCTCGATTCAATGCACAGGAGCAGAACGTCGCAAGCTCCCAATGCCCCTCCCAGGTTTTCCAGCACTGCACCTTATTGCACGAGTGCCAAACAAACCCAAGGGGGGAAAGGGGAATTGGACAGAGAAGAGACGGTCACACTGCTGCGTTTTATTTTCTTTCTTCAGACTCCACCTTCTTGTCTTCTTCAGGCTAGCGCGACAGCTTAAGGACTGTAATATAAGTAACACAATTAGTCCTACGTCTAGCTGCTTCTCTCTCTATATTAGATCCATCGTCTTATTACCTACCCTGTCTGAGTGTGACCCTTGCCTCTCTTCTGTTGTGTGTGTCTTTTCTTTTTTTCTTGCTTCTGTGTGCTGTAACTGAAGTTGTCAAGTGTTAATTCTTTTATTGGAAATCTCTCTTCCTAACTCTACCTCTTACATTTACTGGCTCCTCAGCTAATGGATTTACAGCTGTGCGATACTTGGATTCTGTGAAGGTAAGTGTCTTTCTTTTGCTTCTCCTTCTAATTTTAAGTGGTACTTGCTATTCGATATTTTACTGTCTAATTCTTTTTAGATGAGTAGTAATTCGTTCTGGAAAACTCTAAACGAATTTTCTCCTTACAGATAATCAAAAGCGTCTCTTGTAAACGTGCAGGTAGATTAACACTTCGCTCTGTCACAGTTTATTTGCGCATGACTAAATTCTTCAGAGCTTACTCTACTCAAATGATACTGGCCACGACCACGCGTTTTCTCTACTGAAACACCAAGGTCAGCGACCCGCCTTATCTTCTCTGGCGCGCGTACTAACTGCTCCTCACGGAACAGTCTTACCGCGCAGTTCAGTTGACTTGAATTCCTCACGGACTGACACGAAACTCTCCTCAAAACATCTTCCTCTGGAAACTCCGGAACAGGGAATTGGCGGACTTAGGGCGTGACGAAGTTTTCCCTGTAAACTCCGCGACGACCTTCAGCGACCTACTCTGCCTCAATACTCAGGTGAAGTGCGCCACAGCGCGGGCGCTTCACCTGGATCTACCTGATTGCGAGGAAACACTAGCGCGCTAACTCGCTGCCCTAAAGGGAGGTTCGTGGCGGCCATCTTAGCATCAGTTTTGGTCCATTGTTTACATTGGTCTATTGTTTTCCTAATTCTTCCTTTAGACCTTAATCTCACAGTGTTCAACAGCAATGTTTTCCTGAATCGTGGTTTGACAATCCTGACAGTACCCTCCCTCAAAGTGCTTCCTTTCAACTTGGGCTTTTTGGGAAATTTACTGTGGTACTCCTTAATTAATCGAGGGGCATGAATGTCTGAGGACAACACCCAAGACCTTTCCTCGGGGCCATAACCTTTCCAATCTATCAGATAGTACAATTTACTCTTCCGCACCTTAGAATCTACTATCTGCTGTACTTCAAACTCCTCTCCTCCCTCAGTTTGGATTGGTTTGGGGGGTTTGTTGATTCTTGACCCACTCAAAGTCTTTTTCAATAGAGAAACGTGGAATACTGGATGTATTCGCAATCCCTTGGGCAACTTTAACTGATAATTTAGGGTACTCAATTTCTTGTCTATTTGATAGGGACCTATGAATCTTGGTTGAAACTTCCTGACCCCTTTAAGTTTCAGATTTCTTGTATTCAACCAAACCCAATCACCTTCCTGTAACTCAGGTTCCCTTCTTCTCTTTTTATCTGCATAGTGTTTGTAACTCTCTTTTGCTTTGGTTAGATTTCTAGTGGCTAGACTATGCACTCGTGTCATGTGTTCAACTAAATCTGTAACTGCTGGAACATCCACTTCCTGAAAACTTAATGCATGATGGGGGTGCCTACCCGAGTTCAGATAAAAAGGGGAATAACCAGTGGACATATTCTTAGCGTTATTATGCGCAAATTCAGCTGCCCACAGGTAATCTGGCCAGTCTCCCTCTTGATCTAGTAAACACAGTCTCAGATACTGCTCTAATTCTTGATTGGCACGCTCAGTCTGCCCATCAGATTCAGGATGATTACTAGTGGAATATCGAGTTTCTATGTTCAATTTTCGGGTGAAGGCCTTCCAGAAATGGGACTAAAACTGAGAACCCCGGTCTGATATTAAAAACTTAGGAATCCCATGTGCTCGGACAATATTCTGACTAAAAGTGTGTGCTAATGCTTTAGCTGTAGGTAATCCTTTTAAAGGTACAAAATGTGCCATCTTGGTAAAAGCATCCACACAAACTAATATTGTGTCAAACCCCTGACTCGATGGCAAATCTACAATTAAATCTAAGGTAACTGTATGCCAAGGGTAAGGTGGTGTGGGTAAGGGTCGCAAGTACCCTTGTGGTGCTTGCCGCTCCGATTGTCCCCTAGCGCAGATCTCACATGTGGCTACATACTGACGTATATCTTTTCTCACATCCGGCCACCAGAAACGTCTTCTCACCAATTCTTCTGTCTTCGTCATTCCCTTATGACCTGCCAAAATGCTATCATGACATTCCCTTAAGGCCTTTTGCTGCATTTCTGGCGTGGGCAAGTATAGTGCCCCATCGTGATATGGTAAACCTTCGCGAATTTCTCGCCTTGAATCACCTTCCAACCAGTCTTTCATTTCCTCCAATGTCATTGCATTCAAATTCTCCTTCTTCTGGGTCTCCTGTAAGATCGCTCCAACCAGCCTCTCCGCAGGGATAATAGCCTGATCCTTGATCTCTTCCAAGACTCCATCGGTACCCAGTCTGGATAGGGCATCAGCCTTGCCATTCTGCAACCCTGGTCGAAAGGTTATTACGAAGTCAAAATCTGCGAAATACAATGACCATCGCAATTGCCTTGGGGTTAACGTTCTGGCTGACTTTAAAAATGTCAAATTCCTATGATCTGTGTACACAGTCACCACATGTCTTGCACCCATCAAATAATGCCTCCAATCCTTAAATGCATCCTTGATGGCCAACAACTCCTTTTCCGTGATTGTATGATTTATCTCAGCTGCTGTCAATTTCCTGGAACGGAAGGCCACTGGGTGCAATTGTCCTGTTGTCTTGTGTCTTTGAGACAATACTCCTCCCCATGCCAAATTCGACGCATCAGTTTCTACGAAGAAAGGCTCAGAAGGATCTGGATGGAGTAAGATTGGTGCTGTTGTAAAGTCTTTCTTTAATTGCAGGAATGCCTCCTCAGCTTCCTTTGACCATTCAAATTGAACCCCCTTCTTTAACAGTCTTATAATGGGGATTAACTTCTTGGAGAAGTTTTGAATGAACCTCCTATAGAAGTTTGCGAACCCAATGAAACTTTGAATTTCTTTCACAGACTTAGGGGTTTCCCAATCTATGACGGCCTTGATCTTATGCTCATCCATGGTTATTCCACTTGGCGCCAGCACGAACCCCAAAAACTCCACTGTAGTTACATTGAAAGGGCACTTCTCTAATTTGACAAACAAGCTGTTTTCTCGCAATTTCTGTAAGATCTTCTTAACATGCACCTTATGCTCTTCTTCGGTGTCAGAATAAATTAGTATATCATCTATATATACTATAGCACTCTGATCTATGAACTCCTTCAGAACATCATTTATGAAATGTTGAAAGGCAGCTGGAGCGTTGCACAATCCATAAGGCATGACTTGATATTCATATAGCCCATGCTTGGTCCGAAATGCTGTCTTCCATTTGTCTCCTTCACGAATTCTGACAAGATGGTAAGCCCCTCTCAAATCTAATTTTGTTTAAAATCTTGCTTCTTTCACTTGGTCCAATAGCACAGATATGAGAGGCAAAGGATAACGATTCTTGATGGTTATACGATTGATCGCTCTATAATCTATGCACGTTCTCAATTCTCCGTTCTTCTTTGGAATAAAAAATAATGGAGATGAGACCGGCGATTGGGATGGTCGAATGAATCCATTCTCTAGATATCTTTGTATATACTTCTTCAAATGCTCATCTTCTCGCTCTGTCAAGGCATAGATTCTACTGCAGGGAAGGTTGGTCCCTATTTTACAATCATAGTCTCTATGCGGAGGGAGTCTTTCAGCCTCCACTTCGTTAAAAACATCCTGAAATTCATGGTATTCTTCGGGTAGTTTTATTGTACTTATTACACAAATGGTTGTCTCCTTTTCACTCAAATGAGACGCCGGTGTTTTCTCTTGCTTTCTGTTACTTCCCCGATGGCAATTTGACTTGCAATACTTTGAATTCAAGGCTATAGTTCGTGCCTCCCAATCAATTGTGGGATTATACTCGGTGAGCCAAGGGAGACCTAGAATCAATTGAAACTGTGGAGCATCAATTAAATTGAATTCCAATATTTCTAAATGTCCTTCTTCAGATTCTAGCTCAACAGGCTCAGTATGACTCACAATGGGTCCTGAAGAAAGATTCGTCCCATCCACAGCTCGCACAGCTTCACTCTTCTCTTTCTTAATGGCTTTTAATCCGATCTTTTCGGCGAACTTAAGATCACAAAAGTTGCCCGTGGCCCCTGAATCAATCATGACAGTGACTTGTGTTAACGTCTTTTCTCGGAACCGCATGGTCATCATTAGCACCAGATGTGGAGATGCTGATTGCAGGGTATTAGCCAGAGTATGAGCTTCTGGAGTTGTCTTTGATTCTGCGACCACCAGTCCAACTCCATTTACTGGTGGTGCGTGGCGGTTTCCGCCAGTGATTGTTTGGGTTTCTTGGGGCAATTACGAACGAAATGTCCCCCATTTCCACAATATAGGCATTGTTTATTTACTCTTCGCCTCTCCTTCTCTTCCTTCGAGAGAGGACCTTGAATTGTTCCAATTTGCATTGGCTCACCTCCCTTGGCTGAGTCCAAATCCTTGCTCCCTTCTGTTCTGATTCTATCAAATCTCGGTACACTTGGACGATACTCCTTTTTTCTCTCTCCTCTCCTTTCACTTTGACGGAAGTCAATTTCTAACACCAAATCTATTAGTGCTGAAATCTCTGTGGGTCTGTTGGGCACTTGAGCTAAGGCATCCTTCAGCTCGTCTTTTAAGCCACGATAGAACACGGCAGCTCGTTTGTTCTCCGGCCATTCAGTCTCTACTACTAGCTTATTGAACTGGGCCAAATAGGCTACCAAGTCTCGATTGCCTTGTCTTATTTCCAATAGTTCGTTGTCGGTAGCTTGGGAAACCCTTCGTCGGTCGACTATTCGAAGAAATTCTTTCTTGAACTCCTCCAAATTGTATAATATTGGGTCATTTCGGGTCACTAAGGGCATTGACCAAGACGCCGCATCTCCGCTTAAATACGACAAGATAAATGCCACTCGAGACTGCGCATGAGGGAAAACTGCCGGACGGCACATGAAGTGTAGAGTGCACTGTGTTATGAACACTTGAGCCTTCTGGGGATCTCCTCCAAAACGCTCAGGGGGTGCCAACGGAATTACCGGAGACAAGGAATGAATAACTTGAGTGGTTATCTTAGGGTGGGGAGCTGCGGTGTCACTAAGATTCCCTTCTTGTGAAGCTGGAAAATTTAAACTAGGACCAGATACAAAACTACTCACTTTGTGGGCCAAATCTGTAGTTTCTTTTTTAAGCTCTCTATTCTCTTCCCGAACTGTGATTATCTCCCTTTGTATACCTTCTAAGATTTCCCCTAGTTTCTTCAAGTCCAAACCTTCCGCCATTCTGCTCAGGTGCTATTTTAAACGTGGGCACTTCACTCTGTCAGACCACGCTCGATTCAATGCACAGGAGCAGAACATCGCAAGCTCCCAATGCCCCTCCCAGGTTTTCCAGCACTGCACCTTATTGCACGAGTGCCAAACAAACCCAAGGGGGGAAAGGGGAATTGGACAGAGAAGAGACGGCCACACTGCTGCGTCTTATTTTCTTTCTTCAGACTCCACCTTCTTGTCTTCTTCAGGCTAGCGCGACAGCTTAAGGACTGTAATATAAGTAACACAATTAGTCCTACGTCTAGCTGCTTCTCTCTCTATATTAGATCCATCGTCTTATTACCTACCCTGTCTGAGTGTGACCCTTGCCTCTCTTCTGTTGTGTGTGTCTTTTCTTTTTTTCTTGCTTCTGTGTGCTGTAACTGAAGTTGTCAAGTGTTAATTCTTTTATTGGAAATCTCTCTTCCTAACTCTACCTCTTACATTTACAGGCTCCTCAGCTAATGGATTTACAGCTGGGCGATACTTGGATTCTGTGAAGGTAAGTGTCTTTCTTTTGCTTCTCCTTCTAATTTTAAGTGGTACTTGCTATTCGATATTTTACTGTCTAATTCTTTTTAGATGAGTAGTAATTCGTTCTGGAAAACCCTAAACGAATTTTCTCCTTACAGATAATCAAAAGCGTCTCTTGTAAACGTGCAGGTAGATTAACACTTCGCTCTGTCACAGTTTATTTGCGCATGACTAAATTCTTCAGAGCTTACTCTACTCAAATGATACTGGCCACGACCACGCGGCGTTTTCTCTACTGAAACACCAAGGTCAGCGACCCGTCTTATCTTCTCTGTCGCGCGTACTAACTGCTCCTCACGGAACAGTCTTACCGCGCAGTTCAGTTGACTTGAATTCCTCACGGACTGACACGAAACTCTCCTCAAAACATCTTCCTCTGGAAACTCCGGAACAGGGAATTGGCGGACTTAGGGCGTGACAAAGTTTTCCCTGTAAACTCCGCGACGACCTTCAGCGACCTACTCTGCCTCAATACTCAGGTGAAGTGCGCCACAGCGCGGGCGCTTCACCTGGATCTACCTGATTGCGAGTAAACACTAGCGCGCTAACTCGCTGTCCTAAAGGGAGGTTCTTGGCGGCCATTTTAGCATCAGTTTTGGTCCATTGTTTACATTGGTCTCTTGTTTTCCTAATTTTTCCATTAGACCATAATCTCACAGTGTTCAACAGCAATGTTTTCCTGAATCGTGGTTTGACAATCCTGACATATGTGCTGCCAACCCAGTTGGAGCAGTGACAACACAAGACAAATGTGACTCAGTTGTTTTCTGCAGATAACTTGTAATTACTTTAATTAAGAAACTTTTTCCTGTTCCAGCTTGACCACTCACATACATTCGGATAGGTTGAAATGATGTACATGAGCACCCTTTCTTTTCATGAAGTAATCCATGGTCAATCTGCTCTTTCACTTGTTGATATATTTGTTTCTGTTCAACATTTAGTTGTTCTTCCAAGTTTCCTAACTGTATTACATCATCTTGAGCTTGATACATTGCTGTTTCCACCTCATTCATGGCAGTCGCTGCTTCATTTTCAACAATTGGCTGTCCTAGTGAATCTTATCTCAGTGCAGCAGAACTTTGACTGTCTTGAGAACTGTCTCTGGCAATCTCAGCTGCAATTGTAGCTTCTTGATCAATTTCTTCATTCAACATTTTCACATAATTTGCAAAAGCACTGCATTGTATGCTATCTTTACAAGCATTAAATGAATCTTCATAGCTCTGAAAATCTCCAAGTAATTCCAGTTCTGAACGCCACGGTTTAAACATTTGCAAAAGGGCTAAATAGTAACATTCCATTTTGTCAGCAGTGTCACAACTCAGTTTCCTGTGATTAATTAAATTTCCTTTCCTTTGTTTCACCAGACATCCTTCGGAACCAATCACTGCATATTTTCCATCATTGATGTTCTCTGTAGTATTCCATTTATAAGTATAGTTTTGCAGCACTTCATAGAGACACATGTTCTCAAGATGATGACTTCTGTTTGGGTAATATGTGTCCAACATATTCGTTTTCAAAATATCTCTACTTTCTGGTTCTTTTTCTGCTAAATATTCAATTTCTTGAACATATTTCAGTACCCGATTTCACATTCCTGCAAGACCTAGACTCACCCAAATGATTCTTCTACTTTTGGAATATAGACTTGCTGATGATAACCGATCTGAACATTCATATGCTCCAATTTCACGATGCGATAACATCTTCAAACTGAAACTGTATAATTTCTTATTTAGAGTCTTCTCGTGAGAAATCTCTTTCCACATTTCTTTCAATTATTTCTTTTCTGATTTAGTAATGTAGGACGTTACATATCGAACAACAGCAATGGAATTGTCCGCAACATACTGAATATCCATGTTATCGTTCCATATGGATAAAATAACTGGATTGTAGTCATTTATGTATTTTGATTCTTCGCTTCTTCTTAAGTTGTAGGTATTCTTTGGAGACTTTCTTGTGATGGTATGTCGCATAGCTGACATAAAACTGTTCACTCTTCCTTTGGATAATACAGGACATGGAAATCCAAAACAACATTTGGTATACAACTTATCCTTTGACTTGTACTTTCGTAGACAGTATTTTCCACACCTATGGCTTTGGAATCGTAAGACTTGTTGTTTTAAGTTTGTATCTTCTCTGCTATTGGGTACAGCACATGTGGCATAATCTTCAATGAAAGACAAAACAGTTTCATCTGAATCTGTTCCAAATTTGGGGGTGTCCTTGATCCATAACAACATATGTATATGAGGAGCCCTCTTGCTTGATACTCCTTTCTCCAAAAGAAATCCACAACTTCTCCAAGAGGAGGATTCTTTTTATTGCAGATGAAAGACATCATAGCTTCAAATCTATGATTGAAATATCTGCATACGTTAACAGGATCCAAAGAGCACAATTCTCCAGGTGTCTTGTATTCAATATTTTTTATATTGGAATTTGCCTCTCGAAGAAATTCAAGTAAATCATCCCAAGCATACTCAGCACAGCTTAGTGTAACAAACCATGTAGGAGTTCCCAAGTTCCGTAGCATACATTTCAGTTCTCCATGACAACGGTACCAATATTCATTAGTCCTACGCTGACATGCCATCAGATTAATCAACTGAGATTCTAAATGATCATCTCTCTGATGCACTTTATCCATAAAATCCTTTGTAGTTACATTTTGCAGATGCATTCCAGTTTTTAAAATTTGATTTACTGCATATGAAAGGCCAGACAAGTTATTTTCAAACAGAAGATGAAACATATAAGGGATACATTGTCGAAATCTTGGATCTTCTGCATATAATCTTGTTGTCCGATATTCAGATGCAGGAATCTGCACAGGATGTTCATCACATCGTCCACATTTCCTGTTGGAAACAAGTGCGGGAAACAACAAGCTTCCATGGTCTCTTCCCATACACTCATGGGACTTCCTCTTGCTTTTTTCATTTGGAACAACTCAATCGTATTTCCCATCACCTCTTTGGAATGAAGTGGATGTACACTGTAATGTTCATAGATTTCTTCACATCTGGACATGTCCACTTTTTCAATTTGTCCACTTAATGTTTCAGTATCTTCTGCTAAATCTATTTCTTCTTCTCCTACAAACACATTTCTATAGTACTCATTTTTTTTATCAGATACAATGATACCTTTTGCACTTTTCTAACATCCACTAACTCTTGCCAGATTTTCTTATTCTTAGTAGGAACACCATTAACTAGAATGACTAGTGGTTCATTTTCTGCATGGTCTACACCAATAGTTTCAATATTTTTCTTTAAATCTAACGGCAAATACACAACCATTCCTTTCAATCCTCTTTGTAACTCTGATGGAGGTAATTTACCTGTTTCAGGCTCCATACAAACAATAGCCTGGAACGGGTGCACACATTGAATGAGAATAGACTCATACGTATTTAAATCTATCAGCTCTGGAGGAATAGCAACCAACTCTATGAACAGCTCTAGCAGGCATTTTATTTTCATCTAATTTGTTATACCAATATTTGCAAATACGCTGCTCAGATCCCAAATCAAAACAATCCTCTACCAACAAATAAGTTGCAAATTCCATCCACTTATCATTATCTTCTATTTCACTTTTTAAATACAGATTGACACCCCTAGTCTGATTTTTATAGTGACTTCGCAGACAACAAATACAAAAAACATTTAGTCTTTCACCTGAAATTACCTTGAACTTTGTGATTTCATCCTCACATTTTTTCGTAATTACGGTTTCTACATTGTCTTCAACATTTTGTTCTACTAATGTGTCAGTTTCTGCACTCTCTTGCTGAGGACCAAAGTAACAAAACTCAATATCATCACAAACCTTCTTCACATCTGATACTGACCCATGCAAAAGAGCACTGTTCAACTCATTTAACTTTAGTGCTGGACTTTTTGCATAATACAATCTTCTCACTAACTTCCGCATTTGAGTATGACGTACTGCCAGCATCCTGAAATGGTGAAAAACACTTTGACAAACTTTCCTAGAAAGACAAGCCAGAGAATGACCTTGCAAACCAGTATTTTTTTCTCACTCTGCAAGGGTCTAGTCCTTGCAACACCTTCATCTTTTGTTTAAAACTTTTTTTACTATAATCTCGTAAAAAACTACATAATTTATCAATAGATTCTTGTCGTACACTACAAATACTACTGCAATCCCAAGTGTACACAGGGTGTTTAGGACGTCTCCCTAGAACTTTATCAGCTATCACTTCTTCTGCATTTCTTTCAACCATTTTCTCTTTCTCAATTGGACAACCATCTCTAACCTCATAACCTCTACCACTGGTGTCAACTGCATACAATAATTGTTTGCTCTGTAAATAACTCTCTTCATTAAAGAAAGGCTCTGAACTGGAACTGTGTTTCCATTCTCCCCAAATAATCACATACATTTTTTCTATTAATGACTCGTTTCCTCCTACTTTTGGCCTTCATTAAATGGATTGGTTTATCTAGTGATCGAATTCTGTTTAATACTAAAATGAATAGTTTCCTTTTTACTTCAAAAGCCTTTTCAACAATGTTTTCAATATGCTTCTTTTAATGAAATAGAGCTCTCTTTTTATATTTATTCACATCGTTCAGCAAATTATGTACTACTCTCTTGTAAAATATTTTTTTGCGTAATTCCTTATACTGATTTTGCCTTCTTTTACCATAGTTTGTCTCCTTTGACTGTCCATTTACTTTTTTGCTTTTCCTCTTACTTTGAATTTTTTTCTAGTTGAAGCATTCTCAGAGGTTTTCGCATGCTGTACATTCTGTTTGGTCCTACAAACATTTTTAATAAATTGCTTTGTGATCTTACCAGAAGATTTTTTCTTTTTAGCCACATTATCTTGTTCATTCAATACTTGTCGTTGATGTTTCTTCAAGTAATTCTCCTGTCTCTGTTCTTTTCTTTTTCTTTTTTTTCTGGCGTGATTTCTCTATTTTAACGTTGAAAAACAGTATCTGTAAAAAAGAATCACAAATAAATGTATATTAATAACTTTCAAATTTATACTATTCTATTACTGTAGAAACACATTTTATATAAATACTGACTAAGAAACTATAGCCTTGAAGCACAAGTGTGACGATGGTTAAAACACTACATGCATAGTGCATACTACTTTGAAGCAGTTCATGCCCTAAAGCCTACCTCACTAAAAGACTACATGCTAACTGACTGAATGATTACAGTACTATAAGGAGACACACTGGGTGAGTGACAGGGTGTTTGCTAGAAATGTATGAATACTGACATGGATATTGATGGTGTGAAAGACAAGTGTGTAGGTGATTAGAGACCTACGTGCATAGTGGATATGTGCTTGAATCCATCCATATGTTAAGGCCTGTCTCAGTCCAATAGTACTTGGATACTGACTGAATGTTTTGAGTATTGCAAGGAGAGTGCCAGGATGAATTTATAAGTATTTTGGTGCAGTAAATACATTAGTACATGGTGCTGAATAAGTCACTGGAGTAGTATAAGGGGAGTGACAGGGTGTTTGCGGGAGCTGTATGAATACTGTCTGGGATATTGAAGGTGTGAAAGACAAGTGTGTAGCTGGCTAGAGACCTACATGCATAGTGGATAGACGTTTGAAGCAGTCCACTATCTAAGGCCTGGGTAATTGCATAAGTACCTGAGTACTAACTGAATCATTAGAGTACTGCAAGGAGAGTGCCTGCATGAGTCTTTTAAGTTTCTGGATTTTGGTGCAGCGAATAGATTAGTACATGGTGCTGGATTAAAAACACTGGAGGTGTGCAAGGGGAGTGACAGGATGTTTATTAGAGTATATAGATACTGACTGGGCAATTGAAGGTGTGAAAGACAATTGTATAGGTGATTTGATGCAAGCATGCATAGTGGATAGACGTTTCAAGTACTCCATGTGCTAAGTCCGGGTTCACTACATAAGTACCTGGGTACTAACTGAATCATTAGAGTACTACAAGGAGAGTGCCTCGGTGAATTTATAAGTGTTTGGGTTTTGGCGCACTGAATGGATTAGTACATGGTGCTGAATGGGTCACTAGAGGAGTACAAGGGGAGTGACAGGGTGCTTGCTGGAAGTGTATGGATACTGACTGTGGAATTAAAGGTGTGAAAGAGAACTGTGTAGATGGTTAGAGGACTGCATGCTTAGTGGATAAGCATTTGAATCAATGCATGTGCTAAGGCCTGCCTCACTTCGTTACTACTTGGATATTAACTGAATGTTTACAGTATTGCAAGGACAGTTCCTGGGTGAATATATAAGCAATGACTGTCTTCTAAGTCTACCAAAACTTGAGAACAGGAAAGGTTTTTAAGCAGTTATGCGTATGCAAAGATGTCAAGTACTCAAATGCTTCTCTCACAGTGGTTCCCAAATGCACACAGACTCACAGTGTGATTCTAGACAAGCAACACTATCCTAGGAGTTTACCAAAACTCATTCACTAGTCTGGAAGGGGTAAGGGTACTGCACGCAATCTACATATTTCAGTACTGCACTTAAGTGTCAAAGCCTGACTCATTTTATCAATGCATAAGCAAAGACTGGCTTGTAATGCTAGTAAAACTTAACATGACAGGTTTTAAAACAGTTATCTGTCAGCAAATACACGATGTTACCAAATGCTTCTCTCACAATGGTTACCCAAATGCACACAGACTCACAGTGTGATTCTAGACAAGGAACATTATCCTTAGGAGTTCATCAAAACTCATTCACTACTGTGGAAGAGGTAAGAGGACTGCACACAATCTATATATTTCAGTACTGCACTTTAGTGTCAAACCCTAACTCATTTTATCAATGCATAAGCAAAGACTGGCTTCTAATGCTACTAAAACTTGACAACATGACCGGTTTTAAAACAGTTATCTGTCAGCAAATATACAATGTTACCAAATGCTTCTCTCACAATACTTACCCAAATGCACACAGACTCACAGTGTGATTTTAGACAAGCAACACTATCCTAGGAGTTTACCAAAACGTATTCACTAGTCTGGAAGGGGTAAGCGTACTGCACACAATCTACATATTCTTTTGGTTCAGGTGCTCAACGCCAGCTGCAGGACGGACTTACTGCCCACTTGGGTGGAGTCGATAATAGTCCCAATTTATAAAAAGGGGGATAGACTCGACCCGGGTTGTTATAGACCCATTTCCCTTTTAGATTCCTATACCAAAATAGCTGGACGTGTCATCCTGGACCGTCTATTTTCATGGGTTGAGAATAACTCTATTTTATCCGACCTACAATACGGATTTTGTCCTGGTCTGGGAACCGTGGAACAGGGCCTTAACTTTTTAATGTTGACCGGGAAGTATACCAGGGCTAAGAGGGAGTATTTGTTTGTGGCCTTTGTTGACCTCTCAGCCGCTTTCGACTGTGTGGTTCACTCTAAACTATGGACCCTTCTGGATCAAATTGGGGTTGAAGAAAACATTATTTATTTTCTTAAATGTTTTTATAGTGATGCATCCGCTCGGGTTCGTTATGGACGAAAGGGAGAATGCACGGGCAAAATCCCTATTAGGAGTGGTGTTAGGCAGGGCTATGTCCTGGCACCACTCCTTTTTAATTTATACATCAATGGATTGGAGAAGGCCCTGTGCTACACAAGTTTTGACCCCCCATACGCAGCCGGTCGTCCAATACCGCTATTAATGTATGCGGATGACGCCGCACTAATGTCTCGCACTCAAGTGAGTCTACAACGCATGGTGGAGAACTTTGCCCTTTTCATGAAAGATCTGGGCCTACGAGTTAATATAGCAAAAACTTTCATCATGCGCTGTGGTAGAAGTGCAAAAATTAAAAAAACTATATTCATTGAGGGTCAGCAGTTATCTTGTACGAAGCAATTCTCCTACCTGGGCATTTTATTTACCGCGAAGGATGTTTGGGGCGAGGCTATATCAGCTAAAAGATTGGTAATGAACCGTGCAATTGCCGCCCTTAGATCCTTCACGAGGAAATTAGGCACCAGACCCCCTACTGAATTAATTAAGAGCTATAAAGCCAAATGCGTTTCTGCCGCAATGTATGGTAGTGGGATCTGGGGCCTCGCTGATACTTCTCAGCTCCAGATACTTGAAAGTTCTTTCCTAAAATTTATCCTCGCAGTCCCCAGGAGTTCCTCTAATTATATTTGTCACTCGGAATTGGGACTCCCCTTTATATCTGACCTTATCAAGCTGGAACCGGTATTACTTTGGCATAGGGTATGGACAAAAGAAGAACCCAAACTCAACAGAGTCATACTGGCAGATGTTTTAAAACTAGATGGACATTCGAGGATACCGTGGCTGAATTACGTACAAAAATTCTTAAGTGATATTGGTAAACTGGATTATTTTCTAAAACCCCATACGATGCTTGCTATCTCACGGAAAGAGCTTAAAAAAGAGGGTTTGCTCTTTCTAGAATCCTTAAGAATTACTGCTGAGATCACAAAACCCACTGTTTTAAATCATCAATTAATCTTAACTTCTTTTAACATTCAACCCTATCTGATCCATGTCATGGGTAATTACGATAGATTTATATTAACCCGTTTTAGGTTGGGACTGTTTCACAGATTGGTTAGCTTCCCATCAGTTAACAATTGGTCCCATGTATTACCTCCCTGTCCCTGTGATGGAAGTTTCCCCCAAAGTACAATGCATGTTGTTTTATTTTGTAAATTCTATCATCAAATGAGGACTGTCCAATTATTACCTTTTTTAAGAGAGATCGGGCATCGGCAATGCCGCCCGGCTATGTATGAAATTCAACGGTTGGACAATTGCCTCTGTGTCGCAACAATTACATTGTACTTAAAGAAAGTGATTTCTATTAGAAATAGGATTACCGTATAAATGGTATCTTTCTCTATTTTTACCCAGGATAATGTGTTTCCCATATGATATGACTTCCTTATTAATCCCCTTTTTAATGAACTGTAATGTTTTGTTATTTTATACTTTTATGATTGTTTTTTACTTACAATCGAATAAAGTTATTTGAATTGAATTGAAGTACTGCACTTTAGTGTCAAAGCCTGACTCATTTTATCAATGCATAAGCAAAGACTGGCTTTTAATGCTACTAAAACTTGACAACATGAAAGGTTTTAAAACAGTTATCTGTCAGCAAATACATGATGTTACCAAATGCTTCTCTCACAATCCTTACCCAAATGCACACAGACTCACAGTGTGATTCTAGACAAGCAACACTTTCCTAGGAGTTCACCAAAACTCATTCACTACTCTGAAAAGAGTAAGGATACTGCACAATATCTACATATTTCAGTACTGCACTTTAGTGTCAGTGCCTGACTCATTTTATCAATGCATAAACAAAGACTGGCTTGTAATGCTACTAAAACTTGTCAACATGACAGGTTTTAAAACAATTATCTGCAAGCAAATAAATGATATTACCAAATGCTTCACAGACTCACAGTGTGATTGTAGACAGCCAACTATCCCTTGTACAAAATACAATTACTAGTGTACAAGATCTAAGGTGACTGCACACATTACAGAAAATGTTCTACTACACATTAGTACCAAAATGCTTCTCTCAAAAGGATTCCTAAATGCACACAGACTCACTGTGTGATTCTAGACAAACAACAGTATCCCTTGCACTATACCAAAACACATTTCTTAATCTACTAATACTACATTTTAGTGTAGAAACATGACTCATTTTGCAAACACATGAAAAACACAAATGCTTATCACAGAATGGTTTCTACATGCACACACACTGACAATAAGATTGTAGACAAAAAAGCAGGAGAAACACATTAGTTTGATTAAAATCAAAATAGACCACATACATCCCCTCACAATTAAATAACTCACCTTTCAAGTTGTTTTGTAGATTAAGAAGTATATCAGTAACACACCAGATTTTCTTATACAGAATCTCTGCACTGTGTACCTGTCAGCAAAACCAAAGAATGGCAAAGTTTCCCTCTCATTTTCCACACATATACATGTAAACATCAAATCACATTCCTTCCCACATACATTCAAAAGCTAACACACATTTCTATTGGTTAAACATTTCAACCCTTTCCAAATGACATAAATTTGAACCCTACCCCCAATCTGCCTTCTGCCTGTTACCATAGAAACAGGTCATGGAACACTGAACTGAGCACACAGGTCATAAGTTCTGCACACAATGTTGCTAATCAAAACAGCAAGTGTGCTTGACTTTTCAACATATCAGCTTATCATATATAATGTTGCTTTCAATCAGTTTTTGTTAACCAATAGGAGTCATGCGTTTAAAAAACAGAAACATGCACCCTACCTTTCAGTGTAGAAGGTTGTCAAACAACCAATGATTTCTTGTCTTTTTTCAAAACTGCATCTTAGCCACCATTTTAGAAAAATCTTACTTTTCAAACTGCCATTTCATTTACAGAAACCATCTGAGTGCATCCAGACCTCCCTTCAAGATGCTTACAGTGTGGATTGTGGGACACAGCTATATTTTCCAGGAGCCAAAGGTATGCAGAAAACAAAGGCATTCACAAAGACCTAGGTTTGCCAATTGTAGATATTAAATGGATTGGACAGAGAGGGTTAAAGTGGCACCAATTGATGCCATTGGTAAAATACTTTATGCATATCCAGCACCCTGACCACATAATAGTGCACTGTGGTGGCAATGATCTAGGCACTTTGACTGGGGTAGGTCTGGAAATGCTTATGAAGGACACCTTTGCAGAATTGATTTCACTTTTTCCCAAAACTGCATTTGTGTATTCTAACATATGCCAAAGGCAAAAACGGAACTGGTCCAATCATTTTTGTCCACAAATTGAGAAAGCTAGGAAACATGTGAATAAATCTGTTTCTGCTTTTCTCCGAGATAATAGAATGGGGTCCATTTACAATAACAATCTGCGCTTTCATATGCAAGAGATGTATAGGAGAGATGGAGTACACTTTACTGATGAAGGAAACAGAGTCTTCCTCAACAACTTTAGACTCTGTATAGGTAAATACTTATAAGTACCAAAAACTCTCAATGAACACAACAGCTCTTTTTAGAGCCACTCAAGAACAAAACACTTAAGCTTGATGTTTATCTCCCAAAAATGTCAGGATTTTTCCCTTGTATCCGCGCACCCAACGCATTAGGAACCGCGCACCCTACGCGAGAGAAATCGTGCATCCAACGTGTTAGGATGCGCGACTCCTAATTTTACCGTAAAAAAAAAATAGCCCCTATCACTAATTTTTATTATCCCCGCGGACCCCATCCCCCGGGGCTTATAAAAAAACTTTGGGTACCGTGGGGGGAGCCCCAACGCCCCCACGGTCCCAGCCGGCTCCCTGCGTCCTTCGGCAGGCGGCATTGCTTTTCCACGTGGGGAGCTGCTGACATTCAGCTCCCCGTGTGGAAAAGCAATATCGTTTGGATTTTGAAAGAGAGAGCAGGTTTCCTTGCTCTCTCTTTCAAAATCCTGACGAAGTTTGCTATGGGAGGGCGGGAGACTCCCGCCCTCTCATAGCAAACAACAGTGTCTTGGGGGTGGGCACCCCAGGACACTGTAGGAGCCGGCCCTGGGGGGTGGTGGTCCCCAGGGCCCTCGAGTGCTCCAGGAGGGGGGCCAGGAAGCCCCCCTCCCCCATTAATTTGTAAAGATTTTGCCCCCGGGATTTGGCCCACCTGGGGGCTAATTATTAACGAAGGGGGGCCCCAGGGGGTCCTTCTGGGACCCCCAAGTGACATTAGAGGGTCAGAGTATTTCTACCCTGCCCCCTTTACATCTTTCACACACTTATTTTCCTTACTTAATTAGCCTCACTTCTACCGAGGCACAAAATGGCTGCCAACAGTTCCTGGTTTCAAATGTAGACAGACACTTGACAGCCAATTAGCATTCAGCGCGTGATCGGGAGGGTGCGCGCTCGGTTCGCAGAGGGTGCGATTAGGGTGCGGGGAGGATGCGCGGATCCTCCGAGGCCATAGATATATCTATCTTTTTCAGTCTCATTTTCTCAGGAACTACTGAACGGATTTATACCATTTATGCAAAAGGCACGAGTCTGAACTGAGGACTACCTCTTTGCCAAATTTGGTGCAATTCCGTTCAGCAGTTCGGGCTGTAGCTGCGTCAACAGGTCCTTTGGGAAATTGCATGGGAAAAATGCGTTTTGGAACCCCCCTTTTTTCTCTGTCCCTGCTTGACGAATCACCACAAATCTTTCAGGATAGAAGCGGATCGGAGCTAGCTAAAAGTTTGGGAAATGTCGGGAAGATTCGTCAACCGGCGCCAGACTTATTGGGAATAGAATGTGTCAGATTTCCTATGAAAAATAGGTCCTAACTATAACTACCTACTGGCGACCACCAGTAGGTAATATATATATATATATATATTCACTGAAAAAA
Organism: Triturus cristatus; assembly: GCF_964204655.1. Taxonomy (NCBI): domain Eukaryota; kingdom Metazoa; phylum Chordata; class Amphibia; order Caudata; family Salamandridae; genus Triturus; species Triturus cristatus. The sequence continues at coordinate 736,926,263 of NC_140585.1, forward strand.
CCATAGGTTTCATACACGTTATAGTTAGGAATTAGCATTTAAAAAACCTTGCAAATTCACTTAAAAAACCATAGGTTTCACACATGTTATAGTTAGGTGGATATTTCACTCTTAAAAAACCAATGAAATTCCCCCCGTCATAGTTAGTACAGATAACTATAACTCGCGCGCCCGCAATGCACTGCTGATGACGTCACATATTACATCACTCATGACTTGGTCAGTGACATCACTCATTACATCATCCTTGTGATAGAGTGGCGGTCGCGTGAGTTATAGTTATCTGAACTAACTATAACGGGGGAATTTCATTAGTTTTTTACGAGTGAAATATCCACCTAACTATAACATGTGTGAAACCTATGGTTTTTTAAGTGAATTTGCAAGGTTTTTTAAATGCTAATTCCTAACTATAACGTGTATGAAACCTATGATTTTTTCAGTGAATTTGTACGTTTTTTTAAATGCTAAGTTATGTATGTATTATTATTTTTTATATATATTTATTTTACAATAAACTACGTATTAAATTTTTAATTTTTTTTATTTTTATTTTTTGGTTTAAAACCGCGATTTTTAAAAATAAAAATAAAAAAAACATTTCTGCCTTCGGGGTCCTTCAGGGACCCCCTGACAAAGGCTAGGGGGTCAGGAACTCTCTACCCTGCCCCCTTTTCACGTTCGCCACCTTCCTTTTTCACTCTCGCACTGAAAACAAACAAAATGGCGGCGGACACTTCCTGATTTCGACCGTTTCGAACTTTGACTAACATGTAACCACCAATCAGAATTACGCTCGCGTGCGTTAGGGTGCTCGCACGGTGCTCGCACGGTGTGCGCACGGTACACGCTTATAGATATTTATATGCTTTTAAATGCTATTTTCTCAGGAACTACTGAACAGATTGACACCAGACCTGCAAAAGGCACTTCCCCGACCTGAGGACTACCTCTCTGCCAAATTTCAAGTAATTCTGTTCAGCCGTTCGGGCTGTACCTTCGACTAAAGGTCCTATGGGAAAATGCATGGGGAAAATGCGTTTTGGGACCCCTTTATTTCTCGGCCCCCACTTGACGAATCGCCCCAAGACTTTCAGGGTAGGAGCTGAGCGGAGCACCCCATTAGTTTTGAAAATTTCGCGAGGATTCGTCAACCGGCGCCGAAATTATTCAAAATAGAATTTTCAGATTTCCTATGGAAACACGGTCCTAACTATAACTATCTACTGGCGACCGCCAGTAGATAATATATATATATATGTATATATACATATATATATATATATATATATATATATATATATATATATATATATATATATATATATATCACCCAGTGGTGGTCACCACTGAGTAGTTATAGTTAGGTCAGCGTTTCCATGGAAAATGCCTTTTTTGTTTTGATTATGACTTTGGCATCAAAATGTTTCAGTGTGATCCTTCAAGTTGGGGCTAAGAAAAAAGTGCGGTCGCAAAAAAACAAAATCCGCAGGCATTTTCCAAAGACTTCTTTAGGCAGCCCTACTGCAAAAACTGCTGGTCAGAACTATACCAAATGTTGCAGGAAGCTAGATCTGGCACTTAAGATTGAGCTTCTGTGATTTGTTGTAAATCTGTTTAGTAGTTTTTGAGAAATAAAGGTACCAATCTATTTGTTTATCTGGATCGTTGGGCCTGAGGGACTCTGGTGAGAGGCTTGCGCCATTTAAAAAAAATAGAGCATTCTGATTGGCCTAGGGAGCTTTTTAACCCTTGGGCCAATTTGTTCCAGCAGTAGTCAGACTCCTACGGGAGCGAGCGCTCTGATTGCCTGTAAACAACACAGAAAAAGGATGCTGGCAGCCATTAGAGGACTCAGGGATTTAGTACCCTGTCCTGAAGATAAACAATTACTAATATATAAGAGGGCAGGGCAGGGATACCCTGCCCCCCTAGGCCCTGTGGGGGGGTCCGAGATGAACACCCCCTGGGGCTAAAATGTAAAAACAATTGGCAGTTTTTGCAGCAATCTCACTGGATTCCCATGGGATCTCTGCAAAAACAAACAAAAAATGGTGCCTGCCATTTTTTATATGTATATTGGAAGGAGGGCATGAGTAGAGGGCCCCCTCCCCCAGTCCATTTTGGGCGCTGGCAGACTGGGGCACTGGCGATCTCCTCCCCGGGGGCCGGGCATATTTAATTAAGGGGAGAGGCATGTGCCCCCACCTCCTTGAACTAATGATGGCCCCAGAAGACCTCATTCTTCGGATTGGGATACCCTGGACCCCTCGACCTTGTGGGAGGGGCAATCCCAGAGGGAACACCCCCTTGCATTCAAACAAAAAAACTGCTTTCTTTTATCTCTTTGGAGCATTGCGATCCTGCAGGAGTCCTGCGGGAAACAGTGCAGGCCCGCGGGGGAAAACAATTCAAAACATGCATTGGCAAAGCCCATAGGTCTGACATTGGCTGCCAGCCTTTTGGCAATTCCTGTTGTGTATTGTCACGGTTTTTGCAAAACTTTCATGTTTTGAAATATCCAGAGTTTCCATCAATCTAAAAAGAATCATTTGCTACACGTAAAAAAAGGTATTGGGTCTAAAAAAAACCACACATTATCATAGTACTCCCTGGCATTGAAGGTAACTATTGAAAATCAATCAGTCTGGAATTGGCTGAAGAAAGATAGGAAGAAAGAAACCACGAAAGAAAGAAAAACAGAAAGAAGGAAGGAAGTAGAATAAAAGAGAAGGAAAGAGAGAAGGAAAGATAAGGCAGGAGATGGAAAGAAAAAGAAAACAAAAGAAAGAAGGAAAGAGAATGAAAGGAAGAAGGAAAGAAAGAGAGAATGAAAGAAAAGAAAGACACAAGAAAATAAAAAAATGAAAGAAAGAGAAGGCACATGAAAGAAAGAGCGAAGGAAAGAACGAGTGTGAGAAGGAGAAAGAGAAGGAAATAAGGAATAAGCAAAGACAAGAATGAAAAAGACAAGAGAAGGAAAGAAAGATAATTGAATGAAAGAATGCAAGAATGAAAGAAGACTACAATGAAAGAAAAGAAGAGAAAGAAAGAAATTAGAAAAAAGGAAAGAGAAAGAAGAGAAGAAAGAATGAAGGAAAAAAGAAAAGAAGGAAATGAGGAAAGAAGAAAAAAAGTAGGTGGCTGAAAGCCCCTATATGTCAGTATAATATATATATTTGAATAAAATCAAAAAGGTCTTGCCTAACGCCAGACCTAAAAGAAAATACAGGGGTTGCTCTCGGTCTGGTTTGCTGGCTCTGGGGTGGGTTGGCTGGAAGCAGTGGGTTGGGCAGAGGGCCTGGCTGCATGCCAGGCCCTGAGGCCAACCCCTCACCAAGCAAAAGCTGTGCACAATGGGATTCGGCCACCTACTGGGGTTGGCCAGGCCCTGCGGTCATCCTCACACCTTGCACGGCCAGAGTCCTGCGAATTACGTGGTTTTATAACACTGCATTTTGTGCAATAAAAGCAGCAAAACATAAAAATATTGAAGGGCATCTGTCTATGCAACTGCATCTATTCCTACACTCTCTACCCATATTTATGGACAGTGACTTTCGAAGTGTCGTGTGTCCACCACAACATCAAACATTCCGCATTTCACCCAACATGTTCCATAGTGGCTAAATTACAAACAATACTCTTTCAACTACTCACTGTAATGCAGATGCAAATGTTTGTGATTCTCAACCTTGCCAAGGCTATGTAGCACTGTACAAGTAATACAGAGGGACTAACCAGAAAGTGATTTGGGCCTTGCAAGAAGCAAGGAAGCACTATACAAATATAACTACCAATACAATACGATATAAAAACAGACCAATTGGTCGTAACTCTCATCCACAGTCAGTGATCTGTGGTTCAACCAGTCAAAATGAATTTTCTTTGGATGAATTTCACAACAGTTGTTGAATCAGGTCACTAGGATTAATTTATTCCATTTCATTACAAATAAAGAACAGCAGCAGCCGACGCGCATTTCAGCCTCCTGTGCTTTCTCAAGGCTGCAAAGACATATATGCAAACTATTTCAGTAATGGTACAAGGAGCACAGATCGCTTCTAAATTGAAGGTACGTGCTCGTGCTAGAAAAAGTCTTATGCATAGGGTTTGCTCGTTGGCCACTTGCGGCACACGATACGACAGGGACAATAATTTGTAATGGATCTCCCGGGGGTTTCTCCCGTTTTGTTTTATTTATAGAGAGGACTTATCAGGGTCCCAAACTCTTGGAGGAGAAGAAAGTCCTCCAAAGTTTATGACAGAAGTTGTGTAATGGGACACCATTAATATTGACTTGGTTGCTACCCGGACTTACAGTTCACCCGGTATACTGGTAAGCAACATGGTCCTGTTGTTACAGGGGTTAAATATATAGGGTTGGATTCTGTGTTTTTTCTTAAACAACAATTGACTTTACTGGGCATTTACCTACAGTTCCCTTTCTTGATTTGAATTTTTAGTTTTTTATATTTTTTCATTCAGGACCAATTACAACTGATTGCATTTGTCTTGGATCTTTTATTGATCACCTAAGAAGCTATTTCACTTCATAATTTAGAGAAACAGGATTTGAACTTAGCAACTTGGATTTGAGGTGAGGTTTCCATCATCTGGCCCACTTTTAATTAAATGGTCAAGCGCTTCTCCTCAGTAGCCATGTGGCCTGAGATCACAATAGGTGGTGTTTTTAACAAATACAATAATTTTTATTAAATACATTTTAAAAAGTCCGTTTGCTTGTCATTTTGAAATTCACTTTGATAATACTTCAACATAGGGTGCGTTTTTTCTTTACGCAATGAGCAAATACTTGCTCTGTTAATCTTAGGTGGGGACATTTTGGGTCTATTTCTATCACTGCAGTGGTTTGGACACTCTTAGGTGTGAATTTCTATACTGATACTTGGTTGTGGCTGATTATGTTCAACACTCTTTTCTCTTTTTTTGTTAAAATACAATGATGGGGCATTTGGTGTCTGTATGCTTAATCTGAATATTAAAAAAATGGTATCATGAATTGCAGCATACAAATAGTTTGCATATATGTCTTTGCAGCCTTGAGAAAGCCCAGGAGGGCGAAACGTGCGTCGGCTGCTGCTGTTCTCTATTTGTAATGAAATGGAATAAATTAATCCAAGTGACCTGATTCAACAACTTTTGTGAAATTCCTCCAAAGAAAATTCATTTTGACTGGTTGAACCACAGATCACTGACTGTGGATGAAAGCTACGACCAATTGGTGTGCTTCAGTGTTTTTGTTGGACATTATTCTAGGCTGTTTTTAGCCCTAGTGGATTTATACCCTGGTGGGTGGGTATTGTGACACTATGAAAGCACTCCTACGCAATGTGGCTTGAAGGATATCGGTGAGACAACCTGAATACTGGTGTTAATAGATGTGCAGTTCATTTAGCATACCCACAACCTTTGGAAGCAATATAAAAACATGTTTTATTCTTATGTCCAAAACAAAAATATTAGGAGTATGTCTCATGTCAATGCCCGGTACCTTGTTCCTGATGTGCACAGCTGGGACTGCGTCCACCAAATATTGTGGTCATCGGTCTTAGTACGCATCGCAATTACTTGTAATTATATGAAATGGAAATCTGTCATGTATCACTATATCTTAGCTCAAAAAGAATCCTTGCATAAATCTTTGAAACGAGGATGCATTTTTCTATGAAAAAGTAGAGCGAATTACACAAGTGCTGCAAGGCTACGAGGAGCCAGTTGGAGAACATGGCGGCTGCTACGTGAGCTGCCGCTTGCTCTTCGGAGGCTCTTGCGTCCCATCCCTGAAAGCAATAACTAACTGCTGCTAAAACCGCATCATTATAATATCACATTTCCTACCCGAAGCCCTGAATTGGCAGTATTGATATTTTTTTCCATTTCTCCTTGCCGGAGTATGTGTCACGCTGTTCTGGTTCCGGCTGCGATCTGCTCGCCGGCTGTCTTCGCTGCTTCTACTCGGTGGGAGACGGCCGCCCTGGAGCTAAGGAGGGGCCGCAGTGACGCGTGCTCTTCTCCGGATCAGTATGAGCAGCGGCAGCACACACCGGGTCTTCTCGGCCACGGAGGAGGCAGCTGCTGGTGAGGAAGCAGAAGGGTTGGGACCTCAGGCAACCCACAAATCGTTTTTTTTAATACTCTTTTTATATAAACAGTTGTGATGATACAATGGTGGGCCACAAGGCTACGGAGCAAGAACATACAATGATAGGAGCTCGTAAGCATGTTTACAGAATAAATCCCAACTCTGCACTACCTTAGACAGTAAGAAAATCAATGTCCAACTCAGTATTCCGCCACAAATCGTTTTTGATTCCGCAACAAGGACAGGAGGGCCAGCCGGACCAAAGACCATCAGGCACATTACCTGCAGTAAAGGAAGGTAAAGGGTATTGGGGGGCTTCCTAGGAACCTTTGAAATCGGCATTGAAAGGGAAAAAGCAGGCCCCCAGAAAAGAGAAGTTTGCTGGTTGAGAAGGTGCAAAACACCCCCTTCCCTTGTGCAAGCAGGTACACAGGACCTAGAATTGGGGGGTAGCTCCTGCGCCATTCAGAGGTGCGAGTTAAAAAGTCGAAGCATAAAGGCTGGGAAAGCCAGCATAAAATCCACCTATCTCAAGGTAAAGATCACTCCCTCCCTCAGGTCATATTTTAAAGTGAAATATATTGTGGTGGACATTTTAAAACAGGGAGAAGCGCTTTCGAGGGGGTCAGCAGATCAGCTCAATATAGAGTCCGGCATAGAGCAGATGGCGGCTTCTGCGGGCCCCTCATTAACAACCCTCACAACCATGCAGAGGCAAGAGGTTGCAGAAACGGATGCAATGGAGGGGAATGCTGAGACCCTGAGGGATATCATACCCCTTGTGTTAAGAGGGAGCCAATTTACGGTGGCTGAAAAAGGTCTCAAAGATTCAATGGGGGCTTTATCAGCATCCCTAGAAGCGCTATTCTGTACTCTCTCGAATTATATTAAAAAGGGTTTTTTTCTGTCCGAATGCAACCAAGCAGAAATTAGGAATTTCTACGAATCCCTGGAGAGGAAGATCAACCTCCGCAACACAAGAACTGAAACGTTGGAAAGCTCTGTAGGGGAACTAAAAGAAGAACTTAGCTCAGCTAAAGCAGATATCCTGGGGGAGGAGCAAGAGGTCCGAGATAAGATTGAGCAATTGGAAAACAACTCCCGTAGGAATAACCTTCGTATTTTAAATATCCCAGAGTTGAAGGTGGGGGGAGGACCTAAAATCCAATATTGTTGCACTATTAAAAGAAACAATGCAGATGGAGGAGCCTAGCGCGCAACCAAGATGGCCGCGTAGGTGCGAGGCTCCCGAGGACCACCACGACCTCCTGAATTAATCCTGGCTATATCCTGTCCTTGTTGAGGGGACTGCATCGGTGAACCCGAGCAGAGGCGCCATCCGTTTTTCTTTTTCGAATCGGACCCCGGACACCGGTGGGAGCACCGATTGAAGGTTGCGGCCTTCTCCGCGCTGGCCCCCCGGATTGGAGTAGTGGGGCGATCCGGGGACAAAGCGAACAACAGCGGCGGGCAGGGCTGGGCGACTCGCGTATCCCGTGCTTTCACTTTCGCTTTTGCGCTCTCCTTGCCCTCAAGCGAGGTAGGGTTGCGGAGCGGGGTGCGCTGGTGTGGCCTTGTCCAGGTGCCCGGCTGACCCGCCGGCCGTGAGTCGTCCTGCGGCCCAGTGGTCGCCCTCCCCCCCCCCGGAACCCGTGAACTGGTTTATCGGCCCTTTCGAGGAGATTGGCACGACGGTGGGAGAGCAGGCATGTCCACCAAACAAGATGGCGACCGGGCGAAGGTGAAGACGACCCGCCGCGGCCCGGCGCCTCAATCCAACAGTATGGACCGCTACACCCTCCAGAAGGGATCTCCGGAGACATCGCGCACATCCCCGGCGGGCCCGACGGAGGCATCTGCTCAACCGGTGGATCTGACCCTCCGGGACGTCATGGGCGCCATCGCAGAGATGAAGGCCTCGGTGGACCAGCGCTTCGACACCCTAGCGCAAAAGATAGACTCGGTCCTGGTGGATGTTAGCCTTGTGAGGGCTGACTTGTCCAAAACCAACGACCGGGTCGATTCCCTGGCCCACACCACAACGAGCCTCACGACGGACGTGGTGGCCCTCCAAAAGGAGGTGCGCCGGCTTGGCCAGGCGAGCGCCCTGATGGACCGGCGACTGGAGGATTCCGAGGGTCGGGCCCGGCGGAATAACGTTCGCATTGTGGGAGTGCCGGAGGGACGAGAGGCGGAGGCGGCAGATCTTTTTGTGGAAGAATTGATCCTTACCCATCTCCAGCCCCGGGGGCTGAGTAAGCTTTTTGCGGTGGAACGTGCTCACCGGGTCCCTGGGGGCAGACCTAAGGCCGGTGCCCCGCCGCGGCCTCTCATTGCCCGGATTTTTAATTTTCGGGACAGAGACGCTATCCTGCAGACCTCCAGGCAACAGGGACCGGTCAAGCTTGATAACATGGATGTGCATTTCTACCCAGACTTTACTCCGGCGGTCCAAAAACTGAGATTGAGTTTTCTCGGAGTTAAACGTCGCCTACGGGACCTGAACCTTAAGTACTCAATGCTTTTTCCAGCTAAGCTAAGGGTGGAGGTGGATGGGCGCACGCACTTTTTTGACCGACCCGAGGCGGCTGGGGACTGGTTGGACACTCTGCCTGGAGATCGGGGCCGAGGGGGTGGGGGGGGTGCGGTTGGCGGGGAGGGCCCGCAGGATCAGAACTGAGGGGTGAAGAATAGGCCTTGCTCTGGACAACATTCCTTTACCATTTACTGATCGTTTATGTTCCCCTCCGATGGAGGTCGTGTGGGGTCTGTTGGGGGCTTCCCTCCTCCTCTGGGGGACTAGTTAGTTTTTCATCTATGGGGCGACAGGCACACTGCACTTTGGGGGGGCTGTCTGGGCTCATGCAGGGGTGCAGGGAGGGGGAGTTCTGTTGGGATGGGGGGGTGGGGGGGGTGTGTTGTTTGTTTGCACCGCAAGGCAAGCCCTTTACTGTATTGTTGCTCTCGAGATGCTCTGTGGGGGACGACTGATTGCTTCTACGTATGATGGGGGGTAGGGATTTGACTGTGTTGTCATGGAATGTTAACGGCCTGGGGGACAGGATTAAGCGTGGTGTGGTCCTGCAGTACCTGAAACGTATCTCACCAGATGTTATCTTCCTGCAGGAGACACACCTTATAGGTAACTCCTTTCAGGCCATGAATCGGCGAGGCTATCGTTTGGTAGCCCACTCGGGCTTCACCTCGGGCTCGCGGGGGGTGGGTATCATGATTAAGAACTCGCTCCCGTTGGAGATTGATGAGGTGCGCCATGATGAGAGGGGACGCTACACTGTTCTGGTGGGTAGAATGGAGGGTAGAGTGTTTGTTTTTATATCAGTGTACGTCCCGCCTGGGTTACAATCTACTACATTTGCGGATTTGGGGCGCCTCCTCCTGGACCTCCCGGGTGGCCTGCTGGTGGTTGGGGGGGACTTTAATGCGGTAGTTTCTGGGTCTATGGATCGCCATCCCCCTAGGGACCTCCCCCGGGCACAGGCCTGGCTGTCCGGCCTTTTAGATACTCTGGGCCTGGTGGATTGCTGGCGACTAAAGCATCCCGCACAGCGGCAATACACCTTCCACTCGGGTGCCCATGGTAGCCTCTCGCGGCTTGATTACATCCTTGTCCCGGCGGCCTATGCTGGGAGGGTGGGAGAGGTGTGCCATCTGGCGCGGGGCATTTCAGATCACTCCCCAGTACTGTTACATTTCGATGTCTTCCCTAGGGGGGAGGGCAGGGTGGCTCCAATCAATGCTTGGTACTTGCGTGACCCCACTATTCGTGCCGACTTGATCAAATCCTTACAGCGATACTTTGATGAGAATGTGGGGTCTGTCCCTTCGGCCATCTCCCTGTGGGAGGCTTTTAAGGTAGTTCTCAGAGGGGAGGCCCTCTCCTTTATCTCCCATGCCCGGAGGCGCGAGCGGGAGGAGGTAACCCGGGTGGAGGCCGAAATTGCGGAACTAGAGGGTGACCTGGGGAGCGGGGTAACAGACGCCAAGTTGCATGTTCTGCACCTCAAGCAGGCGGCCTATAGGGCCCTCGTCACGGAGGCGGCCAGGGGCCTCAGTAGAGAGCAACAGGGGCGACTGTATGATGTGGGTGATAAGGCTGGTAAATTGATTGCGTGGTTGGACAAGAGGGAGAGAGCGAGTCGTGTGGTTCCTTTGATTGAGGGGATGGATGGTGTGCCTGTCACCGAGCCGGAAGCCGGATTACTTCCGCGAGGTGTACTCCCCGGTTTCTCCCTGCTCGGAGGAAGATTCCCATGCCCTGCTTCGGGACATCGCGCTGCCCTCCCTTACGGTGGAGGACAGGGATTTGCTGGACGCTCCTCCCACCTCGGACGAAATTGCCCTGGCTATTCGCTCGGTCGCATCCGGCAAGGCCATGGGCCCCAATGGTATCCCCATCGAGCTCTATAAGCTGCGACCGGATGTACTGGCGCCCCACCTGCGCGCCATGTTCCTGGCGGCCCACTCGCAGGGTTCCCTCCCGCCGGACCAGCGTCTGGCCACAATCGTGGTGATCCACAAGGAGGGGAGACCCCGTGAGCGGGTTACATCCTATAGGCCTATCTCGCTCTTGAACGCGGAGCCCAAAATCCTCGCCAAGGTACTGGCCAACCGGCTGGTTGGCGTGGTGGGCGATTTGGTCCACCAAGACCAATCTGGCTTTATACCCCATCGCAACACGGCTCTTAATCTGCGACGCTTGCATGGGGTGCTCGCGCGTGTCCCGTTTGTGCGGGAGCCGGCCATCTTGGCGTCCTTAGACGCCACCATGGCGTTTGACTTGCTTGAATGGCCATACATCTGGGCGATGCTGGCGAAATTTGGATTTGGACCGGGATTCATTAGCTGGGTCAAATTGTTGTATTCGGGCCCATTGGCGCAGGTGGTGGTGAATGGGCGAGTCTCGGCCCCCTTCGCGCTGGGGCGGGGCACGCGTCAGGGTTGCCCCTTGTCACCGCTCCTGTTTGCATTGGCCTTGGAGCCCTTGGCGGAGTGGCTGCGGTGGCACCCCTCCCTCCGTGGTCTCCGCTGGACCCCCGAGCATGAGGACCGCGTGTCCCTCTACGCCGATGATATCCTTTTGTATCTCGCCTCCCCGCGTAACTCGCTGATTGTCCTGGTTGATGTTTTGCGCTCCTTCGGTCGTAACTCAGGCCTTGTCATCAACTGGGCGAAATCCTGCGTGTATGTGCTCTCCGGGGAGGCTCCGGCCCTACCACGGGACTGCCCGATCCAGATTGCCTCCCAGGGGTTCCGGTACCTGGGTATATATATTACTCTAGACCCGGAGGCCCGCTACGAGCGGAACTTGCTACCCCCCCTCCAGCGCTTGCGGGAGGAAGTTGCGCGCTGGTGGCGTCTTCCGCTTTCGCCGCTTGGCCGAGCGGCCTTGTTTAAGATGATGTCCTTGCCGCGCTTTCTGTATGCGCTTCAGAATACTATGGACTTGGTTCCGGCGCGCTACTTCCGTGAGGTGGAGAGCCTGCAGCGGCACCTGTTCTGGGACGGGAGGCCGCGTATTGCTCTGGCTAAATTGACGCTCCCGTGGTACGATGGGGGGGTTGCCCTCCCGGACATTAAACGGTATTACTGGGCCTCCCAGCTAGCTGCAATTAATCATGGCCTTTACGGGCCCGCCCTGAACCCGGCATTTGAAATGGACAAGATGCTCTTGCCCGGTGGCGACTACAATCGAGCGCTCTACTCTGGCGCGCCCGACTCCCGTCTGACGGGACCGACGCGTGTCATGGTGCGTGTCTGGCACGCGGCTAATGCAGCGATGGGGTGGAAGGACCGTTTGACCCGGGCGACACCGCTATATGCGTCTGAGAGGTTGGGCTCCCTGTGGACATCGAAGGGCTTCGAGAAGTGGGACACGATCGGAATCAGCACAGTGGGAGACCTCTGGACAAGGGGTGGATTCAAAACTTTTGAGACGCTGCGGACGGAATTTCAGCTGCAAGGCAGTGAGTACTTTCGGTACTTACAAGTCCGCCACGCGCTGGGCTCCGTCTTCCCTGATGTCGCGTCCATTCCGGAGTCTTCCCCCCTGGAGGACAGAGTGCTGGATGGCCATGTCCCAGACAGCACGATCTCCCTTATATATAAAAAACTGATCAACGACAGATCGTGCCTGCTGACTAGTCTCCGCGAGGCCTGGGTTGCCGACGGGCTGGAACTGGACGACGAGGACTGGATTTCCGCGGTGGCCTCTCCGAAGGAGGTGGCCATCCCGGCTCGCCTTCGCTTCGTCCAGCTTAAGATCCTCCACCGGGTTTACGTGACGGGGCCAAGGCTTCTACGTATGGGCTTTGTTGGTGACGGATTGTGTAAGCGTGGCTGTGGTGCCTTGGCAACTTTCATGCATATTCTGTGGGAATGCCCACAGGTGGAGCGATTCTGGCGTGGTGTGCATGAGGTCCTGCGTGTGGTGACGCGTGTTGCGCTGTTGCCTGAAGCGAGGAGATGCTTGCTGAATGTGTGGGAACCAAATGACTATTCGGTCCCGCAGACGCGGTGGGTGACTCTGGGATACATGATAGCTAAGCGCGACATCGCTCAATTGTGGGGATCCCGGTGGCCCCCAGCGGTGTTGGCCTGGAAAGAACATATGGATTGGTGTATGTTTCGTGAAAAGGTAGTGTATGTGGTGAGGGGTAAGCCTGGGGCGTGGGTGAAACTCTGGGGCCCCTGGAACGCCTATCGCGGGGGTATTTGTGAGCCGCCACTGCTACCGGCCGCCTCACCAGCTCCGTCCCCCTAGCCGACCCCCTCCCCCAGCCGCGGGCATGTGGTTCCCCTGTCCCTGATCTATTCCCATTCCCCTCTTCAGAGTTTGGCTGCTGGTTGGGATCCCCCACTTAAGGAGCACGTGCCGTCACTTTGGATGGCGGGTTGCCTTGCGGGTGTGGTTTTTTGTGTTGTTCTGTTTTGAAAAAAAGGAAACCGTATTGTGGGCATGGAGTTATGTGGCCTGCGCTATTGATATCTCCTGATTTACCGATCTGCACCGCCAAGAGACTCTTACTGTAGGTATGTCATATGCTTCTGCCACTCTAGCGGCCGGCCGGATGGTTGTAGGCCCATACTTGTAACCCTTTTTAACATGTAATAAACGGTTTAAAAAAAAAAAAAAAAAAAAAAAAGAAACAATGCAGATTAGGGGTCCAAGGAGGAGTTAAAAAAAGACATCCAATGGGGGCATAGGGAGCCATATAGAAGAAACCCGAATAGGACCAAACCCAGGAACATACATACTCTCTGAAGGAGATAATCCTAAACATGGCCCTCAAAGTGAAATCTCTGAGGGGGAAATATTTTTTATTTGAAATATTTTCTGATCTTGCTCGAGCCACCTTAGATAGGCAATGGGAGCTGGGGAGAAAGCTAGAGGAATTAAAAAAACTAGGGGCCCAGCTTAAGTTCCCGGAGTCCCTAAAAGTTATGCACAAGAACAAGATGCATAATTTAAGGTTGCAACAAGAGGTAGATGAGCTGTTGGAGAGTATTAAGAAAGGTTACGCTTAATCAGGAATGCCCCTTCTATCTAAGGGACTCAAATGTGTGGGCAGGGTGCTAGTGGTGGCGACATATCACTGTAACCTATCTAACTTATCTCATTACATAGTCACAAATGGAAATAGATAGATATAAACGGAATCATGATCGTTCAATGTAGTTCTAGTAGTTCTTTTTTGTTTTTTCTACAAAAGGGGACAGGGCGAGTTGCCTCCGAGTGTAGCAGATAGTACTTTCATCAGTCCAAGATAATAATGGGGTGGGCTCTCCAGGGAGGGGTTCAGAGGGGAGGAGAGGAGGGTGCACTGGGTGAGTAGCATGTGGGAAAAAATAAAAAAAAAACTAATTTACCGTAGTTTGTTCATTTACCTCAGCTGCCCTAGTCATCCTAGATTTAAATGCTTTGGTCCGGTCGAGGCAACCTCTTTTCTTTAGACTCTGCATGTATCTCAAGGTTAAACCATTGTAAGAATGGTCCAGTTGTTATCATGAAATGTGAACAGTATGCGTGTTAAGTGAAGAAGGGCAAATATTCTATAATACGTAAGGGACTCTCCCGCGCAGGTTATTATCCTGCAAGAGACACACCTGTCAAAAGATAAATCAATTGAGGTATTCAAGAAATTAAAATAGGTTGAACATATGATCTGTACTAACCAAAGCACTAATATCAGAGGAGCATCGGTATTAATTAAAAAACAAGTTAAAGCACGCCTATTTGATTTTCCAGGTGATACCGGTGGCAGGTGGGTCATTCTTAAGGTAATCATCCTGGGCTCCCTTTTCACCTTGGTAGGCTATTATGGCCCAAATCATGATGATCCTACCCCCTTAAAAGCTATTATTGCAAACCTGCTAGATTTCCCAGACCCTGAATCATGGCAAGCACCTTTAATCGTATTGAACCCTAAATTGGACAAATCGCCAAACAGCAGAGCCATGACACTATCTGAATCTCAGGTATATCTCCACTCAACGATGAAGCAGACGGGACTCAGGGATGTCTTTAAAGATAGATCTGGCCAAAAGCTAGGAGTTTCTTACTACAATGGGAAGTATGGCCATAAATCAAGAATTGACTTTGTTCTGGTCAGCCATAGTTTGAGGGGGCTAGTTAAGGATATTGACTATTTGACACTGCATTTATCTAATCACTCAAGGGCATACCTTGATTTGGATCTGAAAAATAGGCAGAGTTGTAGAGTCTGGACTCTCGATCATACGCTGCTGTTAGATACAGAGGAGATGAAGCATCTAAGCCACGAGACGAAAGACTTTGTGGGTCGTAATGTGGGGTCAGCCTCAACTCCTATAGTCTTGGACTCCTTGAAGGCATACCTAAGGGGGACCATTACTAGCGGGGTGTGTTTTAGAAATAGGCAGCATAGAGAGGAGCTTGCCCAAGAGAAGCAGAAATGAAGAGCAGAGAGGAAGGTATGAGCAGTATGATTGAACTAGAAAAACAGTTGGAGAGTATGGCCAAATTGAAACAACTAAAGGAACAGCTTGACACCATCCTCCAGACGAGGGTTATGAATCGATGGGAGGTGAGTTAGCATGCCCATTTTGAACATGGTGAAGGGGCTGGTAGGTTGTTAGCATGGAAAGTAAAATCAGATAGGACGCGTAATTTGATAAAAGCAATTGAGGATGGCAATAGTAAGACAGTCTTATCCACAGATGAGGAGATAGTGGGCGCCTTTTATGATTTTATCCGGGAACTGTACTCCGAGGATAGGGTAGTCAATAAATCCGAGGTCTTGGAATGGTTGAGTATGAGCCCTCTCAATTCCTTGGACACAAGTCAACAGGAATCTTCAGAACAAGAATTCTCGCAGGAAGAGGTTAAGAGGGCCATTTTAGCTAGCAAAGGGAGAAAGGCAGCAGGCCCATATGGTTTGCCAATAGAACTTTATAAAAACCTGGGGGAGGTCTCGATTCCAGTTATGACCCAGATTTTCAATGTGATTTTAAGCAACGGAGGAAAGCTGCCAGGATCTTGGGGTGAGGCAATGATCACCCTGTTATTAAAGCCAGAGAAGAACCCAGCGGGTTGTGAGTCGTATAGACCCATTTCACTCCTAAATGCAGATTACAAAATCTTTGCCAAAGTTCTAGCTGATAGGCTGGGAAAATTAGCAGGGGATATGCTGCACCTTGACCAAAAAGGTTTGGTCAAGGGCAGAAATGTATGCTAACTTACATATGATCTTATAGGCGTGATTGATCTAGCCACAACGTACTGGCTCCCTCTTGCAGCTATGACATTAGATGCTACTAAGGCCTTTGATAGGGTCAACTGGGTGTATCTGTCAGCTGCTTTGGAGAAAAATAATTTTGGTATAAAATTCTGCAGAGCCATCCAGTGTGGTGTAGTTCCTATTTCCCTAATAGGCTCTGAGCAATGGAATAATATACACTATAGTTTTGGCATATGACTGAGGTCAGTATGCCCCTTTTGGGTATATTAAACTTAATTACTTTGTGTGCCAGCTAACTCAGAGGCCACTCAAAACTCCTTGTGAAACAAGAAGGGAGAAGTTTCTGGCAACCGCATAAACATGACAACTTTGTTTCCCTTTAGAAGCGGAACACTCTCAGAATCATGGAAACAATAGATAACAGTTTCAATCAGCTAATCGTGCATGCTTAGTTTCTGCAGAGTTTACACAGAAAGAGTAGATGGGCATTTCAATAAAAGGATTTAATGAACAGTCTTATTTCTCGTGTAAGAGATACGTGCTGTTACAATCATAAGACAGTATGCAAGATATATTCTGTACAGCGTAAACAGTATAAAGAAATAATACTGCGCTAGAATTATCTTTTAGCTATGACACATGTATTCATATACACAAATACCATAGTCTAAAAATGTGAGTACTCATACGATGCGTTCTCTAACTAGTTCTACCCCAGTGTACCTAAGTGTAGGACAAGGTTAGAAGTAGGTGCTGTATTCTATAGTATGGTATGCTATAGTTTGTATTCCAAGAGTCCCTCTAGGTTCTTATCAGCTCCATACCTTAAGAATGAGAGAGCTTGGAATCTCTATCCGGTTCTCGAACTCTAACACCCCACGAAGGGAGTCAGAACACTGGAAGCTGGATTCTCTGCGAGCAGGGATGACAGCGTCTTGTCAGTGCGTCAGGCTGGGACACGGGCTCCTCTAAGTCGAGGTCTCCTCCTTGCTTGCCGTCGTGGCAAGCAGTATCAAGTCTTGCAGCCGTGGCTTACCATGGTATGGGAAGGTATATTTATACCTGGAAGATGTTTAGGAATGTTTGCATTGACGTAAAGTCGGGCAGAGGAAGACGTCATGAATGAACCCTTAGGGTATAGTGGTTCATGCATAATAAATGAGTTCTTGGAGAAATCAATAATCCTAAGCTAGGGAAACTCCCAGCAGCTTAGGGGTCTGTTTTCTAAGAACTCGTTGTGACGTTGGGGTGGATGGATGTAGGTGACCATGCCTGTATTTGGATAGCATAGCTAATGCCTAAATAAAGACTGGGATCCTATGCCTATATAAGGGCAATGCGAATTGTGCCTATATAAGGACATGTATCAGGAAAACCTATATATGGACACCTAAAGCGGAATACAACACCAGCTGATCTATCAGGACCGTCTGTGAAACTGTTGGTAAATGGCAACCTAACTAGCCCCTTTCAAATCACTAGGGCTGCCACCTATCTCCCCTCCCCTTTAATCTGTATATCGATCCATTTGCTCAGAGGCTGAGGGATGAGGTGAATATTTTACCATTCAAGCACGAGGGATGGGAGAGAAAAGTGGCCCTCTATGCCGATGATGTACTGGTCCTCTTCTCTGACCTTTCTATTGCCTTACCGGCAGTAATAAAGCATGCCGAAGATTTCGGTTGGATATCAGGGTATGAGGTAAATGCTGGGATGACCGAGGTTATGTCATGGAACTTGGGGGAGTGCCAATATCAGACCAAAAGAGAGATAAGGTAGCTAGGGGTCAGAATAGTACAGGATATTGACAACATTTCAGAGACTAACCTGATTAATGTAACAAAGGAGTGCCAGAAGCTTATAAAGAGTTGGGCCCGCCTTCCTTTGTCAATCTTTGGGTGGGTGAATCTGGTCAAAATGATAGTGCTCCCCAAAATAACCTTCTTCTTCAATGCTATTCCACTACATTTTGGAAAACTGGCTATGGATAAACTTCAGCAGGCTATTCATTAATTCATTTGGGCCTATAGAGGAACCGGAATTGCCTGGAGGAAGTTAAGGCATAGGAGGGAGAAGGGAGGACTTTCACTGCCGCTTTGCAGTTCACTATGCTTGGGTCTTCCAATTGTCCCATTCTAGGATGCTCTTAAAAACACCACATTGTGCTGTGGTAGGGGCAATGTTCTCAGCGATGTTAAAGGGTGCCAGCTTGGTTCAGGAAGGTTTCCTTTTTAAATATGGAGAGCCCAAGTTCTTCAAAAAAGATAAGGCTAAAAGTCCTACAAGCAATAGCCAGAACATGAGCAAATATTAGACGGCTGACAGGCCTCAGCTATTTTTCTAGTCTTGCCCCTTGTGGGATTACCCTGGTGCACCGGAGTGCCTAAAGGATAAATTAGCACAGCCACTTAGAGAGGCCGGGCTTAAGGTATGGGGAGATCTAGCTCAAGAAGGCACACTTTTACCCTGGCCATTGCTCTACACCATTTTGAAAGGGGGCATATCAAAATTAAAATATATCCAACTTCAAAGCTGGGTCCAAAACCAGAAATCACCCATTGGTATAGGAAATACTTTAGAGGAACATCTTGCGGAATACCGAGGGGGAAGAAGGAGGTCTCCACATGGTATTGGAGCATTGAAGAGGCAATAGATGGGGACTTTAAATTAGCAGAGGAACTGTGGGGTGTTTGTATGCCAGACGAAACCTGGGAACATCCCTGGCAAACATCATTTAGCATTCGGTTCTCCATAGTTAAGCCTGCTTGGCTAAGAAGAAACCATCTATTCACAACTCATAGGGCCTACTTAACCCCCCAAAGGCTGTCGAAGATGACGACAGGGCCCCCTGTCAGATGCAAGAAATGTGATCTGGAGAAAGCATCCGATATACATATGTTCCAGGAATGTCCGGCCATTTCTGACTTATGGGTAGAAGTTGGCGAAACAATCTCGGCCATCCTAGGTTTTCAAGTTCAACTGAGTCTTTCCCTAATAATTTGTGGGATCTCCAGAAATATGCAAAAAATGGATGGAATACTTTTCCCCTTAGCTCGCTGAATGGCTGGCTTTGGTCATTTCAAAGTCCAAACTAGATCTGAGAAGGATCCAGACTAGGAGGAAAGAAGCACAATGGGACTTTTTATTACGATGGTCAAATGCGAGGAGTAGGAGAACTGTTGAGAACCCTGATTATGTATCCGTATGTTTCTTAATAGAAATTGGTCCTATGATTATACCTCTCTGGATCTCTCTAGACTGCGTTGGGCCTCTCTCGCTCCCCTATAGGCAACATAAGCAGTCGCCAGTGAAAACTGGACCACATTGGAGAGTGACTGTGACCATTTTTCAGGACTGTGCCCTCCCAGTACGCAGGTGTACCAGCAGGGAGGCAAAATCCTAAACCTGTAATCAACAACGTGTAAAGTACAGGCAGCTGATTTGGCTACGGAGGTCAGAGGTGAATGAAAATTAAAAAATAAAAAAACACAAGAGCCTCAAGCAACAGCTGCTTGCATTCTGGCTGTTCACATTAATTCTGAGGGTGAGTAATTATGTGATGTGGTATAAAGGTGTAAGTTCGGGAATTTTGAGTGACAAGTGTAATGTGAAATTTTAGAAATTACATGAATCATTCTCCTGGTATTTATATTCTGAGGTTGAGTAATTATGTGATGTGGCATAAAGGTGTAAGTTCCGGAATTTTGAGTGACAAGTGTAATGTGAAATTCTCGAAATTACATGAATCATTCTCCTGGTATTTATATTTTGCAAGGTCCTTATGCTCACCCTAACAATAACTTTGTTTCCATGTGTTATATCTTGTCTTCTATATTGCTATGAAAGTATAATTTTAGTGGTTATCTTCTATTGCTATTAGGATCTGCACAATTTGATAATATTGATTTAGGAATATATTGGAATCCAATGTTGGATTTGTGAGTGTATTTCATGCATGTGTATGGGTTATGATAGGGGTGGATGATTGGATTGGATAGTTTTACAGTCAAAATGTGTGTTATTTTATGTGCATGCTATGTGTTTGTCTAATTGAAATGTGACCAATAAAATCATTGTGATAATTTTTTATACTTATGTGTTGATGAGCTCGGTTCATTATGGAATAATGTGTCAGTAGGTTTACAGAAGGGTTGCCTGATGATTTACATTATAGTTGTCTTCTTCCCTGCCTCAGAAACCCTTCACCATTGCAGAGGGTCCCCTTCTATGTGCACTGATAATCATAGGCAAAGCCATGTGCCCAGAGGCTACTGGTCAAGGTGAATTCTCAAACATTTTGCACTTCTGCTAGGTCTTGTGTACAGCGTTTTGTACCCCAGGCCATCTAAATCCAGTACTGTTGGAGGGGAAGTTGGAAAATAAATGCCATGGGGTTCAAATGTGAAGCCATGGGGTCAATGCCTACTGCAAACAGTAACCACTAAGCACAGCCTACAGCTTTTTTTGGGTGCCCCTTGGGGGTGACACTTGGCATGGAGGATGGTGAAAAGCAATGTGTGGTGCCTACTATGCACTGTGCAAGGTTTATGGCTGGCCCCAGTGTACATCAGGCTGGAGGGCAAGGCCGGGCTGGCCGTAGCGGGCACCGGGCAATTCCCCGGTGCGCCGCACGGGTGGGGGCCGGTTTAGGCCCCTGGGGGCCGTTTTCGTTACAGGGCCGTTTTTGCAGCATAACTGCAAAATCAGCCCTGTAACAAAATCAGCCGAAAATTGGCCCTCGCAAAGACCTCGGCGGCACCCCCAAGCCCAGGGGGAGGGGTGGGGGGGGTTGGTGCCGGCCGAGCACTTTGCCAGGGCCGGTTTTGGTTCCCAGTCCTTTTTTATATATAAAACAGACACAGAGGCAAGTGGACTAAGGAAGAAATCAATATGTAGCCCCAATTAAAAGCAGGAAAAAGCTTAGCTCTATTTGAAGAGATGACTGTGACGGTGGCTTGGTATATGCTGTCCACTAGTTAAAGTGGGCACCCTGTACCAATCCACACGACCCTTATGATGTATGAGGTCAAAGCTAACCTTTATGAAAGCTATCCTAGTGGTAGCTATGGAGAGCAGCCTTCAGGCTTGATCTTGAAGGAATGTAAAGCAGCTTATGTTACCAGAATATCACCTCCTGAATGACTAAATGAAGGAGAACCACACAGTAGTTATATAAAAATATGTATTTATTAATATAACTCTCTCTATTACCCTCTACACGAGGATAGAACACAAAGCACACAATACGAATTCAATAGAACAGTTGTAAGTAGCACAATACACAGCGGGTTCCAGGGGGAGACTGAACCATATACTAAAATAGTGGAATAACAATCAGGATTTGATTAAACACAGTGCCTAGAGCATGTAGAATCACTCGGGCTCCAAGGAACCACCCAAGGCGATAACACAGGAGACCCACGGAGAACAAGTGCAGTGAGGAAACACGACCAGGTGCTCCGTACAACTGTATGGGAAAGTCGCGGTTGCAAAGTTAAAGTTTAAGGACCCTTCTAGGAGGACTTCGAGCAAACCCTTCGGAACTTAAGAGTTTAAAGAGTCACCCCACCCATGGATACCGTAGTACCAGAGTTACCTAACCCAAGGAAGCTGGTTGCATAGGTCTGAATTGGCATCAGAAACTCTTGTTGTTCTCTATGGAAGGAAGTGAAGAAGTACTGCTGCCGTGAAGGTGAAAAGGGTCCGGTGGAATCCAAGCCTGGATTCTGGATGGAAGGAACTTGAAAGCAGAGGGAACAGAGTCTGGGTCACTTCAGAGTGACCAGGGGCTTGGGAGACAAATGGCCACCGATGTTGGGTGCTTCAGGTGCGAAGAAGGGATGCTTGACTCTGCAGCCACAAGGACCAGGAGATGTTGAGGATGACCAGGAGCCAGAGGTGAGCTTTCCCACAAAGGATGTCGAGTGCTGAGGGGTCGATGTCCAGTGGGAGCACCAACAAGCCTTGGCAAAAGCAACCCACGCAGGAAAGTCAAACAGGTTACAGTGTAGACCAGCAAGGTCCAGGGGAATCCCCAAGCAATGGAAAGTCAGGGCACATCTGGAGCAAGGAGGAAAGCCCAAGAACAATCAAGATGACACTCAGGGGGACCCACAGGTCAGTGGACCAGGAGTTGTGAGGGGACCTCGAGCAAGTTTGCAAAGCACCAGCCCACGGACCACACGGTGTGAGGAGGCTGGAGTTCTTTGGTGCAAATGCTGCTCAGGGTAAGAACTACATGCAGTCCAATGCACAAGCTCGGGAATCACCAACAAGCATATGCACTTGCAAATGGACACAGATCACAGGGATTCGGGTTATGCAGCCCCCTCGAGGGATACTGGCCTCAAACTTAGTGAGAGGACAGATCGACCTCAGGGACCTCCAGGAACACACTACTGTGTTGCTGAAATCTTGGACTCCACAGGAGCTCAGGGGCAGCTACCGGTCAGTTGCGCTTTAGGTGCCTGCGAAGCAGGGGAGTGACTCCTTCACTCCAAGGGAGATTCTTCAGTTGTCTTAATTGCCCCACAGGTCCTGCATGGAGCCTGTATGGAGTCACGGCACAAACTAAGCTTCAGACGGAAAGGGGGACGAAGTCAACCCAGTCAAGGTCCAGCAAAGTCCAGGTGTCCAGACGGTCGAAGGACAGTGGTTTCTTCTTTGTAGAATCTTATCCACGTAAAATCCAATGTCCTGTAGCCAGGTAACCCATTTTATACCCATGGGAGAGGGTTGGACAGATTCAGGGGACCCTCCTAGGGGGAGGGCAGAACAAAGGTATGGCTACACCAATGTCCTTTGTCCAGTTTCACGCCAGAGCAGGAGCCAATGGATCCCAGAACTGGTTTGAGCTGGACTATGCACAGGGACACCAAATGTGGCCCAAGTGCAGACTTTCAGGCACTCTCAGAGTGCACCCACCCAGCCTCAATACACTAAATCCTGTCTGGGAGGTAGTCACACTTCCCTGTGACAGGATGCCTATTGTGCTGCCTTTCTCTGTTCGAGCTTGGCTCAGCAGCAGGAGGGCAGAAAAGTGTCTCTGGTTGGCAGCATCCATTTTGTGCTGTCTGGGTCAAGAAGGCTGGCACCGGTAAGACCAGTGACCCCATGAAGCTCGCTTCAGAAGGGTGGAAACATACCTCCCACACGGGTATGAGTCCAAGGTGTTTGACACCAAACTCGATATGTTTCTATGTAGCTGTTTTCGAGATAGCATTTACCGAGAGGTTATAATGCACCTCTACCTATATGTCCAGCTGAGTCACAGACAGCCTGGGAGAATAGTCTCCGAAGGCTGTAGAGAGGTTCTGCTCATAGAGGAGCACCCTCTCACATAATACCCAGCACCCTGCTTTCAGGATTGTTAAGGCCTGCTATAGGGGTGACTTATAATTTTTAAGTGTAGTGACTATTAGATATAGTGAACCTATATCTAATGTAAGTGATGCAAGCACCATCTTACACAGGCTGCAGTAGCAGACCCAGAGTTCCATTTTGTAGGGACTCTCATGGGTGGCATAATACATGCTTCAGCCCATGGAAGGCCTCTGCGGTACCTATACCTGTGCACACGTTGTACCATATTCTAGGGACTGACAAGTGTACCCAAGTATCCAATCTGGAGTGTACCAAAGTACATATATGTCAATTTAAGGGAGAAAGCAGATAGGCTGAGATCCTGATCAGCAAGATCCCAGCCAGACTAGTCAAAAACAGTGAGACATCAAGCAAAAAGTGGGGGTAACCATAAGAAGCAGATCCTACTTTCCTACAATGACAACAAATGATCTGAAGAAAATTAAATTCAAATGCGACATAATGCCTTAACAAGAGCATTTAACTGTCCAACAATCTCAAGCATGCTAATAAATCCTACTAATAAAGGAGGCAATATTAGAATAATGGATAAATATCAATACACAAAAGATGGTATTAGGCAACAGAAGGATGTAGCATGCTCTGTGAAGCTTTCCAGGATCTCTATAAAATGCATTAAAAAGGACCTCTATGTTCTACTGAACATCTGTCATACACAGGGAATAATTTCAGATGAAGAACAGATGTCTTTGGAAATCTAACCCACAAATTCCATCCATTATAACTTTAAAATCACCTGAAAGGCAAGTTGTCTTCTTGAAATTTGACACATCTAGAAGCTACACCAAAATTGATTGATCACTATTTGTTGTTTGTCTGGACTCATGTATAATAGATACTTCTGATATATTACCCAAACAATAGAATACCTTGGCAACCAGGATACAAATTATTCACCTTTGACATGTGTAGATCTACACATCAATTGATCATGTACAAGCAGTCAAACACAGCTGGATTTCATTAAAGCAAGACAAATATATTTGCTCAAGCAAACAATGATACATATTTAAAAATGTTGAATATTCCCACTACAACAATACTTTCATACCTGATGGTACTTTTGACAAACAAAGATAAAATACAGTCATAGGCACAACATTTACGCCTTCTTAAGCTTAACTTGTGATAGGTTGGTGGTAGCAAACACTGACATAGAGCAAAATGCACAGAAGATATACTTAGAAGACAACCGAGTTTGAGCTATGGATGATCCGTTTTTGATGAGGGGGTAAAAACAGCATATTACCAAGGTTGCAACACCTAACAGAATAAAATTAACTTTAAAATATAGTTTACTTATTGAATGAGTGAATTAACCATTCAGAAATAGAAATTCACAAGTGATTAAATAGTAGCACATCTGGAAATATAAACCTAAAGTTTATGAAGAAAGAAAGTTACTTACAGGAACTCTACACCAAATGACCCCACTATCCACCTGAAATCACTGATTTGAAGCACAAGATATAGGAATGGGGAGAAATTACTCCATGGAAGAATCATTTGCGAGAGTAACAAAATCATACACCTATTGATTGCAAGAGTATAAAGAAAAGTTGATATCTTATTACTAGAGGTAAAACTCAGAATGCACAGTCTGCTTACCACTTAACAAGACAAACTACAGAGTGATAGAGTATGATAGTAAATGTCTTTGACTAACATCATTAGTCATTTATGATTGATTGCATGTGTTTAATAAAAGTGTGCGATATAAAGCACTCTGAAAACGTACATTGGGATGAGTAGCGCTATAAAATAAACTGAATAAAAAAGTAAGTCATATTTAAATCATTATTAGTATAATTACCCACACAGACAGATAGATCTGACATTCATACAGTGCAGGCATATCTCTTACATACAGGGTTTGGACAAAGTCAAAAACCTGACTCCAGAACATCTCTTAAATACTTGTGAAGTGCCCTTGTTTCCCTCCGTTTCATATGCATCAAGGTGTTAGAGTCCAGATAGCTCCCAGTCAGGAAGAGACTACAACAATAGGAGGACTCATGACCTTGTAGTTGAGGCATGTGTGATGGTCCCTGCTGGAAGTGCGAATAGGAACAGCCCCCTTCCACCTTGAGATTGCTGCTGTGAATGAAAAGTAGACAATATGCAGGTTCTGCTACATATGTCGTGATGTTGTAAAATTACACTGGTGGAGTCATAGGTACTGGGTGTAGAGGTAATGGTGGTGCTGCAGTTTCCCTAAAGTACCCATGCTGGAGTTCAGAAGGTGAATGAGTGATAAAAATGCCGTAAGTGTTCTTTTTATCTAGAAACATTTGCGGAGCTTCAAAGCCTTAGGTCAAATGTAAGGCAATAACTTCTGGCAAATGGTTGTTTATTCTTTTAACATGGAGATTGGTGTTTGCTTTCTCTAAATCCAAAGCAATATGTTCCGCGAACTGTGTTGCAATCTTGCAGGGGTACAATAATGTCATTTTTTATAAAACACAATAACATTTAAATGCCAGTAAATTGACTGTACAAATGTTTCTGATCAGATTATATCTGCAGTTCGGAGAGCACAAATTTAGCACATTTGTTTGAAATTCTGAGGTGTGATGGAAACAAAGATTTTAATAGGATCAGAATAAATCAATGCATACTTAGTCCTGAAGTGTGCATTTTTAGCAGTATCAGATTAGAGTATTAGAGTGTCAGTGAACTGCTTCCCTCCCCGCACAGCTCCACCTGATCGCTGCTGCCCCTGCAGGTCCACTGACCATTGTTGGTTGGTGTTTGCCTCATCCTTGGTGGGCTAGTGGGGAGCATCCTTGCTCTGCTGCTGGTCAACCTACTGTCTTTCTGCTTTCTGCTTTTTTCTTCCTTCTGCCTTCTTTACACTCTTTTTTTTACTTTTTTCTCTTTTTCCCCCTTATTGCAGACTTTTTTCACTTTTTTCACCTTCTTTTGCAATGTGCCCCAGCTGCTGCTTGACACCCGCGGCCTTAGCCCCTTCCAGCACGCATTTCCAGCCTCCCAGCCACTACTTAATGGTCTTGCAGCAGGCACGCTGCTGGCTCACCAAAGGCAAGCCCATCTGCGCCCGTTCACACCTGGACCATGCCCAGCACCATGGACCCTGGTTCTCAGGCCTTCCACCGACATGATGACAGAATCCTCCTTTGCCTCAATACCGGACGGCATGCCGCCTGCCACATCTCATCGCTGAAGGACACCCAAATACCCTTCTCATGCCAAAACTGCATCTGCACCCTCACCCACCTCACCGCCAACATCTACAGACACCAATACCGCAGCATGCGACCTCCACCGATGGATATCCAACTGTTCCAACACGCTAGCGCCCCTCAAGAAAGCACCCAGCAAACAACACTTCAAGAAAGCCAGTTAGTTCACTGCCACCCCCCACGAGTCCAGATGCACGTGTAGATGGCTCATGAAGAGATGGAGGAACAACAAAACTCAAGATGGCCACACAGCCTTCAAAGCCACCATCACCACACACCACCTCCTCCTCAAAACTACAAAGAAAATGGCCCTCCAATCAACACCAACGCACAAAACAGCAAAGAACTCTTCACCATTCTCAAGGAGTTTGCCAAACCCAACAGCGAGACCACAGAAGCCCCATCGTCCCAAGACATCTGCAATAAACTCGGCACCTACTTCCACCACAAGATCAAGCAGATCTATGAAAGCTTCAACACCCAAGTGCCGCCCATCACATCTGCCACCACCACACGCGATGACAGGGCTCCCCAACAGATCCTACTCAACTGGACCCTGCTCACCACTCTCAAGGCCATGCAGAGAATTCACTCTGGAGCACTCTCCGACTCATGCCCGCACCACATCTTCCACAGAGCTGCCACCTCCATCGCCCCCGAATTACGCCGCACCATCAACTGCTCCATTGAGATGCCATCTTCCCCAATGACTGGAAACACGCAGAGATCAGACCCGTGCTAAAGGAGCCATCCACCGACCCAAAAGACCTCAAGAATATCATCTCCCTGCTCTCCTTCCCAGCCAAGGTCATCAAGAAGGCCATCAATGCCGAACTCTTTGAGTTCATTGCAGCCAACTACATCATGGACTACTCTTGGTCTGGCTTCCGAAGAAACCACAGCATCTAGACCACCCTCCTCGCCGCCACCAATGATATCTGCTCCCTCCTTGACTGTGGAGAAGCAGCAGCCCTCATCCTCCGGGACCTCTCTGCTGCCTTCAACATCATCTCCCACCTCACCCTAACTCCCAACGCCAGCATTCACGCAAGTCCTGGATTGGGTCAGTTCCTTCCACACCAGTAGAACACGGTGAGTCAGACTACCACTGTTCCTCTCAGAACCCACAAAGATCAGCTGCAAAGTCCACCAGGGTTCCTCCCTGAGCCCCATCCTCTTCAATGTCTACATGGCCCCGCTCGCAGCCATTATCAGGAACAACGTACTCAGCATTGTTTCCTATGCTGACGACACCCAGATGAACCTCTCCCTCACCAACAAGCCCACCATCACGAAGACTGAAGTCCTCATCCTGGGGCCCAACACCACTGCTTGGGAAGACTCCTGGGGCCTGCTGTGTTAGGAACCCCCATACCCATGGACCACGCATGAAACCTTGGCATCATAAGGGTCTCCTCGCTCACGATGAACCACCAGATCAATGCCTTCTCCTCATCATGTCTTCACACTCTTCGCCTGCTTCGAAAGACTTTCAGATGGATCCCCACTAAGGCAATAAAGATGGCCACACACACATTCATCAGCAGCAGACACCAACAACAGCAGCACACTCTACGCAGTCGTCACCCAGAAACTCCTGAGGAAACTACAGAATGCCGCAACCAGACTGGTCCTCAACATCCCCTGCCGCAGCCACATCTCCAAACACATGCGAGAACTCCACTGGCTCCCAGCCAACAAAAGAGTCACATTCAAGCTCCTCCCACATGCTTATAAGGCCCTCCACGATGCTGGACCAGCATACCTGAACCACTGCCTCTCATTCCGCTTACCCACCAAACACCTCTGCTCTGCCTAACTGGCCCTTGCCACCTTCCCTCGAATCCGCAAGACCAGGACCAGAGGAAGATCCTTCTCCTACCTCGCTGCCAAAACCTGGAACACCCAGCCTCTCCACCCTAGGCTATTCCGGTCGCTAACCCAGTTCAGGAAGGATCTCAAGACCTGGGTCTTCGTTGGAACCTCAGCGCCCAGTAGGACCTGCAGCTCCCCTCCCCCAGTGCGTTGAGACCCTAGCTGGTGAGTAGTCATGCTTAACAAACTCTGATTGATTTGTTGATAGGTAAGATTTACTAACATTTCACGCAATGCAGTCAAGCAAGGCAACTTGCTGTGCTGGGTTGCGTTAATGGGAGACATCAGAAATGTGCCATATTTACCAAGATATGGCACATTTCTGCTGCCTCCCTGCGCTGGCAACTATCTCGCCCGTGCAGTTATACCATCTACCAGACCAGCTGACACCATTACTGCATGTTGGGGCCTTCCCCTCATGAAAAGGCACTGCAAATATGGCCAATGTATTGTGTGTCCTTTTTGCATTGAAACAAAGGAATCTACACATCAGAATGTTACTAGATCTTTGAGATTTTTCTCAAATTTCAACACTGTCAATGTACAACATGCCATTCTATGTCCCTGCAACCTACTGTACATTGGCCAAATCACACAAAAAATAAGGATTTGCATATGCCAGCATAGAAGTCACATCAGACGCAAGGTCCTCACTGCCGCTCTAGTGTCACATTTTTTGAGTTTGGACATTGCAAGGATGACTTAAGGTGTCAAGTGATCAACACCATTTCCGCCCCTGAAAGAGAGGAGGCAGCATTGAATTCCTGTTAAACAAGAAAGAATTGTGTTGGATTCTCCGTTTGGACCCTATGCACACAGGTATAAATCGTGAAGAAGATTGGACATCCTTGATTTAAAATGAACTCTCTTCATACAGAAACTGTATTGACTTCCAAATCTTGTTGCTCTTGCTTTTTTATTCTTTTCACAATGCACCTATGTTTCTATTGTAATTTGTTTTTGATTTTATTACCATGAATATTTTGGTGTAAGTGCACTTATGCTGTTTTATTTTAGGTTTGTCAATTTATTTTAAATCATTCCAAAATGGTGCTCACTACTACTCATTATTCTGTCCCTGGGCATGGTCTGTCTTCATTTTCTTCATTTCAGTTCTTGGTCCTTCCTCTCTTTTTATCATCTACATTAAGCAGCATCCTTCCCTCTCACCTCTCACACTCCAACTCAAGAACTCATTGTCCTGAAAGGACTCAATGCTTCCAGACAGCGCTACCGTGCTTCTCCATTTTTGGTCTGATTTGAGCCTGCGAAGGAATCTGGCACTTAACCTTGAGACCCAGACCACATGTGTGTTTCCAAATGCGGGCTGATTGGTGCCCCAATGGGTATCCATCATACTCTAGCATAGGTCAGTGCCTCTCATACTACTGCACACTCCCTACACCAGTATAACCCATTTTGAGGGTTTTAAGCAGCTCCTCTTTCCATTTCTTTTTATGTAGGCCATTCCTGACCACTCTGTGTTTGACGCTTGCCACGAGGGATTCCTTCCTTTAGCCACTACTTTACCTTTCAACATGTCAGTACACTCTCATGAGTATTGCCTATGCCTTGTACTGGTGCACTTTTCATTTTCTTAGCATCACTCTGATCACTCTTTTTGGTCTCGCCTACGCAGTGCGCATGCGCTGTGTAGGAAAAGACCTTTAGCAATCGCTTCAGCTTTGCTGCCAAAAACGTGCACATGTTGCATTGCTTTGAATGCAACGCGTGCACGTGTGGCAATTGCCTTGCAGGAGCGAGCTTTCAAACCATGTGTTAATTACAAGCATATGGTTCCTGCTCACTCCCGCAAGGGAAACAGGCACAGGCCCCCTCCTCTCTCCCCTCCTCCTGCTGCCAGCAAGTCCTTCACTTTTACTTTCGCAACCGCGTCACTTTGCGGCCAATGCTTTCACGGATAATTGGCGTCTACGTTTTCCACTGTGAGTGCTTTCCCTCCACCTTCACTCTCCCGCCCTCTCTCTTGAAGCCCCACTGCAACAACCAGCAGCATTTCCCACAATCACGCAGCAACTAACTGCATCCCCGTCTAGTCATACATAAAAAAAAACGCTCATCAAACCTTATCTTTCTATGGCTTTACACCAACCAAACCACCATATTGCCCTTTAACTGACATTCTCCTTTCAAGGGTTACCTCGGGTGGCCAGCAGTCCAGAATGCCTCCGAAGGGACAGTATTTTGAGAAAGAAATCCTTGTTCCGCTATTTACTCCTTTAACAGATGTCTTCTTTCTTGTAATTATTGCAAGCAGGGCCGGCGTGCGAGTGCCTCAGGTGCTCACAATCAATCAAGTAGTTCAACATATATTCGATTGGGCAGTAGTAAATTGTGGTGATCTTGCATTCGTCGGAAGAACTCTTATTACGGAATTGGCTAATGGAGTTCTTCTTTATTTCCCGTAGGTTGTAGAACATCGGAGATTGTGGTGCGAGTTTCGATTGGATGAAGATACGTTTACTGATTGTTTCATTGGCTGTGGGGGTTTTCTGGGAATTGTCTTAGAAATTGTACCTGCTGCACGTAGGAGCTTCTGTATGAATAGAGCAGGCAGGCATCTTACTGTGGAATTTATGAGGCTACATCATAGTGAGTCAAAGCCCGGGACTAAAGCAGCTAAAAGGGCACCACAAGCAGTGTGAACGGGAACGATGGTGGTGACTAGGGCCTTCAGAGCTGGTTCTTTTGATCACCCTGGGCTCTGCCCCGTATTAGCTTCTGTTGCGCCATCTGCCTTCTAATAGCCATCCGACTCGTGCCGCGATAACGTGTTTCCTCCCACTGCCCTTCCCTGACTGTACCGCACCCCTCTTGGCTCATGATGGAACACCGCCACCTGCATCCTGAGGCCGCGGAGTTTGGTCCCCGCCTCGAACATCTCTTTGGCATACTCCACAGGTCACGGCGAACACGCCTTGAATGGCCGTTGCCCCACCCCTGATCCGAGCCCGTCATGCATAGCTGCCAAGGTTTCGAATTGCTGTGTGACATTCTCATAATTTCAGTGTAATTATGAGTGATATTTGAACAACCATGAGTGACACTTTCTCTCTAGCAAAATCAAGTAACAATCCAAGGTGATCAAGTCCGGGCGAAGTTTAACTTTTATCCATATAGGCAAACGTGCAGGGCAGTGACTGCCACTCTGGCTGTGACGCGCCAGAGTTCCAGCGTATGCCTCGGGCCAACTCACGCGCACGGTAGTAGTAATGCTGCAGTGGGGGGAGTTGGTGACATCTCGCTGGTGCTTTATACCACTGACATCTCCCACAGACCCTCACACTTGGTGTCATTTGTGTCAGTGCTTGCTCTTAAAGGTCAAAAGCACCCCGGATAGAAGGTAGAAAACGCCACTAATGAAGAGTGTAGGCAGTGCCAACATGGCCTTTAAACCTGTGAATCTTATGTAGCGGGATGTTGGCTGGCGACCTTTGAACTCTGCAGGCTGTGCATTAGGCGCCACACTGGTTGCGGTCTGTGTTTCTCAGTGGATGCCCCTATAGACACCAATGACGCCCACCGCAGCTCTTCATAAAGCCACCTGGGTCTGTCCAGCACCTTGTGATTAGACGGTGCCATTCCGGACGGAAGGAGGGAGATAACCTTTTGGAACAGCGTATTTTCTCATTCCCTGAGAGTTAAACATTATGCATTGGCATAGCCAATAGGTATTGCCTTTGGAACCTTATAAGTGTTTAGCCATGCAACAGTTGATGTTGTTGCACCAAGGATATTGTGCTGCATTACTAAATACTTATAAGTTCCCAAAAGCGAGACCTATAGGCTAT
Source organism: Triturus cristatus (assembly GCF_964204655.1). NCBI lineage: Eukaryota > Metazoa > Chordata > Amphibia > Caudata > Salamandridae > Triturus > Triturus cristatus. The sequence goes on from NC_140585.1 coordinate 736,958,379, forward strand.
GCCAATGCTTGTTCTATTATTGTTTCAGCTCTCTCTCACGCATGTTGTATCCCCCAGAGACCTGATGATAAATCCGCCGTTTTTATTGGGATCGAAACGCCATTGACTTAAAAAACTCCAGAAACTGTATGATTGTGTAGCACTTGCTGTAATGGGCCGCGCTGTTCTTGTGTTTGTTGATACACTTGTTGATCACAATTTATCACTTGAGTGTATCACCTCTAAAGAGACCACCAAGCATTTTTATTTTGCACTAATATTCACTGCACGAGTATGTAAATTGAAATAAACTCCTTTGAGTACATTTTGTTCACCATTTAGTTCTTTGCATGTAAAGTATTGTTACTAGGGACCAGTGTGTTTTTGGTATATTTATTAGCCTAGGTCCCCAGTGATACTTGGGTCTCCCTTGTTGAAACATTATTACTATTTTTGTATGGTAACATAAAGCATTACAAGTAAACAGCACTGGAATGGATATGTTGTTGTGGGGGGGCGCTAGTGAGCCCGGAGCAAAATGGCCGCACCTTAGTGCAGCTCTGCTGGCCGAGATTACTATCCGCCAACTATCCGACACATCAGGCGCCATGAGAGATCGTACTGTGGCAGTATTACCTTAACATATGTAGTGGATTGAGCTGGCTGCTTCCCTGGGAGCCCGGATCATCTTTACCGGCCGTCAGCTGTCGGGACTTGTCAGCCTCACTGGATGTAAAATGGCGGCCCCCTGAACGTGCGCCGCTCCCTGCATTTCCGGCAGCCACTGATGGGAGTTTGCGGAGATCTGGCGGTGATCTGCGGGACCCTTTGGTGCTGGGGGTGAGGTTGTGGCCGGACCCCCCCCCCCGCCGTTGGTGGCGTCTGCAGAGGAAGATTGCTGGCCGTGCTGACCCCTGTGGAGTTGCTGTGGGCTGCTGGCGTGCGGAGGCTCCGGCACTGACTGCTCTGCCCCCGCTTCGCAGCTCCGGGGCCTGAGGTGAGGCGGCGCAGTGTGTGGCGGAGGGCGGCGCGGAGGCCTCAGAGGAAGATTGCTGGCCGTGCTGACCCCTGTGTAGTTGCTGTGGGCTGCTGGCGTGCGGAGGCTCAGGTGCGGATTGCTCTGCCCCCGCGTCACGCTCCGGGGCCTGAGGTGAGGCGGCGCGGTGTGTGGCGGAGAGCGGTGCGGAGGCCACGGAGGAGGATTGCTGGCCTTGCTGACCCCTGTGAAGTTGCTGTGGGCTGCTGGCGTTCGGAGGCTCAGGCCGCGACAGAATTTGGTGAGCGGCGGCCGTTGGCTGGCTGGTGGTGGGGGGCGCGGCATATCGGCGGGCTGAACTGTGCGCAGGTGTGCTGGCGGCCCGCTCCCGGTGCTTGGCTGCTCCTACCTCTGACTCACGCTTGCTCCGGAGCGGATGGGCGCTGACGGTGCCTGTGGACTGGGCCTCTCCATTGCGGCTGGTGGGGTGTGCTGCTGCTGCTGAGGTCGCCCCGAAAGCATAACACTGCTTGGTTGCCCTCTAGGGCTGGCCACTACTGCTCCTGAATATACAGCGATAATCGTGACCAGGCTGGGCGCGCGGAGCTGTTCTCCCCTTCCGCTCCCCCGCCTGGGGCTGCATCGGCCTACAGTGGTGATATGGTGGTGACTTCTACTGCAGGTACCCCGATGTGTGTTGGGCCTCACCTATGTTGCGGACTGGCGGTCTAGGGGCTGTAACATGCGCCACTGACTGACTGTATGTGACATAGTGAAGTTTGGGCGCTCGCTAATATTAAGCTAAGTTGTGTTGGTGCGGCCCTGTGGTGCGCCCCGCTGCTGCCTTTTGTTTGATTGGGTGGTGCTCACGGCGGATCGACATGGGCAAGGCAGACAAACAGCAGTCCAAGTTACCTTTTGAGGCCAAAAAACATATGAAGACCACCGCACCTGCTGTCCCTGACTCTGAATCTGACTTGGAAGCTGGCGCAACCACGAAATTGGAGCGCATGATGCTTAACGTGCAACAGAGTTTGCAAACCATTGACGCCAAGATTGACCACATTAATTTGCGCATGGACTCCATGGCCGCGAAACTCACAAAGCACGACTCACGACTTGCGGAGGCGGAGCAGCGCATTTCAACCGCAGAGGACAGAGTGGAGGCGGTTGGTACATCATGTGCTAGCATGGAGAAGATTCTGGAGGTGATAAGGGCCAAGAATGAGGACATTGAAGCCCGCTCCCGCAGAAACAACCTGCGCATTACTGGGGTTGCGGAAAGTACCAACACGGGCTTCATGGAAACCTATGTCGAAACCATGCTCACGACCCTGCTGGGAGCGCCTGGAATATCAAGGTATGAGGGTAGAGCTTTTCCCGGATTTTACGATCGCAGTGCAACAGGCTCGCCGTGAATTCCAGACGGTGAAGAAAAAACTGCAAACACTCAAGATCTCCTATGCCATGCTCTACCCGGCGCGTCTGCGTGTTCAACACAACGGGAAGGCGCGTATTTTCCTGACGCCTAAAGATGCCCTTCAATACCTGCGGCGCCTTGAGCGGCAGGACGCACCACGTGACGGAGATGGGAACTCTGACATAGAGGACTGAACCTAGGAGACACTGTCAGAGCTTGTTATCACTGATTTATTGGGCTTATGATACCCGTCTCTACTGGTAGAGATGCCTAATTGTTCTATGCGGTGGGGTTCGAATATGTAATTACTTGACCATCTATAGTGGGCCTCCCTTTTGCTGGAGAGGTCCGGATCCTAGATTATTGCTGGGGCGGCGGGAGGCTTGGTCCCGGGAAATGCACGGATTATGAGCTGCTGTGTTAATGGGCTGGGGGGGTAGCCACTTCCACTCGAGGACAATTGTGTTCCGGTTAGCCTGACTCTACATATCTCGGCCCACCCTGGGTTTCCGGGGGGCCGAAGGGCTGCTAGCGACCCACACTATGGGATTACAGCACCACGACGCCTCAGGGCAGCAGTGCGCTTTACAAGACACATACATACATACATACATTACCCCAAAAGGTTATGTTGGTTGGCGGGGTTTTAGAGGGTGGCCCTCTGGAGGCACTGTTTTTCCTAGTCATAGGCCCACAGGGGCCTGTACTGAGCATGTTGTTTTGTTCCTGTTATGTTTATGGGGGGGTATGCTGGCAGGGTGTGTTTGCTGCTGCTGTGGGTGGATGGGGTGGTTGGGGATCTATATGCTATGGTATTGGTGTTGGCTGGTGTGGTACACTGTCCGGGTGGAGTTATGTCTCATGGTTTTTCGATTGCATGGTGTGCTATGTGAGTAGGGATTGTGTGCCTGGCGGTAATGCCACAATCTAATATTTCCTGGATTAGCTGGAATGTACGGGGTCTTAACAATGCTAAAAAAGTGAGACAGGTATTGGCCTACTTAGATCGCCATGGTATCCATATTGCTCTGTTACAGGAGACGCACCTCACGAGTCAAACTGCTTCCCGCATTGCCAGTAGGTGGGCGGGGGTGCGGCTGGCCGCCTCTTACTCTTCGTATGCGCGGGGTGTGATGCTCCTTGTTAAAAAGGGGGTTCCGTTTGTTCCAACACATGTGGAGGAGGATACTGAGGGACGCTTTATAATAGTGCAGGGTATGCTTTACGACACTAAACTGATTATTGTGAATTTGTATGGCCCTAATGTGGACGATCCCGCATTTTTTGATACAGTATGGAGTAAACTCTACCAGTTACCGCCTGCGGCGATTATCTGCGGGGGGGACCTTAATGTGGTCTTAAACCCGGTGGTGGATCGGAGATCTGTGACGGCTATGGTCGCCCGGCGGGCTTCAAGGGCGGTACTGGACGGGATGAGGTCCCTAAATCTTGCGGATATCTGGCGGCTTCAACACCCGTCTGTCAAAGAGGGTACGTGTCATTCATATGCTCTGCAATCTTGGTCCCGCTTGGACTACTGGCTGGGAACGCCGGAGGTCTGTACCTGGACCACATCGGTGAACCACCTGCCCCAGACGCTGTCGGACCATTCGCCGGTGGTGCTGGATATGGCACTGCCGTCTTGTGTCCCCCCACCCTTCCAGTGGCGATTACAGTCGACTTCAATGTTAGATCCGGTATTTCGGGAAGGGGTCTGGGAAGCGATCACGGAATATTTTGAGTTTAATTCCGGATCCGTTCCGACCATGGAAATGTTATGGGAGGCTTTTAAAGTAACTATACGGGGGAAATGTATTGGCTTGCAGGCTGGGGTCCTGAAGGTGCTGCGCCGCACTATGACTAAGTTGGAAAAAGAGCTCCATACTCTAGAGCGAGAGTACGAAGAGCGAGCCAGCCCCGGAACATTGGCACTCATCCGGGAGAAGATAATAGACTATAATAAAACAGCTGACCAAGAGATAAATCACTTATTGCGACGTTGCAAAGCGCGCTATTATGGGGAGGGAGGCCGGCCGGGTCGTGTGTTAGCCAATCATATATTGGAACCCCAGAAGAGGGCGCATATAGTTCAATCGATCACCACGGCCGAGGGCACCTATTATGATACGCCCCATATTTTGCGTGCCTTTGCGGACTACTATACTTCAATCGATGCTCACAAGGCCGTGGCTGATGTCGTTGAACTTGAGCAATATCTTGAGGATGTGGCTTTGGTGTGGCTGTCGCGAAGGCAGCAAGACTTTCTCATGCACCCGCTTACACTGGGTGAGGTGCGGGATGCTATAAAAGCATTACCGAGCGGCAAAGCGGCGGGCACTGATGGATTGCCGGCCGAATTCTATAAGGAATATATAGACCAACTGGCGCCATACCTCTTGCGACTGTATGAGGAAGCATGTGAGGCCCAGTGCTTGCCGCCCACCATGCGGGAGGCGCTGATGGTCGCACTTTTAAAACCAGGGAAGGCTCCGGAGTACTGTGAATCCTACCGCCTGTTATCTCTTATTAATATCGACATTAAAATCCTGGCAAAAGTGTTAGCCACCCGACTGCAGTTGCTTCTTCCTGCTATGGTCCTACCGGATCAGTCGGGGTTTGTCCCCACTCGCTCCACGGCGCATAACTTGCGGACGATCTGTGGAAATATGGATTTTTCTGGTCAGTTATGTCCCCTATCTTGGACCCCAACGGTTCTATGTGCATGTTACAAGTACATGTATGTTCCCTCTAGTTCCAGTTATGAAGACGCAAATACATGTGCGTCCACCGTTAACATGTCCTCTGTTGATCCGCCATGAATGGGCCGGATATTCCATTCCTAAGTACGAAAGGCCACCGCCTTTATATGGTTCACTTATGCCATTTTACAGTCCAGGCAAGTAGGCCCTGATTCTGTCATCAAGCTTCTCTTGCTTTCTGTCTCTGAAGCTCCAGTCCAAGCCTGCATCTGTGACCATGAACTTTGTCTCATTCTCTGCGCGGCTCACGAAGCCTGACATCAGCTTGCTGCCTGCCAAGAACTGTATTTCACCTTCGAAAATTATCTGCTCCGCTCCCTGCCCAATGCATTCCTGTCTAGTAGCTTAAGTAAACATTCTTCCAGCTACCAAGCAAAGGCCCGACTTCTCTGTCTTCATACAAGTAATTCATAGCCCTGTTACTATGGAAGATTCCGCCCTCGCATCTGGTGTAGACACTTAGACGCTTGTACACGCACTAACCGTCAGTATAGTCAGTATAGAATAAGATTCTACTCTAAGAGACCTCTCTTTTGGATAACATAGTTCTTTAAACATAGGATGTTAGATATGATTTGGGATTAGGTTGACTTGACCCTCCAGACTTCTGTCGCCACATGTAGAGCTAAATATCAAGTCCCCTTCACCCCCTAGTTGCACGTCAATCACACGTCATACTGCTGCGCGCGCATCTCTGCCAAGTATTTCTGCTGATACTGCGAAATTATCTCATAGATCCACCCATTTGTGACATCACAACCAATGACGTTTCTCTGTTACGCCCTATTACGCCTCTTTTCATTACGTATGTGTATTCTTATCTGTATTATCAGCTGTTACGCCTCCTGCATCTGTCTTAATGTAAATGCTTTTCATATATATATTGTTACCTGTCAATAATGTATTGCCTTCACTTCCTGAACCTTCGTGGTGATGGAACCTGAAATCCCTGATTCGAATCAGTATTGGAATAAAGCCCATTCCGAACCTCTAATACCACGGATCCTGCCTCTTATTTACTGAGCTATTTTATTATGTTTCCGTATCAAATTAAGTCCCGGTAATTAAATTATTTACCACATGAATGGCGCCCGAATAGGGACACTTTCTCATCTCACGCGCCGGCGGTGCGTTGCAGGCCCGGTCTCCTGCCACAGCTGGACGGACAATAACGCGTACCAGCAGGATTTCCTGTGTCTCCCTCCGGTCAAGCGGGGGCGACTGAGGCTGCGATCAACACCCAGACGAGGCGGTGAGAAGTGCGAAGTATCCCGACCAGAGCCTAGCTGAGAGAGCAAGATCCGAGGTATACAGAGGCCCACCAGTTTCCGAAGTCCCAAGTCGAGTCCAGTGTCCGAAGCGTTCGAGTCGAGTCCAGTCCGGTTCAAGTTCAGTCCAGTTTCTGAGGCCTTCCGTTTCCGAGCTACCCGGTGAGTACCATTACTGGGGAGGCGTTCTGGCGTGCACATAAGTTGTGCCGGTCCAGACGGGTTTGGGTACACAAATCCGGTCTGCACTGTTTCAGCAGTGTATCTGTACTGTTTAGCAGTGTATCTAGTATATCAAGTATATAAATTCTGAATAATTCAGTTCAAGTCGAGTATCATGTTTAATGATTAAGTTTTCCTTAGATCGTCATCATCATTGTTGCTTAGTTAAATGTTAAATGTTAAATGTTTATAGTACGTTCTGCATATTGTGGTATGAATGACTGTTCATTATTGTGATTACTGTATTAAGTTTGTTCAAGATCAAGTATCAGATCAGTTCTCAATATGCCGCTCTTTTCGAAACTAAGACAGATCACAACTAGAAAAGGGGTACTCGAAGAAGCTGTTCCCATTCCTCCTAGGGACACTCCAGGGTACTTCATGTATCATAAACATGGCCTAGACGCCATATTATTTCTTGATCTATGGGTAGACTACACTAAGGAATTACCAGAAAGTCAGAGGTGGCCCGCAGCGGGGACCTGGGATGCAGAGTGCATCGTGAAAGTAGAGGAAGAATTATGGAAAAAGAAAGCTAGACAATCACAGAAAGACGCCATTGAATTATGGCGTAAAGAATCACATAGACGAACAGAAAAAGCACGTAGACAGGAAGAGAAGAGTAAAGAGAATTCTAATGAAGTCCGAGAAAATCTATTAATTAAAGAAGGTGCACGAGTGAAATCAGAACAAGTAGACAGACAAAGAAATGCCCTTATGAATGGTATGTATCCCCTTCTGGCTGAAGGATTACCTAAGGCTACTCCAGGGATACCAAAAGACTTGCCAACCCCTTGACGTAGTTCCGGGGGACCTTGTTCTTGTGAGGAATTTCGACCGAAAGACTCAGCTGGAGCCCAGGTGGAAAGCACCCAAATTGGTCCTGCTCACCACAAGGACAGCCGTGAAGATCGAAGGCAGAAAAGGATGGATTCATTCAAGTCATATCAAGAAATTTCATGGACTTCCTTCGGATGTGAATAGCCCACCTCGTGTGTCTTCACCCATTGACTCAAAACTTCCTTTTGTGGAAAAAAGTGACTCCGAACTTTATAAATTAAAGCTCAGGCCAAATCAGTCGAGCAATTTGATTGTTTAAGTCCTCTCCAAGGTGAAGCGGTTGAATTGTCTCTGACATGTATCCCTTGGACCTGAATAGAGAAAACACCCGAAAAATGTTGAAACGACAGGCGTACTGTAAATCACTGCGTAGCCATTGCATAATGACGTTATTAATTTTGTTTTTCTTGAGTCTTTTAATAATTACTGCAAGTATATTGTTGCACATATATTATCCTATTTCTAGACATGTTTACAATGTTACTGCTGAACATTCTTTTAGTGAATTACCTCCGCTTGAATTGTCATACAGATTTGCGCTGCGCAATAACACTTTTATTAGTATGTTACATCATTCCCATCAGGTTAGCAATGCTACAAATTGTTGGATATGTGGCCGACTCCCTCCCTATCAGAATGATAAAGGAATTCTACCTCTTTTTCCATACCCGTTCACACACAACGGCTCCTGTGGAGCATGGTTTAGCCTAATTAATTCTCTGGATTCGAATTCTGCAGTTTATCAAGATAACTGGGTATGGGGACATTTGAATTTAGTTTTACTTAAGGTCTGCTATCCTAACAAGGAGGGACTTCCCAAAAGAACAGGAACTGATCTAGAAAATGAAGTATATGGATTAGGTAATTTTACGCTTAATCTTATGATCCTAAATGTCGAATCCGAAGCTACTCCAATTTTGCCCGCTATGTCAATATTTCCAGTAAAAGGTGAATTATGTGTAAGAAAGAATGGTTCCATTCATATGGGCCATAGTAGATGCACCACTGTAGTAGAATTTAGTGATCAAGGCAAGTCTACATTTAGAGCTTCCCGCCATTCCTATTTTATATGTGGTCAGACGGCATATGTACGTTTGCCTCTAGATTGGGATGGTACCTGCTACATTGGATTCCTTTTGCCACCTGTTTTCCTAGCTCCTCCTGATTATCACAGAAATATTAATTTAGTATATAATAGAGTAAGGAGAGATCTCCCGATAGTCGACTACACTGAAACAGCATGGGAAAAATACACCGATTTCAATAAAGGTCTCTTTCCCTATATAGGTACCGTTACTAATAGTAAACTGATACGTAGATTAACCAGAACCCTTGAAGCAGTAGTGAACGAAACTATTTCCGCCTTAGGCAATTTAACAGAAGAGCAGTCTGCTATGCGGATTGTTGTGCTTCAAAATCGTCTTGTCCTTGACGTCATCCTGGCCGATAGGGGTGGAGCTTGTAGGGTCATCGGATCAAGCTGTTGCATATTCATACCAGAAAATTCGCCATCTGTATATAAGGCCATAACCCGCCTTCATAAGATTGTAAGCCAGATACACCAGAATCCAGGCACCTGGACTTGGTCCGGTTGGTTTTGGAGCGTGATATCAGCCTGGGGATGGAGAGTTCTATCCTTCCTAGGTATTGGCCTTCTCATATTATTCAGTTGCTGCTTATGCCTGCAATGTGGACCAGCGATTTGTGGTCTGTGTGCCACATCGTGCATTCCACATCAAGATTTTCATTCAAGATCCCGGAAGAAGAAAGAAGAACAAATGATGCTATATGAACAGATCAATGGATTAATGAAGATTGATATCTCTTGACGGGCAAGTAGGGGACAAGGAGGGAATGTGGAAATATGGATTTTTCTGGTCAGTTATGTCCCCTATCTTGGACCCCAACGGTTCTATGTGCATGTTACAAGTACATGTATGTTCCCTCTAGTTCCAGTTATGAAGACGCAAATACATGTGCGTCCACCGTTAACATGTCCTCTGTTGATCCGCCATGAATGGGCCGGATATTCCATTCCTAAGTACGAAAGGCCACCGCCTTTATATGGTTCACTTATGCCATTTTACAGTCCAGGCAAGTAGGCTCTGATTCTGTCATCAAGCTTCTCTTGCTTTCTGTCTCTGAAGCTCCAGTCCAAGCCTGCATCTGTGACCATGAACTTTGTCTCATTCTCTGCGCGGCTCACGAAGCCTGACATCAGCTTGCTGCCTGCCAAGAACTGTATTTCACCTTCGAAAATTATCTGCTCCGCTCCCTGCCCAATGCATTCCTGTCTAGTAGCTTAAGTAAACATTCTTCCAGCTACCAAGCAAAGGCCCGACTTCTCTGTCTTCATACAAGTAATTCATAGCCCTGTTACTATGGAAGATTCCGCCCTCGCATCTGGTGTAGACACTTAGACGCTTGTACACGCACTAACCGTCAGTATAGTCAGTATAGAATAAGATTCTACTCTAAGAGACCTCTCTTTTGGATAACATAGTTCTTTAAACATAGGATGTTAGATATGATTTGGGATTAGGTTGACTTGACCCTCCAGACTTCTGTCGCCACATGTAGAGCTAAATATCAAGTCCCCTTCACCCCCTAGTTGCACGTCAATCACACGTCATACTGCTGCGCGCGCATCTCTGCCAAGTATTTCTGCTGATACTGCGAAATTATCTCATAGATCCACCCATTTGTGACATCACAACCAATGACGTTTCTCTGTTACGCCCTATTACGCCTCTTTTCATTACGTATGTGTATTCTTATCTGTATTATCAGCTGTTACGCCTCCTGCATCTGTCTTAATGTAAATGCTTTTCATATATATATTGTTACCTGTCAATAATGTATTGCCTTCACTTCCTGAACCTTCGTGGTGATGGAACCTGAAATCCCTGATTCGAATCAGTATTGGAATAAAGCCCATTCCGAACCTCTAATACCACGGATCCTGCCTCTTATTTACTGAGCTATTTTATTATGTTTCCGTATCAAATTAAGTCCCGGTAATTAAATTATTTACCACAGATCTTCGCAACCATGCATATCTTGGAGCCTACACTGCCGGCGGTGGCGGTGCTGCTCGACGCCACGAAGGCGTTCGACACCATATCCTGGTCTTATATGCTCACGATTCTACATCGAATGGGGGTCCCATTTGCTTTCACGAATTGGATTAAATTATTATATACTAATCCAGTGGCCCGGGTTCGGGTTAACGGGCAGATATCCGACGTCATCCCCATCCAGCGGGGTACACGGCAGGGGTGCCCGCTATCGCCATTGTTATTTGCCCTGGTATTGGAACCCCTGGCTTGTATCATGCGTCAGCGACATGCCAAAACGGCGTTGCGATTTCTGCAGCGTCCGCTTGCAATCTCCATGTATGCGGATGATATGGTGTTGTATGTCCGGGAACCAGAGAGGTTTTTGGCACAGCTAATACGTGAATATGTTCGTTTCGAACGCTTCTCGGTCATGGGCATTAATTGGTCCAAGTCCACTGTACTGCCGCTTACGGAGAGCACCCGGCCATTCGATATGGACTATCCGCTAGTATGGTGCTCGGAGACAGTAAAATATTTAGGTATTTGGCTTTGTAGGGACCTGCTGGCCCTCATCCGCGCCAACTTCGGAGTGGCAATCTCGCGCTTAGAAGACCAGGTGAATAGATGGGTGAAGTTGCCGCTCTCGTTTGCTGATCGCATAGCGCTGATGAAAATGGTGGTCCTCCTGTTAAATGGTAGCGGCAGTTTCAGTCGGTATCCTTTCAAGTATTTGCCCGGCGGTAATCGCCTCTCATACCACTCGATAATTTACCAATAAAAGAGGCAGGCGCTGGAGACTGGAAGGCAGGAAACAAGGTTTTATTCCGTCGGAGCAGAACACATCAGATCAGACAGCAAGGTATCGTCACGAGGTGCTCTAACTGCATCTCTGAGACCTGGTCTCTTATACACTGGTTTATTGCTTTATTATACATAGTACATTCTTGAGATTCCCTTGATGTGCGGGGAAATATTCCCGTGAAGCCCCGGCTCAGATCCGATCCCACACATGGTTACAGTAGAGGTTCCCACCCTACCCGCAGTGGGAGATGGCTATCGCGCAGCAGGGAATTCCGCTAATTCCCGGGGGTGTGTGCAACCGGCCGGGTCTCAGGGGGTAGGGGCTTTGATTCTACTGTAATCCCTTTGATGTGGGGTGTTTCCCTTACAGTAGGGGCAATAAACTGCATCCGCAGGGCTAGGTGATGGCCTGGGACCAGTTCAGACAATGGGGCGCAGGGGAAGGGGGTTATCAAAGGAGAGGCATGACCATGTATGGGTTGTCGGTCGGAAGTGGTTCCGTAGCAGGGTCGCGCAGAAGGAGAGGGTTTATGGCCTGTATGAGAGAGCGGGGGTGGCCGGCGCGCGGGGGATGCTCGCAGCGCCGGGGGAAAGCGCTGGCGATCGAGAGTGAGCGGGGAGAGAGAGTGGGGTGCCTAAAATGGCGGCCGTGCATTTGCTATGCGTGGCGCTGGGGAGAGGCAAGATGGCGCAGATAATGTTCAGTTTGCACGCTAAATTTCCACAGTCCTCCCTTTTAACATGTCTCGCCAGCTTGCCTAGTTTGGATCTATCCCCATAATACCCCGTACCTCCACCTCATTCAGAGCTTTCATCCGCTCAGTTTCAAAGTCCAAAGTCTTAGGGCAGATGCAGTTCATAAAAAACGAACATAAAGGTGGCAGACACTGAATCCCCAAGCAACATCCACATAGTATCATGATTGGTATGAGGATAAATGAAAACAGCCTCCATCCCCAACCTTTAATAGCGTCCCAAAACCAACTCCCCAGCGACCATTCTTCTTGTTCTTGATGGACCTCTGTGGACAGTCTGTGGAGGTGTTCAATTGCTTTGTAGACTGAGGGTGAGTTATCCGGTACGTAGGTACAACAGCTGGACCCAATGATGCGGCATGCTCCTCCGCGGTCAGCCAGAACCACATCTAGAACAAGGCGGTTCTGGAGAGCCACCAGGCGGACGGCCTGAAGCTCAGCGGTGTTGTTGGCGAGGGCGCCAGCTGTAATGTTCATTGCTGTTTCGACTGCCTGGGTTAAGTGGCGGATGGCACGGCTGTTTGCCATCGGACCCCAGAGCGGAACAAGACCCTTTACTGCGTCCATGAACTGTGCTCTGGTGGAGTCGGTTTGTACAATGTCTTTGGCACGTTTCTGTCGGTGATGGTTTGCTGGAGCCACATACGTCGGAGGAAGGACAAAGGCGATGTAGCAGGTGCCTCCCCAACCTTTCGGGAGCCAGGTGTAGGCCTTAGTACCACACACGAAGTACATATTCGGGGAGGCAACAAAGGAAGGTGGGTCAACTGAGTCCAATGTTCGGGTGATGAGGCAGGAGCTGTGTCCCACCAGCTGTGCCCCCAGGCCTTCGAGGCATACAGATCCAGTGATGTTGATGACGGACAGGGCCACTGTTAGGGTGGCGGCTGTCCGTTTTCGGAGGTAAGAGAAGATGGGTCTGGATGGATTGTTGAACACTTGCATTTCAATTCGTTCTTTGGCGGGGATGTCCATGTGAAAGGAAGTGTTCGATCTCAGAGGGCAGAAGAGGGCGGAGGTTCTACCAGTTTTGTTCAGCCAGAACCCATGGTAGAAGTGTGACATGGTTCTGCCGGAAGTGGCATTGTCCTTGTAGCTCTCCTGCAGGAGGATCAGCCAGGCGAGGCAGGAACCATGGACGGAAAAAGGTGAAGGGATGAAGGGGATTGAGTGCCCAGTGGCATGGGGCAGCAATCCACAGATCCAGCAGTTAGTGGCGTTGGTGGCAAGATTGTGTTGGTGGAGTAACTGCACAAAAGAGTTATTCCAGAACTCCTTACGCCTTTCTCGGAGTTGGGGTGAAAGTGAGATCAGATGGTGTTCTTTCGTGGTGGTAGGTTGAACGGTAGTCAGCAATGTCTTATGAGCGGGTGTGCTCTCCTCCATGATCCAGAAGGTGACCACGAGGAGAAGGCAAAAGAGAAGGGAAATGAAAAGTGCTATTGTCTTAAAGCTGTGCATTCGGTCAGTCTTTGGGTTTTTGAAGTGGATCTTCGGTCGTCCGGTTGCTTCCATCATCTTCATGTCGGGCGCTTCCATCACCTTCAAGAGACTCGGTAGCGGGCAGAACCACAGACTTTGTTTTAGTTTCTCTCCTGGTGGCCTTTGAGGTGCCTAGGCTACCGTTCTGAGATTTCCACTTAGCCTGTGGTCTGCTTAGCCGAAGTTCTCTCCTTTCGTCACAAGTTATACCCTTCTTTGGATGGCACAGTGGGATCGGGATATTCAATCAACTCAAGTGTCTCTGTATCCGGGCAGCGGCTCAGGGATGGTCGGTCTTTGTCCAGAAGTTCCTCTTGGGCGGTGATGTTGTCCGTGGTTGTCAGGGTCGGTGATACCTTCTTGCAGTGGTGTGCATGCAGCCAATTGCGTTTCCCCTCCACTCGAAGAGCTGTTCGGGTGGTGATCAGGACTTGCAGGGGGCCCGTCCACCGGGGCTCCAAACTCTTGGTGCGCTGGAAGTTACGCACTAAGACGAAGTCACCGGGTTGGATGTCGTGTCCCGGGCCCCTGGAAACATCGGGAATGGCGTGCAGCACCTGCTGATGGATAACAGACAACGTCTTAGTTAGGTTATACAAATAGTCAGACATGAGGACGTCCGGGACGTCGTGGATGGATGATGGTTTTGGTGCAGTCCAAAGGTTCATGGGCCGCCCAAAGACGACCTCGTAGGGGGTTAAGTGGTGTTTGGTGGGGGTGGAACGCATTGATAGCAATGCTAGTGGGAGAGCGTCTGGCCATCTTAGTCCTGTGGTGGCGACTATTTTTGCTATCTTAAGCTTCAATGTGGCATTGTGTCGCTCAACCAGGCCTGCAGATTGGGGATGGAAGACCGCATGGAACTTCTGTTTTACACCCAACCCTTTTAAGATGAGTTGGATAACTTCGGCTACGAAGTGGGGGCCATTGTCGCTCCACAAAATTCGACAAAGGCCGTATCGGGGGAAGAATTCCTTCAGCAGTACTTTTGCAGTAGTCATAGCGGTGTTGTCATGGGTCGGGTAGGCTTCCACCCACTTGCTGAAGGCAAACACAACGACAAGCACATACTTTAAACCTTGGCACCTTTCTAGCTGGACATAGTCCATTTGTAGGACTTCAAAGGGGTGATTGGGGACCCCAAACCCTCCCCGGGGTACAGCAGTTCCTTTCCCAGGGTTGTGTTGGAGGCATACTAGGCATTGTTGGACCAGACGTTTGGCTGAGTCTGGTATTCTGTCGTTGTGCCAGACTTTGGAGATGAGTTCGATCATGGGGGCAGACCCTATGTGTGCGGGGGAGTGTGCCATGGTCAGCATGGGGATCAAGTATGAGTCGGGTAGTAACCATTTGTTCGAGTCTTTAGTTCGCCAACAACCGTCATCGTCCTTCAATCCCACCCGGGCCCATTCAGTTAATTCGTGTGGTGTGCTGGCTAGTTGGATATCCCTAATCGTTTCCCTAGCATCCTTCCATTTCTCAGTTTGTGACCTGGTCACGTACATGCGGGTCGTGGACCTATTCTCGGCTGTGGTTCGGGCAGTAATGTCAGCTAGTGCATTTCCCTGACCTATAATGTCTGTCACCTTCTTGTGTGCCTGGCATTTGATCACAGCTATCCGTGTGGGGAGGAGGACTGCTTTGGTCAGGGCAGAGACTAGATCTCCATGCAGGATGGGTGTGCCATGAGAAGTCAAGAATCCCCTCTCTTTCCATAAGAGCCCGAAGTGGTGAACTACCCCAAAGGCATACTGACTGTCTGTGTAAATGTTTGCGGTTGTCCCTGCTGCCAGGATGCAGGCTCGTGTGAGGGCAATTAGTTCAGCCGCCTGTGCGGATCGCTGTGTGATGCGGGCTGTCTCAACAACTGTTCGAGCTGTGGTGACTGCATAGGCAGCTGAGGTGGTGCCATCAGGGAGCTTGATGCATGAGCCATCCACCCACAGTTCTCCGTCAGGGTCCGGGAAGGCAGTATCCCGGAGGTCAACCCTACTCTTGGTTTGTTCGTCGGTGAGGGTCACGCAATCATGTATAGGGGATGCATTGGGGTCAGCGTCAGGGAGAGGCAGTAGTGTAGCTGGATTCAGAGTGGTGCATCGTTTCAATGTGATGTGGGGTGCAAGCAGAGTCAGTTCATAACCAGTCAGTCGTGCGCTAGTCAGGTGTTGAGTCTTGGTTTGGTTCAGGAGGGTATCAACAGCATGGGGTACCAATACTGTGAGGGGGTTCGAGAGCACGATCCCCTCACTTTGCCGGATAGAGACAGCAGCGGCGGCTACTGCTCGAAGGCAGGCGGGCAAAGCTCTGGCTACGGGGTCAAGAGTGGCAGAGAAGTAGGCACAAGGGCGTTGCTTAGGGCCTATGGACTGGGTTAGGACAGACAACGCACATCCCTCCCTTTCGTGGGTGTAGAGGGAGAAAGGTTTAGTGTAGTCTGGGGTTCCTAGGACTGGGGCCGAGCAGAGGGCGTTTCGTAATTCTTTGAAGGAGGATTGACATTCAGGTGTCCAGGGGAGGGGGAAGGGGACATCCTTAGCCAGCAGGGAAAGCAGAGGCTTTATGGTAAGACTGAAGTTTGGCAACCACTGTCGACAAAAGGAGGTGAGGCCCACTAGGGATCGTACTTGCTTCTGAGTTTTGGGAACAGGGGTTTCTAGGATGGTTTGAATTCGGTCAGGGGTAAGTTTCCTCCCGTCTTTGGATAGTAGGTGGCCTAGATAAGTTACCTGGGGCTGGCAGAATTGCAATTTCTTTCTGGAGACCTTGTGACCGTTCTCCGCAAGGAAGCGGAGGAGGTGAATGGTGGCTGTGACGGCGAGAGGAGTGGTGTCGGCCGCCAAAAGAATGTCATCAACGTACTGTATCAACACCACTCCATCGGGTAGTTGGACTGCATCCAGTTGCCTCTTGAGGGCTTGGCTGTAAATACTGGGACTCTCAGTGTAGCCTTGGGGTGCCCTGCAGAATCTGTACGAACGGGCTTTTAAAGTGAAGCCGAACAGGTAGCGGCTGTCTGGGTGGATGGGGATGGAAAAGAATGCGTTCTTGAGGTCAATAACAGTAAAGATGGTGGCAGTGGATGGAATCAGGGTGAGGATGGTGGTGATGTCTGAGACTACGGGGTACTGGGGTATGACTACTTTGTTAACCTCTCGCAAGTCAACAATGAAACGGTAGGCTTTCTCATCCCCCTCGCCTTGCTTCTTTACAATGGGTAGGATTGGGCTGTTGCAAACATTACTGACTACTTCTTCTACCACTCCTGCCTCGACCAGGGACTCGATGATTTCCACCAATGCCTTCTCGCCTTCGGGTGATATCCGATACTGTGGAAGCTTTGGGAGCACTGCGTCCGGTCGGACGGTTATGTGTACCGGGTCGATCACCATGCGCCCTACATCTGAGTCGGTTTTAGCCCATAGATGTGAAGGTAATGTGTCGAGTAGGGACATATCAGCATCGGTTATAGAGAGCATACGCCGTGTGTGACAGGGTCTGGACAGATCTGGGTTATCGTGTAGGATGACTCGAACTCCGTCTGGGGAGCATCTGATGGTGGCTCGAAAATGTTTTAGCAAATCAAGTCCCATAATAGCATCGGGGGTGTTGGAGGAGAGCAGAAAGGTCGTGTCAGTGGTGTTATCTTCTAAGTCAAAGGAGATTGGTGCTGATAAGGGGTTAGTGGAGGGCGTTCCGTCAAAGCCTATTGAGGTTACGTGTGAGCCAGACAAGGGTGCCCTAGGAATCAGTCGTTTAGATAACGCACTACGTGTCGCCCCAGTATCTACCAGGAATGGAGATTTTGTGCCCAAGACCTTAGCGGTGACGTAAGGACCTTGCTGGTCAACACGGAGTTCGACTGGATCCCTCCCTTGCCCCTGGCGGTCCTATGCGAAGTCATGAGTGCTCTCATAGTCGGACTGCTGACACTGGTTTTGGCGGGGGCGATCAAAGGTGTTTGGTCTGCCTGGCCTGTCGTTGATGGTGTTGTTCGTGTGCCCTCGTCCCTGTCCTCTATTTCTGGGGTCATATGCTGTGTCTCTGGGGTCCCTATTCTTGTTCATTTCCAGAAGGACCGGGCACTGGGATTTCCAGTGTCCGAACCCTCTACAGAACGCACATTGATTTCCATCTAAGTCTCTCCGTCCGTTGTAGGGTGTAGGTGTATGGTCTCTAGGGGGTAGCTTTCTAGGAGCGGTTGGTTGGTAATTCTCTTTTGGGGGTTCCCTTCCTATGGTCACCCCTTGCAACTGTGCTATCATCACCCTCTCCTTTAATTCCTTTTTCTTCTTCTCTGACGCCCTATCGTTCTCGTTCTTCTGGTTTTCGTAGTATTGGGCCATCTGGAGAATCGCTGCGGGTTTGGAGGCTGCCCAACTGCTCTCGCTGGTCTGTAGCTTCTGGGAAACTTCTTGAGACAGACCCTTTACATAATTCTGGACAAAGAGGTGGTGTCCGGTTGCGGTGGTCATGTCTTGGCCACTGTAATCGGAAAACACAGTCTCGAATCGGGAGAAGTATTCAGACACATCCTCCTGGGGTTTCTGGCGGCAAGCCGTCACTATCGACCAGTCTACCTTTCTTTCTGGGATTAGAGTCTTCAGCTTTTGTACAATCTTGTCTGGGAGCTCTAAGATGGCTTTCGGGGGTTTCTGTCCTGGTTCTCGCTGTTTATCTATGGTATCGAGTTGTATCCAGGTATATCCGAACGGCTCAGCGTGGTCAACTTTCCGGATTTGTTTCCACACATCAGCCGGCAGGCATAGCCCAAAGAACAAGTCGATATCTGCCAACGTCATTATCGTTGAGCCTAAGGCTGTACCCAATTCAGTGTAGAAGGCAGTCGGGTTCTTTCTCAAGTCGGGTAGAGTCTTTCTAAAGGTCAAAATATCTTGCCAGTCCCACGGCCGGTAGACCCAGTTATATACAACCCTTCCCTTCGCATCTTGGTGGTTGATGTCGTCGTGTGTTCCCTGACCCCGTGGGGGGACCCAGTAGGGGGCAGCTTCTTTAATGGGCATCATGGCATCGGCCCTTCCTCCCTGGGGCTTAGTTGCTATGGGGGTTTCTGTTTTGGTGGTCTGTCCATGTTCCTTAAGGTGTCGGTAGACCTCGAGTGTACGAGTGAAGAGGTTCGTTACATCGCCCTCTCCTTCTTCCCCAATGTCTACCTTCCTATATAGGGCCGCTAAGCCTTCGGGACCTTTATCGTGGTATCTGTCCTCATATGCATTCAGGGCGTGATAACAGAGCCGTACGACGAAGTGTCGTCTGCGGCTATCGGCATACGAGCTATACACGTCTGTTATATACTCCTCACTTTCTTTTCGCTCCACCAGCGTCCCTACTATCCTATCGATTCCTGCTCGTTCATCCTTAGTTAATCGATTCATTCTGGTGGACTCTTTCTTTCCCATCTCATGGTCATCTAGCGTTGTAGTCGATATTGGGTTCAGTACAAGAGGCTCAGCCGGCGCGGAGGCCGTGAGGGCCGAGGCCCCTGTACTGCTTTCGCTCGTGTTCGGGGGTTGTGGGTGTTGCACTACTGATTGGGAGGGTGCATACGGAGGGGGCATGTAAATGATCGGGGGACCTAACAGTAATTCGTCATTCGTTCGCTGCTTGGAGGACAACTCAGGGTAGAGCAAAGAAGGGGTCCTAACAGCGTACTGGCCTGAGGTTTCGGGTTCCTGTCTTAGTTTAGTTTCCCTTCTCTCTTTTATGTCTTCTTCTAACTTTCTAGCGGCAAGGTGAGCTGCCTTTCGTAATTCCTTTTCTGCTTTTACTTCTTCCCTCTTTTTCCGTTGCGTTGCTTCTTTGCGCCACATGCCGATACTGTCAAGCATAGTAGGCGTCGTCTTATTGCTACGCAGAGCTATTTCTAGCGCTTCTATCTTATGGTCGTCGAAGGATCCCATCAGTGGCCACTGACTTTCGGGGTCCTTCTTGGTATATTTATGCCACAGCTTGCTATAGGCTACGGCGACTAGTCCATATTTAGTGAACATGTCCTTATTAGGGGTGCCTTCCAGTGGAGCCGGATGGTTCACCTCTAATAAGCGGTCCGGGCAGAACCAACTACCAATCAGTGGGGAGAAGATAGGCATGACGGGTTTCAACGGGGACAAAAGTCAGCACTACCTATCTTTTCACTGCTTGCAAAGACTAGACAGAATATCTCTATTCTTCGTTATTTGTAAGCAGAGAATACCTCCAAAGAACCAATATCGAACAACTAGTGTTCGGACAATCAATCAATCAATCAATGGGGAGATAAAGATAGGCACGACGGGTTTCAACGGGGACAAAAGTCTGCGTTACCTACCCTTCACTATTTGCAAAGACTAGACAGAATATTCCTATTCTACGTTATTTGCAAACAGAGAATATCTCAAAAAGCACTATTCTTCAAAACAATCAATGTTCGGACAATCAATCAATGGGGAGATAAAGATAGGCACGACGGGTTTCAACGGGGACAAAAGTCTGCGTTACCTACCCTTCACTATCTGCAAAGGGAGAGAGAGAGAGTATTTCTACTCCTCCCCGTTTGTAGACAGCGAATATCTCAAAGAGAACAATCAATGAGCACAATCAATGAGCAATACTAGTATTTCCAGAGCATTAAACAATCAATCAATTATTTCTCAATTTGTCGTGTATCACGACCTTACCCGGACCGCGTGGACAGTTTCTCGTCTTCCGCCTCCAGCGCCCGATCGTCCTCTACTCTCCGTATTTGCCGCGGCACTCCTGATGGTTCCCAGTCAGGACCGTAGATCACTCGAGAGAGGTCTGCTCGGAACCAGTGAAGTTCGGATGATCGGCTGCCAGACGAGGGTCTATTGGGCAGGAGCTCTCCCGATCGTTGCAGTCGTTCACTCTGTCGTCGGGACCTCTCCCACTGGATCCACGTGTCGCTGATGGGCCCCACGTTTGGGACGCCAATTGTTAAATGGTAGCGGCAGTTTCAGTCGGTATCCTTTCAAGTATTTGCCCGGCGGTAATCGCCTCTCATACCACTCGATAATTTACCAATAAAAGAGGCAGGCGCTGGAGACTGGAAGGCAGGAAACAAGGTTTTATTCCGTCGGAGCAGAACACATCAGATCAGACAGCAAGGTATCGTCACGAGGTGCTCTAACTGCATCTCTGAGACCTGGTCTCTTATACACTGGTTTATTGCTTTATTATACATAGTACATTCTTGAGATTCCCTTGATGTGCGGGGAAATATCCCCTGAAGCCCCGGCTCAGATCCGATCCCACACATGGTTACAGTAGAGGTTCCCACCCTACCCGCAGTGGGAGATGGCTATCGCGCAGCAGGGAATTCCGCTAATTCCCGGGGGTGTGTGCAACCGGCCGGGTCTCAGGGGGTAGGGGCTTTGATTCTACTGTAATCCCTTTGATGTGGGGTGTTTCCCTTACAGTAGGGGCAATAAACTGCATCCGCAGGGCTAGGTGATGGCCTGGGACCAGTTCAGACAATGGGGCGCAGGGGAAGGGGGTTATCAAAGGAGAGGCATGACCATGTATGGGTTGTCGGTCGGAAGTGGTTCCGTAGCAGGGTCGCGCAGAAGGAGAGGGTTTATGGCCTGTATGAGAGAGCGGGGGTGGCCGGCGCGCGGGGGATGCTCGCAGCGCCGGGGGAAAGCGCTGGCGATCGAGAGTGAGCGGGGAGAGAGAGTGGGGTGCCTAAAATGGCGGCCGTGCATTTGCTATGCGTGGCGCTGGGGAGAGGCAAGATGGCGCAGATAATGTTCAGTTTGCACGCTAAATTTCCACACTCCCGCGCTTTTTGTATCTTTTTCTGAACATACCGGTGCACCTCCCGAGACACTTTTTTGACAGGCTCCGTTCTCTTATGGTGACGTTAGCCTGGGGCGGTAAAAAGCCCCGTCTTCGGTGGGAGGTTTTGACTCTTCCATATGACCAAGGTGGTTTTTCGGCGCCTGACTTCCGTCTGTACTACCTTTGTGCGCAAGCGCAATATGCCTATTATTGGCAGCAGGATCCGGCTTATATTCCGCACGTTGCAGTTGAGGCTGGCGCAGTGGGCCCGATACCTCTGCGGGCGATGCTGGTGAATAGTTACACAGTGTTTGAGAAAGGGGAAGTGGATACGGTGCGGGTCACGGCGAGAGCCTGGCGCGAACTGGGTCAACGAGCGCAGAAGTTGCCGCTATATGCACCTGCAATGCCGCTTCTTTATCACTCGGACCTTTCCGTCACGGGTGAGGTCGGTATGCGTCGCAGTCTTACGGCTATGGGGCTGACCACGATGGGGGATATATTCCCAGATGGCCATTTCATCTCCTTGGAAAGCATAGGTGTTCAAGACGGCGTCTCTGCTATGCATCTGTTTGCTTATGCTAGGTTGCGGGCTGCGATGCGGGATTATTACCCTACCTATCCGATGAAGCCCCCGATGCTGGAAGCGCTGCAACTGATATATACCACTAAATCTAAAGCCCAGCTGGTCACTAGACTATATGCTATCTCTCAAGGGGAGACGCCCCAGGGTGAGGCAACAGCGCTGAACAGGTGGAATGCGGTGCTGCCGGAGCCTCTCTCTGAAACTGACTGGTTGGGCTGTTGTCGCTTGACGGGTCGCCTGACACCCAATGGGAACCTGCGGTTGGTTCACTATAAATACCTGCACCAGCTCTACCACACGCCGTCACAGTTGCATCATTATGGGCTTCGCCCAACAGATATTTGCAAGCGCTGCGATGCCCCAGGGGCGGATTTTTTTCATTTAGCATGGACATGTCCCAAAATAGCTGCATATTGGAGCTCCATCACCGGAGTTCTTGGCCTTATGGTGGATGAGGTGGTGGAATGGGGTCCTAAGGTGTGTCTGCTGTGTGTTGAGGCCAAGGTGAAGCCGCACAATAAGAGATTTGTCTCTATAGCATTACTGTTAGCTAAACGCAGGGTCTCAATGTGCTGGGGCGGAAGGGTGGTGCCCACTATTAAGCTATGGTTGCAGGACCTGACATATAGCCGAGATCAGCTCACGTGTTATGCGGAGGAACTGCCCGCACAGTCTAAGCCACGGGATGTTTGGGCTCCGCTCACGACCTATTTGTTACGCAATACCGCTATTTAAGGCTACCTCTCGGGGAGTTGTCTGTTTCCCTGCCTGGGCTCACCCTATACTGCTCTTATAGGTGGGTGCTGTCTGTACCTTCGAGCGCACTGGTTAATGTACCCTGGTGCACCATGTATTGTCCGTTTTGTGGAAAGGAGTGTGTATACCATGCCAATGCCGTGTTTTTGAGAGACTGTATACCGTTTTTTTCTATGAGACTGTCTACTGTTATTGCTGTTCTTTTGTTTCTGTAAGACATTGCAAAAGCATAAATAAACAAAACAAACAAAAAAAAAAGATATGTTGTTGTGTGTAAGCAAAGAACTGTAGAATAATATTGGTGTAAGTTAAAAGGTCAGGTGACACTTGCTCTGTCAAGGAACACATAAAACCCATGTAGGTCGATGACTGCCATTCTCCTATCGGTGCTGCTGTCAGAGAAAAACAACATAAATTATCTAGTTATCTGAGGCACTTTAATACCATTCAAATGTCATGTGTGTGTGTGTGTGTGTGTGTGTGTGTGTGTGTGTGCCCCTAAAAGATCCGGCTTGATAAATAAACAAACAGCTAGATAAATAAACGAAATAATGACTGCTGGTGGAGGGCAAGCACCTAATTTTGTGGAAGCACACAACTTCTGCCCAATCAAAACATGTACTCCTGGCATCCAACATGTGGGTGGCACCAAAGCCCTTCTAAAGTGATGAACGCATAATTGTTTAGTGACAGCTGTGCTGTCAAGCCAGACCATAAAAAGGAAGTAACAAGGAGAAATAAAAATATTTCTCCTTGATAAGCCTGGGTCTGTGAGGCGTACCATTTTGAGGCATTTGCAGGTTTACAACTCTTTGTAAATCTGGGAATGCACCTGAATCCATTGGTGGATGTGCAGGAACGCCCACACTCCACCCCATGGAATAACTCCCTGCCGCAAAGTAACGCAAGGCAGCCAAATGTGTAGCCTTGAGTTACATGCAAGGTGGCTTTGTGTGGCTAAGTAGATCCCACTTAAGGGCTTGTGTTGCCTTGTGTCACTTTGCGTTACGGACACAACCCAAGTAAAAACAATTTGTGCTCTGCTTGTGAAAGAAACCTGTGCAAAGCTAAGCGCCATTGCAAATTTCACTTGTTTTGCACTCTGAGCTGGGATCTAAATAGCGCATTATTGTTGTAAAGTTTCGCTTGCTTTCCTGCCCCGCACTAGGTGTTTTTTAAAGCCACAGCGGCACAATTAAAAGATAAGAGGCGGTGCACGAGCTACGTCATAAAATATAGCATTTCCATTTTAAAAAAATGTGCTGAACCATACAGGTTTGCTTGTGTGCCTTGTTTGCGCCATAAATCAGGAAACCCTTTGTAGTTTTACCGCAGGGCGCACGTTGGGAGGACGGGGCGCGGGCACGTGTCAAGTTTAAAGATTTGTTCAAGATATACACCATCCGGTCGGTCCCTCACCCCATTGGCTGAAGGCATGTGCCCACTGTCAGCCCCAAGCGGCCCAACCTGCAGCCGAACAATCCCCAGATAAGACTGGTTTAAGGGTCGTGTTGAGAACAGAGGAACATAACCCCAGATAACAGAAAAGCGCTTACCGCCGGCAAAATATGGAATCATAAAAGACGATTGTAGGGCTCTCTGTTCACGGATTTACTACCGTGCTTATCATGCCCCGTGTCAACAGAACGGGGACAAACCTGGGCCGCGGCACCATAAATGAGTCACTTGGAAGTGTTTGAAAGATGGGCCGAGTCTGTCGGTTTGTTTAGAAAAGTTCAAGGGGAGAGAAACACAGCACCTGCCACACAGAACATTACTGATACAATACTTCCTCCACTGTGTGCAATTATGTGCAAAATCTCTGCAGAGAGTGGGAAGGGCACGACTGAACAGCACTGGCTGCATGCCACACGGGGACGAACAAGCTCTGGCTGCGAGCTGCGGGCCAAGGATGGGCACAGGAGGCATACAGAGAGGAGTTAGTTACATGTTTGAGGAAAGGTTGGGGCATGGCTCGCTCCAGACTGCTTGCAGAAAGAGGGTAATGGCGCACTCTTGAGTGCATGCAAACAGGGGGTATGGTTAAGTGCCGAGTGCAAGCAGAAAGAAGGTACGACCCTGTCCTGACTGCAAGCAGAAAGGGCTATATATCTCAGTCCTGACTGCATGCAGAAAGGGTATGTGGCTCACTCCTAACTGCAGGCCGAAAGGTGATGCGACTGAGTCTTGACTGCATGCAGAAAAGTGTATGATTCAGTCTTGATTGCTTGCAGAAAAGGGGTACGTCTCACCCCTGAATGCTAGCAGAAAGGGGGAACCGTTCAGTCCCGACTGCTAGCAGAAAGGAGGTTTGGTTCAGTCATGACTGCATGGCTAACTCGTGAATGCATACAACCAGGAGTTATGGTGGAGTAGTGCAGCAAGCAGAAATGGGGTATAGCTCATTCCTGACAGAATGTAGAAAATGGGTATGGCTGAATACATGCATGAAGAGGGTATAGCTCAGTACCGACTGCTTGCAGAAAGGTGCATGGCTCACTTCTGATTGGGTGCAGAAAGGGGGCATGGTTCAGTCCTGACAGCGTGCAGAAGGGGGTATTCTCAGTCCTGACTGCATGCATTAAAGATATATGTCTCACTAATGAATGCTGCATAAATAGGGTATGGTTCAGTTCTGACTGCAAGCAGAAATGGGGGCATGGCTCAGTTACCACTGCATGCAGAAAAGGGTCATGGTTCACTCTTACATGAATTCAATGCAAACGGGGTATGTTTCAATCCTGACTGCAGGCAGAAAGGGGTATGGCTCAGTCATGACTGCATCCAGAAAGGGGGCATGATTCAGTCCCGACTGCATTACCTCCTCGTCAGCCCTCCCCGTCCCAGTCCAAACCAAATGAGCATTGCTCCTCCCACCAGAAACTCCCAAGCAAAAACTCTAAGCCCATCCCTTCCCTCCAGGCCACTTCCACACCCTGAGGCATATAACATATGACCCCCCTATCCACATCCTGTTTGTTTTTTCTGCTGGATGCAGTTTCCGGGCATGACTCTTCGTGGGGGTGCCTGTTGCCTCCCGTCAGTAAGTGTGCGGCGGTCTGCTTTGAGCGGCCGTCGTTTAAACCCTGCGTGCCTGCCTGGGTACATTTCTAAGTCCCTGCTATTACGGGACTCGGATTTTAGGGGCCGGGCTGCCTGCTAGGGTAGTGACGGTCCTGCTGCAGCTTCCCCTCTTCCGGGTTGTTCCCTGCTCTAGTGGGAACACCCAGGGATGGAGAGGAGGTGGGTGGGCGCAGCTGTGCCTTGATCGGCGTGCCGAAGGCATGGCAGTATGGCTTTTACCCGGAGGTCTTCTGCGAGGGGGGGCTCGGTTCTTGTTTCCGAATCCGAGTTGCCCCGCTGTTAGATATGGTGTCTCCTGTGAGTGCCTTTCTATTTATGATCGGGGGACCTGGGGGGGACCCACGTTGTTTTGTGGGCGGCTGGGGGCTGTTCCCCGGTTCTGGCCTCTGTTGAGTCGGTGTGAACTGGGTGTAGGGACCAGATGGACCCTCTTCGTTCGGCTGGTTCCCCTCTTTAGGTGCCATTGCCGCCTTTTTAAAGGGGCCGCTGGGGGATTTGGTGGTTTTCTTGGTGTTTCGGATCTCTGCTTCTTTACCCATAGTGTGCTAGGTTCAGTGTCTGGGGTTCCGGTCTTTCCTAGGTGTGCATTTGGTGTGCTGGGATTTAGGGCGTGGCTGGGGTGCCTTACCTGGAGTGTTCTCTCTCAGGGCGGCTTCTGGGGGCACGGTCAGCTTTTGTTCTTTACGTCAGGGGCCTATTTGGGGCAGTAGTTTTATATGTTGCTACGTTGTCTCCGGTTGGCCGATTTTGAAGCCGGCCTCCGGTCCGGTTGGAGATTGGCTATGGGTCATGGTGTTTCACTGATTGGCCCTTTGGGCCTTTGTTGATTGGTCTGTGTATTTATGAGAGGTTGGTTTCTCTGCTTTCATGTGTCCATCATGGAAGGTAGAGGCTCTGATGTGATTGAGCTCCGATGTGAGGAGGAGGTGGTGGTTTCTGGCCCTTCTGCTGCTCCTTCCCTGGCTGAGGTGCAGAAGATGATAGAGGCCGCAGTAGCTGTGGCTTTTCTGGCTCGTGACCAAAAGAGGCCTAAAAAGCAGAAATTGGATGCCTCGGCGGAGGTCGATCCGGGCATCGATATAGATGAAGAGGTGAAGGGTCGTTTTGTTCAGGGGGCACACCTTTGCTGTGTTCTGTAACATGTTTGGGACAAGTTGGGGTTCCTTGGTCCCTTGGATGGTGGGGAGTCTGAAGACTTTTTCGCCAATTACCAGAAGAAGGAGCCTGAGTGTCTTCCTATTCATAAATCTGTCAGGAATGTGCTGAAAGGCAAGTGGAAGGATGTTGACAGACATTCCTTTCCTCGGTTTCTCACTAAGCGGTATCCTTTACAAGGGTTCGCTGAGGAATTTGCGTCTGTGGTAAAGGTGGATTCCTTCTGGCTGGTATGGCTTCTGAGAGCCTGGTGTTGTCCAAAGATGCGGTTCCCTCTGATCCTGCGGACAAACGGGTTGAAGGGGCTTTAAAGCGGTCCTTTGTTGCCTCTAGTCTTGCAGTTCGGTCTGCGGCTTACACCAGCTACCTGGTTCAGTCGCTTCTGATGGACTGTGAGGGAATTTCTGAGCAGCTCTTGCAGGATGAGGATCCCACAGAATCTTTGGCCATGTTGGAGCAGCAGTTGCACTTCCTGGTGGATTTGTCCTTTGATTCCCTTAGTGCGGTGGCTGCTGCTGCTGGGGCTTCAGTGGATGCTCGGAGGCAGTTGTAGCTTAAGCCATGTAAGGTGGAGGCTTCTCAGAAAGCTGCTGTGATGAAGCTTCCCTCCAAGGGCTCTAAACTGTTTGGGGAGCCATTGGAGGAGTTAATTAAGAAGATGGCAGAGGTGCGCTCCTCACAGAGGGGGTAGTTTGCAGGTTATGTGAGAGCGTTTGTGCAGGCGTTTCAATCCAAGATAGCTGTCCAGCCCTTTCGTGGTAGGGACGTGGCCAGGGTGTCCCTTCCTTCCACAAATCCCGGGGTCAACAGGGTGCCTCCTCTTCTTCAGGGCCCTCCAAGTCGTGACTATGTGGGGAGTTCGTTGGTGGCTCCTGTTGGGGGTCACCTCACATCTTTTGTTTCTGTTTGGGAGGAGTTCTTTTGGGATCAGTGGGCCCTGCAGGTTATCCTGCTGGGCTACAGGATCGAGTTTGGTGTTCCTCCAAGGTATGTGTTCAGAGCTTTCCCTGTTCCCAGGTTTCGGGTCAGGTGTCGGGCTCTGTTGGACGGAGTTCAAGACCTGCTTTCAAAAGGGGCTGTGATGAGGGTCCTTGTGAGTCAGCAGGGTCGGGGGTTTTCTCAATCCTGTTTCTGATCCAGAAGCCAAATGGGGACTACTGTCCTGTCCTGGATCTAAAGGCTCTAAATTTGTGTATCACTCATCGGTTCTTCAAAATGGTGACTCTGCAGTTGATTCTTCCCTTTCTGTCAGTAGGGGATTTTCTGGCTTCTCTGGATCTCCGGGACGCCTACTTTCATGTGCCGGTGCACGCGGCTTCGCAGAGGTTCCTGCTTTTCTGTGTGGGAGTGGATCATTACCAGTTCCAGGTATTGCCGTTTGGACTGTCTGCCTCTCCTAGGGTTTTTACTAAAGTGTTGGCACCCTTGGTGGGTTTGTGCATGCTCAGGGGATCCAGGTATTCCCTTACTTGGACGATTGGTTGATTTCTTCCTCTTCTTTCCTTCAGGCTCAGGCCCATACCCTGGAGGTTTGCAGGCTCCTTCAACGGTTCGGGTGGATTCTGATCTTGGAGAAATCCCATCTCTGCCCCACTCAGGAACTGCTGTTCATTTGGGGGGGTTTCAACACCAGGTTGGGAAATGTCTTCCTGTCGGGATCCCGGAGACCGACTCTGATGCACAAACTGAGGAAGGTGTTGGGGGCTCAGTCTTCCATGCCTCGCCAGTGGTTGATTGTTCAGGAGCTGATGTTGGCAACTGTGATGATTGTTCCTTGGGCCTGTTTGCACTTGTACCCCCGTGGTGAATCATGTTCTGGGGCATTGGGATCCGGCCTCTCTGGATTAGGAACTGTTGATTCCGGGGGTTGTGAACATCGCCCGGGAGTTGTCCTGGTGGCTTGTGTATCAGAACCTCTTGCAGCGCTCGCCCTTTGTGTCCCAGGAGAGGTTGGTCCTGATGACCGATGCCAGCAAACTGGGTTGGGGGGCGGTGTTGGCTCAAGAGTCGGTGCAGGGGCTTTGGTCTGTGCTGGAGACGGGAATGTCTTCTAATTGGAGGGAGTTGAAGGCGGTTCAGTTGGCATTGGCTCATTTTCTGCCTTGGGTCCTATAGAGGGATGTGATGGTGTGGTCCGACAACACGGTGGTGGTGTGTTATGTCAACTGCCAGGAGAGTGCGAAGTTGGCTTTCCTCAACTTGTTGGCTCAGCAGATCTGCCAGTGGGTGGAGTCGCACTAGTTATCTCTGAGGGCTTTACATCTGCAGGGGGTTTTAAACTCGGAGGCAGATCACCTGAACAGGGTTTTTCACTCCCTGTTGGACATGTGCCTGATACAGGAGGTGTTTGGTTGCCTGATGGCCCGGTTCGGGGTACCGGTGGTGGACCTGTTTGCGGCCCCAGGGAATGCCTTGAGGGAGAGGTCTTGTTCTCTTGTTCGGTCAGACGCGGTTTGGAGGGTGGATGCCCTGTCCTTCTGGTGGGAGGGGGGCCTAATGTATGCTTTTCCCCTGATTGCTCTAATTCCGTGAGTCCTGCTGAAGGTCAAGCTGGATTGGGCCTCAGTGGTCCTGGTGGCTCCGGATTGGTCCAGGAGGCCTTGGTTCCCTCTGATGTTGAGGTTGGCAGTGGGGCCTTGCTGGAGGTTGCTGATGGTCACTTGTCCCCTGTCGTTTCCCTCTCTGTCTCAGGGGTGTCTGGTCCGCCTGCGACTGGCAGGTTGGCTGTTGAGAGGATGAACCTTGTGGCTTTGGGGTGTACTCCTTCTGTGGCTGAGTTTATTCAGCGGTCCAGGCGCCCCTCAACTGTCAGGTCCTATGCAAGGCATTGGGTGTCTTTTCTGACTTGGTGTACAGCTCGGGGGTGGTCTGCATTGGAGGTGGATCCGGTACGTGTCTTGGATTTTTTGAAGGATGGGTTCAACTTGGGTCTGGCTGTGTCCTCCCTGAGGGCTCAGTGGGCGGCTATTCTGGCCTTTCAGGGTTCGGACTGTGAGCCAGTGGTCCCCTTGGTGTCCTGGTTGTTGAGG
This sequence comes from Triturus cristatus, assembly GCF_964204655.1. NCBI lineage: Eukaryota > Metazoa > Chordata > Amphibia > Caudata > Salamandridae > Triturus > Triturus cristatus. The sequence continues at coordinate 736,988,344 of NC_140585.1, forward strand.
AGTTGTTTCCTCCAGAAACCTGTCATTAAGTCCTTTGCGCCTAGTTGGGATCTGCCTCTGGATTTGAGGGCTTTGCAGGGGGCTCCCTTTCAACCTCTGCAGGAGGTTTCTTTGCGATTTTTAATGATCAAGGTGCTTTTCCTTGTCGCTATTACCTTGGCTCGGAGGATTGGTGAGTTGGGCTCCTTGCTTTGTTCTGTGCCCTTTTTGCATTTTTTTCCTGATCAGGTTGTTCTGCGACCGGATCCTTCCTTTTTTAAAGGTTAGAATACCTCTGACTGCTTTACAAATGTACCTCATGAGCAAGGAAATCAAGGATGGAAATTTGATCAGAAATTACCCAACTTTGAAAGGCCCAGATTCCGCCTGCTCCTGCTAGACCAAAGAAAGCCAAAGTTGTGAACAGAGATCCACACCTCAGTTCCCTGTCAGGGTCAGAAGTCTACCAGAGGCAGATGAGTACCAGTCGGGTGAGCACTGTTGAAGTCATAGCTCAGGCCCTATCCATATTGGCCAGGTTGAGAGATGAAGCACTTGGTAGGTTGATGCCCTGACAATGCAAGAGTGAATCGATCTGCCCCATGTTTCCCTTCTGGCCTCAACCCTCCACTTACGCACTATAACCTTTTTTAGATTCCTGAAGCCCTTGCTCTTACTAATTCACAGAAAGTTCTTGTTTCTGGACATGGTCCTCTTTCTTTAATAGCAGCGAAATACATTTCAGTGTAAAAAGAGACAATGTAGGGAAAAGAGACTTATTTTGAAACCATTGCTTGAGCTAGGGCAGACGGTTGGCACAGATTTGGTAGTGCTCATTCTGGTCAATCTGAGCCCAGCTCATCTCCGATTGAATGCAGCGTCGAGCCAGAGCTTCATGTAGAATAGTGGTACGGTGAACCCTCCCTTAATGCACAGAGTTATTTGACAGGGCCTTGCAGAGAGCTTGGGCGCGGGGCTGCACCCTGAATGTATGCAGGAGGGCTTATGGCAAAGCCTTGTCTCAATCGGTAGAGGAGACAGGGTTCTACAGTAGCTACTGTAGAAAATAGTCATGATTTAGTCAGATCTGCATGCAGAGAGCTGGAGGCTTTGCTGTACCCTGGCACCATCAGGGGTTTAAGTGGGATGAAAAAACTTAGGGGTCTCTCAAATGTAATTAAGGGCGTGGCTTAAAAACACATAAGCTAAAAATCTGTGTTTAGCACAGTGGACGCCCGACTTGTATTTTGCTGTTCCTGTCATTGCGTCCAGATATATGATACAACAACTCACATCATACCTACAAGTCAGGACTATTGGCTTTGTCAATGGTTGCTAGTTGCATAAGATAAATAAGCAGCAAATATGGCTTTTATATAATATTGAAAAAACTTCCACTTAAAGCCCTGGTAACACCACGACAATGCTGCTGCTCCTGAGTTTCAAAAAGAGAAGGGAAATCCAGAGAGAAAATGACTCTTTGAAGGATTTGCCTTCCTCTACAACGCTCACCACGCCGCATCGACGTGCCTGCTGTCACTGCAGTCCGAAAAAAAACGAATCACCTGTGCCAGGGCATAGAACAGAGCCGATATAGGGACCCGTTTCGAGGCCCCCCCAAAAAACTGCCGGTGCTCGGACCCGGTGCGATCCGGCCCACTTAAAGCCCTGGGCACAATGCTGAGAAAGCACAGGAGGCATTGGTGAACGTTGTCTGGGTAGAGAGATAGGGGCAGTCGTGAATCCTGGATGCATGCATGGAGTTACTAAACGTGATAGTGCTCCCATGTAGGTAAGGTGGGAGAGTGATAGAGGCCTGGCTGCATGCAGAGAGAGAGCACGTCTGTGGTTAGACTGCTTATAGAATGAACACAGCTAGACCATGTCTGCAGGTAGAAAGCTGGAAGGATGGCTGGTTCGTTCCTGCATGGCGAGAGACTGAAATGGTTCACAACGGAGCCCAGACTGCATACAGACACCGGGGCACGGTTATGTCTTATCCACTTACTAAGTAACCCAAAGAGTGTTCGGTAAGGGCTGTCCCATGTCTGTTTACAAAGGGTGGCATGACTGGATCGTGGGTGCATGTAAAGATGCAGACATCGTTGCTGGTCACAGGCGTGAAGTTTGACTTTGTATGACGCTCGAGCGAGTCGAGCAGGACCCCAGTCCTGACTGCACGCGGGCCAGTCCGAGCCCTGGCAGAATGCTGCGACTGGTCCCTGAGGATTCTAACATCTGTACTTTCTCTTGAGCGCACCCACCAAACTTATTCTGCATTTTACTGCTAACCAAACGAGACGGGCCGCTTTCTTGGCAGTGGCCCAAAAGCGAAGCCTGTGTGTACGGCTCTTTAAATTGCTGCCTTTTTAGCTGTAAAATTGCACCTTCAGAAGGCACCGCCATCCCCCGGCGCACAGGGAGATTCTGCGTGCACCCCTCTCCACAAATCCCTTTCCCCGCCCCTGTTTCCCTCCTTTGCATTTGCTCAACTCCCTGGTGATAATCTCATGCAAGCAATGGGGAGCAAGGGGTGGGGGAGAAAGAGACAGAGAAAACATTATTATTTCCCCCTGCTCCCGGAGATTAATTTCACCATGTACAACCCAATGGCATCGTTATCTTCTCCCCAGCAAAAACAGTTTGGCTCCATTGTCTGCCTGCCAGCCCCGTCCTTTGAGAAAGGGAGCCAGGCCAGTCTTCTGATCAAACTCAAAGGTTAGTTAAAAGACAAAAACAGCCGAAAATCTTCATGAATAATGCTGTTCCTTTGGGCTGAATGCAGTGCAGGCGCACATTTCAATGCCAAGGCACTTTGTTATGCTGCTCGCCTAAGTCAGTGTTTCACAGAATGGGCGCAGAAGAAAGGCTCCAACAATTAGGGGTCGCCTGTCAGAGAGCGTTAGGCGCCCCTCGCCCAGCCTGTCAGGCGTGCGGCGGGTACAGGGGCCGTGGCGAATTGTCCTCCGCCCATGCGAGCGCGGGAGACAGGGATAGGCCCCCCGCTGTACTAACAACCGCCGTCGGTGCGCGCGCGGGACGAGCGCGAGGCAGACCAGCAGTAATTACACGTAGTCTGGGACCAGGCTGCCATTTAATGAGCGCGAGAGGAGAGAGAACGCTGCAAAACAAAAGTGTTTACGTTTATGCGTCATAAATGGATGCTGTCTGTGTATAGGTGCGTCCATTCATTCAGGTGACAGAGGAACACGGAGATGGGTGGGAAGATGATGGAAGACGAGTGGAAGGAAGAGGAAACGGGTGGGGAGGCTTGACTGGGTGAATGAACGGAGAAAAGTCTGGGGTGGGTGGAACCAAGAATGCACTAATCAGTAAGTGGATGGGTGGAAGGACGATCGACACATGGACATGTGGGTGAGTTGCTGGATAGATGGAGACTGCCCAGTTAGGTTGGCTGGTCTGATCAATTGATGCATGATGATGAGTTAGTGGGTTGAAAATGGACTGGTGGGAAGTGTATTAGTAGCTACCCCGCCAAAAAGCGCTTCAGAACCTCATCAGGGGTAGCAAGTACTATATAAATGCAAACCCTTCCCTCTTAAGTACCTTTTACTATCTTATTTTACAATCCAAATAACAGACTAACATGTCCACCACTCAAATCAAATACATTTTCATATTTCTCTACACTAATTCACCACTTATCCTTCTTGGGTTCTGGAGTAGCGTGCTACTCGATAAAAAGATGCTTTAGCAACCTCATCAGGGGTAGCAAGCACAATATCAATGCAAACCCTTCCCTCTTTCATCCCTCCACTATCCTTTTCAATCCAAATATCAGACACATTAATTATATATTTTCCTAGACTAACTCACCACTAATCCTTTTTTGCTTCTGGAGTAGCTTGCTACTCGCCAAAAAAGCACTTCGATGCCTCATCAGGGGTAGTAAGCGCTTTATAAATGCAATTACAAAACAATACAATACTTTGTACGTAGTGCAAGCAGTAAGAGATAGATAAGTAGGGGGTCAGAAAAGAAGACAGATGATTACACAGAAATAAACCAATATAATTTTAATCAATAAGATTAACAGAAAAAAACATGGAGCCATACTTGTACATGTGGATAGAAAAAAAATCCACAAGTGGAGAAAAAATGTTTGCAAGGTTCGGGGAAGAAGCATGCGGTTTGGGCTGCCACGTTTGTGTCCTAGTGAATAAAGTGGATGGGTGGATGGTTGGTTAGATGGGTTGGATTGACTGACTGGTGGTCTATTGGATAGGTGGGTAGATGGACGCTGCAGATTTAAGTGGCTTGGTCTGATTTATAGCCACATAGTGATGAGTTGCTAGGTGGATGGTTAACTAGTGGAAGGATGAATTGCTTAGGTACCTACGTGGATAGCTAGTGGGTATGCTATAAATATGCTTTCTGGAATAAGGTGGCAAAAGGGGGGGGGTTGCAGCAGAGTTGACTAAACTGTGAAAAAAGGAAACATCAATTATGCAGAATAAAACTACACATTCTGTGATCATATTATTTCATTATTTTATCATTTGAAAACACATAAATACTGTCTGGGCTAAAGTTCCACCCCATCAGTACAAGTTTAAAACCAGAATGTAGCAACTAGCAACTGAAGATTGACAGTTAACCCCTGCAAAGGGTCTGCCAAATGTAGTACTCTTTATGTTTGAGTAATTTCATCCATTTGAGCTAGAAACAAAAGATCTTATTGGCTGAAATGTGAAAAATTATGAAGCAGATGGTGGAATATGTGGCTGGTGTGGTAAATCCATAAGTATGCGTGGAAACACCTTAGCTGCAGCATGTATAATTCAAGTCACCTCTCTTATAATTATAGTGGCCAATACATGGTTGGAAACTAAAAAGGCAGCTAAATAGATGTTTTCATTGATAGAAAACCTACATTTTATTTTTAATGAAAGGAAATTTACCGAAATAAAGAACGAAGAAGGCATATTTTCAAACGGGGCATCACCGGCATGATTTACTCATATGCACACACAAACCATGTGTTGACTGAGCACATATTTTCAATCGGCACCAAAATCTACAGTCTTCTGTGTATGTGTTAACTGTCAAAGTTAGCACATGCACAGCGCAGTGTGCTGCAACAGGTACAGAAACACGGGTGAACCCGGCACCCTGTCTGTGAGCATGCAAGCTTCCCAACCATCTAGGAGAGTTCTGAAAACTCACATGAGGATGGGAGAAGTAATGACTTGCACCCACCCCCAAAGGGAACCAAGAGTGCCCCTTTCAAGGGCTGTATGTAGGGTAGATTGCACAGATATTGACAGTACAGCTCTACTGTGCAATATGAGTATGAACACGTCAGAGCTTGCCTCCATTTTGTGAAGGCAAGAGGCCTCAAAGGGAGTTTGTTGTCTATGAACCTTCAAGACTGGGGTCCTGGAGGGTCCTCTAGATACTCCCTTGCCCATCCTTGAGTGTACCATGGTGTGGTGCTCTGTGTGTCCCCCCCGCCCTGGTGGTTCGCATCCACCACATCGTTAGGGTATTTCCTTAAATTTGCTCATGCATTGATAATACTAACATGTTCAGTGTCAACAGGGATTCCCTCATTTCCATGAGGTATCATTTGCAGATGGGGGGGCACTCTCTTTTAAATGTATGCTTGCTGCAAGAGTAGGCCCACAATGCATTTCACAGAAGTGCCCCTGTGTCCACTTCTGCAAGCAAAATTGCTCCTGCTGCGCCCTGCAAGACAAATTGCCTGGACGGCCGCATGCACCGAGAAATATTTCCAAAATCTGGTTTATGGATTACAATATTTCAGCTGTACCTTCTACTTCAGTTGCATCACTTGGGCATATCGACCCACTACAAGGCCCGCTGCGCTGAATGAAGTCTTTTGGGATCTGTTTGACATAGAGTGCTGTGGAGTCCACTGCTCTCGTCACTGCACATTAGAGCCTCAGCTTCCTGAGTAATGGAACAAGCCATGGCGAAGGATGTGCCTCTTTTGGCTAATGATGCTGCCAAAGACGAAGCGGGAGACATTACACACACTAGCAAATGATAGCCTGGCCATAAAGAATCCGTGTACAGAGCCTCACAGTAATTCGCTATTTAGCCTCTCCTTGACTGCATTCCAAAGAGATGGAATTTGTATCATTTTTATAGAATCAGAGTTTCATAACATTCCATCTGCCCTTTTCAGGATCGTCTATTTTAATAAGCCATGTATTACCTTGTTGCGATGTAAATTTGACATTTATATATATTTTTTATTTTGTTGAGCATTGAGAAGTGAAACTTCGTGTAAACGTTAGATGCAAGATTTATAGAACATTAGTGAACAGTATCAAAATATAGTACTCGAGTAGGAGGCAAGTGAGCCAGAGAGCACAGGACCCACACAGCACTTACATTCAATAGTGCGCATTGGAGTGGTGGGAGTGAGCGTGAGGAACGATCCACACGTTGTGGGGGATGCGCGGGGGAGCTGCAGGCTGAAAGAGGATGAGTGACAGTTACCTGGAAACTGCTCAGAGAAGTGGCACATCTGAGAGAGATGGAGAGCATTCCTACACTGAGGACCTTAAGTGCAGGAAGCTAGATACTGAAAAGGCAATGAGTGTTTAGTGGTGCTGAGGATTTGTTGCGTTTGTGATCACATTGGATAAGGGAGATGGTTGACGGATGGTGGTGGACGGATGAGGCAATAGATTAATTTGAACACAAGGATAGAGGGCTACACAAAAGAAACTGTAGATGAACTAAGCTAGCCTGTTTGATGTACGTAGTGTGGAGGTGGGCATGGAAATAATCAGGTTTGGTTAGCAAAAGTGAGTCTATTTTCAAGGGTTTGTTAGTAGCAGCGACAGAGACTGAGGAGGATGTGACTGTTGTCAAGGTCACTGCCGGACCAGTGGGTTAATCATGGATTTGGCATAGTGGAAGGCACAGCGAGGTGTTGATTTGCCTGACAGAGATGGTGGCCACAAATTTTAAAGTGGAAATTCTTACCACATTGTAAAAATAAATCCCAGGGTTTTAGACCAAGATGGACAGATAATGTATATAAGGTAAATCCCATGTTACGTTTTGAACCTTAGGAGGAAGCTGCTGCTAAAGCCCACGTGGCAGGCCAGCATCAGCAAGGTTAGCATGATGTTTTACCTCATGGGAGAACAGTGTCAAGCAGTCACCAAGGCAATGGAAAATCAAGAAGTCCAAAAGGAGCAAGCATTCACAAAGCCAGCAATTCTGGTTTGAATGTGCGGATATGTGCATATATAGGCATGCACAAGTCTGCTTGTGAGCACTGACTGAAGGAAAGGCAATAAACAGCCCGAATAAAGAATGATCAAAATATCAACCAAGAGAATGAACAACACGAGAAAAACATCAGAGCTGTGTAAGGGATGTACTCTATAAGTATTTGGTACTAGTATTTGTATAGTGCCTTCTTACCCCATGTGAGTTAATGATCTATAAAATAGAACCTGATGGCAGGTGCAATGACATGAAATCCATTCATGAAATCAAGTTTAAGGGTGAAACGCTTTTTGGTAATTTGCCCTTTTTGCATGGTCATCCCAAATATTTAGCTTTTTTTTGTTGAACCCGATTCTTTGCAGGATTTAGAACTCTGTGCACTTTACCACTGCTAATAAGAAGTAAAGTGCTTGTGCTCCTCTTTTCAGTGTGGTGAAATTGGTATACCCCATAAGATGAGAGCCATTGCCTGCACAACTTAGTACTCTCTAATTTTAACAAATTTCTTTAAGTATGGCAGTGGCCTCTCGGTGTGTCCTCCAACCAACCAACACATCAAAACTCTAATAATCCTTGTACTTTCTCGGGTCCAGTCCCCAGGTGCACTGGCAAAGCATGCCTCCAGGGCCTTTTAAACTAAATGAACAAACTGTATTCCGATGTAAACCATAATTATTTTAATTGTAATTTTTCCTTTTATTTATTATGAATCTCTTATTTTTATGAGTCTCCACATATTTTATGTTGACACCAATACGTTCTCCATTGTGTTGTGTATCCATTATATTAATTGACAGCTGATTATTGGGTTAATCCAATTGTTCCTCCTGAACTCTAATGCATTTCGAAACTTCCTAGTCCTTCACCTGGGGGACATTTGACAATACTCTACAATATAAAACAATATTAACAAGCAGTCAAATAAGTCTATCTGGTGTGATGTATCCAAACAGCACATACATTGATCAGAAAAACAAAGCCCGCTCCACCTGAATGTGAAACCAACTTTTTGACACTCATCATTGGCATCAACACCAGTAAAAAATGGTTGGAAAAATTCTTTACCACATTCACCCTGCTATCGTTGAGTTCAGAACACTCATAAGTTTACTGCATCGTATTAACATGTAAATATTATCATTCAAAACACAATCATTCAAAATAAATGCTCTTTGGCATACTGTCCGAAGGCTTCTACAGTTATGGATCCTGATTAAAGTTTGGATTCCATTTTATTTAATGATACATTGGCTCGCGCTTGAAATAATTACATCTCACTGTCTGTATCCATGAGAGTAAATCATTAGAATACGTGATGTGATATGGTGATCTTACCGGATCAAAACACAGTCCCAATTCATACAGCAACATGCTTGTATCTGAGCCGTGCCCACCCGTAACTCCCTTGACGTGGCTATTACTTCTTGGTCAAGTTAACATTAGTGATACTCAACAACTTCCAATATGAAATTGTAGTTGTGTAACATTATGTTTATTCCCCTTGAAATGGGCAGCAATGCTTGACTTATCATTTTGATTCCTGATGTTGCTTTTGTGTTCTGACAGTTTTATCATTACTTTTCGTACCGTTTTACCCACATAAAGTCGTCCAGGTGAACATTTGAGTGAGTAGATACAATTTTTATTATCACAATTTGCATTGTGCTTGAGAAATATTTGATGACCTTTACATGAATGTCATTCAAGAATAGCAGCCTGCAAGTTAGCAGGTCAAAACCGGTTGCATAGCCGTATGCACATTGGTATCTCAAAGTAATTCACATCCACCTGAGTAATCTATTTTTGTCCATTTTCTTTTCTTCATTTTTCATCATTATTTCTCCACTTATTTATCCATTACGTCAAAAGCTGTGAAATTCGATGAAAAACTTTAAGCATGTAACTTGTTCTATGTATTGCCCATCAAGGCCTATGCATGAACGTGTTCCGAATTTCCTCCATAACATTCAATTCACATCCTACTCAATGCATTTCGGTTGGAAAACCTTCTTCAAGAGTATCTACAAATTGTAAAAGTATGTATGTCAGTCACATTAGATTTCTGTCCCACATGATATGAAATAATTATCTCCAAAATTTCGCATACCACTTTGATACCAACCAATTTATACAAAAGTGCCCATGTCCCAATCCCGTACCCCCGTACCATGACTCCCACCTCACTCACCACATGCAAAACGTTCTGTGCGACCCACTAGTTTAACCCCTAACGTAAACAATCATCCTAATTTTTAATCTGTGCGCCCTAATACAACTCACCCCCTGATATCCTAACATCGAACCCCTATAAGCCTTAAGCTACCTCTTCTCAACTTAAACAATCTTCCAAAGCTGCTACATTATTGCCTTGTGTTAAGATTGTCACCTTATAGAACCCCCATGAATACCTGATGTGAAATTCGCAGCGCTTCAACCTCCTCTTACGCGCTCATTGTATCTTCATGGCGACCATGCTAATCATCCTAAATGTAAATAGATGTCACCCGCCCCACCTCTACGATCATTGGTGTAAACCATCACGTGATCCCCACCACCTCCCACTCTCAAACCCTGTCAACGTTTTGTGTACTCACTGCATTAACCACAATCCTTTGCAAATCAAACCTCAAACCCAAGCCCCCTCTATTATGTCGGTGCATATATTAAAAACATCAACATCTGTCACTGTGCCAAATAAACATTCTATATATGAGCAGTCCATGTTTGTGACTAATCCGTGATCCGAACTTGATGAACTGCTTTTGACGTGAAGCACACTGTTATCTTTTAATCTCAATTTGTTGTCTTCCCTTGTATCGGGGTGCTACCAGGTGGTGAAACGGCATATATGACGACAAGACAGAAAATGTCCCGAAGCACACCCTTATTATTCTTGATTATTTTTCATATTGTCTTCCTTTTTTATCGTTTGGCGTGCAGCACCCGTGTAAGTGCGCCGTTCCTTCTGCACCTAAGCTTAATTCATTCAAGAATAGTGGCCCAAAAGTTAGCAGGTCAAAACCGGTTGCACAGCTGTATGCACATTGGTATCTCAAAGTAATACACATCCACCTGGGTAATCTATTTTTGTCCATTTTATTTTCTTCATTTTTCATCATTATTTCTCCACTTATTTATCCATCACGTCAAAAGCTGTGAAATTTGTTGAAAAACTTTAAGCATGTAACTTGTTTTATGTATTGCCCATCCAGGTCTTTGCATGAACGTGTTCCGAATTTCCTCCATAATATTCAATTCACATCCTACTCAATGCATTTCGGTTGGAAAACCTTCTTCAGGAGTATCTACAAATTGTAAAAGTATGTATTTCAGTCACATTAGATTTCTGTCCCACATGATATGAAATAATTATCTCCAAAATTTCCCATATCACTTTGATACCAACCAATTAATACAAAAGTGCCCATGTCCCAATCCCGTACCCCCGTACCATGACTCCCACCTCACTCACCACATGCAAAACGTTCCGTGTGACCCACTAGTTTAACCCCTAACATAAACATTCATCCTAATTTTTAATCTGTACGCCCTAATACAACTCACTCCCTGATATCCTAACATCGAACCCCTATGAGCCTTAAGCTACCTCTTCTCAACTTAAACAATCTTCCAAAACTACTACATTATTGCCTTGTGTTAATATTGTCACCTTATCGAACCCCCATGAATACCTGATGTGAAATTCGCAGCGCTTCAACCTCCTCTTACGCGCTTGTTGTATCTTCATGGCGACCATGCTAATCATCCTAAATTTAAATAGATGTCACCCGCCCCACCTCTACGATCATTGACTGCCTGAAGGCAGGTCTAGTTCTCCCTATTCTTAAAAAACCCACAGCTGACCCGGAAGACCTGAATAACTATCGACCAATCACAAACATTCCTACCCTGGCAAAACTCCTTGAGAAATGTGTACATGAACAACTGCGCAAACATATGAGCAATTCCAACTCCTCGACCAATTCCAATCAGGCTTCCGCGCTGGGCACAGCACTGAGACGGCCATCACGCATATAGTCGACGATGCCCTCTCTTTGCTCGAACAGAATGAAGCTTGCCTACTAATACTACTCGATCTCTCATCTGCATTCGACACAGTCAAACATGACAACCTTCTTAACCTCTTGGAATGTAGGATGGGGCTCTCTGGCATTGTCCTAAAATGGTTTACCTCTTTTCTCAACAACAGATTACAAAGAGTCAAAACCAATCAAACTCTATCCAACTCCAGTCCCTGTACTCTGGGCGTCCCTCAATGGTCCTCTCTCTCCCCCACACTCCTCAACATTTTTATTGAACCTCTGACTGTAATCCTCAAAGCTTCCAACATCCAATATCACATGTATGCGGATGATACCCAACTGTACATGAAACTATGTTCTCCTGAAGATATCCAGTCACTCAAAGGAACCCTGCACAAAACCCTAAACTGGCAAACCTCCAACCACCTCAAACTTAACGCCCTTAAAACTGAATTCCTCCTCATTGCACCAACTAGGCAATCGCCCATTGCGGGGCAATTCCTAACAAACCTCACTGCGCTCAACTGCACACCACACATCATTGACTCCACTAAATCACTGGGAGTTGTTCTTGACAAGAACCTAACCATGCAAGACCATATCAGAGCATCTACCAAATGAGCGAACTTTCAATTGAGCATCCTTCGAAAACTTAAACCTTACTTCCCACAAGAAGACTTCAAATCAGCGGTGCAAGCACTAGTCATCTCACGCCTTGAATACGGCAGTGCTACTCTATGCGGTCTCCCGAAACAGAGTTTAGACCCACTCAGAGCATCTCTCAATACGGCGACTAGACTTGTCACTGGCGCCAAGAAATCCAACCGCATCTCTCCTGACCCGAAAGCTCTCAACTGGCTCCCATTTGAGGCAAGGATCCAGTTAAAAATTGCTTGTATGACACATAGAGCACTACACTTCAATACCCCTATCTACCTGAAGAATAAACTCGAGCTATCTGGAAGCACCAGGCCCTTAAGGAGCACCAGCACTATGCTCCTCAAGCCAAAGAAATTAAAAAAACTAAACGCACTTTCTCTGGCGCTGCCCCGAGAATATGGAACTCCCTACCTGCCAAAATAAGACTAATTCCCTCAACCCTTTCCTTCAAAAGGGAAGTGAAAGCTCTACTGATGAACAATACACTGACCTAGAAGCACTGCCCCTTTTGCCGACATGCCTGTTTTTAACTGTATTAGTCACGTCCTGGCCTCTGCTACGGACCTTTGTCACACGCCACCTTTCCACTGGTATTCCTTATGTATCGTATCGCAATTGCTATCTGACCACTGTCACGGACCAGTATAACCACGTTTTTACTTTGTTACTGATGTATACTGCCTTACATGTCTCCCACATCTCTTGATCTATGTCCTCCACTACCGTCATGTAAAGTGCTCTGATACCTGCTTGGGTCATGTTCGCGCTATACAAAACTTCAAATAAATAAATAAATAATATTGCCTGATCTCTGAAATGCATAAAGTGGAGGATTTTTATAAAGTCCACCAAAGTAACATTCTTTTTGTACCATATACCATTTTCTGTTGATAATTCTTTTGATTTTGAAACTACTCATGGAGAATTTTGAAACAATGTTTGTTCTTTCAGATTGACTTTTCCAGCTATTGTGCTCTATTTGTGAAAGGTACCCTCTCAACATATCTATTCACTGCAGTTTCAGGATAGCCTCCTGCATAAAACCTTTGTTTGTGTTCTTGTTCTATTGCGACATAGTCATTAGGGTCAGAAGAGATATATTTTAATCTAACAAATTGTCACAGTGGTAATTGTCTTTTTAGAGAATTGAGGTGAAAATTGTGGTAATGCAGAAAACTGTTCCTGTCAGTTGGATTTAAAAAAACAGAAGTTTTAAGGTTGTTTTCTTCTAATACAACTAAAACATCCAAATTGGATATTTGATGATTGTTTATGCATGATGAAAATGTAATATTCTGATGGTTTTCATTTAACCTTGCAATGCAGTTCTCCAATTCTTGAAGGTCTCCATTGCATATATAAGGAATAAGTCAACAATGAACCTGACATACATCTTAAGAATTTTCATCTAACAATCGTTATTGTAAATCAATTCCTCCTCCAGTTTTGCTATAAAGATATTGGTGTAGCTTGGTGCGCCCATAAAACCCATCGATGTACCATTTCGTTGCAGATAGTTATCATTTTGCCATTAGCAGTAACTGTGGAACAATGTAAAGTGCAGCAGTTCCAATAAAACATTTTTATTTGCTCTGACAGTCTCCACTTGCAGTAGGGTCCAGTCCACTGCTTCTAAACCCTCAGGGCCCGATTCACAGAACTAACTTAAGACAAAATCCTAAACTTACTACCATTTTGGTATTCACAGAAGGCACTTACTCATTTTGGTATTCACAGAAGGCACTTACTCATTTCGGTATTCACAGAAGTTAGTAGTCCTAAGTTTAGGACTCCTAAATGCCTTCTGTGAATACCGAAAGTCTTAAAATTAGGATTTTTCGCAGTTTAGTAGTAGTATAGTTAGGACTCCTAACTTTAGGACTCCTAAATGCCTTCTGTGAATACCGAAAGTCTTAAAATTAGGATTTTTCTCAATTTAGTAGTCCTAAGTTTAGACTTAGGACTACTAAATTGAGAAAAATCCTAATTTTAAGAATTTCGGTATTCACAGAAGGCATTTAGGAGTCCTAAAGTTAGGAGTCCTAACTATACTACTACTAAACTGCGAAAAATCCTAATTTTAAGACTTTCGGTAGTGACAGAAGGCATTTAGGAGTCCTAAAGTTAGGAGTCCTAAACTTAGGACTACTAAATTGAGAAAAATCCTAATTTTAAGAATTTCGGTATTCACAGAAGGCATTTAGGAGTCCTAAAGTTAGGAGTCCTAACTATACTACTACTAAACTGCGAAAAATCCTAATTTTAAGACTTTCGGTATTCACAGAAGGCATTTAGGAGTCCTAAACTTAGGACTACTAACTTCTGTGAATACCGAAATGAGTAAGTGCCTTCTGTGAATACCAAAATGAGTAAGTGCCTTCTGTGAATACCAAAATGGTAGTAAGTTTAGGATTTTGTCTTAAGTTAGTTCTGTGAATCGGGCCCTCAATGTGCAGTATTTATTTTTGTGTAGTATTGAATTGTATAATGAGTTCAGATCGATAATACACAATCAAATATCTCTTTGATTCACAATGTTTATAGTTTGGAATTTGAGTAAAAGTTCTGTTGTGTCCCTGATTTGGACATGTAACTTACCCATCAGTACCTATTATATAGTACCCACAGGGTACCCAGGGCCTTTATGTTAAATGTCACTAGTGGGCTTCAGCACTTCTTGTGACACCCAATGTAGTGACAATGCAAACTAGACTGCAGGCCTACCATCTTGCAGCCTGGCTGTGTAGGTTTAAACAGCAAATTCAACCTGTCAAAATAAACCCTTTTGACAAGCTAAAACCCTCATTTTAAATAGTAATATGTGCCCCCTAAGTAGGGGTCTGACTGCCAATTAAGATTGGGTGCATGGCATTTAAGAGTAGGGCATGTACAAGTTTAATGTTAAACATGACCTTACAGTGAGAGGGCCCAAAGGGCTAATTTCACTGTAGAAAGGTTACCTGTTCTATAGGAAAGCACTGGGATACAATATTAAGTTTAATAACTGTTATCTTCAACTATAAAACAGCTACATACTTACTCTTTCTAATAGTTCAACAAAATCCAATTTAATGGTGAAGTTGAAATTTGTCTAATTATTACAAATGTTACTTTCGAAAAGTTACATTTTTCCTACCCAAGGCTTCTTAGACCTTTCTGTGCCTTTCAATTGTCACCTGGTAGCTTATGGCACCCTGTGATGTGGTGTCAAGTGTTCATAGGAGCGAACAATAGGCTGACCTGAATGGACAAAGATGAACCTTCTGACCCACTTGATAGACTATGAAGTGGAGGCTAGGAGGACCCTTTTTGACTAAAAAGTGCCAGGTCCTGCTTGAATGTCACATCCTGGTTGACAGGTCTGCTGGGATGTTTCTTATGACACTTGGGGCACACTTCAAAGAGGCGTACCATGTCACAAGCAAATATTAGCTGACATGTGGGCAGGGCCTTTCCTTTGTCCTGCCAGCCAATCAGGCATTAATCACAGTAGAACTCTCGTTGACATTACAGGTGAACAGCCTGTTTGGCAGGTCCCATGGACTTGCATATAACATTTGGAGCACACTTCAAAGGAGGGAAACAGAATGCCAAAACACTTTGTGTTTATCCACTGTCAGGTAGGTGAAAGCTCAGCTTTGATTTTACCAGGCTTCTGTCTCTGAGTTAGTTGGGGGTACAGGGACTTACTAAAACTGTTTTTCAGTGTTAGATGTGGGAGGGCACCAGGATTGCCATGGTACACTTCCAACACACACTTTCAGCCTTCAGAGTCCAAGCTTAATGTGGGCAAAGACATTGGTCATCTTGATAATGCCCAAAGTGGGTACGGTTACCCTCGAGAACCATTGCCCCATTTGTTAGGGCATCCCTAGGCATCATTCCTATCCACTAGCGTATGCCAAGCATTAATGTGGCACATCCAGGCACACACTTCAGAACACTGCTTGACTGCAGAAAGATCAGAAGAGTACTGGATCTACTGTCTGAAACCCGAGAAGAGGCCTGGAGGACTGGACCTGCTCTCTCCTTCTCTTGTGCCCAGCAGAAGGAACTCATCTCCAAGGGTCATAAGGCTGACCTCCTAGCAAAGCTACAGGGACACAAGCTACAAGAGGCCATTTCCTGCAACTATCAATATGACCTGTGGTACCCTGACCTACCCTTGACTCTCCTGTTGGTCTCTGCCTGCCACCCAGTGAATCTTTAAGTGGTTCCCTTGAGGTACTGGGGGGCTGTAGAAGTGTACTTCTGTGGTTAATTGGGACTTAAAGGACTTAAGTTAGAAGGTAAAATCTTTGACCAGGATGAACCTGGTTAGTGTACCCGACTCGCACTCTAATGCTTCGGCATAAAATTGAGCATAGGTACTGGTCTAACACGACCATTGATTATCAATAGCACATTGTGTTTCTTGGTGCTACTTAAAACGTACAAACATCAAGTTTCCTGCTGCCCTCTTTGAATTATTGTCATTTTGGTGTCCTTCTGTCTGTTACATTTTTCTCTATTTGTGTATATCCTTTGGATTTTTATTGCCTTTCATTTCACTTTATTACTGTTTTAGTACTGCATAGATACTTTACACATTCCCTTTAAATTAAGCCTGTCTGCTCTCTGCCTTAGCTACAAGGCAGATAAGCTCAGGTTTATTTAGTGTCTTTAATGGTTAAATCTGAGAAAAAGTATGATTATTATTTGAGGTGGCTACTTACCCCCTCAATTAGTACTCCATTTTATTACAACAATCTTCTCTGTTTTGCTCTTTTCGTTGCTCTACTATGCTCCATCTTATGATTTCCTTTTGTGAATAGGCTAGCCGAACTGTCCCAGTACATGAATACCAGCAAGTTTACGAAGTCTTTGCTTTCAATCTTTTAGATGCAAAGACTTGAGAGTTAAATACAAATTACCAACTTGAATCTGGATAACCAAGCTGAGAGGGAAATAAATGGGCAGTGGAATTTATTTGGGTGCAGTGTAAACAAAATATTCGTGTTTTGCCTGGACTAGGGATTAGGCAGTGTGTGACATCATGTTTACTATCAAATTAGCCCTCCTCATGCTATGAACAATGGAAAGTAAATTTCATGTATTAAGTGAGATGTTTATGTGGGCATGGTGGAACCTCTAAATTTAAACAATATAAAATTTACTTCAGCAACTCGCCCACTTTTTGATGAATCAGTGATGGTGTAAAACCTTAATTTCATGAGGCAATGAGTCCCCAAGTTAAGGCACCTCCCAACACATCAAAAAAACAGTAAATCAAGAAAGGGCACATTCAATAGTTCTAAATCAGAGAAATACATTTTAAAATATTTATTACAAAATGTAGAAGATAAAGTCGGGTGCCAGTATAAATCTTTGCCATGAAGACTCTGAGCAAATAGAGCATTAGAGAGTAGTGCACAGTGAAAACCACCACTGAGTGGGACAAACTTTCAGAACAAAAACAGAACCGTATCCGTACCATTCTACATGGTACGATACTCACTGAGTATTTAAGAAATAATGTGGCACCGAAAGGCCTTTTAGTGACCAATGCCCCACGAATCTTACTAGAGGATGCACAGTTCAGAAAGGAATGGGCCCAGATCGCGTGCCACTGTACCCATGATTGGCTAGTGCTTATAATAAAAACAGCGCTCCGCCTATCTGAAGCCATAATGGTAGAGATTCAATTAACAGAAACACACTTTAGGACCACACTGGTTACAAAAAGAGGCTGGATGAACTTAATAAGGAAATCAATGAATACAAAGACTCCCTTACACAGTCCAAAGCGCAGAAGTTTCAAAAGGACTTGTCAAAATGGTCATATACAAAAACCTACCCTTATGATAATCCAGATTATACTCCCCCACCGAGGAACGATTACAGTACAGAGAGCTCCGATAATGATTCCACTGCAAGTGGATCAAGTGGGGACAGCTATAAGTCACGACAACGAGGTAGAGGGAGGAATAGAAGACAACAAATACCAACAAACATGGCATCCTTTTCCCCCAGGGGGTGGAGGAGGTTATCAGAACCCTTTCCAACCACCACCTTTCCAACAAATGATGGGTTGGAATCCAGCTTTCATGCCGAACCCCCAATTCCAACAGAATGTGTATCGCCCTCCTTTTTTAGAGAGGGGCCGAAGAGGACGTGGCAAAAGGAGATTTCCCAACCAGGTGCATTGGGAACAAGACGAAACCGTAGGCGACAACACACGGAGCAAATCTCGCGAACAGAAGGCAGGTCCCAGCAACCAGAGAGTCTGATCACTAACCTCTCAAGAACAACCCTCACGAGTGATGAAAAAAAGTCCTAGAAAAAGGTTTGGGATTCATCCCGACAGTACGACTGGATCGTTTCAAGCTTCATTGCGAACTGTCGGATTTCTTTCGGAAATTAAAACTGAAGAACTTCTTTGAGAAGCACCCTATTGATGAGGTTTCTAATCGGCAGGGAGACTCAGGCCTAAAGCTAAAATCCACCTTCACTCCCCCACCCCACATGGTAGCACCAGAAATTACTGCTTTTGAACAGGCAGTATTCAACGATGTTGAGTCTTTCCAGGAGATGCCTCCATTTAAGAACATGCGGGCTAAGGAGTTCCAGGCCCTTCAATCCCTACAGGACAACTCTAATATCAAATCAGCTGACAAAGGCGGAGGGATTGTTATACAAGACGCAGCAGACTACGATAAGGAATGTAGGCGCCTTTTGGACGACCGGGTCTTTTATACCCGCCTTATGAGGGATCGATCTATTGATCTTCTAATTGAAATTACGAATCTTGTGGAAGAGGCAGAGTCTATGGGGCACATCACCAAACACGAGGCGGATTTCCTCACCAACAGTAAGGGTACGATACCATACTTTTATACCCTTCCTAAAACACACAAAAATAGGTTACCCCCTCCGGGTAGACCCATTGTGTCAGGAATTGACTCTTTGTTGGAACCGTTATCACGCTACTGCGATTTTTTCCTAAAGCCTTTGATCCAGAAAACCAACACCTACCTTAAGGACACTAAAAATTTGCTGGCATTATTACAGGATGTTGAGCTTCTAGACGAACCGTCATTCCTGGTAACCATGGATATAGAAAGTCTCTATACATGTATACCACAGGATGATACCATCGAAGTGATAAAGACGACTCTAGAGGCATCCACATGGGATTATGTTACACCAACAGATTTCGTGGTTTCATGTGCCACTCTAGCACTCAAGAGAAACTTTTTTGAGTACCAAGGAGAACTGTATTTACAGTCGACGGGTACTTCAATGGGTAGCACCTTTGCCCCTAGTGTGGCCGGGCTGTACGTCCATGATTTTGAGTGCAGGCACATTTTATCAGCCAGGAACCCTTTTGCTCCCTATGTATCCTTCTGGCGAAGATACATAGACGATATCCTGATCATATGGCAAGGCACTGAGAACTCCTTCTTGGATTTCTTCCATTGGGTCAATACATGTGACCCCTACCTGAAGTTTACCCATTCCTATAACAAAATCGAGATCGTCTTTTTGGATGTTGTCATCACGAAAGTTGGTAACCACTTCCAGACCAGGACACACCATAAACCTATGGCCAAGAACAACCTCTTACATTTTTCGAGTTACCATCCTCGCCCCTTACGGGAGAACCTCCCTTTTGGCCAATATCTACGGCTCAGACGTAACTGCAGCGAGATTCGGGAGATCAAAAAACAAGCTGATGACCTGACACTGAAGCTGCAGAACCGGGGCTATCCTGATAAAATCCTCAGAAAAAGCTGTAAGAGAGCAAGGAATCAAAACAGGGAAGCCCTCTTAGAAGATAATCCATCGAGATCTACTACGACTCCTCCTTTGACGTGTGTAACTACATATAACACAATTTCCAATGCTGTCAGTAAAACTATCGAAAAACATTGGCCAATTTTGATGAGTAATAACCATAATTGGGAGTTACCTATGGTCTCTTACAAAAGGGCGAGAAGCATAAAAGACACGCTTGTACATACACGTCCAAGAAAACTGGAAAAGAATAACGACAGGACGATCCAAGATGTATGGGGCCTACCACCAGTAACGGGACATTACCCATGTGGATTATGCAGCGTTTGTCACTTAACCTCTATGACAAAAGAACTTTCTCTGGAATCTGGAAAACAATGGGTACAAAGGTCCCATACGAACTGTAATTCAACTAATGTGATCTATCTGATCACATGCCCATGTGGCCTTAGGTACGTGGGAATGACATCACGCAAGATTAAACAACGGATCTGTGAACATCGAAGTAATATTCGTTGCCGGAAGAACATCTCCAAACTAACCGAGCATTACCTATTGGCTGATCACACTGTAAATGACCTTTTTTGGACGATCATCGAACAGCCTTATGCTGGTTCAAACAATCAACAGACGCTTTTTGAAAAAGAACAGCGGTGGATTTATCGCCTATCCACACACCGCATAGGGTTAAACGATAATATTCCCTGGGGTACAGTGTTTAAACGCTAACTGCGTAATGCCCTTTTGTTTATTCTATTCTGAACAAATGATATCTGTGCATCTTGTTCTTTACAATTTTTCATGTAAAAATGTTTGGGACTTATAATGCCATCATCTTTACAACATGTATTGCATTGATCTTTTAGGTGATCTCGCCCTTTACTCTTTCTGAGTAACCAGTCCTAGTGCCTGCCACCACTAATATCCATGTAAATGTAAATGTTATAGTGATGGCCAACATCATTCGAGTTTTCACCTGTAGTACACTTGAATAGTGCTTAGTGAAGTCCCAGAGGCCGTTGAATTATCGAAATTACATTGGTAAATAGCACACACAATCACTTAGCAAGTCGCTTCTGAATAACTACGAAGCTCTTGCCCTGAATAATTAAAACCTTCTTTTTCTTGTGTCTGCTTTTGTTTTTAAATCCTCGACTAATAAAGTTTAGCCTGTGCCATTTTTCCACGCATTCTAGTGGTGCTGAGGCTTCCACCCAGAACGCAACGCGTCACACGCACCCTGTTTAGAGTCACATGATCGCGAAACAAACATTTCAACCCGGGAAAGCCACTTCACGGCAATATTCGGGCCGAGGAGGACAGCGCTAGGTGCACTGCCTGAGTATGTGAGCATAGAAGTAAGTGCATTGGGGGCACAAAGAGTGCATTTTAATCCTGCTCTTTTTACTCGCATTTTTACTCCCTGATTCCTTTCACCATAGATTCTATCAGCATACTGATCCCCCCTCCCAGACCCATGATGCCAAACAAGTTTTCTCTTTAAGTAAGCTGCCTATTTCCATGCTAGCTGCGTCCGCCTCTGGATGCATACATACATTCGAGCGCTGTAATATACTTATTTCAGCTGTTTTTTAACTCGTGTATATGTTTTATGAGTCACCGAGCACCAGGAGTAATGATTTCATAATACACGTTTGTTCCAAATGTTCCAAATGTTTGTAATTACCTTCATTTTGAGGGTTGTATGCACTACAGTGATATTATTCCGCATTTCTAATCCCTCCGTTAATAACGGAATAGGATTTCTTCACAGAGCAACTTGATTTAATGGATATGTTAGCTCGAAATTAAGATGACCAAAACAACCATAACACATAAAAGCTTCTCGCAATTAGCACAAATGTGTTGTTTAGCACAGACAATTTCTTGACAGCATTGAAAGTAATGAATGTACAGCACATTGTTTCTGTTTATCATTCCTTTTGTGTATCTTGTTTATTTTACAGAGTTCAGTGGCCTAGGAAATTCCAGGAAGTCCACTGTGGTAGAACCGTGAGTTTTATCATTCACGTAGCTCCATAGGTCTGGGTGCCCCTTAGCGAGTGCATACCGCCATGGAACTTTTTTCGGTCCTGAAGAAAGCTTAGCGAACGTGCACAAATAAGCTGAAACATGTCGACCATTTTTTATCCACTATGTTAAATCGGATGGTCCTGGTTTACCTAACTAGCCAGCTAACATCCGTCACCCCTATTTTAACGGTCACTGGTTTCTCCACCATTAAAATTTACTTTTGGTAAAAAACCCGTTACCTTTTAAATCATAATTCACTTCCATACACTCACATCCCTGTGTTTTCCCCAACAAAACCAGCTCCGCTGTAAACCAGGCGTCGTAGCACACCAGGGAGGCACTCGGCCTCCTTGGTGGGAACCCTATGATGAAGCATGTCACCAACCAGGTTGGTGAGTGAGGGTTCTTTTAAAAGATAATCTCTTTTTTTCCTCTGTGCTTGCCAATCTTTTGAGTTCATAGAGTTACTCCTCTGTTGATTCTGAATAAGTACAAAAGGTGCCACTTTTAGCAGAAGTGATCTTCGGAAACTTCGATATTCTCAAAGTCCCTAAAAGATTTGCTTCGATTTTTCTGGCATCTGAATTTTCACATGTTGCACCCGAAATAATAAAAATACTTCATGTTGTGTTTCGTGAACATAGTATGAGCAATACTCTATCTATCTTTCTATAGTGTGAAAATAGCCAAAATACAGTAGAGTACTGTACATGGTAAAAAACCACAAATCAGGGCATGGGGAGAAAGAAATCTTTCAAATAGGTTAGCACTTCTTGCCGTAGTCAACACATTCCTCCTGAATCAAGAGGTTGCCTACTAGTCCACCAAATACACATGTTCCTCTAAGTGTGAAGTTTAGACGGATAGAAGTGTTAGCATCACGCCCCCCTCCTATACAGGCTGACATATTTACTTTATCTATATTACATTTTCTGCACTGTTAATATGAATACTTACTGTGAAGGCTAAAATGTCAACATGTGACTCAAGATTATGCATTTATTGGCATACATAGTTTGTCTTTTTGAGGCGCTAGTGCTGTCAAACGCAGAAACATGAGATAAAAATCAAACGTCAAGTACCATAAAATCCCCTGTATTTGGCCAAAGTTTGGAGATACTTCCTCATAAAACTATTGTGCCAGAGATCATGCTGGCTTGTTGTATATCAGCCCCAGTTGGGGGTTTCTCCGGGGCTCTGAGAGTGGCAGTGAAGTCACTTTTAGCTCAGCACTGCATATCATTCCGGGGAAAGGGCTGAACAGTTATTTCTTACTGAGAAAAGTTTGCTGCCTGACACATCTTAAGAAACTCGATTTATGTGCTTGCTATCTTCTTCTTCTGCTAAATCTTAGGGTAGCGCTTAGAGGTAGCAATAGGATGTTAGGATGCTAGGAACTTACTAACCAAGTTAGGAATGTTCAAATCATTTTTCCTGTGCATGCCATGCATTACTACATTTATTTTCTCATTCTGTGTGGTTACCGTTCATATTAATGCACTATAATTGGGTGTTACAAATAAACCTTGTAAAGTTTTAGCCTCGGTTTCTTAGAGCTATTTTGATTATAATACTCATGAAGAGTTCCATTCATTTCCGGAGCTCTTCTAGAGGGACTAATCACCACACACAAAGTATTGCTAAGTGAGCTGTGTACTGTTCACACTCCAACTGAGATTCTAATTTGTGTTGGTGCATTGAACCAAGTCCATGCACCAGGGGGCTAGAAATCTGACCCCGGTGGCTCAGAGGAGACCACCAGATCATGACAAGGTCTAATTTCCAAGGGAACAAGTTTAATCCTATATACAAATCAAAAAGCCGTAAAATACTCCAGCTGTTTACAAGTTGTGTTTGGAATAGATGCATTAATGCATGTGTGATCTGGGCTTTAACGTGCATGCCAGGAGCAGTGAGTTAATCTAATAAAGCTCACAAGGATCTCTTAGGTCCTGAAGAAATCCAGGTGACCCACAGGGCAGTATAAGGTCAACTGAAATGTGTAGACCTAGAAAACAGAAGGCTAAAGACCTCCATGAACATCTGGTCATGCTTTTTAATTTGTCAAAGGTCCCTTTGGAATGAATTGAAAACAGAGGAGGTTTTCTAAGGCAATTTTAAAGTGATTATAATAATTCCTCACTACTGAAATCAATGCGCTCCTCCCAAAAATGAGCTTGAGCCCACCCAGAGGTATTCAATTTCCTTGGTGAGGACTCAACGATGAACCATGCTATGGATTTATGTGAGTGGGAGCGCTTTGAAAAGATATATCTGTCTCAGGTAGGCAGAGCGACCTGTGTGTTTGGCGGATTAGTAGGCAATCTCTTGGTTCAGGATAAGCATGGGCAAAGACAAGCTTAAAGTCAACAAGTAAGAGGAGAGGAAGATGGGTTGTGGATAGCTAATTCATTGTGATGTAGTGTTCTCCAAAGGGGCAAGTCTTCAACTCTTTTCCAAATTGGAGCAGCATTGTTGCAGTCCAGATCGATACAGGTATGTTGTTGCAGATCCTGGCTGCATAGATGGAAAAGGCCTGCTGTCTTTTTTGTTTTCTTTTTTACACTACTTAGTCTGCAATCTCATGGTGTCCTGATTGCAGGTGTACTGATATCTACAAGGTATGGGAAGCTTATCTGCAGGGTAAGTCAGGGTGCTGGTCGTGATTGCTTTGCAAATGATACAGCTGGTTTTTAAGGATGGTGAAGGACGACTAGGGGAGCTTAATCAGTTTCATCAGGATGGGGGTGATATGATCGTATTTTGTCACTACGGAGAATGCACCTAAGAGGTGCCAGTGTGGAGTCCGGGAGGCCATGAAATAAGGCATTCTCTCTAATCAGATGCAAGATCATAAGGGCTTCCACAACAGTTGTGAAGTCCATTTCTGGAAGAAACAGTTTTTAATTTCTTTAGCAAAGAGAGCCGGTATCCAGCCATCTTTGTGCTGTTTTTGACAATGTGTTCTGTGAGGGTCAAATTGGTGTTCAAAGTGAATCGAAGTGACTTGCCATTTGGTGAAAGTTGCGGTTTGTAGCTATTAAGGTTAATATAATTCAGCCAGGTTTGTACTGTACCTTATTTATTAGACCATCATACAAGTAAAGCTAATACCCACTATGTTATGATACATTACCTGCCAAGCATTTTACAAAGTTGTGTGCCATAATCTTGCAACAGAATAAATGTACACTTGCTGCAGAATGCATATTCATCACATTCCGTGTCTGTCTGACACAGTGTGCACTCCTTTACTGCTGAAAGCACAATGCCAGCTTCCTTCTACTTCAGTGTCCAGGTGCAGTCCCATCTTGTGACACCCCAAGAGGCACCTACACCAGATGTAGACATGCCTAGAATGCACTGTTCAGTGTTGCACTAATTAGCCCACACTCCATGGAAAATGTGGCAAGCCAGTTAGACAAATAAACCAGTAGAGGCAAGGCAAGAAGAGGATTGAAGGTTGAAGGGGTCATCTAGTCATTTTTTGTTCTTTGGGGCCCAGCAGACCTAGGGCTACATGTACGATTGCTGAATTTTGCGAGTTCCTAATTGTGACTTTTTGCAACTCGCAATTAGCAAGTCGCAAAATGCGATGTACAACTGTGTTTTTGACACTGTTTGCAATTCCCACTGGGTCTCAAATTGACCTGCCTGATCAATGTTCATGAGGCAGGTGGCAATTTGCGACCCATTGGGAATGGCCAAAATCACAGAGATGTTGGCCTGCTGAAATCAGCCGACAACCATGTCTGTGATTGTTTTTTCAATATAGCAATTTCGTTTGTAATGCAGCCTGTTTTCCCTAAAGCAAAATGGGATGCATTTCAAAAACAAAAATGATAAGTTTTGTTTTTATTTTTTAAGGGCCACTGCCTGCTCATAAAAAATGTTTGTGCCCGCATTCGCAAAGGGGAAGGGGTTCCTTGGGGACCCCTTTCCATTTGCAATTTGGTAACCACAAACTTGAAGTTGGTGGTAAACTGCAAATGTTTTGCGACTTCATTACAGTCACAAAATATTCATTCATCCCTCTGCGACTTGCTATTAGGAAGGGATGCCCTTAACACGCCCCTTCCTAATACCGACTCGCAAACCCAACTTTGTGATTCAGTAATAGGTTACAGACTCCCAAAATAGGGTTAGTACAAGTCAAAAGGCTATTTAGCAAATCAAATGGCCCGATTCTCATTAGAGACTGCTAAAACCCCTAGAGTTGTTAACAATTGAAAAGAATGAAATGCCATGATGCTGGCTCTTCGTGAAGTGCTTTGATTCCCATATTTCTGTGTTGAGGCTTGTACTACTTTTTAATCCTTGTTCATTAAAACTCGCCACTGTCTCCTTGCCTTGCACTCCCAGTTGTTTTTACATGAAATATTTGTTCACTATCAGAGTGTGTTTTAGTTGATTTTGGAGAAGCACATCACTCCTGCACTGGAAGCACATTCACACAATGGCTTCCTTCATGTCAGGGCTTGGTCTGACAGATAGAATTGTTCGACCATTGTTATTCAAAAATGTTATTGCATCATCTATTGCTTTTATCACTATCACTGGAAGTTAAATGCAAAAACAAACAAAAAAACATCAACTCGACTCCTGGAAAAGACCTATGCACCTTAAATTGCCAGGGATACATCTGGGTCTTATTCAACCCACATCAGACAACCCTACCTGGATATCAGCTTACCTCTTCTTTGAAGGTGCAGGACAAACTGAAATTGCACTTTTGTCAATGGAACAAAAATTGGACCACCCTTGGTCAGGCCCTGCACCCTACCTACAACGGGCAGTATCCTTGTAGGCTTCCAACCAATGCTGTGCCTAGCTTTTTGCCTTGTGCAATAGGGCTTGACCGCATAACATGGCCATAGTGCTCGCCTCTGGCAGACCTTATGCCCCAACTACAACAAGCAGCCGACCCACACTGTGTGTGGACTTTGGCCCTCTGTAACTGGAGATGGCCGCAGTGCCCTAACTACTGGGGCAGTGTCCCAACGGATAGCAAATGCAAGATGCATGTGGACTTTGACTGTGCACAACATGGGTTGGCTGCAGGGTTTGGAAAAGGAACTACCCTAGGGCTAGGTACCATCTCCCATATACAGCAAGCACACAGCCCCATTTCCGAGGCCTATGGCTGTGCAAAGAAGGGGATGGCCACAAGGTTTGGCCTTTAGCCAGGCCTTTCACCCTCCCTCCCAGGGATTGCCGTCCCCTGTTGCATATGTTCTTTTGACATCAGGCAGCCATCTCCTGCTGTGTGTGCCATTTAAACAATAGGGGCTGACCACAGGGCCTGGCCTTGGACCAGGCCCGGAGCCCCACCTACTACTGTCCACTTCTCCATTGGGGCCCTCCACAGCAGGAGTTGGTCATAGGGCCTAGGCTCAAACCAGGTCCTATCCAGCACCTACAGCAAGCATACAAATCCAGAGATGTGTGGTTTTGACTGTGGAAAGTGGAGTTTGGCTACAGAGCTTGGCCTTCAGACAGGCCCCATGTCCAAAGACCAGGTCCTGTGCCTGGCAACCCTTGCTCTGTGTGCCCTTCACCCATAGGTAGTTGTGATTTGCCACCTGCAGCCGGTCAGGTAAAACACCCATCCTTCAGGGTGGCTATAGGGCCTGAATTTCGGCAGGCACCAGTGCCCAATCTATCATGGATGCTCAATCCAATCTGTGCGTGTCCTTTGTTTCCTACTTATCACATGTGGCTCCTCTGTGCACATCTAAAAATCATTGCCGATCATGGTTGGAAGCTGGGCATAGGACTTTCGCCAACTCCACTTTCAACTCTCCTTTACAATGAGAAAAATTCTCCTGCTGGCTCCAGAAGCCCAACAAGTGTCCACAAGTACTTTCGTGAGCTTGTAGGCCTGTGAGCCCTATGTGGGTTTGTCCACCAAATTTCCAAGCACCCTCACTTGAAATCTGCATAGTCTGGTGCTGAGTTTGTGAACTCCAGAGCTATGCACCTGGACCATGGACCATGCAGTCAGTGATACGGTCTCCGTGGCTATGGTTAGATCAGAGTTTCCATTGAAAAAGTGATTTTTTTTGCTCTTAAGTTTGGCACCTTTTGATGAATATGCACAAAACTTAAAAAAAAAGAAATATGGTTAAGGCTCAGCACATAAAGTTTTCAGCAGATCCAGCCAAGAGGGAAGCAAAAAGGGCACAAAAAGAGCATATTCCATTTTGATTCCCATGGGAAACTTTTCTTTCTGGTACCACAAAAACTGCTGGACAGAATTATGCTAAAATTAGCATGAAACTGGAATTTAACTCAGAATAGTGCATTCGCTTACTTTGGTGTAAATCGATACAGTAGTTTAGAGAAATTAGCATTACAGACCATGTTAGGTTTGGACGATCAGTTAGCGGGCAACACTGAAGCCTGAGTTTGATGATTGTCCACAGAGCCAAATTAAAACTTAAATAAATATAAATGAACAAGGGAGATTTTACATTCATAGTCAATTTTGGGTTTGGGAACTCAGAATAGAGTTCGAGGTCATAATTGCTCTGATTGTCTGGCCACAACAGAAGAAATGTTGTTGCAACCACCATTATGCGGGGCATAGCTCCTGCAAAAACACAAATGCAGCCCATAAAAGAGCTAGTGTGGCACACCCTGAGATCTAAGCATAGGAGGAGGAACTCACCAAAACCCCTCAGTATATAAAACTAAAACAAAATGTAATGGTATATCTAAGTGGATCGTAGCCCAAATAGAGATTTGGTGCCTTTGATCGTGCCTCGAAATGAGTAGACTCAGAGCTGAGCTTGCAGGCGATGAAACCTGTGGACACATAGAGTGCCCTGTTTTATTGCTTGTGGACTCTTCACAGAGTTTAAGGCCTATATTTGTCATTTAGGTGTGTATTCAGTTTGCGGACTCAATTTAAAGTTTGCAAACTCTGGACATATTTGGACACGATATAACATTTAACAAATGCATTATATCTTCACTCCATTATTTGTTTATATTGTTTTGTTAAGGAGAAGGATGGGGTCAGATTGTGTTTTAAGAGATGACTCCCAGTGAACGCAACCTTTTTAAAAATGTGTCGAGTCAGCCGAGTCATCTTTCAGTCTGTGGATCTGGCATACCTAACACAAAGGCAGGACTTCACTTAAGGTCACGGACATGTAACAGTGTCCTTGGGCTTTTTTGGCACGTCTAGGAATACTCTGAGGGGTTTGCTGTCTAAAACATCATGTATCTTTCCACCACTTCAAAAAGTGCCTGTTCCATAACTAAAAGAGTTACATCCATTATTTTGTGAATAGCAGGAGACCATAGCAGATGCTACTGATGGTCACAGCCGCATTTCACAAGTTTTCCATAGCAGACCTCACACAAGATGAGATTCCAGATAGATCCTCAAGTTCCCCAGAGGAAGAAGATGGGATTATCATTGGGCAGTCTGTGAAAGTGGACAAAAACACACCATGGATTCTTTATTTTAAATAGGACGGGAGGTGGCGCACACTGCCTCACACTCCAGCACTCAGTATGCCCCGATGCATGATAATAAATGCAGAGCATCATAACACATTCTTCGGTGTCAGGCTTTAGTTTTTCACCCTTGTTGGTGCAGCCAGTGCTGTGTATCTCTAGACACCTGTTTCAGGATAATTATCCTTCTTCAGTAGAGAGCAACACTTTTTTGGGGGGTGCCTGCACCTGCGCGCCAGTGAGAGGTACCGGACTTGATATAATGTTTGGCAGTCTACTCAGCAAACCCCAAAATACAAGACTGTATTCTCTACTGATGACGGTTAATAAACCATAAACACATATCTAGAGATCAGCACTATCTGCGCCAACCTTGGTGAAACACTCGAAAATATCGGAGCTATCTACAAGAGACTGCATTACCCAGAATGCTAGGGGTGAACCTTACCTGAGAGGTCAGCGGTGTGCTCCAACATCTTGATGTCTATTTAAAGTACTCCCGTGAGTCATTGAGCTGACGAGCTCGTGGATGAAGCACCTGCACGCCAGTGAGAGGTACCGGACCTGATATAGTGTTTGGCAGCCTACTCAGCAAACCCCAAAATACAAGACTGTATTCTCTACTGATGACGGTTAATAAACGAGAAACACGTGTCTAGAGATCAGCACTATCTGCGCCTACCTTGGCAAAACACTCGAAAATATCAGAGCGATCTACAAGAGACTGCATTACCCAGAATGCCAGGGGCGAACCTTGCCTGAGAGGCCAGCGGTGTGCTCCCACATCCTGTTGTTGGATTCTATATTTTGGGAGTTTTTTTCAGGAGAGAAAAAATGAACGCAAGAAGGTCACCAGCAAGTGCAGTCGTCGTGTTAAACGTGGGGCTATTGACATTTTATCATGACATGACATCTCGAGCGTCAAAGCATGAAAAGCTGTATTGGAATTTCCATCAGAAACAGGCAAAATAAGATAGGATGCAGAAACAATGCAACATGTTCGTGCACAGGTGCTGCAGCAAGCAGAACAGGAGAACAATCCCTACCTGAATGTTTTTGTGTTATATTGCTGGGAGTGCAAAACAAATCAGAGGAGTTGAGAGTTGATCCCCAGGATAGGGTATGAGAAGATGGAAGACCATTACAAAAATTTCCACAAATTAAAAGAATAAGTTTATAACTGCCTGCTTGCAGCTGCAGTTGTACCATATTCAGTAAAAACATAAAATAACAAAGACACATTTCAAAATGTGCTACAAAACATAGAAAAACAACACTCAGGGGAATAGGGTGTCTCTGTTATATCCTAAGGTAGGCCCTGCAAGGCCTCCCAAAGTGGTTTGAAATTCACTTAAAAATACAGTTAACGTATAGTTGTCAATTAACATTGAAAAAACTGAAATTCACTGGTTATCGTTTGCTCATCAAACCATAACTCACACAAGAGCCGTACAACTCATAGCTTGCACACCAAATACATTGGCTGTTGACTTCAAAACATTGTTACCAATAAGTAACAACACCTAAAAACTGCACATACTTAAATTGACGTCTCGTTAATAGCGTTGGCGCCACTGCAAACCATAATCTTACCTGTGACATTGTTTATGTCATTATGTAATTCTGTCTGTCACTACAAGGGTTGGTCAGATTAACAGTAACATGATTTAATTTAGAATTTTGATCTAATTCCATCTGGTCTGCTCTCTCCCTGCATTATTTTGAGCAGTGGGAGTTGAGTGGGGAAGACCGTTTTATTTGGAATTGTTCTGTCATGGCTGATCAGCTATATGGGAGAAAGGGAGAACCCTAGGCAGGTTCAGGGTCATAGGGCCGCTTTTAGGGGTGCATGAACAGAGCAATTATCAGATACCCAGCTTGGCACAGAGCCTTGAGTGAACACATAGGGGCATATTCTCAAGAACGTGTGATAATCATCGCAAAAGTAACCTAACGCAACCTACAACATTGCAGTCTATCGCAGGAAATTCACGCCGTGTTAACCAAGTATTCACAACATGGCGGTACCATGCGATAGTCACCAGATAACACGTCAAATGGCCGCATTAAAATCAACGCAACGCCGTAAAAATGCGAAACACGAATGCAAAAAAAGCTGCGATGAGGCCAAGCGCGACACAAAAAGCAGCGAAAACCAGTCACAGGCCTGCAAATCCCACGTGTCTGGTGGGAAAATGCCCTATAAAAGCAGAACAAGAAAAACACACCAGAATCAATCCAAAGTGCGCAGCACCATGGATGCACCCTGACCAAGCGCAGAAGCCAACACGAACCCCAGAAGCCCCACAGACCACCAGCAAGGTACAACAGGGTTGGGGAAGGCCAGGGAGAAGAGGGAGAGGAAGACGGGGTGCAGTCCACAGCAACACAAGACCAGCGTCATGGAGGTGTCAGAACACCACCAGCAACTGTCCCACAATCAGACTACCTGAAGTGCAGCCGGAGTGTCGAGGAGGCCAATGGATGAGGCCAAGAGGCGCTGGCATGACCTGAAAACCTAAACCAGGCACAGGAGATGGGAGTCCTGCGCCAAAGGAGGAGCAGGAGGAAATTGAGGCCAGTCATCATTGTGGAGACGGTGCAAGGAGGTTGGAGTACGGACACAGCTCGAGAGGACCTGACACAACAACAGGGTGAGTAACGAACAGGGACTGGGGGGATGGGGGAGATGTGCACAATGGCACACATGCACAATCAAGTATAGCACACTGCACACCCACAATGACCCAGGATCATGTCCCTCATCCCCGTGGCACACTGCAGCACACACACATAGCAATCACAGAACATCCCATGACAATGTGGCACCAAGTGCAACACCCACACTGCAGAACAGGGGACACAACTGGGTCCGCTCATGCGCAAAAACAAGCCAATCACATTAGACAGAGCAGGGAGCTGTGAGATGCATATGCACAGGTGCAATCTCACATCCGCCATGTAGTCCCAATGTCCACTCTCCCCTCCAAATTGCCAGCACCGCCCAAACAGTCACAATGTACATTGTCACACAGCCTGCATGTAAACAAGAACAATGCGCAAACATAAATGTCAACACAATGTCAACATGCATCTCCTCTTCACATTGCAGAGGGACAAAAAACACCTCCAGCAGGTCAGACCAGACAACCCATCAGTGATACCGGAGACGACCACCACACCTCCGACACCAACGCCTTACAACAGCCCATGGACTTCTCAGGCAACCCACTCCAAGGAGCAGGGCAGCCAATCTACATAGAGAAGACCCCAGCCCCTGCACAGACCAGACAGCAGGAAGCACCCGCCACCACGGCTGGCTCCCAACACTTCACCGAGGCACACATCGCATTCCAATGCCAGGTGTCAGAATGCCAAAAGGAGGTGGCCGAACAGGTGCGGGTGGGGTCAGAGCTCATGGAAACTGAAGTAGATCACATATGTGTTTGTTCAAGTCCCATCAGGGACCACCTACACCCCACAAAGGAGACCCACACAGCGACAGATACACATGCATGCGCACATGTCCTGCAATGAACCATGCCCAGAGCCATGGAATCATCATTCACACCCGACACTGGTCCTCCGTATGACAGCCCAGTCCACTCCTCATACTCATTGAGTGGCTGACGACAAAGCTACATGTCCAAGGTCTTACCCGCTGCCTGCGGTGACATGTCTGCATCTGTAGTACACAGCACAATGTAATGTCGTAGGGCCCAGAGCCCTCATGCATACAACAAGACCACAGAGACACACGTATATATCATGTTGAACTGGCTACGGGCACGTGCGCCCGGCACCTTTTTTGGCAGAGCCACATGTACAGTGATGCTTGTGCTGGATGTGTGAGGGGTGAGTGAAGCCAGCCTGCACGGAGTGCTTGGTGCTGACAACACCTTGAACAGTGGACACCAGTGCAATGGAAACAGAAAAATACCTGCATAACAGAGTCAACTGCTGAGCAACATGGATGGAGCCGGAGCAAGGACAGCGGTCACCCAACATTCAAACAGAAGTGTCCATGAGTTGCAGTGCACTGAGGTTGGGGCACTAGAGATGACCGCGCTCATGTGAAGAAATTGCTAGGATTGTGTCCCATCTGGTTAGTCCTGATGCAGATGCAGTGGGGTGTGATAAACCTGCATCAACTTCCTCGTCAATGTCCCAGGTCTCCCACTCTGCCTGAGGTGACATTGCTACGCAACCTCTCAACAGCACAAAACTCAATCAGTAACGGTCCATGTGTTGCGGTGCACTGAGTCAGTAGCACCTGGAGTGCTAAGCAGGGGATCAGGCAGATGATGGCATCCACGACAGGCCTGAGCAACTCCGTTAGTCTGCCAGTACCACTGTTTCGACTCTGGCAGATGGTGGTTGGAGTTGGCCCTTGCGATGGTGGCATGTGCCTCCTGCGCTGATGCGACGTCCGGGCCAGTCAGGACTCGATTGGATGTGTGAGCCCTGGTGGTCCGCAGTTGAGGCTGGAGGCATCGGACAGCACAGGGCCACATGCACATGGCGTCAATGACCCCAAGATTACTGTCGCAGAGGTCTTCCAATATTCATTCAGACAGGGTCCCTGATGTGAGCTGCACAGAGTTAGTGGCCCCAGATCCACAGCGGTCGGCACAGGCACACCGCCACGGGACGGTGACTTGTGGTGCAGTGCACTGAGGTAGGGCCACGCGGACTGGGCGGGTCCTCATCGATGTCTGAGGTGAATGTGGTGGAGGGTTGCGGGGGACAGTGGAAGGTATCCTCCAGGGCATGATGCAGAGGTCTGATGTTATCTGAAAGCAGCAAATGGAGGAGTGGAAAGCGACAGGCACATGAGGATGAGAACTACACCCTAGTCCATAGACTCAGACTGCACCAATGTATGACCAGAGAGTGTCCATGAATGTCTGGGAACAGACTTAGTGGCACCGGGGCTGGGAAGGGGTGCAGTCTGCGATGATGCCGGTACACTGATATGAACTCCGCCTTCGCTAAATCTAGACTCTGTGAACTACTGGACCGCAGTGTAGGCCGGAGGCAGAGGTCAGCAGTGGCCCACGGCCACATGTCGTTGGCTCGTGATGCACAGAGTTAGTGACACCAGGGCAGTTGTCAGTAGTGTTCGATCACCTCCACAACAATGATCCTATTCAGAGATGGGAGGCAAGCCGGCTTGCAAACTACGAATTTGGGGAAGGTAGCGGGAAGATGTTAGCAATGAAAGCCAGACAGGACCGGATTAGGAATGAGATAAAAGAAGTAATAAACAAGGAGGGAACCAAATGTACGGAATCTGAGATAATAGGAGACGTTTTTACAAACTTCTTTCAAGATTTTTACACTGACGATGCAGAAGGGACATTAGCAGAACTAGGCAATTGGTTAAAGCAGGAAAATCTTTCCTTCCTAGATACGATTCAGCAGGCCGCTCGTAATCAAGAAATCTCAAGAGAAGAAATAGGGGGAGCTATCAAGAAATTAAAGAATGGAAAAGCCGCGGGACCTGATAGTCTACCGAATAAAGTATATAAAATCTTGAAAATGGAACTCACCCCATTCTTTAAAGAAATGCTTAACTCTATATATTTAAGTCAGACGCAGATTCCTGCCACTTGGAGCGAAGCAGTAATTACTTTAATTCTTAAGCCGAACAAGGACGCAAAAAACTTTGAATCCTATAGGCCTATTTTGCTCCTAAACACAGATTACAAAATATACTTGCAGATTTTGGCCAGACGATTAGATAAAATTTCCGGACATATAATAGGCATAAATCAAAAGCGGTTTATGAAGGGAAGACAGCTCTCAGACCTTACACAAGATCTGGTCTGTGCAATAGATATTGCCTCAGTAACAGGGACTCCCCTAACTATTATCATGGTCGGTGCCGCTAAGGCATTCGACAGAGTGAGTTGGCCCTATCTATTTGATGTGCTTAAACAAAATGGCTTGGGAGGAAACTTCCTTCAAGCTATTCAAGGTATATATGCTTCCCCCAAAGCAAAATTATTGATTAACGGCCACTTAACTCCTTGCTTTCGGATAAGGAGAGGCACTCGACAAGGTTGTCCACTTTCGCCGCTAGTATTTAATCTATATTTGGAACCTCTGGCAAGGAAAATAAGAGCAGACCCAAGAATCCTTCCTTTTCAACATGCGGAGTGGCAGATAAAAGAAGCTCTCTATGCAGTTGACGTGGTAGTCTATACAGCGAATCAGGAAATAGCCTTGCCAGCAATAATGGAGTTAGCAGGAAGTTTTGGGTGAATCTCGGGCTAATTCATCAATGAAGACAAGACTGAGACTATGTCTTGGATCAATCCCATCCCTGACCACCTTAGACATTTAGATAGGACTGAGTTCAGATATCTAGGCATGCAGGTATCAAAAGATCTGGATCATATGGCATTGGTAAACTTCAATCGACTTATGCACGAAACTAAAAATCTTCTGAAAAGCTGGGATCTCCTGTCAATCTTACGTATATCAAACGATCCATACAAAGGCCATCGCAACTCAGGATCCTTCCTCGTATATTTCCTCCATAACGTGCTGTACATTATGGAAGAAAGACCATGCTTCACGTACATATCCCTATTAGGAGTCCCCTCTGGGGGAGCTGGAGCAGATTCCTCGAGGTTCAACCGGTGTCCAAAACAGCAGCACCACTTACGGAGTGCGCTAAAAGCAGGCATGCTAGGAATAATGCAAAATATGCAGTATTATCAAGAAAAATGGCACTTAATCGTTGCGCCGTTCAAAGTTTACACAGCTCCGGAGAAATCTCTCCACATTACCTGCCTATATGTGTTGCAACGCATATATTTTCACAAAGACAAATTCACAATATGACTAGTCACCATCAATCAAACTCAAATAGCCAGACCAGGCTTCAAAACTCGGAGCAAGTACCGTACAACGGTTCTTACCAATCAAGAGTCCAGGTTCCAACTGCCAAGCTCCACAATCGCCCAAACGGCTCTCACGGCAGGACCGACAGAAGAGATCTCAGTCGATGACCGGCGCCACCCAGACGGTCAGCTCGGAAGGGAAGGAAGAAAAACCTCGGGATGCCAGGGCTAAGACGCCGCTGGCAGTGATCACGTCCCCGGCCAAACTCCTCACCTTCGTCGCGACCAGTCCTTCGAGCATCCGAGTCGCCGATGAGCCCCACGTGACGGGCGCCAATTGATGAATACAAGCCCCAGCTAGGCCCGCAAGAGACAAGGGTTCGCTCTTCTGTAACGAAATCTATAAGGAAGTTGGCACGGAAACTGCAAAGTACAAAAACATCGTTTATTAACCCTTAAGGGTGGTCCTACAATCCACACAACACTCTTCAGTATTGCAAGGAGTAGCACAAAGAACTTGCATACACAGTCCCCTTTTATACACAGTAAAGGGGCTCATGAGTGGGTGGATACCACAGAGTTGAAGAACATTACCATTTAGGGTCATTCTCGATACCGAATCAATACATGGGCGGAGCTAACACACTCCTTGGGCCCGCGAAAACACATGGTCAAGCAAAGCTAATTACAACAGATGTGGTCAAGTCTGGGCATGCGCCAGACGGACAAAAGAGAGCTATTTATAGACTGTTGCTAGGCAGATTACAAGAGCAACTAACACAGAGGTCGGACTCTCCTCGTGGTGAACACGTGGCAGCATGCCAATACAAAATGGAGTCCGGACTTCGGCCAACATAATGAGGAAAACACGATAAAAGGGAAATATTAATGTTTTCAGTAAATGCTTAATCACATTCTGCTTTAATTTACAACACCTAGGAAGAGCAAATCTAGTTAAAATGACAATCCTTCCCAAATTTACATTTATGTTTAACACTCTCCCTCTATTTCTCAAGCCTGCCTGGTTTAAAAATCTTCATGGGCAACTTAGCAGTTTTATATGGAAGAATAAATGTGTGAGAATATCCTGGAAAAAATGTAGGAAGAAAAGCTGGAGAGAGGCATAGTACTCCCGGATTTTCAAATGTATTATTGGGCTTTCTTCTTGAAAAACTCGAGGCGATTATTGATGACTCCTAAGGATATGCCAATGAGATATAGATCTATAATAAGAAATCTGGGAGAAGGAGGCAAAGGTTTTTTATTTAAATTTGCCCATGTTAAATTCTTTAAAAAAATTTAATTTAAGACACTAATAGCAGCCTGTAAAATTTGGATCCGGGTGAAAAAAAACCTAGGGATTCCTTACTATAGTGCAATGGATCCAATCTGGAATTCCCCAGGAACACCACCATGTATGATGGATAGCTTAGCTCTCCCTTTGGTAAATGCAGGTCTTTCAAGTTGAGGCCAATTAATGGAGGAAGGCACGATATTAACATGCCCCAAACTAAGCCAGAAAATGGATTTTAAGTTATCTAGATTTAACAGTTGGTCAGCTGGTCACGATCGCAGCCAAGCATTGGGATGGAGTCAGAGGCTGAAAAAGACTTATTAAAAACACAAAACTACAAGAAGGAGGTCTCCAAATGGTACTGGGTACCAGCACAAGGAGATGATAACGCTGGGACCTTAGCCAAAGAAATCTGGAAGCTGGACATGCCGGGCTGTGATATCCAAAACCTATGGCAAGTATCAGCTGCTACACTTTGGGCCTCAGTAACCTCGGCTCCACTTAGGAGAAATCATTTGTTCACCCTCTACAGAGCCTACTGGTCCCCCAAGAAACTGGCCAAGATGGGAGGCACAAGAAGAAGATGCTGTCCGAAATGCCAAGTGGAAAATGCAGACGGTTTACATCTCTTTTGGCACTGTCCAGCCATCCAGATCTTCTGGCAAGGAAGTGGGTAATGTATTAGCAAAAATGCTGGGCTCCAATTTTGAGGTAAGCCTTCCCTTCGTTATATTTGGAGTGGATAAAAACAACTGGGGGAAAAACATCAAATCTCTGTTATTTATCTTAATGATAATAGCGCGCAGGGAAATCTGTGTGAAATGGGTCTCTGAACTTCCCCTTACTTGTGTGGGCTGGATAAACTTTGCAAAACATATAGCGAGGCTAGACTGCCAACTGGGATCAGCTAAGAAAGAAAAAATCTGGGCCCCCTTTGCTTCTCTTGATTCTGGCTATTTGCATGCATGACATGTTTTTTTGTTTTTCGTTTTTTTGTTGTCCAAGGATTAAGACCAGCTCAATGGGTTGGCGAGATCGGTGGTGGATACCATTAGACTCTATATCAACTGTGAGTGGAAAGGGCCTTAGCATAGATCTTAGAAGGTACCTTGCGCCCAGATCTCGCAGACCTTCAGAAGGATCTCGCTTATAACCTTTGTCAAATATGAGGACTAAAAAAAAAAAAAAAAAAAAAACTTCAAAAAAACAATGATCCTATTCCCTCCGGACTGCAATGCGTCATCCTCTTATGCCTCTCCTTGCCTGCAATGATATGTATTCTGCCTTTGAATAATCGACGTTCAGTTCCAATTCTGTGACCTACTCATGCGCAGCGTAGGCCGAGGGCAGTAGTCGGCGCAGGCCCACAGACACGTGTGGTTGTAATGCTATGCACAGACTTGGTGGCACCACATCGACTCAGTTCCAAATGTGTGACCTACTTGACTGTAGTGTAGGCCGGGTGCAGCAGTAGAGTACATCAACAAGAAAGAAGTAAAGCAGGCCTGTGTTGTGGAGGCCGTGATGGTCTGAGGAGGCTGCCAGGGTTACGGGCCTTGGGCTTGGAGCTTGCGCCGGCACGTGGTAGGCCCTCCTTGAAACATGCCGGTGTCGGCAGGTGATCAGTGTGGCCTGACTGCGCAGGGGCGGGCCTGACGGGTTCGGGGTCCAGCAGGCCCGGGTACGGCAGGCGCACAGGATCGCAGGCAACTCCGCTCACGAGGACGGCGTGGGCCTCGTGGTGGGGTGAGAGGTGCCGCCCTTGCAGAGACGTTGGGCATTCCAGAAGAGGACCACGCCCAGGGCTATGTGCTTTTTATTCACACCCCTACGCTGGCCTGGCATACGCCGTGCCATCCCACTCCGCTCACACTTACGGGAGGACGTAACAGGCAAACTTTCCGCAAACTCCCCCATTGGCTGGGGTGACATGGTTGCGTCCTCTGTCCACTACATTCCATACACCAGCAGTGTATGTCGCCATGGATATGGGTGTGTTCTGCATACTACGGTCTGTCCAGCACATCACCGCCACTCTTGGCATTGTGTACTTTTCCAATCATGGTTCTTCTGCCTCCTTCACACATGCCTGGTTCCCACCTCTCCCCACATTCCGCTATTGTGAGGCTGAAGTGCCATGCCGTTAATGGCTCATGTTCATGGCCTGCCAAGGTTACCATTGGAATGGAATGGATTGGAATGGAATGGAATGGAAATGGTATTTATAAAGCGCGACTGTCGCTCCGGAAGAAGCATCCTGGCGCTGACTGGAAGGGGTATAGAAAGATGGAATGGAGCAGGGTTAGATGGTGTTCCGTACATACTCGTCAGAAAGGCTAAAGATCCATGTTTTCAGTTGTTTCCTAAATTGGCATTCCTTGGTGAGGGATCTCAGATGCTGGGGCATAGCGTTCCATGCCTTGGAGGCAAGGTGAGTAAGAGTTTTTCCCCCTTTGGTTTTTAGGTTGAAGTTGGCTAGTGTTATTAGGTTATTGTTGGAGGATCTCAGGGTCCTCTGGGGGTTGTAGTGGGGATAGCGTTTGATCAGGTACTTGGGGCCAGTGTGGTTGAATGCTCGGAAAGCCACGGTTAGGATCTTGAATAGGATCCTTTTGTGCAGGGGTAACCAGTGGAGGGTTCTTAGGGCGGAGGAGGCTGAAGATCTTCTGGGGAGTTTAAGCACCAATCTAGCAGCCGAATGCTGAACACTCTGCAATTTTTTGAGAGTGGCTTTTTTCACACCTGCCAGGAGACCATTACAATAGTCTAAGCGTGAGAGGATTAACGCCACAGTTACCGTCTTTCTGGCTTCAATTGGTAGGAAATCAAAAAATTTTTTGAGGGATTTAATGATTCCGAAGCAGCTTCCTGCCACTATTCTGGCATGCTGGTCGAAGGATAAGTCAGTATCGAAGGTGACTCCAAGGTTTCTTGCAGTTACGACGGTCTGAGGGGGGGGCTGTGGAGTCCTCTGGCCACCATAGATGAGGACAGAAGTTGACGTTTTTCCCCATGGGGAGGATCTCGGTCTTCCCTGTGTTACACTTAAGATGGTTAGTTTCCATCCATAGGAAGACATCTTTCAGGCAGTTTGTTAGATTTTGTTCGGCAATCGTGGAGTTTTCCTCAAGCGGGACTATAAGTTGGGTATCGTCGGCGTAAGATGTAACAGTGATACCGTATGATTCGATCAGAGAGATAAGAGGTATGAGGTAGACATTAAAAAGTAAAGGACTTAAGATGGAGCCCTGTGGGACTCCTGATCGAATCTTTTTCTCAACTGAGCTGAAAGGTCCTAGTTTGATGGACTGTGATCTTTCGGTAAGGAAAGATGTTATCCAATCTAAAGCTAGGTCAGAGATGCCGATGTCCCTAAGTCTATCTAGGAGTATGAGGTGGGAGATTGTGTCGAACGCTGCCGTGAGGTCCAACAAGATCAATACAGTGTTTTTCCTTTGATCTTGGAGATGTTTTATGGAGTCAGTCAACTCAATCAAGGCTGTTTCCGTTGAGTGCTGTGAGCGGAATCCTGACTGTTGGGGGTGGAGGATATTATTCATTTCCAGATGGGTTTTAAGTTCCCTGTAAACTATTTGTTCTGTGATTTTACCCAAGACAGGGAGGAGGGAGATAGGGCGGAGGTTGGTTAGGTCCGACGGGGATTTATTTGGTTTTTTCATTAAAGGTTTAACAATGCCATGTTTCCATGCCCTAGGGACAGTAGCAGTGCTGAGGGAGGTGTTCACTATTTCATTTATAATGGGATTTACAATGTCAATCAGTTGATGCAGAATACTGGGAGGGCAGGAGTCAGAGGGGGCACCTGACTTGCATGCTAGGATGACGTCCTTGGTCTGTGCCAGGGTGACTTGTGAAAAGGTCTTTAGGTAGGCCGTGGTATTATCTTCTTGTTCCTGTCTGAAGGAGGACTGGGAACGTTGGTATAGGGGGAAATCTTTCTGAATAATATTAATTTTCTCTTCAAAGAAGTCTGCTATTCTGTCGCAGAGATCTTGGGAGGGGGGTATTTCGGACTGTAAGGCTTTAGGATGAGTGAAAGATTGCACTAATGAAAACAGGGTTTTTTGCTTTTGTTTGGCCTAATTAATGGTTCTGGTGTAGAATTCTTTTTTGGCGTTTTTTATAGTAGAATGGTAGCTTTTCCTTAGTAGGACATAGGAGTTTCTGTCCGCACTATCATATGTTTTCCGCCATTTGCGTTCTCCTTTTTTGCACAGCAGGTGAGCTTTGGCTACTTCTGGTGTGAACCAGGGGGCGTTAGTTTTAGTTATTGTACCTGCTTTCCTAATGCGTTTGGGTGGAGCACGGATTTTAATTTCGTGTGATATCCAATTGTGGAAAGCTTGGGAGTCTTGTTCAGCATTTCCAGTCATGCTGGGGATCTGGGTCTCAAGGGTAGGTTTGAGTTTAAAGGCTTCTTCTACCTTTTTCCAGTTGACCTGGTTCTCTGTAGGTACACACGGTTTAAAGGCGTTTATATAATGGGGGGTTCTGATAGAGAATGGGATCAAGTTGTGGTCGGTCCAGATTTGTGGGACTGTGGTGTGGGTTTCTAGGTCAGGGAGGTTGGAACAGACCCCATCTAAGGTATGTCCCACTAAGTGAGTGGGTTGCTTGATCATTTGTTGGAGGTTGAAAATCTCCAAGGTTTGGTGGAAGTTAAGAATCTGTGCATCCTCTATGGAATCGAGGTGCAGGTTAAAATCACCTAGCAGGGTGACATGAGGGTATCTGATTAAGAGTTGGCCGAGGGTGTCACTGAGGGAGTCTAAAAATTTGGTGGCGGTACCTGGTGGACGGTAGATAAGTCCTCCTGAGAATGAGGTGGATTCATTGAGTTTGATAGAGAATCCAAGGGATTCGGCTCCTTTTAGTGAGTCGAGGGTAAAGGTGTGGCATTTAAAGGAGTTGCGTAGTAGCAAGGCAACTCCTCCGCCACGTCCCTTTAGTCTGTCTTGCCTGAATATGGAGTATCCATGTGGAAGAGCAGTGGCTAGGTCAGGGTTACTTTTGTTCGTAAGCCAAGTCTCCGTTATGAAAAGGCAGTCAAGATTTGACTCCTGAATGAGGTCTCTAATGTCCTGGTTGTTACAGGTCATGGATCTTGCGATGATCAACCCTCCAATGAAGGATGGGTTTTTTTCCCTTGGGTTAACCTGGGGGGCTGAGGTGTTAGCCGGGGAGGAGGTCCATCTGCAGAGCCTGCAGCTAAAAGGCCCCTTGACGGTGGTAATGTCAACTTTACAAGTGCAGTGTACGCTGCTGCGTAAATTCTTTAGCGAATTGGCTTTGTACATTAAAGTGGGGGGACGGGGGCAGAGTTTCCTGTGCCTGTCGCGGACTTGGCGCGGACGGGCGCAGACGGGCTTGCCTTAGGCGCGCCTTCGGCGCGCAAACGGCGCTCCCGCTGCGCTTGCGCTGGTGGCACATTTAGGGAGAGGGGTTGTGGGCGTGTCCTGCCAGGGGGCGTGGCCTCGTGTCTCGAGTGTTGGCGTGGTCAAAGTAGTGCACCTAACAGCGCTATATCCGCTCAGGTGAAGTGCTTGCCTGGCGGTATTGCCCAGAGTAAGCTTCAAATCAGGAACAAAGTTTTAAAAGATGTCAAAACAAGCAAATACAATTTTAAAACAAGCGAGTATGTCCTCCGGCTTCCGCCTCAGAGGGTGTTAGTTCCAGTAAGACGCGCTATTGGTCATCG
This sequence comes from Triturus cristatus, assembly GCF_964204655.1. NCBI lineage: Eukaryota > Metazoa > Chordata > Amphibia > Caudata > Salamandridae > Triturus > Triturus cristatus. The sequence continues at coordinate 737,031,400 of NC_140585.1, forward strand.
TAGTCTTATAGGCGGGGGTTGTGGGCGTGTCCTGCCAGGGGGCGTGGCTTCGTGTCTCGAGTGTTGGCGTGGTCAAAGTAGTGCACCTAACAGCGCTATATCCGCTCAGGTGAAGTGCTTGCCTGGCGGTATTGCCCAGAGTAAGCTTCAAATCAGGAACAAAGTTTTAAAAGATGTCAAAACAGGCAAATACAATTTTAAAACAAGCGAGTGTGTCCTCCGGCTTCCGCCTCAGAGGGTGTTAGTACCATTGTAAGTTGTTCTGTCGTGTCTGATGGGTGGGCATGTTGTTTTGCATGTCGTATGTGAGTTTGTGACATGTGCATTGCCAGAGTTGTGAGTTGCATGGTTGTGGAGGTGAGGTGTGCGGTGTATTTATTTGGAACTTGCCAAGGGGTTGTGCTTTTCCCTTGGTGCCATTCTGGTAGCGTTGGTTGATGATGGACTGTCGGAGGATGTAATAATCATGCACACTGGCTGGGTCGTTGGCAACGACGTTGGTGGGGATTCCATGGTGTTCGGATGTTGCCTGCACATTGATGTGAGACATGTGCTTTCTGATGCGGTGATTGTGTGCTGTCTCACCAGGGGGCACAGGTAGGACATGTGTGCTGTAGATTGCCCCCAACACCTGCGTGCATCCAGCTATAGCGTATGGTCCTTGCTTGGTCTCCAGCGGATTTTGCGCAATGTGGTGGACGTATAGATACTGCTGTACCAGGCTGATTATGGCATCCAGGACAGGTGTGAGGGACTTGGATGCAGCTCGCTGTGAGACTCCTCCGACTCTGGCAGGTGTTGGTTGGGCGGTACCAGAGGCCAACAGGTGCTTCACAGCCAGCAGCTTTGTGTGGGATGGGATGTAGGTTGTCCGCAGTGTTGGTGCTGTCGGCCTGTTGGGCGATGATGGTCAGGATGCGTAGGATGGTTGTCCTTTTGGGCCTGTAGTGGGCAATGATATCCTCTGGTGTTAAGTCTGTGAGGCTGGTGGGTTTCCTGTGGGTCCACTGTTTTTGTCCGTGCTGCCTCTGTGGTGGTCCGGGGGGATTTGTGGTACTGGGTGTGGTGGCGGTGGGTGTGGTTGCCCTATTGGGGCTCCGGGCTGCATGTTGAGTTGCTCGGGCCATCTGTTGTTCTTCATGTTTGGCTTTGGGCTGTGCTCCCTTGGCTGCTTGGCTGCTGCCGGTTGTCATCCGACTTTACATGTTGCGGAGTGGTGTTGTCACGGCTTTTTGCACGGGAACGCCTACTCTGCATCATATTAGAGATAATTGCCGGGGTCATCTGTGGCGATGTTTTTTGCAGCTGCTATCGCAGATAAACTGGTGTTATGGGCTGTTTACACCAGCTTGTGAATGGGGTGATAGATTTATTGCAACTTTGGCTGGGATAAAGTGCCGTTAACTCGGTGATAGCTCCTTGAGAATATGGCCCATAGTATTTTACTGTATACCCTTAGATCAATCCTCCTCGCCCTAATCCCAAATCCCCATGAAGATGGTTGTCCTCGCGGTCTCCACTCACTATGTTTTGTGTATGACAGTTCAGAACTTATTTTTCGTGGTTGCCTTCAGTTCACATTCACAGTCCATCACTGGTTGAGGCATAATGTGTAGTAGCCAGAAAAAGCAAACCACACCGCATAAAGTGTGAAATGGGGCCCTGATTGGAAAAGAAGTGGATCTTAACGTGATTAAACTGTGACACTCTGGATTTAACAAAGCCACACGGCCCAGCCAGCTCAGCTTTTATTTTCAGGTAACGCCGCATAACTAATTAAAGGGCACTGAAGTTTCTAGATGAAAAATAAAGCCACCTGTATGAGAAAAAAAGGAAAGACAAGAAGTTCCAAAGCCTGAGAGGAAGACTCTAAACCTCTGTTTTGTTCTTTGGCTTTCTTTAATTTGTGTGGTTTTAGGAGCAAGGAAACAGCCTCAGGCTTGTCAAAATAGAGTGGCTGTTCTGAGAAACATGAACGAGTGAACAAGTAATTGATATTAAAATAGTTCAGTCGAGTTAAGATGTCTGATTTGATGTATTTATAGAATTTGCATTTGTAAAATTGTTTTGAATGATTGTGCACAACTACTTACAATGCTATCAAATGCAAACCAGACCTGGGTAACATTTCTGTTATGTCAATGTTATCTCTCAAAGTTTTCGTAATTTTGCATTACGCTTGTTACCCAAAATTCCCGAAATTATGCTATTAAGCCACGTTGTGTATAACAATTTAGCACGATCCACTTGAACATCACGAATGACTACAACGCAAGAGGCTACGGTTTGCAGTGCTTGTGTTTTTTGCACCGTTTTATGGCATGAAATATGTCCTAGCATCAAAGATGGATGTAATATCGCATGTAACACTAAAATATAGCAACAAATTCCAGTTTTGCATGTCACGTAATGTTATGTAATTTAATCTTTCAGAAATTGTATGTGCTCGCAGAAAAGCACATTTTGTGCATTTTGCACATCTTTAATGCAATCAATGCCTTGTTTTTTTAATGTTTATGGCAGGAAAAAAGGCGCCTAAATGACACATTGTTGAACTATAATTTTCTATTTACGTGAATGATACTCTCTCATGTATATACATTTTATTAAAGCTCCTGCCTGTACGCTCCTCAAATGTTGATCAGCACTGTCCGGCAAGGATGTATGTTACAGCAACAAAACATCTAGGCCTGTCAGTCACTGGTTCATTGCCTATATGTTCTTATCTTAATGATATAGCGATATTGTGGTACTCTATATCCTAGTGTTGATATTTATGCAGGACTATATTAGGAACTCGGGTTGTGCAAAATTCCCATAATTTGCTTTCAGGCAATTATGCAAATTTGTAGATAAATTCCATGTAATGAATGATGTGAAATGCAAATCCGTGTAGCACTATAATGTGAAGCAAAATGCGTCTTTGCATGAATTTTTGGTTCAATGACACATTTCATGCTAAAAAAGGAGCAAAAAACACAATTGCCTGAAACCACAGCAGGGCGCGTTCTGGTTGTTCATGCCGCTCCTACACTCCTGCGTTATAACTGTGCTGTGAACTGCAGTGTAATTATGCAACATGGCGTTGTGACATAATTTTGGGAATTTCACATAACAAGCATTACCCAAAATTCCTGAGATTATACAAATTACGTTGGTGTAATTTAAATTTCACCCGGGCTATTGAAAACTTGACAACATGGTAGGACATCCCCATGGCCAGTCCAGATTACTTTTGAGTGGCAAACTGTTGTGACAGCAATTCAAAAGTTCTCTCAGGTGTAATCTCCGACCAAGACTAAAATGAAGAAAGGGTGCAGCAGCCGTTTGGGTAATTTCATTTTTTTAAATTACATTTTCCGTTATATCTTGTCTTCGTGTGGGTGTAATTATCAGTGTTCCATTATGGAATATCCTCTGCAGCTTAGATTGTGTTACCTGAGAATGTAGGAGTCATTTGAAGCGAGTGTTGCTGGAAGATCGACCTATCACCAGCACGTCAGTGTGGGCTGGAAAAAAGTGCATTTGTTCTCTAGTCCTAGGTATGTAGATGAGAGTAACCAACTTCGTACTAATATATCGAACAATTTCACTTTGTAAATTGCAGTCTGTGCCATCAATTGTCATTAGTTGTTGGCTGCGAGGGGTTGGTTTCTGTGAAACCATTCTTTGTAGTAAACCATTACTTTCCAGAGGTTGGTGGTTTGGGTATGGTTAAGAGTGCCAAGGATTTTTAAATGTTTTTAAGGCTTCTGAGAACTAGAGTATACCACAAAGTGGTGACTATGAAGACCATTTGAGCTCACTTGCTCATCATTACGGATGCAGTTTTTCTTTATGTTTGGAGGGAGTTTAGCTGGGTTTGTTTTCTTTGCAATACCCTACTTGTGGTGGATAAGCTCTCCCTATTAAATGTTATCATTTTTGATTAAATGAATCTCTTGTCCGCAAGAAAAGTGATTCATTATTTTCCACTAATAGTTGTGTTGTCCTACTTTTGTGTGTGTGAGGGGTTGCTGCTTGCCATACCTGCTGCCTGAAGTCCTCAATGTCCTCCTTGTAACAAAATCTCTTCACTGTAGGATTTAAACAACATTATTTGTAAAAAGAGATCATGTTCTGTCAGCGAAAGCATGATCATGGCTTTCACTATCTTGGCTCACAAGCAACAGGCTCTCCAGATTCAAGTTTTATCAGCTGGTGAGCTGGTCCCCGTAAACAGATTAAGATGGGGGATAGAATGGAATGGGAGAAGAAATTACAAAGCACTCATCCACAGAAGAAAGAGGTATCCAATTGGTATTGGATTCTGGTGCAAGGCGAAGATGGCTCTTCCACAATGCCAGAGGTGATTTGGAAATTGGACCTGCCTTTGTCAGAGAGAACACATTTATGGCAAGTATCAGTGTCTACATTATGGGCCTCTGTGAAATCTGCACCTCGCAGGAGAAATCATTTGTTCACCATGTACAGGGCATATTGGTCTCCAAAAAAGCTCTCAAAACTCGGAGGGCAGAAGATGAGGTGTTGCCCGAAGTGTGGTCTTGAAATCACGGGCAACATCCATTTACTCTGGCAGTGCCCAGATATCCAGCTCTTCTGGCAGAAAGATATTAACAGAGGCAATGAAAAAAGAGATAAATGTAAGCCTAGTACCGATTATTTGTGATGGGTCTATAGGGAAATTAGGGAAATGACAGTCACACTTACTTTGTACACTATCATTAATTGCACTGAGGTAGATTTGCCTCAAGTGGATATCTAACACTTCATCAACTTGCATTGAACTGGGTAAATCAGTGCAGCGCATTGGCAGGATGGATCGCATTAATGCTTCAGGAAAACGGGTTAAGTTGTAGGAGCCCTTTTTGTCACAATAATCCATTAACGAGACAGGGAGAATTTCTACTAATGATGGTTACTAATTTGGAGGTCCAAGGATTAAAGAGAAATTCAACAAGGGATAAGCTGAGGTCCGGCATAAGCAAACTTTCCATAAAGTGCTGAATGAGGCATGGACCGAGAGGTCATAGCACTTAGTTTTTGTTGACACCCAATATCATACCACCCGCCTCTTGTCGCATATGAGGACCATTACAAAAAAAAAATGATAAAGGGTATAGCAATTTTTTTGGACCTCTGGTGAGATCTTTCTTTCTTTACCACTGGATGTTTGTGGCGTACTAAATATATTGTTTGTGCTCCTAGGGACATGCCCAAAATAAAATGGTAAATGGGGATGTGAGAGCCAGAAGTATGAGGCCAGTTTCGAATATGATAGTGAGTTGCAGGGTCCTGGAGTGGTGGGCCTGACTAGTATAGGGAAGAGCTATGGATAGGATAAGACCCGAAGGAATGCAACATTGTAGATTCCATTGAAAACCCCGCTATCAACCTGCATCAATTATGTTTCTATTTTATTCAGCATTCAGCAGTCATGGCTTTCCATACAAAGGGGAAAACATAGCAACATTCAATTTGCAAATCTGAAAAAAAGTTGTGATATTCATGTTTAGAGAAACTGGACTTTAGGGAACGGAAAAGAGTGTGTGTAATGATACGGTCAGGCCATATTATGATTCACCTTTATCTCTGGTGCCATTCGGCTCCAAAATATGAGACACAAAAACAAACTAGCACCCTGAAAAGGGTATATCGAAATAAATTCGGAAGATTAAGAGTTGTGCGAGATCCTTAAATCACTTAGGGGAAATTATGTCTCAAGATAACGAACGAATGTAGTTCAGCAAAGTTTGCAATCATATAGAAGGCTGGGGAGATCCGAACATGATGGCAAGTATCCAGTTCTCTGTGGCTACATCAGATGTTTGGGTGTTAAGAACAAATATTCTTTAGGTCCTTCTCAAGAAATCAGGTATGTTGCTCTTCTCACAGCCTATCACAGTTCACCCTAACTGATGGGCTAGCCTGTTACTGTTATCCTGTTTCCATATTTCCGGTCCTCTTCACTTTCTGTGCTCCGATTCTGCTCTAGAAGCAAGTCACTGGATGTGGCAAAGTTTCAAGGCACAAAGGCCCACTCGCGCAGCAAACAAGATCATTTATCTGAAATGATTTTGAGTCCTCAAAAATCAGCCAGTCAATATGTCTCAGACGTTACAAAAATATTAAAGTCAGACAATCAAGTAAATCACATATTATGTGAGGCTTTCTACGTAAGTTATTTTACATTTTATCACATGATTCTATGTTGTTGTGTCTTTCTGTATGATAATATGAAAATATAGGGGAGTGCTCACAGCCAGTAATTCTAGCTGCATGCTCACTAGCGGCCAGACACGAGAAAACATATTTACCTCTAGCTTTTCTGCCGCAGCTTCAGTTTGCATGACAGGCAGAGGCAGGGTGAGGTGAGGCGCTGATTATAAAACTCTGCCTCATCAGGCGTTAGTTTCACCTCACAAATTTTTTGAACTGCCTAAAGCCCCCACACTTTGGCTGCTACATGGTGGATGCCTGCAGGTGCTGATGCACAGTGGATGTCATAGACTTAACCCATTGTTTGGTGGAACCATATTTGCCTCTTGTTCCCACCAGAGCCAATACAGCCCAAAGCCAAAGTTACAATCCAACCTCTATGTAAATGCGACTATCTCCGGGACATGGTTATCACCTACAAGAATCTACTGAGGCACTACCTGTTTACCTTCATGTCGGCTATGGCACAGAAACGGCTACACTCCAGATGCTAGGTGGCACACTTTCTCTATGTGATGACTTAGTTCTGCTGGATATCTCCCTGGCATTTGATACGATTCACAACAAGTCTCTCATGAACATTTTGATGGACTGAATGGGTCTTGGTAGTCTTGGCCTGAGTTGGTTCTCCTCTTTTTTCTCAAAAGATTAGGGGATATTCTCAAGAACGTGTATTAACCATTGCAAAATTAGCTTAACGCAACTCTTCACATCGCAGTCTATCGGGGGAAAACAACACGGTGTTAACGTGGTATTCTCAACACGGCGGCACCATGCGATAGTCCCTCGATAACATGTCAAATGACAGTGTTAAAATCAACGCGCCGCCGCAAAACTGCGAAACGCCAACTCCAAAAAAGGTGCGATGAGGCCAATCGTGATACACAAATCAACGAAAACCAGCGACAGGCCTGCAATTCCGACTAGTCATGCGGGAAAATGCACCATAAAAGCAGAGTACAAAAACAGTGAGATGACAATGTACAAGCACAACCCCACATCCGTGACTTAGAACAAATAACCATTGTCCCGCATCACATAGGCATCTCCTCACAGTCACAACAATGTACATTGACATGCAGTCTGCATGTAAACTGCGCCAATGCAAACACATGCATGGAACACACTGTGAAACTCCATCTCCCCTTCACATTGCAGAGGGACAAGCAACCCCTCCTGCACACAGACGTGTCATGCCCATGATCAATTAATTATGACAGCGTGGACGAATGTAGGGGCAGTGACTCCCGCTTGCGTACATGTTGCCCATGTTGTGGGACTTGAGTCACAGGGGGCATCCCTGCATCATGGTGGTACAAAACTGACCCCAAAAGGAGCCCTATTGTCACCTGTAGGTCACAAATGGCATCCAAAATGGAATGATCTTGGACACATGTGAAATGCCGGAGAGTGGGATACCCTACTAACTGTGACACACAGAACTGGCAGTTCGAATACGTGACACCCCAAACAGCCTCCCTGCACAGAGGCGACACACCCACCATCCATGAACACATCATAAAATCGTTACCAATACATGTCACACTCACACTTGTCTGAGTGATGTGCCTGTACAGATGAGTGACATACTGCAGTCTGTGCAGCACATCCACGCCACACTTGGCAATGTGTGCATTCTCATTCATGGGTCACTTGCCTCCTTTGCACATGCCTGGTTGCACCTACCTCCACATTCCGCTGGTGTGTGGCTGATGTGCCATGACGTTAGTGGCTCATGTACATGGCTAGCCCAGGTTTCCACAGTAAGTTGTGCTGCCGTGTCAGGTGGGTGGGCATGTTGTTTGGCATGTTGTATGTGGGTTTGCAACGTGTGCATTGTCAGAGTTTGTAAGTTGCATGATTGTGGATTTGAGGTGTGTGGTGTGTTCATTTGGTACTTACCAACGAGCACTGCATTTCCGTAGGTGCCATCCTGGAAGCGCCAGTTGATGATGGACTGTCGGAAGATGTATGAATCATGCACACTGCCTGGGTAGTTGGCAACGACATTGGTGAAGAGTCCCCAGTGGTCCACTATTGCCTGCACATTGATGGAATGAGTGTGCTTTCTGTTGTGGTAATTGTGTGAAGTGTCGGCAGGGGGCACAAGTAGGACATGTGTGCAGTCAATTGCCCCGAACACGTGCGGGATTCCAGCTATGGCATAGAAGCCTTGCTTGGTATCCAGCTGTTCCTGCGTAGAGTGGGGGAAGTATAGGTATTGGGGTACCAAGCTGATGATGGTATCCAGGACAGGTTTGAGGAACTTGGATAGGGCTGGCTGTGAGACTCCTCCGACTCTGGCAGTTGCTGGTTGGAATGTCCCAGAGGCCAACAGGTGCAGCACAGCCAGTAGCTTTGTCTGTGGAGAGATGTTGGTTGTCCACTGGTTTGGTACCGTCAGCCTGTGGGCAATGATGTTCAGGATGCGGAGTATGGTTGTCCAATGACATACTCTGGTGTTAAGTCTTTGAGGCTGGTGCGTTTCCTGTGGGTCCGCTGTCTCTGTGGTGGTCCGAGGGGTGGGGGCGATGGGGGTCAAGAGGAGGGTGGCGGTCCTGGGGGTGGTGGCAGTGGGTGTAGTGGCCCTGTTGGGTCTCTGAGCTGCATGATGAGTAGCTCCATGGCATCTGTTACATGGCTCCCTTTATGCTGCAGGTTGTCGTCCGGCTTCGCACCAGGTCGGAACAGGTGTTAATTTCCTGCTGCTAACGCGCCTTATCGCCTGTTTTGGGATCTTATTGCCGATGTGGCTGGTCGTTGAGAATGTTGCGGAGTGGTGTTGTTGCGGACCTTTGCTCGGGAACGCCTACTCTGCATCTCATTAGCAGTAGTTGCCGGGGTCATCCGTGGCGATGTTTTTTGCGGCTGCTATCGCAGGCAAACTGGTGGTATCGGCTGTTACAACCAGCTTGTGAATAGGGCGATGATTTTATCGTGACTTTTAATTGTGATTTCTGCGCAAAAAGGTGTTTGTGCGGTGATTTTAAATATTGGGGCACTTGTTTTCAAGGGCGTGGTAACTGAACTGGCGCTAACCATATTGTCTCGGTTGCGCCGAGGGTAAACGACATTAACACCTTCAACATTAATTTTTATGCATTGTGTCCAATGTAGTACTTTTTATTTATCTTCAACACTTACATGTTGCTCCCCCTCCTCATACATCTCTGTTAACACTTGGATTTACTACTCTTCCTCCTATTCTTTAGCCTTCCTCTGGCTTCTATTCACTGCAGCCTCTATGGTTCCTCCAATGACATGCAGCCGTTCCAACTTCTCTATTGCTATCCAAGGCTCTTACTTTCATAACAGAGAATCTTATAGATTAATGGATTTCTTCAGTCCACCTAGCAGTCCTACAACCTTTTTTTCTCTAGAAATAATTTGCCAACAGTGATCTGTCTACTGTGCTCTTTTCTGGTGCAATGTTGCAGGGGATCTCAAAATATACCGACCTGAGGGGTACTTCTCATCCTGGTGGTATTAGTAAATGGAACTAAATGATGGCTACCTAACCGGATCACTGCAGTGTGACCCTGGCAGCAAGGGAAATCATGTAGCATTGAAGTATGCATGAGTAGGGTGTCCCTGCAGTAACAGTACCAAACAGGGAGGCCCCACATTATCCTGGTGACCTGAATAGGAGACCTACAGGGGTAAAGAATATTGCGCTTGTTTGAGGTTGATTTAGAAGGGATGACTCCCACTGGATCGTGTAAAGAATTAATGTTATTTCATGTTAACTGGATCTCTTTTAGCACAGATTGGTATGGCCTTGTAACACCTTTGCTTGGTTTACCAGTGTTCTTTTTATGAAGATTGAGTTTGTAGTAGGTCGATTAATGTAGTGGGTATGATGTGTAATGCCGAAGTTCATTGCTGTCAATTGTAGTGTTGGTATGGTTGGCGATCACCCAGCACCTTGTCTGTAATCTGGCCCTTGTATCATCAATTTGTCACTTGTGCTTTGGAAATGTCACACTTTAATCCATACAGCATTTAGTGCATTGATTGTTATGACACAAAGTGGTGTAGTTATATCTAAGACAGAGTTGAGTCATTTACCATCTACAATTAAATATTGATCTCTGTATTATAGCGTTCTTCACTGATGTGTGATAAGTGTTTCAGTTTTTCCTAGGCATTCATACACAGCAAACATAGCCAGAGGGCCTTGCCATTCTGTATGTTTGACTAAAGAATTCAATAATGAACGGTATAGTAATCAGGCTGGTGACTTGAACACAACCTATACAGTGTTTAAAGGCACACATTTGACATACTCTATTTGGCATGAAGAATACAATTTCAAGCAGGGGTTTGTACCCCAAAGCCTCCTCAGACTTCCACAGAAGCAGCAAAGGTGGACAATGCAACTGGGCTCTCATTAGGATTTTTCTCATGCACTAATTAGAATGACACATTTACAAGGATAAAACCCCAAATTATTGGAAAGCTACTGCCCCAACAAACAAATCTGACCAAGTAATGCCCAGTGTAATCTCCCTACAGGCTCCAAAATGTATTATTTTAGATCCTAGGGGACCATGTGTGTTCCATTTAACTAAGGTTGAGCCTTTTCTTCAAGGAGAAGTATAAATCCTGCTAGGCATTATCAAAAAGAATACAGTTCTGTATCCGAAGAGAGGAAGGGAACCCGGTACTCAGCCTCTGAGGAAGCTGTACCAATGAGACATACATCAGTACCCATTGGTGATTAACACTATTGATATTTCCTTACAAAATGATGAGCTTCTTTTAGATTTAAGCAAAAAACAAGAACATAATGACACAAATAGTCTTGTATATATAAATACCTAATCTGAGTGGAAACTGGTAAACGCATAAAACTGCAAACAAACATCTTTACATTTAGCAAGGTAGGAATGCCTCAAGTCACATCCTCAATAGGCAGGAAGAGCTCCAAAGTCCATATTGGCTTTTTCACCACTGCCTGTACCATGTACATTCCTATTTGTACTTGAGTCATGTCTGTATTACACTGGTACACTTGGTAAAGGTGGAACTCTACTTCTAGTATCTCAGAGTAAAATAATAGAGTGGTCTTTCCGGTGAACAAAGCCAGGATTTTCAGTGAAAACAACGGGGACTTTTCAGTGAGCAGCAGATGCCACTCAGAGTGATACAGGCATCTTTTAGTTCAGAAGGGTCTGATGCTGATTATACCGTCTGGCAGCTTTGAACAACAGAACATACCATCCTGACTAACAGAGTGATAATCACAATGAAGCACAGGCCTAGCTCACACTGCATGTACAGTTTGAGATGTAGCCCAGGCCCAATTCATTATCTAATGAAGGGTTCTCTGCAGTGGGTCTGGACCCCCTTTAACCCATGATGTATTAAAAGTGGATGATGATGTCCTAATAGGACACAGAAATCCTTATAGAGACCTTCTTAGCTAGAGGAAGGACCTGAGAGTGAAGAGTCAACACAGGCCAATGAGGCAGTACTGTTGAGAGAAGGAATTGGATATGTCTATGGTCAGGAGCATTATGGCGCTTCTGTGAAGGAGCTGAAATAAGATGCCAGCACACATGTTAAGAGAGATCCCATCCCATCTGCCTCATAGGAATTGCTGAAAGATCTTGAGTGGAGATGAAAAGGGATTGTGCGGCACACTGGTATTTTTTCAAACAGCTATTGGGTAACAGGCTCTACTATTGCCATTGACACATAGGGGCAGATTTATGTTGCACTTGCGCCACTTTTGCGCCGCCGTTGCGTCACTTTTGTGACGCAGCAGCGGCGCAAATCCTGCGCCATGGTGCGGGGTATTTACAACGTGACGCATCTGGGAGATGCGTCACGTTGTAAAGCCCTGCGCCACATGTAGGCGTTCCAGGGCAGGTGGGGGCGTTCCGGCGCAGGAACGCCTCCTAAAAGTGGCTGAGTGAAATCTTCAAGATTTCACTCAGTCACTTTTAGGCCCATGCTGCGTCAAAACCCTGCGCCTGCTTGAAGCAGGCGTAAGGATTGACGCAGCATTGTAAAGATAGGGCCCCCCAGAGCATTGCTGGAGCTGCGTCACGCTTGCGACTCAACTCCAGCAATGCGTCACTTTTACGGCACAGATGCGTCACGCATCTGTGCCATTTTTGCCCCATGGTGCGCCGCATTATAAATGCGGCGCATCCATGGTGACGTAGCTGTGGCGCATAATAACTGGCGCATCCCTGCTGATATGCAGGGATGCGCCAGTTATTATAAATCTGCCCCATACTTCTTAACGCAGAAGAGCCCAGCCACACATTATCCAATGCCTTTTATGGTAAAGACGAGTGGAACTCTCTAGTTCCTCCCACAACAAATCACAATCAAAGCCAAAGATCATTCAGATCCAAGTAAGTCAGCATTTTGCCTGGCTTCCTTCAGTGCATGATCAGTCTACCTATATGACACAACAATGGCCATTTAAGGGTGGATTGTTGGTTACAGATTTAGGGGTCAGTAACATTGTGATAAACAGGCAGATAATGAACATATAAATGCACCTTATCCCATAACATAAGGCCTTATAGCTCTCTGAGGCAGATGAGCTCTCGTACACGGAAAACTAAAGCAGTCAAATCTCACTTTGGCTACAATCTATGCACCAGTTCTTGATAATCCTCTACCCCTGCTTAAGCTGAAACAGGCTCTATCCAGCATTCCCAGCTCTATTATATGGGGTGGTGATTTTAATTTTCTCCAGGATCCCACAGTTGATTTTTCTAAGAAGACTCAAAAACAAAACAAGCCCCAGGTGGCTATTGCCCTGGCTAGCTGTAAAAATGACTTAGACATGGTAGATCGATGGCGCCTTCAAAACCCTGAAAAACAGTACTTCTCATGCTTCTCCACAAAGTACGATATGCCTTCCAAGATAGACTTTTTCCTGATTTCGCACGGCCTCATCATTAATATGTACGATCACATCCTGAACGCTTTTTTAGACCAAGCATTAATTAAAATGGAAATAGCTGGAGAAGGACCAAGGGAAAAAGCGCCCAAGAGGTGGTATTTTGATAAACTTAATCTGGAGAACGAGAGCTGGTGCACAAAGAAAGCCAATGAGATTAGTGCTTTCTTTTTCAACAACATGGACTCCGCTCCAATAAATATAGTGTGGGATGCATTTAAGGCTACACTACGAGGGATAATTACATCAAAGGAAATCCCACAATGGAGGGCTAACAAAGAAAAAAGACTATAGATTGAGGCAAGATGTGCGCAGGCAAAGATAGAGCACATTAAGGATAGAAATGTTAAGACACAACAAGAGCTGCTACAAGCGAAATTGCAAATGCAGGAGTATTACTATCAATTAGGGGATGCAGTAAGTATGACCTATCTCCAAAAGACATACGCAGAGAGCGAATACACAGGGAAACTACTTGCATGGCAGGCAAAAGAGAAGCAGGTCCAAAATAGAATTGAAAGCATCCTGGATGAGGAATCTAAAACACAACTAATTATGACTGAGGATATCGGAGATGCTTTTTTAGGCATTATAGGGAAATTCATCAAACAGACCAACAAGCCACATCGTAGGCTTTCTTGACAATCTACCAATCCCTTCCCTAAATAGTGAGATTAGAGAAACACTACTTGATGAACTCACCGCTGAAGGAGTTGAAATAGTGATTGGTTCAATGGCAAATTGTAAAGCGACCAGAAAGGACGGATTACCAGCAGAATTATATAAAAGGTTTGCCCCAATCCTGAACGTACAAATCTTAAAATTGGCTAACCGCCTACTTAAAGGAGGGGAACCCCCAGCCTCTTTTCATACAGCAGTGGTAGTCAGCATTCTGAAGAAAGATAAAAACAGGGAAAATTTCAACTCCTACAGACCTATAAGTCTTCTTAACGTAGACTACAAGATCTTCACAAACTTCCTACAAACAGGCTCAATAAAATTGTGGGTCCACTTATCCATGTAGATCAATGTGGTTTTGTGGCTGGGAGACCGCTTTCTACCAACACAAAATTCTTAACAGAAGCATTAGATTATTTTAATAAGGATAGTATAGAGGCTCAAGTGTGGTTTTTAGATGCTGAGAAAGCTTTCGATCTGGTATCCTGGGACTGTCTTTTTTTAATCTTTGAAACGTTTGGCTTCCCAGAAGGGTTTATACAATGAATAAGTCTATATAAGGGCTCACAGGTGCAAATATTAATCAACTCTATGTATGTGCCGAATAAATAGGGGTAAAAGGCAAGGTTGTCCGCTATCCCCTATTTTATTCGCCCTTTTCATCGAACCCTTGGCAATAGCTATCAGACAAAAAATACCACACACTGCCCTCCCACAAGGCATGACCAATATAAATCTCTACGCCCATGATATTGTTCTTTTTTTAAACTCCATGAATATACTCAGGAGTAGATTCTAGGGATCTTTTTGGAATTCCAGGCGATAGGTGGCTATACAATAAATAAGGCCAATACAGAAATTCTGTTATGCAATTCCAATGC